>NC_079888.1:12426500-13814833 GCF_029227915.1 Hydractinia symbiolongicarpus
CCCGAAATCTCGTCTTTCAAAGGATCCAAGCTAAAAAAAAATATGTGGTAGGTAAAACAGCATTTTGTGCTATTTTTGTTTTAAAAACTTTTCATGTTTATTAATATACATAAGAAAAACTTTTTAAGGCTTAGACCCACCAAGGGAGTTTTTTAAGTAAAGAAAGAATATAAAAGTTTTAGATATCCAGGGGGTAAAAACATATTCATTATAAACTCTTTAGCAAATATGCTCACCTGATCTAACTAGATACTTGTGTTTCAAAAATGCTATAAGTAACAAACCATTTTGTTGTTTTCAGTACTTTTTTCAAAAGTGTAATTAACAATTAAGGGAAAACTTACAATTTTTACCTTAAAAGCTGAGAAAATATATTGACAACAATAAAATCATGAAAATTATTTATCACTGCTTCCACCGTATTTAACGTTTACCACTTTGACTTTCAACTCTTATGGTATAACGAATTTAGTCCATTGTGCATTTTTGATACTTCTGTTATTGTTGTTCATTCAATCACCTACTTTTTTTCAACTTTCAACATCTCGGTGAGCCAGTGAAGAAAGCTCCTTGTACAAAATTTGTGCCAGGCATGAGAAGCCACGGCAGTAATTTTCTTTCCATTTTCTTCCATTTGTGGAAATACATACATACATATTTTTTACAAAAAAACGGGAATTGATTTTTCACTAGGTTATTATTTTTAGCGACGTAAACTTCATCTACTTCCGTAGTTTGTGAGCGGCTGATCTGCATTTGTCCACGGAATTTCCTTTTTCGAATTTTGTTTTGATCAGCTGCTTAAATGCAAGATTGCGTTCTCGAGAAATAGACTGATTTCGAATCAAAACTATGTACCTCAGAACACCATTGGTTTACAGCTGTAGTTAATCACGATGAAAAAAACTGTTGTAGAAACAGCTCTATGACATATGGTGTGCAAACGTTACATACATTAACCTTGTCGCTCACGCAGGGCACATGATTCATAGCTACTTTCGAAAAATAGGTGCACGTATCTTGTGAGGTGTTAAAATACTGGCTAGGCTCTTCAAGTTACTTTGTTCATTCGTGGGCAGACCATACGTGGTCTAGTATGCTTTTTGCATATCAGAAAAAAAGTCAAAAGACAATCATTTTGAAAACTGGTTTCCCTGCGAAAACTGTTTTTTTCTGTACACGCTCACATAATAATCTATATTATAATACCCGTATACGTCTGTCTGTTTGTTTGTCTGTCGCTCAAAATGTAGCTTAGCTGCGCAAGTAGCGAGAAGCACACAATGTGGTATAAAAAGGGCGGGCGAACCCGTGGATTTTTCCACGGGTTAACGACTAGTATAATATAATATTCCGTCTGGTCTGGTGATAAATTGGCTAATATTTATGTGCTAAAACATGCAATCGTAAGTGCAACGCGAGGCTAACCAAAGAAAAATGATCCCTACACAGAAGAAGTAACACGAGAATGTTATACCGACAAAGAATGTGATCTATTTTCCACAGTTTTGGGCAACATATCGTAAGTCACCCGAAACAGCAAATTCGACGTACAAAAAAAAGTGATAAGAAAAGGCGCAAATATCGTCAAAAGTGAGTGGTTGTATCCAAAATCTGACCCTGCAAGACAATAGGCCATTTTCTTAAAAAGACGGCACCGTCGACAGTTAATGTCTATCATCGATATTTTTTTTAAGGCGACATGAATATACATTTCTGAAAATTAAGGGCGACAAAAATCATTGAAATACGTAAAACGGCCAAAGGCAAAGTAAAAATCTAAAAAACCAACACATCAGCATATGTAGCATACTAAATGTGAGTTGACAAAGCTTTTTATAAGCAAAATAATTTTGTAACCCATTGCTTGTAAATTATGCCACTGTAGACCATATATTGCAAATAGGGTTATATATATATATATATATATATATATATATATATATATATATATATATATATTTATATATAGGGAGTTTCACTTGTTTTTTCATAAGAGGTAAGCTTTAAGAAACTGTTCAGAAATGTTTATTACCAAAATTTAACTAAATAAAATTTCGCTATTAGGCCATTTGCTAGCTTCTTTGATATAAAGACAAACTTATCAATATTTAGCAAAATCACCATACGTCAGTTGGTACACTGCAATGGTGACTCACTATATATGCAGTGTCATTCTGGAACTAAGATCAAGATCGATCACGCTGAATTTGGTCGACGCTCGCCACATTTTTGTCCCGGAGCGAATTCTACCACAACCACAACATGTCAAGCAAGTTCTGCTTTGAGAAGGGTTACCTTTATTTGTCAAGGAAGACCACATTGCTTGCTGCGTATATCAACAGAATTGTTTGGTGATCCTTGCCCTGGTGTGGCTAAGTATCTATTAGTCCGTTATTTTTGTGACTGAACACGAGTTAAAGTAACTATGTTGACTTGTATCTGATTGAGAGAAAAACATTTAACAATAATCAACGTGATGATAGAAATTATTAACTACATAAATTGTCCAACACGATTCTAATGAGAAGCATTCTTACAAATTACATGCTAATCACTTTCTTTAATGTTTTGGTAAAAACAAAGTGTTGAGGTTTTAGGATGTTTTGAAGTCTGTGACAGACAAACCCTTTCAAAATTTCTGTTGCATGTTATTAATGTGGGGGAGGTTTGTGCCAAGGATACGTTTTTACCCAATCTAAGAGAGGTTAAAATTTCCTTTGAACAACTCCCCACCTCCAAATGTGGGTGTCTGATTAGCATAGTCAAAAATAACTTTTTGTAGTCTTCTTGCTACGCCAAACAGTATTGGCACGTAAGCGTTACTGATCATATTGTTCATCTAAACTTTGTTCTTAAGTTCCAGTCTAATTGTACACCAGACTAATTGTACACCAGACTAATTGTACACCAGACTAATTGTACACCAGACTAATTGTACACCAGACTAATTGTACACCAGACTAATTGTACACCAGTCCAATTGTACACCAGACTAATTGTACACCAGACTAATTGTGCACCGTCTAATTGTACACCGTCTAATTGTGCACCGTCTAATTGTACACCGTCTAATTGTACACCAGACTAATTGTGCACCGTCTAATTGTACACCGTCTAATTGTACACCAGACTAATTGTGCACCGTCTAATTGTGCACCGTCTAATTGTACACCAGACTAATTGTGCACCGTCTAATTGTACACCAGACTAATTGTACACCAAACTAATTGTACACCAGACTAATTGTGCACCAGTCTAATTGTGCACCAGTCCAATTGTGCACCAGTCTAATTGTGCACCAGTCTAATTGTGCACCAGTCTAATTGTGCACCAGTCCAATTGTGCACAAGGCGATTTGTTTATGAAAGCAGCCAAGTTCTACTTACTGCTGGTAATAAAGATATTTTCAAATTTTATTTAAAAAATATTTCTACGGAGTCTAACAACCAAAAAAAGAAATACCCTTGAGACGATTGTTGAGTAAAAAGCACATACTCGAATAAAATACCAAAGGGTTTAAGCCCTCAATATTTAAAATACGCATATGTTGTTTTGATAAAAATGCACCATTTTTAGACCTACTTTCAGAATTTAGTTAAAATTATAGAACATTTTTCGATCAGGCCCGTGGGAAAATCCACTTAGACACAAGAACAATAAAGAAATACCGTCATTTGAGTTTTGATGACGTAAGCACTAACCCGTCGATACACAAAAGTTTTTCTCAGAAAGACCGTTGCTTCCACTGTGTAGAGCTTGTCAAAAATAACTAGCGTTACCACACCGTTTTCAAGTTATTTGGTCTCAAAGTTATATGTGCATTACAAGGACTTTATTAACTAGTCTTTTGTTTCGTATTACTCTTCCACTTAATTTTTCAGTTGTAGTTTATATTTTATTTACAGGAACCTATTAGATAATAGTACCATTTTGTAACTGGTTAGGCCATCCTGTGTAAATATTAACTAATAAATAATAAATAAATAAGATAAGTTATTGACGTTAAATTACTGCTATTGAGGTCGCATCGTAACGGCAGGAAAATTATCAAATAAGACACAGACAGGCAGACGCACTCTTCGCATTATATATATAGACTAGTCGATTAGGCGCGTGGAAAAATCCACTTCAGCAGGAGAACAATGAAAAAGAGGAATGTTACTTGCATTTTGATTACGTCAGCAAGGAACTGTCAATACACTAAAAACTTTTCGGAAAATTGTTTACCCAATGCCTTCATCGTATAAATGTTGGAACGCTGATCAAGAAAATGTATATGATCATGTGTCTTTGACAAACAATTGCAGAGATATTGAGATGTAAAGGGTTTTTTTTAATAAATTCATGGACCCAGGTCTGGGAAACTTACCCAATTTGGTCCCAGGGTGTCCCTACTTACCTGCGCGGTAAAAAATCACTGACGTCACCACCTCGTTTCCAAGTTACTTGGCCTCAAAGTTTAAAGTGCATTGTAATGACTTCACTAATGTTAATATACTTTCCTTTGACGTCAATATTATTTTACCAAATTTGTGGTAAATTATCATTAAAGTTTGGTAAATTACAGAACAAATTGATAGGTGATGTTTTATAGTCCTTATCAAAGAAAATTGTAAAGAATATAATCCACTTTGAAAAAGTCACCGACAGACACACAAAAATTTCGTATTAACCCGAAACGAATTCATGGACCCAACTTGTTTCAAAGTTATCTGGCCCAAAAGGTATAACTGCAATGCAATGGCTTATATAATTTTTTGAGAAAAATTCTATACATCGGTAACCTTTCGAGATTTACCGATACCCTGTGTTGTGCAACACGCTTCGAGCCTAACTCGGACATACCTTATGCTTAAAACAAAGCAACCCAAAAAGTTCTGTTGACAGTACTGCAGACACAGAAAGTTCTGTTGACAGTACTGCAGACACAAAAAGTTCTGTTGACAGTACTGCAGACACAGAAAGTTCTGTTTTTTCTGCAGAAAGAACTGCAGAAAATGCTGCAGGTGCAGATGTTGAAAGGAACATTTTTGACTTGGTTTAACTGACTGTGACATTGAATAATTGTTTCTTAAAAAAAGACAAAAGTTTTATGTTATGCTAAACATTTTTCAATTTCTTCATTTTCTATTTGTGTGTGGAGGGGGTATCAAAAAAAAAGGGGGAGTCGACTTTGGACGCAAAATTCTTATTGAGGATGGGGGAGGACACAAAATATTTCTTAGAAAAGACTTGATTTTTAAAAATCTCACGAAAAGGACCATCGATTTATCAAATCTGCAAATTTATTAATTGTGTATTTACCCTTTTTTGTTTCAACTTGTTGAATTCAATTTGTCAATTTGAAATTTCAGAAGTTAGATATGTTCAACTCTTTTATTTATTTATTTATTTATTTATTTATTTATTTATTTATTTATTTAACGAATGTTTATACAGGATTTACATGTCAGTATATAAAACACTGTTATAAATATGCGTCCTGATTGGATTTGGATTTGTCAAACAAAACAATGACCAATCAGTTTTCTCAAAATGAAAAATTGCAACTAATCCAACTCGAATCTGAATCAAAAAAGGATAATAAACAATCAAATTTGTTAAATTCAATAAATCTATTTCAACAAAATAAATTCTGTATTGTCCACAGGTTTCAAAATCATGTATCTCCTGCTTAATATGTTACATGTTAAGCCAGCTTCATTAAATTCATGCAGATATGTTTACATATATAATATACCTTGTGCATCACATGGCATTGATTTGTATCCTTTTAATAAATTTCCTTTTTAAATCAAAGAAGCAAAGAAAGGTAAAGAGACAAAAATTAAAAAAGCTGGTTTTAATGCAGTTTATGCTAAAATTGTGTTCTTGTTTCTCATTTTTTAAAACGCGTACCCTTTTTTTAAAAAAATCAGCTGTTATTAAACCATGCACCATCAGCATTTTTAAAAGATTTTCAACAAGAGAGTAAATTTTGAAGGCCTAGATACTAAAACATTCAAATGCTAATATGTATTTATTGCTGAATTAATTAACAATGTACTACTTCATTCATTCAAATTAAGTTCGTTCAGAAGTTATTGTATTCGAATCGTCAAGTTTACACATAACAAGATTTGTATTCTGGAATTTCCAGAATTTTCCTGATCACTTTTAAAAATATCTAGTTAAAGTTTTAATTGTTATTTTAGAATACTTCATACAGCTATGTAATTTTTTTTTTTTTTTTATTGAGTTGTATTTTAACATTGCAAGTTATTTACAATAATAATTGAGAATACTCAATGATGTGTTTACCCCATAATTCTCCGTTTTCAAGGTCTACTTCAAATTTTAAAATCTTTCAGGCTAATTGCGGAAATCTTCAAGCCCAGAGGGCTTCTTTTTTTCCCTAAAATCTCGGTTTTGAACCGAACAGCAATTTCGCAACCTGCTTTATGGCCAGCACATAATTGTAGATTACCAGATGTGTCAAGAATGTTTTCTCACAATATGGACATGACAGATGTTCCTCGCTCCCAAGGCATTTTGCCTTGTTGATGAAGTTGATAGCGGCCACTCCGTTATAACGGCTCAGAGGACAAGACCTTGGGGACGAGGTTAAGTTTCATTCGTCTAAGAACTTCCCCTATTCTGATAGGACGGACACCTGGATTTTTCGCTAAAGGTATCAATCGACAATCCATAAGTGGTGCAATACTGTCGAAGTCATCAATTTCTTTCGTACTTACCTGCCTAGCAAAATTACCAATTGATTTACAGAGATCAGCAGCAGCATAGATGTGACTGCTGACAATTCTTCGCCATTCGTCTGCATCCAAAGATGAAACTCAAGCTGCTCCATTGGTATGAAGAGCTGCCTTTAAAATCGTCCAGGTCATCAAAAATTACCGGATTTACAGCCTTTGTAGGTCCCTGTAGTAATAGATCTCTGTGCAATGGGCTGGATGTTTTAAATGAAGTTTTTGCATTATTTCGTCAGTTAATGTTATCGGAGTTTGATAAAAGACGCAGTGCAGCATTAATCTTGTCATGAATGAGTTAGTTGTTAAATAGTTTAGATAATTGTCCTATCGAATTGCAATAACTCGTACTTTTTAATCGACGCGGTCTATTTTTTTATAAACGTCGTTTATTTGTCTTTCAAACGTATCCTCCGTAAGAGGTTCATCTGGTAGTTGAACAACTTCTAAGTCATCTCCCAGTTCGCAATTCTGCAACATAATGTGTTTCTTGCACTATCGTTGATCAAGCGCCTTTTAACAACTTTGGCACTTCTAATTTACTTCCGTCATCGTTGACCTCAAAAAAATTGACAATAAAACAAGATTCTAAGGGTCCATTCGTTTGGTTAAAGAAAAACACGCCTTTTGCATTCGTTGCAGCAGTTGCGCTCGTTTTGCCAAAGAAACAAAACACATGCGTGCACTGATGATTTTAATTATGCAACGACTAAGATAGTAACCAATATTGTCACGGTAAAATTAATTACAATAACAAATATGGCGTCGGCAAAAGCGAAAGTAGTAACTGCGATTATGCGAGAAACGAGTGCACTTGGTGGAATAGTCAACTGTAAGTTATAAATCATTCTGATGCAACGAGTGCGCTATTTACTCCGTTCTAAAAACGCTGCAACTAGAGTTAACATTTTTTAACTGAAACTACCAAAAAGATGAGAAAACAGGTGCAACAAATGGAGCTAGTGCACTTGTTGAAAAAAAGAGCACCAAACGAATGGACCCTAATTGTTTTTAATTATTGCTCAAATCTTTTATCGTTTTACACGTTTCTCTTTGACAATACAGAAACTCTATTCGACTATTCGCTTTATTTCATGTCCGCCATCTTTAAAGTATAATCGTGTTAAACTCACTTCTTTAAAATGGGATTTTTACAGTTTGCCCCCAATGATCGTCTCTTGCTCTGGACAACAACGTCTTTTAACACACATGTTCATCTCGACGCAATTTTAATGCTTCTACCGATTCATTGACACACGACATTTTCATGTGTATGTACCACCATGCGGTTTGGAAGATGTTTGGGGTGTGTTGTCTGTAGCAACGTAAGGCTTATGCATACTTTTCCTAATAAAATTTGACGCTGTCCTTGTTGGCAGTTTGGGTGTTAAGCTGACTTTGTAGGCATATTGCGTTTTATAGGATGTCTTTGTCAACAATTAACAGTTTGTTTTTAAGCTGCCCTGGTTGACATTTTGTTTGAGTTATCGTCTAAGCAGACTTTATCCCGTTATTCTGTACATCTCTCCATTTCCTATATCCTGTCAAATAATATTGTTATTAGCGATTAATGAGCAAATAATAACAATAATAATAATTTTTTTGATAAAAAATGCTTGTGCTAAAAAAATACACTGTTTGTTGGTTCAGTCATACATTTTTTACAGGCTATGCGATAGTGAAAAAATCTTATTTTGATTAACCTGAGTGTACTCTTTACCCTGTTGTACACTGGAAGTTGAAAGTATATAAAATAAATATTTTTTTCTAAAATTAATTTTCATTTTCTGGGGACTTAATTTCCTACAATAAACAGATTTTTATGCCGACGTTGCCGAATGAGAAAGAGCTGAAAATCAGACAAAAAACACAGGAAGTTTATTCTATTGTTTTCAAACGTTTGTATGCTTTTTGCAAAGAAAACATATAATTTGGTACTTTTGGTTAAAGCGGAACATTTTTTTTCTGCTTTACAAGAAAATGAGTAACTAATTGGCAAATTAGAGCAACAAGTTGCAATTAACCATGTTAGCAAAGCGGAATATTTTAAAACCGCTGTAGATGCAAAACGACAATATTTTTCATATTCTGCGTTACAATAAGTTTTTGTTAAAATTCTTGCTTAGTATCTTGCTTCGTGCAGTTCGGTATAAGAATTTAAAACTCGAAACATTCCCACAGAGAAAAGGTGGAAACTCTTTACAGGTAATAATTACTCGTTCGTTCGTTCGTTCGTTCGTTCGTTCGTTCGTTCGTTCGTTCGTTCGTTCGTTCGTTCGTTCGTTCGTTCGTTCGTTCGTTCGTTCGTTCGTTCGTTCGTTCGTTCGTTCGTTCGTTCGTTCGTTCGTTCGTTTGTTCGTTCGTTCGTTCGTTCGTTCGTTTTCACCTGAATGGTATGTTTTATATGGTTTAGTTGCCTTCAAATTAATATTCGTCAACTTAAAAGACAACCATGAAAGAAAGCATTACGAACATTATCTTTATTTCCGCTTGCATGGCTCTTCTTTTCTCAGCAGGTACATCTTTTTATTATATCTATTTTATTTTTGATGGGACAATGAATTTATTTATTAAAGGATGTTATGAACACAACGAATACAATGACTGAAGAAATATATATTTTAGTGCAAAAGATCTTTCCTAGTTACTGGCATTTGAAACGCGCGTAATTATACAATTGAAAGCTAAAATGACTGCAACTTTATAAAATTAACAGCCTGTTGTTGCAAGAATTTTTTTTCCTTACAATTCATTGAATTTCCATGCCGAAGGCGTAGGAAATTCTTTAAAACCGTCGTTTTTTTTCGGAGCATTTTTTGAGAAAAAATCGACCCTGGGATTTCAGGGGGATTTTCACGAAGCGAATTGAACGGCGAATTCGACGGCGAATTGTATCTGAGCATGCGCAGTTTTGTTTGTTTTGATTTTGCATCGAAATATTCGCTTCGCTGAAAAGTAGAAACAGCTCCTACTTTTTAGCGGCTAAAGTTTCGCTGCTAGTTTTTGACTAATCAGAACGCGGTTAACTTAATGTAAACAATAAATTTGGCGCCTTATTTATTTTGTCGTGAAAATTAAAAAGCCGTCGAATTCGCCGTTCAATTCGCTTCGTGAAAATCCCCCTTAACTAACTAACCCTGTCTCAAATGGTCAATTACAACGTCACAGATTTAAACTTCGTACCTAAACTCCCTAAGTACTTGGAAGTCATCTAAATGACGTTACAGGCCAAAATTGGTATTTGTTTTCGACAAAATTTGGCACAGTTAACAAAAAAAGTTTGTTGAACATGATGGTGACATGAAAATTTTGGTTTTTGCCACCTTAAATGTCATTTTAGGCCAAAATTGGTCCAAGAATTAAAGCTACTTTATTTTCGACAAAAATAGGCACAGTTAATAAAAAAGTATGCTGAGCATGATGGTCACATCAAAATTTTGATTTTTTGTCAACAAAATTCAGTTTAAGACCATAAACGTTTCAATCGCAAGACTTTCAACCATGAATGATAGGCTGTATTTTTGTTAGCAATTTCTTTTAAAATGTGAGTTTATCATGACACGTTTTGTTTTTTTTGCGTTTGTTGTAAGATATAATGTCACTTGTGTGCTTTATCTTCAGAGTTTCATGCACCAAACTTCTTCGAATGTTTGGCACGATAACACAAAGAATTGCAGGTTGTCATCAAATATTTTGGTAGCGAGCGGAAATTCTTAGAGACCCCAGGGCTTCTTGTTTTACTTTTAAATGCACTGTATACCACGGGGGGCGGTGGTATGGCTTAAAATCTACCAATACAAAGGTGATAAAACCAGGCTAACTTAAAAAACTCTTTATACAAAGAGGTTCCAAATGAAAAATTATATAACGTCACAGTTATCAGAAACTTAAGCCTAAAATAAGCCATTATCTAGATTTAACTAGAAATTTGAATTTCATAAGAATTGGAGATGCTACGACCTTATTTTTTGGGTGGACCAAACTAATTGGCAAAAAAATGATTTGACATAAAAAATAATTTTAATGTAATTGAGATAATATTTTGACAATTTTGTTTTTCCAGAAATATTTATTTTATGTAATTAAACTTGTTGCATAGTTAGAATATTACATTTAAAGATGTTCAATATACCACGTCAATAATACGTCATTGGGATAAAATATGACGCAATATCGCTGGATTGATATCTCCTTTAATTCTGGACTGTATTTTAACAAATCAACATCTAACGCACTTTCAAGCATGTCAGCATTTTTTAAAATTCGCAAAACAAATTACCTTTGTCCGAGCGTTTAACCTAACATCAAACTTTTTAACGAGCTAGCTATCACGTTCCTAAGTTTTAAATGGTTTTAAATTGGAGCCAAATTTATTATGTGCAACGAGTAGTTGGCTATCAGAAAAGTATATCATACGAATAATTACCGGACACCTCTTTGTAATCAATTTTTTTATGTGTAGATTTAACTTCGCGCGGATATTACTCGCCATATTGATTACATAAACAATGTGGTGGTTAAGCAGCTCCGTCTGGCACTTTATCAAGTTTTTTTCTACAAAGTAGTAGTTTCTGCCGCTCTTGCATTCTCATCTTCTTTTTGCACTCCACTGCGTGGTAATGCCTTCTCTTCTCTGAAAGTGTTGTAAAAATTAATTGATTCATATACGGATTAGAAACAGACATAGAGTAAGAAATCTTTTTATTAGACATCCTTTAGATCCGCATTTATCTAGAACTTTTTTCAGAAACGTTTGGAATGTTAAACTCTCATAACCTCTATGTAGCAGACACTTAGTAACGAACGCCTCTGTATAGTGGACGGCATCAATAAAGTCGCAATTTCCATCACCCTCTAGTTCTGATCTGAGTTTGGCTATATTTCACTAACTTAATGGGTTACATTAAATTACCTTCACTATTCTTCATTATACTTCAAGTAATAAAAGTTATTTTGGAAAGGAGCTCTATGTATAGGACACTTTCTTTATAGCTTACTTTTATAACTGCCAAATACATGGTTTCTCTACAGTTAAATATTGTTGGGAATTTTCTATTCGGTCTTTTTCTGTACTGTTATTTATAGGAGCATGTACAAACGTAAAGTTCGCTTGCAAATCAACAAATATGGAGTTGAGTTGTCCAAAAAATACAGTGATATACATAAACAACGCACAATATGGTCGTACTGGTTACTTAGCAACTCAAGTATGCTTTGGAATAAAACACCAAAATTTAATTTGCCGAACTCCAAGGGCGCATCAAGTTGTTTTCAGCAGGTGTAACGCTAGACAGTCGTGTACTATTGCGGTCGATGATCAACTATTTGGAGATTCATGTCATGGTGTGGAAAGTTATTTAACAGTACATTACACGTGTCAGCAAAGGTGAGAAATGTTATACTTTAATTAAAGAAAACAATATTTCGCGAAATTTTTCAGGTTGTCAATTCGCAAAAATTAGTCCATAAACATTTCGACTTTTCATAAATTTCTCCCGTATTTTTTTCGATTAAAGTATCTAGGCTTAACTTAATGTAGGATTTTCCTTTCATACTAGCTACACTTTCATTATATCTATCATGTGGGATCCTGATGAATTTGAGTGATATATATAAGGTGTTTTTCCTTTACCCTGTGCATACTCCACCAATAAACCTGTCTTCTATCTTTGTGAATGGTTGTAAACAATTATTATTCTAGTGCTTACTTTAATCGCAAAACTTTTGCGAATTTACATATCGAAACATTTTTTGCAAGAAAAACTTTCGTAACATCTGATATTGGAAATTTTCTGCATGGTTTCGCATCGTCCAAATATACTTTTAAATTGCGAGAATAATTTGGCAATTCCAAGCTTTCGAAAGCAGAATTCTTTTAAAAAATGGATTAGTGGATAAACTTTCACGAATCGACAATTGTGAAAGTTCACGAGATTAAGCCAAAAGTTTTTCTCGCAAAAATTATTTAATTAAGGTAACAATACTTAACAATTTTATGTAGGGCCGTCGCTTGCGAAAACGAAAGAGCGTATTTAAGTTGCCCATTCGGAAGTTCAATAAACATTTTCCATGCTAATTTTGGCCGATTATTGCCGGAGGTTTGTCCTGGCCAAAACTCGAATTCCACAACATCGTGTCGAACGTATATATCACGTAGCGTAGCAGCTCGGTGTCAAAGTTTGAGATCGTGTTCAGTAGAAGCAACAGCATTTAGATTCGGAGACGCGTGTAGAAATGTATCAAAATATTTAGAAATCCATTATCAATGTAGGTAAGATGTACACAATCTCTCTCCTTTCTCTTTTTCTTCTCCTCCTCCTCCTTCTTCTCCTCCTCCTCCTTCTTCTCCTCCCCTACCTTCTTAGGACATACTTTTTACATTCTTAAAACTAATCGCATACTCTTACAAGATGTGTGAAGCAAAAAAACTTTTTTAATTTTTAGTAAAATACCTGTTAAAGAGATAGTACGATGCAACAATAAACCGTTATACTTCCAATGTCAACGTGGGGAACACATTGAGATTGTGCATGCTGAATTTGGCCGGCGCTCGCCAGATTTTTGCCCTGGGGCGAATTCTACAACTACAACAACATGCCAGGAAAGCTCTGCTTTAAACCGTGTTAAACTCAGTTGCCAAGGGAGATATGTTTGCTTGATCCACACGTCAACGCAACTGTTTGGCGATCCTTGTCCCGGTGTTCGAAAATACCTTCTTGTTCGTTACATCTGCGCAAAAACTCCTGATCCAGATCAACCAACTAATCCACCAGCCTTTGCTTAAACAGTATAAAGTTATTAATAACATATTTTGTGCGATTTTTATTATTTCCAGCATTAGTTTCTTAGAGGGCATATTGCTACAATTGCCTTTTAGGCAAATTTAAAATATACTTCTACTTAATACAATTTTTACTTAAAACATTTATATATATATATATATATTTATATTTCTAGTCAAAAATTATTCTGTTACATAGGAATAACAAAGCTTAAAATGTTGCACGAAAATGTAAAAAAAATTATGGGTCTATTTACGCCTTTGCAAAGTATGTAATAGGAAATTGGGCGTAAAATCCACGTTAAGGGTGCACATTTAAGGGAATAATACGCAAAAACCATTGGCCAGTAACATGAGCTAAAGAATAAAAACGATGGCAATGTTCTGACCCAACTACGGACACTGGCCCAACTTTGGACGCAGGACTGGCCTCAGACGGGACAGCCCGTCAAAAGACTATCTATTGACGGGCCCGGCCCAACTTTGGACATATGTATGCAAATTCGTCTTAAGCTGATACAGGCCTAACTATTGACAAAGGAATCTCCTGCTTTAAAAAGCCGTGTCATTGGATGGGACAAACTCAACTGTACACAAAAGACTCTTGCAATTTTAAAAAATGTGTCATAAGATGGGACAGGCCTAACTATTTAAAAGACTGTGTTCAAGATGGGACAGGCCCAACCATTGACAAAGGACTTGTGCTTTCAAAAATCGTGCCAAAAAAGAACCAGGCCTAACTATTGACACTGTTTAGAAACAGCCACAACATGGGCCAGTCCGAAGACTCCCAGAATAATGTTAAACCTTGTACCATGGGCAACACATTGTAACGAATTCTAAAAAAATTGAAGACTGATCACATAAAATATAAATTAACACATAACATTTCTTTTAATCATAGTCTCCGTTTCTTGAATATATAACAAAATATTTCAATGTGGCTGCCCCAGCCAAAACGATTCTGTATCCTAAAAAGTAAACATAAATAGCTTAAACAATAGCGTAGCTAACTATATCTGTATATATATAACATGACATTACACTGAGCTAAATATTATATATATATATATATATATCTTGATATCTGAGTCATAATTATTTAGCTAGTCATTATGCACACAACAATCCAGGTAAAAACATCTCTAAAAACATCATGCAACAAGAAAGTCTCCAACTGCTTTAAAAAATGCATTCGCTGATATGGTCTTGAACCAAGAGTTGCCAAGTAGTGCTGTTTTTGCTACCCACAACAATCTTGAAATGCATAACTTGATTTAATCTCAGCTAGCCATATACAACACCTCGGAGAAAGTTGCAGCAGTTCAGTTTTTTCACTTTATTGGAGTTAGTTTTTGTTAAATACAAGGTCTTCAAGTATGCAAACATCTTTTAACGCCATGTCGCATGTTGGTCCTCGCCCGTCAATTGACAGGACAGCATGTCAAAAGATGGGCCACCGTGTCTAAAAATAGTCCGTTCCGTCTAAGACAGGCCGTGTTCTAAGTTGGGTCAGAATGCACTTTTATACTGACATTGATAAAAACCACACAACATTTCATAACAAAAACATGGGGAACACATCTTTTAAGGCAGAAATGTTCGCAGACAAACGTGTACTTTTGGTTTTGGGTCGCAAAAATGTGTATTGAAATTTTGAAACATTACTCTGAAAGGCTAAAAATATAGGAATGAGATAAGAAAACTTTTAAGCTAAAAAAATTGAAAACACGTCTGAAGCCAAATTTCGAGATTATTAAAAAATGTATGGAAGTTGCCGCAAATAACTTTGTCTGCTGAATGAAATGTCAGAAATTAGATATTAGATATATTTAAAAAAATAGTGGGTTTATGCTCGGTTCTGATGGATTCAGTCAGGTTCGGGTGGGTAAGTACGGTAGAATATAGGTTTTTAACTTTTGCAGCAGTACAATAACTGGCATAATATGTGCAAATTATTTTCATGAAGTCATAATCTGTCGAAAGGCTGTATGCTGCATAAGTGCTACGTTTACAGATGTATATGTCATCTATATTATAATCTCTATAATAATAGCCGTATTTTGTCTGTTCAAAAGGGTTACCGATATTCCTTTGATTCGGCGAATTTTTAGAAACCAGGGGGTTGTTTAATTGGAAATCTTATGATTTATCAAAATAAATTACAGAAATTAATTTATTTCCTTACATAATTTAATTAACTTAATTGATAAACCTCTAATTTAAAAAACAAATTAAGTGATTAAAATGAATTCATTATTTAAATGCGCCATTTTTCATAATAATTTACCCCCGTGACCTTAATCGCCGAATTCCGCTCAAGAGCCACAGAAAACAAATAGGATGGTTTTACTGACAGTTTAACTGGCTTTGTTTTGACCGGTCGCACGTGTATACCAATCAAAACGCCTGATTCTTTGAAAAACCAATCAAGACTTTCGCGGCCTGGGCAAACGAAGAAACATGAGGACCGAAACATGATGCCCATTTTAGTTTTTAAAGTAATGGTGGTCAGTGCTGTTTGTAAGTCTGTTTCACCTTTTTGTCTTCTATAAGCTTTCTATTTTTGTAACATTGGTTTTTTGTTAGTTCTAAAAGGTTAAGATAAATATATTGTCACGTTTTTTAGCTACGTACAGATCTTAAACGCACCAGTTTTAGGAGTTTTGGTAGGAACGAATATTCTATTAGCTAATAACCTTACTTTTTACTAATTTTGTTTGGTATAGGAGGTTTTTCTCCAACCCAACATTTATTTTTATGTCGAGGAAGGCGGATTTTTCCAGGGGCAAGGACTAGTCTCTATTATAATAGCCGTATTCCGTCTGTCTGTCTCTGCGCGGACCCCCCGCTGAGTTAGAAAATGATGTTACGGAAACACGAATATCAAATGCGATATATTTTTATCCACTTTGTTGCGACGGGTAAATATAAAGGACGGGTGAACCCGTGGATTTTCCACGGGCTAACGACTAGTCTCTATAATAATAGCCGTCGTCTGTCTGTCTCTGCGCAACATGGCAGAGCAAGTAGCGAGACCCGCCGAAAATCCCTGCGGCCCTGCAGCTTTATTTCGAATCCCCGGCAGACCCCGTTTTTTTACCGGCCTTGCTTTGCCGCTCATTGTAATAAACCAATCACGAGGCTCCATTTTCACTAATGACCAATCCAAGTGCTTCGCGGCATCAACATGCCGACGGGAGGAAACATGCTACCCCTACGAAGGCCATTTTGGTTTGGAAGTGATGGTGTGAAGTTTGTAGGTTTCCTTTCAATCCTCCTTATTTCTTCTGAGTACTTTTTATCCTATAGGATTATTTAGTTTGTTTTCACATGTTAAGGTGAATATTTCATCACGTTTTCTAGCTACGTATAAATCTTAAACAAACCAATTTTAAGTTTTTGGCTAGCTACAAAACGTACATTTTGAGGCAGCTAGCTATAGCTAGCTTTATTTATTCCTATACTTTTAAAGTTTTTATTCAGTTTGGTATATTATTATTTATTTTTATGTTGAAGTTGGGTCTACCTAGCTAGCTCCTCTTTTAGCTACATCCTGCTAAAAAGTGAAAGTAGCCAAATGCAGTTTGGCTGCAAGTGAAAGTAGCCAAATGCAGTTTTAACAATTCTTATGCTAAATGCAGTTGGCAGCGGCCACTTTTATTACTGATTTAAAAATTTATTATGCAAAATAAAATTGCTGAGTAATTTTTTAAACTGAACCGGGTTAATGCCAGGCTGTTCACTGATTTCTTTTAAAACCGAAGCGATAAGGATTTTTGGAAAATGGTATTACCCCTATGCTCATGTATGACACAATTTACATGTTAAGTGCTCAGCCTGGTGTTAATGACGGGCTTTTTCCGTGTTTTTATTTAATCCGTTGTGATAAAGTTTTTTTACCTGCAATAAACATTCAACCTGGTGTTAACAACAGGGTGTTTTGTGTGTTTTTTATTTAAATTGAAGTTGCGATAAGTTTTTTGGGGAAAAGGCTATTATGGTTATAACGCATGTGTGACACCATTTACCTGTACTAAGTGCTCAGTCCGGTGTCATGATTAATTTGTTAAGGTTTACTGAAATGTACTCCGCAAAATAAAATAATATTGACTATTTTCTTTTCTTATGACGGGGTAACAACAAGTTGTAAACTGTGTTTTTATTTCGGTTAAAGTTGCAGTAAAGTTATATATATATACATATATTTTAAAAAGTACATTACAACCGAAACACTATAATGTTGTGTGAGCTTTACTCAATTCACAACATATTCTGCATACCTGTACTAGAGCACTCCAATTATGGAGTTTTTTTAGTTTTTTTATGGGGTAACGACTGGATTTTTCCTGTGTTTTAAGTTAAACTGAAATTGCAGTAAAGTTTTTTATGAAAAGGGTATTATGCGTTGTCGGCCCACTGTCATGATTAAGTTTTGAACTTTTACGGAAACTTATTCCGCAAAATAAAATAATATTGCCCAATTGTTTTTGCTATGGCCGAGTAACAACGGTTTGTAAACTGTTTTAATTCAGCTTTTGTTGCGGGAAATTTTTTTTTTTTAAATATCTTACAGTCGCAACACTGCAATGGTGTGTGCCCTCCACTTGATTTACGACATACTGCATACCCGTACTAAAGCGCTCCACCTCACCGGGTTGCACAGTTTGCGGTTCTTATTAAGCGCTCCTCAAGGCGTTCAACAACAGTTACTTGTGGCTTAACCCGGCGTTTCGACGCCGGGTCTCCCGGCTAGTCTCTATAATAATACGCTAAGTGTGTCCGTCTGTGTGTCTGTAACAGGCAAAGTGGATATCGTCATTTTCCTTTAATGTCGCCGAAAACTTATGTCTGATTTGTTAATCTATCTGACGTTACGGCGAGATGTGGATAACATTGACTTAACGTCAATATCTTATATTAAATTAATGAAGCCATTACAATGCATTTAAAACTTTGAGGCCAAATAACTTGGAAACGAGGTAGTGACGTCAATGATTTTTCACCTCTGGGACCAATTTGGGTAAGTTTTCCAAACCTGGGTTCTTGAATCAATTTCGGTATGACCGGGTTGATGACGTCATCAAAAATCCTTTAAACCTCAATATTTTCGTAACCGTTTGTCAAAAGTACATGATCCTATACATTTTCTTGATCAGCGTTTCCAAATCTATGCGATGTAGGCAACAGGTATACAAATCTCTAAAAAAACATTTTAGGGTTTTGATGGGCCATTATTGACGTCGGCACAATTTCTAAACCCTTATATCTCATTAACCGCTCATCAAAAGCACATGATCATATACATTTTCTTGATCAGCGTTTTAAGCTCTACACAATAGAGGCTGCGTGAAAACAAGCTTCTGAATAATTTTTTTTGTGGATGTGTTTCTGACGTCATCAAAATTCAAATAACCCTTCTTCTTTTTTTTATCCTGCCTCAGTGGATTTTTCCACGGGCTTTATCGACTGGAGTTGGGATAATAATAGTCAGCATTGCAATGGTTTTTTTTCAGTGAAAATGGGAAGTGTGAACTGTAAAAATGGGAAGTGTGAACTGTGAAAATGGGAAGTGTGAACTGTGAAAATGGGAAGTGTGAACTGTGAAAATGGGAAGTGTGAACTGTTAAAATGGGAAGTGTGAACTGTAAAAATGGGAAGTGTGAACTGTGAAAATGGGAAGTGTGAACTGTAAAAATGGGAAGTGTGAACTGTAAAAATGGGAAGTGTGAACTGTGAAAATGGGAAGTGTGAACAGTGAAAATGGGAAGTGTGAACTGTAAAAATGGGAAGTGTGAACTGTAAAAATGGGAAGTGTGAACTGTGAAAATGGGAAGTGTGAACTGTGAAAATGGGAAGTTTGAACTGTGAAAATGGGAAGTGTGAACAGTGAAAATGGGAAGTGTGAACTGTAAAAATGGGAAGTGTGAACTGTAAAAATGGGAAGTGTGAACTGTAAAAATGGGAAGTGTGAACTGTGAAAATGGGAAGTGTGAACTGTGAAAATGGGAAGTGTGAACTGTAAAAATGGGAAGTGTGAACAGTGAAAATGGGAAGTGTGAACAGTGAAAATGGGAAGTGTGAACTGTAAAAATGGGAAGTGTGAACTGTGAAAATGGGAAGTGTGAACTGTGAAAATGGGAAGTGTGAACTGTGAAAATGGGAAGCGTGAACTGTGAAAATAGAAACTTTGTGGTTAGGGGCTGATATTTCTGTTGGTTAGAACCTGAAATTTGACTCTCTTACCTGCTGGGGATTTTTAGGTATTAAAAAACAAAAAAATATTTTCTGCGAAGAATCATATCAAGTCCTTTTGTAGCTATATCTCGCCAATATATACATTTTCGCATGAACATATAAATATGGATTAAAATGAAATTTAAAAAAGTTCATATGATGACAAATCTAAAACCATTAGTTTAAAATTATGAAATTTGATCAACTATGAAATGGAATTATAAGCCTGTTCCCATTTAGGCGTCATTTTCGTCCGCAGCTAATTTAAATATGCGTATTAGAGAGCTACTGCTTACTTCTGCTCATTTAGACATCTTATGAAAATTAAGCCGAGTTGAATTCGAAAGCCTTCAATATCCTTCTCAATAAACTACAAACATCTTTGTATAATTTATGATGTAAATGAAGCTACCGCTAAGAACGTCTTCAGGAACCGACCAAGAAACTTTAAAAAAGCAAGAACGATAAGAGGAAATTTAGATAAAAATGGTTTTAAAACTAACTATATTAGTCCTGGGCTAATCTATGCTGCCGCTAGATATCCCAATTTATACAAAATATGAAAATTCTGCTTTACTTCCAGACCATTTCAAGTTTTTTTTTGAGCCCGTACTGAATTGTAAGTAGAACATCCATATCCTAACAATATTAATTGCCAAAATTGTATAACGTGGGTTTTGTTCTATTTACAAACAAGCTTTATCTTTTTGCCACAAAATAAAAAATGTAGCAAGTAAAACGTTTTACAATGCCTTGTTGTAAATATAACATAACCGTTGGGCGTAGCTGCGTATTACGAACGCGCGCAGGGTCACGTGCTATAATGGTATTCCTTAACGTGACGGGAGAAGAAGCTTGTCGTCTTTATTCAGTTATTAAAAGAAGAAATTTATGAGAACACTGTTTTATTTGTCGTAGTCCCCCCTACCCCTCTACTTCTAAACAGCTACGATGCTGACGTAAAAATCAGTTTAATTACTCAAAAATATAAAATATATTTCTACACATTAAACATGACAAAATAGGAATAATAACCAACCTGATTGGGATTTTGATATCTCTTTAATAATAGCCGTATTTTGTCTGTCCGTCTGTCACGCAAAATGGTACCGCAAGTAGCGAGAAGCACGCAATGCGGTAGAAAAAGAACGGGCAAACCCGTGGATTTTTCCACGGGTCACCGACTAGTTCTGATAAAAAAAGATCAAAACAGATCGAAAAAAAATTGAAACAATTGAATTGAAACTACTCACAAAAAAAGACGCAGCACTCTCTCTAGAACAAAATTTTGAGTAGACTATAATTGATGACGATTAATATGAGCTGGCAGATCTTGGTCGGATACAGTACTTGAGAATTTACTTGAATTTCAGAGAATTCATAATAATAAGATATAGAATAAATAAAAATAAACTGTTTATGTTACACCCGTCAAATCACTTGCTAAATACATATTTAAAAATGTTGCCTAAAAAAATTACAAATAAAATTTTGAACTGATAAAAAATAGAATTTTTAATTGTTTATATACATTGCTTGTCTTAAAACGTTTCTTGTTAGATCAATTCGAAATAGCAACATTTTTTGAAGTCATTGTTGTCCAACATTTTGACCCATAACACACTATACCAATAAATTGGCCAGCTGGTTTGAAATCTATTTAGAATACACATGAATAAAATTTCATATACATACTTGCTTGGACACAAAAACAACATAATTATCATATTCAATGCATTTAAATGTGGACAGGAAGCTTCTAAATTACAAAACCAAACGAAAAAAATACAAAAGGTATTCTGCTTGAATTTAGGTCTCAGAATGTGGCTATGTGATCTGTGTTTTTTCTAAGCCTGTTTCTCGGGAGCGCTAACGTTTAGCAACTGTCGATCGAATCAATTTCACAAGACTGTTCGCATTTATTTTGGTCGAAGCACTATTGTTGTCTTCGAATGTTTACTTGAGCCTCAAGTAAACTTCCCTATCTTTACTTGCATTTACAAATTGTAAATCCAGCCCTATTAATTTATCAGCGATAGATTTACACTGAAATATTTCTAAACATGATTAAATGACACATTGCTCGGCTCACTGGCACGATCAAACTTTTTTCAGCGTACTCTTCTCCGTAGTTGACATACATAGCAATGACAACGCGAAACTCCATAGATAAAATCTCCTCCGCGTCAATCGCAACCGTCACTTTGTTAACATTTCTCGAGTATGATGGAGACAACATATGCACAGGTATACTTGCACTCTCCATCGCAAAGATTAATTGTTGTAAATTTCTAGTTTCTTTTTTATTCCAATACACTAATATATCTTTGTGTTCCAAATTACCTGGATTTACGATTTCAGCCATGTTACTACTATTTATGACCTTCAGCGTCCGTCGTTTTTGTTCCGTCAGGTGTTGAATAACTTCGATTAAGTGTTGATGAGTAAGTTCTTCGTTTTCAATGTCAACGTCAATCCATTCGGTCGCCGTACCTTGTATTCTATGCCCCGGTGTGACGTCATAACCTGATATAGCAAAATGGCGGACCTCTTTAACTATATTTTCAGTGTTTCTTAATGTACGGGACAGCTTGGAAACATCCCATAGAGTATCGTTATATTTTGGAGGTAATATCGCCTGCACAGTGGATTGCGATGGATCAATGGACAACCACACGAAATGAAATGTTTTCGGTAACAAATCAATAAAGTTGAACAGTTTTTCTTCCAGGGAAGGAGAACATTTGATCAGGTTTTCCATCACGGATTGTAGTTCATCAATAAATACATCACAATAATAATGACTGCATATATTATCTTTCTCTATCAACAACAACGGAGAGCCGTATTTAGAATCTAGTTCTTGTTTTGTTAGAACATCGACCAGCGCTGTGTAATTTGACCCTAAGTTTTCCTTAAGAAAATCTTTATACATACACTTTAACCCGTACGCTTTATAGCCGCATATTACCAAAATTTTTTTCAAGCTGATACCGTTGGGTGTGTTGGATATTTGTACGGAAGACGAAAGGCAATGGTTGTTATTAATCTCCTGCTGCTTAATTTTCGCCAACTCCAACGACTTGTACATCATAATGATGGTCTTACCACAACCCGGTGGTCCTTGTAATATTAACTTTTCTGGCCCGTGATGGAGAATCTCATCTTGGTTGGGCGTGAAAAACATAAATTTGAATTTTTTTGATTTGCCAAAAGTCTGGAGAGTTAAGGTATCGCCGAGATTGGCGATGGCTTCGTTAATAGTGATGGGTGACGTACTTGCCATGGCAACAAATCGCGCAGCCAATATCGTCATTAATTCTATGATCTCGTCTGCTTTCGATCGTCTCTTTTTGACGTCTTTAACATTTCTTTTCCACCATTTATCTAACGATTTGATATCGTCTTTAAATATCTCCATATCTTCAAAACCACTCGGTCGATGCACGGAGGGGTAGACTGCGTACGTGTGTATGGGAATGTTTTCCGATAACTCCCAAGCATTTACGAAGCCTGCTTCCGCCAACCCGTTTTCGATTAACACTTTCATGAACATACTGTCGACTTCTAATTGCTGTTTGGCGTCGTTGCGTGCTTTTACAGATGATTTGACTTCAAACAAAAATACACCGTGTTCTTTATCGAACATCACAAAATCACATTCCGCATCTTCGCGGCGTGTGTTTTCATCGATTTGACGTAAAATTTTCTTGGCGTGAATCTCGAACGGATTCTTCATACCGTGATAAGAAGCCAACATTAGCTTGTTGTACGTTTTTAAACGCTCACGCAATCTGAAGCTGTGAAACACAATCTGTGGACCAGTTGATTGATTTTTTTCCAAGGCACGGTATAGACTGAACTCGTTTTGATCACCTATTATATTCCCAACCATGCCGTTCGCAGAATTCAAACCAGATTCTAAGAAGCCTTCAGATTTGCATCGAAACAGTGGCGGGATGAGATAAGTCGTACTGTCTCCTTCCATCCAGCCGGTAAATGTTGAATTGAAGAAGAAATTGGCTGCCTTTTGAAATTCAGAAAATACCTTCCCATTAAAGCATTTAATTTCCAATTCTGGCTTACCTAGAAGAAGAAATTTTTTCGTGATAAAAGTTTTTTAGCTGTAGAACACACAGTTTCTAGTTTCGGCTGAAAGCTCGAACAAAATCCTGATCTTCTGCGATTTAAGTGAAGATATGCGTATCTTGGATGCGGTTAGTAAAATTGATATTTAATCTGCCATTTTAAAAGTTGCATAGCTCAGGTTTGAAAAAAATCTCTTTTTGTCTTGCAAATGCTTCGTATGTTTTCTATACTTCTATATGCTAATAAAAATACTATCAGACCTATGTAAATCTTAGTAAAATGTGTTTTTATTATTTTGGCTATCACGGTCGCATATAGCAGACCAGCTACGTAGTCAGTGTCAGTTAGATTGCAATATATACATACAGAAAGCTAGCTAGCTCTATTTTGTGCTTTTCTCTCAAGTTTTCAATTTAGTTTGGTATGAGTCCATTTTGAGCTAGCCACTGTTACTTCTTGTGTTTTTTTTACCAACCTGAAGCCAGACTATCGGAATATCAATATCGAAGAAAAGTACGGAAATTTAAGCAAATCAGATCTCTACCGTATAATTAGCCACACAAACAGCTAATTTTACTGCATGTATCGTATAATTATCCTGTAATGGCTATCTTTACAGGCTAATTATCAGTTCACCCTGACAGGTCAAGTTATGGTTAAAAAGTATCTAGTAGCATTTTTTCACTGCTTTATAATGTATATTAATTTGCATGCAAAAACTAGATTTTAACTTAAAGATCAAAAGATGCCTTCACTGAAAATTAAAGTTTGTAATAGGCTGGTTGGTCTACGGCTTATCGCATGCTTATTTTGCCTCTCGATTTGCGCAAAAGATCTTGTGAATATATACAACACCACATCACAATGGAACTAGTTTGAAATTGCTCAGATGTGTAGAAAATTTTCTGCAGACCATGTCTGAAAGGGTGTTCTATTGGACTAGCGTTTAACCCATAAAACAACGGTTGACTATTGCAGATATTTTAGATTTTCGTCCATGATAGATCTCCCTGTCATCCCTTTTTAGGCGTCCTCGGCACAAAATAACAATTTGGCTACCAGTTTAAATAAAATAGCACATTATTATTTAACCTTGCTGCTCAGTGACCATGTAAACAGGAGGGTTCTACAATTTTGCTACCCTGTTTAATTTTTCCTCTGTAAAACAAGCATCAATCATT
Organism: Hydractinia symbiolongicarpus; assembly: GCF_029227915.1. Taxonomy (NCBI): domain Eukaryota; kingdom Metazoa; phylum Cnidaria; class Hydrozoa; order Anthoathecata; family Hydractiniidae; genus Hydractinia; species Hydractinia symbiolongicarpus. The sequence goes on from NC_079888.1 coordinate 12,451,538, forward strand.
AGTTATGCTACCTAAATTGCAAAGCTAACCTTTTGTTGTGTTAGCGAATTTCTTATCTTCCATGCTTTAGTGTTTTCTCGATGCTGGATATACTTTATTGACATAAACTAGCTTTTATGCAGAGATTTTGTTTTACAACTTTTATTAGAAACCTTATTTACTTAAAAAATGAGGTAAATTTTCTATTTCATTATATTTCAGTCTTGCGTTTGAAAAGTAATAAAAAACGTTGCAAGACTTGAGTTTTTATTGGCTTGCGATACGTTGATAATTAGAAATAGGTTTTGTGTATCCTCAGTAACAAAAAAAACCCCAGCTCCGTTAAAACATTGGTTTCACAGCTTCCTAGCTGTGCAACTATCTTGTTTTATATATATTTTTATATTCTTTTATTATATATACTAGTCGTTCCCATCCTTTATATATGGTATTTCGTGCTTCCGTAACAGGACGTGGTAACCCTTTTGAACACACAGACAAAATCCGGCTATTATAATAGAGACTAGTTGTTAGCCCGTGGAAAAATCCACGGGTTCGCCCGTCCTTTCAATTTACCCGTCGCAACAAAGTGGATAAAAATTATCGCATTTGATATTCGTGTTTCCGTAACATCATTTTCTAACTCAGCGGGGGGTCCTCGCAGAGACAGGCAGACGGAATACGGCTATTATTAATGAGACTAGTCGTTGCCCGTGGAAAAATCCACGGGTTCGCCCGTCCTTTCTATTTACCCGTCGCAACAAAGTGGATAAAAATATATCGCATTTAATATTCGTGTTTCCGTAACATCATTTTCCGTCCTTTATATATCGCATTTCGTGTTTCCGTTACGGGACGCGGCTTTCGCGGACACACAGACAAAATACGGCTATTATTAAAGAGATATATTTTTTAAGCAGCTGATTTAAAATGTTTTAAAATAAAAAATTTGGGCGCACGAAAGAATAAAGCCGACGAAAATTTGAGCTGAGTGATAATTTAAGGCCGTTTTCCACTTCAAGAAAATTTTCTGCGGAACGGAACGAAAAGGAAACGGAACGGAACAGAAAATAAAGAAAATTTTCTGCCAGTAATTTCCACTTCATCATAAACGAAACAACCGTTGTAATATGGGATGTTTTCATGCCTGAATATTTGCCATGCCCTGGAACAGAGGAACAGTGGAAGCGAATCGCTAATGATTTTGAAACGAAGTGGCAATTTAACCACTGACTTGATGTTATCGATGGAAAACACGTAGTAATGCAGGCTCCTGCAAGATCGGGCTCGATGTTATTCAATTACAAAAAAACACACTCTATAGCCTTAATGGCTGTGTGCAATGCCAACTATCAATTCACCATGGTGGATATTGGAGATTCTAGTAGAAATAGTGATGGAGGGGTGTTTTCGAGTAGCAGCCTTGGTGTTTCAATCCTTGAGAATAAACTGAATTTTCCACATCCAGAGAAAATTTGGGACCGTGAGAAAGTTTATCCTTACGTTTTTGTTGATGATGAGGCATTTCCCTTAAAAATCAATTTAATGAAACCATATTCAAGAGATGCACTTGGCATAAAAGAACGTATATTTAACTATCGGCTGTCGCGATGCAGGCGAATAATCGAGAACACTTTTGGAATTTTTGGAAACCAGATTTCGAATATTTCGAAGGCCAATTATTGCGAAGGAGGAGGTTGTTACAAGTGTTACAAAAGCATGCGTTGTTCTTCACAATTACTTAATGAGCAATAAAGAATTTGAATCCTCTTACCAATACTGCCCCCCACAGTTGATTGACACAGATACTAGCAAAACAGTCAGAGAGAATTTCAGAGATTTCTTTTGTGAAGGTAAAGGACAAGTCCCATGGCAAACAGAATACGTGAACAGTGTACATAATAACTTTGATAGATATGGGATAAAAACCATGTAGCTGTAAATAAATAATCTTGTAAAATATAGTACAATAAAAATTTTAAAAAGTCTAAAAAGTAATGTCATTCGTTATCATCTTCATGAAGATCACAAAATACTTGCATGATTCTCACTCTCGCCAGTCTCTTATTCTTTGCTGTTAGGTCCTTGAATTCCTGCACCAAACTTAAACAAAACAAAGTATCTTGATCTCTTTCCTCCTCTTTTGGCTGCAATGTTGTTGCTTGTGTTAAGTCGCGTTGGATGGAAGCCATTAACAAGCTGTCAATATCATTTGAGTTTTTTCGCTTTTTTGAGTGCTTGTTATGGTGCTTGTTGGAGTAGTTGACACGGCAAAACCAGGGGATTTCCTAGCACCAGAGCAAAGAACTGGTGATGTAAATTCATTTACATAAGTTGGTACACTTTCAGATAAGTCTCTTGGCCATGTAAACTAGGAGATTGTGGTGGTGAAAATATGTCTGGTACGTTGCTGGTTGTAGCTCTATTCGTTACTGTATCGCTTATGAACTCTAACTCCCGAAAATATTGGCATGTTGGAAGATTTTTTAATCCAGCTCCGGACCTAGTTGCCTTTTCTCGTCGCTTCATGCACTTTCGATAATTTTCCTTAAGTTTTGTCCATTGAGCTTCTTTGGCTGTAACAGATAAAAATTGATTTAAAACTTGTAACGAAAAGGCATGCAAAAATAAGCTGACTATAAATATATAAAACTTGTTTTCAAACACTAAAGTTATGATACATAAATTTTACTAAGTTTAACTAAAAATATAAACAATAAACTAAAAACTGACATGTTTCTAAGCATTTAGTGTAGCTAGCTAAAAGAAGTTCACATACCGCTAAGTTGAAACTTTGTAGCCACGAGAGTCCATGCCTGTTGTTTTTTTGGTAATTCCTTGAATGCTCTACAGGAGGTATCCCACAAGCATCTATAATTTCTTACTTCTTCTATAAGATCAGCAAGGTGATCTCCTGTGTCCAAGGAAATCTTCTGTGTCCCATTTTCCACCTGGCTTTCATTGTCAAAAATTTCGCACTGTTGTTTTTGCAGTAGTAGCTGTTGCTGTTGAAACCTTGCAGCAGCTAGATACTGTTTATTTTGAGTTATTCTGAAATCTTCATTAGCATTATAATTATCAGTACAAGTTTGGGTTTCCTCTTCCCGTGCGTCCATATTATGTCTCCTACTTTCCAATACTAAACTCTAGATGATTTGTGGCGCAATTCTGAAGAAATAAACCAACCTGATTGGCTAATATTATTTTCCTATTGTTTCCGCACAGAAAGGAACAGAAAAAGTTGAACCTTCGAGGAAAGAATACGGAAGGAGAAACAACTTCATTTCTGTACGCTTTAAATGTATTGAATTTTCTATTGTTTTTAATTTCAAAAGAATCAGTGCGTGAGGTGCTCGACCGAGTCTTTTTCGCAAAAAAATGATCAAATTCCATATTCTCCTTTAATAGGGGCTAACTTTTTTCTATTAAAATCTGACTGTAACACGCTGCAGGCACGTGATATTTGCATGGAAAGTGTGCCTAATATAAGTCGGTAAACATTGCTGTTAAAAACTTCAACAATACGTTTGGAAATAAGCGTTTAACCATGATATTAACCTACTTTTGCAGGCTTGAGTATGCCACTTTGATCATGAAAAACAATATAGATAGATATGCGCCGGACGAGTGCCGACAAAATGTGTGCTGGATTAATGTTTAAAGACTAAAGAAATAACTTCTTATAACAGAACGTCGTTTTAAAACGAGATATAAACTTTTTCTTTTTGTTTACAAAAGTGTCGAGCATGTGCTTCTTCGCTAATTATGTTAACATAAGAACAAAAGAAATTTTACCGATTTCAACATGGCTTCTTGTTTTGATAATATTATCAAATTCATCATCAAATTATCTAATTGTTTTTATAACCAATCATAGTTGCGAATTGTTATTTACGAATAATTAAGTCACACAACCGCCAAAATTTCAAAATAAGTTTCTATACAGACACCTGCTAGAACCTCACGCAGTGTTTCAATAGAATTAAAAGAGTTGTTTCTCCTTCCGTATTCTTTCCTCCAAGGTTGAACTCGATTCAACTTTGCTCGGAACGGAACAGACAAGAAAATTTTCTGCTCACGTGATGTAAACATTTGAAGTACGCATGCTCAGAAACTTTTCTGTTCCGTTCCGTGCCGATCTGCGGAAAATTTTCTTGAAGTGGAAAACGGCCTTTAGACTGGTGAATAGTTCTAGAAAGTTTAAGAATATAAAAAATTCTAACTTACAGGAATCATGGAGGAATAAACTATTGTTAAGAGGATTTTTTTCGTTCATAAATATACAAAATCATTTTCTGAACATCAGATGGAAATATTTGAAGCTGAATATCTTATGAACGAAAAAAGATTTATAGATCCTCTATGGGATACAAAAATATCCTTTCCAATGTAGGAATCCCTTTTTGCCAAACCGTATTTTTCAGCGACTGTCAGTGACAAAATTAAGTAGTAAGTTAAATAGGTAACGAATATTAGCACCAAAGAATAATTAGGGGGACAAAATTTAGGCCGATTCTGTTCTCAGCTGATAAAGTATGGCTAAAATTAGTTTTTTTCTATCTTAACTTAAGATCTTAATAAATATTGGTTGCTGTTTTAGTAACAACGCAGAAAGAAATCTTCTTTATAACAACGAGTTTTTTTATTTGCAACAATATTCTAAAAAATTAGGATGCGTAATACTAAATCCATTCTCTTTCTAATCTCTTTAATAATAGCCGTATTCCGTCTGTCTGTGTGTCCGCGAAAGCCGCGTCCCGTAACGGAAACACGAAATTATGTAAATTACGCGCCGATACCAAATGCGATATATTTTTACCGACTTTGTTTTGACCGCTCGCGCGTGGAATACCATTCACAACGCCTGATTCTTTAAAAAAAAACCAAGATTTTCGCGACCAGAAAGAATCCAAGATCTTCGCGGAACGAAGGCCATTTTGATAATGGTCGTGTTTGTGGTCAGTGTGTGAGGTTTGTAGGCCTGTTTGACTTTTTTATCTTCTAAAAGCCTTATATATTTGTAATATTTGTTTTCTGTTTGTTTTCAATGTTAGGATAAATATATTTAGCAAATATTTCTTGGGTTTAAGGCAATAAATAACAAATTAAGTTTTATAAATTTTCTCCCTGATTTTTGTCAGAGCATCTTTAGATCATAACTAAAAACTTTCAACATGCATGTACAAAATGTTAAAAAATTCTCTTGATAAAATAAAATGTATAAAAATCGTTTATTAACAATAAAAGTCGTTAAAAATTATAGTATGTTTTCCCAAATTTCAGATAATCGTCTTATTTCATCTTTTTTGTTCAATAAATCCGATTTGTGTTGTTTAATCGCTAATGCCTCTTTAAATTTTCTTTTATTAAAATTGTTTTCCCTATAGAGAATTTCTATTTTCTCAGAGTTCATTTCGTGTTTTGTTTCTTTTATGTGTTTGGACATTCCAGAGACGTTTTCTTTATTATCAGCGATTAAACAACACAAATCGGAAACATGCTACCCCTACGAAGGCCATTTTGGTTTGGAAGTGATGGTGTGAAGTTTGTAGGTTTCCTTTCAATCCTCCTTATTTCTTCTGAGTACTTTTTATCCTATAGGATTATTTAGTTTGTTTTCACATGTTAAGGTGAATATTTCATCACGTTTTCTAGCTACGTATAAATCTTAAACAGACCAATTTTAAGTTTTTGGCTAGCTACAAAACGTACATTTTGAGGCAGCTAGCTATAGCTAGCTTTATTTATTCCTATACTTTTAAAGTTTCTATTCAGTTTGGTATATTATTATTTATTTTTATGTTGAAGTTGGGTCTACCTAGCTAGCTCCTCTTTTAGCTACATCCTGCTAAAAAGTGAAAGTAGCCAAATGCAGTTTGGCTGCAAGTGAAAGTAGCCAAATGCAGTTTGGCTGCAACACAATTCTTAACAATTCTTATGCTAAATGCAGTTGGCAGCGGCCACTTTTATTACTGATTTAAAAATTTATTATGCAAAATAAAATTGCTGAGTAATTTTTTAAACTGAACCGGGTTAATGCCAGGCTGTTCACTGATTTCTTTTAAAACCGAAGCGATAAGGATTTTTGAAAAATGGTATTACCCCTATGCTCATGTATGACACGATTCACCTGTTAAGCGCTCAGCCTGGTGTTAACGACGGACTGTTTCCTGTGTTTTTATTTAAACCGTTGTGATAAATTTTATTACGCCTGTTACTCATGTATGACACAATTTACATGTTAAGTGCTCAGCCTGGTGTTAATGACGGGCGTTTTCCGTGTTTTTATTTAATCCGTTGTGATAAAGTTTTTTTACCTGCAATAAACATTCAGCCTGGTGTTAACAACAGGGTGTTTTGTGTGTTTTTTATTTAAATTGAAGTTGCGATAAGTTTTTTTGGGAAAAGGCTATTATGGCTATAACGCATGTGTGACACCATTTACCTGTACTAAGTGCTCAGTCCGGTGTCATGATTAATTTGTTAAGGTTTACTGAAACGTACTCCGCAAAATAAAATAATATTGACTATTTTCTTTTCTTATGACGGGGTAACAACAGGTTGTAAACTGTGTTTTTATTTCGGTTAAAGTTGCAGTAAAGTTATATATATACATATATTTTAAAAAGTACATTACAACCGAAACACTATAATGTTGTGTGAGCTTTACTCAATTCACGACATATTCTGCATACCTGTACTAGAGCACTCAAATTATGGAGTTTTTTTAGTTTTTTTATGGGGTAACGACTGGATTTTTCCTGTGTTTAAAGTTAAACCGAAATTGCAGTAAAGTTTTTTATGAAAAGGGTATTATGCGTTCTCGGCCCACTGTCATGATTAAGTTTTGAACTTTTACGGAAACTTATTCCGCAAAATAAAATAATATTGCCCAATTGTTTTTGCTATGGCGGAGTAACAACGGTTTGTAAACTGTTTTAATTCAGCTTTTGTTGCGGGAAATTATTTTTTTTTAAATATCTTACAGTCGCAACACTGCAATGGTGTGTGCCCTCCACTTGATTTACGACATACTGCATACCCGTACTAAAGCGCTCTACCTCACCGGGTCGCACAGTTTGCGGTTTTTATTAAGCGCTCCTCAAGGCGTTCAACAACAGTTACTTGTGGCTTAACCCGGCGTTTCGACGCCGGGTCTCCCGGCTAGTCTCTATAATAATAGCCGTCGTCTGTCTGTCTCTGCGCGGACCCCCGCTAAGTTAGAAAATGATGTTACGGAAACACGAATATCAAATGCGATATATTCTTATCCACTTTGTTGCCACGGGTAAATTCAAAGGACGGGCGAACCCGTGGATTTTTCCACGGGCAACGACTAGTCTATAATAAAATACCCGTATACGTCTGTCCGTCACGCAAAATGGTAGCTTAGCTGCGCAAGTAGCGAGACGCACGCAATGCGGTACAAAAAGGACGGGCGAACCTGTGCATTTTTCCACGGGCTAACGACTAGTTTAACAAATTTCAGGAAAAAATGTGAAAGGATGATGCCTCGTATGTCTTGCGAAACTCTTAACTTGTTCGAAAGTTGAAATGTTAAATTTGTAAATCCATTACTTATTTTACATTTTTTATTTTATACATTATTTATTAGACTACTTTGGCTTCAAATATTTAAAATATAAAAGCAACAGCAGTTTTGCTTAAAACATTTAAAGTTGAATAAAAAATATCGCTCTTACTTAAAAAGTACAGAATAAGAAAATTTGCGGTTAAAAATGCTTTTAAAAATAAATTCACGAAGTGCTAAGTCCGAAACAAAACATTCGAACATGTTGACTTTTGCCTTATAATCAGCAACATTTCGAATTTCGAAAAGTGAAATACCATAGATACTAATTCTGACAATTCTGGTTATTTTGCCACTAAATTAACTTTGTATGCTATTATTTTTTATTTGCACCCTTTTTCCGCCATTTAACGTCCAAGCATGCAACATTTCGCTATGAGGGCGTAACAAACGCAACTAGGACACAACTAGGAAAAAAAAGATAGTAGTTCCGAAGTTTCAAGAGTAGGAGGGCATCCCTCCCCTTTTTCTAATCACTCAGATCCCAACTCTACTTGTGTTAATTTTCAGGCGCGCATCTTTTGCCTCTAGTAACTGTACTTATTTTTTCGCGAAATCAGTGCGCACACTAAATATTCTACGCGAAATCAGCGCGCACACTAAATATTCTACGCGAAATCAGCGCGCACACTAAATATTCTACGGAGCTATCGTAACATTACCACAAAAAATAATCAATATGAATATGCATCCTTCGAAACGTAACTTTGGTGACATTTAATGTTTCAGAAGAGCACTCACAAATCAATAGACATCCCGAGGTGTATCAAAAATAATTGTTTACCATTTTGGAAGCCATATTCAATGTTCTCTTTTCTTTTCTCGGTCATATCTCTTCACGTAGACTAGCATTACTGCTTTTTCACACTCTAAACAAAAAATAATTACTGTATGTAACATTTTAATACAAATATTGCGACTGCATTTAGGTGCGGATTGAACTTGCCAGGAAAAGGTAAAGGGAAGTCCAAGAATTATTTTCCTTGCAAAAATACAACTACACAATGTCGCGGAAAGTAAACCATAAGAATACCGAAGAGGATGAGATTCCAATAAAGAAAATTGGTATTTCCGAAAGTTGCTTTATTGAAAAACATTTTGTTTCTACCGGTGAGAAAATAACATTGCAGCAATGAAAAGTTTTTAACAAAACGAAATAACAACCAATAAAATTGAAAAAATATTTTTCATTTCAACATGCAGAATGTTTTTTTTAAATTCTTAAACAGAAACCAGATGAAGGGAATTAAACAGCAACCAGATGAAGGGAATTAAACAGCAATCAGCTGAAGGGAAGTAAACAGAGGCATAGAAAATTGTGAAGTTCCGAGTTAAAAGAAAGAATTGGTTGCACAGTATGGTAAATAGTGTGCTAAAAGCAAAGGAAATATCAACCAGTGAAACGGAAACTCACCAAACAATAACACACGATCTCCAATCTCCAAACATTTAGTCGCGTGTGTTATTTGATTTAATTATTTCTTTATAATAAAACTAAGAATAATAATATAATAGTTATTTATTAAATTTTTAAAATTTTTATCACTATGGCATACACAAACAAATTGATGATCAATACTTAATCTACAAATTTCTTAATGCTTTAAAGAAGAGAACAGAAACAATTTTTGTGGCAGCCACAAAAAAAAATTTAAGCGACGGAAAAAAAAATTAAAGAACTGTTTAATGCTTAATTCACTAAAATAACAACTAGAACGACAAAGAAATAACTATGTTTCGTAACTAAATATCCATATTTCTTTCTAGTGACATTTTTTACAAAGTTTTCATGGCTGTATGTCGCCAGAAAAAAGCAAGTTTAAGATATGCTTATCAATAAAGATCAAAATTAAAATCTTTAAATTAAGATAATCACAAATATTTTACATACAATCGTGGTGCCAGCATTTTATAACCTTCGTTAATACCTCTTGAAACTTTAGAAACATCTGTCACGGCCAAAAATATTTTTTCCTTACTTGGTTCGCTCCTTCATAACATCTACCAGCTTCGAATGATGAAGTTTATTTAATGAGATGGCGTCAGATTTGAGAAATATACAGCCTATACGGAAACATTCGACAACAAATTGAATGTGCAATGAGAGTTTTATCTTTGTTTACGTATCTTTTTTCTATCTTCACTTCAGTTCAGTAAGTACCAGTAACAAAAATAAAAATATTTTTCTTGTGTTGATACTTGTGTTGATACTTTATTATTTTTAATATCATCGACGCGTGACCATCACACAAAGGGATATTATATTTTATGTTTTGAATTTAAGTACCAACGTTTGACAAATGTGTAAAAATACTGAAGATAAAATGATAGAGCTGGTACTTTATTACACAACATCTATGGACACACGTGTTGTTGTTCTGCAAAGTTTTTGCGCAAAAATTCATCTTTTTCAAACAAACAGCTTGAATGACCCCTTTAATATAAAAGCAGCAGATCTCTTTAGTTTGAAGCCATTTTCCACTTGATCTTACTAACAAGTTATTACAAAAACTAAACTATAGTAAAGACTTTACGGGGCTTTCCAAGCAAGCTGATCTGGTCTTATTTTTAATCAGCAGCCGTGTCTTCATTTTTTAATAAGGGATTATCCTTATTAAAAAATGAAGCAAGACAACTCAATTTTCGTAAAATTCTCTTTTAACGAGAACTTTTACCTCAGAGTTGTCAATCTTTTTAGAGAGTCAAGTATGAGGAGATTTAACGACTTTTGGCGAATTTTTTCAACCTTGATGACGATGGTGTTTTGAGAAGATTTCGGGACATTTTTATAATTTTCAACAACAGATAAGATTTGAGAGGATTTTAACGGGATGCCATGAGTGAAGATGAAACCATTGCTGTACAAATAAAAACATGCGATGGGTTGTACAATTAAAATTAAGGAGATTTCAGGAAAAAGTATTCTCCACCAAACACTGCTATTTAATAAACACGATATGTTAACCAGAATTCTACAAAATATAAGTAAAATTTCAACATTGCTGCGAACGTTTTTTGCCAAAAAATATTTGTTCTTTTTTTTTTCATTCATTGTCGGCCTCATTGTCGATCTTAAAGAGTTAAACCAATAACAACATAGAATCGCCTACTGCATCAAAAAATTTAAAACCTGGTTTCCATCCAAGTCAAGTGAATGAACAAAGTAAACTTAGTTTATGCGTGTTCAAAAATAGCGTGAAATCAACATGCACTTTTTTATCAGAACTTCTAAATTTCAACTGAGGTTTGTTTTTGTGTTCTTCTTAAAGTTACGGATGATGATGAATATTTTTTAGGATTGGAAGGCAAAACTTATCTTGTTAGAAGTTATCTTATTGTAGAAGCGTACATGTGTACTGAAATGAAATGAGAAACAGTTTGGAAATAATTGGTTCTCAGTAATTCTAGACTCATATTATTTTGTTCTTATAACATGGCGGAATTCAGGCTAAGTATGTTGTTGATTTTGGCAAAATCTCAGCCTCAAAGTTTTTAGAAACTAGGTTCCTTTACAAAAAACGTGTATTACATCTCAAAGTAAACTTTTAGTTTTTAAACTGATCTATGTATGCATAAAAAAAAAAAAAAAGTTTAAATACAAAAAAAATAATTTTTAAATAAACAAAATAATTAAAAACAGCATAATGTGATTTCAGCACGTTATCCTAATCTTGCAAGCTCCTGCAACAAAATCGATTCAAACATCCACCATTTTGACATCCAGCTGCGACGTCAGCATAAGGACCTTCAATGTTATCACAATAAAACAATTCACTGGATTCAATTGACGGACATTGGTCTATTAACTCGCTCAGGCCATCAGCAGAGACATTCAAGCAGCCTGATAAATCGAGATGACGTAATTTTGGTAAGCCGCCATATTTACTCAGAGCCCTAGATAGAAACCATGAAGAACGCAAAGTTTTATGGGTGAAATAGCAAATATCTAATGAAGTTAGATATTTTTGACAATAAGAAAACACGGTTGGCCGTATGTGAATTTTAAAGAACAGACTACCAATGTTTTAAATAAAATAAATATTTTTAGAAGATTTTGGATGTGTTATTTCTGTTAATCATTAACCATCTCACTAATCCAATAAAACTACCATACTCCAAAGCTAAAGACAATCTTACTATTATCTAATGATCTCCAGCTCAAAGAAGAACTATTCTCTCGCGATCTCCATTTTAAAGAAGAACTATTGTCTAATGATCTCCAGCTTAAAGAAGAGCTATTGTCTAATGATCTCCAGTTTAAAGAAGACCTTTTGTCTAATGATCTCCAGTTTGAAGAAGAACTATTGTCTAATGATCTCCAGTTTGAAGAAGAACTATTGTCTACTGATTTCCAGTTTAAAGAAGAACTATTCTCTCACGATCTCCAGTTTGAAGAAGAACTATTGTCTACTGATTTCCAGTTTGAAGAAGAACTATTGTCTAATGATCTCCAGTTTGAAGAAGAACTATTGTCTACTGATTTCCAGTTTGAAGAAGAACTATTGTCTACTGAATTCCAGTTTGAAGAAGAACTATTGTCTACTGATTTCCAGTTTGAAGAAGAACTATTGTCTACTGATTTCCAGTTTGAAGAAGAACTATTGTCTACTGATTTCCAGTTTGAAGAAGAACTATTGTCTAATGATCTCAAGTTTAAAGAAGAACTATTCTCTCACGATCTCCAGTTTAAAGAAGAACTATTGTCTAATGATCTCCAGCTTAAAGAAGAACTATTGTCTACTGATTTCCAGTTTGAAGAAAAACTATTGTCTAATGATCTCCAGCTTAAAAAGAACTATTGTCAAATGATCTCCAGTTTAAAGAAGAACTATTCTCTCACGATCTCCAGTTTAAAGAAGAACTATTGTCTAATGATCTCCAGCTTAAAAAGAACTATTGTCTAATGATCTCCAGTTTGAAGAAGAACTATTGTCTAATGATCTCAAGTTTAAAGAAGAACTATTGTCTAATGATCTCCAGCTTAAAGAAGAACTATTGTCTACTGATTTCCAGTTTGAAGAAAAACTATTGTCTAATGATCTCCAGCTTAAAAAGAACTATTGTCTAATGATCTCCAGTTTAAAGAAGAACTATTGTCTAATGATGTCCAGCTTAAAAAAGAACTATTGTCTAATGATCTCCAGTTTAAAGAAGAACTATTCTCTCACGATCTCCATTTTAAAAAGAACTATTGTCTAATGATCTCCAGCTTAAAAAGAACTATTGTCTAATGATCTCCAGTTTAAAGAAGAACTATTGTGTAATGATCTCCAGTTTAAAGAAGAACTATTGTCTAATGATCTCCAGTTTAAAGAAGAACTATGGTGTAATGATCTCCAGTTTAAAGAAGAACTATTTTCTAATGATCTCCAGCTTAAAAAGAACTATTGTCTAATGATCTCCAGTTTAAAGAAGAACTATATTCTAATGATCTCCAGCTTAAAAAGAACTATTGTCAAATGATCTCCAGTTTAAAGAAGAACTATTCTCTCACGATCTCCATTTTAAAAAGAACTATTGTCTAATGATCGCCAGCTTAAAAAGAACTATTGTCTAATGATCTCCAGTTTAAAGAAGAACTATTGTGTAATGATCTCCAATTTAAAGAAGAACTATTCTCTCACGATCTCCATTTTAAAAAGAACTATTGTCTAATGATCGCCAGCTTAAAAAGAACTATTGTCTAATGATCTCCAGTTTAAAGAAGAACTATTCTCTCACGATCTCCATTTTAAAAAGAACTATTGTCTAATGATCTCCAGTTTAAAGAAGAACTATTGTCTAATGATCTCCAGGTTAAAGAAGAACTATTCTCTCACGATCTCCAGCTTAAAAAGAACTATTGTCTAATGATCTCCAGTTTAAAGAAGAACTATTGTCTAATGATCTCCAGTTTAAAGAAGAACTATTCTCTCACGATCTCCATTTTAAAAAGAACTATTGTCTAATGATCTCCAGCTTAAAGAAGAACTATTGTCTAATGATTTCCAGTTTGAAGAAGAACTAACGAAAAAACTTACATATATGTGTTTTTGTTACATGTCCCGAAAACAACATGACAAAAAATTTTCATTTTTTTATGTCCAATTTTTCCCCTTTAGAGACGATAACTACATTAACGGTTGCCGCCATTATTGAACAAAGGTCAAATTGATTCTTTAATATTTTGTTCATTTGTGTCGTTTAAACAGAAAGTCATAATTTACACTGGCTAAAGCTCACAAATATAACCAGTTCATACTCAGATTATAATGAATATTTTAACCACAACTTTTTATCAATCGTTAGCTCTTCTTTAAGTAATATGAAATTACAGTAATTCAACTTATTTCGCGAAGTATTAAATATCCGTCCACAAGCCTTGTGCAACTAAACATTTTATGTCCTACAGAATGTCTCTCACCTCAAACCAGCATCCGTGATCTGATAGCAACCACTTAAACGTAAAGTATGCAATCGACGTATTTCACTGGATGTATTTTTGTAGACTTTTTTACAACAATCTTTCTGCCTGTAGAATCCTTCTTTCTTTGACTTTCCCAAAGCAATAGAAAGTTTGATTAAAGTTTTATCTGTTACGTTTTTGCAACCGGATACATCCAAGTATTGCAGTTTAGTGCAACCAGCTTTAAATAAGCTAAAACAAAAATTGCGTATAACACATAATCACAGATTTTATATTGACTAGTTATGACTCCGTTGTAAGATGCACTGGAATTTGCCTGTCGCTAATTGCAGCTATCATTTTGGCTCACAAAAAGAAAGAAAATTAGGCAGACAGGCATTTCTCAACTTTTATCGGATTAAATCAAATTCCTATTTGCTTGCTGTCTTAGCAAGGATTTTGATGAAATAGTTTGAAAAAGCTTTGCAGAAACTTTGAGCATACAAATACCATTATGAAAACTTTCAGGAATATGAATTCATTACTAGCTTGTACTCTTGGCTCACCTTGCTTTAAATTGTTTTTTTAAACATAATACAGACCAGAAACTTAGCCGAAAAATTTAATGTTTTAAATGATTTAAGTGGAAATATTAATGAACATAGCGCAGCCTATAAATGGAATTTGTTGCAGGTGATTTGTACACTGATATGAAATTTCTAATATAAAATCAACAAGTTACAGAAAAAATTAATTCCCGTTTACATGATTTTCTCAATTTGATTTTCATGAATCTATTCTAATTTGACATCTCACTACCGATTTATTTTAATTTTCAGCAGAATATTTATACTGCCCAATCGGTTAGAAACTTGCTACACAAACTCATATTGGGAATCTCATATCAGTAAAATCCCCAATAGGCTTCATGCAAACTTTTTTAAATTTAACTTGGTAATAACAAAACTAAAAAATACAGAAAAAGAAAAATCGGAAATAAAAGAGCTAAATAACCAATAAGCATCGTTTTCCAACATATACTTCATCAATCAGTTGTTTTCAGATTTTCACGAATACAATGTAACCAAGGCTTGTGAAAAATACACTTGATACAAAAAAACATATTCAAGATCCAAACAGTTTTACCCTAGCAATCCAAGGTCGGAAATAATAGTTTGAGAAATATCCAAGTGTTCAAGATTCCTACAATGCGATAATATGCGAAATATCTAAATAGAATATAACGTTAGTTAGTTAAACTTAAAATACCAACAAAAAAACTGGACACTACATTACTATCGCTTGCTAACAAAAGTTGTTGAATCGTGTACTATTTTCTACCTATTTTCGACATATGGATCTAATGATATCTTTGGCAATATATTATTTTTGCCCAAGTGTATGTGAGTTTCCCTTAATTCTAAAGGCAATATATAATCTAAACCCCCCCCCCCCCCAACAGAATTTCCCAATGCTTTCCTCTTATTTTTGCTAACAAAAATTTTACTAAGAGTTCAAATGAAGATGTAAGATTTAAGATTCCTTATGACACAAAGAAATATTTTAGCTTTAGTTTATTAAAAAAACTAGTTGTAATCACAAACAATTCGTTTGTTAAGCAACAAAAATAACAAAACTGTTCAAAACAAGTTTCTAAAAATGTATACGCTTTTTTAGCTCAGGTTAAACGATTTCCTATTTTCCAAACCATTTGATTTCCCTAATGTGAGGCTTGGGCAATACACAACAAACAAACACGAAAACAAACAAACAAAATAATCACCATTCCATTGGTTATTGCTTTACTACATTCCAAAACAAATGTTTTCACATATCTTCCATTTTTCGGCAACAAATACCTTGATAAACCATTAAGTATTCTTTTTTCTTTTTTTACCAGTTCATGAACAGACTCCTCACCATCGGTGCTACTGCTACTACTGCTACTGTCATCATTCTCACAAGAATTGTCACCTATTTTCTCATCTGCAAAACTGACAAAATATTTAAGGTTCTTACTGACATCTCTAAACACAGGACCTCGCATGTGAGAAGCACTAATCACACTGAATTTAACTAGCATACACCGTAAGGAAAAAACTTTCTTGGAAAAATGTGTGCTTATTTTCAAAAAGACCCTCTTGGCCAAGATTCACTTTACAAAATCCGAGTTGCCATTGGCGACTGAAGAAAAGACCTATGTTCCTTGGTCGGCACCGGTGCATAACCAAGTTCTATTTTAAAGGTTAATTTTAAAGATTAGAAATTTAGAATATTTTCATGGGGATGGAAAAGCTCTTGATTTTTATGTATCCATGAATCCAATTTCCATAACATTTGGGGCTGTGTTTTTCATGCTAGCAGAGTGCTCTTAGATCCTCTGAAAAAAAGTGAAAACATTAGTTCTTTGATTTCTTGATTTTCAAAATAATATTGTGTGAATTTAACTTGATACGAACGGTTGATTTTGAACATTTTCATAGGAAATTAATTTCGAAAGATTTTAGCAAAAACTGTGAAATCTTTAACATTTGGAAATATTTGACCGTAATAATTTTTTTTCTCCTTGTTCGAGAGTAGTGAGTCGAAATATGCCAACTCGTATTTGAAATTAAAAAGAGATAAGGAGACTAAAAAATAAATTAAAATTAACAAAATAAACCCTAAAATCCATCACTCTTTTTGCCAAAAAAGTTTCTTTATTTCAGACAAGCTTAAAAAACATAAAATCAATTTTATTTCCTTTTAAACGGCGGAATAAAATAGACAACAGTTAACAATAGACACATGCATTAATAGTTTCTCTGAATTCTTTGTTGCATTTCTTTTTGACGACGACAGATAGAGAAATTATTAATTATATTAATAATGGTATAATTTTTTTCTAGCATAATTTTTTTGGTAGTTGTGGAATTGGAAGATCTGGACATTGTCACGAACACTGTCAGATAAACTAATTGGATAAAAATCACTGATGTAATATTAACATTAATATTTTTCTTACTCGGAAAATGTCACCAAGTCGTAGTTTGGTTGGCAATCACAATTACAGTCATCGGAATTTGCTCCAATACCAAAACACCAGTCACCTCTTGCCCACCTAGCAGGATGCAATACACTCCAAAGATCACCATTCATTGCACACTCACTCCATTGTTTACAGACTTGCGCAGTATGGCAAAGATCCTTTGGATTCAAATACGAGAATATGTTCATAAGCATTTCAGGTGGCAGACATTTTATCAACTGTCTTGCTTGTTCAGTATCATGTTGGAAATCGTGTGAAATTGCTGAAGAAAAGTTACAAAATCTTTCGTATATTTGGAGTAAAAATTAAAAGACTAACTTCTACATCTATTATGTTAAGCGAAACCAAACATAGTAACGCAGACCACGCAGAAATGATTTGGTATAGTAATTTTCCATATAGTAATTTTAACAATGAAAGTTAACTAATGTCTAAAATATGTTTTAAACCAACGTAACACAGGTAAAGGACATGTCCGTCTATTAGGAACGCCAAGGTTAGATTATGGACATTGTTAACTGCTAACTAGCAGAATACTGAATTACTTGAAAAAGTTATATAAGAACATTGAGCATCCACAAGCTGCTTTAAGATAAATCAAATATAAGATTTCCAGATTGGTTCATCAAAGCAAACAAATATGCGAGGAAGTGTGTAGTCAAAAACTTTAAATTAAGGGAAGCACATACTTTCTTCACTGATAGACAAGCAGCCAAAACTACAATTGAATGACTGTTCAGCGACAAGACGTTTCTATAATAGTCATACACAATGTATTATTTATGCATATCATGCAAAAAATAACTTGAATATACAAAAAAACAATTTTTTTTCCATCTGATATAGCTTCAAACAAAAAAAGAAACTGAGAAACAGAAGATGTCCATAAAACAAAACAATGATTGAAAAAGAAATTCTTGGTAGATTTATTCACTAAAAAGAAAAAAATTATTTTCATATAAAAAAAAAATGTTATATTTTAATGACGTCATATCTGTAGGAAAAAAATTCGTTTTTCCAGAACTTTCTATGTTTATAATGTCTATAGTATGGCATTTATAGATGTTCGAGGTAAGGTAAACAATATAATGACGTCATTGAGTTTAGAAATGACATTTTGCTGCATCGAATTTTCCTTCAAATCTGCTCTGCTCTTTATTCCGAGAACCCCTATTATCTCCTTAGGAACAGCCTAGCAACCACTTGGCCATGAACATTCGTGTAATAATAAGTTTACAAGCAATATAACATCTTATAACACTCGTACAAGCATGCCAGCACTTTTAAAATTTACAAAAAAAAACCCTGTCTGAAAAATGCAATACCCCCTGTTAAATATAAAAATTTTGAATTTTTTTTCTTCTCACAAGCCTTAATAAAAGTAAAAAGTAAAAGCGGAACAAAAGTTATACCCAGTCAAAGGGGCTGCAGGCACTTTAACCTTTACCCCTAGTGCTGATAGACTTCAGGCTTGTTGCATATATCCCACATATATTTTACGCATTATAAAATCTGAATGAAAGCTATTTTTTTACCTCTTTTAAATCTTTGAGTTCATGCAGCCGAATCACGATTTCCTTTATATGACGTAACTCATCAGGTGGCAAGAACTGCATTAGCATAGGTTGCAGTACCTATTAAAAATAATGAAAAACGTTATACACTGAACTTTTGAGATTTTTTAATTTACTGTGAACAGTGGCAGATATTTAACAGGAGAGTGAATAAACAATTCGAACATTTATTTATTATTTTAGTTTCCAGAAAATAAAACACAATTGTAACATAGAAATAAGAACACAAAACAGTTGCAATTTATTCTAAGATCATGCCTTGCTATCAATTTAAAAATTAAATAAAATTAGGGGGTTTGTAACGGTACAATGACTTCCATATATTTTATAAAAAGGATAATTTACTCCCATTTTCGAAATAAATATTGCTTTTGTAACAAGTTTTTTTAAAAATACAGTATGTTTCCTTTTCCAAGTGCTATTTCGTTTCTTCAAAGTAATTTTTTTTAATGCGCACTTAAGTAAGGGTCAAATTTGCCTGAAAATAGCTATATTACATGCATGCCTCTATAAAATGAATATAGTGAAAACGCGTTTGGTTACAATTCAATATGAAAATACTGCTTTTTGAATCATTTAATAACAAGAAATCTTACAAATGCACCCGAATTTGTCACACTTATAGTTTGTCACAATTTAAATAGCTTAATTACACAAATGTATCTAAAAATTTAAGACCAAAACACTCTAAATTGGTGCCTTGTCTCCACAACATTCTATGTAGACTGAATTCAAATTCTAACGTTGTCATTTTCGTACACTGAATAGGGATTAACAGAGGTTTTATGAAGAGGGGGTAAATTATGAGCGAGTTTAGGTTCTGAATACTTTTTTTATTTATCTATGTTTACAAAAAACAGCTTGGCTATCAAATTAAAGTTAAAGAACATGGTCCCTCCCACTCTAGAAGAAAATGTCTCCTCCAATTGACTGCACGCTACTTTTAACTATTTTGATGATACACATGATTTCTATTTCAAATGTTTGTAACCAATTAAATCTTTAGACATGACCATGGGTTTTTTTTTGAGCCAAAACTCTTTAAATTTAAGTCTTGATCTATACGCGAATATTCTATCTGACACTTTCTTTTCTTTCCCTCTCATATAATCATTAAAGTCAATTTAAAAATTAGTTAATTGAGTTTTGCAGGAACAAACCAGAATATTGTAATGAAAAATAGTTTTTTTTAAGATTTTTAGTCAGGTTAAGATAGTCAGACAAAATTTTAGCCACAACAGGGGGAATTTTATAGCTGGAGAAAGTTTTTTCGCCGACTCTCATGATTAGTTTTTTCTCCCTGTGTTTTACCTAATATGTTAATATAAAATTAATAATAAAATATGTAAATATTAGAGTAAGTGTTTTTTAAAACTGATAGCAGTCTCATTCATTGTGTCATAACTTACCTGCTCTTCTTCTACCATATGCGGTAGATACTCCTCAAAAAATTCTTGTAATGCTTCATTTAACTTCAGTCCTTGAACTCTTAAATCACGAACAAACCCTTCCTCAACTTCCCTTTCTGTTTTACGAACTTGATTCAGTATGTCAGATATGTGACTATGAGCATGCAAATGCACTAGTAGTTTTTTCAGTGCTTCACCTTGTAAGCGACGTTTAAGTATCTTCATGATGTACTTGTTTTCAATTTCCTCATGATGTTTTAACTCTGTGAATGTCTTTAAAAGCTCTGATAAAAGAGTACGAAATGATGCAACACATGAAAAATCTGTACATTTGACCTGTAAAAGAAAACATTTTTAAAATAATGTAAATACATGTACAGAATGTAGATCAAAGATACATAAACTGTCTATTCTTGTTTTACAAAAAAGTATTTAATTTCTTAAACTTTTTTTTAGATTTACAAAGGCTCATTTTAAATCAATTTGGCGTAGAGTTTAATATTGCGACCATACGACTCACTAGAAGGAAATTGGGTTGGGTTCAAAGTGGTCCAAAATATTGCCAGTTAATCAGAATTCCAAACCAGATAGCACGCTTAGCATTCGCACAAGATTGTTTATTACAAAAAGAGCAGTTTGATAATGTTATATTCACTGATGAATTTAGCATATTGTTAGACAAACATGGAAAATTGTGTTTCCGAAAAAAAGGTACACTGCCAAACTTAAAGCCAACAGTGAAACATCCCTACAAGGTGCATGTATGGGCTGGAATTTCAAAGCGAGGCCCCACAAACATAGCTATATTTATGCGAATAACGAGGAAAAAATTTTAGGTGGATGAAATATTACAAAATCTTCTTCTTCCTTTTATACAAAAGGTTTTTCCTGATAATCATCGTTTTCAACAAGATAATGACCCAAAACATACAAGCAAGTTTCTCCCTATTTCTACTTTGTTGTCTGTTATACACGCAAGGCCGAATTTTCACCTATAATAAACTTTTTTTTAGGTAAGAACTATGCTATGAACTTTATCAAAGAAAATAACATAAATTATTGGCCTACTCCAGCAGAATCACCTGATATGAACCCAATAGAAATGATGTGGCATGAACTGAAAACTCATATTAGAAGACGCGTGAAACGAAACATAGAAGAACTTGTTAACGGTATTAGTAACTTTTGGAGCACAGTGGATTATCATAAATGCACTAAGTACATTAATCATTTGCAAAAGGTATTACCGATAGTCGTGGAAAGACAAGGCAAAGCATTGGGACATTAGTAGAACAAAAATCCTATTGTACAGGGTTTTTTTATCTTATTTTTATCTTTTATTTATCTTTATTAAGCTCAACGTTCTTATAAACTAGGTTAACTGTAAATCTCTTGACTATCACAACGATCCAATGAATGCAGATAAATTTGATAATCAAGCTGAAATAAAATCTACAGATACAACTAAAAAAAGAAAACCTGAAGAAAAACATACAGAAGAACAAACATCCGGGATTAAAAAGAAAAAGCAACCAAAAAGGAATTCAAAAGATGCAAAAACCGAAGAAGCCTCGGGAAAAGACGCAATAAAAAAGGATACAATTAAAAGCGATGAAACAAAGACAAAAAAAGAGAAAATAGAGAAAAGAAAAGAAAAAACAAAACAAAAGCTTCCATTACTAAAGAGCTGGTAAGCGTATGAGGATCCCAGGGCTTTAACAAAAAATAGGGTTGGCTTAAAAATTTATTGCGTTTTCTACCTTTTAAATAAATTTTATATATGCTTATGTTATTTACTAGGCATTTATGGTTAAGATCACCGAAGTGAACAATAAAAATTTACTTCTGCCCCGTGCATGTTCAACGTCGACCTCCTCAATGTTGGCACAGGCGACAACTTCACTGTCAAAATACACGGTGCAATCTATGATGAAAAAAACAGAAAAAAATCCATCGACACCAGAAAACGAAATTTCTACACCATCTTTTTCACTACCTGGCGCATCAATAATAAAACTAAGCCAATCACCACCTCCACAGGCGCGAAAAAAACCTTAACTGCAGTCTTCGCCAGCATCTGCACCAGGTCTTCCAATCCTTCCAGACTCGCCACTGCCTCCTCAAATATTTGAAACTAATGTTTCAACAAGTATACCATCACCGTCTTGTTTTTGGCCTTTTAAACCACTAACGCATTCACCATTGTGTTCTTCAAAGACAACAGAAAATCAGTCCATGCTCCCTTTAACGTCGCTCCTAAACGAAGACTCGCTATTCGTATCGAAAGAAATACTTGATGATAGCGAAAATGAAAAGTCGTTTTCGCAAATTTTTCTAACAATTACGGTTAGTTTTTAACTACAACGGAATAAATACATGTTAAATAAATTGTTAGAAAAATTTGCGAAAACGACTTTATCACTGTTAACCTTTAATTTTCTTATATTTTTAAGGTAACTCCTTCACAAAATGAATTGGTTGAACAGATGAAAGCCTTGCGAAAGCAAGTTGAAGCGTTATCAAAAAATTAGGAATATCTGCAGTCATTGATAAGGCAGTTAATAAAAGATCGTAGTTCAGATGCTGTAAGCAACCACGAACGTATGATTGTGAAAGTGGTAACGCTTTTAACAACCCCACAGTTACACGAATCGCCTAGGCGAAGAAGCTTCCAAATGTCGCCTATTCCATTGATGACACCGACATCAGCATCGACATCAGTTTCATCAGCTTCATTTACAAAGACCAATACAGATTCTCCGTTGGCTTAATTAACGTTTGCCCAAGTGCAACAATTGAAGCTACAATCAAGCTCCTTACCAAACTTCGCTAAGAATTTGTCAGAACATATTTTCACAAAGACTGAGCGTAGGGAGGGCAATTGCTCGGGAACAAAAGAACGGAAAAAAGCTTGATGAAGAAAAGCTAGAAAAAATAAAAAACTATGTATTCGAATTACATGCCATGGGCGCAAAAGAAAAAAAAAGAAATGTGGCAAAAGTGCAAGGATGCAATCAATGAGGCTGGAAGCCGCAAGCAGCTTTTTTGATTAGTTTTATATACGTTTTTCCTAAGATAAATCTTTTTTTGTAGGCTATACATGCTTCTTGAAACTTATTTTACACTTGAAAAATGAAAAAATGTTGACATGATTTTTGTTTGATTATTTCCATTGCTTGCTTCGTCTCAACATCGATCCCAAGGCTTTCTTTTCTCTCTTTCTTTCTCGCCGTCCCTTGTATCAAAAAGATAAAAAAGCCCTGGGATGGAGGTTGGCATTGTCTGTCAATTATCTAAAATAAAAAAAAATAAGAATAATAAAAAAGGATATAAGTTGTTTAGCATGGCCTTTTTCGTTAATAATAAGTTGTCAAACTGTAACAAAATAAGAACATTAATATCTATACATACTTAACAATGAGAAAATTAAGAACGTTCTAAGAGTCAAAATTTCATATTGTATCGTACAGAGCGCATTTCTCGAATAACTAACAATTATCTCACATTGGAACTTTGATGCCGATGAAGTTGTCAATTTTTCTGACTAAAGATTTGCTGTATAACAACAATAAACAATAATTTCTTCGTTCTTTCTTTGTAATTAAACAACATTATATGGTCGCTGATCTTAAAAACAATGATTTACAACTTATTTACATAACACAGGGACATGTTTTCCTCTAATTGGTCAAACAAGCATTTCGGCATTCTACAACAAGTCCCAGTTACAGCTTTCCCATATACAAATAATTCATTAGTTTACATAAAATCGCTTTGTTGTCAGTTCCATTATTTTTAATGCTAATCTCCGTGTTCTTTCTTTTTTTAACTCTGATCTTTTTTTAACAAACGCCATCAGCTCTTGCCTGCAAATGCAAACATCACTTGCTTCTGCATTCATGCACAAAATATGCCACATATATTTAATTATTTTAAGAAACCGCAAATGAAACAAAGAAGTATATAAAGAACAAAAACATGGATCAGACCCACAAAGCCTCAAAAAGTAATAAAAAGATGCTAGAACTTTTTCAAAGAATTCCTGCTATTATTTAAAAGAAATAATTTATTAAACATACTTTCTTATTCTTACGTTGCAATTTAAGAAATTATTTTTTTTGAGATTATCATTTAAGGTGGCAGTAACCCTTTTTTAGCAGTCCAAATAGCTGAATTATTTACTCAGTGTTTTATTTATACCATTTTTTTTTACTATTTCCTAAAAATATAAGCCTTAATACATAATAAAATGATTTTAACTTTACACTAAAATTGCTGAGTCAGCAGAAATCTCTATTTAAAAATGTATCATAAACAAGAAAAAAATCAGCTTCTTCGAGCTCCAACTTTTTACAATCTCATTATTTTCCATCAGCTTCTGGTTTTTAATGAACCTTGGGTTAACCCTGTTAAAACGGTGTGCGGATTTTTTTTGTTAATTCTTATTTTTTTAACAAAAGCCTTTTGTTTTTTTCAAAATATTCTTTGTTAGCATCCCCTGCTGCATCGAACACTGTTAAAAGAAAAATATTACGAATAAAAGGATTTCTACATACAGTATCATGGCTGCATGGTTCACCAAGCATGTCTGAAAATTTTAAAGTAAAACGAAAATGCTATCGAAAGTAAAAGCTTGTGCAGTGTACCATAATGAAGATCGTCTTAAATTTCTACATAATGCGCCATCTTTGTTGTTATTAACGTTTCTCTTTAATAATTACGTCATTTCTTTCTGTACAATTTTGCAAGCGCGTAGACTTAAACTATATTCGGCAGAACTAATTAATTATTCATGAATTTTATTTTAAAGAGAAATTGTTGAGGCTAAATATTTTTGGTGAAGGATAATATATAGTATTTTAGCCATAAAATCGTGACAAGTGTGATATAACAGAAAAAATATGAATATATAGTCTGAAAACAATCTTTCGTAACTAATTATGTAAAAAAAAAATTTCGATTTTTAAAAGGGTTACTGTCACCTTAATTTATTTTTTCTCTTTAAGTGCAATTAATTTTAACACATCGGGATGTATCGAGACTGCAAATCAAGGAAGCGCGATAAGGCTTCACGAAATAGAAATTTAGGAGCAAAAAAACCTATCGCGTATCGATCGCGTCGCGCACGATACGCGATCCTCGATATTAAGATACCTTTTTACAGTACTGTAGCTACCCAAACCATTATCCAAAATGCTACCCCAATTGGGGTACCCCATGTTTTGAATTAACCCTGTAATTAGTGTACTTGAAAATTTTTATGTTTTTATAAATCTGGATGCTGAATCTATGATGGCCCCTATAGCTCTATCTTTATCTTCTTAAGTACAACACTTCTCTCTGCAATCTTCTTTTCTGTTCGAAACACTTCTTTTCCAAAGTGATAAACACTTCTCTTCTATAAACTCAAAATTCTTAGACCCAATTCTTATTCGAAATATTGATGAAGCTGGATTTTGATAACTCATGTTTTTGAATAAATGACCAACCACCCTCGTCTCCAGGGTTTTTTGCCTTTTCGATATATAAGAGATGATGGTGAAAATCCCTGTACTTGATAACAATATTTATATTACTGAAGAAAAATGCTGTCTAAATATTAAAGTAAGTAAATAAATAAATAAGCTTGAAGCTTATATATATATTCACTACAAAGAAAAAGCATGTAGTTTGCTACTCTGCTACTGTTATTATTTTATTCATGCACGTGTACATGCACCCAGGACCTGCTGCAATATAAGGTGTAGGTAACTTGAGCACATGTTAGCCAAGTATATACACTTCCTGAAAAAAGTAAAAGAACATATATCCTGGTGGTTGGGTTCGCATCATAATACTGGTTGAACCAATCACGGGCCAGTATTCAGATTAAGCAGCCATTTTGAAATGATAGACAAATGCCGTAATCATAAGGTTTTTGTGGTGAAACCTTCATAAATATGATACTGGATTTTTCAAGAAATTCTTCTTTTTTTAATCAAATTTTTAATACGTTTTAGATATCGCTTAATCTTTGCCATTTTAAAACATTTTAACGCCGTTATGCTTGTAAATTCAGTTTAATTAAGATTTCTACTGTGAAAGTTTGACCATGAAAAGTCCACTTGTACCCTCATCCGAGAGCAACAAAGGAGAACATTCCGACTGCAAAAATAGACTATGGGTGTAAAATTGCAGGCTAGATTTTTAAATTTAGTTGTGAAGAAAAAGTTTTAACCACATGTAGGAAAGTATTAAGTCGAGAAAAGAAGTTTCAAACACAGAAGAGAAGTGTGAGAATTCAAAAGATAATTGTTTGGATCAGAGAATTCAGATAGGTCATTTTTGTTAAAAATGATCAGAAAATTTCTTCACTTAACCTGGATCTGAGATTTATTTTATGGCTTAAAACAGACTACCATATGATAAACGAGTTTCATTGTGATAAATGTTGTTTATAATCCCCAGACTTCTTATTCTCGTATCTGGGTTAACATTATCAAATTTTGAAAAAGAAAACAAGGAACTTTTAAAATGAGTGGCATATTTGGATTTTTCAGCAAAATTTATATAACATAGGAAATTTAGAATACCAAAAGATTATTAGAACAGGATTCTAATTTAAAGTTTTTAAATTTTATATATAAGTGTTTGACCATAATATCTAACTGCAGTGAAAAATTTTCACTGCAGTTAATTTGTGTGGTCATTTCTTCATAAAACATCTTTGGCTACTAATAGAGGCAGTTGTACTTAGTGTATAAACTTGAAAATTTGCATGTTTCCATAAATTTTGGTGCTGAATTTAAGAATTTTTGTTGAAAATAATCAGAAAATTTCAAGAATGTTAACCCGGATCCGAGAATGTAAATTGACAGGCAAAATAGTACAGGCAGTAAGCCGTGGACGAGTCCATTCCATTCTAAACTTTACTTTCAGGTAGAGGCATCTTTTGATATTGAAATTAAAATATAGCTTGCATGTAGTTTAGATTTTGAACATATAAGTATAAAGATGCTAGTAGCTCCAGTACAAAAGTTTTTAACCACAATTTGACTTTCTTCACCTAAGGTCTGCATTTTTTTGTTTGTGGATTTTTCTGTGTAGCTAGCTGGCTAGCT
This sequence comes from Hydractinia symbiolongicarpus, assembly GCF_029227915.1. NCBI lineage: Eukaryota > Metazoa > Cnidaria > Hydrozoa > Anthoathecata > Hydractiniidae > Hydractinia > Hydractinia symbiolongicarpus. The sequence goes on from NC_079888.1 coordinate 12,478,604, forward strand.
AGCTATTAGCTAGCTAAACGTTAAAATTGTATCGTCAAAATTTAAAACTTTAGAAAAATTTAGACATTTTCTGTGACGTTTTTTCCTAAAAAATCGTTTTTACCTTGTCTGAGGCACGATGCAAAATATGTTTCATCCTATTGTGTGGAATGGTAAAGAGGTCTACATCTTCATAGCTCTTCTGTTTACCTTCCACGGCCGCCATTTTGTTTGTTTTTTAAGGTCTCCCGATTTTTTCTCCGATTTCATATTTTTCTGGGAACTCTTAAAGACAAAACTTTTTAAAAAATGGCAGCAATGATAACTTTCTAAAACTCTTGAACTAAAACTCCGTCACCTTTTTACGGATGAATTGCATATGGTTTGCGACTAAATTTGCTCTCTGCTTTTCCGTATTGATATGGAAAAAAAGCTAGCAGAATTTCGTGCATCTAGAAGACTGAAAGAAAGGCAACAAGGTAAAACTATGAGTCAAGAACATGAAGATAACAAGAAGGATAATAACATATCGTCACAGGTGATAAGACAAGAAAGCAACTCGGTATCTTCTGTGTTAGATAACGATAACTATGGCAGTGAAACTGAATGTGGATACATACAAAGAATTTTTCGGAAATTATACAGTGCAAAATCTTTATTACAATTTGCACTCTGGTTCAGTTTGCTTTTATTTTTTATCGAAATTGAATTTGGGGCTGTTTACTTTATTGTCTCTTTAACAATAATTATGTACTTTAGCATGAAGAAAGGCAAGTCTAATGGTCCAAGTGCCTATTCTGTTTTTAATAAGGACTGTGAAAGAATCGATGGAACATTTACTGCTGAGCAGTTTGAACAACAAATGATATATGGTGGTGCTGTTAGATAATAAATTTAACATCTTGGATTAGATAAATAAATGCATAATTTTAGATTTTGATATTTTTATCATGATGATTATGCCAGCATTTTAACTTTATATATTTGCAAAAAACTCGAAAAAGAGTTTGGATACTAGCTATATATATTTTAGTTGCCGTGTCCAGCCAGGAAAAAAATTCAGGCTCTCAATTATAAGGAAAAAATTCCCAGCTTCAAAACTCTACTGTAGGTAAACTAAGGAACAGGGAGAACACAGCCACTAATGATTTTGTCATCTATAGCTAAATAAACGAGAAAAACGCCATTTATCATCCTAAAACGTTTTTGTAAGAAAATTTTAGCTATTTTATTGTGAATAACATGCAAAAAAAAGCTACTTCAGAAATAATTTTTTCAGACTCTAGGAACGAGGAATTCTAGGATGTGTTCTACATTCTTGATATGTTCTTGGTGCAAAATCACATAATATCTTGTCCGTTTGATTTAGACAGAAAAGCAGAATTTTGAAGCCGGTTCAATAACCTTAACAGGTATATAATTCGTTTCCAAACCTGACAAAACTACACTGCACTGATTTTTCTTTCTGAAACAAAACTTGATCCTAGGGATTTCATGTCTGTTCTTATTTTTTTCAGACGAAATTCCAGTTGCATTTTGTTCTCTTTAAATGGGACTACTGTCAACAATTGCGCTCATGCTCACAATCTTGTCAATATGAATATTCCTCCGTTATTGTAGGTATGAAATAAAGCGATCAGGAGCAACAACTACCACGGGAATAGGAATTTATCAACCAATTAGATTTTAAACACAATTTTATACGAGGTTTGAAATTTTTAAGTGAAAAAAAAAATCGATGAGAAAGGGAAATTTTATTTTTCTGCGCAACATTCAATGTAAACATGAATATCTGCTTTATTATTAAGTATAATAAATAAAATAGAAGATGCTGGAATCGAGTAAAATAACGAACTGGTGGTATAAAAACTAAAATTAAATGCTTTATTTTTTCAACCCAGGGCATCTTGTATCGTTAACCCACCCTAAGGGAAAAGAGAGAATGATTAAAACACACAACCTCGTCCCAGGGCTTTTTGTATTTTACCACCAGTGCTGAGATTATGTTCGTCTCACCGTTAGATATACAAATAGAGACCACGGGTCCTGGGATCCAGGTTGTAGAACACGTTTGTATCTCTTTAACAACTCTCTTTCAAAACAGAGTGTTTATTTTTTATTGTGTTCTTCATCGTACCCTTCATAGTACTTAATAACGGAGACTTCTCTCTTTTTTAGGCAAAATATTAGTGTCATGTTCTATCTCTCTTGCCTATCTCAAAGAGCTCTAGGAATGAGAATGGGTCGTGTTCCTATACAATTGTTGTCATGAAAGAAACTATATTGCGACATCACAATCTTTTTTTAATTTCCAATGTTATCCCTACCCCGGTCCTTTAGCTGGCTTGAAATATCGAGAACCGTGAAAATTTTACCCGTGTTTTAATTATAAACGAAAACCAGGTATGTTTTCCTCAAAGTTTTGGTATAGTATACCAAAACTTAGGGAAAACACGCATTTTTTATAAATATATTTGTGTTAAGGCTTCGTATTTCATAAATTTTTGATTTAAGTAAATTTAATTTTTAAAGCTTACTTTCTATTTTAATGTGTCTTTCTTCACAATCAGTTGCCAGAAATTTCAAAAACTATTGAAAATACTTTCGTAAAGTTACTATTTTGTGAAAGCATAGTTGCTAAAAACAAATATCATGCAGCATGTGATAGGTGGGCATTGGGTACTAGATTTTACAGATTTTTTGGCGCGTACTAATTCTGGTGCACAGCGTAATAATGGTAGAAATTTTGGCGCATGGCAAGAAAGTTTAGAATTTTCGTTAGCACTATACTAACTCTTGATATTAATAAATTTAACAAATATGAACAATTTTCACTAAATAAATGTTATAAAATTTTAGAAGAAGAAAAACATCGCGATTTCGTGCGTAATAATTTTGGCGCACATATCATTTGCGCGTAATAATAATATAAATTTTGGCGCATTTTTAGAATTTTGCGCAAACGCTAAAATTTATACGCGCCAAATTTTATAGCAATAAGGTAAAATCCTGATGGTGTCTGCTACAGAAGTTTCACTATAAGAGAAAAAACAATATATACTAATCACTAACATATCTTTTTATGTATTTATAAATATATTTTTTTTATCATTATTTACCTTATACAAAGGGCCTCCATTGATAGCAGTTTATTTTTATAAATATGTTTTAAATAAATAAATAAATAAATTAATAAGTAGCGTCACGGAACTTTTTAGAGTTATTGAGTAGCTATCGTAAGAAAAAATTACCTTTTTAACAGGTACAGAAAGCGGTTAGTTTTAACGAATATATTTTTCAGCTATACAATGGAATCTCTCTAAGGTGGACACTGTCGGCTATTGTGCCACCATTTTTGGCAAAGATTGGAGAGTGTCTTTTTTTTTCCATAAGAAAATCTGAAGTTCTGTATTGGAGATTGGAAACAATACATCTCAATAAGCTATAACAAAGCAGGACAAACCATGAAAGGTTGAGCTTTTTTTTGCTTTCGTTCACAAATCAGACTTTGTAATATTTAAACTTTAATTGCTTCTCGTAACCACACCATTCAGACAATTCAACTTTCATCATGGTCAAACTCTAAATACTTTCTAGAAGCTACAGGACGTTTTTTAGAATCATGTGAACTGCATTCGGATGACACGAGGAACACGAAACGAGGAACCTGAAACTGAAGCGAATCTGCAGATTTTAAAGGGCTTTTTTTCGTTGAAATAGGTCCGATATCAAAAAGAGCTAAGTACGCCTTAGTACAAGCTATCCTCTTAGATACGAGATTGCATGAGGTTGGAATTTAAACATACGTTATTCGTGAAGCCAGGGATGCATAGGCAACATTTGTTTATTTTGTTTAGTCATAATCAACTACTATTTACTATGATTTTCAAAAAAGTAAACATCAGGGCAAATTTATTGTAAAAAATGATTAGCAGTCTTAAGTAAGCCTTTAATAAATATCCTTTTGTGTCACTATAAAATTTCCCCATTATCATTTTAATGACGACGAGGTTAATATGTCCCAACACAAGGTTCAAGCTTTTGTTCAACAAAATTAAGTGTGCGGTTTATTGCATTGATGACGAGTTCAATGTATTCGAATAACCTTAATGAGTTTGCAAACACAAATTCCATTTTAATGGTAAATATTCTTTTAATTAAAAGATGATTTATTGGTTTTGGCAAGCTTAAGGAACAATCGATCTTTGATAATGCTACCATTAGTGACGAAGAAGAAAAATTGAGAACGTTTTTTGCGTTTCTTCAAATCTTAAACTTCCTAACAAAAATATGATCAGGTCAAATCAAATTTTCCAGTTGTTTATAACAATGATTGCACTTTGAGATTGCGGTTGGTATTGACAATTTTGTTGTTGTTGTTATTTCTGTTTATGTTCCGTATCCTACTATAGTATAACTAACTTGGCGTACACAAAAATTCCCTTACAAGCATTTAATACAAACACTGACATCTGATTAAAGAAACAGGAAATTTGATTTTTGCTCCTGAAACAACAAGTCACAATAATCTATAAAAAAGCCACGAGACAAACAAACACAGGGTAAAGCATAGCAAAGACACGTGTTGCTCTCGTAGGAGACAACATTTTTAAAGCCTCCTTCATCAGGAGGAACTTAGTTTCAACGTTATGATGTCGGAAATATTATTTAGTAACAAAAAACCCCAGAAAAGATTCGTCTTATTATATGCTGATGTCTACATAATGCCAGAAAGGCTGAGTCAGCAATGGTGATTTCCTTTAGAACCTTTTGTTATGGATAAGCAGCTATAATTCTTTTTGTAACGCTCAATATATTCACATTTCTGACTCAATCAAATCAATCTTTGTATTTACTTATTCTCAAGCCTGTTTCTAATATCATATTAAAATGTAGGGATGCGTCACTGATGCAGATGATATTACCCTATTCAGAATTAATTTCCTTCTAGATTTCTTCCTCCAATCAATAAAAGTAATAAATTGTTAATATTAAATTGTTATGCCTGGAAAAAGAAAATAAATGTAAATTAACGCCATTTTACAATGTTAATCGAAACCGTGTCAGTTATCTCCACATTTAATCGTACAGATTTGAACATATAGTTGGAGCTACAGTTATAGTTTTTTTTTTATCGATTTTCTACCTTTAAGCGTTGTTAACAAACAGATAATTACATTTTTTGATTTTCTTGCCATTTCTATATTCCAACTTTCATTTGGAACCATTTTTTTTTTAAAAAAGTTTCTAATAAAAAATTGTTTTTGTCTCTTCAACACTGTCGTACGACAATGATTGCAATTTGCCGCCATGATTTCTTTTTAACAAATATTGGCACCGTAAACAAACAGGTATTTTATAATCAAATTAAATTTTACAACCACTTAACATTTTTGGTCCAAATTGTCCCCCCAAATCAAAGATGATGAGTTTTCAACAATAATTTACAGGGCGCATAAAAACTACTACAAAACCACTATGATAGAATTACATGATTAAAACTTGCTAACAATAGAATTTTTTGAATTCATTTTTTTCTGAATACTCTGTAAAAATCAGACACATTCATGTTAACTTGCGCTAAGAACTCTTTGGATTTTTTTTTAATATGGCGCAAATCGTTTGATACACGATTTTTTATAAAAATATAAAAATTCTAACCAGGCTGGTCATCATTCTTTTTCTTTATTGTTCTTACAAATACATCTATTGTTTTAACCTGAAATATCAGCTTGATATTTTTAAGCATTTTTTACAAAAGAAAAGGCGTGTATTACAAACGTACTAAAAAGTGATAATGAATTTGCTTTGAATGTGTAATGATGTCTTATCTAATTGCCTACAACGCTGGTAACATTTCTAATGGAATAGAACAGTTCTCCAATACGCGATTACACAAATGCATTGCGTTTTCTTGTCGAACCTAGAAATCATTGTCAGCCTGCAAATGTTATTTCATTACTAAAACGTTTTTCTCATTTTTTAAGATATTATATTTGCAAAAATTAATTTATGTACAATATCCTTGTTTCCGTGTTAATGCTTTACCGGAAGTAAATCTTCCCTCAAGCTCGTAGCAACGAGTGTATTCTTTTAATTGATGTTTTTCTTTGCAGGGAATTCCCATCCAAGGATGATGCTTCTACGATGTACATCATATGACACATGATGTTATTCCCATGCGTCATTAAAGTATCAATATTTTGATTTTATCTTAAAAACAAAAACAGCAATAATTGAAGGAATAAATAACAATTAATTAAGTCTATTAAATCAAGCGAAAGAAACACGCCTAAAAGAAACACGCCTAAAAGGCTATAACAAACAACAAATCGACATCCTTTCTTCTCAAAAAGAGAACGACGAAATAGTTTGATCAGTTCAATAATAATAGCAGTTACTTTTACCAGCGACTACAACATCTACTTTCTATTTGCACGCCCATCCCATAGGGCGTTATTTTATTAATGTGGCGGAAAACTTGAAGATAGAAGTAACATTGTCCCAGAAAATCTGTATGAATATGCCTAACATATCTGTGATATTTTCCAGAACTTGAAGTGTAAGGGCAAATTCAGATTACATCTTATTTGTAAAAAGCTTCCATGTGTTTAACTTATCCAACCTCTTTCCCAGGACTCCTCTACGCCTATGATATATTCTGACCGTCCCATTAGGCTGTATTTTGTCTTTTTTAATCGTACTTAGTATCAAGGGCCCACTTGGATTTGATATGATAGCTTATACCCACTCTTTGCTGAACAGCTTGACCCCTGAAATAATAATGAAATAGCATATTTGAGTTGCAAAAAAAGATACGCCTATGACAACAAACCTATTCTCGAGAAAAATGTCTTCCTCTTCTTTGTTTTTCATTCATTTCTTTTTCTCCTTCTACTACAAGTCCATTTAAAATTCAAAACATGATTCAGCAGCTATACTTTTTATTTTGTTTCTTACTTATTTCAAATCTCCTGAAAACCAGCTTAAATTAGTTGTCATCGTAATATTTGACATTTATGAGAGAAAAAAAAACAAGGAAATAATTTATTATTTTTTCCCAGGATATTTCTTCCTTGTTTACTTAGAGATTCACAAAGATATCCTAATTAAGGAAAACATTAAATTGCTGTCAGCAGTAAACATCATCAAATTTTCCTTTGTTCTTGTTGTTTTCCCCATGTGCATGTTTTCTTGACGACAAACTTGCTGACATATGCAATATAGATTATTGCCACTGTCAGTCATGTTTATGGATGGTAAATTGATCACGTAGCATATCGCATCTAGTAAGCTTTTTCTAAGGTATTAGTCTGTTCGTGCGACAAAAAAGTGGTGCTACGGATAAACCCAAAGAATGTTAAAGGTGCACGAAATTTTGACACGGGAATTTTGTACGACGTGAGAGTTCCTATGACGTTTTTCATCAGCTAGTTTTTTGTACAATTTTATATATAATTAAAGTTTTTTCTTTTACATTTTAATTTGTGGTAAAATCTCAAATATGAGTCATTTGCATGATAAAGAAACACACTCTCTTTTAGTGAGATGTAATTAAACTCTGCAATAATTAATTGCAATTAGTAATCAACTTATGACTCATATTTCTAGCTCATTAACAACAGGAAAGGGATGTTTGCGATCAAATACACTGGGAAGGGTCTGGTGATGCAATACTATATGTCATGAAAAACTCGCGATAACAAAGTAAAAAGAAGGAATGAATGAAAAATCATTTATATGGTAAAAGGGAAAAATCCTGTTATCGGTTTGTCTCTTTTCACAGATCGGCCTTATATAACGTTTTTACCAATGTCAATGTCGTTTGCGAATTTTTAATTTTTTTTTTCACGTGGAAGTGGGATGCCATTCATTTAGCAGCTGAACTCGCAGCAAAGAGATTTTACTGAAGTTTTATTGTTAACCCAGCTAGTTACCACAAAAAAATGCGTGTAAATGCCACTGACATAAGGGAGACGCATTTGTATTACTCAATTTTAATCTGTTGTCAAATTGTTATATTGAGGCATTTAATAGCTAAACGGATATTGCTTAAAGAACACACTTGTACTGTTTATATGGAAACAGATCATAACAGTATCATGAGCGGATTCACGTGCAAGTGTACTGGTGTTGAGTAGAAGAAGGGTATTTAAAAACTTAACACACTGATCCTTCTCTAAGAAGCATCTCCGAGAGATTTTCTGCAATGCAATGTAGAAAAGCTGAGGAAAGAAATGAATAAAATATAGCAGGCTTAGCTACATCAGTATCTCTGTTCACACCAACACATTCTCCGCACGACCAAACTTATCAAAAGTATTACAGTTAAGTTGTTTCCGGCTCTGCAATTTTTATTTTTCAAATAACAAGAATTAAATTCGTATTTTCCAAAAACTGAAAGTTAGGAATGCCATGTCAATGTTTTTTGCGAGAGCTTCCAAGCCCGCGAAATTTGTGAGAGTTATTTTACTAGTGAATGTTGTTTTAGAAGCACGTGATGATAATTATACAATCTGTATCATAATGGCGCTCTTTACGAACAAAAGAAAGTTTAATTACAACGTTGAAAAAAGAAGCCGCGCCTCAGTTGTTTGTCGTACGAAAAAGAAGCGAAAATACGATTGACATATACAGGAAAATTATTCACTAAATTATCCATAAACAAATACTTTTTCCCAATGGCTGGACGACAATTCAATTATAATAACATCTGATTTTTTTAAAGCTAGTCAGCAATTTTTAAACATTTTATTTTTTCTAAAGTTTTTTTCATTCAAGCAAAAAGAATATTCTAATTTTCACATTAAAATAAATTTCGATGTAATTTAATAAGACTATGTAAAATGGAAAACAAAGAAATAAATAGTAAATTAATTTTGTTTATTTGCGAGAAAAAAAATGTTCCCTCCATATCAATTTCTTTTTTTTTTACTTTTATTTAAACCAAATGTACGCTCGGCCTAAATGATTTTAGTATCCTGGTTAGTAAAGAGTGTAAATCAATTTTAATAAAATTGATTTACACTCTTTACTAACCAGGATACTAAATGACATTTATTGCACGACCAAACATCAACATCGACACTAACACATCCGCTACTTCGAAGATTTTACTGTCGTTAAAACGTTTCTGTGCGGAAGTTATTTCTTTGCGAGAATTTCTCATGTTTGTTTTCGTTAGATTGTACTCTATTTTCGTTTAAGCCTGTTTTTGTTTTTGTTTGTTCATAATTATTATCTTTGCTATATTTATAAAAAGGAAAACGACTCAAAAAATATGAATATAGAGCAAATCTATTAACGGTTTTTCGAAAAGGCTTTGCAGAACAAGGTTAAATAAAAACAAAGGCGCATTTGCGTGTCTTACTTTAGTAAAATACGACATCCAAAAGCAATCAAATCTTATTCACATAAAACTCCCAAGTACTTAATCAAGTTATTATTAAGTTCTTCTAAGCTATCATATCCTTAAAGATAAAAAATCCCCCATTGGTGGCTAAATTCATGCGAGAGCGATCATGATATCGCATGTGCTTATTATGAACTTAGTAAAAAATAATGTCAGAAGACTATGCATACCGAAGAATGCATTTTTTCACGTTAAAGAAAATGCCTGACAAACATTTTGCACTTCATTTTTGATGATCAAACAACAAGAACAAATGACACCTGCAGCATTTTTCATGAATTAGATAACCTCGGAAGCAGAAGAGACAATCTTAGACAAAAGGAAAGTTCAATCATCTTTTCTTCTGTATTTCAATTTGGATCTGAAGAGATAAGTAAGTTTAGCAGCTACAAGTTATTGCTGAAGAAGAATTTGGGTTTTTCCCCTCTAAGTAAAGTTACTAGTAAGATTTTGTGGCGCCATCCTATTAAAATTGACAACGCAGCGAGACGCAATCATGCGTGAGTTATTGTTGCTAAAAATAGATCCTATAGTCATAGTCGCCAGCCAATTTTAGATGAGCTATTTTTATCTGTTTCAACAAGTTCCAACGCAGCTACTGCATAAAATTTTGTTCACTACTTAAAACAACCTGTGTTTTCTAATTAAGTGGGCAATAAAAAAAGAAAATTTTTGTTTCACGTCATAAAGTTTGCTGGTCTCGGCGATTGAATTTAATTACAAAATTTAAAATATCTTTTTAGGAAAATATGCTTCATGTGTTATAGCAAAACCAAAAAGTGTAACAAAAAGTTTTTGACAAAAAAGAGCGAAACAGAATGATAGTAAAATAAAACATCTATTCATGCTATATATTTGACGTCAAGCATCGACACGATTTTCAAATAAATAATATGGATCAACGTTATCACGCTAATTCGATTATCTTTTTCTTTGTGTCAGAGATCAGTTATATAAGACGAGTTGAAAAACTTGTTTGTTTTATACACTAAGAACAAAATATTTCTTTTCAAGGTTCCGTTACTTATTTCTTGGGAGGATGCAAAAAAGGGCCAAAACATACTTGTTTCCATCCAGAAGTATCGTCTGGGAGATACCTATGACGTCTATCAAAAAATAGAATATAAGTCACTGCCAAAATAGAGATGTCTGACGACGTTTGCACATTTTTGTCATGCATGCTTTGTGAAGAGTATGACAACTAATACAAAAACTTGTCATTCAAGCTATAAAGTGTTGCTATGCAGCGCAACGCATTTGCAAATCTCCACTAACACGAATTTCTTAGTTGGGTTTAACTGTCAAGGCAATAAAAACTTTTAGTCAAACAAAGCACTCATTTGTTGTTATTTTTTGAAGAGGCTGCTTTTTAGTTACAACCAACAAAAAGACACAACACTTTAAACAAACTGATTTCTTATACTCTATAATACAGTATATACAAATACGATATTCTTCTGTACAAGACCATATAACACACATATAATACAATACTCAACAAATATACGTTTCTTACAATTTTATATATACCCTTTATATACATTATTTATATATTTATAGCTATGTATACACTATAAACAAAAGTTGGTAGAAATTGGTGTTTGAGCGAATCGAGATTTTAAATGGTAAACGCGAAATAGAGGTTTGTGACGGAAACAGAGACACAATCTTTTAACAAATTCTTTGTCGATTACACAGATGAAACTCTAATATGAACGTTTTTTTAAAGAAAAGATGATAAGGATATTTTAGTAGTGAATATGTCGTAGAGCTTGGAGACACCGTCAACATAAACATTAAAGAGGCTTAAGCACGTACGACATTCATTTTCTGTATCTTAAACGCAGATTTATTTCTCAACTTGCAAAGTTCCATTAATTATTTACCCCGCGCTTTGTTTTTTATGATCTCGTTAAGAAAAACGTCTGGCGCCTCAAGTCTACTTTCTATCACGCTTCTCATAGCAACATCAAAATCACGAGAGGAAAGGCAAAACAAGAAAAGAATGAAAAATATTTAATATGCACTGGTTTAAAAATTTTTTTTCTCGTTGATAGGTATTTCCCATTCTTGCCCTTGCTTTCAAAAACATTTCATAAGAGACTTGATAAATTGGTATGATGCTTTACATCCTAAATTTCCGTACATATATATACCTAGGTGAAAAAAAATTATATATAGTATATTAGCAACTAGGTTTTCTGAGTCCTCTGATCAAATATTTTTTCGGAGTAATTATTGAAGGCTATCCAAAAAAGAAGTTGCAAATTCATAGACCAATTTAAAAATATATATGTTACGTAATTACAATAAAAAAATCAATTCTTCAACAATTGGTTAAATAAAAATAAAAAGATTTTCTTCGTAGATGTGATTTGCGAATGCAGGTTGTTATTACTTGATATACAAGATAATTGTGGGGGAGAGTTGATTGACAATCTGACGATGAATCATCGCTTTTTGACAGATATAAAACAGGACAACAAGTAAAAATCAAGTGAAAACTCGTTACAAAATTTTCTAGTTTTTGTTTTTTTCGGGAATCATTACATCGGGTCCATGGAAAATTATAAATGTGTATAGATATTCTCGAATTGATTCAAAGTGACTTCGCAAAACGCACTTACCATAAAAATGTGAATAAAAATTTTGCTTCAAGTTATGTATGCATGTATGGTGGAAATTATAAATGCGTACTTTGGCTGAAATTCTAAACGCATAACGAACTTGAGTTTAAAAAAAAATCAACAGAAATACACAAAAATAACTAAAAAATATAATTCATGCTATGCATAAAACATCTATGTATACATAAAGTTCACTTTTAAAAACCTTTAATACAAGGAATACAACACTAAAAACGGTTTCACCGAACATAAAGATTCTTAAAAAATAAAAACAAAGCAAAAAAGTATAAAATAAAACTCAAGAATGGCCACACTTCCTAAGAAATGCAGGTACATTGCATATACATTACGTTGAAGCGATTCTAAAACAATCACATCATAAAATATCGATCCGCACTGACCATGGAATCATAATAATTAGAACTTTAAAAATTCTCGAATTTGACGATACTCGAATGCATTTTTAGCTGGTGTAGCGTAGGCTTTAAACAACGACAAAAGCTCTTTTGCTTACCATTATATTTTCAACAGAGACGGCGTTTCATTTTTCTTTAAAACTAGTTGTTGAGGCAGTAATCTATTTATTCCAGTATTTGTACATAGCGTAGACTCCAACCAGTATAACACAACCGAAAGCCGCTTCTTGTAGGTAATTTTTTCGAGTTTCCAACCTATAACTGCGCTGAAGATCATCTCCGATAACACCCAAAGTTCTAGCAGCTTCCGTAATTGAAAGATGATTGTTGACAAGCGCTTCAAGTTCAACATCTGGCTGTATGTCTGGAGATTTTTCTTTGGACATTCTTTTTCGACTTGAGATTTGAGTGTTCAGTAATAACATGTCCAAGGTAATAATTCTTTTTTGTTGGTCTATATATCGCAGGAAATATAATCTTCTAGGAGAAAAAGATCCAAGATGTTTATTTTCGTTTTTATATACTTTACAGTTTTATTATATAGATATGTGGATTCTTTGAGCCATTAGTTTCTTTTGAAATTATTTTTCATGTTAAACTTTTTAACAGCAAATATTTCAGTCATGTGTTCTATCGCGGGAAATAAGAACAAATTCTTATTGGTTAAAAATACAATACGTAATCAATATTGATTTTTAATTGGACGATATTTCAATAACAACAATCATGAATAATAAAGTATGGGAATCACCAATTCATAAAATAATAACAAAGAAAAGATCAGTTGGCAAAAGCACCTTTTAAACGTTTTATTCGACTAAAATTTTGTCGCCGATAGTCGGAAAAATAGGTGTAACAACGTCATATAGCGACACTAAAAATCCTTCGATGATGCAAACGCTATAATCATGGCGGACAACATTATGTCCTGAGATGAAGTCGATCTAATTTAATAGGATATCGCTAAAATAATCTTAAGTTTTTAAAGTATAAAGAGAAAATTGGGTGTATTTTAAAATAGAATTCCGATAACCCCTTATTTGGAAATAGTTTTTATCCAATCAAAAGTGACAATTTAAAAACGTAATCAAAAGCATTTTTTTTTGTAGATAAAATTAATGAGCAATGTTAAAGGGGCACTCCAGTGAAAAAAAAATATTTGAAAAAAATGTTATTTTTATAAGACAATACATAAATATGTCAAAATAAACCTTTTACAATCGTTAAAAATCTTTATTTATACCTTAATCGCGTCCGTAAACATCTTCAATTTCAAATAAATTTGCAAGGTCGCGTAAAGTCGAGAGGACTAGGTCCGAATAAATTAGCATACGTCACATCGTGCAAAAAGTCCGTGAGCTCAGCAGCACGCCTTCTAAAAGTTTTGTTTACTTACTGTTTACATTGTTCGTTGATAAGATGTCTTGTAATAATGACGAAGAATATAACTTAGAAAGCTCAGAATCGGATAATTCTCTTCATGAAAAAGACTTTACAAAGCTACAGCCATACGAATTTGAACCTCTTGTGTCTGACGAGGAAGAAGTTAGTAACGGTGTAGAAAATGACGAGGTTTCTTTTACTGATGCAGAGCCACGTACGGGTAATGCAAATTGGTGTGAATGTGGAAATTGTAGAGCAATGGAAACCGATACTGAAAGCGTGTGCTGTGTCGAGTCAAACGAAATTCCTGATGAGTTTTTCCAAGGTAGGTAGGATATATACTGCAAATATAATTTTTTTCTAAGCGAAATTTTCCTTTTTAAACAAATAAAAAATATATTTCATCGCTTTTCTTTTACATTCTTTTCGTCAAAAACTTTTTCTTTTGCTTCAATAAAATAATCTTTCATCACTTTTTTTTTACTTCACAAGCCAATTTATTTTTATTTCACGGTTCAACAATCTAATTCCTCCGCATGCGCTTTTTTTTGCACACAAATGCAAAGAAATCTTATGTAATGTTACATTTTCTCCGTGATGGAGAACATTGAAATGCGTGATCGAAAGATCGAATAAGGTTCGTGTGGAAATGATAAGTTAGTAAAACGGGGGTATAAATATTGTATAATTGAAAATCACTCTTATCATAGGTCATAAATGTGTGAAAATCAGTGTGTTATTCCCTCTCGCTTTCCCCATCGTACATTGAACAATCAAATTGGTTTAGTTTAAGTTTGTTAGAGCGAACATGTTGTTGTAGTTTGCTCTGGTTATATACCAATATACAAGTGTTGATATTGGCAATTTGTGTTTCGTTCTTAAAAAACTAACTAAATAATGAGATCATCAGTTGATTTCTACCGTCATTGTGTGAAAATCAGTGTGTTATTCCCTCTCGCTTTCCCCATCGTACATTGAACAATCAAATTGGTTTAGTTTAAGTTTGTTAGAGCGAACATGTTGTTGTAGTTTGCTCTGGTTATATACCAATATATAAGTGTTGATATTGGCAATTTGTGTTTCGTTCTTAAAAAACTAACTAAATAATGAGATCATCAGTTGATTTCTACCGTCATTGGAGTTTTCGGCCCCGTCCTAGCACGGACTAATCAATAACTCCTCGTGATAGTGGGCCATACCTTTGTTTAGGTATTCTCATCAGTTAGTAAGAACAATTTTCTTTTTGTTTTTATTCGCGTATTTAGGCTCCTACCCAAACTTTGTCAGAAGTCGAAAAATCATTGGGAAACAGTTGCGAAACAAAAGGCGTGACTTGTATGAGACACAAACCAACTTGTCCCTGCCATGAGTCATGATTGCGTTTAAAAATAACTTCAAAAAACTAATTATAGACATGAAAGTAACTCCATCACAAGATAACGCAAATATATATCATTTTAAGCTGATCAGGGAAAAAAATTCACTTCTTTTTCTATTTCTTTTCTTTCTTTTCTTCGTTTAGTAAAAGTTTTTTGTTTTGTTTTCATTTTCACAAGTGTAATTGTGTAGGAAAATGCATCATTTATAGTCAAAACGGTATGAATGTTGGGTTAATTTCTTAATTTACCGCAGAAGAACGAATATGTAGGAACTGGGAACTGCGATGCGAATCCTTAAAAAAGACAGAGCTTCAACCGGTCTATTTTCAACCACATGTGAGAGAAAACGTCAGAAATATTATGGAGAGTACGCAACAGTTTTTGTAAACTTAAAAAACTTGACTTTAACTGACAAGCAGGTTAGGTCTTAGTCCCTTTCTCACAAGTTTGGGTAAAAAATTGATTATAAAGGTAAAAGATTGGTTTACAATGCATTGTATTTCAAGCTAAATGGACTTCAAACACATCGCTATTTGATTCTTAATACAAATCTTGTCATACAAGAACCAACCCAATATTTTAATGAAACAATTTAATATTTGGCTAAAACACGCTTTTAATAATTATGTCATTTCTTGACATAATTATTAAAAGCGTGTATTTATTTAGCAAGTAAATATTAAAACGAACATAAAAGAACCAAAGCTTCTGTGTTTTATCTTTCGCCCCGCCCACCACACATGCAAACCTCGATAAGTCAATATGTCAAAGAAAAAGGATTTTTATTTCCCGCCTACCGTTTCCCGAATTTGTACCTGTTAATACTCAAATTTAAAATTTTTGCCAAATGGGAAAAACAAACAAACAGAAGACATTAATGATGGGGTTATCGAGGACATATTTTTTTAAATATGTTGCATTATTAAAGAATTAATGAGGATACTACCTCGAGAGTGCGTTACCATGGTTTCTGATACAGAAGAAAACAGTCACGTGAAACAGATTATAAACATATTTGTTATTATCGAGCATGTGTGTACCTAAATATTTTATAAGTAAGAATCCTTTGACTTTACTGGCACGGAGGGGTTATCTTAAAATTGAAATTGCGTAAGAGGGATGGAGAAATTAAGTAATTCTCATTCACGCGTCTCCAGCCCTCCGAGTCGAGATAAAAGTCAAAACACTTTCGAGGCTTATCCTAAAGGGCTCCGGGGACAAAAATTGGATACGTTAAACGAAAAAAGTGTATTTTTCCATCGTCGTCCACATGGTGTCTTAGCTAATAACCCGTTATTACGATAGTGGCCAAACACCTTTTCTCCGCAGTTAATTTAATCGATAAGGAAAAATGCCCTGGGAACAAGGGATTGTCTTTTTCAACCTCATATCTTCAAAAGGCTTGTTATGTTTTTCATATTGGGACGAAACTTGAAGAATTAAATTTCAAGTCCTATATCAACAAGGAACCATTCTCTTACCATGCCTCTACTTGCAAGCGCAGGTAGCTCATGCAAAAGAACATGACGGGGACAGTTTCCTAGCTGATTGTATTCCTATATCAAAACCTTGTTTCCAGGGTTTGTTAGTACAAGCAAGGTTGCGCTTTTTAATTTTTAAAAAAATAGCGTATTATATAATTTATTCTTTTTCAAAAACACGTTAAAAATTAAAATCCGCAGAACAACATACAACAAAACATAGACAAACAAAATCAACCTAGGAAAAACAAAACTTTTGTGTACGTAACATGAACGACCTAATGGCGTTATGATGCCAACTTTGTTATAAAACAACGTCATAGGATGACGTGCAGGTAATCCCTCAACAATTAAATAATTGTAGGCCTTTTCATGTACAGAATCTGCATTGAACGCAGTTAAAACACTAATCTAATCTCTAACAACTCTAATAAGATCTAATTTCTTAACAGGTGACTATTTCTTTCTTTAATTCGTTTTGTTGATATAAACTTCTAATCTCTTTTCCAGATTTTTTCAGAATATTTACATCTGAGCTCATCCGGATGTAAGAAACCCTGAAAATTCTGGGGACAAATTTGTTGCATTTTGAGAAAGCCTGGAGGGAGACGTTAATTCTTCTTAAAAATGATAAAATGAATAGCATAGGCTGCTCCGGACTCCATTTAAGTTAGTGCCACCTCGACTCCAGGATTCTTCTACACCTATGATATGTAAACATCGGGTCCAATGTACTGCGGATCCCCGTGAGATCGTATGCGAAGGAAAATCCTGGGGACCAGGTTGGTTCTAGCCAATACCGACTTAAAGTTATGATTCTGTTCAGATATCAAGAAATAAAAAAATAGTGTGATATCCCTTGAAAAATTAACAGGTTGAGTAGAGTGAGTTAAACAACCTTGTTCTAAGGGTTCTTTTTTTCATTCTGACAATCTCGAACGGCGAGATTGTCAGAAAGAGAAAAGAAGCTCTGCGGACGAGGTTGGGTGGCAAATGCAAGTAAGTGAACATCCAAATAGATCTTACCGATTATATTAGACCTCCCAATTTTGATTCGTTTTCTTCTTCAAAACACTTTTTGATACTTTTTTGCAAATGCCAAAACAAAGTTGAAAGAAATGACTTCCAAGCAATGTGTACTTATTGAACGCAACACAATTACTAATATTGTAGGATGAAAGGAGTCCTATTAAACTATAACTTGAACAATAACATCAAAGAAAGACGCCGCAAAAGTTTTCCTTACGGCCTTTAGCTCTCCTTCACAAAACTAGTCAAAAGCGAAATGAAAGACATTATTATTAAAGAAGGAGTGTCTGGAATTGTTTTAGCATCCTGTAGGACATTTCAAAAATCTTATTCAAATAAATAACAATTAAAACTTGTTAGTAATTTGTTATGTGCGTCCCGGACTTGACATAGGGTCGCACTTCTCTTCCTTAAAACATCGGTTAAAAAAGCGTAAAATATTCTGATATGTTCAATTATTCCATCTATAGCAAAATCTACCGAAAATAAGTTTCTGTATATAAAAGAAGCCGATAGTCTGATGGGAAGACACAGCGATACAACGTTTGCTGTTAGACAGGCGCCAAAGCTTTTAAAGCAGTTATGAGAAATTCCTCTCGGGAACTCTCAATATCAATTCACAGAACGATATAGTCTATATTCTAGATTGTAGAGTTATTGTATTTAATTTAACGCACTAATCATCATTGCCACTAACTGCCCCATGTAGAACAAGTAAAGTTCCGATTTGTCTGAAATGCAGCAATTTGTGTTTAGCTGGCGGAAAATGTTGATGCAAGCTATCCCAATCACTTTCCTTTCCTCAACTTCTTTAACAACCACATGACTGATATGTATGCTTTACACGTTAAGGAACTGGTTTATAAGAGACTTGCTGCAATATCCCAAATTTAAGAAACTTTTAAACCCAGTTTTGTTATTATAAAATCAAAGGGGAAAAAATCGATGACAACAAATTTTAATGATTTTTAAAAAAATACCTGCATTCCAAATTGCAGAAAAACGTTAACATAGCTTTTATTCAAAATTTTAAAAACATGCTTCTTGCCTAAATTTAAATAGAACTTTATTAAGAAACCCTGAAACCTTTGAAACCTAATATGCGGTATATGAAAGAGAAAATTTTAGAAATAGAACCATCCGCCACTTTGTTATGCCTTCCATCCTCGTCTCCAAGGTTTTTTGCCTGATGTCAAAGCCGGAGCGTCTACTTGACGGCTAACGCCGGCCTCGGTGTCAAAAAGGCAAGAGCCCGTGGGGACGAGGTTGCTTTCCTTCAGAGAAACTTTTAAAAATGCTATGCTATTTTTCATATGTTTATTAACGTCAAAGTTACGGGATAGACTAACCAATATACCATGTCTAATAGGCGCCAGTCTGTGTATTCTCCTTGAAAATTTTTATTTTATTTTTTCAACATAAGAATTTAATTCAGGCTATCTGTCGGTTTTAATCATATTTGGAAATTAACATAACTTCACAGAAAATATAGACTTTGCAATCAGGTAGGGAAATTTTTTGATAGCAACAAACAGAATAAATATAAAAAAAGAATTTCTCCGATTAAAAATTCTTCATTAATCATTTATCGCCAACTGTGCAAGGTAGAAGACCGGCACCGATAAATAGACCTGCGAAGGTATATACATAAGAAAATTAAAGTTTTTCGGTGCCGTATTTTTCTTCGGATTTCTTTTTTTTAATGAGTGTATTTATATTTAAACTAGTCGTTGCCCGTGGAAAAATCCACGGGTTCGCCCGTCCTTTGAATTTACCCGTGGCAACAAAGTGGATAAGAATTTATCGCATTTGATATTCGTGTTTCCGTAACACCATTTTCTAACTTAGCGGGGGTCCGCGCAGAGACAGACAGACAACGGCTATTATTTATATTTAAATTGTATAATTATTATTTTGCCGCTTTTATGTTTTGACATGTATACATTCGGCCGATTTAACACCTTTAATGTTGCAAATTTGTTTTATTTGTACAGGTCCCTTTGAAGTTATCACCTACTGGGCAGTCTGAAGTATCATTCGTTTGAAAAGTGCTTATTGAGCAAGAAAAATTATTATGCGAGGTTATAAAGAATATAAATGAAATGATTAAAAACGTAAGATGAAAGAGTGAGTCATTCGGATTGACAAAATTAACGACTTCGTCACCAGGGAAAACAACCGCAGATCTTTATTAACTTCCTTTGAACAAATAACGTAAGGTTGGACTTACAAAAAGATGAGATAGGATCATCAATCAATCTTAATCAGTATTAAAAGGATACGTTTTGCGCAAGATTAAATCTCAGTAAATTTACGATAACGCAATTTTTGCGGTTTTGAAAGTCATTAACAATGCTGTTCCTGCTTTGATGTTTTCCGCCAAAACAGGGAAAAACACAATCATCCCTTCTAAAACAATATATATATAAATTGATTGAGTATATTAGTGCGCTGTAGTAAGTGAGTCAAACGTTGTCAGAATTACATCAAGGCAACTTAAGCTGTTGAAACGACACCCAAGATGATCTCTGTAAAACAAAATATTTATTAGCACAAAACAGTTTTACAGCCTGCAATTTTTTTTTAATTTTCTTTATTTCTTTTTTGTTTCTTGTTTTTCATATAGATTATCAGTGTTCTACAAATGGAAAAGCACAGAAAGGCGACAAAACCCAACCTCGTCCTCAGAGTAACTTATTGTCCAACATTACCACATAAACAAATAAGAACCCCTGGGGACGCGGTTGGCAATAGTTTAAGTGGGCTACCATTTGTTTTCGACGTGTCCTGCTGTTGCTCGGTGAACATAATAAAACAGAGTGAATCAATCGTTTACCGCCTCAGCATACTTTCGTGTAACTCACCGAACTCAAAAACAACAAACCCATTTCGTGGACTTTTATTAATTTATCCCTTTTTTAAATCAAAGTAACTTTTTTTGAAGTTAACTAAACAGTAGGCAAAAAAATGTTTTGGTGTTTCATGATTTCTTCCTTTTAGAATACTTAAAATTTACACGACTCTCTTATTATATAAATCAAACCGTTATAAGGATTGCTGTCCTTGACTTACACGTCACCTTTTTTACTTTATTTTTGTCAAAAGCTGTTTTGAATCTGTTGTAAAGCGTGCGGTTGCAAATGACAGCCTTGTCGTAAAACAAATAGAGGCGAAATGTAACACTTAAGTCATGTCTTATAATAGGAGAAAAGACTTTTTTTTCAAGCTTGTCAAATGTTCATAAGATTAATTTTAATAAAAACAATTTTTTTTACATTACGGAATGGTACACAAAGAATCACAAGTCAAGCAACCTTTGTTTGATGCTACCGACGCTCCTCCCCCCTTTTATTTGATGACAACATCATCAATTAATTTTAGTTGATAAAAAGAAAACACCAACGGGTCAGTGCAAGAAGTTAAGAATACGAAAAGATGAGATGCATACGCCAAAAGGCTAACATGTCATTTCCAGACCATTTTCCTCTTCTTTCCAGGCGTAATTTAATTACAAACATGTAAAGGCAAAGCAAGATCCCATTGTTTAAAACCACGCCTCTGGGCGCATGAGAATTATTTAATTTTCTTTGAGTACTATCGTTGTGCGAAGATCTAAGAACAACAGTCGCATGCTTTCTAAACGAACACCTGAACATCTGAGCAAATACATAAAGATTTTAATTTATATATACATATTACAATGTTTAGCCTTTTTTAAAAGGGCTGAACACTAATTACACAAGCGTGCCGCTGATTATAGTCGGAATAAACCTTAAATTTTAAATTAAAATTGTTGTACCAGCACGACGGAGGGTGATTTTTTGCCTACAACGAAGAGTGCATTTATCACTTAACGCAAGGAATGTCATTTCAGATGTAATTTTCTTGTTCTCGTTATTTCAACAAATCGATCATGCAGATGGTAAACGTCATAGGGGGAATGGTGAAAAACACAATCCGCACGTGCCAAATAACCAACCTGGTTTCCACCTTCCTATGTAAGAGAAACAAAATTCATGAAAACTGTTAGTATGCGTTGGGTCAAATGATCGGTAATAATTAGTTAACGGTTTAGCTGAATATTACAACATTGTCCCCAGGGGTCAGTAAAATACAGAAAATTTAACAAGGTTTTAGAGATAGATAAAAAGCATACTCGCCATTCTCGTCCCGAGAGGTCTTTGAGATAAAACGTAAGGTCTTAAGTAAGCGCCGTTTCTATCTACAGAAGTATGTTCTTGAATTAATTTGATAAAAACCAGGTTTGTTTTCCGTCATCATAACGGTTTTATTTAATACAACTCAGAACCGTTATTAAATGACACAATAGGATTTAATGGGATGATACTTATCACGTCTGTAATGATGAGCAGTAAAGCTGTCAATTATAAAAGAGGATTCCCTCCACTGCAATTAGTTTGGGCGAACAAGGGCAAGTTAAGTTCTGCGGTTTTTGCGCGTTTGCTTTATAGCTTTCTCGGTTCCAGTTCTCTTCACGTTTATATGAGAAAACACGGGGTAAAAAAATTAGTAACATATAATCAGAATGGCTAATAAACATTTTTTACCGACTTTTTTTTAATTGATTTCTTATTGACTGATAAAGACATTTAATCAATCTTTTTCCTTACCGATGACTTTTTGTCCGACTTTGAGACTTTTTTCTTTATTTTATTCAGTCACGCTACAATTGATGACGTATTTTGTCGCACATAAGTGTTGCAACGTGGAAAAGTGTTGTCAGTTTTTTGTACGGGGCTCTGACGAAAAATTTTGGTCAGAAAAACATCGAATAATCAGTAGATTACCAACCAACCATTTTTACCGACTTTAATATTATTTTTAACCGACTAAGTATTTAAAATAACAGAATGCAAAGGTTGGTTACTTTCAGTGTATGTTTTAAGTTGTCATATAAAAATTGTGAAAAGTAATTTTATGGTATAATAAGAAGAGAAATTTGTTTTTTATTTGCATGTATAATTGTTTATTATCCATTTTTACTTAAATAGTGCTTGCTTTGATAAAAAATATTTTTTAAGAATTATTCCAAAAATTATTCGGCGAAAAGTAAAATTGTTAAATTAAGTCGGTAAAACTAATATGGTATTGTGCAAGTGACTAATATTCTTAGCGACAAGAAAAACCTCAAAAAGAGCCCTGGGGACGAGAGTGATAATACCAAAACAGCCAGGTTAATAATGAATACAAGCGTTCGACAAAATCAAGCTTGTTTTTTGACAATCTCGCACACACGAGTTTGTCTTTTTTTTAAACCAATTGCAGAATGCTTTGTCAGGGACTTAAAATAACATCACATGACCTGAAAAAAAAAACAGTAACGCTACATTTTAATATTAACACAAATCTGTTTTATTTATTGAAAAATAAACTTAAAGTGGAAAAAATCTTCAGTGGTTTTAAACTCTTTCTTAATATAATAAACTTTTACAACATAACTGTTTGTTACAATGACATAAGACACTCGTTTCTGCCAAAAGAAAATTGTCAGCCTTCTATCAGAACGAGGTTGTGACTTAATAACAAAACGAAGTTTAAATTTTGTGTATTACTCTATTGCGTCGTGTGCTTAAATTGACACCGCCTAATATGAAACAGCGAGATAAAGAGATAACTTAATAAATTAATCAGATAATGCGATTTTCAAAAGTTAATTTTAACGAAAAATTCCCACGGAAAAACACACTTAAACAAAAGATATAAAAGTTGGTTAAAATAGATTCAAAAATTATAAAAATAAATAAGTAAAAAAGATGCAATGCAAATATCTCATGTATCAAACCATTTTTTCACAACAATTTGACACAGAAAAGGAAAACAACCTCGTCCCGAGGACTCACTTTTTGCTTTTTCAAATGCTTACCTAATTAATTTAGAATTAGTACCCCACCCTATTAATTTAGAATTAGTACCCCACCCTCGAATAATCCATTTATAAACGCCTCCCTAACTGATGATTTATAGCCAATAGATATTAATAATGTTTGTTCTATTGGCAATTAGAATCGGGTCACGGTCGTATGGCGACCATTTGTACAAAAACAACTGACGGCGGGCGTCAGAGAGAGACTTGGTGCGAGTTGCTATAAAGCTAAATGGTTTCGTGTAAGCATCGTGTCGGCTCTAAGACACAACTGTTTGACGAGCTTTAAATTCGTCAACGATATGTTGTGCGATCTTTTTCCTCCTGCGGTGACGTTTCTAAAACAGAAATCATAAGATTTATGTTTGAGAGCTGCAGCGCCATTCACAAAGATATATAATGCAGCGATAAAACGATTAAAATATTGTAGCAGGTTGTCAAATTTTGCAGACTGTCCCAGGCTTCCCTAGTACGAAATAGTATGTTATTATTTGCTACCGTGGCGTACACCAAAGTAAACATTATTGCGGCTTAAAATAGAATTTCTGTCAATTACTTCGCAAGTGGGAATACACCTGATTCGCAGTCTTTTTATTTAGCATATTGGCCACTTACAGTCAATTAGTTCCCAATCTACTATCATAAAAATGTAACAGCTAAAAGTCATATGATCAAGTTCATAGAGTTAAAACCCCCCTGCGCAGAGGGAATATTGCAAAAGGTTAACTTTAAAAAAACATATTAAATTATAATTACGGTGATTAGCAACAAATAGGAAATAATTAAGACTCAAGAATAGAGTTGATATACACGTGTCCGTCCCAGACAGTGCGTGATGTATGACGCCTGGTCGTACTAATAAGTCACGTGACGTTACACTAACTCATTAAACTTTGGTTTTCTTGACTTATCAAAACACATTAGGATTCAAAGGGAATTAGAGCGCGTTCACGCATACAAAGCTGCACTTAGTGTTTCTGTGCTTAGGTCGCTCTATATTTGTAGCTACACTTGCCATCCTTTATTTAAGCAAAATCTGGATAACTTTGATTGGCAAATAAAAACCTCGTGTCAAGAGTACAGTACACCCGGTTACAAGTTGTGATAAAACTCATATGTAAATTATAAGAGCTAAGAAACCGGGTTTCAGTTCTTAACTTTCTTGTCTTACACGAAAGTGGACTAACGATCTACAAACGTTCACAAGCAGTAAATTTAATTTTCACTTTCCCTGCACATGAATAGAGATGATGTGAAACACCTCCCCACCGTTCAAACATTAGCGCATGTGCAACCCGTAAAAATGACAGCGAATCCTAACGGAAATTTAAGTCGGTTGCGGAAATTTCAAGCGTGGAACAGTCTTTTGTTTAAAAACGCAAACTCGACATATTTTTGCAAAAAAACGTGTTGAAAAATGTTTTAAGAAAACAATATTTTCACAACCATATAAAGCAGAAATATAAATACGATTTTTATTTCCTAACATAGAGGTGCAAATTATCAACCATGAATAATTTATTCGCTCACAGACGACACGAAAATAACACCATCGCTTAATTTATCTTCATACCCAACCTTGCACTTCTCCGTCGCCATTTTAATTTTTCTTTGCGGTACGATCTTACAGTAACATGATACGCTCGTATTTAACACTGTCGCGGACATTTGTCTGCCTTAAAAATAAAGTCTCGCCAAAGAAGTATTGGTGGCAAACAACGGGTAAGGATTGATAAACAGATAACGACTTAGTCTGGATTCAAATAATACATAAATGAATAGAGTGAGAATAAATGACGTTTGTTTAAGTTAAGATTAAAGTTAAGATGAAAACAAAAGGAAGGCAAACAAAAAAAATTTGTCTGGATATTTTGGGCCGAGAAAACTTGACGTAGCTAACAATACATTATTATTTTAGTATGACGAAATGATCTGACGCCTCTATAATGTTGTGTTAAAGAACGGGCAAACATGGAATAGATTTATGTAATAATGAAAATGTAGGATAAATCCTTTTAAAAGCAGCAGCTGCACAACTTTCAGGTCCTATACGCAATCTCAGGCGGCGTTTACATGAAATCAGCTTACACCTGTGTATGAGAAGATTCGTGTAAACGGAGTGGTCGAGATGTCTCTAGGAAACGCAATTGCCCTGTTTATTGCTGTTAGGTGTAAAACAGATAAAAAATGCTTCTCTACGAGACTTTAGGTCTCATAAAATACGAAGGAAATTTAATCTCGTCACAGGAATTGCCTGTGCCAACCTACAACTAGAGGAGGAAGAACAAAAGCATTCAACCCTACCAGCATTAACACTCAACTTTTGAAAGATCCCCCAAAAACGTGCAAATTATTTGCAGTGACGTGTTGTCACGTCTGGGAGGGCTGACGTAACTATGTATCATTTACATGACACTAGTAACACATTTAAAAATACACGAGACAAGCGGGGAGAGATGTAAATGGAGACGAATGTATTGTGGCCAGAAAACATGGGGGAAATTCTCGTCACCATCTTTAATAAATTAAAATACTCATGTGACTTCAAAATTAAAACGGAAAAGAGTATGAGGATATTATTTGTGTAAAAAATTATTATAGTGTTTTTTGCAAAAAAATTAAGTATTTTTTTATAACAAAAATTAAAAAAAAATCTGGAAGGTAAAACCAAAAAAACCTAATTACAACAGGGAACCTATTTATGTATACATACGTGATTAGTATAGGGAATCACCAAATTCTTAGAAGATGAAAAAAGAAGAATTATGACGTCATGAAAAATTATCACAAGAAACGGCAGGTGTTTTCGGCTGCGAAAACGACTTAAATGCACCAGCTAAACGAGAATAGACGACTCGGCACAACATTAGACACGAATAGTAAACATATCATCTAATAGGAGTATAATACAATAGTGTAACAACAGTGGCTCGTTAGAGATAGTTGAGAACTTCTGTTACTTAGGTGATATGTTGGGTAGTTGCTTGCAGGATAGGTTCTGCTTGGAAAAAGTTCAATGAGTTGCTTCCTTTGTTGACTAGCAACTAGCAGAGTCCTGTCAATTGAGGAAATAGGTAGGTTGTATGAGGCCCGTTTGAGACGTTTTATGTTGTGCGGTAGTGAGACATTGGCAGCGAAGCGAAGTTAGAAAGAAATGATATGAGAATGGTTCGATGAATGTGTAACGCCAGTCTGAGAGACAGAGTTCAGATGAGCTAAGAAGCAGGCTAGGTATCCATATAAGAAGATTGAGTTGGTTGGGACACTAAAAAAGAATGAAGGAGGATAATTGGGTAAGGAAGTGTAGAGACTTGATAGTTCCTGAGGCAAAGCCCAGAGATAGACCGAGAAAGACTTGGCAGGAGGTAATAAGAATAGACTTGATGCAGAGGAATTTGAGTTTAGATCTCACACAGTTTAGATAAGATTGGAAGAGGGTCATTAATATAGCCCGTGCAAACCATGTTAGCATGGAAAACGGACGTCAAATGATGATGATGATGATGATGATAGTGAAAAATATGACAGTAGTAGGTTTTGCAAACAAAAATCTTACGAAATGTTGGCCTGTCGATTTTAATGTCCAACACCGCCAATTGCTGGAAAATAAGAAAGTTTTTAAAGCAGACGAGTTACTGTGCATCAAAACTACATGGATGTCAACTGTGTTACTACAAGTTGTGAGGTAGGTATCTCCTTTGTTTACACTAGCGCAACTTTAACATTGTGTTGAAAAAGGGGAGATTACAGGATTGAAACCAGCTTTACGCAAAATAGGCTAAAGCCCACATTAAACAAGTGCCATCTAAATCTTGCATATCATCAGATGTCTGTATCTTTTCTGATAATCTCGACTAGCGTTGAAAGCATCATTAACGTAGTGCAAATGTTGTAGCCCTTTAATTTTTTTTATATAATTATCAAGACGCGCGAACTTTACACGGGGATACCTTGGTTCTCGGAAAGTCACCGTAATTGCCTTATTATATAGGTTATAAAAATTTTTTTCGTTAAACGATAACTCGGTGTAAAATTGTGAAGGTTTAAAAATTCGTAAAACACAGTCATTAGGCTCAATTGAAACTAGCAAGGAGTCATGAAAGTTCAGCGAGAAAGCGTGGTTTATTTGTGAGAGCGTGGTTCTCTTGTGTTTCATTCAGGCATTGGTTGCAAATATAACGATGGCACCTACCTTAAATATGAAATAATTTATGCAGCATACTTAAATCTGAATTCTTTAAATGTAAATATCTTGAGAACGAAAAGAGCTTTTAAAAAATTTAAAAAAACTTGTTAATCAAATTTTTTAGCTCTGTAATATAAGTCCAACATCATTTTATACCTTGGTTTCCCTTTAATATTTGTATATATCAGTAAATTTTAGTATTCCAAGTAAATCTAAGTATTCCAATTTCAGTATACCCAGTTCTTTCAGTACAATTCACCATGCACAGTATATTCCAGTATGCACAGTATAAGTCACCATGCACAGTATATTCCACTATGCCCAGTATATTTCAGTATAACCCAGTATGAAAAAACGTTTTACCAAAGTGATTTCTTAACTCAGCATTAGAGATCACCATTTGATTGGTTGTTGCTTTTCAAAGGATGTCACATGTCATCCTTAAATACATAGACACAACCTATCACACGTGGCTCATGCAATAGTCCATTGTAAATTTGAAAAAATGACCTTCAAAATGGCCAGCGCTACACAAACTTCCCAGATGAAAGAGACTATATCTAAAATGCGATTTTGTGCTTTTAATTTTTAGAAGAGGCTTTATACATCACCATGTCTCTAGTGAGATTTGAAATTAATTGTCGTTTTTTTACAAAATTAAGATTGCATGAAACAGTTGCTAGTCCTGGAGACTTTGGGAGTTGTTTGTATTAATTTTAGACCATATATTTTGATCTTTTTGACCAAAAAGTGAACATAGTTACCCTAGCTTGATCCGTAGCTTCATCAACAATATTTGACATTTTCTTTTTCTTCTTTTTCATAGCAAGAGGGTTCACACCTTTCATTTTTCTGTTCTTTCGTCGCCACTCTTTGGGCTCTTCGATCGACTTCATTTGTTTTAACCTCTTTATACACGATTTCTCATATTCCGATGTTGACGTTTTGGAAGAATCAATCTAGAATATTTGAACATTTCTAGATGTATACAAAATTTATATTTCTCACAATTGTTTTAGCTAAAACTTTATGTCATAAAGGATTTCGATATCCATTCATGTGTCGTGTATTCATTTTGTATTCAATGCTAAATTTAAAGATAAACATTTATTTACTTTTACCAACATATGCATTGCAGCATCTGTAGCAATGCATTGTTTAGAAACATTCAAAGATTCACTTATTAGATTTTTGGTCTTTGTCAAATCTCACTATCAGCAACTGAAATATCACCTGTTTAGTTTTGAAGGTAGTAGGATCGTGCACAGAGAAAAAAACATTACATAAATCCTGCATTTTCGCGTAATTTTTCAGAAAGAAGATAATTAAAAAACCTACAGGAACTACTGAGTGCACTAATATGAGCCGAGGAATTGGGTGTACTTATTTGGGTGAGGAGAACGCTTAAACGAAGATCTGCTTTATAAAGTTTAAATAGACGAGTGGTAATAGATAAAGAAGTCAAAATTATAACAAGCGAAAATTTAATGGAACTACCTGGATTGAAAACATCAAAAAAACTAATAATCCAATTTCCAGAAAAGTTCAAAAATCAGTATTTTTGAATCGTAATTATTAGGGCGGAAAAAAATTCTTAAACAATAGCTTTGTCACATTTCAGGGTCAATTTTTCTATCTTTGTGCAAAAATTCAAAATAAACTAATGACCCAATCGTGAGAAATGTCCTAAAACCATACTTTAGGACTGTTTGCTCATATTGCGTATAAATCTGCCATTTTTAAGGCGATAAGATTTTTTCTAAAAAAAATTGACTTCCTCATATTTGAAGCCCTGTTGTGCACTCTCATTGTGCAAAACATCAGCAAAACTAATGATTCTAATCCTGAGAAATGGCGTAACAACCATATTTTTTGGCCTGTTTCGGCTCATTTTGCGCATAAAGCCACCAATTTTTGAGCCGATTAGATGTTTTCTAAAAAAGCTGACTTAGACTCGAGTGTCTATGTCATTGTGCAAAAAATCAGAAAAAACTAATGAACGAATTCTGAGATAAGCTAGTAATGGACAGAGGCACGGACACAGTTCATTTTATAGGAAGAAATTAGGAAAACAGATTTCCTTTTAACTAAGATTAATTTATAAAAAATAATCGTTTTACTTGTTGTGCCTCACGTTTGGTGAATTTAGAAGGTTTTTCCAACACAAGTGTGTTGTAGTGAATGTGCAGCAATGGAACACCTGAAAAAGATTAAAGATTAAGTCCAGTTCCAAATCTTGCATGCTATTTTGACACACGATACAATATGACATATATAGCTATATGTTGTATTGTATCTGTTATGAGTGTCCTGACAGGAGGGGAAACCATCATGCAAACAACTTTAAAAACAGGATAATGCTGGTTGTGGCAATAGAAAGTGTATAGCAATATGTACGGAGAGAAAAGTTACTGGAAAATTTTAACATAGAGACTTTCGCCAGCCAGGCTAACTAAAATCTCCTGTGAAAAAATTCGCCGTTTCCAGCTTTCTTCGAAACAGGCATGGAGTATTTATAGGCTACCATTCTGTAGGCCAGGTAAATATCGTTTAGTCAAACTTGTAACATACATGTATGATGGAACAACTCGTATTACCTTTGTTAAGTCTTTAGGAGACATGGTAACTTCAGCAACAACTACTCTCGAGTCTCCAATAGTGCTCCCCCCTCCACATTCTTATTCCACACCCCTACTTTCATATTTGAAGTCTTTGCCACCAGAAAAAATCTCAGTTTTTTGAAAAACGTTTACCTATTATTAATTTCATTAACAAGACACAAGTGCAAGTTTCAGAGCCTAAAAGTTTTAATATTTGTGACTATATATGCACAAATATATTGTCCAAGATTGCAAAACAACACAAACAAGTTTCCACAAATGTTTTCACTTAAAAGTAATCGTAGCTATCTGGTATCACATGTTAACCCTATTCGCTCTGCCTGTCGGGTTTTTTTAATAACTCCTTTTTGCCCAAACATTTAGGTCCATACCTCTCAGAGCTTTATATATTGGTTATGACTCGAAACTACCCTTAAAAATCTCAATGAAATTCGTGTAATCAGAAAAATATAATAACTTTTGTTCAGATTATTGTTAGAACTTGAAACTTACAAAACAATTTCGACAAGGGGAATCGTTCTAAAACTTTTGATTACGTGTTAATCCGACTACCCGATTTTTTCGGATTTTACCTGAAAATCAGGAAAAAACGGATTTTTGGGCAATATTAGGCCTTTATTCATACAAATTAAGTAAAAACCTGAAAATATGTTAAATAATTTTTATTTGGCTGTCAGAAAATTTAAACAGAATGTAAAACTTCGTTCTAGAACGTAAGTAATTGAATTTTAAACACGTAGTGGTATATTAGACAAATTTCAAGATTTCAATGACGTCACAGTAAAAGTGCTGACATAAACAAAAATTTATTGCTACTATTTTGTTTCTTTCATGACGTATTATAAGTGTGCCAAGTTTTTGGACAAGCCTGTTAAAACTTAGGGGGGGAGACAATCCCCCCCTGGTCATATGTTTAAAATACCTCAGGCTGAATAGGGCTAAGAACACTGATAGTTCATTACTTTATATTTATTGATAACATATTCTTTGAATTGAGAGTTATTTTCATTACTTTCATTTTTAATTTCATTTTGACAATTCATACAAAACAACAATGAATGTTCTAACCAATAGGTAAAGAATTTAATAATACCTGGTATTTTACGCAACACATTACGCAACTCATTATCTTGACTTGCAACAAACAAATGATGGTTATTATCTTCGCCTAAAAGACAATACTAAATTGTCACCAGAAAACAATACAGCTCAAAGCTACATGAAGGAAATGCTTCAGAGAGCATGATGAAGGAAATACCGTTAGGAGAATGATAAGGCAGTACAGATGTCAAAATTTTAAATAGAGGAAAGTTGTCAAAAATTGTCACAATTAGTTGTGTCTACATTTAAAAAATCAATCTGGACAACTTCCAATTAATAAATATTTTCTTACAGTAAATACAACTTTAATTAAAACAAATTATATTGTATTTTGAAAGCTAAAAACCCATAATAAGGTAACATCGATCAATATGGAACACGGCAGAGAAACATTCACTTTTTACTACAGGGTTAATTAGCTTTCTTTCTAGATTTCTTCTGAATCAGATAAAAAGGAAAGTTCTAAATGAAATGAACATTTTGAATTGGAAGGAAATACGAAAATAATAATATGAAAACTTGTTTAACTTCTTTGTTATATAAACTTACCTATCATACTTTGAATACACTCTTGTGCTGAAACAGGTTCATTGTGGGTGCATTTGCGTAACTTAAATTGTTTACACACAAGATGTGCACCATGTAGTTGAGGACCGAGCAGTTTGCCTTCATCTAATATGCATTTCGTTGTAACTTTTATTCAATTAAGAGAACATTTTTTACCTAGTAGATTATAGTCTAAATATTTGGAAGAATTGTGATCATGTGAGCAAGGCCACAATCAATAGAATCAACAAGTGTCCAAAATAGCAAATAATCTGAGGGAAGGAATTGTATGTGGAAGGAAAAATTATAGAATTAAGGTTTGCGAAAAGCAGCTCTAAAATTACTCAAAATGGGCAAAAAATTGTGAATAAACACACTTTTATTGAAACTTTAGAATTAAATTGAATATTGCAAATGAGCATTCTCAAACACAGAATCTTATACTGAATTTACAGGAAATTTGCTAAAGAGTTGAAATTTTAGAAGTAGACTAAAAAGATATCCTTTGTGATGTATGAATGTAGAATGTAAAGGTTTATTTTTCAAATTTTAAAAAAAGGATTACATTGCAAGCAATCCCTAACAGATTAGCACTGTTATCAGTCTGAGGACTTCTAAATGCCAGTCATCATAAATATTCTCTCTGAGACTTTTTTAAAGAATTTGTTTTTGCAGCTTAGTCAATTTAACTAGCCATAGGTCAACCTAATCTGCCGCCCAACCTTATTGCAAGAATACTGTACAAGCCCGCTATTTGATCAAATTTTATGAGATAATTTGGTTCTCACGTTTAAATTAGGCCAAAAATTAAACAACTTGCTTATGAACCATTAGGGCACTCTCGTCCCAAGGACCTCTTTTCTCTTTTTTAAATCGCCAAGTTTTTCTACTTGGCCAGTGACTATAAGTCACAAGCAACACATATCAGTGTCGGGTTTAAAATTCCAGTAGTGTTAGTAAAAAAAATTAGGTTTGAGCAACTAAGTCTGAAAGAGTAAAAACACCCTTTTTACTTTAAGTGAAGAAAGTTCCGAGGTACAAAAATAAACTTTCGCGGTCAAGTCTTCTTAGAAATTTTGAGGGAATAAACTATCGCGGATTTGAGAGTTTTATGTATTTTAAATTATTTTTAAGTTTTTATAACAAAAGAGAGAGAAGATTGTCTTAAATTTGTTTCGCGGGAATCAAATTTCCCATTTGATAAAACTTTCACATGAATAAACTTTCTCGTGTTTTACGGAAGAAACTTTCTCGAGAATTAAATTGCCGCGATAGTTCTACCCTAAAGTTAATCTGAAACCTGGCCTAAAAAATAAGTTGTTTATTTTTTGCTGTTTTTAATCTAGGACTTTCGTGGCATTAAATTCTTTTGTTAAAACGTAACGTAGACAAGGAGAAAATAAAAAATGAAATAAAATAAATATTTCATAAAAATAAATAATTTTTAAGCATACGTTAAAAATAGAAGTTTTAACAAAATCAGAAACGCATCAAAAAGGAAGCAAAAAAATGTTTATTTAACCACTGGACTAAAGGAAAGCGTAAACAAAACAAATCTATAAAACAACCTTTTTATGTGTTGTAGTGGGTTGGAATAAGTTGCATAATAAACTTTTTAATAGTTATATATTATTGGTTATGTATCATCATAATCATCATCATTCTCAGCTTAACGTCCGTTATGTTAATGGATATTATAATGGATATATACTAAAAAGGTTAAAAAATACATACATAAAATATCCATATATCAGCTTTACTCTTCAGTATCCTCGATGTCACTGCCATTGGAGTGCTTTGATATGGCTGAAGCGATTTTTGTTTTGCTAACTGTAAAGTCAAAGTGCTCCATCGATAAAAATTCATTTCCAATTGGTCTTTAGGCACGTTTGGAAACAGCTTGTTTACCAGTTGGGGGAAAACTGTTACAACAGTTTGTTTGCTTTCTGATTCCATAAGTGTTCAACTGTAAACGTATCTGTGCATCTTGTGACCTTCATTTTCCACCCGCAAGAAAAGCATTTTACTAACGACTCTCCTGGAAACGGAGTTACTTTTTTTAAACATGAATTGTTTACGCAAGATTTATAGCCATCTTCTTTAAGTGATAGTATTTCCAGGCAACAGATTTTTGAAGGCATCAGGTCTTTTATTATTGGTATTTTTGCCCAGTCCACTTCAATGATCTCATCAGTTTCTTTTATTTCTGTCGAAGTTGTGGTGGAGAGTTTCATCCCATATTTGCTCTGTAGGACTAAATCTGACACGGACAAGGAGACATCTTGTTCTACAATATCAATTAGCGGTGACCAAACAGTAATTGCAATATGCGAAGATTCATCTGCCATGATACCGTCTCGAACAAACTTTTTTGTTTTTCCTTGTCCAACAAGGACCACACGTTCTTCTTGAATCCACTTAATTTTTCCTTGTAAGGTAAAGGTGCCACTTATGCCATGTTCTAAAACATGTTTTATTGTCAAGTCACTTAAATCTAGGTACTGGAATGTGACATCCTTGTTTTCCTCAACCTGTCCACCGGTGTTGCTATTAAAAAAGAACATGTTACTTTTAGTTGGTGACAACCCAATTAATCTAACGGGTTCTTTGCTTTCTTCTTTTTCGGTAAACAGATTTCTCTTCATACTGCTAGTGGACATCACTCGTATCTTCTTAGATTCTGAAGGACTTGTTTTGACGTACACATCGAAATATGGATTCGCTTTTGCAGATATCTTTGTTGGAGATACAAATGTCACACAACCACTAACACCTACGGTTAAAAAGATGGAAATAACAAATACACATACCTTTTTACTACTTATAGATAAAATTAAATCACATTTGATGAGTTTTGCTATCAGAACGTATATACAACACAATTCTGATAAGAAATCAACTTACTTCCACTATTTTGTTTAGTACTTTCACCAGACATAATTTTCTAAAAGCAATAATAAGACAAGAAATATTACAATTCGCAAACAATAACCAAAATGTAATAATTTCACAAAACAGTTATCTATTGTAAATTTTTATTTAACTGATGTAGTCGGTTTTCTTCAATGCAACGGTATTTATATTGGTAGAATTTTTAACAGCCAAAAGCCTGTCATAAGATATAGGCTCTATTAAAAGATCGGACAGGCGTTTCACTCTCGACAGTGCTACATAAGCTAAACCAGCCACTTTTTCAGTGGTACCTAAATCAATTATCGCTTTAGGCAGCGTTAAGCCTTGAGATTTATGTATTGTAATAGCTGAACTAAGTTTTAAAGGTAGTTGCTGTCTTGTTGCTATGTGTTGGAGTTGACTATCACTGGTGCTATTGGAACAATACCTGGCATATTATTAAGTGATGGTCCGTTATGAGAATCAAATTTAACAAAAACAGCAATTGGTAAGGCTGGAGGTTGATGACCATCTTTGTATATTATATTTACTCTCTTTCCAGTTGCTCCATTGCACAGACCCATTTCCGTCCACAGATTTCTTGTTAGCATAACAGAACAGTCAATAGCTAAATGTAGCAGCAATTCCAAGCCTCCAAAATCATCTGCAGGTAACTTTGAAGCTTTTGGGGGGTTATTAAGAGCTTTAATAACATAGATTGGTACATCTAACTTTCTCAGCTTTTGGAAATTCCACTCCGCTACTTTTTCATTAGAATAAGCAAGTCTGGTAGTAAAGCAATCCACATATTCTTGTGGATATAAACTAACAACACGAGTGCATAATAATTCCCAATCTTCAATCGTACTGTAACCATCACGTAATCGCATGAGAAGGTTTCGGAACTGATGTTCACCATTGCTGTTTACTCTTTCATTGACAGTAAGCTTCACAAAAGTTTCAAATTTGCTGTATGCACAATAGCCCATCAATGTTGTTGATTCTTCTGGGAGAGAATGGTAAAGGGGTTTATCTGAAACAGGTGGCGATTGGGCTATATCTCCTACCAAAATTACTGAGTAACCATCAAATGTAGTGTCTAAAATTCCACTTGCCTGACGTAAACGTCAATCTATTCAACCTAACATTTTTAAACCTATAACTGAGAATTCATCAACAATTAAGTACTTTAAGTTTTGCAATCTTTCTTGCAATTTTTTTCTCATTATCCAACCAAAACGGTGAACTATTTATTTCAGAACTTGTAAAATGCGATTCTATTTCATTAAGGCCGTCAAGATTTACAGTTGCAGCATGTGTCGCATCCATACCAGTCAGACGTGCCATATACATCCACTGTTCACAGTGTTCTTCACAATTTTCATCATTTACATGTTCTGCATAATCAGTCTGATCAAGATTAAAGTAAATTTGAGCGTTCTGCAAATTCCAGTGCCAATTTAGTATGACAGTTTTACCAATATCACTTTCTAAAAACTGTTGCCATTTAGAAACATAAGTTGCAGGTGAATCTTTCTCATGCACCCACGCATTTGATGGCACATTGCTCCAAGTTCTGTATTAAGTAACTGAAATTTGCAGTACTTGTCATAATTTACTCCTTGAGGATTGGGACTATAATTAGGAATTGTTCTAACAATGACAGGTTCTTTACGTAGTTGTAGTTTGTCTTTTTTTACATCATATTTTGAAAAAAAGTCTATCAAATTGAGTTGTTGGACAGCAGTTGAGTAAGACCCACGATCTCCATAAACTTCTAGACAGGATTTCTCAGTTATTATCTCATCATTTGTTATTGAGCATTTTCTACTGTTTTCCAAAGAGATGGTAATTACATTGAAGCTGCTGCGATAGAGTTTTAGAGATAATATTTGGTGCATAACCTCTTGTATGCCCATGTCCCTTTCACCAACACATTTCATCATTAATTTTCTGATTACAGATCTGGATGATGAGATTTTAGATAGATTATTTACGACATTGACAAAAGCATCTCTAGCTACACTTGACATCTTTTCAATTTTTGATGCATACTTTGCTAAATATTCAATGCAAGCACGATGGTCAATTATCAACTGGATATCGCAATTAGCTCATCCATCCTTGTAACTGAATTTGTTGATGACGATTGACACGTGAATCATTTCACTTTCCCACAATTTCAGACCTGACTTCTTTTCCCATCTTTCGTGTTATCTCATTAAATTTAATATAGGTTTCTTCATTCAACTCCAAAGGATAACCAAATTTACATTTCTGTTCCCATCATTATCTACTCTCAAACAGTATCCTGGATTACACTTGGTATGTTTTTGAACTGAATTAACTAAGTCTATATAATCTAAATCTATATCATTCTGCAATGCAAATGTAAACGACTTTCTACATGGGTGTAGATCAGGTTTTTCTCATTGTGTGCCATATTCAGGGGTAGGGCCTTCGTCATAACTACACTGAAGTTTGTCACTCTGGCCAGCCACTACAACATCTTCAACAACGATGTAATCATTTTGAGGAAGGCATTCTATTCTTTCAAAATGTATTTCAATATCTTCATAAAATGGGTTATTTTGTTTTAGCCACACTAAAGCACGCAAATCTTTTTCTCTTCTTACCTTAAAATTACAATTTTTTTCATTTTTGCCTTTAAATGTAAATTATAGAATTGGCAAGTCCTTAGAACTACGTGGAAGAATATTTGCAATTTTTTGAACATTATGAGGTAAAGTCACAACATGGTCTTTATAACTTGTAGTTCCAAATCTAGGCTTCAGATAAACCTGCATTACAGGGAATGCACGCGAGATAATCATTTCCTCAACTTGTGTCAAATCTTGCAATTCAACTGGCTCTGAAGCAGGTATCATTTTATTTTCAGAACTAAATCTTTTAGGGATGCCCTTATCTCTTTTACAATGACCACAAACAAACAAATTGATCTGTTTTTAGTGGTATTTTGATCGGCCAAGCTTCAAAACAAATACTGCATTGATTTCTCAAATTTCTCTATTTCACCAAGAGCTTTTTCCTCTTAATGTAATAGAAATGGAAAACCGTTTAATTTCTTTTTCGATTTAAATGATTTTTTTTACGTTTTACAATAGGCTGATTTTTCTAACTTTCTGTAATATTTTTATTTCCAACAATGCAAAAAGAAGTATTTTTCAAATTGTTTTGTTTACCTATTTCTCTGACTTCCTTTCTAAAACAATTTTTATTAAGAATTTTTATGTCTTTCTTTTTAAAGTTATACTGAGAGGTAGAATTTAACGACAGTTTATCATTTTTTAAATTTAAAAAATGTGTTCCAAACCCTAACTTTTTTAGTGTCTTTTTCATTATCACTGCAAGATCTTTTTTTTGAATAAATTTATTATCTTGAAACACCTGAAAATCTGTAAAAATATCAAAGTTTTGACTCTGATGATTCAAGGCATTTTCTTGGTGCATGTGTTTAACATATATTCCAAAAAACCCACCACTGAAGTTACTTGAATACAAACTATCTAACGAGTTAAATAAATTACAGCTACTATCATGCAAATCATCTATCGGTATCCAGTTTTCATTACTGTTTATTGCACAGGTAAAATGACTACCTAAATGTCTAACTATTCATTTTAACCTGAATTGCTACTCTAACACAATTTCTGGAGGAAACTGAGAAACACTCATCATAGACTCACTGATGTGCTTGACTGATGCTGTGACTGAAAGTGTAATATTACAATTTTCACACTGTGCATTAGAAATAGAGTTACTCTGTGCTAGATACAAAGGACATTGCTCTTGCAGCAAATTGGAAGATAATATACCATCTAAACTTACATAATTTTTTAAAACTTCATTTGAGACTTGAAAATTATTGTTACATGTGCTACATGACACACTGAAAAAATAGTTTGAAAAAATCTTATTTCTTTCACTAACTGACATATCACAAAATACAGTACTCTAAAAAATTTCAGAAAACTGTGCATTGCAATTCATTGGAACAAAAGAAGGACATTTTAATCTTAAATACTGCCAAAAAACCTCTCTTAAAGAGCATAGAACTGAGGCCTTCGAGTTCTTATTTTGATGATCCTCAAATTGCCTAGTGACGTATTGTAATGATCCTATACAATAGCTCGTAAAATTATTTCCTACAAACAGATTCGAAACACAATGTATCCAAGTTTCAAGAAAACAATCTACAGCACATGAAAATTTTCCAGCTGTATGGCGACAAGAGTTTAAAAAATGTAACTTATTAATCAACCTTCTATAATCTGGTTCTCCACAACGGAATTGTCTTTTTACTCCACAATGGAACTGCCTTTGCTAACGTTTCAAACAACTTAGAAATTAAATGAAAATATGAGGTCACCATATAAACGGACTTCTTTTCCTCTTACAAACCACGCAGCTGATTATTCTCACCACGCTGCCCAACACAAGGAGAGTAAGTATGCTACGAAGTAGCTAAATTAATCAATCAGACTTAGGACAATGACAAGAAAGTAATTATTTATTAATAGAATATACACTTTTTGATATTTACTTGCTTCTTAATGAAATTTTTACGTAACGTTTCATCATCAAATTCTACGTCTGATCTGAT
This sequence comes from Hydractinia symbiolongicarpus, assembly GCF_029227915.1. Lineage (NCBI taxonomy): Eukaryota > Metazoa > Cnidaria > Hydrozoa > Anthoathecata > Hydractiniidae > Hydractinia > Hydractinia symbiolongicarpus. The sequence goes on from NC_079888.1 coordinate 12,518,164, forward strand.
TATTTTATCTTTTCATACAGGATAATGCTGGTTGTAGCAACATAAAGTGTCACTTTTAATAACTGCTAATCTGTTAGGGATTGCTTGCAATGTATCCTTTTTTTAAATTTTAAAAAATTAAATTTTTCCCGAAAGCTATTATAAAAAATGGTGGAGGGACTTTATCTTTTAGGTGGGGTTATAATATTACACCTGGAAGTGATTTGTTATAAGGTGGGACTTCTAACCCCTCTGCACAATATGATAAATAAATGAAAGGTAAGAAGTTGAAAAATCAAAAAAAAAAAAAAGTTGAAAAGATACATAGTTGAGATTCTCCTTCGATGTATTTTGGTATTTGTTCCTTTATGTTGATTTTGTACATCAGTGCAAACTGACAAAAAGTAAGATCAACTAAAAAGAGCAAAGCAAAATATACTCCTGATAAATCAGCATTAAATTTAAAAAAACATAATTACAACACAAAACATATGCAGATTATTTTCAAGATATACATGCAGTAGTGAGCTCATGTGCACACACATGTACACCTTTGTTTAGGCTTGCAATTTCTTGCATCTGCAAATTAGTGATTGTTGTGAATGCCTTATTATAAGCTAACTTGTTAGGGAAACAATTTAAAACGACTGTTTTGACCTTAATTCGCAATAAGTCCTATGAATGAGGAAAGAGTGAAAGTATTCACACAAGCTAAAATGCACTCAATTTGCACAGATACATCTTGCTGGAAAAGCACCTTTCCTACAGTTAATGGGGGTAAAAGACAGCTAGTTACAACATTAAATTTTTTATTAATTGTGATAGCACGCTCTAACTTTTGGGAACTTGAAGTGCATCATTTATTATGCACGATGTATTTTTCTAATGATAGGCTTATGCTACTGAGTGAGACAAATAGGTCACGACAGCTACTTATCTTTTTTTAACAAAAGGGTTGCATTTTATAAAATAAATCTTGATAGTTGTTGCCGAATATGCCTATATGCCCCTAAATTTCACACTTTTCCGTTTTTCATGCAATTCTGGCAACGCTAAATGATTTGGTATTCTTTTTCAACCTCAAAGTTTTTTTTCTTATAAGAATATACAAGTTCAAGGCAGTGTTTTGTAGATGATTACGAACAAGGAATTATAATATGTGCCAATAAACGTGAAAGCTAAATACGCTTATAATGCTAGCAATAACAAATGGTCTACAGTACAATACAAATTTTACTCATACTTAGAATTTGATATGGTTCATGGAATCCAAATGTAGTTTTGTAAAAAGCAACAAGTTTCTTGCAATGCTTCAGTCTTTTTACACGCATTTTGTTTAACTTCTAAACAAAACATACTTAAAGCAAGCATATGAATTTACTTAGTCTGGACAATTTAAATGACAGCCAAAGCATCCATTACTAAAAAGAAGCCAGGGAACTTTAAACACAACCTTTATATAGATGCATCAACAAATATATTATATTGAAGAAAATTTTAACATGTGCAGGACCTTCCTGTTTAGCAGTTTTTTACTACATTAGGAACAACTCCAAACAAATGGCAGTTATAAAAATAATATATAATGCCACTTTCTGAGCGAAACAATCACCTTTTCCTTGATTTTTTCACTTTAGGTCTCATGTAAATGGAGCTAAACACAGTTTAGCTCATGTTAATTGCAGTTCTCAATACTTGATAGTTGCTATGCAGATGCATCATTAAGGGTACACAAGGTTGTCTTGCTCACCCAAGGCATTGTCTCAATTAACCAAATCAAAGCTATGTGTCATAACTTGAAGCAACTTTCTTGTTGTTGATACTTTAGAGTAGGGGACTAAAGGTTTGGGTATAGTCTGTCCATATTAGGAGGTTCTAAGTTAGCCAATCAACAATCCAGGGGCCCTATAAATAGGAGGGAGTTACTCTGATTCAACTTCTCACCAGTAGTAGCAATAACTTGCTAAACTGAAATAATGTTAAGCTAGCTCCACGTTTTCAAGAAGCATCTATCACTGCAACCTACTAATATCATCAGCTCCATCTTTTGGCTTCAATTACCACAATGGCAGCGCATCCAATGACTCTAGCAAATTTTGGATCATGTACCTCTGGTATCAGGAGAAACCTTCGGATATTTCTTCAGGACAGATATTGCATGTAGCCAGGTCGGTTGTTTCATTTTATATATTATATAATGTTAGGAGCCCAGAAACTGTCACTTTTTAACAACCCTAGAGCCATTATGGCTTTTATACAAGTAATGCCAACCTTGTAGCCAGGTTGCCATTATGATAACTCGTTATGTTATGTACAGTGTTGTTTATGTTCATTCACCGCGATAGACGATCATGATACGATCCTGCTCCAACCTGTATATAGTAAACTGTATCTGCGTGACATTTTGGCCTCGTGTTTTCCCTTTTCAATCTTATAATACATTTTTCAATTACAGCCAAATGTTTTCAAAAAATTAAGACTATACTTAGCTAGCCAGAAAAACTTCTTTTTTCCACATCCAGAAAAATATTTACAGGCTTGTTTTCGTAAGTTATGGGTGAATATAATTGCTTTGGGGCCAATATTCAGGCTATAAATTTGGAGAAACTATATTCTGTAAAAGACATGCAAAACGGTATCTAGTACTAATAAAAACTTTTCATATTTAATCTATTTGAAACATTTGATCACATGAAAAAGGAGACAGATAGAGAAATAGCAACAACAACAACACAAACTGCATTGTAAATAGGCTTTATTTGTATTATTAGATCATAGTACACCATAAACAACAACAGATAAATAAAATAAAAATAGCAAAATTATATCATGATTTTGCACAAGTAAAGGCTGCTATATAAAATTGGTTTTTACGCAGCAATAGCTAATTAAAAACCATTTTTGGCCAAGACTCTAAAATGTTGAATCAAACTTGGAAATACCTAGCTGTTTTGCGATAAACACTAACTACTTGAAATTTTTAACAAAACAAATCATTTAAATACAGATATCGTTAACTACATTTACACATTTTGTGTCCATCAGGATAGCGTTGTATATGTATATGTGCTAAGTCATTTTCGTTATGTTGGTAGAACCACAAACATTTTCCATGCCTGTCAGCATAACTTCTTTAGTGAAACGTGAAAAACTTTCGCCATTTCACCCATTAATTAAAACCATGTTTTTTTCCTAATTTTTATAATTAACACAGTGCCCAGGAATTATTTCGATATAAGATTAGAGCTTTTAAACCAATCATCATCAAGTCCTGTCGAAGTCATTCTCCCAAAACTAGTCACGACTAGTGTTCTCTAGTCTATGGCCTTGTGGCATGTTAAGAAATCGTTTAAAAAGTGTCTATTGCCAGAAGCTTTTAATCTACAAAGTAAACATACAAGGTGTTATGCAGCTATTCGATTTATTGTATTGCTATCAAATGTCTTTTTACTTGTGGGTAACCCAAGACAACACAAGAACTTTGAGTTTGAGACAGGCCTTTTTAGATTTGTTGAAAGTGAAACTATAAACAGTTTCATGCTCACACTTGCTAGCACAGCAATAGAAAGCTCAAAAATCAATGGAATTAAAAGTAAACAGATATACCTGAAAACGTTGTCATTATAAAGTTAATGCTATGATTTTGTTAAGTCATAAAAAAAGCCTGCTTTTTCTGCCAAACTGCTTTCTTCTGCAATCCCAGGCGACACAGAGAATAAATGTTTTCCAGTCATGTTTTTTCTTAGCAACATTGCTCAATTTCCTTCCACAATCATATATTGAAGCCTTCCATTTACTTGCTGCAAGTCAATACAAAACTTTCTTAGCCTTTAGACATGTTGAATCCTGGAAGATGCTTTATCCAAAATGCCATTCCGTCATCATCATCATCATCATTCTCGGCTTAACGTCCTTTTTTCCATGCTAGCATGGGTTGGACGGGGTATATTAATGACCCTCTTCCAATCTGATCTAGACTGTGTTAGATCTAAACTCAACTTCCTCTCTATCAAGTCTGTCCTTATAACCTCCTGCCAAGTCTTTCTCGGTCTGCCTCTGGGCTTTGCCCCAGGAACTATCAAGTCTCTACACTTTCTTACCCAATTATCCTCCTCCATTCTTTCCAAGTGCCCCAGTCAATTCAATTTTCTTATCTGGATAACATCTTGAATTCTACGGAGACTTAGCCTGCTTCTTAGCTCATCTGAACTCTTTCTGTCTCTCAGACTGGCTTTACACATCCACCTAACCATTCTCGTATCATTCCTTTCTAAACAGTCAAGATCTTCCTGCTTCACTGCCCATGTCTCACTACCGTACAACATAACACTTCTTACACAGGCCTCATACAACCTACCTTTTACCTCAATCTGCTAGTCAACAAAGGAAGTAACTCTCTGAACTTTTTCCAAGCAGAACCTATCCTGCAAGTAACACTTCTTCTAGCACCCCCTTCACTGCCGAACATATCACCTAAGTAACAGAAGTTCTTAACTATCTCTAACGAGCCACTGTTGTACATCATTAAAGCTGGAAATACTTCATTCTTTATAATCTCACCTTTGCAACGCTTGCATACAAACTGTATGTCAGCTCTTACCTTCCACTAATACTACTGCACTTCTTATGTACCCAATGCTTGCAAGTCTGACAAAAAATTGAGTTACTACCAACCCCTTTCCTGCAAACTCCACAAGGCCACTTTCCAACTACAGGGTCACACTTGGCTGCAATGCTACTAATCATGACTTTAGACTTTGCTGTGTTTACCTTTAGCCCTTTCTCTTCTAGTCCTTTCTTCCACTTCTTAAACTTTTCAACTAATTCTTCCATCGACTCTGCTATGAGAACCAAATTATCTGCATACAATAACTCCCATGGACAAACTGTTCTGAACTCCATCAACAGCGCTTCTAAGACTAGAATAAACAACAAAGGACTAAGTACAGAACCCTGATGTACACCAACATTTACACTAAATTCATCACTAAGTGAATCGTTAATCCTGACACGACTTCTAGCATTGCTGTACATAGACTGTACCATCGTAACTAGCCACTTATCCACACCTAATTTTCTCATAGCCCACCAAATAACTTTACGTGGCACTCTATCAAAAGCTTTCTCTAAATCTACAAAGGCAAAATAGAGATTCTTTCTCTTTCCTAAATACTTTTCCTGAAGCTGTCTGAGTAAAAATATTGCATCTGTAGTGCCACACCCTGGAACAAAACCAAATTGCATCTTATCTATATCAATTCTTTCTCTAAGTAACTTATCGATCACTCTTTCAATAACTTTCATTACTTGATCAACCAACTTAAAACCTCTATAGTTACCCCTTTCTAATGCATCACCCTTGCCCTTGAAACAATTCACTATTACACTCGACTGCCAGTCACTCGGAATAGCACCATCCTTTATAATCTGGTTAGCAAGACTTGTAATAAGCTTAACTCCAATATATCCAGATGCTTTTACCATCTCTGCAACAATACCTGTTACTCCTGCAGCATTGCCAATCTTCAATTTCCAAATAGCCTCCACTACCCATTCTGTCTTGATCTGCATAGCTGGCCCTTCTACAACATCATCATCAGACAAATTATCCTCGTTCCAATCAAACTCAGTGTTAAGCAACCTTTGATAATAATTCTTCCAAGCTACCCTTTTCTCCTCCTCTGTGCTAGCCAAAACACCTTTATCGATACGTATACACTTCTCACCTATAACATCCTGATTAGTCTTCTTAATTTGCTTTGCTATCATGAATACCTAATTCCGCTGGTCTTCCCTTCTTAACACATCTGCAAATCTGTTTCTCTCTGCTTCTGATTTTGCCTTATACACTGCTGTACGAGCGTGACGCTTAGCTTCTAAGTAAATATTTTTACTACCACCTGACTTCCACTCTTTCCAAAGTTTCCTCTTTTCCTTTATACACTGGTCAACCTCATTATTCCACCACCAGGTCTGTCTATGTCTAGCTGGTCCTTTCGTCCACCCACAGGTATCATCAGAAGCTTCTAGAAGACAATTCTTCAATGTAGTCCAAGTACTTTCAACATTGTCACTATCACATTGACCATTGTGGGCTAACTGCTGAACTTTTGCACTAAATTGTCTTGCTACAATCTCTTCCTTCAGCTTCCAGACTTTTCGACGGGGCCTGTACTTTCCCTTGGCTTCTTTAACACTCTTCAATATAATATCACAAACCAGCAACCTATGCTGGGAAACACACTCTTCCCCCGATATAACTTTCACGTCCTTCACCACTTTCTTGTTTGACTTTCTAACCAGGAAGTAATCTATCTGTGTCTTACAACCACCTGACTCATATGTTATCAGCCTACTCTGTCTCTTACTGAATGATGTGTTGCAAACCACCATGTCCGTTGCCATTCCAAAGTCAAGCAATCTCTCCCCTTCCTTATTTCTGCTCCCAAATCCATAGCCTCCATGCACACCTCTATAACCTTCAGATGACTTCCCAACATGACCATTAAAGTCGCCGCCCACCATGACAAGTTCAGTGTCTCCAAACTTTGATGTGACTGCTATTAACTCATCATAAAACTTATCTTTATCTTCCTCACTGAGTCCACACTGTGGAGCATAAACTGACAGAAAAGTGACAATCCTATTACCTATCAAAAACTTTATCACTATAATACGACTATTAACACGCATAACATCTATTACTTTTTCTACCCACTTCTCTGCAACGAATATGCCAACTCCTCCATATCCATCACTATTACCAATCCAAAAAAGCTTATACCTTGCCCTCCTACCTTCCACAAATCTCACTGAAGCTCCTCTCCACCTGACCTCCTGAACACAACACATATTAACAGAACTACATTCTAACATTTCAACTAATTCACCTGCTCTACCTCTCAGAGTACCAACATTTACACTAGCCATCCTCAACGCTAACATTCTGTGGTTTAAAATTTTAAAATTAACTCTTATTAAAAATACTTCGGCATTAAATATGGCTTCCTTTAGACGCACTTATTACCCAGATCCCCGATTTACCCAGATTTTATTGGTAGTTGAACAGCAGCGTCATTAAACTGCTCCTGCTCCATTGGTAATGACAGATGGATCGTATTCAGGGAACTCTTCAACCACAGACGTCGCATGATTTTCTTCTTTTTGAGAGACAAATGTTGATTATGGATGAAAACTTTTTTTTCAGCAGCCAAACCGACTCTTCCCGAAAACGCCGATTTTTTTGGTTTTGATAACTTAAAACTCACCAGCAACTCTAAATGATTTATCTTTTTGATAAACAGAGAGAAATGATAATGACTTTATCTTGAGATTTCTAACTGCTACATCGACATCTTCCATGGATTCGAATATATATTTCTGTTTCTCTTTACAACCTACAAAGTATCCAGTGGAAAAAAATTTTCGATTTTGATTTAATTCTAGCTTTTATTTTTTCTTTATAATATCCAAGAATAATAAAAAAAAAACTTTGACAACTTACCATCTAGCTTTTCATTATTCGTTTTATTTATTTCGATTATTGAACGATGATTACAGTTCGAAAGGTTTTATTTTAGTTGAAAACTTCAACGGTATACAAAATCTCAAAAACATGTGCGTGTGCCTCCAGGCTTTTTCCGCGAACTCCTGCTAAATGCGCACCCAATGCATTTCAGTATTACGCAACAATACGTCATATTTGAATGACGTAATTCTAATAATAATTTAAATTTAAAACCACGGAATCGCATCTTGGATAAAGCATCTTCCTTGAATCCTACCCTATCAAACCGACCGGCTACTGGGAGGCAATAACAATAGGTAGAGTAAATTAATTTCAATCTTTCTTTACCGTAAATTTCGACGACTTCGGCGGGATTCTTCTTGACGTCACATATTCTTCGTTTTACAAGTGTCCAAAAGTCCACACTTCTGCGCGATTCTTCGTGGCGTCAAAAACAAAGACTATATAATGTGCGAGTCCTCTTCTTAAATGAAACATTACTTCTGGCGACGTTTCTTGAGAGTAATGATGCTCTCAATACAGGCTAACACTTTAAATTAGTCTTAGCAATCCGGCAAAATTGCAGATGATTTTGATGTCATGCTGAATAAAATAGAAAACCTTGGTATCTCTGGCTAAATATCCAGTGGATGAAAAGCTTCTTGGTCAGTTGCACTCAATCAGTAGCAGTGGACAGCAAAAAATCAGTAGCAGTCAATGTTCCGTCAGGTGTAGCACAAGGAAGTCTCTTGGGGCTGCTGATTATTCTGATTCTTATTGGTAATATTGATAAAGATATTTAAATAGCAAGATATAAAAGATATAAAGATATTTAGATATAAAGATAGGGAAACATTTTAAGTTAATGTGTTTGATACACAGTAACTTAAAAATGTTTCGCTGATGACAACAAAGTCAGCTGAGCTGTTGCAAATGTCCAATTTGTCTCCAAACTACAAAGAGATTTCAATAGAATATAGGAATAGCCTGAATACTCAGGTTAATTGAAAACCCCAATTGGGGTAGTATTTGGGGTAGCTAATTTTGATATTAAAAGCATATATTTTGTAAATATACATTATATAATATATTTAACTTTATTTCAATACGACGGCTCTTAGCTTGCTTAACATACCAAATTTAGCACCAAATTGCTAAAAAGAAGCTTCACTTTAACAATGCGTAGCTCCACCATATTTAAAATTTACCAGATGCCTTTGCAAAACTGAGCTGAAGTTGACCACTGAGGCGCCTGTTCACACTTCATTCACAGTTGTCGCACCATTTTTAGCATACAACAAAATTTTCTCTCATTGGACAGCATTTGTTGAAGTAGTAGGTAAGTGCAACTGCCACAGCGAATGGGAGTTTATGGACCCACCATATTTAAAAATACAATTTCGAAAAAAAGAAAAAATTTCAAAATAAAAACAAAGTTAATGAGAAATAAAAGTTTAACTTTTTGTGCGGAATATTTAATGTAAGCATTGAATATCTTATTATTGAGTATATAATATTGAAATGTGCTGAAATAGGGTAAAGTAACGAACTTGTGGTACCAAACTAAATATAAATAATTTACGCATTTTTATTTTTTGCTCTAGTGCACTGCGTTCTTTTATGCGCAACAAATAGATTTTTTGTATTCTTCTTATTCGAACTTCAACAAATAACTCTAAACACATCTTTACGAAAGATGGGCAATGTTGTGTACTGTGTAGTTCCAAGGATGGTTGCCACATGTATAATGCAACCAACCTTTATAGCTATAAAGGTTTGTCTGTACATTATATGTGACGTAATAAAACTTTTACACAGCTATAGCCTCTTTTCATGTTTTTAATCATCATTATAGGAGAAGATTTGACATTAGAACTTTGATTGGGAAAATCCTCCTCTTTTAAGTAATTTACATTTGAAAACAATTGCTAAGGAGGGGGGGGGGGGTCAAATTGCAGTTTTTGAATTTTTCACACCCAAAATCATTTTTTAATGACCCCCTCCCCCCTATCGAAATTTGACAATGAGATCACCCCCCCTATATTAGGTGTTTTGGATATCACACAGCAACATCTTTTCTTATAATCAAAACACAACTCTCTTTTGGAACAAATATTAGGAACAAATACTTTTTACAGGTTAATAACAACAAATATCAACAAAATGTCAACACAGTTTATTCCTTAAACATGTCAAAAGCTTAGTTCTTATTATCATTAGTTGTTACACTAGTCATCAGAGGTTGCTTAACACTGAGTTTGATTGGGACGAGGATAATTTGTCTGATGATGATGTCGTAGAAGGGCCAGCTATGCAGATCAAGACAGAATGGGTAGTGGAGGCTATTTGGAAATTGAAGATTGGCAATGCTGCAGGAGTAACAGGTATTGTTGCAGAGATGGTAAAAGCATCTGGATATATTGGAGTTGAGCTTATTACAAGTCTTGCTAACCAGATTATAAAGGATGGTGCTATTCCGAGTGAGTGGCAGTCGAGTGTAATAGTGAATTGTTTCAAGGGCAAGGGTGATGCATTAGAAAGGGGTAACTATAGAGGTTTGAAGTTGGTTGATCAAGTAATGAAAGTTATTGAAAGAGTGATTGATAAGTTACTTAGAGAAAGAATTGATATAGATAAGATGCAATTTGGTTTTGTTCCAGGGCGTGGCACTACAGATGCAATATTTTTACTCAGACAGCTTCAGGAAAAGTATTTAGGAAAGAGAAAGAATCTCTATTTTGCCTTTGTAGATTTAGAGAAAGCTTTTGATAGAGTGCCACGTAAAGTTATTTGGTGGGCTATGAGAAAATTAGGTGTGGATGAGTGGCTAGTTACGATGGTTCAGTCTATGTACAGCAATGCTAGAAGTCGTGTCAGGATTAACGATTCACTTAGTGATGAATTTAGTGTAAATGTTGGTGTACATCAGGGTTCTGTACTTAGTCCTTTGTTGTTTATTCTAGTCTTAGAAGCGCTGTCGATAGAGTTCAGAACAGGTTGTCCATGGGAGTTATTGTATGCCAGATGATTTGGTTCTCATAGCAGAGTCGATGGAAGAATTAGTTGAAAAGTTTGAGAAGTGAAAGAAAGGACTAGAAGAGAAAGGGCTGAAGGTAAACACAGCAAAGTCTAAAGTCATGATAAGTAGCATTGCAGCCAAGTGTGACCTTGTAGTTGGAAAGTGGCCTTGTGGAGTTTGCAGGAAAGGGGTTGGTAGTAACTCAATTTTTTGTCAGACTTGCAAGCATTGGGTACATAAGAAGTGCAGTAGTATTAGTGGAAGGTTAAGAGCTGGCATACAGTTTGTATGCAAGCGTTGCAAAGGTGAGATTATAGAGAATGAAGTATTTCCAGCTTTAATGATGTACAACAGAGGCTCGTTAGAGATAGTTAAGAACTTCTGTTACTTAGGTGATATGTTGGGCAGTGAAGGGGGTGTTGGAAGAAGTGTTACTTGCAGGATAGGTTCTGCTTGGAAAAAGTTTAGAGAGTTAATTCCTTTATTGACTAGCAGAGTCCTGTCAATTGAGGTAAAAGGTAGGTTGTATGAGGCATGTGTAAGAAGTGTTATGTTGTACGGTAGTGAGACATGGGCAGTGAAGCAGGAAGATCTTGACCGTTTAGAAAGGAATGATATGAGAATGGTAAGGTGGATGTGTAATGCCAGTCTGAGAGACAGAAAGAGTTCAGATGAGCTAAGAAGCAGGCTAAGTCTCCGTAGAATTAAAGATGTTATCCAGATAAGAAGATTGAATTGGCTGGGGCACTTGGAAAGAATGGAGGAGGATAATTGGGTAAGAAAGTGTAGAGACTTGATAGTTCCTGGGGCAAAGCCCAGAGGCAGACCGAGAAAGACTTGGCAGGAGGTTATAAGGACAGACTTGATAGAGAGGAAGTTGAGTTTAGATCTAACACAGTCTAGATCAGATTGGAAGAGGGTCATTAATATACCCCGTCCAACCCATGCTAGCATGGAAAACGGACGTTAAGCCGAGAATGATGATGATGATGATGATGTGTTAGTGGTTGCTTTCTTTCTGATATTCACTCTGGCTCTCTAAATTTGTGGCGCCGTAGATTAGTGGTTATAGCTCTTGAACTCTGTGGGGGAGACCGGGGTTCGATTCCTCTTGACAGCGATTCAACATGGGCAAGCTAATGTTACTATAGCCCCGGGTTAATCCAAGCCATGTGAGGGAAATTGGGGAGATGGCTCCATGTGTGGGCCGTTGGATGTTGCCAGGAGTTGTCTAGTGGAGCGCAGGCTCTAATTGTGTTTGCGTAGCTCAAAATGAGCATTAAATACTCTAGGACTCTCCATCTAAGCCATGGCCCCTCCTGGAAATAATGGACAGGGTATATCCCTCAATATTAGTGAGGCTAGTCATGTAAAATATGCACATCTATCTACGGCGCTGTCGTTCTCCAGCAATTTTATTTTCACCTCCACTAGTTTTTTATGTGCCTGTAGGTTCTATTTAGATATTTTGTCCTAGGGAAATTAGTTTTTCTTGTTTCTCCCGTCCCTCTTTGAGCAGACAGTCTGTTACAAACCACTGTTTGAATAAGGTTGTGTATAGCATTTATTTTAGCTTATTTTGGGTGTATCTTTGTCTAGTGAGTATTGCATAATCTCCATCAAAGATTTGTCACATTTGTGTGTTGATACCCTCAAGCATGTACACTGTTTCCATGCTATTTTGGTAATTATAGCCAGAAGATTTGCTGTGAGAACCTTGCATGTGATAAATCTTTTTTCAAGTTGTTTACATGTGAAATTATCGCTAATAGAAACCATTTAGTCTGAATCTAATGGGATGGTTTCTTTCTGTGAAACTAGTCCGCGGCAAAGCGGAGCACATAATTATTGGGCCTGTAGAATAAAACTAGCACCCAAAACACTACCCCATGTTTTAATTAACCTGAATATAACGTAGCATTTAATGACAAGAAATTTAAAGTTCTTAGGTTTGGTCGCGATGATACCATAAAACTTTGCACAAGCTTTTAACATGTTCAGGAATTAGTTGAAAAGTTTGAGAAGTGAAAGAAAGGACTAGAAGAGAAAGGGCTGAAGGTAAACACAGCAAAGTCTAAAGTCATGATAAGTAGCATTGCAGCCAAGTGTGACCTTGTAGTTGGAAAGTGGCCTTGTGGAGTTTGCAGGAAAGGGGTTGGTAGTAACTCAATTTTTTGTCAGACTTGCAAGCATTGGGTACATAAGAAGTGCAGTAGTATTAGTGGAAGGTTAAGAGCTGGCATACAGTTTGTATGCAAGCGTTGCAAAGGTGAGATTATAGAGAATGAAGTATTTCCAGCTTTAATGATGTACAACAGAGGCTCGTTAGAGATAGTTAAGAACTTCTGTTACTTAGGTGATATGTTGGGCAGTGAAGGGGGTGTTGGAAGAAGTGTTACTTGCAGGATAGGTTCTGCTTGGAAAAAGTTTAGAGAGTTAATTCCTTTATTGACTAGCAGAGTCCTGTCAATTGAGGTAAAAGGTAGGTTGTATGAGGCATGTGTAAGAAGTGTTATGTTGTACGGTAGTGAGACATGGGCAGTGAAGCAGGAAGATCTTGACCGTTTAGAAAGGAATGATATGAGAATGGTAAGGTGGATGTGTAATGCCAGTCTGAGAGACAGAAAGAGTTCAGATGAGCTAAGAAGCAGGCTAAGTCTCCGTAGAATTAAAGATGTTATCCAGATAAGAAGATTGAATTGGCTGGGGCACTTGGAAAGAATGGAGGAGGATAATTGGGTAAGAAAGTGTAGAGACTTGATAGTTCCTGGGGCAAAGCCCAGAGGCAGACCGAGAAAGACTTGGCAGGAGGTTATAAGGACAGACTTGATAGAGAGGAAGTTGAGTTTAGATCTAACACAGTCTAGATCAGATTGGAAGAGGGTCATTAATATACCCCGTCCAACCCATGCTAGCATGGAAAACGGACGTTAAGCTGAGAATGATGATGATGATGATGATGTGTTAGTGGTTGCTTTCTTTCTGATATTCACTCTGGCTCTCTAAATTTGTGGCGACGTAGATTAGTGGTTATAAGACAAGATAAGATAAGACAAGAAATTTAAAGTTCTTAGGTTTGGTCGCGATGATACCATAAAACTTTGCACAAGCTTTTAACATGTTCAGGATCAATTATCACAGAAAAAAATAAAGTTAGTCAGACGAATTGAATATTGTTCAGAGCTGTGGTGTCCAATCACTGGTGGCCTCATTTAACTAACTAACTTGATTCAGTGGTACTTTATGTGCAATAATAAAGGTTGGGATGTCCTGAGAAAATGAAACTTTATTAAGCCACTTCAATAAAGCTGTGGTACACAAGATATAGGATTATCTATGTTCGGAAAATCATTAAGGCTTGGTTACAACAGAATGAAAGTATCTATTAAACCCACTTTTAGGTAGAAAATGTTTATTACCACCTTACAACCACACTTTACCTAGAAACTTTTAGAAGCTGAGATCGTCTTCGCTGCCGCTGCATGGTGCAAAATTTTTCAATTGCATATATACCAAAAGAAGTAAGAAGTTGTAATAAATGTGATATTCCAGTGTTTAGGAAATTGCTGGATAATTTTCAGTCTATCATTCTAAATGAACCCCAGATAATAGGGATCACAGCCTATAAAAAAGGGCAGATTTAAACTCACTTTTACATATGGTTGGGTGTGTTGAAAGATGAGATTAATGTGTGCTGCCTTGCCTCCCCTTACATGGTGCCATGCATGGTCATTTTGGATGATCATCTTCTTCCAGTCAGAATGTCATGTGGTACCACTTTCAGTTGAAGAAAAACACAGCTTTTCATGGTCAAACTTTTACAGAAGAAGTTTTGATTAATCAAAACTACTAGTATATACAAAAATCTATATGGTGCAGATATACGATACGAAGAGGGTGGCAATAAGCCGCAAACGCCCGCATATATACAGGCGAGTTCGGGCGACTTTTTAAATACAATTGGCGGTTGTCCCCCGAAACCGCCCGCACTTTTCCGAACTCACCCGGAACATTCCCTAAATGCAATTCCTTGTAACCATACGGAAGATGGTTGGGAAGAAGGCGCTTAAGAGAAAGGAGTTATTAAAATTTATATAACTTTTTCAAAAAACATCAAAAACAGCTCTTCTAAGAACTTCGCTACGACATAGTAAGTTTATTTTAATTTTTATAGTTTTTTTTGAATCATATATTAGTGTCTGTTTTTGTTTTCTTCCGGGCATTGTTCGGGTCTATGCGGGTTTTTTCAGGCGAATACTTGAATTTTTTTCAAAACGCCGAACTTGCCCGAAAACGCCCGCACTTTTTACAGCGTATGCGGCTTATCGGCACCCTCGTACGATACAAAGTGCCCATACTACTGTGGATCAGAAAAAAACTTGTATGAACATCCAGGTGACGTGTAATCACACCAAAATCTAACTAAAAATGGAGAAGCAACAAACAGTATGAAGAACATCTGCAAAGTAAAAGCATCAAAAAACTGAAAGAATTCTTAGCAAATAAATTGAGGAAGCAAGTAGATTTTTAATTTGAAAGATCCATCTTTTCAATTGAAAAAGTTGCATTCAGAAATAAAAATTAAAAAGTCTTGTACTTTATTAACTTTTTGAACGAATGTGCTTACCAGATATAGACGGCATCAAGAAGAAGAAACATATTGAGGTAACAAAGAAGAGTAACTCAGAAAAATAATATTTAAATGTAGTTTACCATGCCTTTAACGCACCATTATGAAATGACCTCGTGAATTTCAATTAACATTGTTTAGCGAGAGCGAGGTTACACGTTTCGAAAAGTTTATATACCCGTTGGCAAGTGTACCCTATGAACAAAATATAGTAATATTTATAAATATTACTACTTACCGTTTGATCGCTGTATCTGCCAAAACACGTCTTTATTTTAAACTCCATCAAACAAAAACCACTCACAGCAATTGCAGATATATTATATCAGTTTCCCAAGGATTTATTATCAGAGATATTATTAGGATCATGTTGTTAGTTATATTTGTATTAGGATTATCGTCTGCTCTAGTGTCAAGTAAGTTTCCGGTAATCTTTTTATTGTAACTAGCTAGTTTAGCTATCTAACTTGTCTAGCTATCTAACTTGTCTAGCCTGGCGCAAGAAGAATAGCGATGTTCTGCCCGCATAATAAACGCTGCCCTTATTAAGTACGGCAGCTTGCCCCGGTTAAGAACAGGCTTATATATGATATTATTATTTCTCACTTATTATAGAACGCACATAATCGGGGAAGGCTGGCTTATGTATGACAGTCATATATTAGGCCACCATCAAAAATATGTTGTGTTCGCGTCCTGAAGCAAAAATGAGTCGGTCGGCGTTTTCTTTCCCGGGATTTTCAGATCGGAGCAAGCAAATTCGTTCCCAGGGTTAATACAGTATAGCGCCACTCGAAATTGTTTGTAGACCATTTTTCACCGCCCTGTAAACTGTCACAGGGCGCAAATTTTCTAAAATAGATTTACGCGTGCGATGTATAGCACGCGTGTTGTTTTCTTCGTGGAATTCCCTGTGTCAGTAGCCACAGGAGATTAATTTTCGCGAGTTTTTGTCAATTTTGCATAAATTAGTTCTGGCGAAAAAAATTTTCTTTGTGAAAACTATATATCTCGCGAAATTTTTTCCCGGTCTTTTTCCGACTTACCAACTGGTTTTTATTACCAAAAGTGAGTCGGTCGGAGGACGCGAACGCAACATATTTTTGATGACCAGGGCTTGAAATCCGACCCTAGTTCAGGCGAGTCTTAATAGACTTGTGGCAATTATGGTGCGCGAGTCCACCGAGTCTAAAAAGACTCGCCTAAAAATAATTTATGCAAGTCTAATATTTTTTTATTATTTTATTTATGGTTAAAACAAATGACATGAATTGAATTGCATTTTTAAAATAATATAATCTAAACAAAGTTTACTTTTAAAAAACCCAATACTTGTTTTTTGTTGTATTATTGTTGTATGCCGTAGTTAAGTGCGCTCCATTGTCATTGTTCAGTTCTATCAAATCTGCGAACTCAGTAAAAGGTTTTTCTTTCCTACCAATATGAAGAGCCATACGAAAGAGTGGTGTTACAGCCTTTAACCCACGTTGCCTCAATGTTCCAAAAGAAATATCATTACTGCTCTGCTTTGAGATAGCAGATACACCAGTGTCTAGCTCTATGCATTTTGTGTGGCTGGCAGAGTTAAAGTGTCGTTCAAAATTAAACTTAAGCATCCAACTGGAACCCTGTGTTCCATATTTAATTACATCATCACAAATTTTTCCTGTGTATAAATGCTTCACTCTGTCCACATTTTTTTTACAAATGTTACACTTCGCGTGAATCACAAATGTGCCATCCTCGTTATAAGTTGGTTCCAAATTGTTTAATATTCTTTCTGGCCATTTAAAAATGCAATTTTTGATATCCTTTTTTTTGAAGTTGTTGCTTACTCCATTTTCGATTATAAGATAAAGAATTTTTTGGCCGCGCAAACTGATGTTCCATTTCCATATTCGATTATTGTTTCAAAAGATGTTATTTTTAGCCACTATTGATAAAAGATTTTTAACGGCAACATGCTCCGCTGTTAACATGCAGGTGACGAATGAATAACAAGGAGAAAAACAGTTTTTTTAATATATACTTCTTTTTTTTTTAAACACAAAAACATGATATATATATTTTTTCTACATTTAAAATTTGTTACATAGTATTGATTCTTGAGTCATTTTGTAAAATTCGGAACCTCGCGTCTCTGACAAAAGCAGCATCCAGGAATTCTACAAAAATAAATCAGGTTATCAATTACACAAGTATTTGGCATTCAGAATGTTCTTATAAGAAAGAGGGATTGTACCAACCTCGTACCCAGGGCTCTGCTACGCCTATGATATTCTGATGGAACGGAAGAGATTGCAAAATGTCTTTCTCCCAACCTTTTTTTGTGAACAAAATATAGTTAAATCTGCCACATGAACGGTGTTTTTTTAATTGTTGCTCTAAAATAAAAGTAAATTATGTCAACGTTCAAAAGATAAAAAAATTGTCTAATATAACATAACATGCAGCTGTACAAGAAACATAATTCTACTTTCGAAAGTACGTTAGGTTTTTCCCCTGAAAGTTAAACATTTTTCACACAACCCTGGGGTAATCCGCCGATTTCATCGCAGGATTTAACTTAGTAAGTCTCACCGTCGTAGGGCAGCAAAACATAGCGATGTTGACATATTGTGAAAAATGGCGGATGGAGCATTACTTACTATGCCTGGTTATTGAATTTAAATAAAAGCTCTTTACTATCGCTTTATTGGTTATAATATACAACGAAACTAACTAAAAATAATGCACAATAAAATGCTTGAATAAATCTAAATAGCTAAACTTCATTTTCTAAACTTTTAGCGCGAGTCCAAGTGGACTTGCGTCACCATGACTTACGCAAGTTTCAGCGCGAGTCGGACTCCCGTCGGATTTCAAGCCCTGATGACGGCCTTATTCGAGACTTATAGAACAAATATAATGGGGACCGACCGCTTTTATATCATTCGTCATCACTTCTGAAAAGCAAATAGCCCTGGTGGCAAAGTTGTTGTTCTCAAATGAAATGAAATTTCGTGGCAAATATTAAATTTTGGAATTCGCAAGTTTAATAACTTTTCACCAAACTTAATTCCCGCAAAAAGAATAAATTAGGTTCCGTGAAATTTAGTTACTTCAAAGTATATTATGTTGAAATGTATTTACCACAAGAGTATAGTTTATACTAAGAATTACGTCAAGACTTTTTTCTTTCGCAATGTCTAGTTTTTAGGGGTGTTCTATCTTCCAGAGAATGTTTAATTCACAAAAGTTCGAAGAAAATGCCAATCACAGCCTGCCTGGCCAGCCATTTATATCAGCGTCCAGTCACCACGACATAACCAGTGCAAAAAAAACATAATTGGACCATGCGTACATAATCCGGCTGTCCCGGTTGTAAACAGGCCGTTTTCGCAATCTGGGCAGAACAGCGATAGACCTTTTTGAATGTTTACATTTCTTATCTTAAAATTATTTTAAAAATTTAACGCAAAATAATAAAATAGAACATAATGGTAGGTTTAAGGGGTTGCAAAAAATGAAAAAGGGATAGTGTGGAAACTTAACTTTGTTGATAGCAGAAATTGAATAACGGACACAGTGTTCTTTTAATGATTTGCCAATGCATGGGGTTAAAAATATTGATTTGTGTGTGCAATGAACCAATTGCTTACCTTAACAAACTTTCTAGAACTAGGAGATAAATTAATGGTTCAGCTTTGGTCTTACTTTCCAAAATTGGGCACATTTGCATGCACAAGAGCAATCACCCCTATTGGATGGGCGTATTTTGCCTTTTTATTTAGAACAGTATTAAATTAAACTAAAGTGACTTAAAATTTATAAACTGCACACAAAGACCTAAATTGTGTGTTATAAAAATATCATTACCATGATTATAAATTAGGAAATATAAAATTTCATTTAAAAATGAGGATAAAGGTTTTTGCATTATATTGTTTATGGAGGCCAGGCCTTGCCATGAGTCGTGAGCAATTGCTCGCGCCCGCGTAGTGCTCGCGTAAATGCTCGTTACCCGAGCATTTACGAGCAAAGTTCTAAACGAGCCATGGACATGTCCGAATAAACTGGAAATGTGGCAGGCATTTTAATCACACGCCTGAAACGATTTAGGTGTGTGCCAAGGCGCACGCCTCTCCTGAAAGAGATGCCCTGAGAGACTAAATGTAAAGTTTTTTTAGCGAAAAATATGGCGAGCAAAATTGCTCGCGTGGACACTCTGACGCGAGCAATTAATTGCTCGGGAGGTTATTTGCTCATGGGAAGGCCTGGAGGCATACAAAAAGCTGTGTTTGTGACTGTTTACAAGTAGTGGTTTAATTCTAGGTAAAGTATGCAGCAATCCGTCAGTGTCTACATCAACACATACATCTAGAAATGTTGCTTTATCTACTGAGACTGCTTATGTTGCTGATATCACTGTCACCTGTGAAAATTCTATGGGATTAAACTTGTATGCTGAGATTGAGGCTGGTGTTTTAGTTCCAGTTGCATATGCTACAGATACCAGCAACTACCAAGTAAGATTAATAGTAGTGTTTTGCTTTCTGTGTTTTAAGTTGGATGCCTAGTCAGATATAAATTCTCTTAACTTTTTTGAATAATGTCTTGGCTTTAGACTAAAAGTTTTTTAAAAGCATAATGTGTATATAAGCATATCAGGTAGATGGTCAGGAAATTGGTCAGCCTTAGTAAATCCTTCCTTAGCTGCTCAATAATTTAATCGATAGTCCTTAAATACACACACAATGAATAATACTTTCCTAATTTACCCTCATGTTATAATACCTCTAGTTTGTTTTTGTTCATTTTCGATCGGTATGGGAAAAATTTGGTATTGCTAATAAAGCAATTTTTCAGTATTTTAATTCTAAGCTACAATAAGTGAAATGTTATCACATCTTAAAGTCTTGTATGACAAGATGAATATACTAATTTTATGTTAAGTAATTTTTTAAAATAGAACAAAACAAGATCCAAATTTTGTGGGAGTTAAAGTTTGGTGAATAGGATAACAGCGATTTTTTCAAAATTAGATCCTCATAAAACGCATAAAACATTTCAATAAAAAACAAGCGTAAATTTTCACTTTTAGATTAGTTGGACCAAGGATCATAAAAAAGCCACCACCGGTACTGTCGTTGTCAATATCTTTAATGAAGATGGTTATACAGCTTACAGAAAGGTATTTTACTTTTTAAAATTGTGAATGAAAAAGAATGTCAAAGTATATAGAAGGCGTCGAAGTAATAATGTCGATATTACAGTTATAAAAAAACAAACAGGGTGGCCACTACTATTAAAATGAGTGGTAACCCTAGAGACCAGTCGTATGGTCATGTAATTATCAAACACTCACTATTTCATTTATTTTTTCCGTTTTTTATTTAGGTGCAGCGCAACAACGAAGATGTTTCTAAAATCAAACCATATTTTACAATTGAAATCCATCATCCCGTACGTATTTTACTTTTTAGTACATATTAGAGCAATCTCTTCAAGATGCAACGCTGTCCAACTTGTCAAATAAAATGTCATTCATATTCTGGCTCTTCTAATGATACAAATAGGTTTCCTAGCTCTTAGAAGTAAATCTACCTAGTACGTAATGTACCTCATAATACATTTTCCAAATATTTTGACATCTAGATCTCATCTCAGTTGCAAATGAGACCAAGCAATATGTTATTTATGCATTTTTGTAAACTTTGTTTTCTGTTTGTTTGTTTAGGGGGTCGCTCGTGAAGGATTATTCGTTCAAACGGAATTTATTGCTGTCGTATGTGCTTTGTTGGTCTGGTGGTCAGCAAATTCGATGAGGAATCAAATTATGGAATAAACAATACAACTTTTTTAGGTGTTGCGAAATTCTAATAAACATTTTTTGTACTTTTGTACCTTCTTGAAACTTGATGGCTGTTTCAAATTTTATCGTCTTGTTTATTCATATGATTCCTTTAAATTACTTACTCTGTATTGTGAATACACCTTAAAATTGAACAATGCATGCTAAATTTCTTAAATTTAGCATGCGTTGTTAGCAAATTAATACTGCAAATTAGCCCACAAGGTCGAGTTGATATTATTGTTACATGTTTTCTTATAAGTAATTGAAATTTCAAAATGAGGCTTGAGGATGCTTATGATAAGCACTTTTTCAGGCTAAATGTATGTTAAGGCTATGCTTAATGGCAAAAAGATATATTGGAATATGCTTATGAAAAACACATTATCCGGGTCAAATTATGCGTATTTGAAAAAAAATATTGCATTTAAATTTTGATCATCAATAATTACAACTTAAATGTCACTACATACTGGTTAATTCAGACATATAAGATAGGGAAATATATGTTCTAGCGCAGTCGCGTGCGCACGTCACGGCAACCCACAGGAACCCCCAGCAAAGTCAACGACAATCCCCTAATAGTCACCACACCAATCCAAGATCTAGTCCCCATTAATCCAGCACCATCCAAGACCTAGTCCATATTAATCTACATAAGACCTATTATTCACCGCAATGACGTCATCAAGATTCTAGCGCAATTCCCTAAAAATCAACGCACATACAGGGGAAATTCCCTTGAGGGAAATAACCGCGTTAGTTTTGACCCTTATGAAATCCTCCGACTTTGTTAAAAATTCTATATAATAAAGAGAGAATGGAATCAAAAACAGTCAAACAATTCGCGATTTTGCAAAAAGTCGTGGATTTAAGGTGTATTATAGACTACGTAAAGCCGAATTAATTAGCTTATTAGAGCATGTACCACAGAGGCCATCCAGATGGATCAAGATTGTGCAAGGGGTTCCCTTTGCACACAGGTATGTGCTCGACAGGTTCAAGACGCAAGACGTGTAACAAGGCGTTTGAAAAATATCCCCCTATGTTCGACGCAAGACATGTGTTGTATTTTGAAAGATATCCCCCCCTGCTACGGTATATACCGGATCGGTTTAAGACGCAAGACATGTGCAACAAGGCCGCCGAGGAGGGAGATTTCAGGCTGATCATATGTGTACCAGATCAATTCAAAACGCGGGACATGTGTAATAAGGCTGTTGAAGGGGATCCCGAAATGCTCTACTATGTGCCGGATTGGCTTAAGACGCAAGACATGTGCAATAAGATTGTTGCAGCCCTGGCTGCTCAGGTATGTGCCGGACTGGTTTGTCGCCAGAAATATATGGGATATGGTTGTTGAGAATAAGGAGCTTGAACTACTCGAGGCCTGCTATTACAGGAAGATGGGAAAGGCCAGAATTAAGGAGGATCTTCTTTCATTAGCCTGGCATCCAGATCGAGTCATCGATTGGTGCTTTTCAGAGGACGAAAAGGTAGGTCTCAAAAATATTGGGGGTTGACCTGAAAACGTTATCTTACAGCAATTGTTGTAAAATGACCTATAATAAAATGTGCATTAACTGTCAATATAGCTTGAAAAGTATGTTATTCATGACCTTCCTTACCGCCATTGGTCTCCCCCTACCACTTGTAACCCTGGCATGCGTACAAGAATCAGAGAAGGAGAAGTATAATAATCAGAGAATTCAAGACCTCTGGGATCAATTTAATGCCCTAGATCGTCCTTGTAACCGTAATAAATAAATGGAACAATGTAACTACGTGAAAGGGTAGTCGATGCATATGACAGATGTACCTGCGGACGTAGGTTCATGGTAAGCGGTAAAATGTTATGCTGGTACTGATACAATGAGCATATCACGTACAATGGGAGTGGCTGCGTATGTACCATGACTTGCAATTCTCTGCAGTCATTCGAAATATACAATAAAGAAGATGCTGCAATTTAAAAATGAGCTTGTCAATCCAAAACTATTCTACAATTTTGCTACCTTTACAAACATTGAAGATATTAACAGTAAACAAAAACACGCAAACGGAGCGATACCACTACTCAAACAGTTTGGAGCGCTAAGCATTTTTTAACTAAATATCCACCATGTATTTTTATTAAGAAACATGGCATGTCACCAAAACTATTTTCTAATCGATTTTTGCCAACTGAACACAAATAACCAAGGTATTCAACAAATCATTTTACCATTCCAAAAAAATGTCTAAAATACTGTAAATTTTAATTAATCACAGATGACCTTTTCCATGGAATGTTTTTTTGGTGAAAAACAAAAAATAACTTCATTTAATTCTTTTAAAGCTATGAGCAATTTAGAACTTCGTCACCATTGACAAACAAATTATTTTGAGCAAACACGTCATGACTCTTCTTTTATTTGTAAAGTGTTCGTAAATATTGGTTAGCTTACTAAAGGGGTTGGGGTGACATGATGTCTTACTACTTGCTCCTGCCATCTATTTTACATCGTATTTATATCGAAAACTGATGTATTCATGTCATTTAGGCGAAATATATGACTATCTATGTCTATCTATATATATTGGTATTTTTAACATAGTTCCAAGCTCAATTTAATCTGCAGGGGGGTAAGCATGAAAAAAAGCTCG
The DNA here is from genome assembly GCF_029227915.1 of Hydractinia symbiolongicarpus. Classification (NCBI taxonomy): domain Eukaryota; kingdom Metazoa; phylum Cnidaria; class Hydrozoa; order Anthoathecata; family Hydractiniidae; genus Hydractinia; species Hydractinia symbiolongicarpus. Next base: position 12,541,778 of record NC_079888.1, read on the forward strand.
GATTGTACTAAAAAAAAGTACATTTAAATACAGCATGTTAATAAAAATATTATAGATCTGAAATAAAGATTCCTGACATTTTCTTGAAGATTAAAAAATTAAATAGACCCCCGTCCTGCAATAAGTATCCGAGAGCAAATAGCTACAACTTTATTTAACCACAGGAGATTTCTCTATATAAGATTTTTTTAAATATGCACAAAAGCGTCCAGTGGTCAAACTCTGCAATACTTGTGGCAATGAATTTCGAAACTAACTTCATTTTTTTATTATATTTTTTCCATAATTGTGACAAGAGCCTGTATACTCTAGACTTTTCCAAATAAATAGCTATTTTTTTAGTTTGTTTTTTATAAGCATATGAAATTTCCTAATAGAAAGAAATAATCAAACATCAAGTTTCTCTAGAATAAGGCTTGGTGATATGCTTAGTATATGCTGCTGAACAAATGTGAACCTAGATGGGTTTATAAACGTTTTGCTAATAAAAAACGTGTAATACATGGTTGATTAATTTTCGTTTTTTCGCATGATTCATGTTGCAGGTGATCTAGATGGGTGTTTTGGAGTAAACGACGTCACCTCGTTTAATGACGTAATCAATAAGTTGATCGTGACCGGCGAATTGGTAAATTAAATGCTCCCATCTAAAAAACAATGGTCGGAAGTAAATAAATGTAGAAACTAAATTTAAACAACATATAAAAAACTTTTCCTAGATATTTCAAAATTTAGCAAATAGTATTTCAACCAAAAAAGCTTAAAAATTCTAAAATGCCCTGCCATACTTTGGTGCATCGATAATCAGTATATCAGCTTGCTTGCCAACCTCAAGTGATCCATGAGTTTTGGATAAACCAATAGAAGCGGCCGCATTTAATGTTGCGCCAATCAGAGACTCTGTCATTGACATCCGTAAAATACAACACGCCATGTGCATGACAACTGGCTGAAAATAACAAGAAAAAAAAACAGAAGTGATACAAAAAATCATATCTAAAATAGTGTATACGTACGACACAAATTGTCCTTTCTTTAAGAAATAATAATTGTGAAGTACAAATACCTTAAAATAGAACAACTTTATCTAACTTGCCTACAGACTAATCACTAAAACTTGCACTGAACTCATCATCAACAACGGGCGACATGTGTGCTTGGCTGTGGTATTTTTTCCTTATTGAAATTACCATTCTTTTACTTATTTATATTTATGTATGATTCCGACTGTGGAAACACACAACAACGTATGATAAAACATGGGAGGACTTCTAATAGAAGACAGTCAGAAAGTCGGAAAGGTTTAGAACGAGGACCCGAGAAAGAACATAGCTGAAGGGAAATGAGACTATGGATCAACAGATAGATTAAACTTTGAAAATGTTTTTCCTTCTTTGTAACATTTTAATATAGTGATTTGAAAACATAATTGGGCGTGAATAATAAAATTACTTACGAGTCAGAAAATCACGAAATCAAGGGAAATAACTTCAACAAATGACATCTTTTTAAAATGTTTTGCGATAAATAACTTTAGCAAATTATTTTTCTATAGAATTAACTTTAGCGGTAGACATAGTTGTTGATTGCTAGTTGAAGGAGGCTGTGAAATAACGTGTGAAGTTGCCATAACTGGCAGCAACGTGAAAAAAACAACAACCTGAATCGCTTCAAAAGGATGGTTAACGATTATTACACAAAAATCTTTAAACAATAAGGATAAATGTAATACGAAGGAATTCATTGTATCTTGTAAAAAAATTAAAGACCTTCGGGAATAGTCTATTTTAACATATTGAGGGAATAATCTTTCTCAATCGGGTCTTTTCAGAAACTCTTGCGAGGCCTTACTTTCGCGATTTGGACCAAAAGTCGCGAAACTTTCTGTACAGAGAGAAGTTTGCAAGAAATAAAGAGACTTACCATAGAATAGCAAAATGCATTTGGATTAAAATCAGAGCCCAAAGCTACAGGTACACCTAAAAAAAGAGTATACATTACAGTGCCAAGTTATTTATTTCTGCAATACACTTCTTTTCTCTCAGGTAGTCACAGGCTGTATGTCTGTGGCAGTAAAAAGCGATACGTTCATTTTCCTTTACGAAATATGCCTATGGGTTATTAAGGTTTATGAGACTATTTAGTAACTTTTCTCTCTTTTTTGTCAAGGATAAAAAATGAAAAAATGAAAGAACAGTTGTTTATTGTAACTATTCTGTATATAGCTAGCTAACTGTTGTACAATTTTTAAAATGCCTATAGTAACTTTTCAATTTTCGTTTTTGTTGTTGTCCGGCATAACACGAAGCGAAAAGGTTTTTTTTGGACAGCTAACATGCTAGGGCATTTTTCGAAAATAAAATATCTCATATTTTATTTAATTTACATGTACTTGAAATGTTTTGTGTCTTTCTGATGGAGACCTACTGTAACTTGCCTTTACAATTCTAAATGTTATTAGAGACTGCTTTTCTTATTAAGCGAGACAAAACTCTAAATTTAAACCCTTGAATGACTTTAGCTAGTTAGCAAAATTTAGTTCGGTAATGGAACTTTAGTTTAGGTGAAATTATATTATCAGTGAGACATTATTATTTATTTGTTCTCTTTTTTATAATTTATGGTTCCTAACTGGGTTGGTTGTGCGGTAAATTTGCTTTAAGCGCGTAAATTTAACGTTGATATTTCTTATGTAATATTTTTTTTTAAGTTGAAGGACAAAGTCCCATGACTCGCCTTCTCGTGGCGTACTTCCTTAAGTCGACTATTTCCCATCTATTTGGAGATACTTCACAAACTAAAGTCAGGCAAAATTACATGTAATTATAGCTACATTGGTATGTAAGTTGTTGTTGTTATATCCTTAATCATAATTTTGTCTTCGTGTTGACTTTTTTTGTATCCATAAGAAACAATTCTTGCTATGGATAATGTTTCTTAACTTTAATCTGTCACTATTCTGTCAAAATACTTTTAATTTAGTCAGTTTTGTATAGTATATACCATTAGATTTATGCTTCATGTTCAGCTAAGTTACATGGTATTTCCATAATTGCTTTCTTCTTTTTTTAGGCTAAAGCTTCAAATAAAGTTGATTAGATTAGTATGATTAGAGGAAGGTTGTGATTGTTACTTGTCTTCACAGTTTATTTTGTGATTGTTTTCTGCTGTTGTCAATCATTAATAAACTTACTTTTTAGGTTCAACCTGAATATTTTTAAATGTAAAGTTTTTTTTTAATTTATTGCTTCTTAGCCCTGTTTTATACCTTTTCAGCATGAGTGCATGAATTGACATTCATTTAAATTTTTAAATTTTAGCAATCGAAAATATTAATAATCTGTCAAAATTTGAATGTCGGATCTTTTCCATTGTTTTTCTGCCTAATATGAAAAGTTTGTTTTTGACTGAAAACACCAAATCACACCAAAATTCGGTCGTCCAAAGGAGATGTGTTTTCCACCTAAAATATGCACAAGTTCGAAAAAATAAGTCTAATTTGTATAATAGCTTTTAAACATTACGTAATTTCAAAGATTGGCGATGTACACTTTAAGTTAAGGCTAAATAACTTAAAAATGGGTGGAAATAACTGATGTGATCTCCTGCCTGGGTAACTAGGAACTACCTGGAACCAAATTAGTACCAATTTCCTAAAGCTGGGTCAACTCATCCGTTTTGAAACTCAGAAACTCTTTAAATCACCAATATCTCTGTAACCGTTTGTCAAAAAACACGTTCCTATATACTTTCTTGATCTGCATTGCTGACGTCATCAAAACTACTAGTTATGTAATTAATTTAACCGATTATTAAAATTGACGTACGTTAATGATGTCAAAATCAAGGTTGCCACTCTTTTTAAAGTCAAAGTTAAGAAAATTTAAGAAACTTTGATGAGAAGTTTGAAGTTTTTTTGAAAAGACGAGGGTAATTCATATTTTTCCAAAGAAATTGAAAACGTTCGAGGAAATATTAAAGGTGGCGCCATGAGTATATGTACAAATTTAGTATTTCTGTGCAAAAGGTTGTAAAATTAAGGAGAGAAGATTTGTGGAGAAAATCTACTTTTAGAGAAGGTTTAAGGAGACTTATAATTATGCAGTTTTGAGAAGACGTTTGAGAACCCTGCAAACGTCAAGCAAAATACCTTATTATTACATTTCGTCGTCCAACGTATTGTCTTTAAGAATGTCAATGTTTTTGCGATTCGATAGTTTTTTCAAATTTTTTTTGCGAAATTGGTAAAGAAAAAATCCCAAAACATAAATTTCTTTTTCCCTCATTCCCGCAAAAACGTCTTCCTTTAAGGAACATAGATTTGCTTATTTTATCTTTAAATAACTAAAGTATCCTTATTGGTACTAATTTTAGCAGGTACTTATTTTCGCGTTTTCCGCGGATTTTGGCCAAAATCGCGAAATTATGTACTGCTGAAATAACATAAGTAATACGCGTGAAAAAATGAAAATAAATCAATACTTTGTGAAATTTTATCACAGAGTGAAAAAAAGTGCAATTTCTCTCAGATAGAGAACAAAATGGAATTGTACTGCCAAAATCATAAAAGATCATTAACTTGTGCTTGTGTAAACTTTCTTAAAAAAAACGCGTTTCTTTCAACAATATTTAAATTACATTTTTACGTCATTCTCGAGAATCTATACCTGCAAAATGTAATTTTTTTGACCGCAAAAATTAGTACCATTAAGGTACTTGATCATCCAGAAAGGTTTCCTTAAAGTATTATTTTTACAAGTGAGTGTCGCAAACGTTCAAAATACCCAAACAAAATTACCTTGTTCGATTAATTGACGAGCAGGCGGTGGTTTCAATTTCAAGATGTAAGCAGTTGTTGGCAGAAGAACAGCAGTGACGCATTTGTCCGCCATAGCCACAACACCTGCATCGCTGACTTCTTCCAAGTGACTGATTGCACGAGCATTGAGTAATGCACCAAGCTATACGACAAATGGAACTCAAAGAAGGTACCATAGTTAACACAAAAGCACAGGCTACATAGCGTAAAGACATGTTTGTGCTCTTTTCAATAAATTTTAAATTGCAGGTTTTCATTGCAGATCAAGATAAATTTCAAAGTTGCAGGGTTTTTTTAAAAGTTTGATTTAGAATTTTTTTCTCTTATATTTGAATTCAGTGTAACTAAATTGTATTTTTCTAAGTTTTTAAAAAAGCTGTGACACATCAAATAGAACAAATGTGAGAAGTGCAGTAATGTAAAATCATTACCGCGATGACATTTTGTTTTTGTAACAATAATAATTCTCAGGATTTTATTTTGTACACATTTGACGAAGTAACATCGCTTGGGACCACCGCGAAACTCAAAGACACAGCTTTTTACGTTACCAGTATCAAATTTCCAGGGTTTTCAAAGTTCTTTAACCAACGTTTTTTAAGGTTTTTTGCTAAGAATTTTGCAACATTTCAAGGATCTTAATATAAACACACCCAAAGAAAGTGCCTAGATACAATCAATACAAATGTAACAAATGACATTTAAACTTATAAAAAAGCAAAACCCGACAAGATGTTGTATTAGACAGAAATGATTCATCCAAGGCGCTTTTCTACAGAATTATAGATCTTTCTATCATTCAATGAAAGAAGGCCACCTATAGTCTGATTTTACGATTTAAGATTTCCGTCGTCATACACCTTCTTTATGAGTAACTTCGAATAAACAGACATTACCTCTCCAGATTTCATAGGATGTAGTTCGTCCCCATGAAAGTTGATGTGCAAACCGATTTTCTTGCCTGCTTCTAATATCTGTCGACTAGCTTCTGTATCGAAAACTCCTTTTTCGCAAAACACATCAATATTATCAACGAGTAATTGGCCTTGATCCATGAGTTTTTTTATAGTGGGGATCTGGTTGTTAACAATATCATCTGTAGCTTCTTCCATTGTTTTGCCTCTGCCAGAAAAGAATGCAACATAACATACTGAGAACAAAATCTGTATTTTCATCATCTTCTTAGTGGGTATATGAGTAAAGGAAAGGAGAGTTTATCATCTTAAGAAGAGAAAGTTAAAGAAAAATAAAGGAGAGGGCAGTATGGTAGCGCATTAAAATTAACAACAGGATCTCTATGGGTCACTAAAAAATTAAATCAAGGTCCACTCGATATTAAATTCTTTACATTTTCCTGACATATCAAATAAATTACTGATAATAGTGAGCTATTCTTGAGATTCGGGGAATATTTTTGCAATTTATTATCATCCCTAAAATTTCTGACAGATTGAGCAACCCGTACATCATACACAGTAACTAAAGGTTTTGGCCTTGATATTTCTTCAGTCTTAGAGTGAAGTTAGAGTAAAAGGTTCTAACTATGTCCAGCAGTTTGTAGTGAAATTAGGGTAAGTTTTCCAGTCTTATAACCTAAACTTTATGTTACCTTGGAATAGCATGAGCACCGCAATATGTACTGGATATTTCAATCATAGGAAATTCCTTTTGCGCTCGAGTTAACACACGCAGCATCTTTATCTCGTTTTTTGCGTCCAAACCATAACCACTTTTTGCTTCGATTGTTGTTGTCCCACATCGAAGCATGGCATGCAATCTCTAAGAATGGAAGTTTAATTTTACTTCAATTTAATATATTTTTCCCACTAAAATTCGCATTCATATTTAAAAGGAAGTAATTGCCACAAAGCCTTCTCACAAAGGAAACAGTGTTTTTATTTTATTATTTAGAAATAATACTAAAAGCGGGAATGTTTTCGAATTTATTTCTTTTCAAATAACTGGTGAAATGCTGTTATAAACCTTTGCTGCTGATAACTTTACACTCCTTTGACCGTATTTCGTTTTGTACAGCGAAAGCTTGATCAAATGTAGGTTGTTGATTTTTTATGGTTAAGCACACAAAAGTAATTTGCAAAATTTTCAATGATATTTCCACCTAAACTTATCTCACAAATTCGCAAGCTCGAGCCTTCTTTATACTGCTTGGAAGCATTTTATGTGAATTTCACCCATAAACAATATTTTTAGCACGATTCTCAAAGATTGAACAGGCAAGCTCTTGTGTTTTAGATAAATCGAGTAATAAAATATGGCAGTAGTTAAAAATAGGTAGTATCATGGTGCAGTAAATAGTTTATGCCCTTCACTGGTCCATCCGATATCTTATTTGCAAAGGTTTTAATCGACTAGTGGCTTTATAAGTTTTATTGAAATGACTGTTTAAATTAGGAGTGTTGTCAATTTGGATTCCCAAGTGCTTGTAAAATGTAGTTATATTTATAGTGAAATGTCTGAAAGTAATGTTTTATGGTCCTGAAGGATTTTTAACTCCCTGGCTGATACTAAAAATAAGTGCTTCAGTTCATTGTCAAACAATATTCAGAAAGTGCAGTGAAATTAGAGGAAAGATTGCTCTTAAGATCTTCAATTGTTTTTCCGCCATAATAGATAACATTGTCGTCAGCATACTGTATAATACGACATGGTTTAATGTGTGTGTTTAGATCATTCAGATACAATGCAAAAAGCAATGAGCCCTGAATAGACCCTTGTGGAACTGAACATTCTTTAGAATACATGCCATGATATGAGATAACTTGAGATCAATTAAAAAGAAAGTCAAAGTATTCTTTTCCATAAATACCATAGCATGATATTTTTTTATTCCCTGATATCATCAGTTAGTAGGGTAGCAGCTAATTCCGTGCAACGATTTGATCGAAATCCAAACTGACAATCGTTTAGTAATTTGTTGTTATCCAGATATAATGTTAGTTGTTTTCACACAACTTTTTCCATATTTTTGACACAACAGGCAGAATAGATACAGGCCTGTAATTATCGAAACAACTATCAGAACCCTGATTTGAAGACAGGATTTACCTTTGCTTTTTTCCATATACGTAACGATAAATTTATGAGGTGACACAGAGGAGCTGAAATCACTGATGCTGTATCCTTTAACAGATTAGGAGAAAAAATATCAAGTCCTGTTGCCTTACTACGTTTAAGGAACTCCAGGCATGATTCCATCTCAATTTTATATAAGTAATACTTGGTCGATGATAGAACAAACCGAAGCTTTTTAAAGGAAAGTGTATCTTTTTTCAATTTTAGTACAATTGATATAAAAAACGTACAAAAGCCATTTGCATTTTTCTTTTTGTTGAGGGTTTTTTACCGTTCACAGTAAAAGTGCATTCTGAAGGTTTTTCGTCGCTCCTTAATTATGTATCGCCATATAACTTTTTCAAAAGCATTTGGATCACTTTTATTTTCTTACGTTTTTTTGTTGTGAGTTTTTGTGTGAGTTCTTTTTGCACTTCTTATCAGATTATTTACTTCATTTCTCAGCATTTTGTAGTGATTTGATATCGGGCTCGGATTTCGATTTCCGACTTTCACGTGAAGCTTTGTCTCTCTTTATCATTTTTGTTCGTATTTGTGTTGTCATCCATGGACAAGGTTTTCTTCTGACTCTTTTCTTTATCAAAGGAGCACGTTTGTTAAAGGAGGAATAAGTATTTAGTTTCAATAATTCTATACCTTGTTTACATCTTTAATGCAATAGATTGTGTCCCAGTCATTTTCATTTAACACATCAGAGAGTGTATTTGGATTGTAATTTTTGTAGTTTCGGCTTTTCATTTTGTTTTTTTTCATATTTTGTAAAGTTTTGTTTACATATACATCCAATCATTTCATGATCTGCGATAGAGGCCGGTATTCTTGTTGAGCATTTTTTTAACACTACAATAATGTCAATCAAAGTGGATGACGTTTCCGTGATTCTTGTGGGAGATTTCATCTGTTGTGTAGTTTAGGGTGAGAATATTCAAGACCAAAGTTAATTCTGCGAAATTTTCAAAATTTGTGATCTGCGAAAGTTTCTTCCTGGACCCATCTCTCGAGTAGCCTATCGATTTAAACTCTTAATTAATGTCACATAAGAAGAACTGGATTTTTATTTGACTCCACCATCATTGGCGCAATGTCATTAAATGGGTCGATCGACGGTAATGCGTGTAATCCCAAGGTTATTGCATCTTAAATGCCAGAGAAAGTAGTATTATCTTTTTCGCTTCTGCTGATGTCATAATTATATAAGTCGACTGTCCACCCTGCATGCAGCGGTTTTATTAAAGACAAGCGTAACTATATGTCTATTTCATCAACAGGGGTACCTTTAGCCAATTGGGGACTGATTTTTTCAGTGTCCCAATCATTAAACTTTCGACCCATAAATCGCTTCGCACAGCCGTTGTCAGTCAAGTATAACGGTTGGTAAAACATATTGGGTTGAACATTCGTGAGTAGAACTTCATTATCCCTTGAAAGATCTAGTACCTCACTGGTTTTTGACCCGTAAACACATCCATTATGACCAATGCATATTAATCTTCTAACAGATTACTTGATGATCGCTCTGATTTGATATATAAAATGACAATCTCAATGAAGAATTTAAGTGATTCTTTCGCATTTATATAGTGCCTCCTATTCACGCTAAGCGAGAAAAAGTCGGGAATATTGAATCATGGCAGACTCTGGTTTGTCTTTTATTTTAATTGTATAGGTTAGAATTCACTCAAAAGGCTGATACCAAACATTGATGTAATGTTGCTTTTGTCATTTGCTCCTACGATAGTGACATTTTAACACCCTTTGCGTGCAATCGTTTGCTTTGAATAACATCTGAGGTTTTTGATCTAAGGTAATACCTAGGAAGCTTGGTATATGATAACGTTCAACCTGCGAAACAATGTCACGGTGGAATTGATATTCCATCTCATTTCTTGCTTCTACAGGAATGCCTACTTTAGCTGAGGTGACTTTTCGTTAGACAAAACCATTCAAATAAACTTTTGGGAAGAATCAAGATCGATGTTAACACCAACATTTTGATACTTCTTGATAGCGGCTTTTAATAATTGCTCGGTTGCTTCCTGTTAAAAGATATTTTCGGACTATCAAGTTAAGACCCCGTAGCAGCAATGGTCGGCCAGATCTACTGTCCATTGGAATGACTTTTTTTGGTGTTATTCCTTTTGTTTTCGCGGCTTTTAGGTCAGCCTCAACTTTGCTTTGGAATGTCTGAATTGTAATTTCATTGAGGGAAGAAAACGTTGGTTGAATTTCCTACGGTAGTAGCTGGGCCATTCAATGATGCGTATTTTCCGGATTCGTAGCAGTTTTTCGCTCTATTTCATCTATTTCGACCTTTTAGATATTGATTTTTCTTCGTAGCTAGTAGAAATGACTCGGAAATCGACCACTCCAAGCCCATATTTTTTCGACTAACGACTGATGATAAAGATTCTATACATACATACATACACATAGATCGCATGTAAAGCGATTACGTCATCTCTGGCGCTTGCATCAATCTTTTCCTCGTGGAAAGATACAAAAAAAGGATAAAGGACACATATACAGAGCCTGGAAATAAAGTGATTTTGGGCTCCTATTTAAATATTGAACGAGACGAAGAACATCGTGATAACACCCGTAACATTAGCCAATGAGATTATAGACACTGACTGAAAATATACATAGAATAAAAAATCATGTTTTATTTATCTTTATTTTAGAGTTTATTCAGGCAAAGTTTTCAGGAAAACTCTATCCGTAAAAGTTTACTCCAGCGAAATGGCCAATATCTTAAAATTGGCCTTCTGCGAAAATTTATTCCCGCGAAATACCAAATATTTTCAGCCAGAGTTTCTGGTCTCTCCAAATGAAAATATCTTTTACATCTTACATTTTAGGATACATAGGCACCGACGCCATCTACGGGTTCATGGGGCCTAGGTTGGCTAATAAATGTACCCCCCGGTATGTCGTAACCACTTTCATCATCCGGCTGAATATGAGTCTTACTGACTGTACAAATGTCAATGTTTTAGTTATCAAAATTATCTAATTCCTGGACAGATTTCATATCTCCTCCAAGTAATTATAAAAAAGCAGAAAGTTAATTTTTCTCTTGAAACGTCCATGCTATATAATATTTATTTAAGTGTTATTTTGCAATCAAAATGACCAACAATGATTATATTTATTAAACAATATATTTCGGAAATTTATTCCATCTTCAGGTCTAAAATATAAAAAACATATTCAGTAAAAACTGTTAAAAACATTAAAATAATAAAGTTTTTTCATGCATATCATACATAGCATCATACACTGTACACAAATCAGAAAAAAGCTGATGGTAATTAAATCGTAATTACCCACGTCATAATTAAAATTTAATCACCAGCGGCCTGAATCTATATTCATCCTTTGTATTCAAAGATGGTTTCAATTGATTGATGAAAAGAGCCTCTAAAGTCATTAAATGATACGTTGATTTTGAGTTTGAGCACAAGATCGTTACGTCATCAATCGACAATTCACGTTCGCATTCTTTCCAATGATCCGCAACCGGGCCATTTCGTCGATGTTCTTTGAAACGACATATCAAATGACGGCTTGTTTGACCGACATAGCAAGACGAACATCTTGGACATGAAAATTTATATACTACGCCACTTTTCAAAGATTTTTCGACTGTTGGCTTTAGTGATGGTAGACAGCTTTTCAGTTTATTCAGCGTGAATATAATTCTGCACGGAGCTTTGATGTTGTTAAGCGTTCGTTTGAAATTATCCGAAACTTTACCACGATACTGAATAAATAACAATTTTTCTTCTGTTTCCTCTTCTTCTTTTTCTTTTTCTTTTTCGTCCTGATCAGTTTGTGGAATCGGCTTTTCAATGATTTTTCTCAATGTGTCTAAAATAATGGGGTCGTAGAATTCAGCGGGATATTGGTTGTTATCTAGAATTCCTTTAGCCTTTTTCAGACTTTCATGAAATGTTTCCCAACTGCTACAAGCTCTATAGACTCTATGTACAAGTCCAGACACAACCGATCTCTTGTATTGTTTTGGTGCAAGGGCGTGGAAATTTAGTGTTAAACCAGTGTCAGTTGGTTTTGTATACCACTTTGAGACAAGGTTTCCGTGTGTTCTTTTTATAGACATGTCTAGAAATGCAATTTCTCCATTGTTTTCACGCTCGATAGTAAACTTTAGTGATGGGTGAATATTATTAATCTCATTCAACTTTTCCTGGATCTTATCTTTGTTGATATTTCTGATAATATCGTCCATATATCTCGCGAATAAATCTGCATCTCCCTTGATAATATCGTCAAATTTACTGAGCCAACCATTAGCAAGCATTGGAGCTGGTGGGCTCCCCATTGCCAATCCATCGACTTGTTGGTAATATCCATCATGAGTCGACATAACTACATTGCTACTACATAGTAAGGTTAATTTATGAAAAGTTTCTCGATCTACTGGAGGTTTTTCGTATTTTCCAGAATATAAAAGACTGGTACAATCATCAATTGCTTCGTTCAGTGGTACATTTGTATATAGGGATGTGACGTCAAAACTCACAAGTTCCTCATTTTCTGCAAGTTGGAGATGTGTAATTAGATCGGATATTTGTTTCGTGGAAGAATTGATGTTGCATTCATCTACTACTGACAGCCACTTTGCTACCTGGTTTGCTAGTTTGTAATATGGAGAACCTGGCATCGATAAAACTGGTCTCATTGGTGTGTTATTTTTGTGTACTTAAGTGTTATTGTGAGATATATTGCCACTTTATTTTACATTCATCTGATACACGTACAGATACATCCACACGTTTGATCCGTACGCCATCTTTACTATGTCTGAAGTACGTTATTTTTTATTACCTTTAGACAACAGTCAAACTGAACTTTCCTGACTTTCAGTAGGTATTTTCTACAGTGGCAAGAACTTGCAGTAAAAAAGTGTTGTTTTATTATGTTGATCTGAATATTTGTTTTTTTATTCTCTCAAATAAATAATTGTCACATAACAAATATAGGAAAAATATTACTATATTGATGAAAAAAATAACAATGGAAGAACTACACTGGTGGTCAAGAATTTCAGAAATAAAGGGTTACAGAAACAAAGGTCAACCTGAAGTAAATGAAACATAGTTTGATAGAAAAATTGTCACTTTCCTGGCGTCAGGAAATTCCTGTTGTGTATTTCTAATACAAAAATCGTAATTTCCTCTGTATAAGTCTAAACATCAGGCTAAACTTCTATTCAAAATAAACTTTATTTTAAAAACAATATTTTAATATGTATTTTGGCTGTCAGCATAATAAAAGAATAACAAGTAAATTGTTCTGTTTTGTTCCCAGAAAAACATGTGCTACCAGATTTTATATCATTTAGTCTCGAGATTGGCAATTAACACAAGACAAGAAAAATTAATTATCTGTTTTGCGTAACTCTCCTTGTTAATTTCTTGATTTTACAATAGTGTTCTTTTTTTCCATTCCATCCCTTTCAAATGCAAACAAGTTTCCCATTTGTCAATCTTTCAAAGTAAGTTTCAAAAAATCTAATTGATACAAAATACAAACTGTGTAAAAAAGTAATTAAGCTGTGGCTGATTTAATCGGTTCCTTAAATGTCTGTGCATTTGTGTTTTGTCACCCTCCAGCATTACATTTTGCATACCTTCAAAAGAGCATCATATAGTTCGTCTTCAGTTGCATCTTCGACATGCTGCACGGTGAAGTGTATACCGCCACCCATCTTATGAATATCCATGTAGGTGGCTCCAGCCAACTACAAAATAAAGTCACAAAAAATAAGATTTAAACAACCCGTAAAAAACCTCTGCTTGACAAGCATACTAAAGCAGTTAATAGTATTAAGTAAAGACATTGATATAAAAGATCTGTTGCAAATTTTAACCTGGCGATGGTGATGTTATCCTTAAATAAGACACAACATAAAGGACCTAACCAGCAATGATGTAAGTGGAGTAAGATTACATTCTAAACAAAACCAAAAAAGTAGGATACGTGTTATAAAAAATAGCGTAACGGTATTACCAAAATTGAGTTGATTTCAGTTTTTATAGACATTGTTTCAAGGCAAAATAATTATGGTCTAACATTAGCTAAACGAGCAATTGTTAGTGAGTACCCAAACCTATAAACCCTATTTTAAGCATTAGTCATTCGGTTATTATTAGAACCATGCATTTCTTAACACATGTTGTGACTTTCTGTTCTTTAAAACAAACTGTGCTAAACTAAGAGTAACTTTATTTCAATAGACCTTTTCATCGATAGCGACACCATTTTGAATTTCCCGCTTTCGCAATGCATCTTCGGACGACTGGGGTATCTTAGTGTCAACAAAAGAATTTGTTGGATTGCGTTGGGTTGTATTTGTTTTAATCATGGTTTTTACTGAAAAAGAATTAATAAAATGGAATGTAAAGGCACTTAAGAAAAATTTGTGTTCCCGAGGCAAATCTTTATCTGGGGGAGGGAGTAGAAAAGCTGATTTAATTAAGAAAGTCCTAACTGCTTAGTTACTTAAACTTCCAGTGTTACCGTCCTTGGAGGAGAAAAGCAGAGAGATACAGGATCGAATAGGTGCAAAATTATGTTGATTATATCAAAATTCCTTTTCCTGAGGAATTAAAATTAGGCTGGGTGAATTCATTCTTATACTTTCCAGACATTACCACAAGCTGTCTCAGGGACTATGCAAAAAAAAGTATTTTAGAAAAAGGTTGCAAAGAAGGCCACAATCTGATGTTTACAGGTCATGTTAGGAATGTTGAATTTAACAGTATTTGAAGTTGTTTAAAGTATTGTTTTATTCGAGGTAATGTAGTGCCACAAACAAGAGTTAGTGAAACACCCTATAATGTTTGGGTGTGCATAAACTATGACAGTCGTGAAATTGTGACTGGAGAGTGTGGCTGTGTTGCAGGATATAGCGAGTCGTGCAAGCATATTTTCGCACTGCTACATTTTGTCGAAAAAAAAGTATCACTGGGACTTAACAAAACTTGCACTTCTAAAAAACAAAAGTGGTAAGAAAAAAAGAAATTAGATCAGCTGCTCCCCCTCCCAATCCTGATTAAAATTTTGCCTCAAAAAACAAATTTTCTGTGCCCATGCTTTAATAAAACAGTTTTTTTAAAGCCACACATCTCTGATTTTATAGGTAATCTGCATAATGTAAACATACAGCAACAGGCTTAGCCTTTCAAAGGGTGGCACTTATCCTGAAGTATGCCTTACATACTTTAAGGGTAGAAAGTGTTTGCGGAAGAAACTTTTTTCGCAGAACCGCAAAAGTTTCTTTCTGCAAACACTTTCTTCCCTAAAAGTATATATATTAAAAGCCCTGTGATGCTTTTATATTTATTAATTACATAAAAAAACATTTGAAACATACTGTATAATAATGGTACGGTTTGCCGTAAAAGCAAAGGAATTTCAGCTTTATGCCATCTATGCCATAAATAACATTTTTTTAAAATGTGTGGCTTTAAAAAAAGCCGTTTATGATGGTGTTTGTAAAGCCTAACATTTCTCTGCAAATTGAAGAGAGTACTTGAATATTATTTTACCAAAGGTGGTTGCATATTCATATTGCTCCAGCTATTGTCCAAATGTGGTCACATAGATCAGTCATTGATATTGGTATAGTATTACTAAGCACCTCTGATCGAGTAAGCTGTATCTTTGACGAACAAATGGGGGCAAAACACAGGTTACCTGGCGTGATAGGAACAAATCATGTACGCTAAAACCTTTATCAAAAAGTACCATAAAATTAGGAGTGAATTTTTTTGCAATATTTGTGTCTTCTGTTATGAATCAGTCACTACATGAACCAGCATATGCAGGTGATATGTATGATATGGAACCAGATTTTGCGCAAAATTTTAATTTTTTCAAGGTATTATGACTTTTATATGTGCTATAGGTCTGATATTGTGCAGCAACGTTGTTAGAATGTTCTATCCACTGTTCAGTACAATCCCCAAAACTAGCTAGGAAAGATGACGGCGATGTCAAATCAACGCTGACACTAAAATCAAAAGCACTGACAGTATCTGGTGTTATAATTTCTTCTTTTACTTTTTCACTGGCTGGTCCTATAAACGCTTCATATTTTGTAGGTGTCGATATTTTGCCTAACTTTCGCTTTTTGGATGCACAAGGTAATGCCTGCCTGTCCTTTGGTTGTTTTCTTTTCCTAGCAGGCTCTTCACCATATCCTTCCAAATATAATGTAGGGTGTTGGCTAACATCAGTGGGTCTTCCATAATCTAAATGGTTTGAGCATATAACACTGTGTTTCTTAAAAATAAAATGCTTCCTATTACATGCAAACCCCCATTTAGAATAAAACTTTGGATCAGGACATTTCCAGAATTTTAGCCCAAGACTCCCATTATATGCAGAGATATGTGGCTTAATTTATTCTTATATTTTCGAGCATTATTACAAGCTCCAACAGCACAGCGATCATTAATTCCAATTTCACAAAAATCCAAGCATAAACAAGCTCCAATGGCTCTAATCTTGTAATGTTTTGATTTCTCAGATACCCCAGTGGTCCGGAGATGCATTGCGAAAGCGGGAAATTCAAAATGCTGTCGCTATCGATGAAAAGGTCTATTAAACCAGCACATACTTCAGTCTTGGTAGTTCATAGATCTGTGTTGGTTTGGAGTTCTTGAATAGAGGTGATTAAGCTAGTTTAGAGGGGTGTTTTCTGACTTCTGTATCTATGCTTAAAATGTGACAATGCACGTTTTGTCATTCAGCTTTTAGGCAACTCCCATCTGAAAACCTGAGCCATATTTAACTTAATTCCTTTAACAACTGTTCCTTTATAACCACTTGATAGCTATAATACTATTATCTTTGACCAAAAATATTCAGCCTCAACAATTCTTCTTTAAATTATAATTCTGCCGAGATTGTTATGACTCGCTCACGACGATAACAATAGAAAGCAATTAAGTTTGTGTGTACACAAAAGATATATGAAGGTTCTTTATGTAGACATGAGATCGTTACACGAGGTCATAAAACTCCCGTACATGTAAAGTTACATTCAAGCGGTACTGTAGCTTTAGTCTACACGCTTGCGAAGTTGTACAAAAAGAAATGACGTAATTGTTTTAAAAAAACGTTAATAACAACAAAGATGGCACATGAACACACCAAGGTTTGTTTTAAAACAGAAGTCAATGCAAAATCATAAGTTTGTAAAAACTTGGGGCACGTGTTGGAGCTTTATTGCATATTTATAAATCAGTATATTTGCTAACTCAACAAAATTAAAAAATTAAACAAAACTGTTTCTATGTGTATGATGCCAATATTTTCAGGAAATGATAAAGAAAGCTCGTATTGATAATACACTGACTGAAATATCCGTCTGTTTGAACGGCTAAAAAAGGGTTAGCGCACCTTAAGACAGTATTTGAGATTAAAGTATTATTAATACTATTATTAATTGTCAATTTAAAACTTGAGAAATTGTTAAAACATTTAATGACTTAACAAGAGTAGTAAGCTTTGAATGCAGAGTTCATAAAATACAGGAGGTGTATGTGAGTTAATACCAGACTCACAATTGGACTATTTTTACCGGCATTACAAAAAATAATAACCTTAGTTTATGAAACATTCAAAGATATTTTATTTGTACATAAACATTACAACAGTATTTTGAGGTTACTATTGACACATTTAATCTTCTGGAAAATAATAGAGGACTATCATCAGCAAAAAATGTGATTTATATTATAGCATTTGAAAGATTATTATAATTGAGAAATAGTAAGGGACATGACACAAAGTAAAATTTTTCCCTTCATGATTTACAAATTGATGTCTTTTAGTAAGGAAGATTTAAAGCAATTAATAACAATACCCCTAATACTATATAGTTCTAGTTTGCGTACAGTATTAAAAGCTTTCTAAAGATCTACACAACACAAGAAAACTGTCCATCATCAAGTTCCCTACGTTAACCTTCAATTAAAGTTATTACAGCATGGTTTGTTGGATGCATGTCTGAAAGCAAATTTTCTTTTAAAAAATACATGTTTGACTTTTATTATGTAATAGTTTTTCAAAAATTCTTTTTTTATTTGAAAGGAGTGTATTAGTAAGATAATTGTTCACATTTTGGATTGACCCTTTTTTTAAAAAAATTTATATTATTTTACTAATTTTAAAGGAGGAGGAAGAATCCTTGGGCTAAAGAAAGACTGACAATTTTTATTAGAAGACAGTTCATCTGATACAATTACTTTTTGAATACCAAATTCTGTTTTTATTGTAATGTAAAGTTTTATTGAGAGTTTCAGCTTTGAAGAAAAATGATTTTGTTACACGTTTCCTTGAGATGAAGTCTTCGTAATCACTGAAGTTGGATAGTTTGTTTTGAAGTTTGGTGGTAATAGAATTGAAGAACTTGTTAAATAAGTTTGCAATTTGAGATAGATCTGTAACTATAATGTTATGTATAGTCAAATATATCTTAGGTTGGCCTTTATTCAATTATTAATGATTTCATTTATACCCTTTCAAATGGCTTTAGAGTTTTTAATGTTTTCTTAGAAGAACTTTTTAAAAAGTTAGTTTTACTGAGCTTAATAATAGTATTAATTTCATTTTCGTGAATTTTATATTGTCTGTATGTATATAACTTTACTTTATTTACTTCATTTTTTGCATTAATAATCTTTTTTAATAGAGGTCCCTATGGATTTTTTAATTCCTTTGGTTATCCATGGTTTTAGATTAACTTTAGCTTGCTTACCAAGTAATGTTTAAAATTAAAAGAATAAAAAAAATTAGAGTTACCTTCATGGCAAATTCATGCACTCTGTCTCCTAACCACACAGGATGTGTGTGGCCATCTATTAGACCTGTTTAATTGCATAGAAAGATTATTATGAAAACAAACAAACACTAAACTGCTAAAGTTTAATGTACCTTAAAGCTTAACACTCACTTAAAAACAAATATGGAAGAGCTTTTTTATCTGTCTTGGAATTACCACTATGTTAAGAAATTTTGGTTGGTTAAAAAAGTCTAGACTTAAACTTAACTCCTGCAAAAAAATAAGTTGACCTCAAAGTGTCAATTTTCATTTTTTGTGCTAATTTTGCTATTTATGCATGACATCATGCACAGGATCTAATCGAGGTGTAGTATTTATTAGCTTTATAAAGGCAGACAGGATGTACATCTATTCTATTTAGCATTTTGAGCATATTTATGTATGAACATAGGATTTGATTAAACTTAAAAAAAAGAAACATTGTTAACAAAATAATAATAATTTACTTTCTGCGTAAAATTAAAGTCTTAAAACAAAATAATATTTTGAAATAACTTTTGCAAGTTTACTCAAAAAATTATATTTTGAAAATTGTAGGTTTCTGCAAAAAATTCTATTGAAAAAAAGTAACAGTTTGATTACAACATCATTTAAAATTAATATAACAATTCATGTGGCTTAAAAATGAAAATTAAGTTTTGGTTTTAAGAACAGCTCAGTTGTAAAAAAAATTCACAGTAGAATACATAACGCATAACAACCTGGCAGCACACATTTTCCACTGGCATCAATCTCTTTTGTAAAACAGCCATCAGAGAACCTTTTTTTGATTTCAATGTCACTTCCAATTGCCTCAATTGCACCTTTTTCATTCACCACTAAAGAATAGCCAGTTTCACCATCTTTGCTGTCCAGTAATGAAACAGTTTTTGTTTGTTCACCACACAACACGAGTTCACCATTTTCACAAACTTTAACAACTTGTTTAGCATGATGAATTAATAAACGCTGCATACTTAATTCTTTTAATCTGAAAAGAACATACAACTATTTATATAATATTAAAATACCTTAATAAACATACAACTTAACATGTTAGCTACGGAAGACTTTGAGCTGTCTTTCCCCAGGACCGCACCCCTACCATAACGTTTTTCTTATTTTATAGGCTTCCAAAAAGATATTTTAATCATGGTATGTGTAACCAAGAATACTGAATATATTTGTCAATCGTCCTGTGTAATGATTTGGTATGTCTCAGGTCGGAGGACAAATATATTCTCAAACAAATATTTATGTTTTCCATACCTCCAAAGTACGCTTATACCCAGTATGGAAGACGAATATATTCGTCACTTACTCAACTTCCATTGGACAATAAAGGAAGCCTGAACATGTTTTGATTATTTGTCTAATCATTTTGTATATTATAGCATTAAATATCCTTTCTTCAAAATAAACAGTTCTTTTCAAATAAGATTAAGAAGAAAGGATGTGGAATTGCGATTGTGTGATAAGAAAGTGGGCATGGTCAGGCATGTTAGTAAAAACATTTTATTTACTAACCATAATTACAAATCATATTTCTTTATAGTTACCATGGCTAAAACATACAACGCAGAAGAAGCTTAGATAATGATGGTAAATCTGAAAGCTTCCCATCAGAGTCCTATTCAAAAATTGATTCTAACCCTGAAAATAATTTTTCAGGTAGAAAAATTACCTTGTAAATAAAGGTGCAACCGAAACCACAACAACGAAAGGTAGACAAGTTACTAGGGGTTCATGTGGTAGAGTAAAAACATGTGGTAGAAGTTCTAGAGCACGAAAAAGATGTCCAAGAACTTGTGGAGGAACTAAAAACAGTAATGCGAATACTACCAGTTCACCTTTATTGTCAGATAACACAGATGCAAATAGAGAAAGCAATACTGAAAATGTTGCGCCAAATGAGGAGGAAAAAGATGAATGGTCAGACGATAACCTAAGTGTCCAAAATTTTGAGGTTCAACGAAGAATCCAGTATCAAAATTGATGTTCCTGCGAATGCAAGTCTGGCTTTTGAACTTTTCTTGACTGAGCAATTACTTTAGAGCTTGTTACAAAAACAAACGAGTAATCAGATAAAACAATAAACAATTCTTGTCCATTACATCGTCGATCCAATTATACAGAGTGGAAAGATGTAACCATGGATGAAACAAGATTTATTGGAATAACTTTCACCATGGGACTTATTCCATTGCTATCAAATAATAAGTACTGGAGCAGAGATCTGATTTACAAGAATTATTTCTTCCAACCCGTTATAAGTAGAAAACCCTTTAAAAGTGTCATACATTTTTTACAATTTGGTGATCAACCAAAATTTAAAAATAATAGATTAGCTTAAGTCAGATTAATTCTTGATCACTTCAACAAAGTGATGTTGGAAATCATTACTCCTGACAAAAAGTTGTCTCTCGATGAATCCATGATATTATGGCGTGGATGACTAATTTTTAGGCATTATATGTTGAATAATATTTGTTATGGTTCTGAAGATATATTTACTTCACAATGTACATGCATAAATGTTTACAGTCAGCTAATATATAGTCTTTACATGGAACTTGCTAGAAGATACTAGTATACAAGAAAAAACGTCTAGAGTGTTCTGGAATGTTCCGTAATGTTCCAGTAAATATCTGACTAGAGTGTCTGTAATTTCAATACTCCTCCTCACTCGCTGTCAGATAGTTCGTAAATACCACTCCTTTCGCGTAGTTCATTAAATTGAACACGACCCAATCCTTTTGTCAATACGTCCGCAACCATGTCCTCGCTCGGACAGTACACCAACGTGATCTTCTTATTCGTAATCTGTTCTCGTATGTAGTGATGCTTAATGTCAATATGTTTTGTACGTCCATCCGGCAGTTCAACGACATCCCATACATCGTTCTTGTATAGTGATTTGATTTCCTTTTTCATTGCGTCGATCCAATTTTCTTTGTCATCACTTTGAAGTGCTTCTTTGATTGAGTTTGGATCTGGTACTTCTTCTGCAACATATACCCAATCACCGTAACGATCTGGTGCTTTTCGTTCTCGTCTCTGCCTATCGGTTTGTAAAGGTTCACCGTTGTCATTTTTGTCAACGTCATTATCTTCCAATTCCAATTCCACTTCATGTTGCTTGACAACTTCTTTTGGAGCTTCTTTGTCATCCTTCTCCTTAGTTCGTGATTTGGTTTCGTTGAAGACAACATCTCTGCTGAAGAAAACTCTTTTCTTCACTTCATCGTACAACCGAAAGCCTTTGGTTGTCGTACCATATCCCAGGAAAATGCATCGTTTCGTCTTTGAATCCACTTTTGCTCTCTCGTCCTTTGGAATGAGTGCGTAAGCGTTGCATCCAAATATACGAAGATAGCTGACATTTGGTTTGTGTCCAGTCCAAACTTCATATGGTGTCATACCTTTAACAGCACTTGTAGGACTACGATTTCGTAAGTAACTTGCTGTTGATAATGCTTCTGCCCAAAAACGCTTGGGTAACTTTGAATCCGCTAACATGGCTCGCACCATTTCCACAAGTGTCCTGTTCATTCTTTCAGCCACACCGTTCTGTTCTGGATTCTTTGGAACTGTTGTTTCATGTCGAATACCTTCTCTTTTGAGATAGTTCTCAAATTCATTTGAAGTGTATTCTCCTCCGTTGTCCGTTCGAAATACTTTAATTCTCGAACCGCTTGACTTTTCGACCATTGCTTTCCATTCCACAAAACTTTATGATGCGTCACTTTTGTTTTTCAGCATATACACCCACACATGTCGTGACTTATCGTCGATAAAGGTGATAAAATATTCAGCTCCGCTAAGTGACTTCTCTTCAATCTTTCCACACATGTCACTGTGCACTAATCCAAGTAATTCATTGGACCGCACTCCTCCTTTCTTTGGAAAAGGTGTCCGGTGCTGCTTTCCATCAACACATGATTCACAAAACTTTGCATTCTTTAATGAATCGTATTCAAATCCATCAACCAAATTATCTTTTGCCAGCATTTCCAGACTTTTAACCCCAAGGTGACCGTAACGTCGGTGCCAAATTGATTCTTTTGTGTCGTCACTTCCACACATTGCAAACTCGCTTTCCGCTTCTCCCTGTCGACTACAGTTGAGATGATACAGGTTTCCAGACTTTGTAGCAGTAGCGACTACTTTGTTGCCATCCAATATACGGCATTCCGACTGACCAAACTCAAACCTCTTACCGGACTTTGTTCCCTTTGAGACACTCAAAAGATTGTAAGACAGTTGTGGTACGTATAAAGTTTCATACAATCGGCATTGTTTCACTTTTACATCCGGGATGTTCACGAATAATTCCACTGTCCCTTTACCAATAGCTTCCAGTGAGTATCCGTCCCCAACAGTAATCTTCTGTGGTTCCTCGAGTTCAACAATGTCAACAAATAAGCTCTCGACATTGCACATATGACACGTGGCTCCAGAGTCCACTATCCAATCGCTTAACTTTTCGGATGCTACTAAAGAATGTTCGACAACAAATCCGAGTTCGATTTCTTCGTCGGACTCCTCCTTTTCGGCGGTACAAGCTTTTTGGTTCATGGGATTCTTCTTGAACTTTCCATCCGATCTCGAATAATTTCCCGCCTTGTTGAGATCACAGTTTCGTTTAATATGTCCGTAATTACCACACCGATAACACCTTGGACCTTTCTGGTTACGCTGATGATGCTTTAACGTCATCGCCTTTATTCCTGGCTCTGTTTCTACCATGTCTTTCTGTTTGCTTTCTTCGTGAAGCAGTCGCTCTGTAACAACGTCAATTTTTGGTACCTCCGAACTTGCTTCGAGCGCCGTGACCAACATGTCGTACGAACGCGGCAAACTTGCCAACAAATGAACCACCTTATTTTCGTCATCCAAAGGATCACCAACAATCGCTAACTCTTCAAAAATCTCCGTCATTGTTTTGATGTGAGTCTGTACCGATTGTCCTTCCTTTAACTTTAACGCATAAAGTTTTCGACGTAATGCCAATTTGTTGGCCCAAGATTTTTTTTGAAATTGATTGGCTAACCTTTTCCATACTTCTGCGGGATCTTCTGGATCCGGACCAAGTATATATAGAAGAGACGATTCAATCGATAAAACGATAGTAGCCAATGCCTTGTCTCTTCTCAATGCATATTTCACCGCTGCTGCTTCGCCATCAGCAGGAGCACCTTCAGTTTCATTAACAATTTTCCACAAACCTACTCGTACCAATGCCATCTTACATTGCAACTTCCATGTCGCATAATTTGATCCATTCAGCGGTTTCAAAAGAATCTTCGTTGCTTCCGCAGCCATTATTCCTCCGGATACTTTCAACTAAATACCGGAATACCAATGTTTTGATTCCGTGATAACAATCACCAAAATTCCGTGAACTACAAATTTCCAAGATGGCGTCAAGTTGTGCACGTACTTTGTTTACAAGTTTCTTCTCACTATCTTCAGTTATACTGGGCAATACTCTGGGCCCATAACCTGTTGAATAATATTTGTTATGGTTCTGAAGATATATTTACTTCACAATGTACATGCATAAATGTTTACAGTCAGCTTATATATAGTCTTTACATGGAACTTGCTAGAAGATACTAGTATACAAGAAAAAACGTCTAGAGTGTTCTGGAATGTTCCGTAATGTTCCAGTAAATATCTGACTAGAGTGTCTGTAATTTCAATATTATATATAATAAAAAATAAACACTATAAGTTCAGTATCAAATTTTACAAGTTGTGTACTTCTGATGGCTTGGTTTTTAACGTAGAAATCTATGGGGGTCAAGGGTTCAACGATGAACATAACTTAGGCCACACTGGAGTGTTGAAACTGATTAAGCCATAACATAGGATATATATCATTTGTTTATCGATCATTTCTACAATTCTGTTTCACTAACGGACCATTTGTCAAAACAGAAAACTTACATATCTTATTTAATTAGCTCATGTGAATTGATATCTGTTATTTAAAAAAGAAAGGAAGAAAGGGGATATAGTCTGGTACCTAATAAAGTAACAGTCTGTAAATGAAAGGACAAAAGAGAAGTGTTAACAATCTCAAATGCGCATCAAGCTGAAATGGTCAGTCTCAACAGAAGAGGAGGGGAAAAAATAAAGCCCAATATTGTGAAAGATTAATGAAGGCATGTCGGGAATTGACAGAAGTGACCAAATGTTATCATATAATTTTGCCCTGCGCAAAACATTGAGATGGTATAAGAAAGTTAGAGTGCATATGCTTGAGAATTTCTTAAGAAATGCATCTTATCTTTATCAACCATACAGACCACAAAGAAAGGCAATGGCAATAACTGATTTCAGAGAAATAAACTTGACTAATCTTGTCAGTGTGCTGGAAGCTCCTGCTTACTTATGACCAGTTTACAAATCAAAAGATAAAAAAACTCACACTATTTCTAGGTCCCTGAGTTTAAGAATAACTAATAAACTATATACCAAAATATTTTTGGCTACACAGTTGTATCAGAGGGAAGACAATCAAGACATTCACTCTTCTCTGACTTGATTTCAAGTCTGCTGACTTTCGATGAGGACGGACGTGCTCTGAAGAAATAGCATAGCAACGTGCCGAGACAAATAACATGACTGAGAGACCGACTATAGCTCGACTTGAAAAACAATTGAAAGAAGGTTTTGATCATATTGAATCACGAATTGATAACCTAACTTCAAAAAGTGAAAAAATTGATTGTGATTTGAACGAAATGAAAAATAAAATTATAAGCAATTTGATCGAACAAAACAAGAAAATGCAAAAAAAAATCGAAGCTTTAGAAAATACTGTATATGAACAAGACAAAGAGTTAAGAGATCTCCAACTGACTACAGAGGCAACAAACCAATATGGCAGACGTAGCAATATTGAGATTTCAGGTGTAACAAATGATATAGATGATGATCAACTGGAAGATAAAATGATAGAGATTTTCAACAAAATGGAGGTCAACGTTACGAAATCCGATATCGAGTCTTGTCATAGGCTTCCTGCGAAGAAAAATCAAACAAAAAAAACCATTGTACGCTTCGTCAATCGCAAAAATTGTCAAAAACTCTTAGAAAACAAAAAAAAAACTGAAAATATAAATTTCGAGGAAATTAAGCTGCCACCAAACAGCAAAATCTACATTTCCGAAAATTTGAATCAATTTTATCAAAGACTGGGATTTGAATGCAGACAACTGAAAAGAAACAAACTCATATACAGTTACAAATATCAAAATGAAGCTTTTTTTATAAAATTTGATAAAACCGATGAAAAACACAAAAAAATTACACATGTGAATCAAATAGTTGAATGGTTTCCTGGGTTCTACCAAAATGAATTGCTCAACTACGGAAACACAGAGAGTTAGATTGTTGTCTTTATCTCACTTTTTTTTCTTTCTGCTACACACGATTTTCCCGCCTAAAGTTCTTTGTTTGTTTAATCTTATCGGTGATATACGCTCAGGTAATTTTAACTTCAATATGGCGCAAGCTTGCTGTGCAGTCAGTATATAGCGTTTGTTTTATTTGTGAAATCGTTTAAAGCCCAAAACCTGTTCTAACTGGTAAGTTTTCACTTTCTCTTTCTTTTTTGTACTTTTAGACCCTGTTGTCCCTTTAAAGCTGCCAGTTTTGTTTCCCCCCTATATATAATTTTTATGCTTAGTTGTAATGTCTGCAAAAAGCTAGTTGATGAATCATGTAAAAAATCAATTTTTTGTGATATCTGTAATTCCTGGATACATTTTCAAAACTGCTCTAGACTTTCAGTATCAGAATTTGATGCCTTATCTCACAATTCTAGTAACTGGGCTTGTCCAAAATGTTTGGACAGGTCATTACCATTTTTTGATTCAGAACATCTGTCAAATTGTAAACCAAAACCAACCCCAAATTCTACATCCCGTATTAATGAAAATGTGAGATCCCTTCTTTCTGATCTTAATAGTATTGTTCATAGCATGGACAACGATGCTGACAGTATCAATTTTCATACAACTAGTTGTAAATACTATGAATGTGAGGTCTTTAACAATCTTAATCTAAATCCAAGGTCGCTCTCAGCTTTTCATCTTAACATTGCCTCAATGGCTAAACACTTTGATGAATTTAACACCCTTTTGACCCTTTTGAGACATGAGTTCTCTTTTATTGGTATTACTGAAACCCGCTTTATCAAAGGCTCACCACCAACTTTCAATTACCATATAGAAGGTTACCAGTGCTTATCCACCCCCACTGAATCCTCAGCAGGAGGGAGCTTGTTGTATATTTCTGACCAGTATAATTTCATTCCTCGTACAGACTTGGATGACATTATGTACCAATCTAAATACTTGGAATCAAGTTTTGCAGAGATGATCTTGCCTAACACAACCAACTTAATTGTCGGTAGCATTTATCGACATCCTTGTATGTCAACAAATTCCTTTAATCGTGATTTCTTAAAACCCTTGCTCAATAAAGTCAGCATTGAAAAGAAACAAATCCTTCTACTGGGGGATTTCAATAAAAATTTGTTAAAACTCAATGAAGATGCAGAACTCTCTGCCTTCATTGATATACTCGGCTCTCACCTTATACTTCCCCAGATCTTATTACCAACAAGAATAGCAGCGACTTCCAAGACATTAATTGATAATATTTTTTTCTCTGTCACTGGTCAACCATCAATCTCTGGTAACCTTATTCACATGATCTCTGATCACCTGCCTCAATTCTTTATATTACCTGACCAATTGACTAACAACTCAGAAAAAAATATTCAATACCAAAACTGGTCCAAATTTGACGAACATAATTTTATTTTAGATTACCTGGATATTGACTGGGGTGTTGAGTTTAATAGTCCTGGACCAATTGACCCAAACAGCTGTTTTGACATTTTTAATTCTAAAATTCAAAAGCTTGTTGACAAACACGTTCCCACAGGTAGGCTCACCAAAAGGCAAATCAAAACCCAACAAAAACCATGGATTACTTCTGCCATCATAAAATCCATGTGTAAACGTGATTTTTATTTTCGGAAATTCACTAAAGCCAAAGATCCAGATTCTAAATCAGAGTTCCGACAACTTTTCAAACGCTACCGAAACATGATTGTCAGCTTATGCAGACAAAGTAAAACAAACCATTACACCAATTACTTTAACCTTTTTTCAAATAACATGCACAAAATTTGGGAGGGTGTTCTTAGCATTATTTCTACGAAACCGTCGAAATCTAATATTCCTACCTCCATTCAGGTTGACGGTAAACTTGAGACAAACCAGATTGATATTGCCAATAGTTTTAATGACTTTTTTACATCCATAGCAAATTCTATTAGGAACAAAATTCCACCTACATCCAAGAGGTACTCTGACTACCTCAAAAACCCAAACCCAGACTCAATTTTCTTATCACCTGTTACCCAAGAAGAAATCATTGGGATTATTGGCAACATCTCTCCAGAAAAATCTTCTGGACCAAACAGTATTCCAATCAAAATTCTAAAATTGTTGGAAAATGATATTTCCAAACCTATATCAATTTTGATCAATCTTTCGTTTGAATCTGGTATCTTTCCTAGATCTTTAAAAATATCCAGAGTGGTGCCTGTTTACAAAAACAAAGGTTCTTCTATAGATGTGTCAAATTACAGACCAATCTCATTATTGTCAAACATTGATAAAATCTATGAAAAGGTTATGTACAACAGAATCATAGGCTTTCTCAACAACCATGATATCCTATATCCCAAACAGTTTGGATTCAGAAAACAGCATTCAACATCACAGGCTGTGCTTACTATAGTTGAACGCATTAGACATTGCCTTGACAAAGGTGAGCTTGCCTGTGGAGTGTTTGTCGACTTACAAAAAGCTTTTGATACTGTTGACCACAAAATCCTTCTATCCAAGCTAAATCACTATGGTATTCGGGGAAAAGCAAATGATTGGTTCAGGTCTTATTTAACTGGTCGTCTCCAGTATGTCTCAATCGGTGAATTCAAATCTCAACTTAAAGCCATTCTACATGGTGTGCCTCAAGGCTCTGTTCTTGGTCCGCTGCTGTTCTTGTTGTATATTAATGATCTGCATAATTGTATCAAATTGTCAGAGACCTATCATTTTGCTGACGACACTCATCTGCTGAAATTCTCAAAATCACTAGAATCCCTTTGTAGAGGGATGAATGCTGATCTTAAACGCCTTGTGTGTTGGCTTAATGCCAACAAAATATCACTGAACTCCAGCAAAACAGAGTTTCTTGTATTTAGATCCCAATCTCGTAGGCTTGAATTTTTACCTTTTTTGATTCTATGCGGTAAGCGCATTTATCCTAGCAAAAGTGTGAAATACCTGGGTGTTCATGTTGATGAACATCTTTCCTGGAAGTATCATGTCTCATCTGTGGCTACTAAACTTCAAAGAGCCAATGGGATGTTATCTAAAATTCGTCACTATGTTCCCCTAAAATCCCTGCTAAACATTTACCATGCTATCTTTAGTTCTCACTTAAGCTATGCTTGCCAAGTATGGGGCACTCGAGACACCACAGTAGCCCACAGAATACTTACCCTCCAAAAGGCTGCCCTTAGGCTCATCACCTTCAGTGAACCAAGATCCCCATCTTTACCTATATTTGCAGAACTTGGAATTCTTAAATTCTTCGACCTAGTTAAAGTCCTTAACATTCAATTTACCCACAAATTCCTAAACTCTAACCTCCCATCTGACACACTTACCTCACTCAAATTTGATCGAATCTCACACTCTCATGAAACTAGATGTAACACAATTGGTTTGCTTATTGAACCAACAGTTAACACATCGACGTTTGGATCTTTTTCATTCTCTAGAATCTCCACATTACAGTGGAACAATCTGCAAAGAAATTATCCTGATACTAACCTCACAAACTGTAAATTAAGCACAATCAAATCCCTAGCTACAAGTTTCTACATGAGTCAATACATCAACTAGCTTTCCTCTTCATTATTTTGTCTCATTACTTTTTTCTATTTGACTATATGGTACTGAATTTTCATTTATACTAATTATAATTAATAATGCTTTTTCATTTTAATCTTTGTAAACTTACAGTATTTACTGACATATGAAAATATTTCACATTTTTCTTGGTGGCTTTCTCCTTTGTTTAGCCTTGGCTATCGGGAAAGTCTCCTTCCTAATTGCTAATTTATTCTTTTAGTATTGTAAATTGTCATTTCTTAGGTAAATAAATGTTTACTTACTTACTTACTTACTTACAACATTCACTATTTAGAACCCCTACCTCCAACAGAAAAGAAAGCAAATCCATTTAGGAAATGCCAGCATTGCAAGAAAAAGGGAATCCAAAAGGAATCTTATTACGTACTGTACTGTAAAGACAAACCACCTCTATGCGTTAATCCTTGTTTTAGGCTTTACCACAGTGACATACAAGTCAGAGGTCCTGAAACTGAGGAAGCCGATAGCGACGATTCATTGATGTAATATTGATATTATTTTATTTAGAGAAAAGATATATCTAACTATAGCTTCTCTTTTTATCTACATATCCTTATTTTTACGGAAAAATATGGTGAAATTATTGAAACTTTCTATCTCTATGTTCTGCATCTCTGATAACCCAAAAGTGATTAATAAATGCAAAAATTGAAAGTTAGGAGATTAAATTAGGTTTTAAATCAAAAATTAAACTTACTCAATAGAAATCATCATTTTATTATAAACAAATATATTCGTCGTCCATATTTTTCTTATAGTGCACTTGATGTATAAAAAACTATTCTGTAGCGAACGTGTTAAAACAAACAAGAAGATCACTACAGTACTGTCTTTACCTTGCATGGTAAACCTGATAGCGTCATTCTTGTATTTAAGGTGCAAGTATAGAAAAAAATCAATTTTTTTGAAAACTTTTTTGTAAAATGATTAGATAGAAAAAAATCTGGTATTTTTAATGGTAAAGAAATGTTTTTTATATACATTTTTTCCAAAAGATTTAAAAAAATACTTTATGCGATGTGATAAAGATCAAATATTGTTCCCACATAATCATATTAGGTATCAATTTTTGCTACTCAATTATGTGAGTGAAGAACACACGCAACATAAAAATTTGGGCTTGAGCCACCAACTGGGCTCGATCCTGTTGTGAGAGAAAAGGCAATTGCAAATGTTATATTTGTCTTGTGTTTAATGTTGTGTTACCTATTATATTTATAGATTAGTTCATTTTAGCTTCTTTGAGCCAATATTAAGCTGGCTATTCTTAACAATCAAAGAAGCTATATTTGATCAATAAACATCATGGAGCGCTATTATGAAACCAGACAGACTGAGTGTTGATCCTAGTGCTGCGGATGCTGACAGACCTTATAAGCATTGGTTTTGTACATTTGAAAACTTTATACAATCGTTAACTGGTCCTGAGAGCATAGCATTTAATAAGTTGAACCTTTTAATTATAGCATTTAATAAGTTGAACCTTTTAATTATATCGATCCAAACATATCCGAGTATATATCAGAATGTGATGGCTTTGAGAACGCAATACAGACATTGAAGGAACTTTATGTAAAACCAAAGAGTGTAATTCTTGCTAGACATGTATTATCCACGAGATAACAAAAGGCTAGCGAAACTCTCGATCAATTTGTGAATGAATTAAAGATTACCTCCCGAAGAAAAACAACTTAATGTATTTTGACGTAGAAACATACTATAATAAACAATATAACTTTGTTTTTGACAAAATTTGTAACATAAGGAAGAAATGTTTCATTCAAATTCAAAATATCACCTTTGTAGCTTGTTTACATCCAGCCGCCATTACTAAACTAAAATCACACGGTGGTCGTAGTGTGTCGTAACGAGTATAGCAAATAGAGGTATCGTTGAACACGAGTTGGATCCCCTTGCTATCGGGAAATTCAGGGCATTCAACAGGATGAAAACTATCTCATCCTGTATGATCTGCTCACATACAGGATTATAGGTCAATATACCGAACTTATTGGGGATAGCCCGGAGAAGGCAAGGCTTGTTGAGAGGTACTGCAATGCACTGCGGTGCCTGCAAGGTAAATTAAGGTATACTCCACCACCCCTCAAATACAAGGCTCGAGGGACTAAGCTCTGCCCTGCCTGTCGGGGGTCCTTGGTGAATAACCACGGGGGTGTATTAATATGTTCGGGCTGTGGTGCCCTGTACCCAAAATTTCATAATCAAAAGTGGAGCAACTATTAGTAAATGGATGTCGTAAGAGATCCGCATACGGCGATCTTTACAGGTCCGACGTCTTGCGGAAAAACACAACGCGTCCTAGACCTGTTGGAAAATGAGTATAGGAAGCACTTCCACAATATAGTGATACTTTGCCCTACCCTACGGTGGAATGCCACCTATTTAGAGAGGGCTTCACTTTGGAAGGATAGCTATGTGTTCCTGATAGACCCCAAGGACCAACTTTTCGAATGGATAGCGAAATCATCCTCATTATTGGCGGGTGAGGAGAGTCTTTTCGTGTTTGATGACATGATATCAGACGAGAGCCTCAATAAAAAAGGCAGCCTTTGCTTGAGCTGGCTATTTCGGGAAGGCATCGCAAGCATAGCCTGTGGCTACTCACGCAGTCGTACACTGCCTTGCCCAAGAATTTGCGGAGACAGAAAAAATCCCTGTTTTTATGGTACCCTAATGAGCGCTCGGATGATTACAGCCATCGTTGCCATTTATTGTTTACTCTTCTGGCAGTCATTGCATCGATACCTTATCCTTTGATGAGGGCATATTTGACTTCCTCCGCACTCTTTGCAGATGGATCTCCTCCTTTGATGAGGACAAATCTCACTGCCCTTGCAGTCTTTACACTTGGATCTTATCCTTTTATGTTTACATATTTGACTGCCCTTGCAGTCTTGACAATAGGCCCTCTGCCTTTGATGGGGTAAAATCTGACTGCCTTTGCAGTCTTTACAATAGGCCCTCAGCCTTTGATGAGGGCAAATGCTTCCACCCCTGCAGTCTTTACACTTGGATGTTATCCTTTCATGGGCGCACTTGTTTTTGGTACGCTGCTGTTTCTTTTTATCCAGGCAGCCTATGCAATTTTTTGTCAGTTTTCCAACTTTTAACACCCTAAATGCATCCAAGGCCAACACTTTTTCACAACTCGAGCATTTCCTGGTCTCCTCCATAATGAATCGTTTTTGCCCTAGGAGGACAAACATGAGTTGTGGTCGTTTAATACTCCACAGAATGGAACCTACCGTCCAGGACATTCAGCTGGCCGTCTTGAAGCAAATACACGTAAGCTATGAAATCTCCGGTTCTGTCTGCTTTCTTTGTGATATGTAGGGTAATCCCATCGGACAGACGTTGTAGGTCCCTTCCACTACCATGCAATCCATGATCGGGGGATGCTCGAAAGTCGTTGAAGAGGGCATACCTTTCATTGAAAAATTGCCCAATGGTCACGCTGGAGTCATGGGTACCAAAGAGGTTCACAATCTGCTTAAGGTGATCCTTGGGGAGCATGGCATGGGAATACAAATCGTTGGGCTCTCCCTCGACAGTGACGCTAACCTTCTCAATCCCGGGGTTATAAAACGTTTCGTTAACGCCAGCGTAGGCCTTCATCTTTCCGGGGTATATGAGGAGTAGCAAGACACCCTAAAACGATTTTGAGGGGGTGTCAATTGGATGTAAAAACTTTTTTAATAGTAAGCACCTTGCTACGGAGTATTCTTTCGTATGGCAGGGCCAATCTTGCATACCTCGACATCATGGCGCTCGCGAGACCTTCATGACTGAGCTTATCAAATTCCAGCCTAATGTTGTTTATCACGTACGCGGCATCGGCTGCCTTCGCCGCTGCCCTGGACCCCGTACCTCCATCCTTGATGACGTCAGCATGTTCTGCAAAATGTATTACGAATTGTAGCCTGTCGTACAGGCTCGCTGCATAAAAGGGTAGGTCCCTCGTCAGTTCAAACATCTTGCCTAGTGGTATGCAGAAAGTGTTGCCATAGGCCGCCACGATTGCTTTCTCCTCATCCGTTCCTACATGACCAGTTGCCTTGACCTGCAGGGCCCTGATGGTCCCGTCGTTAGGATTGATACCCTCCAGGACAAGATTGTTGTCCCTATCAAATTTTGGCAGCCAGAGGTCCCTCTATACGGCCAGGATATTATAATCCGATATGTTTTGAATTTCGTTGCCGTTCAAAGTGATACGTAGGTTCTTCACTAGGCTTTTACCAATGTTATTGACAATGGTACGTGTCGTGTTGTTCCCCGTCAGCGTCAGGTCAAATAGAAGTTTGAGACTACCTGGAAACATTATATCATTCCCGGACATATTAGGCACATCCACACGCAGGTCTTCGTTCTGGTTGATGGTTAAAGGTATGTGACTTATCTGTACCCTTTGTTTCCGGCCCGTAATACCAAAGAGTTGCTTCATCTCTGCATAGGGGTCTAGCGTCGTTCCAAATGCACTCATGTTTTATTATATAAGGAAATTTAAAATAAAGGAATGCCAACCAATCCAGTATTTGTACCTGACATTGATATTGATGATGATGATGAAGATGATGGGGGCCATCCGGATAAGCCGGATGATACTACATCAAAACTCCCCGGAACGTCAAAACTTCCCGGAACGTCGGGACCTTCAACAGAACAACAGCATGGAGATCTTTCAGGGCAGAGGCAAAGGTTACTAAATTGAAAGATCGATGGCCTTTACGATCGTCTTATAGAAAAATTGGGGTTACAGCCTAATGCGAAATACTACGATATGTTCAGGGAAGATAAGGGTAATCAACATATTGTAAGGGAAATAGTAAAAGGTAAGAAAACCTTCAAGGAAATAGTGGTTACTAATCAAGATGGTAGCCTAAAATCCGTTGGTCAGGTACAAACGCTCCTGGGTAGTAATCGCCTGTAAGCCCTGGGGTTTGTCGACTATGTTAACCCAATGAAGGCGGTAAATTTAGGGCCCAGAACCTTCTGAAAAGGTATAATAAGATAGAGGCCGAGGCCGAACATATTGAAATGGAATCGTTGGAGGAGATGGATGAATTTGTAGATGAGGAGGATGGGGGTCATCCGGATAAGCCGGATTGTTTGTTGGGCCTGATGAAGGTGGTATCACCCCACGTGAAAGAAGGGGACTTGACCTCGAGCTTCAGACGTTAAGGGGTAACTTGAAAAGCCTGAGAAATAAGATGATCCTATACGACAGCGAGATTAACAAGGCAGAGGGTAGGGTGAAAGAATTTGAGAAGCAGAAGGGCGGGGCAGACGAAGGACAGAAGGCTAACCCTGAGAAGGAGATAGAAAAGGGGAAGAAAGAGATTAAGGACTTGAATGATAAAAAAAGGCGATAGGGGAGGCACATGGTATACTCTCTACCGACATATACCCCAGCTGAGGCATATTAAGGACACGCTATTAAAAATCGCCAGGGATAACACAACTCTGCTTAAGAAGCTTCTTATACTCTTCAGGAAACAGGGGATAGCCATAGCTAGTATAGTCTCTGCTATTGGGCTGTTGATAAGCACTATTGTACTCTCGGTTACAGGAGGGGGAGGTGCAGCAGCAGGTGGTGAAAAAGGCTTTGTGGAGAAACAACTGGAAAGGCTTGGAAATTTTCTTAAATATCTAGCAGGCAAGGCAGGTGCCGCCCTACCCGGAAGTATCGGTACAGTGGTCTCCTTCCTTCTGAAAGTAGCGTCAACCATCGTTACATATGCAGCCAAACATTTGTATATGGCCATTGCGGGAGCTGCCGGGCTTGTCGTGTTATACATAAAATAAGCCTTATTTTTTCTCAACCATATATATGGTAAGATTATACCTACCCCTATGGTGATTAATGAGGCCTTGGTATCCTCGTGTTGGTTTGGTGGGGGTTGTTCGGGTATGGGAGACGATGTTGTTGTAGGTCGGGGGGGGGGGGGGTGGTATAGCCTGTATGGTATGATCGGGTATACGAGGTGTGGTATGCTTTGGAGGTATAGGATGCGTGTCATGCTTTGGGGTATATATATGTGTTTTAGCAGTATGCTTGAGGGGTGTGGCAGACGCATGCCGCACAATAGACTTGTTATTTAGATCAAGCCTGATACCAATCATTGCACTTGCGGGAGCAATCAAAATGCTGTTGTTATACCCTACACATATGCCTAATGCGGTGGTCGCGCAATGGGTAGCGAAATTAACCTGAATATTCCAGTAGCTTGCTCTTTCCAATTCACATTAACGGGGTCATCAAGGTAGATTGTTGGAACCTTTATGGCGTATTTGGTAACTCCGGGAATACCACGGAAATATGGGAGTCCTTACTCACGTACAGGTCCTGATGGTCTAAATTTGTAACGCCAAGTGGCCATTCACCCCTGTTACTTTTATACTTTGCAGAGTGATTGTATTGGTTGATGTTCATTTCTCTTAAAACAAAAGGATATGAAACAACTCTATATAAACGACATAGATAAACCTACCATATTTGAAGACTACTTGGGACAGGACACCCGTATTGCTCTAAAATCGTTAAGCATTAGACCTGGATGGCTGAACCTATATAGCAATACAGAGTTTACCATACGTAAGGTAGGACCTGACCAGAGAGTGACTCGGATTGAGATCATCAGCGGCTTATATAGGATAGAAGATATTGCGACTATTGTGAATAGCCAGGCAGAGGACAAGATCAAGCTTTTCGTATTGAAAAGTGGCTACTGTAGACTTCGTGTCAGTGATGGGTACTCAGTGGTGATGAATCGACAATTACAAGAGCTCCTAGGCCTACCCTACGATCCTAGTAAGAAGTATTATATGAAGGGCGACTATGTTGGGTACTATATGACCGACACTTACCATAGGCTGAGACTCGTTTGTCCCCAGTTGGATGAGGACGATTACCTCCCTGATGGCAAAATTCTGGCCCTGCTTCCCATCAAAGAATTGAACGCCTGGGGGGACATGCTGACCTGGCGTTTTGATACCCTAACGTACCTTCCACTAAAAGGCTCCACGGATCGTTTGGAATGCCTTTTAACGGACGTATTCCACCATGAAAAAAATGTGACGTTCACCGGCCTTACGATGCAAAACCTGATAGAATAAATGAGCGATATAGCTAAGCTGCACCAAAATTTACCGAGTGCACCCCCCAAGGCTCCGGTCAGGATGAAGGACAAATTTTTAGGCTGAAAAAAATAGAGGAGATTGAACAATATTTCCGGGATGAAATAAAAGAGCGGAATAGACTTGGGAAGAAGTTCAAAATGCACAATACATGGGTACGCTTCTGCGACCATGGTATGCTTGGCGTAAGTGTTATTACGTCAGGGCTTGGCATTGGGGCTATAGTGTCGGGCCTGGGGGTCCCATTGGCCTGTGCAATGGGGGGTCTTGCGATTGCTGCCGGAATAGGGCAAACCGGTCTTCGGAACGCCTCCAAACGGTTGCATGTTAAGTCCAAAAAACATCTGGCTATCAGATTAGTTGCCGAGAGCAAGCTGAACTCTATCGTTGACCTGGTCAGTAAGGCAATGGAAAATGGCGTTATCACTGACTACGAGTATAGTCTAATTAGCCGTGAAAGGGAAAGGCAAATGCAGCAACGGTTTAATAGAATTGTAAATATCATCAACGAACAGGAGAGAGCCCAATTGGCTGCCAAGGGTAGGGAAGAAGGGAGACAGGACGTTTTAAAAAAACTTCAATCTGGGCAGTATGTAAGCGATACCTAGAGTCCCCACCTGAGTATAGACCTTAATTTGTATTATATTTTACAGACCCAAAAAGGTCTATAAAATGTATGGTTCTAGTCCTCGCTTAGCAACCATTCCTTTTTAAAGTCCTTATACCGACATTCTGTGATATGTACCCGGGGGTAGTGATATTTACCTTGTACATATACCGATGAAATGGCTAGGATGGCACTGACCTGGCAGGGCTCATCATAGGGTATCAGCATACCCGGGAATTTGGTAGTGATCGCGTCCTTGTAATATTGGAGTTTGGCATTAACATAACGGTCCTTTTGTACAGGCTCCATTGTCAGTTGTTTGAAAATCCTCAATCTTTGATGAGGAGGATGGGGGTCATCCGGATAAGCCGGATTGTTTGTTGGGCCTGATGAAGGTGGTATCACCCCACGTGAAAGAAGGGGACTTGACCTCGAGCTTCAGACGTTAAGGGGTAACTTGAAAAGCCTGAGAAATAAGATGATCCTATACGACAGCGAGATTAACAAGGCAGAGGGTAGGGTGAAAGAATTTGAGAAGCAGAAGGGCGGGGCAGACGAAGGACAGAAGGCTAACCCTGAGAAGGAGATAGAAAAGGGGAAGAAAGAGATTAAGGACTTGAATGATAAAAAAAGGCGATAGGGGAGGCACATGGTATACTCTCTACCGACATATACCCCAGCTGAGGCATATTAAGGACACGCTATTAAAAATCGCCAGGGATAACACAACTCTGCTTAAGAAGCTTCTTATACTCTTCAGGAAACAGGGGATAGCCATAGCTAGTATAGTCTCTGCTATTGGGCTGTTGATAAGCACTATTGTACTCTCGGTTACAGGAGGGGGAGGTGCAGCAGCAGGTGGTGAAAAAGGCTTTGTGGAGAAACAACTGGAAAGGCTTGGAAATTTTCTTAAATATCTAGCAGGCAAGGCAGGTGCCGCCCTACCCGGAAGTATCGGTACAGTGGTCTCCTTCCTTCTGAAAGTAGCGTCAACCATCGTTACATATGCAGCCAAACATTTGTATATGGCCATTGCGGGAGCTGCCGGGCTTGTCGTGTTATACATAAAATAAGCCTTATTTTTTCTCAACCATATATATGGTAAGATTATACCTACCCCTATGGTGATTAATGAGGCCTTGGTATCCTCGTGTTGGTTTGGTGGGGGTTGTTCGGGTATGGGAGACGATGTTGTTGTAGGTCGGGGGGGGGGGGGGGGGTGGTATAGCCTGTATGGTATGATCGGGTATACGAGGTGTGGTATGCTTTGGAGGTATAGGATGCGTGTCATGCTTTGGGGTATATAAATGTGTTTTAGCAGTATGCTTGAGGGGTGTGGCAGACGCATGCCGCACAATAGACTTGTTATTTAGATCAAGCCTGATACCAATCATTGCACTTGCGGGAGCAATCAAAATGCTGTTGTTATACCCTACACATATGCCTAATGCGGTGGTCGCGCAATGGGTAGCGAAATTAACCTGAATATTCCAGTAGCTTGCTCTTTCCAATTCACATTAACGGGGTCATCAAGGTAGATTGTTGGAACCTTTATGGCGTATTTGGTAACTCCGGGAATACCACGGAAATATGGGAGTCCTTACTCACGTACAGGTCCTGATGGTCTAAATTTGTAACGCCAAGTGGCCATTCACCCCTGTTACTTTTATACTTTGCAGAGTGATTGTATTGGTTGATGTTCATTTCTCTTAAAACAAAAGGATATGAAACAACTCTATATAAACGACATAGATAAACCTACCATATTTGAAGACTACTTGGGACAGGACACCCGTATTGCTCTAAAATCGTTAAGCATTAGACCTGGATGGCTGAACCTATATAGCAATACAGAGTTTACCATACGTAAGGTAGGACCTGACCAGAGAGTGACTCGGATTGAGATCATCAGCGGCTTATATAGGATAGAAGATATTGCGACTATTGTGAATAGCCAGGCATAAAAAAAGGCGATAGGGGAGGCACATGGTATACTCTCTACCGACATATACCCCAGCTGAGGCATATTAAGGACACGCTATTAAAAATCGCCAGGGATAACACAACTCTGCTTAAGAAGCTTCTTATACTCTTCAGGAAACAGGGGATAGCCATAGCTAGTATAGTCTCTGCTATTGGGCTGTTGATAAGCACTATTGTACTCTCGGTTACAGGAGGGGGAGGTGCAGCAGCAGGTGGTGAAAAAGGCTTTGTGGAGAAACAACTGGAAAGGCTTGGAAATTTTCTTAAATATCTAGCAGGCAAGGCAGGTGCCGCCCTACCCGGAAGTATCGGTACAGTGGTCTCCTTCCTTCTGAAAGTAGCGTCAACCATCGTTACATATGCAGCCAAACATTTGTATATGGCCATTGCGGGAGCTGCCGGGCTTGTCGTGTTATACATAAAATAAGCCTTATTTTTTCTCAACCATATATATG
This sequence comes from Hydractinia symbiolongicarpus, assembly GCF_029227915.1. Lineage (NCBI taxonomy): Eukaryota > Metazoa > Cnidaria > Hydrozoa > Anthoathecata > Hydractiniidae > Hydractinia > Hydractinia symbiolongicarpus. The sequence continues at coordinate 12,581,775 of NC_079888.1, forward strand.
GTAAGATTATACCTACCCCTATGGTGATTAATGAGGCCTTGGTATCCTCGTGTTGGTTTGGTGGGGGTTGTTCGGGTATGGGAGACGATGTTGTTGTAGGTCGGGGGGGGGGGGGGGGTGGTATAGCCTGTATGGTATGATCGGGTATACGAGGTGTGGTATGCTTTGGAGGTATAGGATGCGTGTCATGCTTTGGGGTATATATATGTGTTTTAGCAGTATGCTTGAGGGATGTGGCAGACGCATGCCGCACAATAGACTTGTTATTTAGATCAAGCCTGATACCAATCATTGCACTTGCGGGAGCAATCAAAATGCTGTTGTTATACCCTACACATATGCCTAATGCGGTGGTCGCGCAATGGGTAGCGAAATTAACCTGAATATTCCAGTAGCTTGCTCTTTCCAATTCACATTAACGGGGTCATCAAGGTAGATTGTTGGAACCTTTATGGCGTATTTGGTAACTCCGGAAATACCACGGAAATATGGGAGTCCTTACTCACGTACAGGTCCTGATGGTCTAAATTTGTAACGCCAAGTGGCCATTCACCCCTGTTACTTTTATACTTTGCAGAGTGATTGTATTGGTTGATGTTCATTTCTCTTAAAACAAAAGGATATGAAACAACTCTATATAAACGACATAGATAAACCTACCATATTTGAAGACTACTTGGGACAGGACACCCGTATTGCTCTAAAATCGTTAAGCATTAGACCTGGATGGCTGAACCTATATAGCAATACAGAGTTTACCATACGTAAGGTAGGACCTGACCAGAGAGTGACTCGGATTGAGATCATCAGCGGCTTATATAGGATAGAAGATATTGCGACTATTGTGAATAGCCAGGCAGAGGACAAGATCAAGCTTTTCGTATTGAAAAGTGGCTACTGTAGACTTCGTGTCAGTGATGGGTACTCAGTGGTGATGAATCGACAATTACAAGAGCTCCTAGGCCTACCCTACGATCCTAGTAAGAAGTATTATATGAAGGGCGACTATGTTGGGTACTATATGACCGACACTTACCATAGGCTGAGACTCGTTTGTCCCCAGTTGGATGAGGACGATTACCTCCCTGATGGCAAAATTCTGGCCCTGCTTCCCATCAAAGAATTGAACGCCTGGGGGGACATGCTGACCTGGCGTTTTGATACCCTAACGTACCTTCCACTAAAAGGCTCCACGGATCGTTTGGAATGCCTTTTAACGGACGTATTCCACCATGAAAAAAATGTGACGTTCACCGGCCTTACGATGCAAAACCTGATAGAATAAATGAGCGATATAGCTAAGCTGCACCAAAATTTACCGAGTGCACCCCCCAAGGCTCCGGTCAGGATGAAGGACAAATTTTTAGGCTGAAAAAAATAGAGGAGATTGAACAATATTTCCGGGATGAAATAAAAGAGCGGAATAGACTTGGGAAGAAGTTCAAAATGCACAATACATGGGTACGCTTCTGCGACCATGGTATGCTTGGCGTAAGTGTTATTACGTCATTGGCATTGGGGCTATAGTGTCGGGCCTGGGGGTCCCATTGGCCTGTGCAATGGGGGGTCTTGCGATTGCTGCCGGAATAGGGCAAACCGGTCTTCGGAACGCCTCCAAACGGTTGCATGTTAAGTCCAAAAAACATCTGGCTATCAGATTAGTTGCCGAGAGCAAGCTGAACTCTATCGTTGACCTGGTCAGTAAGGCAATGGAAAATGGCGTTATCACTGACTACGAGTATAGTCTAATTAGCCGTGAAAGGGAAAGGCAAATGCAGCAACGGTTTAATAGAATTGTAAATATCATCAACGAACAGGAGAGAGCCCAATTGGCTGCCAAGGGTAGGGAAGAAGGGAGACAGGACGTTTTAAAAAAACTTCAATCTGGGCAGTATGTAAGCGATACCTAGAGTCCCCACCTGAGTATAGACCTTAATTTGTATTATATTTTATAGACCCAAAAAGGTCTATAAAATGTATGGTTCTAGTCCTCGCTTAGCAACCATTCCTTTTTAAAGTCCTTATACCGACATTCTGTGATATGTACCTGGGGGTAGTGATATTTACCTTGTACATATACCGATGAAATGGCTAGGATGGCACTGACCTGGCAGGGCTCATCATAGGGTATCAGCATACCCGGGAATTTGGTAGTGATCGCGTCCTTGTAATATTGGAGTTTGGCATTAACATAACGGTCCTTTTGTACAGGCTCCATTGTCAGTTGTTTGAAAATCCTCAATCTTTTGCTATACCTGTCGGTATTTATCAACCCAATCGGGGTATTCCTCAAAATCGAGGCTCATTGCTGGTACTGCATCGGCTTTATACCGTGTTACCCCATGCACGGACCAGATTTTGGGCGTCTTTACTCTCAGGGCAACCACGAGATCCTGTGTATGGTATCCCACCACATATCGTTTGTCCTTACCTCCATTGGCAGGCCTGGCTTCTGATACCGTCAGGTATTCTACATTGATATCTTCGATATTTGTAAACGTGGTAGCAAAATTGTAGAATAGTTTTGGATTGACAAGCTCGTTCTCAAATTTCAACATCTTCTTTATTGTATATGAACGATTGCAGAGAATTGCATGTCATTGTACATGCACAGCCACGTCCGTTATATGAGATATGTTCATGGTAGCAGTGCCAGCATAACATTTTACCACCTACCACGAACCTACGCTAATAGGTACATTTATCATAGGCATTGAGTACTGCCAAACAGTCGTCACAATGCTCATTCATTTATTAGAATGTCAAGACGATCCTCGATATCCCTAATCCTTCGTTCATTGGACCCCTCCTTCTCCTCTTGTACACATGCCAGGGTTACAAGTGGCAGGCATAGACCGATGGCGGTCAGGAAGGTCATAAATAGCATACTTTTCAAGCTATATTGACAGTTAATACACATTTATTATATGTCACACATATTCAAGTACCTCGGGATCTTTTTCAACGGCCTTATTGCACATGTCTTGCGTTTTGAACCAATCCGGCATGTGCCTGAGCATGCGTGGATTCTTTTCAACAGACCATTACACATGTCATATGTTTTGAACCGATCCGGTGCATCCCCGAGCGCAAGGGGATTTTTTCAATAATTTTGTTACACATGTCCCGCGTTTTGACCCGATCCGGTACATACCTTATCAGCCATGGCTTTTTTTCAACAGCCTTATTACACATGTCCTGCGTCTTGAAACTCATCATTATTAGTACTATTATCTTGCAACAATTGCTGCAAGATAACGTTTTCAGGGCAACCCCGAATATTTTTTGAGACCTACCTTTTCATCCTCTGAAAAGCACCAATCGATGACCCTATCCGGATGCCAGGCTAATGGAAGAAGATCCTCTTTAATCCAGGCCTTTTCGGATTTCTTCCGAAGATGGGCAGAGAGTAGTTCAGGCCTCATGTTCATGTTACTAAACATGTCCTGGGTGACAAACCAGTCCGGCACAAACTCGAACAGCCAGGGGTCCCTTTCAACAGCCTTGTCACACATGTCCCGCGTTTTGAACCTATCCGGTATATATTCGAGCATTTCAGGATCCTTTTCAACAGCCCTGCTACATATGCCTTGAGTCATGAACCGATCCGATACATGCTGAAACATGTCGGGATTTTTTTCGGCAGCCTTGTTACACATATCTTGCACTATGAACCGATCTTGAAATCCTTTAGAAAAACTTTGTTGCACATGTCTTGCGTTTTGAATCTATATGGTATATAGCCGAGCGCGTGGCTATTCCTCCGAACGACCTTGTTGCACATACCCCGCGTTTTGAACCGATCCTGTATATACCGTAGCAGGTGGGGCTCCTCCTCAACGATCTTGTTGCACATGCCCCGCGTTTTGAACTGATACTCGAACAGCCAAAAATGATTTTCAACAGCCTTGTCACACATGTCCTGCGTCATGAACTGATCTGGTATATGTCGAAACATGTTGGGATTATCCTCAATAGTCCCGTTAAAATATTCCTGTTTTTCAATTAAATTGATAAAGTTGGTCGTATTTAAAGCTGAATAACGTTGAAGGCCTCGTTTTTTGGCCAGCAATCTTAACGCGGATAATGTTTTACCTTCCATTTGCTATTATTGTTTTTTCTTTTTGATTTTCACAATTTTTTATTCTGCTTAAAACTAACACATCTTACTGCGCATGCGTTGATGATTAGGGAATTCCCGTTTTAACTCATTTGATGTATACTTTGATGTTCGTTGATTTTTAGGGAATTGCGCTAGAAAATATTGGACCTCTTATTCTACTTTAGATGACGTCATCAGAATACTAGGTCTTATGTAGATTAATATGGAATGGTATTGGATGGGTGTGTAAAATATTATGGACTTGTTGTGACGCCACGGCATTGCGCGCAAGCGACTGCGCCAGAAGGAAAATTTCTCCATCTCTCAATAAAGGTTTGTTGTTATCGCTTTATTAATCTTCCAATTGTTAGTTTACTAATACTATTATAGCTAGTCTATAAAGCCCGTAGATCCACTAAGGCAGAAAAACAATGGAAAAATAGGTTGCTTTAGATTTTCTGCTGACGTCAGCAGTGCATATACAAAAATAAAATTGGTGAAATTTAGTCATTTCTTGTCTGTAATGTGTAGAGGTTGAAACGCTGATCAAAATAATGTATAGTATCGTATGTTTTTGACAAACGCCTAAGGAGATTTAAGGGCTTAAAAATATTGCTGACGTCAGCAAAGTCCCTTCAAAAAGTTACCAAAAAATTTCTTCACAAATTCGTACACCCGTTGCAATCATCGTATAGATCTTGAAATGCTGATCAAGAAAATGTATAGGAACATGAACTTTTGACAAACGGTTGTAGAGATATTGGGAATTGAAGGTTTTGTGTTGACGTCATCAACCCGCCCATTCCGAAACAGATTCGGGGACCCAAGTTTGGGAAACTTTCCCAAATTGGTCCAAGGTGGTCCCTAGTTACCCACGCGGTGAAAAATCATTGACGTCACCACCTCGTTTCCAAGTTATTTGGCCTCAAAGTTTTAAGTGCACTGTAACGGCTTCATTAATTTAATATAGGATATTGACGTCAAAGTGGTGTTATTGACGCCGCGCTGTAACGTCAGAAAATTTAACATATTGGACATGCATTTTTCGGTTACTTCAAAGAAAATTTCCCTAAGATCAAAGGAAAACGAACATATCCACTCTGCCTGCTACAGACACACGGAACTAGCGTATTCTTATATAGACTAGTCGATAAGGCCGTGGAAAAATCCACTTAGGCAGGATAACAGAGAAAAACAACCGTCATTTAAATTTAGCTGACGTCCGCAGAGACCTGTCAGAACACAAATTTTTTTCATAAATTTGTATGCCTGTTGCCTTCATCGTATAGATCTTGAAACGCTGAGCAAGAAAATGTATAAGATCGTGCACTTTTGACAAACGAATGCAGAGATATTAAGGTTTACAGGTCTTTTGATGACGTCATTAACCCGTCCATTCCGAAACGGATTCGGTAACCCAGGTTTGAAAAACTTACCCAAATTGGTCCCAGGTAGTCCCTAGTTACCCACGCAGGAGATGACGTCAGTTATTTCCACCTGTTTCAAAGTTATTTAGCCTTAAATTTAAAAGTGCAATGCAATGGCTTCACTAATCTTATTATACTTTCCTTTGACGTCAATATTGCTTCAACGTCAAAGCTTGGTTATTTACAGAACAAAAATTATAGGCGATGTTTTACAGACTTTATCAAGGAAAATAGTAAAGAAATTCTATCCACTTTGCAAAAGTCACAGACAAACAGAACTGGCGTATAGAGATTAGAAAATGTATGTTCTGGCACAATCGCGTGCGCGCAATGCCGTGACGTCACAGCAAGTCAACGACAATCCCCTATTAGTCACCGCATCATCCAAACCTAGTCCCTATTAATCCAGCACCATCCGAGACCATTCCATATTAATCTACATAGGACTTAGTACTCACTACAGATGACGTCATCAAAAGTGGAATATGTAATATATTTTCTAACACAATTCCCTAAGAATCAACACGCACATCTCAGGGAAATTCCCCTTACTTATTTGCTGTATGATAGGGAATTTCCCTTGAGGGAAACAACTGTGTCAGTTTCGAGAAGAATGAAATCCTCCGAATTTGTTAAAAACCGTATATAATAAAAAGAAAATGGATTCAAAAACTGTCAAACAATTACGTGATATTGCAAAAGGTCGTGGATTAACAGGGTATTATAGACTACGTAAAGCTGAATTGGTTAGCCTATTGAATGTACCACAGAGGCCACAATGAAGGGCTGGACAACGAAAGCCCGTAAGACCTGTAACCATACTACCAACGCCGGAGGCCATGGATATTTTTGAAACCCAAGAGATGTCGAAAAATCGATCGATCGTAAAATCCAAGATGCAGGAATGGTACAACTGACTGGTTGATGCCATCTCAAAGCCTATAAAAGAAGGGGTCATGAGTAATTATGCAAAATTCAAACGCGGGGTGATGGAGCTCTATCGCAGGGTAGCAAATACAAGACCTACGCTGCATGATGAAGTCGAACAGGAGGCCAACGAGGACTATCTACATGAATAGCCGGGGCAAGATTTTACCCCCCAGGAACATAAGCATGTTCCGCATTCCCGGTATAGGAAGAGCGGACGTCGACGGGTATATAGGGATGGTGCAACCAAACCTAAAAACCTTAGTTGAGGGGCAGGTAGAAGATATGGAGTCAGCAAAGATACAGCTGTCACTATGGATACATTGAAGGAAGCCAATAGAGAGAACCAAAGACTATGAGGAGGCGAATAAGGCATTCCATAGTAATATGGCCTCAGTATTCCAGGGTAGCAACGTAGATGATATACTGAATACAATGTTTGCCAAAGTTAAAACACATGTGGAAAACCCGGCATTCCCCAAAAGTAGCTTCACGATCGGTCGAATACTACACCTTGATGTAGACTACCATAAATTGAGCCCATAAAGGGAGTTCATCATATACACAGGCACCTAAATGGATAGCCTCCAAGAAGGTCATTATTAACCCTAAAAATGAGGATGAGGAGTGTTTCAAGTGGGGCATCATCGCCAGCCTACATCATGAGGAGATAGGGAAAAATCCAAATATAATTTCCCAGATGAAACCATACGTAGGCCAATATAATTGGGAAGGTATAGAGTTCCCTACAAGTATCAAGATATATCAAAGTTCGAGAATAATAACAAGGAGATTGCGGTGTACGTCCTGTATATAGATGGAAAAAGGATCAATATTCTACGTCGATCAACGCATAACTGGCGTGGCAAGCAGGTAAATCTACTGTACATAACTGATGGCAAGAAGAATCACTACACGGCCATCAAAAGCCTCTCACGGCTCCTAGGTATTGAGACCTCAAAGAATACTGCAAAAATGCACTTTTGCCTGAACTGCCGCCAGGCATTCCCCATAATCGAGTCGAGAGATAAGCATTACAGGCACTGCAAGGACCACTCTGCAGTCATGATTACAATGCCAACAGAGGCCGAAAAATGGTTATATTATAGGGATGGCCAGCAACACTTCAAAGTACCCTTTTCCATCTATGCAGATTTTGAGAGTCTGCTTGTCCCAGTAGAGGATACAAGGGGCAAAAAGACTAAAAAGCTGAGCAAGCACGTACCATCTGGATGGTGTATCTATAGCACATTTGCCTATGGAGATGTACCGGATCTCCTAACGGTGTACCGCGGCAAGGACTGCGTCACCCGCTTTGTCAACCATCTGGAGGATGAGGTTAAAAGACTATATAATACATACCCGCAACAGGATATAAAACCCCCAACAGAGATCCTAAAAAAAGAGCACAACGAGGCATCGAAATGCCATATCTGTCTAAAGCCCTTCGATGACGGCAAGAATAACCGTAAAGTCAGGGACCATTGCCACTATACCGGGTTATAAAGGGGTGCAGCGCATAACAGCTGTAATCTCAAATACAAGATCCCTAGCCACATACCCGTGATATTCCACAACCTTTCAGGGTATGATGCCCATCTGTTCATACGGGAATTGGGTGAGAAGTACGACACCCAGGGCATTGGCTGTATTGCTGAAAACACCGAGAAGTACATCTCTTTCAACGTGAAAATTAAGGTACCCCTTGGAGGTATGGGATATGGTGATGACGAGAAGTAAAAGACAATCGACATCAGGTTTATCGATAGTTGTCGATTTATGGCCTCAGGCCTGGATAAGTTGGCAAGTAACCTCATTGGTACAAACGCTGCCGATATGAAATGTCAACAGTGTGCAGATACCTGTCTTGAATTCCGGAGCATAGACGCCGAATACATGGCAAAGTTTTGGTGTAAAAATTGTGAATCAACGAGTACCACCAAGCAGCTTAATCGGGACCAAGTAAAGGCAAATCTATCATCAATGGACAAATTTATCGACAAAGATGATGTCTTCAGGCTGATGCTGAGAAAAGGCGTGTACCCCTATGAGTACATGGATAGATGGCAGCGATTCGAAGAGTTGGAGCTACCTCCCAAGAATGCGTTCCATAGCAAGCTGAATATGAAGGGCATCAGCGACAGCGACTATACCTATGCTAAAAAAGTATGGGATGTCATTACCCCGGGGGGTGATAACGTCACCATGGGGGACTACCATGACATCTACCTGACCATAGACGTCCTGCTATTAGTCGACGTCTTCGAGACGTTTCGAGGCGTCCGCTTGGACAACAACAGCCTTGACCCTGCACACTTCTACAGCGCACCTGGTTTGGCATGGAATGCAGCAGTGAAAATTACGGGTATAAGGTTAGAGGTCCTTACGGACCCCGACATGCTCCTCATGTTCGAAAAAGGTATCCGTGGAGGTATAGTCCAAGCTGTACATCGTTATGCCAAAGCAAATAACAAATAAATGGAAGACCAGTACGATCCGGAGGTTGAATCATCATACCTCCAGTACCTAGACGCCAACAATTTGTACGGCTGGACGATGCGTCATGATCTGCCCACGGATGGCTTTAAATGGATTCGGAATGTTGAGTCCTTCACAGAAAAGCGGATTGGTAAGCTCGTTGAAGGGAACAAACATGGGTACATTTTAGAGGCCGATATCGACTAACCAAGGGAGCTGCACGATATACATAACTAACTACCGTTCCTACCCGAACGCAAGATGGTGCATAAGGTTGAGAAGCTGGTCCCGAATCTGGGTGATAAACATCGATATGTTGTGCATATCAGAGCCCTTCATGAGGCTATAAAACATGGGCTTGAGTTCAAAAAGGTACACAGAGTCATCCTGTTTAACCAAAAGGCATGGTTGAAGGGGTACATCGATCACAACACAAGGTTGAGAACGGCTGCCAAAAACGAGTTCGAGAAGGACTTTTATAAATTGATGAATTTGAGCGTGTTTAGCAAGACGATGGAGAATATCCGGAATCACTGCAACATCCAACTGATCACCAATGAGGAGAAGTACACGAAACTTGTAATGAAGCCAAATTTCAAGGGTGTAAATCGGTTTAGCAAGCACCTCCTAGGTGTAGAGATGGGTAAAACAGAGGTCAAGATGAACAAACCTGAATATGTCGAAGTTAGTCATGTATGAATTTCACTATAATTTCATGCAACCCAAATATGGTAGTAAATTACAACTATGCTACATAGATACGGACAGCTTCGTAATCCACATTCGAACCGAGGATTTCCACCGTGATATCAAGGACGACGTCGAAAAAAGATCCGACACAAGTGCCTATAATCCTTATGATAACAGGCCTCTTCCTATAGGGAAAAACAAGAAGGTTGTGGGCCTCATGAAAGACGAACTAAGTGGGAAGATCATGACCGAGTTCATTACGTTGACGGCCAAGGCATACGCCTATAAGAGTCTTACACCGAAGGGTGTGGATCGAAAAGCGAAGGGCGTGAAGAGGTGTGTTACCAAGAAGTCGATAACCTCCGATGACTATCAACGATGTCTGGAGGAGGGCGTTGACATATACAAAAGCCAGATCTTGATCCAAAACAAGGGCCATAAGGTATATACCCAAGAGGTTAACAAGTTGGCACTAAACAGGGCAGACGATAAACGGATTGTACAACCAGACCAGATGACAACGCTTGCCAGAGGCCATTACCGCCTAGCGTCTACAAGGGAATAAAGTGGAGGCATGTCTGTATATAGCCTTGCTCCTGCCCTATGCTCTAAATGCCTACATACTTTCTCGTTATAAGCGACTACTAATAAAGATGGGCGATATTGCACAAGTATTCGACACAGCCACGTCTGCAGAATATGAAAATATCGCAAAGCCAATCGATAAACGTCAAATTTAAAAGGAGGCCCTACGCAAAGGTAAAGGGCATCTCCTACCAAAGAAGTGTACAGAAGGGTTTGTTGATAAGGCCCCGGAGGAGGCTATCGATAAGATACATACTGAGTATGCACAGCGGGAACTTCAGGAGAAGGGAGAAAAGACTGCAAAAGCCCTATCCACCCATGTTATAAGCCTATATGCCAGCATGATAGGGAATTTTGTGGATATAGACAGTGTTGAGGAGTTAAGAAGAGATATTGAGGATGACCCTATTATTCGGGACTCCATGACCGATCTGGGAATACTCGTATACTGTAGCATTGGGAGGTGTTTGGCCCCGCTGCTTGTGGTGGGCGATACGGTCGGCATAGACTAAAGATAACAAAGATGAGCTGTGCGTGTAGTATTATCATCAATCAACAGCAGCCCGAGACCGTAGAAAAAATTGTTGAGGTACACACAAAGCACCCCGGAAGGGTTGCTGCTGGCAAGAGACTTGCCGAATGAAACCGGCTTCGAAAACCCCAAAGGAAAGAACCCATGACGTTTAGGGAGTTCTTGAGATACTTCGAGAGGGATTTAAACACCCCTGAAGCCATACTCAAGGGGATAAAAGAGACCATGGAGATCCTTGAGGACCAGAGCCTTACTATCTCTCTTGTATTAAAAAAGAAGTAATTTGTTATAAGTTTTAGGACTTATAACATATGAGTGAAGAGGATAAACAAGAGGAAAGAGTCATTACTAAACCACCAAACCATCCGGGGAGGGTTGCGCAGGGGCATAAGTTGGCGGCACTCATAAAGAAGAGGAAGGAAGAAATGAAGCCACAAGACGCTACTGTAGAGCCTGCAGTCAAAGCCAGTTCTATACAGTCAATGGGCAGTGTCCACATCTATGGGGCCGGAGTTTTGGCCGTGAATGCCGTAGGGGTAGGCGTCTGGTATATGCTTAGCAGGGGTAAAAATGAACCCAACAAGTCGGCGGCTAATCCTGAGCCTCAACAGGGCAAAGCCCAGCCTATCCCGAGCATGCAATAAATTTTGCTAAAAATTGACACCTAATAAATGGCAACAAACAAACATGATGAAAACATGGGACCAAAAGAGACCATGATTATTGATGTCTTATGGGAGTCTGTCAGGCTTGTGTCTTACACAATTCTCATAGTTATGGGTGGAAAGAAGGCCCTAGGGGTCTCCAGGCCCGGACCTAAAATGGACTTGGAAGATGGTGTTAAACTTTCCGGGTATATGAGTGTAACGATAAAACAATGATGGTACAAGAAGTCTCTGATATCTCCGAAATAGACCGCCCGGTGAAATTTTTATTTGTCATAGAGACAAATAAATATAATGGAAGAAGAGTAAAAAGAGTGCCATAAATGTCTATAAACCCTACCCTTAATCCAATTCAAGTCAAAGGGCAAAGGTCAACTAACAAAAACCTGCATTCCCTGCCTTGATCTTGGTAGGGTATCAAGAGGTACGACGAAACGTCGCATTTACATGCAACCCCTATATGAGTTAATAATTCTCCTACAGGATCATATTCAAGCACAATTTAATGGGGGGTATACCTGGGAAAACTTCGAAAGTCATGTCAATAATAGGGTAGGCTTCAGATACGATGAAACTTTTAATCGTCCAACGCTTGCCGAGGTCACAAATGCATTACGACGGGCACAGTATGCTATAACATCCGGGAATCAGATGCTGTATGCTAAAATGTGTCTCGGAATAGCCACCCACAAACAATAAAATGGATATAAGATGTTGTCGCGTATTTAAACAACCCCCACACAAGTTTAAAATTAGGGGTAATAGTCGAACGAAAAGTTGCATAGACTGCCTTGATAAAGCCAAAAAAAGGCGGGCAACTCCTAAAAATAGGGTCATTGAAGACGTTGAAATAGACCCCATTGCTATTGATGCTGAAATTCGGGGTGTTCAACAGGATGAGAATTACCTCATCCTGTATGATTTACTAACATACAACAATATACCCCAGTATATCGAACTTATCGGCTTCCCCACCGCGGGGGAACCGGAGAAGGCAAGGCTTGTTGAAAGGTATCGTAACGCATTGCGATGCCTGTATGGAAAATTAAGGTATACTACATCACCTCTCAAATAAAAGGCTCGAGGGACTAAGCTCTGCCCTGCCTGTCGGGGGTCCTTGGTGAACAACTACGGGGGCACATGGGTATGTGGGTCATGCTTTGGAGTATATACAAAAATTCATAATCGAAAGTGGAGCAACTATTAGTAAATGGATGCCGTAAGAGATCCGCATACAGCGATCTTTACAGGTCTGACGTCTTGCGGAAAAACACAACGTGTTTTAGACCTGTTGGAAAATGAGTATAGGGGACACTATAATAACATAGTCATCCTGTGCCCGACATTGCGGTGGAACAGTACCTATTTAGAGAGGGCATCACTTTGGAAGGATAATTACGTGTTCCTGATAGACCCCAAGGACAAAATTTTCAAATGGATAGCGAAACTATCTTTATTACTGGCAGGAGAGGAGAGTCTTTTCGTGGTTGATGACATGATATCTGACGAGAGCCTCGATAAAAAAGGCAGCCTTTGCTTGATCTGGCTATTTCGGGAAGGCATCGCAAGCATAGCCTGTGGCTCTCAACTCAAAGTTACAGTGCTCTACCGAAGAACCTTCGGAGACAGAAGAAAGCCCTGTTTTTATGGTACCCACATGAAAAAGACGAATCTCATCCCGGAATGGGATGAGATCAAGGTTTAGCTGAAAAAATCTAAGCACGCGTGTCTATACGTAAGGCTCGAGCACCCTAGAAGTTGGAAATATTTGGATTGAGCAGAACAAAGTCCTCCGGACAAGCATCGATATACAGAAAATGTCTTCACAACTCGCCTTATTTAACGCAATACCCACAGGAGCCATTGAGACCTTATTTGATAAACAGAAACAACCCCTGTTTAAAAGGGCAGACCTCGAGAGATTTCTATGCATCCCAAATGCTAGGCAGTATGGCCTTGATTGTCATATGACAACATCAAGGGGAGAAATAGAGGGTATACCGGGTGTAGTCGGTGACTACACCCAGTTAGGTAGACTAGGAGGCGTGAAGAACAGGCATGATGTAATTGTCATATTGGACGGAGCATTGGAAATCACCGTCAGATCGAGAAAGCCCAAGGCTGTGGCATTGACAAAATGGCTGGCCGGGAAGGTGGTGGAGAAATTACAGGATGAAATCAAGGAGCAGCGTCAAGCCCTTGAGGATAAGGATGGGGCCCTTGCTTTACTAAATGATGAAATTGAGGACAAGGATAGCCAACTTATGGTACTGGGGAATGAGTTTGAGGAGCTGAAGCAACGTGCCGTGCCCCACCTCGAAGATCCGGGCAAGGATAACAGTATGGTAATAATTCAAAAGAATAATGATGATCCCTGGCCATACGTTGCGATCTGTGGGCAACAGGGGTATGTAGCACAAAAAATGCGTAATAAACTTGTTGATTACCCCAAGGGTGAGATTATAGTATTGGCCGAAACACTCAATTCAATTGTTCACTATAATTGGCTTAGGGAACGTGGATGTATCTGCTGCAACCTGGAGAGAGTTAGGCATTTTGGGCTTGGTGAGAATTATACGCATGAAAGACTCCTGGAACTCGCGGAATAGGTGTACTCAGATCCGAGTACACCCAGCCAAGCACGATTTTAACTACCCACAAGGGTAGTGAAAATTATATGCAAATACCTTTTTGACCCCTTCAGCTATATGTTAAAAGGTAGTGAAATATCAAAAAGATGGAAGCATATGTACAAAAGAAGCAAGTAAGGAGTTATGATATTCGGGTACCTGTGCTGCATTGCTGTATAAAGGCAGGATCAGTAACTGGTTATTGCCCTACCTGCCTAGAAAATTTCGGGTATCGGGGTGGGACATACTATGAAAGTTTTAAATACCCTACCGACGAAGATCTTTTGCACAGGGTAGCATCAGGCGAACAAGCATGGGGAACATTTGCAAGAAGCGTGATCGATGATGATCTCGAGGATGATATTGAACGCCTAGGGCTTCATATTGTTTCGGTTAAGGAGAATAGGTATGGGGCACTCTGTTACGAGGTTATTAAAGATAAGGCGTTGAAGTTGTCGTATTTGGCTGACAATAAGCAATATACTCAATTTTCCTAAACCAGATAGGCGATTGATTGATATTGATTTGGATATTGAGCCTGATGTCATCAAAGGCATTGTTTATGGATCCCCATTCTATACCGAACCACCGTTACTGTATATAAGAGATCCGGGTAAGGAGTTGGAGGATGAACCCTTGGACGTACTTCTGAAAATACTCTTTACCAATCCTTCACACCCTCCGGAGGCATCTGAACATCCTCCGGAATAAGCATCAACTCTTCCGAGACGAAGCTTCTTTCGGGACCGTCATTTAGGTAATATAAAACACGACTATCCAGACTGTAATTATGTTGGCTCCAAAAGGCGTCAGTTGCACGTCTTTCAGAGTCAGCGTGCTCCTCTCCGGGTTGTAGGAGGTACAAGTACAGCCCATCCTCGGGTAGGGGTTCTCTTCGGGATATTGCTGACCTTTTGCAAGTGGGACATCTTCGAGCTTGATCGCTTTGTTAAGCTTCATACCATTCATGGCCGTTTTGGTATTATTTATGCTCTTGACGATGGTATACAGGTGCTTGACCCAAATGGTACTAGTCTCATCGGATGCTAACTCTTTGGCATCTTGGGGCTTAAATAGTTTCTCTGCAAAGACCTTGTTGTAGCTTTCCACAAAGGCCGTGAATGTATGATGGTACTTCGTGGTAGCCCTCTTAATCTCAACATCTTTGCCCTCTAGTAGTTTCGTTACGTCGGATTTGAATTCGGAACCATTATCACACTGAAAGGTTTTGGGGTAGTGTAAAGGTCCTGCCCTGTAGATATCTGTGATCATGTCCGCGACTTCCTTGGAACGCAGGGGTCTTGCTACTTTGCAACGCGAGGCAACGTCAATGCCTGTCAGGATGTATTTGTAGGTGTTCCCATGTAGCTTGTCATGGGACATATATAACAGGTCAAACTGATGCATCTCAATAGGTCTCGTAATGGTAGAGTGTGGATTTTGGACCTCGAATATGTCTCAACTAAAAGAGTTGCCTGGATAGCCAATGCATTACCAGCCTTTTAGGCATACTGCTCTCCTTCGCTAGTATTTTGGCGGCTTTGCGGCCGGTCCACAGATGTTCTGGGGTGTAGTAGATATTGCTTAATTTTTCGGCCTCCTCCTCTGTAACGATATGTGACGATTTTTCTGACATGTCTTTATTTATACATGTAAAAAACGCACGTTGTTATAGATACTTGTAAGCCACGAAGCCTAGTAGGGATAATGACCCGACAATGAACGTGAGTTCACCATCTTGTTGGGTTTTTGAAGGGGTGTAGAAGTCTTTCAACAGAGGAGCTTTTTTTTCCGAGATATAAAATTGGTACATGCTATCGTCTAATTCCCTCAGACTTTTACCCGCCTTAAGTTGCTTCTCTCTTTCCTTCGCAAACCAGTCGAAATTTTCTGTCTATCCCTGATCCATTGGGCCTGGGCCATATTGAGCTTTTCAACGGCCTCATCGTGACGCCTGCTCTCCGCCTCACCATGCCCCGCAAGTTTGCTGAATAGAAAATTTGTGCCCGAAAATGCCAGGGCGTTGATTAGCGCGCCCCCGCCATAATCATAAGAGTAGCCATTTTCGCTTGCCCACATAGGTTGGGTATTGGTGTAGTGAAGTCTTTTCGCTACCCAGGCAAACGATGGGGATGCCCCATTTTCCCGATACCTGAGTGGCACCCTGTGATCAATGTGCCACTCGCCATGGTTATCCCATGTCATGCCCTCAGAAAACTGGGCCTCGATGTGAGCTCGCAGCGTAGCCATGTCGCACACGATATACTCCCGGGAACTGAGCTCCTTGTTTCCCCCCAGGGCGTTGTGAGTTCGGCCGCGTACAACATGGGCGAGATGCCCGGCAGGATCATGAATTTTACAGGTGGATCTCAGTTTTCTATAGTCGCAATACTGACTACCATTACAATCCTTACAAAAAGACCTCCGCCTTTTATGGAGGCAAATTTGGCTTCCACCACACTCTTTACAGGTGGATCTCATCCTTTGATGGTCGCAGACGCTTCCGCCCCCACACTCTTTACAGGTGGACCTCCGCCTTTCATGGAGGCAAATCTGACTCCCCTCGCAGCCTTTACGCTGATCCCTCCGACTACCATGCTTGCAAATGCTTCCACCCCGCAGTCTTTACATTGGGATCTTACCCTTTCATGTTTGCAAATCTGGCTTCCCTTACAGTCTTTGCATTTGGACCTTTACTTTTGATGCGGGCACCTATTACGATCCGTTGACGCCTTGGCCTTATCCAGGCATTTGATGCATCTTTTTGTAGTTTGACCGTTACGCCTGATCCTAAAATTGTCTAAAGATAAAAAGTGTTTACATCTCGAGCACTTTTATTTTTCTTCCATAATGATTTGTATTTGCCCCTGAGGACAAATACAAATTGTGGTCTATCAGTACTCCACACGATCAAGCCTACCGTCCAGGACACTCAGCTGGGCATCTTGTAACAGATACACGAACACCTAAACTCGCCGGTTCCATCGGCTTCTTTGGTGATGTGCAGGGTGATTCCATCACTCAGTCTCTGTAATGGTCTACCATGCAGCATGTCATCGGGGGAGCTCCGGAAGTCCACAAATAGGGCATAGCGTTCATTAAAAAACTGTTCGATAGTTACATTAGAATTCCCGCGTCTGCCAAAAATGTTGACGATCTGTTCGAGATGGTCCTTTGGTAACATTGCGTGAGAGTACAGTTCATTATGTTCCCACTCGACAGTGACGCTGATCTTCTCGATTTTTGTGTTGCAAAACGTTTCGTTAACACCGGCATAGGGTTTCACTTTTCCAGGGTCTAAAAACAGTAGCAGTACACCTTTGAAGGATTTAGAGGAACCATCAATCTGGAGATTGTATGAGGTATCAGCCTTTTTAATAGTAAGCACCATCATTCTGAGTACCCTTTCATAGGGCAGGGCTAGTCTCGAATATCGGGACATCATTGCGCTTGCCAAGCCTTCATTAGTGATTTTGTCAAACTCAAGTCTGATATTACTAATTTTATACGTAGCATCGGCCGGTTTGGCTCCCGTGCTCCCCGCGGCTGCCGTTCCTGCATCCTTGATGACGTCACCGTAAGGCGCAAAATTGATTATGAATTGCAGCCGGTTGTACAGGCCTGCTGGGTACAAAGGCAAATCTCTCGTCAGCTCGAACATTTTTCCTATGGGGATACAGAAGGTGTTTCCATAGGCTTTAACGATGACTTTCTCTTCATCAGTCCCGACGTGGCCGGTGGCCTTGACCTGCAGGGCCCTGATGGTCCCGTAATTGGGGTTAATCCCCTTTAATATGAGGTTGTTGTTGCGCTCAAACTTGGATAGCCATAAATCTCGGTACAGTGCCAAAATGTTGTAGTCGCTTATATTTTGAACCTCCTTGTTATTTAGAGTAATACGAAGATTTTTTACCAGACTTTTCCCTATATTGCTGACGATGGTTCTTGTTGTATTGGTTCCCGTCAGCGTCAGATCAAATAGGAGCTTAAGGCTACCCGGGATAATGACATCATTTTGTGGCATATTGGGTATGACAACGTACAGATCTTCTTTCTGGTCGATGGTTGAGGGTGTATGAGAAATCTGGACCCTTTGTCGGCTCCTCCTCATACCTAATAGCTGTTTGCTCTCGGCGTAGGGGTCTATCAATGTACGATATGCGTTCATTGTATATTTATTATATGGCTGTTAATAAAGATGACCGATAACTCGGGATATGATTTTACAGACGAGAAAGACATAGGTAAGCATGATAATAAAGGCGATAAAGAGGATAGCAACAGTCGATGCAACTCCCCGGAACGCAGCAAACTTCCATCAACATGGGGACAGCAGCAGGGTAGTTCGATAGATAGAATTACAAAATCCATGTTAGAAAAAGAGGTAGGTGATTTTTATTTGCATTTACATAATAATTGGAACCTGGGAAATCTGGATGAAACCCGGGTAGATGTGAATGTAATTAATGGTAACTTTGAGCTTGAGGATGGGCAGCTTTTATTTAAAAATATAAGGCTTACGAAGAAGAATGGGACTGGGTTCCTGGCACTAAGCACGTTGAGAAAGAATGGCCTTACGGCTCAATATATTCGGGATATGGGCTTTACCGAGTATGTCTCTACGCCCAACAAGATGGAGGTACTCCGAAAGCTTGCGATGGAGGTTAATACTATTGTTAATGAGGGTGAGGAGGACCCTGGTGAGATAATTCAGATGAAAACTATCAATTATATCAGGAGAATTATGCATGATGTTAAGACTCTTACGGAGGAAACTCCATTCTCCGATGCGGGAACCCTTACTGAGGATACTTCATTCTCCGGCAAATTCACCGAGCGTGAATTAACAGGGCTTGATCTTGAACTTCAAATCTACCAGGGAAATATTAAAAGTATGGAAAATAAAATAGCCTTAGAATCATACAATATAGACATGCATTTTGTGTAATTTGCAGACCAGAATATTAGTAATTTACAGACCGGAACATTTCTGTTTTCCTATTTCTCTATTTCCATTGTTATACGATGACCTAATAGGTCATTTTGTCATATGTCAATGCAAATTGTCTTGATAAAGTAGTTATTGTCATAAGTGCTAATAGATATACCAAGTTTTTATCCATGACAGCTACTAACACCAAAGTTCTCAAATATCAATTTTATAAAAAAAAATATTGAAGATTTGAATTCTGATCGATTTCTATTTTCTCCTTAGAGAAATCCTTTGTCTTCATAGCACCTATAAATGTTCCTAATAATATCTTACTTTCTTATATTACTTTTAATAACTAGTACTGTAAATAGTTTCAAAAAAAGCTAAAAAATCGAGAATTTCCAAGAAAGACATTTTTTTCGACCATTGTCTCATTATGACGTCATCACTTCCTGTGATGACATGTCAACCCAAATATTGTGTCACTAATTAAGTCACAACATATTGAGGCTTCTTTGTGCCAAGTTTCGTCGCTTAAAACCAAACTTTATGCCCCCCACACCCCATACTTACAAAGGTCAAAAAAGCCCATACCAAATGTGGTTATAGTAATGTTATATACTCATTAATGAAGTTATTTCAACCCCTGCTGAGTAGAAAATTTTTTATCTTATAAATGAAAAAAACGGATAACAAAATTCTTTTCAAGTGAAACCCTCTTTTTACTGAAATAATCTGTGTTAAACACGCATAAAAACACCTCCGTTTATTGACCTCTTTACATTTTAAGTAAGGCAGGGTCGAGTATGAATTATGACGTTTTATAGTTTAAAAAAGCGAAGTTCGGTGTTGGGATTAGGTGTAATCACATGAACATGAATAACGCTGAGGACTGTATCGAAGACTAAACCAAAAAATGCATAAAAAGACTAAAAACGATTGAGTAGCATAAGTCTAGGCAATAGTTGAAGTGCTATAATCCAAAGTAAACAGATGTGGAAAAAGTAATAAATATAGGTAAGACAAAATAAATAAAATTAAGCTAAATATGATGCAATAACCTGTTGGGCGGAGACGCGCTGCGCCTAGGGCATATGTAGGTAGAGATACATTACATCGAATTTCCAATCCCCCGAAAGTGAGATGACATCTAAAGAAACCCTGCTTCTAATGCAAAGGTAGCGCCACCACTCTGAAATGAGTGGGTCCCATACTGAGAAGCAAAAATGCCTAGCTCCAAAAGTACCTGCTTGATACAAGACATAATGACTTATAAGTAAAAACACAGAGCTAAGGGGTAGAGAAAAAAAGCCTGGCTATTAGGTAAGGCTGCCATGGTAAAAGAAAATGCATGTTGGACAGCTGTAACAGGACATAATAAAGGACCTGGGAAAGCCACCAATGGAACAGCAACTATACGCTGATCAAGCTGAATAATTTTGCTACATCGAACTGTTAATGCAATACCTGTGCTAGAATACACAAAGTCTGACCTAGTAAATGTCACTTAGTATCAAACAAGGAATTGGAATGAGAAAGTAAATGTGCCTCACGAAACAACTCGAAAAAGGCTACAAGGAGGCATGGCGACTGAAATTTAAATTAAGACGAGACCGCATGCGAATAAACAACTCAGGCAAAATAGGCAACTTGGGCTGTGAAGGTGTACCAGATGTACGCTTTATACCCTTGAGGACTGTTGATAAAACCCAGTTGTGGGAAAGTGGATTTGAAAAACCCATCGAAGAAGAACTTAAGAGAAATAGGAGGAAAAGGCATGGCCTATATATAGGTGAAATGAAAGACATAGTTTAGGACTGCGAAATAAATAAAGAAATAAAATAATCTGTTACATTTTGGTGGACTAGCATTTGCATCGAAGAATAAACTTCTTAACTCTTATTATTCACGATACAACATAGGGAATGGGGAAAACAAACTATTTCTCTGTTATTAGGTTGTTCTCCATGAGCCAAATTGGAGTGCGTTAGCTATTTTCCAGCTGGAGAAACCCTGATGGTCAAAGTATCTGTTCTGCGTTCATCGAAGATGCCGATTCTTCTCCACTTGTGATTTTTTTCCTCCGGTGTTTGCATAAAGAGAAGAAAATAAAGTTATAAATATTGTAAATAAGTCAGTTTAACGATGATGTGTCGTCGCTGTTGTGTAACACAGAAAAGAGACTGTAAACTATTTCTTAGTTCTTTTTATAACCGTTGAAACCTAATGTTACGGACGACGAAGACGCTCATTGTCTAGCCGTCGAGAAAAAAATTACAAGCTCCTGAGCTTTTATTAAAACGCAAATGTGTCCTACAAGAATGGGAATTTTTGCTTCTCTGAGCACCGACACGGGAGTAGTCACAATTAAAAATTTTTTTGATTTTTGTCACCTAAATGTCATTCTAGGTCAAAATTGTTCCGAAAATTAAAACTACTTTATTATCGACAAAATTTGACAAAGCTAACAAAAAGAGGAACAGGATAGTGTTATCAAAATATTGATTTTTTGTCAACTAAATGCCGTTTAAGATCATAAACGTTTCAATCGCGCGACTTTCAACCATGAATGATAGGCTGTACTTTTTGTTAGTAGAAATTGTAGAATTGGGTCGCATTTTCGATGTTTTATAGTTGTGCATTTTTAATAGCGAGATAGTTTAAGCAGCGCCTGCATCTGGTGTATTTTATAAAAAGATAACTGTTGAAAAGATTTATTTAACTAACTGGTAAAGTAAAGGTGTTTCCACCAAAGTTTTCCAAAGTGAATGTAGGCAGAGTTAAGGTCTCCCCAAATGCCTGGAAAGTAGTCTACGAAATATAAATTCCACAACAATACGTAAGAGAAAAACGAAGATGCTCCACCATATATAAATAATGACCAGAACGAAATTCTTTTCGCTACGCTAATGACACGCCAAAGTGAAATATGATTTCGGAAACACTTCCAAAAAACGTAAATTTTCCGATTCCCTGCTTGTTATTTGTCTCCGCACCAAAGTGTGGAGGATGTGTAAGTAAAGCTATTTTCAGGGGCGGATCTAGGATTTTTTTCTGGTTAGGCAAAATTTGACAGATTTTTTGGCAAAGTAATATCAAAGGTTGTGGTGTTGTACGAGGTAAAGCGGGCGGTTTGTGTTTTTATTATAAAAGGAGCTAAAATCTTTCCAAAGGTTTTTAGTTATTAAAAATCCTTCCTAGATTAGAAACAAAATTGTCTATAGCCCAATAAATAAAAGTAACCTCCGTAGTTTAACACTGGTATCCTCGCTAAAACATGCGGATGGAAAACTCCGTTTAGTAAATTAGACTCGAAAAAGGGTTAGCGTTGCCATAGTTTCTTTGAATGACATACCACACTGGTATCATCTAAGCATCTTTTTTACGTTTTACGCATTTAATACGAGTACAAGTAATCGCCAAGTTACAAATTTGGTAAGTTGGGGAGTTACTTTATTTCAAAATATGCAATAAGTCTAATAGCTAATAATACAACAAAAAATTACATTACAAGACAATTTTAGGAATAGATAGTCAACAGCAGTGCAACGTAGAATTATTGTTTGGAAAATTACAGCCTGTGTTAACAACCTGCAAATGCAAAAACAAAAGCAGCATGTGTAAGATAGCAACGCATAATAAACGCCTACAAAAAGTATATAGTAGTTACTTCTTTATGAAGTTAACATAGTTTAATATTAAGGTTACTGGTGTAGTTTTGCACCAATTTCTATTAATCCTTAATTTCATTGTTAAAAAATTTCCACAAAAGTTAAGTAGTTTATTAAGCCAGAAAAAAAGAGTTACAAATCAGAAAAACAACATCAAAATATTTAACATGTCTGCATATTATTTACCCTCACATGCCCCTGTCAACTATGTTTAAAAAATAGTTTAATACTTTGAAATCTTTAAGAAAGTTTTAGTAACTAGTTCAATTCGGAAGATTCTCATATAAAAAGCAACATAAATACAAATTCTACTCATATGCATAAGTTAACATGACATTTTCATTGGTTTGCAGTCTGTAGCAGAACGTTCTTTAACATACAATTCTTGTTTCAATCTGTATCATTTTACGTGAAAATCATTTCTATCGGTACAAGTTATTTTGATATATATCCATCCATTTGATATATATCCTTTGTTTACAGTTTTCCAATATTATAAGGATTCATAACAAATCTCATGTGTTTTTTAATTGATGGTGATTTTCATTGTCAGAAGAATATTGATCACAGCTACCAGGCTGACATCAATATATCTTATCCTAAAACAAAATTATATATGTTGTATTGCTCAACAAAGAAAGAAGGAATATTATACAACAAACTTGGACTATTCTTAGATTAGGTATGGTGTCATTCTCTGTTTTTAGCAATTTTATCACAATTAAAAGCAGCACGGGAAAGTTAAGGATCTTCTCGTGTTCTTAAAAGTTCTTAAAATGAGCAGTGGGATGCTGTATATAAAATCTACTGTTTAAAAGTTCCAACAAAGTCAAAGTTCTTAGGGACACTCACAATCGAAAAGTATATGCTAAACGTAAATTTGACGTTGGGAAGAGGTAGAATCCTTTGACGTTTAAGTATATCTCATACTGTAAACATCAAGTTTTAGAGAACAGAAAGTATTTTAAACTTGTTGTCGTCTACCTGCTTAAAGGGAACCCAAGGTATAAAATGATGTTAGACTTATATTATAGAGCTTCAAAAGTTAGCTAACAAGTCTTTTTAAATTTTTTAAACAGCTCTTTTCATTCTCAAGATATTCACATTTAAAGAATTTCAGATTTCATTATGCTGCATGAATTATGATGTAATATTTCAGTAATAGCAAATTTAGACATTTTCTTTCATCAGTAGTTTTAGACCTGTTAGGGGTGTGCATTCAAACTTTATCAATGGATAGATATTATAAAGGTTAATTGATCAACATAAATTTTTTTGATAAGATGACACTCGCTAGCTTGTCCCAGGCCTCTTAATTTTTTGCTGACAAACTCATAACTTGGGGTCTGCATGTCGGTTTGCAATCAAATTTTGTGAGTAAACATATAGGGCTTATACAAGCTTACCGTCGTTTTAGGCGTTAAAACTTAAAAACCCACGGACGTTTTAGGCGTTTTTTCTTCCCATTTCAAAATTTCATTCATTGGAACTGGAAAACACGCGGACGTTTTAGGCGAATCAACATTTTTGCCTAAGATCGCCCCGGGTTTGCTTTTGAGTAAAATATCAATGATAAAAAATTGATAAAACGCCGCATCGTCATGATGTCAAAATGAGTGGATGCCAAAAACAAACTTACAAAAATTCTTTATATATAGTTCTTCATATAATATTTATCATAGCACATCCGTATTTCATTCTCAACAGAGAATGTTTCACCCCGATCAGACCTCTGATCATGAAGGGCGAGTATAATGCGTGTACGTCATATTGAAGAAAAACTACTTTGTTCATCACTAACATACTGCCAAGCAGTGAGCGGGATTCGATCCGCGGTCCCCAGAACTGGGAGCCGCAGACGAACCCACTACACTACGTGCGGCAATATGTTAGTGATGAACTTAGATAGTTTATCCGGATGGTGTGTATACATATAGGTGAATATTTAAAATAAATATTCGTAACAGAAATCACAATTTAATAGAAAGCTTTTTGTAAACTTTATTCGCGAGGTTGTTTGCGTATATCGTACGTCTTTATTATTGCCGCCCCATAAGGGGCGGCTCTTAGTCCACCAGGCGTGAATAAAAAAGATTTTTTTGCTGAGCGAAATCTTGCGTTTCGTGCTGTGCTAATTGATTTCGTGTAAACAAACTACTTAAGTAGTACAGCTTCGAAGTAGCACAAACTTTAAAATAAACGAATAGAACCTAAGAAAAATTAATTGTGAAGCTGTACTTAAAAACCAGGCTTGGGCAATCAAACTGTCATGGCGGCGACCATAGAAAGTTTAACTTTATACATTCTTGCATTACATAGCTGTGAAAAATACTTTGTTGATAATGTTGATAGCTAGCTAGATCAATTTCCATGCTGGGCTCATCATTTGAACACTGCTTAAAAAGCCTACACCCTGGAGGTAGCTAGCCATATGTCTATGTAATGTAAGTAGCTGCAGTATTTTTAAGGGGACCTCCCACCTCAAAAAAACTTTGCTTATATCGAAAACATATCTGGTGTGGATAACGAATTCAATGATTATTTATTCTTTCTAATCTGGTATCTCTAAAATAAGCCAAAACATTTTACTAAAATTTACCGTAAATGTTGAGTTCCATCTTACATCCGTGAATATTTAGTGTGAAGTTCAATGATTTCTTCACGGTCTGGTCGTTCGATGGGAGCAATACATATCGATCGTTTTCGACTTTCCCTATCCTCCTCATTGTTACTTTGCAAGCGATAGTAAATATCAGAAGCGATATCTCGCAAGTAATGATATGACTTCTCCGTTTTGACTTTCTTTACAACGAATCGTTTCGACGGTTTTGAATAAGAAATTTTAAACTGCGGGATCGGTATTCCTTCCTTGATGTTTTTGTGGACCTGAAAGTTAAGGCAGTTTATTAAAAGCTCTAAGATAAAAATAAGATAAAATAAGAACAAACTTGCGGTCTATCAGTGCTGTGGTTATGATCTGAAGCAGCTGATTGGACGCCCGTTATCATGTTTTCTTGTTCGTAAAAAATACTTTTCGGCAAATAACGAGTTTTTAACGAATCTAAGTAGGTTGTAAAAATATTTTCGTTTAATTTAGCGATGTTTTTATTAGCTGCGGCAACATAATAACAGATTTTAATGTGTTGTGGGCTGGGCTTTCCATCACCAACTAACATCGTTCATCGGCCTCCTGCCTGGAATACTCGTGATGTGGTGTATGATAGAAAAAAATCGCTCCTGTAATTCTTCACCGTTCCGATGGCATGTTTGAACAGACCAATACAGATGATTTATAACATGTTGAATCCAGGGCGCTAGGGGGACGATTTTCTAAAAATCATAGCAGAAAACTTTTGAGGAAATTTCGCGAAAAGCAAAACACTTTACTTAATAGAAATTATTGTAACCTTTCTTTTTAGCTAACTTTGTCAACTTTTTTATATATTTTTAGCGAGATGCCATGAATCGAATTGGTGGATTACTTCGACCACTTTATTGCTAGTACAATCCATGGCGGTGACGGTGCAGTAAGTCGCATTGTGTCCTGGCGTGTCACACTGACCATCAATACCTATATTTAATTTACCTGCTCGAAGCTCGGCAACCAAATTTTGTTGATGATCTTTCCAAGCGTGATTGATGGCAGGAAACACATAATCACCTGAACACAGTTTTATCACACATTATTATCAATTTCTCAAGATGTAAGACCAAAAAATTACAAAAAGCGTACCACGGAGCCTGCAAAATGTGGACTTCTCAATAAATTTTAAGTTCAACGCGTAGGCAAATCTTTTCAATTTTTAAAATGGTATACCAACATGCTCAACTGCCGCCGTTACCATTAAATTCGCTGCACCTAAAAGACAGCCCCGTACACTTTGTATATACAATTTCAGAAACCATTTTTGCAAAAACATACCAACAGTTGAATCAAGTTCCGGCTGCGAGGACCGGGATGTTAAACAACCATTTAAACATCCCATGCTGACTTTGTATTGACTGCCCAAACGCTTTAGTTCTTTTATGTCATGAATGAAACTTCCACATTTTAAGCACTTCGAAAACAGTTGTTTTAACTTTCATTCGTACACCAAAAGCGTCCGTGCCTTTGATTGGTCAGCAGACGTGGCTACAGTGACTTTTATTGTATCAGCATCATCAGATTTAGGTTTGAAGTCAGGATCTGAGCGTTCCGATCTCTTCATGGATTTGAGTAACCAACTATCATTCAAGACTTCATCGTCGTGCCTCGTGCTGATCGGGGACAAAAAGGTACAGGTATGTTTATAAAGAAAGTAACATAAAACAATATATTCAGCTCACTCAAGAAGGTTTAGTAGTGTACTCTAGTTTCAGTATACCTGTTTCTTTATTAAATCGTTGTTTTGGTGGTGTTGATGATCTATAAGAAAACCATAGAAAATAGTGAAATAAGACATTCCTTTTTTTGAATAATGTCTAAATATTTTAACTTACAAACAAGCGTCAAGGTTAGTTGTCGATGTGTTTACGTCGTGCGTTTTTATAGGTAATAGCCTTTCTTTCTGGGTACTGTCAATAAAATTCCTGAAGTTAAGTGTCAATGAAATATATAAAGTTTATAAAAGTTTTAGGCAATAAATACAAACACTTACAAGATAACTGGTTTCAGCAGAGGCATACCAAGTATGGTGCATAAATGATCGATGATCGCGATCCAATCCGTCGGTAAATCTAGTGAAAGCAAGGTAAAGTTCGTTTAAAAAAAGCACAACGATTACAAATTACATTTATATAAGAGAATGTAGTACCATCTTCGAGTAAATCTGTTTGTATTGCCACGGAGGATGATTTTGCGAAGTTTTCTTTAGTAACCTGAACTACTTTGCTTCTGATGTTTGGCTACATTGGGCGAAATAAAATATAAGAATATTTGCAATTTTGAACAAAATAATACAACGTAAATTTTTTTTGCTCGATTTACCTTGACGTTAACTTGTGAACCTTTGCATTTAGTGGTAGCAACTTTTGTCTGCGTAGAGACGCAGTTCCGAAAAAAGATATCGTCATCGTCGGCATCCAGGAGTAAATTCTGTTCTTCATAGTCTAGTTCAGAATTTAAATACTTGGCTTCCGCTGTCGTCATCGCAGCCATAATAACCTAGAATGTACTTTTCATGAAAAAGAAAACAAAAAAGCGAAGAAAAAGCAGCCAGGTTTTTTGGCTTGAAGTTGCAGAAAAACTTGCCACCATTAACATGAACTAATGCATATATCAATAGATTTTGATTTTGCAGATTTAGTAGTTTGTTTAGCAGATTTTATAGATTATGCATTTAAATTTTTTAACCTATCAATTTGATTTAAAAATATTAAAACTGCAGGTCTTCTATTATGGTAACCGTTGGCCTGATTTTTTTTGTAATATTTTTATGTTGTATGATATATACTTTTACATTTTTTATGCGTGTGCCTGAACAAAGTGTTATTTTGTCCTAAAATCTTATTTTTTGATTGGGATTTTTTAATTCCTTTTTTAAATAAATATTTGTAAAGTTTTATTTTAAATGCTTCACACACTGCATTTTAAAAATTTTGAAAGTATCAATTGTGCATGCAAAACAGTATAAGTATAATCCAATTTATAGTGAGGTAGAATGTAGCAAGAAATTCAGCCGTATATCACTGTATATAATACTGTGCAAAATAATTCTTTCTAGACTGTTTGATGCTCTTGAAAAAATCCACTAGAAACAAAATCGAATGTGCATGTAACTTGCAGATTTAAACCTAGCATAGAAGCTTGCGGAGGTAGGACGTGCACACGTGATCAGATAAAACGCACTGAGTATCCTTTCATTGTGCACTTCGCGTGTTGGTGCAACCTCGACCCCAGCGTTTATAAAAAGAGAACCAGCCCTGGAGTCAAGGTTGGTACTAGGACTAATCATCGCTGTTGAAAATAAGGGGTGCATATGTATCAGCTTTGAAAGAACAACTGTCGTATCACGGTAAACAAGGGCGGCAAGTAGTTGGTAGTTGCAACTATATACTAGTAAATACTGAAGTTCACGCGTTTCTATCTCTAACGTGTTCTCTTTCTGACTCTCATATTTACATTATGTATAATATACATTGTCTCGAGCGAACAGCTTATCCAATATCTCTTATAATAATACGCTAAGTGTGTCTGTCTGTCACTTTTGCAAAGTGGATAAAATTTCTTTGATAAAGTCTATCAAAAATCGTCTATAAATTTGTTCTGTAAATTATCAAACTTTGACGTTAAAGCAATATTGACGTCAAAGGAAAGTATATTAAGATTAGTGAAGCCATTGCATTGCACTTTTAAATTTAAGGCTAAATAACTTGGAAACGGATGGAAATAACTGACGTCATCTCCTGCGTAGGTAACTAGGGACCACCTTTGACCAATTTGGGTAAGTTTCCCAAACCTGGGTCCCTGAATCCGTTTCGGGAATGGACGGGTTGATGACGTCATCAAAAAACCTTCAAACCCTAATATCTCTGCAACCGTTTGTCAAAAATACACGATCCTATACATTTTCTTGATCAGCGTTTCAAGATCTATACGATGAAGGCAACAGGCATACACCTTTCTGAAAAAAAAAGTTTTGTGTTCCGACATGTCTCTGCTGACGTCATCAAAATTTAAATGACGGTTATTTTTCTCTGTTATCCTGCCTAAGTGGATTTTTCCACGGGCCTTATCGACTAGTCTCTATAATAATACGCCAGTTCCGTGTGTCTGTCTGTAACTTTTGCAAAGTGGATTACATTCATCAAAATTTTCTTTAACAAATTCTATAAAACATCGCCTATAAAATTGTTCTGTAATTTACCGATAACTTTACCGATAAAATAGTATTGACGTCAAAGGAAAGTTAATTAAGATTAGTGAAGCCATTACAATGCACTTAAAACTTTGAGGCCAAATAACTTGGAAACGAGGTGGTGACGTCAATGTTTTTTCACCGCGTGGGTAACTAGGGACAGCCTGGGACCAATTTGGGTAAGTTTTCCAAACCTGGGTCCCCGAATCCGTTTCGGAATGGACGGGTTAATTACGTCATCAAAAATCTTCAAAACCTAATATCTCTGCAACCGTTTACCAAAAGTACATGATCCTATACATTTTCTTAATCAGTGCTTCAAGATCTATACGATGAAGGCAACAGGTATACGAATTTCTTAAAAAAATTTGGGTTTTGACGGTTTATTGCTGACGTCAGCAAAATTTTTAAAACCTTATATCTCCTTAGGCGTTTGTCGAAAACATATGATCCTATACATTATTTTGATCAGCGTTTTAACCTCTACACAGTACAGGCAACGAATAAACTAAACTTCGCCAATTTTTTTGTACCTGCACTGCTGACGTCAGCAAAAAATCTAAAAAAACCTATTTTCCATTGTCCCTCTGCCTAAGTGGATTACTCCACGGGCCTTATCGACTAGTCTCTTATAATAATACGGAGAGTGTGTCTGTTTGTGTGTCTGTAACAGGCAAAGTTGATATCGTCATTTTCCTTTGATGTTGCCGAAAAAAATTTTTGATGTTGCCGTAAAAAATATGTCTTCTTTGTCGTGAAAAGCCGCGAGTTTTGTGTGGTTTGTTAAATGAAGTTCTAGCACAAAGTAACGGAAATTGTGTTTGCAAAAAAGATGGCTGTCCTTTTTAAGCATTTGTCTTCTCTTGCCTTCAAAATAAATCTTTACAAAAGCATTTAAAAAGGGGCATGGTATATAAATGAAGTATAGAAAGGTTTGTTTATGTTTTTTAAAGTTTTGATGATCTTATTGATGCGAGACATGTTTGTTAGCTAGCATCAACCACACCAACAACAACTAGCTAGGTAGCTAGGAATTTATAGATATGTAGCCATGTTCTTTATACCTAGCTAAGTCTCCAGTTTATATTTAAGTGACCAGCTATTAGCTGCTGTAGCTACCTTATGTTAGCTTCAGTTTTATGTTGCTTTTTACATGTAAGCTAATCTTAGTGGTCTTTGCTAAGAATGTGACTGTAACTTATTTTAATTGACATTTTAAGCTTAAATTAGCAAGCCACAACAACTTTTAAAAAAGTATTACATATTATTTAAGAAGAGTTTAAGGACTGTTTTTAAGCAAATAATGTATTTTTCACAATTTGTGTATGCAAATAATGTATTTTTCACATTTTGTGTAACTAAACTTATATACATCGGTTACATGCAATATGACGAAACGATTTTTATTTAACATGTAGTAATTCTGGTACCTTAAGTGTAGTGATTTTTGTTGTTCTAGATGTTCTGACTAAAATGTTTTTGTTTATGGCATTTTGTCTCAATTAAGAAAAGTTTCAACTTTTTTGAGGGAGTACAACACCGAAAAAACTTGTGTTTTTTTTATATTTTGTATAAATTCTTACCGGGCAGGACTCTGTACAACATACCGAAATGACTGATCCCTCTCTATTTATAAATTTGATGCGTTCCAAATCACAGTTTTTTGAAATTTTGGGTAATATTTAATAAGTACAAGATGCAAATACTGATTTTTGTTGAATCAGAAGTATTTCCTACAACCATTCTTTTTTTACACTTTTGTGGAGAAAAAGTGTATGCAATATCATCAGAATAACTGATTTTGTTGCAAACTGTTTTTCTTTTTTACATTTTGGATTGAAATATTGTTATAAAGGGCATATATCAATAGACATATATATAACAAAATAATTAAATTCTGCAAACTTTGATTTTGTCGTTCACCTCTCATCTTTTATATTTTGATTAAACTTTTGAGGAAAACCATAGGAATTATTTAGAATTTGTATTTTGTGTTGCAAATTTAATGCAAAAATTTAACTGTTGTGAGGGAGGACCATATGCAATTATATATACTAAAAATAATAATTTGATATTCTACAAGTTGTATTTTTGTATGCACTTAAATGACTACTTTTTCTGAGTTGAATTTGATGGGTTTCATATCAATTTTGTGGAAGATTTTATGGCTGAAGACAATATAGAACATGCCAATTGAACTGATTTTTGTTCATATTTTGATTTGCTCCTCATAAACCTTTGTGTTCTACATTTATTGTAAACTTTTGTGAGGAAGGACATATAGGATATATACAATGTTTTCAAAATAATGATTTTTGTTGATTTGAAATTTACTCCTTGCTCATTGCTTTTTCGACATTTCAGGTTAAAATGTTTGGTAAAGTCAGTACGGATCATTAGACAAAAAATTGTTTTGTTGACCGGTTAATTTTTACATTTTGTGCATATTTTTGCGGGAGAGGATGGTATGCAACCGAATAAATGATTTTTCAAAGTTTAACTTTTTATTTTTAGGTGTTTTGTGTTTGTTTAAGTTTGGCTTTTGATATTGTTCAGGTTGTATTGTTGTATAAGCATTTAGGGAAAAGACAATGTTTAAAATGCGTAAAGAACTTATTTCATAGATCTGTGCTTACTGTTGCAAGCCTTTCTTTTCGACACTTCAGATTAAAATATTGAAGGTTTTCAACATAATCACATATTAAGATGTATACATATTTGAGATATGTGTTATTTCTGACATTATTATTATTGTTGTCGTAACTTTCTGGGTTGTGACTGTCAATGTTGTAACTTTCTACTAACTAGATTTTACACCTTGCACGCCGTTGTTTTTCATATTTTGTCTGAAGTTTTGTTGGGAGGATTTCATGCGATTTGACATTTGATATTTTGTGTTAGATTTTAAGAACATTTTTTGTTAAATTATGACTTATATACTTTCTTTTTATGCATTTTCAGATTATTTTTTTTAGTAAAAGGCATATTCAATATACTGAAATATTTGCTGATGTCATCAAAATTCAAATGACAGAACTTTTCAATTGTTTTTCTGCCTAAGTGGATTTTTCCACGGGCCTAATCGACTAGTATCTATATAATAATATGCTAAGTGTGTCTGTCTGTGTGTCTGTGACAGGCAAAGTGGATGTCTTTATTTTCCTTTGATGTTGCCGAAAAATGCATGTCTAATATGTTAAATTTTCTGACGTTACGACGCGACGAAAAT
Organism: Hydractinia symbiolongicarpus; assembly: GCF_029227915.1. Classification (NCBI taxonomy): domain Eukaryota; kingdom Metazoa; phylum Cnidaria; class Hydrozoa; order Anthoathecata; family Hydractiniidae; genus Hydractinia; species Hydractinia symbiolongicarpus. The sequence continues at coordinate 12,614,480 of NC_079888.1, forward strand.
AACACTACTTTAATGTCAATATCCTATATTAAATTAATGAAGCCATTACAGTGCACCTAAAACTTTGAGGCCAAATAACTTGGAAACGAGGTGGTGACGTCAATGATTTTTCACCGCGTGGGTAACTAGGGACCAACTAGGACCAATTTGGGTAATTTTCCCAAACCTGGGTCCCCGAATCCGTTTCGGAATGGACGGGTTGATGACGTCATCGAAAAACCTTCAAATCCTAATATCTCTGCAACCGTTTGTCAAAAATACGCGATCCTATACATTTTCTTGATCAGCGTTTTGAGATCTATACAATGAAGGCAGCAGGTATACAAATTTCTAAAAAAAAAATTTGAGGGGTTTGACTGGCCATTGCTGTCATCAGCAAAATGTTAAAACCCTTATGTCTCATTAACTGTTTATCAAAAAGATATGATCATATACATTTTCTTGGTCAGCGTTTTAACATATGCATAGTACAGGCAACGAATAAACTAAATTTCGCCAAATATTTTTGTAATTGCACTGCTGACGTCAGCAAAAAATCTAAAACAACCTACTTTTCCATTGTCCTTCTGCCTAAGTTGATTTTTCCACGGGCCTTATCGACTAGTCTCTATAATAATACGCCAGTTCTGTCTGTCTGTCTGTCACTTTTGCAAAGTGGATAAAATTTATTTGATAAGTCTATAAAACATCGCCTATAAATTTGTTCTGTAGATTATCAAACTTTGACGTTAGGGCAATATTGACGTCAAAGAAAGTATATTAAGATTAGCGAAGCCATTGCATTGCACTTTTAAATTTAAGGCTAAATAACTTGGAAACGGGTAGAAATAACTGACGTCATCTCCTGCGTGGGTAACTAGGAAATACCTGGGACCAATTTGGGTAAGTTTTCCAAACCTGGCTCACCAAATCCGATTCGGAATGGACGGGTTGATGACGTCATCAAAAAACCTTTAAACCTTGATATCTCTGCAACAGTTTGTCAAAAGTACATGACCCTATATATTTTCTTCATCAGCGTTTCTTTATTTATTTATTTATTTATTTATCATCAATATTTACCCAGGATATACATTTCAGAATAAATTTCTGCTTTTCAAATGTGTCCTGCTAAAATTAAAATCAAATACTCTACATTATATACAATTTAATATAAAATCGTCGATGTTCTAAAATCCAATAAAATGAAAAGGAATAGGCAAAACAAAAACAAAAACGCTAAGCACATAGATGAAATGGTGAAAATACACTAAAGATAAGATTATAGGTGTCCATGAGTTAAGCGCTCAAATGGGAGATAATTGGTATAAATGGGTGAGGCAACAAAGCTAGTATAATATATGAAATATTGAAAATGCTATACTAAGAAACGCAAGATAAAACATGCCATATCACAAATGCTTCCTTCTGCTAAATGTCGAATGAATAATCGGCAAAAAACATTTTAATTCAAAACCGCGTATGTCATAAGCTTGCAGTATCTAAAAACATCGAGTAGAAAGGGTGAGAAACAGAGGTGAAAACATATAAATAAGGAAGACTAGACAAGGTTTAAGAGCTTCATATTGTGTTAGGGTCCAAAGTCCAAATAAAGTGTGTAAGTAGTCCAAACGATTAAAAAATATGGTTATCCAATTTATTTTTAAATTTCATATAACTAGGCTCCCTTCGTATATCTATTGGTAAAGAATTATATATACTGGCACCCATATAGTAAAAACCATTTCTTGCCATATCCAAACGTACTGCTGGTAACTTTAGCGAATAAGAATTGTTTCGAGTCAGTCTTTGATGGTTTAGCAGCTGAAAGTGGTTCCAATAATTTGAGCATGTTTTACGATCAATACATTTTCTGACAACATTACAAGCATTTCGTTGAATTTTGTCGTAAATGGGTTGTAAACTGTTGTTGTTAGTTACTACTCTGGCACGTCTATCCAAGGACTGCAGTTTGTTCAACTGGGTGTTATTCAGGTTCAAATTGATGATACTATTGAATGTAATGATTGGAGTTATCATTGTTTCGTAAATCTTTTTAGCAGTTGTATCGTCAACTTCGGATCGTAGTCTCGTCAGTAAACGGAGTCTTCCAGATGCTTTTTTGTATGTAGAGTCGAAGTTGTTATTTAGAGACAACTTAGGATCAATAATTGATCCCAAATACTTGTAGCTTTTCGTCTCATTAATCTCCACAAAATTACATGACAATGATATTTTTCCTTCAGCACTTTTCAACATTTTACTCGTCCCGAATATCATCCATTCTGTTTTCCCTTTGTTTAAATTAATAACAAGATCATTTTCTCGTAGATATGTCTCAACAGCAAGAAGTTCTTCATTTAATACATTTTCAAGGACGAGAAAGCTTTCACTTGAGAAGTAGATAACAGTGTCCTCTGCAAATTTAATAACGCTAGCTTTAAGTAGGACATTATCAAAGTCATTAAAGAAAATTAAAAATAATAATGGCCCGAGTATGGACCCTTGCGGAACACCACAATTCACTGGTTGTGGGTCAGATTTGATGTTATTTACCACTACTTCCTGCTTTCTCCCAAACAAATAATCAGAAAACCATTCTAGTTCGTTACCACGTATACCATAAGCTGATAATTTCTCAATTAAAATACTATGACCAACCGTGTCGAAGGCTTTTGACAAGTCCATGAAAACTGCAGCAACGTATTTTTTCTTATCAACTTCCTTTCTAATGTCATCTAACAATAGATTAGCAGCCAAATCTGTTGATCTGAGACGACGATACCCAAATTGATACTGAGATAGTAAGTTGTTCTTCTCAAGATATTCGATAACTTGGTCATATACTGCCCTTTCGAGAATTTTTGAGATGACCGGCAATATAGATATAGGTCTATAGTTATTGTTATCGTCAGTCGAACCTTTTTTAAAAATTGGCTTAACTACAGCATGCTTCCATTCTCCAGGTATCATAGCCGTTTGTATCGATAAGTTTATTATGTGACAAAGTGGAGCAGCGATTTGACTGGAACAATCTTTGAGCAGTCCAGGTGGAAGATCGTCTACAGTCTAAGGGAATCGATTTCTCCTTGATTTGAGCTGCTATTGAAGAGAAAAACAAACATAGTGATTCAACTTTCGATTTGGTTGCTGTAGCATCACTTACGACGTTTCGTGGTTTAGTTGACATTATTTTCTTTATCGTATCCCAAAATTTCTTTGGATTATGACAATTCTGTGCTAGTAAGTTTTTACTAAATTGGGACTTCGATTCTCGTATTTTACGTGTACATAAGTTTCGAACTTTGCAGTAAGCCTTCCAGTCGCTTGGCTTTTTCGATTTTCGCGCTTTTCGTAAAGCCTTATCTCTTTCGTTCATCAATTTATATATCTCATTGCTAAGCCACGGACAAAATTGTCCTTTGACTGTCTTCCCGATGATAGGGGCATGTTTGTTAAACAATGCGGTGAGAGTAGTTTTGAAATATGACCATGCGATGTTCACATCGTTCATTCCATAAAGTTCACCCCAGTCGTGTTTACTAATTTCGTCAACCATTTGCTCACTAGAGTACTTCGCATAATTCCTAGTCTTGATAATTTTTGGTGGTAACTTATCTCTTCTTAATTTTCTGACGAAACCGACCATATTGTGATCGCTGATACCGATGGGGATGACGTCATTTTGGTATGTCGTATCATTTCGAGTAGTCAGAATACAATCAATTAGCGTTTGTGTATTATCGGTAATTCTAGTCGGTTTTTCAATAAGCTGTTTCAATCCATAAAGACGTAAAAGTTCTTTAATGTCTTTATCATCTGATTTCTTTAAGAAATTAATATTCAGATCTCCCAAAAGGTTCACTTCTTTTGATTCAGACATAACAAGCTGTAACAAGTCATTAAGATGAGTTTTAAATTCCCTTGGTAGATATTTAGAACCTACCGGTGGTCTATACATAGTACCGACTAAAAAACTCTTTGCGTTTTTTTGGAAAATTTCCACCCATAAACTTTCTAGCTCATTATGTTCCAAATTTGTCCGATGTTTCCACTTAACTCGATCCGATATATACATAGCTACACCGCCGCATTTGCCTTTTTTTCTGGCTCGGTATATAAAACTATAGCCCGGTATGTGATAAAGGTCCGGGTTGTCATTATATGAATCTTTTGTAATATGAATTTCAGATAAAGTTAAAATATCAATATCTTTAAAATCATGCAACAAAATTCCAATTTGATCGATATTATTTAATAATCCACGCACATTGAGATGGAATATCTTTATACCTCGTTTGAATAGGAGATTTTTCAGTTCAGGTAAAAAAGGTCCTGGCTGTGTTTCAATGTCGCCGGACAACAAAATAAGTATGAATAAGTGTTTACCAGCTTTTGTGGATATTTTCTTTCGTGTGATCCATAAACTAGACGATGCATAATTGTCCTTCTTCTCCAGGAAATCTTCGGTAGGGAATATTCCATTACCTTCTTTTACGAGCTTTCTCTTCGCAATATAACATAATAAAATCAACACAAAAAGAGCAAATCGAAACACGTCCGACCTCGCCGCCATCATTCGTCAAGATCTATACGATGAAGGCAACAGGTATACAAATTTATAAAAAAAAATTTTTGGTCTTGATGGGGCCATTGCTGATGTTAGCAAATTTAAATGGCGCTCCTTTCTCATTTTTATCCTGCCTCGGTGGATTTCTCCACGGTCGTTATCGAATAGTACTCAAATAATATTATATTTGTATATATCAAATATATACCAAAAAAATATCTCTTATAATAATACAGAGACTGTATCTGTTTGTAACAGGCAAAGTGGATATCGTCATTTTCCTTTGATGTCGCCGAAAAACTTATGTCTAATATGTTAAATTTTCTGACGATACGGCGCGACGTCAATAACACTACTTTAACGTCAATATCCTATATTAAATTAATGAAGCCATTACAGTGCACCTAAAATTTTGAGGCTAAATAACTTGGAAACGAGGTGATGACGTCAGTCATTTTTTACCGCGTGGGTAACTAGGGACCACCTAGGACCAATTTGGGTATTTTTCCAAAACCTGGTTCCCCAATCCGTTTCGGAATGGACGGGTTGATGACGTCATCAAAAAACCTTCAAACCCTAATATCTCTGCAACCGTTTGTCAAAAGTACATGATCCTATACATTTTCTTGATCAGCGTTTCAAGATCTATACGATGAAAGCAACAGGTATACAAGTTTCTAAAAAAAAAAATTCAGTTTGAACGGGGCCATTGCTAGCAAGTTTTGGGTTTTAACGGGCCATTTTTAAGCCCTTATATCTCATTAACCGCTCATCAAAAGCACATGATCATATACATTTTCTTGATCAGCGCTTTAAGCTCTCCACAATAGAGGCAACGTGAAAACAAAATTCTAAATTTATTTTAGTAGATGGGTTGCTGACGTCATCAAAATTCTAATGACTCTTCTTTTTCATTTTTATCCTGCCTCTTCAGTGGATATTTCCACGGGCCTTATCGACTAGTATATAATAAAATAGTAAAATGCTACATTACTATTGTTACTCTTTATATGTGTTTTACTAAGCATAAATAGCTAGCTTTAGTTTTAGCTAAGCGTTCCCAGTTTAAGTATATTTAACTGGGTGTCTTAGCTACTATGGCTAGCTCTAAACCTATGACTTATGTTGTTATTCATCTTTTTTAATTAGCTACCTTAGTTTCCAAACTTCTCTTCTTTTATGAGCAGGAATTGTGATGAACAAGCTAGCTAGCTATACCTACATAATCTTTCAAAGACTTAAACATTTGCAGGATAGTAGGATGTATTTTTATGCCCATAAAAGTTAAATTATTTTCACATTTTCTGTAAACTTTACAAGGGGACCACATGCAATATGCCAAGTGGAATAACTTTTTTCAGAATTTAAAGGGTACGTGTTAAGTTAGTTTTTATTGTTTTGTTTCTGACATCCTAAACTTTTGTCAGCTTACATGTATAATGCCAGGTTATTTTTACAGGGGTTTGTAGACATTTGATTGGCAATTTACGTGGGTTTATGACTTTATTTTCATTTATGAGAGGAAGGTATGGTTGTTCGTGTTGTTTTTTTATGTTTTGTTTTTTTAATTTTGTGTAAACTTTTGTGGGAAAAGACCACATGCAATATATATACAGAAAGAACAAATTTTTGTGGAATTGGACTCCACTGTGTAAGCTCATGGCTTTTTCATATTTGGTATTATAAACCTTTGTTGGGGAACTGTACGGTTTCACGTTTTTGTTAAGGATTTTAAAATTGTAGTAATATAACATTTGTGTTTGGTGATAATGAAAAATTACTAATTGTTCTGACCAAAAAAATTTAAATGACGGTTGTTTTTCTCTGTTATCCTGCCTAAGCGGATTTTTCCACCGGCCTTATTGACTAACCTGTATAATAATACGCCAGTTCTGTCTGTCTGTGACTTTTGCAAAGTGGATTATATTATCCCCTAATCTCTTTAATAAAATCTGTAAAACATCGCCCATAAAATTGTTCTGTAATTTACCAAACCTCTATACCTATACGATGAAGGCAACAGGTATGAAAAATTCTAAAAAAATTGCTGGCGTCAGCAAAATTTTTACCCTTATATCTCTTTAACCGCTCATTAAAACCACACGATCATATACATTTTCTTGATCATCAGCAGTTTAATTTCCACACAGTAGAGGTAACGTGAAAGCAAAGTTCTATTTTTTGTGAGGATGGGTTGCTGACCTCATCAAAATTTAAATGACGTTTTTTTCCATTTTTATCCTGCCTCAGTGGATTTTTCCACGGGCCTTATCGACTAGTCTCTATAATAATACGAGAGATTAGAAAATGTATGTTATGGCACAATCGCGTGCGTGCAATGCCGTGACGTCACAGCAAGTCAACGACAATCCCCTAATAGTCACCGCATCATCCAAGACCTAGTCCCTATTAATCCAGCACCATCCGAGACCATTCCATATTAATCTACATAGGACCTAGTATTCACTACAGATGATGTCATCAAAAGTAGAATAAGAGGTCCAATATTTTCTAACACAATTCCCTAAAAATCAACACGCACATCTCAGGGAAATTCCCTGATATTCATCAATAATCAACGCATGCGCAGTAACATCATACGCAAGTGGAGTAAAATCCTCATCATGCGGTGCTTAGTCATGCACATCAAGGTTATCATACAAAAAGGGGAATTCCTTAAAAATCAACGCATGCGCTGTATTAATAAATGTGCATTAACTGTCAATCAAAATTCGATATCTTCGGGATGATTGCATTTATGGCCGGCGTAGGTATCTCCTTACCTCTTATGGCCCTGGCATTAGTACAAGAATCAGTGAAGGAGGGGTCCAATAAGCGGAGGATTAAAGACCTGGAGGATCGTCTTGATGTCCTAATAAATGAATGAACAATGTAATGACTGTGAAAGGGTACTCGATGAGATGAGAGACGTTGTAGATGTGCATATTTTACATGACTAGCCTCACAAATATCGAGGGATATACCCTGTCTATTATTTCCAGGAGGGGCCATGGCGTAGATGGAGAGTCCTGGAGTATTGAATGCTCATTTTGAGCTACGCAGACCCAATTAGAGCCCGCGCTCTACCAGACAACTCCCGGCAACATCCAACGGCCCACACAGTGTGCCATCTTCCCAATTTCCCTCACATGGCTTGGGTTAACCCGGGGCTATGGTAACATTCACTCGCCCATGTTGAATCGCCGTCAAGAGGAATCGAACCCCGGTCTCCCGCACAGAGTACGAGAGCTATAACCACTAATCTACGGCGCCACTAAATCGATGCATATGACCAATGTACCTGTGGACGTAGATTTGTGGTAGGCGGTAAAATGTTATGCTGGTATTGCTACCATGAACATATCACATATAACGGAGGAGGCTGCGTATGTACAATGACATGCAATTCTCTGAAGTCGTTCGAAATATACAATAAACAAAAGGCTGAAATTTGAAAATGAGCTTGTTAGCACTAAATTTTTCTACAACTTTGCCGCTACGTTTACAGACATTAACGATATCAACGTGGAATACTTAACGGTGGCAGATGCCATTCCTGCTAATGGGGGTAAGGATCAAAGGTATATTATAGGGTACCATACGCAGGACCTTGTGATGGCCCTTGGAGTGAAAACACAGAAAATCTGGACTGCGCATGGAGTGAAACGGTACAACGCAAATGCGTCACCGGCAATGAGCCTCGATTTCGAGGAGTATCCAGACTGGATCATGAAATATCGTCAAATATGGTCAAAGCTCGAAGAGTTGATTTCCGAGCATCTGACAACGGAACCCGTGAAAAAGGATAGATATGTGAACGCTAAACTCCGGTACCACAAGCACGCGATCACGACCAAATTTTCATGGTATGCCGATACACTACGATGAACCCTGCCAGGTCAGTGCAATCCTGGCCATTTCATCGGTGTATGTACAAGGTAACAATCACTACCCGCAGGCACACATCACAGAATGCCTGTACAAGGACTTTAAAAAGGAATGGCTGTTGGGTGAGGACTAGAAAACCATATATTTTATAGGCCCTGTATGACCTATAAAATATAGAAAAATTAGTTTCTATACCAGGGCGGGGTCTCTAAGTACCGCTTACATAGTTTACAGATTTTTTTAAAACATCTTGCCTACCCTCTTCCCGACCTTTAGCAACTAGCTGGGCACGCTCCTGTGCATTGATACTGTTCACGATCCTATTGAAGCGCTAACTCACCTGTTCCTTTAACAGTAGGTATTTTTCCTTCTCCCGAGAGATTAGGCTATACTCATAGTCGCAGATAACGCCATTCTCCATTGCTTTGCTGATAAGGTCAACAATGGAGTTTAATTTCGCCTCCGCTTTTTAGAGCTCATCAAAATTCTGCTGCTGTTCAAAAATCGATTTTTTATTGATATATACATCTATTTATTGTTATCATTCTGCTTGGAAAATATTTAAAATGCCAAACTAGCTAACCATGAAGATTAATTCAGTATTCTCATAAGAGCATCCTATCACAAAATGATATCAGCAAAGAGATATTCCTTGCAACTAAATTTTTTGTTTACTGGCATAATTTTAGGTTGAATCTTATCTGACATATTTCTGAGGTTAGAATAGCTTTTAAAATTTTCTGGTTAATATGGGGTTAAATTTCTGCCTAGCTACTTTCAGTCAGGCACCTAGAATGATATGAACATTTGAAAATTATGTAGCATTATTTGCACCTTAGAGAACCAAGAAAGTGCTATGTTCAGATGGGCAAATCATTTACTAATTTACAAGTTTCCCCTAGCTACAAGTTTTGCAACCCAGTGCTTGCTAGTCAACCAATTCAGTGAAATACACATAACTAAATTGCTTGAATTTCTTCAAGTAAACAGCAGCCTAAATAACAATGTATATTTATACATTTACACAAAACAATCAAGGGCAATATGCGAGAAGTTTGTGTGTTGCGATGAGAGGAATCAAAACAAACTCGCCGCACGTATCTGTGACGTAAAACACCGATCTCGTCTAGCTCTGCAAGGTTATATATAAAACTTTGGTACATTGAGACAAATCTCATTAAATATTATGCACAGAAATACTGTGTATTGGAGGGTCACGTGACGAGGCCTCCTCCAGAGCCATGTTCGTATCGCCGTCCCGGGGTCAGAAAAGATACAAGATGCCCTGGGGACGAGGTTAGGCTTGATACTGATCGATTTCAAGGCAATGCGGGTGTTCTGTCCAAGGTAGTCCTCGAAAATCGTAGGTTTATTGATATCAGTGATGTACAGTTGTTTATTTTGTTTTAAAACAAAAGATGAACATATACCAATACAACCCCGTGGCAAAATATGGGTACAACAGGGGTAAATGGCCGCCCGGTGTAAGCAAGTTGAAACACCAGGACCTGTACGTGAGTACAGACTCTCATACCTCTATAGTATTCCCCGAGTTTACCAAGTATGCCATCAAAGTTTCAACAACCTACCTTGATGACTCTGTTAGTGTGGGGTGGAAAGAGCAACCGCTTGATTATTGGAATATCCGGGTTAATTTCGCCACTTATTGTGCAGCCACCGCATTAGGCATGTGCCAAGCACATGACGGGATCCGTACCCCTCATTAAAAGTTAAGAAAAGTCACAAAAATTCAAGGAATTTTATCCAGTTCTTAAAAAGTTATGAGACTTTGAAAATGCCGCGGGCACTTTATGCCCCTTATGCCCCTACTGACCAGAAAAGTAATGACGTCAGCCGGGGCCACATCCAAATATGGAAAAAGTGACACCTAGTGGTTTTTGTATTCAAATCAACCAAAAAATAGATTCTAATCAAAAAATTACTTTTAAAAAGTCTCTGCACACGAAAATCTAATTTGTAACATAGTTACCTTCACTATGCCTGTCTGTCAGTGGCCAGAAGGATAATCTTTTCAGGAAATCGAAATTGTTAAGGTGGGAAAATTACGCTGAGTCTCAAACCTTTTTCCGCGGTCAAATCTATTGTTCTATGCTGACATGGTCAATATCGGGAAATCGTTTGTTTTGAGAGGGAATGGCCTCGCTTACCTGAACAAAATAATTAATTGTTGTATTCTTTAAGAGGGTAAGATGTGACCGCGCCGATTGTGTGCTCATTGATTGATTGTAATTCGGGGGTGGCTATGAGGTGGATTTGAATTTTAGAGATCTGCTTTGACATTGGTTTGCGTATAAACTTTCGTTCGAGAGAAACGGAATTTGATATCCTCGAAGAAAGCTTAGTTAAATAGGCTAGTCCGTCAACTGAATCAAGTTGCTTAAGCAACAGCACCTTGTGGATGATTTTTACACGAGTTAGCATTCTTACATCTTTTAACCTTAACTGGGATAAGAATATGCTAAGAATATCCCAGCAAGATTTCGACCCTGTAGTTAGGAATATTTAGCTATGTTGAAACGAAAAAACAGTATTCTTATAAAAAAGTGTATACACACAACACCATGAATCTGAAAATTTCGCAATTTATCAAATTATTAAGTAAAGAAATTTTAGTACTTTCAATTCATGTTTTTTATGAAAGATTTATGACAATAATGGAATTTATAATACTGCATTAACGGGAGAAAGAATACTTAATAAATAAAATGTAAAATAAGAATAAAAATATCTTTCTGCTGATTATTTTCAAATACAGTTAGTTTTTAGTTTTTCTTTTTTTCCCCAAAAATATAACTATCCAACGACAAAAAAAGACATCTAAAGGTAACACAATTTCGAAGAGGATTAAAAAGGTAATTTTCCTCTCATTACATGTTTTTTTATTTTATAACAAATCAAGCCAACGGCCAACAAGTAAAAGTTTCTTAACTATCTCATTTTACTAGAAATAGTTTATTAACAAGTTTATTAATTTTAACGAGGCTATAAGAGGGGATATTCGACCAAAACTTCATTTTAACACAAGAAACTTTTTTTTTGCCTTTTTATTCATGATGTAAAATGATGTCTTTCGATTTTTTAGGGGATAACTAAGGAAACTACAAAAATAAGCCTTACTTTTTTTTTGTTTATGAACTGTTATCATGTTAAAAAAAAATGGATATCTTGTCGCTAATAGAGTTCAATAATTGCATTTATGGCCAGTCGAGCGAGAGAAGAGCAACAACCACAACCAATAATTAACTCTAGGGAGTTTTGAAAGGGGATTACGGTCAAACCTGTGTCAGACGGACACTCTAGTGATCGTCTTAGGCATGAGACTGTTTTATAAAATACTTCTGGGCTGTCTTAGACAGGGTTTTCCTTTTAGTCTTCACAACAAGTTGATGAATGCAAAGACTACTTGAAATTACACAAGCTGCAGTCTTCAAGTTATGCAAACTGTAACAATAAATGCTGTACACGAATTCGTTTTGCTGCAGAAAAGTGGGAGATGTTTAAAATCGTAAACTCCGAACACGATAATGTGATTGTCTTATATGGCAATTATCTTGTCTGAGAAATGAAAAATAGCGGTCGCTGGTCGCTTTGGGCAAGTGATTGTCTTTTAGAATAGCAAATGATCACAAACACATTACGGCGACCTTAAGGTGTTGGTCTGAGATAGGTGACAGTCTTATACAGGTTGTCGTCATAGCAGTTTGATGTTTTGAGCTTGAAGCTGTTCTTATGTTGTCGTAATTTTTCCGATTTTTACAAAATTGCTCTTATAAAAAAGCGTGTACATTAGCTCCCAGTAACTCTAACACCGGATTAATTGAATTTTTATTATCTCGAACCATTTTATTGTGTCCCTTAAACTTTCGTTAATACTTTCTTATAAAAGCTCTGGTTAACGCAAGGCTAGAATAAATCAAATATTCGCTAACTCTACCCATTTTTGGCCCCTTTTTTCCTCGGTCCCTTGGAGGTTCACGTTACTGGGAGTTAACTGTATTTGTTCGTAGTAGCTGTTCCTAAATATAAACCATGAAACTATCCTATTTAGAACTTTTGTAATGGCTATCCCAATTGCAAAAATTATCCTCATAGTTGGAAGCGCAATATTGTTCATCTTCCTGGCTGGCTGCTGCGGTGGAAATGCATGGCTTAAGCGAGACACAGTTGATTTTCAACGAGGCCTGTGGAAAGATTGTGTGCGTGACATGTGCTCGAAGATTGAAAATGCTGTCGACTGGGTGGAAGCTGTCCGAGCATTTGCGGTTCTCGCGCTCGTCGCAAGTATTATATGCTTAATTTTATTAATCCTCATCCTTGCAACAGGACAAGGGAAAGGATACTACATATCATTTTTTGCTCTTTTAGCAGGAGGTTTTATAGCGTTAGCGCTAGTTGTTTTCACTGTACACAGAAAAAAAGACCTTTTAGAATTCGGTTGGAGTTATGTTTTTGGTTGGATTGGAATGACAGTTGCAGCAGTAATCGCAGTGATCGGAGTTCTTGCTGCAAGAGTATGAGACTTAAAAAGTCATTACCACTTGTTAATATAATTTAGCTTTTATATCGCATATGACTTTTAATGTATCGATTTCAGCGAAATTAACTTCAGCACCCAATTCTTAAATGATGTTGTGGTTGGGAAGTGGAATAAATGCATGTACCCTTAGGGCCATTTGATTTTCAAATCGAATTAAAAATCAAAATTATTCACAAATTTTGATTTTTGATTTTTAATTCAATTGAAAATCAAATAGCCTAAGGGTACACGCAATGGAATTCCCTACCACTATAACTCCCTCGTGTTTTTGTTTGAAGTCATTAAACGTGATAAAAATGTTGTCTGTCTCGGTAACAATAGCTGCTTTTATAATCGCTTATTTTAATTGTCAATTTGGTTTTAATTAATTTACTTTAGGCTGGCTGTTGCCTACGTCAACCTCAGGTCAAATGGCTATTACTGATGCATTTTGCAAAGGCATTGGAAATTCTGTGGCTTGTTTTTTTACGTTTTCTACCTAGTGGGCATGCTCAATGTTTCTCAAAGCAAAATTAGAATATTGCGTCACACGGAAAGGGATCTCTACCAGCAAATCTAGCACAATGTGCATGAGGACAGGACGTCATGCGAACATCCTATTTGCTAAGCAAATATTTGTTATCAAACATTTATCATCTTCAACTAATTCTGAGATCTGTTCTCTTAAAAAAAGGTGAAAGGGATTGAAAGCTAACAGGGTACAATGAAAGTGTTTTTTTTGCGGTTATTTTAGAGCTAAAAAGTCATTGTGCCTGTACGACAAATACTTTCCGATGAATTAATAATAAGAATTTACGCAGGCATATAGCTATGTTATGTGAAATATGATCAATTGCATATTCCCCCGGGCATTATGTTTTAGGGTTAGGGCTAATATACTTAATTTTCTGAATTTATCACAATCCCAGTAGTATATAAATCGTGATATTTGATTTGCATGCAACATTGAGAGGAGTCAGTTGCTTTAATTTATATCAGGTCGGATATTCTTGATGTTTTATAAACATAACGGCGAATTAGCCAGATACTTTAGGAGAGCTTTATTTGTTCTTGTATTATTCAAGGCAAAATGGAAATGCTATCAGTTTGATTTATTTTTTTGTATACCTATAGTGGCGATCCAGAATGGCTATACTGGCTCGAGATTCATGGCGATACAAGTTGATTTTTTTACCTTGTTAGCTAGTGCAAATCGTGTAATCAAAAGCTATAAATTAGTGTTTAAGCTTCGAATGTGCACAAATTTGTTCCATTCTTACCCTCCTATTAATAAGTTTTACTTGAGAAAAACGCCAGTCTACATGGTTCCCTCGATCCACCATATGCAATCAGTACATAGCAAATGCTTCCGCTTGTGTAGAAAACCCTTTGTAAAATTTAATTATGTCGCTCATTACTATAATGAATAATCGATTCTCCTTCGCAGAGGAATTCAAAAGAGGCAGGAAGATATTTCCACTGATTTATTGTTCAATGTTTTTAAACCTTCAGAAAAGAATTCTTTAAGCCGTGCTAGCAAACAAATCTTAAAAGATAATTTACGCAACAAAACATTACAAATAAGAAATTTGTTTTTGTTTTTTAAAAAAATAACTACGCAGTGCACGAGGTTTATACATAAAACCCGCCATTAGTTATAATACAACGTATAATTTTATGAGCAACACAATAATTAAGATAATTATAAATACATAGCGGTCATTACTAACCTCAGAAGCGGAAGATTATTTCAATACAAACGTAGCGCACATCATAGGAAGGGACATAACTCATTGAGGAAAGAAAGAGAATATAAGTTCATAGCTGAGCAAAAAAATACCATGCTACTGTGTTATTTATTTCTATGTTTCGCCTTCTTGGTTAGATGCTTTTCATATGACACCAATTGGAGCAACGCGCTGCAGTATGATAAGAATATCTTAAAAGATTATAATTATTCTGAGATTGAAAGCAGAGTCGATGATGTGCTGGACAACACTGGAGTGGCCACAGTAGATAACCAGCAGACCAGTATTGAGAAGAATAAACTTAAAAGCACCGATACTGATGAACATAGCAGTGTTGCTAAAAGTAGGTTGTAATGCGTCCTTTTTTAAACTGGGTAGAATTTCAAAGATTCCTGATGGTTCGATTGTTGAAGTAGGAAAGGAGGAAGCATTTGAAATTGAACTAATTTAAATCAAAATAACACTTTAATAGTGTATACATTGCGTACTTGTCAACATTAGATAAAGCTAGCTAAGTGATGTCAATGATCATCTTAACACAATAAGAAATGAACTGCAAGTGCATGCACATTCAACGTATATAGTGAAACAAATTTTTTCATATTTTCTTCATTTTATGTACCCCATCGCAACCATTTAATATTGATTTTATGTTTCTTTAAAAGGGAGTCTTGGTCCAACTGGTTTGAAGTTTGTTAGAGCTGCTTTAATTACAGCTGGTATAATCCACGGTGTTTCATTGGCTATAACATCTGCAAGAATTGTATTTGATTTCATTTACAGCAACCATAAATGCTGCGGAATTTGCTGTCCAAGTATATGTTCAGATTATAAATCTTACTTGACCGTTCGAAACAGAGTTCTTACTCTGTACACAGCTATAGACAACGAATATTTAGCAGGTATGATAAAAAGGTGTTAAATAAGAAATGACTTCCGTTTTTTCGCGTTAGTCTAAACATTGCGTCACAGACATGAGCGCAGCTTAATCTATTTAGATAAAAGAAACCCCAGTGAAGGATTAAAGTCATCTTTGACAACATTTCCATCCAGTTCTACACAAAATAAAACAAAACCTTTTTAATTTTATCCATATTTCTTTAGGCTTTAACCGTCCGTAAAAACAAAAATTACGACCACAACAACGAAAGCACATTTGGAATTCCCTATCCTAGTACTGAGCTAGCTAACTTAATTTTTTTATTTTTATTCTAGTGGAGAACTCAGAAACATTTTTGTTTGGCTTAACAACAGCAAATACATTTTTGTATGACTCAATGCAAGAAATTAACGACCACGCAAAGTCGTTAGCACTGACCATAGATCCTGATTTAGACAGGAAATTGGAGAACGCCACACAGCAACTAGTAGTAAGTTATTGGGCTACATTTACATTTTATCTGCAATTCCTCTATATCAGCTTCTTCTACAGAAAAATTGGGAGATGTAAAAAATGGCGAAATAACTCAATAACAGACTATATTTCTGAGACACAGGAAAATATATCTAATAATTGCCAATAATTTTTGTGAGTAAAATTTTTTTTGGCAACCATCCTTAAGGCTTTCTTGCTAGAAACCTTTTTCACTATAAGTATTTGAGTCCTTGGGACAAGGTTGTGAAAGTACAAAAATGTACCATAACGTTCAGAAAACGACGTTAAATGCCTGTATTGGTCTCTATTTTATACATAGGACATTTTATTGTATTTATGTCGATTTGCCCTCTCCTGAGTTAATGTGAAAATTATATACTTAGGAGTCGTGTGTCGTACATACATAAAACTTATTTTACTTTCATACTTTTAGTCCCGATTAGGTGGAAAGATCACGAAAAATTATACCTTGGTCCAACCAGAAGTGGATAATATCGTAACACAAGTATTTACCGAGTTCACGAGAGCAGCTAGTTTTTTTTCAGATTATATTTTGATATATTGGGTGATGAATAAGTTGCAGACTTGGGAGGTGAGAGTGTAAAACTGATAAATTTGTCATGACGCACGAAATTGTGATCTAGCAAAATTTTGGAGCGTAGAATTAAAATTTTTAAAACAAGTTAAAAAGTGTCAAGTTTTGAAATATTGAGCAGATCTTACAGCGGGGTTTCTAAATTGAAAATTGCAATAGGACATACCCCAAAAGTACCTAACAACATCGTTTGGAGAGTTGACGAAATAAATTTATTGCGAAATGGCATTACACTTTTTTAAGGCAAGCAGAAAAAAATGATAATAGTTCTGGCAATAATAATTCTATAGCTAAGTGTGAGGTTTAGAGTCAATTAGACTCCTAAAATTTTTAGTGCAATTTACTTGTAATGTCTTAAAGTGTTCCTTTAAATTGTAGTTTGTAGTTAGGTAATCGTAAAATTTTCTTACAATGATTACCACTTTTTAACAAAACATTTAGAGCAATTTGGTATTATAGCTAGTCCATATCGTTGCTCTTCTTTCGCATTAGCAAAGAAACATTGTTAAGACCAGAACTAGATCACAAGCTGTTGTGGCACATGTCGATCCAACAGCGGCGCAGAGAGCAAAATATTTTATTCAAAACAACTACAAGCGCGCTGGTACAAGTATCGTCTTTGCTGGAACAACCGCAATGTCTGTGTACGCTTCAGGTAAGCACAGTTCTTATCTACGCTCTTAGACAACATGTAATAAACACCTTAAAATTATTATTTCGTTTTCACAAGTTGTACTTCTCCGTAATTCTTCTTTTGTAGAAAACGAAGACATTTTGCGTCAATTTTGTGACTAATTTTGACCTAAAAACAGTATTTAGGTCACACAAAAAATTTTTTTATGTCAGTACCATTTTCAGCATGCTTTGTTTCTTTCCCAAATTATATCAAAAACGGAAGAGAGCCTAGTCAATAATTTTGATCACCCAGGCACTTGTTACTAGAAAGCAGCGCCCCGTAGAGATTAGGTAATGATTTAATAATTAAAGAAAAAAAAGAATCTTACCACCATGACCACAGAAGTCTGTTTTATTAAATCACTCTCCTTTACTGCGTTATGCAAAATACCAACCTCGTCCTCAGGATCTTGTGCCCCCCTGGGACGTTATTACGGAGTGGCCAACCGCTATCAATTCCATCAACAAGGCAAAATGCCCTGGGAGCGAGGTTGGCAAAATACTCGTTCAATATATACTAAAAAAAAATGATATGTAAAGGCCCGAATAGACGGAACAATTTTATAGATCAGATTTCGAAAAATATTTTATTCTCGAAATATTGTTGAAAAAACACACGCAAAATTTTAGGTCAATAATTATTCAGTTCTTAAATTGATTTAATATTTTTGTATACATACACGATATAATATACAGAACAATCTGAATTTAATTTATCGACATTAGCGACAACGAAGAAGAAATAATTTTGTGCTCCCTTAGGGGCTACGAACCCGTTAAAATGCTCACATTTCGCATATCCCGCGCACATATTGTCGCTCTGCCTGATGTTATAATAAAATAAGTTCAGGTTATTCTTTATATTGTATCGTGTATATTTACAAAAATATTAAATCAATTTAAGACTTGAATAATTCTTAACGTAAATATTTTACATGTATTTTTTTCAACAATACTTCGACAAATAATATTTTTCGAAATTTATCTACAAAATTGTTCCGTCTATTCGGGCCTTAAATAAAATTAAACCACTTTAATTTAATTTAATTAGATCAATTTTTGAATATTGATTTGTGTTTTTACGTCATTTTTGTATTATCGTGCTACTACTTTTTAATGATATATACACAACAATTTAGATCAATTTTAGTTCAATATTTTATTTTGAAAATTGATCTGCAAAATTGTTCGTCTATTCGAGCCTTAACAAAATATTTTTCCATCAATTATAGTCCAAGACATACTGTACATCTCGAAAGTTGTTGAGAACTGCAACACATTGAAGACCACAATGGCAGGAGTGTTGACTACAATCAATGATCAGGAAACAAAGGCCAAAGAATTACGTGCAAGAATTGCAGATCTTCAAGCAAATGTAACCACGGTAAGTGCCTTGCGTTTGAGACCAAATGACTTTATTCCAATAATAAGTAGTATTGAAAAAAAAGCAGCTAAAAATTTGACACAAGAAAGCAAAAAGTAACTTTCTAACTTTGGACATTGTCTCAGAACCCTGGTGATCAGGTTTCTGATATCTATATTATAATACCCGTATACGTCTGTCCGTCATGCATAATGGTACCGCAAGTAGTGAGACGCGCGCGATGCGGTATAAAAAGGAAGGGCAAACCGACTAGTATTAGATAATACATTTTAGTCATGTAGATCATGCAACCTGGGCAATACAATTGTATAGGCATTATAAGTTACCAAGCCCGGTCGGCACTTACACCTTGGCGATATTTTGCAGCACAGCCCAAGTTAATCCATTATAATTTATATTAGTAATACCTTATTCCTAAAAAAGTGGAAATCTCTACAAGTTCGCAGTAAAGTTTTTTGCTACACAAGTTTGTTCTTATAAAGAAACTTTAGGTCCAGATTATGTGTTATGTCGGACAGGTATTAACCCTTATAATAACTGTTTAAGAGGGCAATATTCGGTATTGCCCAAAATAAACAGTTATTTTATGGTTTATTATCCGAGTACTGCATTTTACGACAAAAAATATAACATAAGCAGGATGTAGAAACCATGTCTTTATAGTAACTATGGAACGTACATTCTAACTAAAAATTTTTTTTTTAAAATCGAATATCGTGTAAACATTACAGGTTTTGATTGTAGCTACATCATAGAATTCTTTAAAAGATAAAAGTAAGTTTCACTTCTGTTTCGCGTTTTGCTTACTTTTTCTGTGTTTATTTACATTTAAAGCCAACATATTTAAACTTTACACACGGTTGCTACGGTGGCGGGCAATACCGTGGAATATTGCCCGTTATAACGTAAGTTCTAACCAATCACATTGCGCGATTTTCGAAAATATTGATGCCGCCCTTTTACCCGGGTAATAATTCTATTTCTTAAATGCTCTTGTGGTTCAGCCTAGTACCTTGAAATAAGTTATAAGGCATCAGACCCTGGCAATTACGTGCATTTACGTTTTTTAGCAATACAACGACTTAAAGGAATCATTGTACTCAAGCAATTTCACAGCATTTACATCAGAGCTCATTAAGATGGCTACCAACATGTCCAGTACAAGTCCTACTCTTGCTCAAGCTATCAAGAACATAAACAATTTTAATGCGATGATAATTGGAGCTGGTAAATCAGATGCAGAAAAATTAGTAAAAAATCTGACCACAACTTTCAAAGTCATTGCTAAGAAGTTTCAATGTGTTACAAGACAGGCCAACTTACTTAACTTCGCAACTGGTGAATGCAAAATTGGGAGTCAAACAAACGATAACCTGTATGCAATTTTACAAACAGAAGAAGTTGCAATCAATAAGGAGTGTACAGAAAACAAATTAATTAATAGAACTACCTTTGATAATTGGTTGCAAGCAAAAATGCGCTTATACAACGCCCAATCAGATTGTGTATTAAACGACGAGACGAAAAAAGCACTAGTTTGCGTAAATTGGCTAAATGGTATGATTAATGCACAAAATGCTGCTAAGGAAAACTTGACCACTGCTCAAGTTCTGTATTTCATTGAAACATCCATCTGTCCTCCTGCTCAAGTTACAAGTTCAATTAGTTTGTCAATATGCGCTAAGAAAAATGACAAACACACGCTGGCTCAAGTTAGCCAGCTGTACGCAAAGTACAACCAAACACAAGTATCGTCAGCGTATTCTTCATGCGCCTTCTCGAGCACCAATCAACAGTTGGTATGCTTCGAAAAAGATGATGGCATTGCTCTAATCACTATCCAGGCAATCTACAGCATGTTTCAGAGCAGCGTTGTGGAAGGAGCGTACAATGCTTGCCCTGCCATTGAATTATCAAGGTCTATAACATCGTATGTTTGTAGGAAGAAAACAGGTGGTGAACTTGTTACGTCTGCTCATTTTGATGCTTTTCGAGATATTTATGGCACAGTAGCTGTTCAAAGCGCTTACGATAAGTGTGCAAGCACAACAGGCAAAGATGCACCTGAAAATCATCATCGTCGCCACAAAGAGGGTGACAATCTTTAGTGAGTTGCTATTACTATAATTACTATAATTATTATTACTACTTACTATTATTATTACTATAATTTCGTATCGCCTTAAATAGTCCATTGTCTTTATCTCCCCTTCTCCCACCACCAAGCTTTATAAAACTGTTAGGTGCATCTGCACACGGATGTTACGAAAGGAATTTTTACTTGACATTTACGGGAGGGAGCGTTCATTTTATCATTTCATTGATTACGGTTATAATTATTTGCTGCTGAAATACTGGAGATATTAAACGCGATTTACAGAGCAAAAATACTATACAAATTTCCTTGTTCCATAACTTATAATTGCCATGTTTTTATAATATGTTTACTTTATAGTAAAAAGGGTGATGTTGAGGAAGATGTTGACGATGAAGGCGAAGATGATGAGGGAAATGACCGAACAGATAAAGTTATTTATCCTGAATTAAATGAAATAGACATGTACAAGTAAAACCTTCATACGCCAAAACCATATCTGATATGCGACTCTGTCTAAATGCTTTATTAACGCCATGCACAAGAGCTAGCGTTTTTTTGTTTTTCGTGGTCTGTGCAATAATTGGATTATCGAAAATGATTTATTTCAAAGTTCTTGCCGAACACAAGATGTATTTATTTTCAAAGTTGTTTTATCTATATTTACTCAGGTTTCTAAATAGTTGCCTCGATCTTTTAATGTATCAAGTAGCTGCTATTTATGAAAAAATAGGAGCTGATTTGATATAATTTTTCTGATATGATCCTATTTTCTGAAGTTGTTGATATTAATCTGCGTATTTTCTGTGTTAGAGAACCCCGCGCTACCGCATTTCATTTCGGGAAGATGCTGTACTACTGCGGTCGGTTTTTTCGGTGCTTGCCTTGATTTTTATTACCCGCACAAAATTCTTTCTGCGTCCCCTGCACCCCGAGTTGATAATTATATCTCTGCCTAGTATTTTGTTTTCCTGACTCATGTGCTGTGATATTAGTGGACTCTTGGACTCGTTAAAACGAAAGATAAAACTCGTCGAAGTCGCCTAGATTTACGAATACAGAAAGGCAGATTTCAGGGGACGGGTGTATGGGAATAAATAACTTCTCTCATTGTTATTGGCTACTGGACACTTCCATGTCTTTCCGATTGAAAAAAGCTGCAGAAAGTGTTTGAGGAATTGTTCTGTACTGACATGAAATTAAAAGCCTTTATTAAATAAATGGAAGTTCCTGAGTTTGAAATATACGATTACGGAATGAAGATTGAAAGAAATTGCGAATAAAAATATTACTGAAGAACATTATTTCCCTGTGTCACCTTAGTGAGTGCAGAAGAAAATCAGTCTTGTCTTTTCTGCGACTTTTCTTGAAGAACATTATTTCCCTGTGTCACCTTCGTGAGTGCAGAAGAAAATCAGTCTTGTCTTTTCTGCGATTTTTCTTGAAGAACATTATTTCCCTGTGTCACCTTCGTGAGTGCAGAAGAAAATCAGTCTTGTCTTTTCTGCGATTTTTCTTTTATTTAAGTTAGCAAGACATTTTGGTGAAGGTTAACGTTCGTCACAACTTTGTACTTTTGTAGTTTCAAAGCTTCTGACAATAGGAACTTCTGAATAATGATGATAATTATGACTGTTTTTTTGACACGTTATGAGGCCTATAAAGAGACACTAATTTTTTTTATTTTATTTTTTTTTTGGGGGGGGGGGTGGGAGGTTTTGACAAATTAATAGCATAATATTAAATAATTCCTGAAAATAAGAAGTGCCCACAGTTAATTTAGCGGTTAAAGAACGTGTAATGCTGACAGGCGTAGAAAATATTTATGGTTCTACTACCAACATGGTGAAAATAACTTTAGTACCTATTACAACCTTAGCCAGCCAGTATAATATGGCGATATCTGTTCTTAGTATATTTTGTTTTGTTGAAAGCATAACAGCTACAAAGTATTTCGGAAATAATTCAATGATTTTGAAAGTTTACTGTTTACACAATGATTTTACAAGAAAAATAAAAACACTGTTTCAATTGCTGTTGTTTATTTTAGACTAGCCGTGTAAAATATGCACATCTATCTATCTATCTATCTATCTAACTTTTAATTAGCTCGCTCTACCTGCACAAAATCTTGATATACTCTTTCCATTTAATTTCTAATTATTATATATATCTGTTGTTGCTTTTGTTATTGTCATAATATAAATTAAGCCTTCCACATAATATGCATGTTAGTGTTGTTTTTGCTCCTTCTTCTGGCCCCAACGTTTTTCATCGGATAAAGCATTTACTTTTCCTTCAAAGTGCTTTTCTTATAGCCCTTAATTTTCCTCCCGTAAATGTGTATATTAGTTACACAGTTTTGCACCACTGACCATAAAAAATTTGTACGTTTCTAAATAATCCAGTTTCTCAGAATATTTAACCTAATAATCAGCCAAAATTAGGCACATCTTCCGATTAAACCCAAGTAGATAGAAATGGTCAATCTCGACAAAAAAGCAGCCCATTCTAACTCACTTCAATTTTAACGTACTTTGGATAGGATTCCGGATTTATCATATCCTCGCTCCCCATCGCCCTACCTGCTCTGATCCAAAGTGTTTTGGAAACGCAAGTTTGTTGGACGCCAGGATCTTCCACTTCTATCTACTCTATTTCGAAAAATTTTACCTAAGACAGTCTCAGGCCCTTTACTGCTCTGATTTAGGTGGGGGACAAGGATGCTTATAATATTTTTAAATTAAAAGCTGTGCCAGAATAGAAAAAATTCTAAGCTAAAGAAATGGATGCAAAAGGGATCATCTTATATCGATCAACCACAAAAATTAAAGACAACAAAGGCCGTAATAAACGTCAAGAACGATGACAAATGTTTTATGTACGCAGTAATCTCAGCGCTTTATCCACGAACATAGGACCCACAAAGACTATCAAAATACAAAGAATACATTAAAAAATTAACTTTGATGTTATATACTTCCCAGTAAACATAGAGGACATATCAAGGTTCGGAAAAAAAAAACGGATTCGGACACGATAAAGTTATAGAAGTTATAAGGTTCACGGGAAACGAAAACACAATTGATCTGGCAGCAGGAAATTTATATTTTAGACGTTGTTTAAGATATTTTTTGTCAAGCAATGTGTTCCAAAAACATACAGAGATCTGTAAGGACTGCACAAACCCCATTTAATACCTCAGCGCTGTTGACTAAACAACAGAACTAGATAGATGACTGCGAAGGGAACACCATAGCTACTAGGCCACGCTAGTTTATCCAGTTGGACAAACTCTTCGTACTTCAGGGGATCATGTTCAATTGTGTGCAACCCCGAGGTGTAAGTTTATTTTAGAATCACACGATTGGATGCGGGAGACGGCCTCACCTTCCTGGCTGACTCCGTGATTTCTCAGTCCGTTCATTGCAAGACAGTAAGTTGATTTTGATATATACTTTTACGAAAATCATTACTTGTGGTGTATAAAAAATTATAATTAAAAAAAAAATCATGGTGGGTTCTGGTTCCAATGAAAGCGAAACATTATATTCAAGCATCCTCTAAACTCACCGTCCAACAATTCTAAAACCTGCCGGTCTCACAAATAACGCTGTACAAGAATCCTTCACAAACATTTTATTACAAAAGTTTTGAGAATGTTCCACCCTTAATATTAATCTGTGTTTCTATATACAAAAACATATGCGTTCATCCTCTCCTTCCCCTCAGCAGCCTATCGGCAAAGCAACACCTTCCTAAGCATTCTACCACTTCTATGAAGCTTACCATATTCAATAGTTCCAAAATCATTCCACAATGCAAACTTACTCGTATATTAACCACCCAATCCATTTCTCCCAACAGCATTTCCTTCTGTACATTTCCATACTCTTGCAACCGACCACGAAATGTTTTTTCACCTCTTCCCACTGATGATAACTTTCAAGATCCGAACTAAACAATTGATTAGGATGACCCTCTACTGAATGAAACTCACCTTATTAACCTTGGAATTGTTAAACTTCTCACTATCTTTATCATACCCATCTTTATCTTCAAGCAAAATCAATATACCCTTCAACGATTTAAAGGGGGTATTAAAACCGAAATTACAAGCACTATCAGCCTTATCAACGTTCTATGTCTAAAACCCTAT
Organism: Hydractinia symbiolongicarpus; assembly: GCF_029227915.1. Classification (NCBI taxonomy): domain Eukaryota; kingdom Metazoa; phylum Cnidaria; class Hydrozoa; order Anthoathecata; family Hydractiniidae; genus Hydractinia; species Hydractinia symbiolongicarpus. The sequence goes on from NC_079888.1 coordinate 12,639,485, forward strand.
CATACAATGTTGCAGTAATCGTTTAATTTCTCCTAAGCTCATTTGCCAAATCTTCATTATTAACAACTTCATATTCCAATTTTATCCCATTATGGTATACAAAGCAGTTTTTTCTGTACTCACAATAACACTCCCATAAACGTTAAACGGGCATAGTACTCTCAAGCCACTCAAACTCCAGTGGAATACAGAACATCCCTTCACAAACTATACCAAGCTGATTCTTTTTTTTTTCTTTTCTTTTTTTTATTAAGCGAGTATTTATACCAGATATACGTGTCAACTAAAAGCTGATTTAAATATGTGTCCAGTTAAAATATATAAAAAGACATTAATTAAAATATAAATATATACAGTAGATGTCCGTTAATTCGAACACGCAAGGGACTAAATTATTTGTTCGAATTAACGAATGTTTGGATTATCGGAAGTTCAGAAAAAACAAGAACTTTAATAAACGTTTAAAGGTTTTATGCTAATATAACTTTTTTACAACTTTACTACAACTTTTTATAAAAACCTTTTAACGTGGTTTGCTTGGCGATGGGGTGATGGCGAAAAAATTGTTTGAATTGGCGAAATGTTCGAATTAGCGGAGTTCGATTTAAACAGCTCAAAACATAAGACTTTATTAAACCAAACTCAAGGGACTTGGCAATTTGTTCGAAATAACAGAAAGTTCGAATTAAGCGGCATTCGAATTAACGTCTACTGAATTTTAATTAAAGAGTCATTAAATTAGCAGTCCTTAAATTAACACTGCGTTTAATTAACAGTCATTAAATTAACGCGAATTTTGAAAAACCGCGTTAATTTTATGACTCGTTAATTTCATGGAATAAGGTATTTGTTCTTCTATACTTTACATTTTTTATTATGGGACCGAGGTTGCTTACTTTTGAAGAAAATCTATCGGATTCGAACATGAATGTAATTTAAATCCAAAATGTAAAAAACAAACTGTTGTTTTGGAACGAAGTGAGTGTTGTTAGTTGAATTTCCGCGCCCGAAGGCGTAGGACATTCTTTAAAACCATCGTTTTTTTCTTTCGGAGCATTTTTTGAGAAAAAATCCTGGGATTTCACGTTGGTCCGTCACAGATGTAAACTTCGTACCCAAGCTCCTTAACTACTGGGAAGTCTAGTATTGACGCTTCAGGCCAAAATTGGTATTTGTTTTCGACAAAATTCGGCACAGTTAACAAAAAAAGTATGCTGAACATAATGGTGACATAATAATTTTGATTTTTGTCACCTAAATTTCATTTTAGGCCAAAATTGGTCCAAAATTAGAACTACTTTATTTTTAACAAAATTTGGCACAGTAAACAAATAAAGTATGCTGAACATGATGGTGACATCAAAATTTTGATTTCTTGTTGTCTAAATGTCATTTTAGGCAAAAATTGGTCTAAAAATTAAAACTACTTTATTTTTGACAAATTTTGGCACAATTGACAAAAAAAGTATGCTGAAAATGATGGTCACATCAAAATTTTGATTTTTTGTCAACTAATGCCGTTTAAGACCATAAACGTTTCAATCGCAAGACTTTCAACCATGAAGGTAGGCTGTATTTTTTGTTAGCAATTTCTTTTAAAATGTAAGTTTATTATGACACGTTTCGTTTTGTTTGCGTTTGTTGTAAGATATAATGTCACTGATGGGCTTTATCTTCAGAGGTTCATGCACCAAACCCCTTCGAATGTTTGGCACAATAACACAACGAATTAGCAGGTTTTCATCAAATATTTTGGTAGCGCGCGGAAATTCTTAGAGCCCCCAGGGCTTCTTGTTATGTTTTTTTTAAACAAAAGAAAACGTACGATGATACATCACAAAGAGAATTTTAAAAATGTATCAAACAATTGTATACGCTTCCAACTTGTTCTCTTTGGGATGAAACGAAGTATAGTAATCAAAGTAAAAAACTGATTGGACTTTTATCCAGAGAACGTTAGCTACTAGAGAAACTGGAGAACCTCTTAAAGGCTATTTTTGCTGTACTGTTTGCTTTTGTATGTTTAAAACTGAAAGAAAAATCGAAACCGAAACCGAACCTACCTATTGAGAAAACGAAAGAAAAACAGGTGTGTTGTTTAGATTATCTGGTAGAGGAATGAATTTAGGTGTATAACGATTTTTTAGCCCCTTTAACTTTCAGAGAATAAAATGGCTGCCGTAAACAGAAAAAACTTTTGGCTACGAAATTTAAAAAAAATAACAACACTGTTTTTATGGCAGCGAATTAAAAGAAGACGTAACAGGAAACAACAGCTAAGAAAGAGGAGAAAACTTTTTCATGAAAAAGGGAAAAGTTATTATTTATTGTTAGTTTATTAATTTCACTTCCAACGGCCCCCCCAACAAGCTGTTGATTTTTGTGGTTGTTAGAAAAATTTGAAAAGAATTTATGAATCCATAACTTTTGTTCACAAATTTAATGCTAACAGGTCTCTCTGCTGTATTTAACACCAAACACTTTTCTAAAAGGTGTTTTTATTTTGTGTATAAAGAAGTGTAGAAAAATTTGTTGTTTTTTTTAATATTTTTCTTGAATAAAATGGATTGCGAAATTGTTTACATTTTCTTGAACTTCATTGGTTAAAAAGATCGAGAGAAAAAATACGCGCTTGAAAAGTTGAATGGGTTTATCTTTTTGAGAAAAGCTCGGGAGCATCTTTTTACGTCGAGTCAGCAGTCATTCTACTTCATTGCGCATGCTCGCGGGAAAAGCTCTCGAGCTTTTTCCGCTCGAGCGGAAAATGCAGTCGTATGGAAACCTACCTTAAAGCCGGTAGAAAAACCTGTGGGACATGTGCCAGAAGCTTTGGCCAAAATTTTGATCCAATGATGAATAAGTGGCGAATTTTATACATGTAAGCAGTCATTACTGGTGAAAAGCGTCGTGTTCCTGCAGGCACTTGGCTCCCTGGAGGAGGGATTGAACTTCCGTGTTCATATTTATATATGCTGCAAATATTCAGAAAAACTATAATTAAAAAAGCAGAAAAAATCTCGCATTTTAAGTAAAGCAAACATTGTATTCCATATCTCTTTTTCCTATATGCTCTTATCTGGGGGTGCGCTTATAAACAAGGAATAAAATCTTGGTAAGGATTTGGTGCGCTTAACAACGGGTGCGCTTATAATCGGGTCCGTAAAAGGTAATTTTTCTGTTGTTATTATTTTCAACAGTACAGAATGTGGTGATTCATTCCCCCATTTTTGACTCTAGTAACTCCAATAATATTTTAATGATTTATTGCCCATTAACTGTAGCATCTTTACCTCTACTTTTAAATCACCGTCAAGTTGAGAGATTGGATGATTTATGGCGATTGCTTGCAGAGTCTTTCCATCAAGGGAAGCGTTTATACCGCAGAGTTCACTTATCGTATTTCTTAAATTTGTAGCGAACGTATTAATCTCCATACCCTTCCTAAATTCCTACGATCTTTCCGCTTCACTCCGTTTAGAGTTTACTCTTCACCATTAAATTCATCTCTTAAGCACGTTGCAAGTTTTCGTACGAAATCTCAGCATCTACATCTATAGCACTGACTGCTACCATAAAAGTGGCGGCTTTCAAACAACATAGCAAAGTCTGTACTTTCTTATCATCAGCGTTACTGAGGACTCCAGTTTGAACTATATCCATAGAGGTATCCATAAAGTAAATGAAATTGAGTTATCCCCCTTAAATTTCTAAACCGATGGGATTTGGCAGCTTTTCCACAAATTAACAACTTTTAATCAAATACAATAAATATCTCGGTAGAACCTGCATAATCTTATGTGTTGTGGGACAGCGAGATAAAGAACTACATCAAGTGTATTGATATATATACTAAAAGGCAAGCAAGGCAAGTTTCGCTTCTCCATACAACACCAGCCATCTCTCTGGCAGCCACAACCATCAATTTACCAACACCTGTAATAACAATGTGTTTTGTAAACATATGTGCAATTTAAAAATAAAGGAGCTAAATTTAACAGCCCGATCTCTAGTCCCACTGATTTTAGGTTGCGAATCCTATTTTATATCACAACCAGACAAGCAAGTCAAGGAATATACGACTTTTGTTCCCTTGAAGTATTTTTTATCAATCTGTGAAACAGGATTCTCACATGTCATACAATACTTAAAAAGCTTTTCTCTTCAAACACGAGGTACACGTTTTCATTGGTAGGACATGTTATATTACCGAACGTTAATTTTAACTGTTCGGTCTCTGTAGTTGAGACAAAATCAGAACCCGATTGTTCGACACGCTTTGTAGATGCCTCCAACCATTTATTATTGTAGCTGGAGTTGCAAGTTCAATCAAAGAGTTTTCTGAAGAGTAAAATTCAATATGAGAAAACCAGTAAGGTATAAAAGATCTTAAAAACACGAAATTGTATACTCACGTTGGCGGCGACTTCTATGCATGGTGTAGTGTACGTGTAACAAAGTGATTGATTTTGAAGAATGAACTGGAACAAACAATATTTAAGACAAGAGTAAGTAAAGAAAAACCAAAAGTGCGATAGAAATTGTAACATACCTGCTTTCCGTGTCCAACAATATCCACGAATTTTCGAGCAATAGTTCAAGAAATGCTGTTTTATGACTTAGAACATTTTTTTAAGATGGAGTTCCAAGTTAGACCTATTTGTTCGAAATAGTTTATTTATATTTTACTCATTGACCGTGAGGGATATTATATGAAGATATTCAAATAAAGTATTTGAAAACACAAGTAATAGGACACATAATGATTATACTACTCTTTTTTCTTTTATCAATTGCCAATATTTTATGCAAAACTTGATATATCCTTAAATTTTAAATTTTGTGACCGATGGACACTTTCAAATATTTGGGAATTACTAACGCATAATTTTTAAAATAATCTTCACAAGCATCTTTATGGTACTAAAAGTGATTTTTCGAATAGTAAGATCGTATTCTTTTCTCCAAGGTAAGATACTTTTAATTTTGTGACATTTTACTGTACATCCGTCACGTCTATCCGTCACGCTCGAAGTATCTATATAATAATACGCCAGTTCCGTGTCTGTAACAGGCAAAAGTGGATGTACATATCTGCCGGATACCATTCTTGTTTTGTTTAACATTTTTAGCAATTTCTAGTATCGAGACTATCGTGCCCTAATCGTCTGATGACGGACTGCCCTCAGGCGTTCGACTAATGGATGGTATTTTTCGTGTGACCAAATTACAACCATCACTCTTGCTTGTTAATGAGTTAGCCTCTGTGAAACAGAATTTTATACTTTTTGTATAAGTTATGCAATTTATCAGGTAAGAATTATTTTATTTTTGTTAGCTAGATTTAACTGGATAAAAGTAAGAAAATTGTTCTTGGCTTACTAGCTATCACCTCCAGGCTAACCTACTTCTGAAGTTTTCCAACGAAAAGCAAAATTTATATTCGTAAGGTTTTTCAAAGCTCGCCCTTATATATAGTTTATAACAGTTAATTTGACTTTTAGAACTTTCTTCTACAGTTGTCGCTAATCACTTTCAAACGTTTTTGGGGTGTCATGTAATATATGCATAAAATGCGTTTTGAGCAAGCGTTTTCTTTAAAATTGTGGCATGTCTAAAGGTATTTCTTGGATTTTGGTGGTTACTTTGCCCAACCTATTTTTAATTTTTCTTGCGAATTTAAGATAATCGTGGTATTAGTGGACAAGTATTCAATTTTGGTTCTCCCTTTCCCCAGTCTGTGTTGGGGTCAAAACAGTGATCGGCCTTCACAAAATTCAGCCTTGACATTTGGGGGACCAAAACAACACAGCCCATGGCAGCTAGCGAACTGAAGAGTCTGTCGAAATGGCGTGCCAAAGCCGAAATTCTATGCTTGAGATACAACCCTTTTTGCCCAAATCCGTCTTATTTTTTCCTATTTCAGGAAAACTACTATAAATGCAGTCCATTAAGTAAAATACTTAATTACTACATACAGCCCATGAGAATATTTTTGCGATGTCCATTCACAGTTTGACACTGGTTACATAAACCGACGGGTCAAGGGGGCTAATCTGGCAGATAAATTCGTGACGTACGACACCCACTTTAACTGGGTGTCCACTCCCTATTAACTATTTATGTTTCTGACATTTGCGACATTTTTGACAACTTGACATTTTCTTCACTTTTCCAGCTATTTTTGACCGGAAATTCATACTATTGGAACCTTGGATTAACCTTGAAAAGTAAAATTTAAAAACAAACCTATTGATAGAACAGTTGGTCAAAAATTAATGCTAATTCTTTTAGATCAATTCTAAAATTGAATTCTTTTATATATTTTAGAAAATGAAGAAAGTCTTGACATTTTTCTGACATTTTTCTGACAATTTTCTCGAAATTTTACCTATATATGTATTTTTTTAAAAGACAATTTCTGACATTCCTGACCAATTGGACACTCTGTTTAAAAATCATTTAAAGAAGGAAAACGCGACCGGTTTTGATAAGATCTCGGAAGTAATACGAAATCTTAACGATGGGTGCGAAAAGAAAAGCCGAGAAACGTTTACAAGTACTGTATCTTAATAAATTGTATGATGTTAAAAAAAAGATAAAACTGTGGGACCGTTTTTTTAAAGCAGTTGTATTTCCAAGCCAAAAACTGATCGGCACTTTACCAGATAAAACAAACTGACATTGTTAGGCATGCAAATATTAACAAAAATAGCAAAAAGCTTATTCCAAAAATACAAAATTTGTGCATATATAATATGGTATTAAAAAAAATTACATTCATTTACAAAAGGTGATAAAATGGAAAAATCCTTATCAAATCGTTTAATAAATACATTTCCTTAAATGCACATTTTTTTCTTTTTATTTTGTTAACTCCGAATAATTATCTATGAAATTTGCAAAGAGGAAAGTTTCTGCACTTAAGTGAAACAGGGTGAATTGTAAAGTGCAGAAAAAAGGTAAAACTTCTATGCCAAAAAAACTTGTATGTTATATATTACTCAGCGGAGTGAAAGACTTCAATTTTTCACAATTAGTGTTCCCTTTTGAGAGCGGTTAGAGAAATTGTTATTCCTTGTGCACATGTAATGAAACGTACCCGCATTGAATTGCAACAACATCCCTCCAAATGACGCAGGTGCATTGTTTAGTAAATTATTCATTTGGCCGGTAGTCTGGACAGATTTTGGGCATTTTGTTGATTCCACGCATTGATAATAACCAGAGGTAGCAAATTGCACTGCAATATCTTTCTTATCGCTTGCCGTCAAAGCACCAACTTTTGCAGTTCCCAGGGCCTGCCATTTAACAGATTTGACATTGTTGAAGATACTGTCCGGATCCTCCATTGTGGCAGGGTAGTTATCGTTCCGATCTTTTAACCCCAACATGTTATTGCGGTCAGTTCCTAACAAAACAACATTACATGATTAACAAAAAGTCAAACTTCGATATACTTCATATTGGAGAACAGGAAAATGTATTAGCTGTATTATTAGTTTAAATTTCTGTTTGAACGGCTAGACAAGCCATACAACGCGTGAAAATACAGCATAAGCCAGAGAGCCAAAACAACGCCCTCATGTAAATAGTAATGATTTTCTTCGTCAGTGTACAACAAGATTAAAAGTTGTGTTAAAAACATGAAATTGTTTTTTAAACTAAAATGTTTATTGTAGTTTAAAAACAAAATATTGTTTGGCGAAAAGGAAGAGGAATAAAATGTAGACGGGAAAAGGGGTGTGAAGTACTTGTGAGCTTTTTATCCGGAGTACTTACGTGGCGCGTGGCCTTGTGGTTATGGAGTTCGCTTCGTTATCACAAGGTTCGTGGTTCGGTCCGCAGCGCGGGCATGTTTAGCAAGTGTCTTTACCACAGCTACGGGTCAACCCATGCCATGTGGGTAGGTAAGGCCGCGGTATATACTTAGAGTATACATTCCAAACACAGGACCCACGTTAATAACAGTATTTCAAACACTGAAGTGGCTATATCCTGTATAAATATTCGGAATTATAATAATACGCTTAGGTGATAAAACTTGTAAATAGTTTTAATGCAAACGTATTCTAGGTCATATATGCCTAAAACAGGACACTTTTCAAAATGAAACTAAACTTGAATTTTCCAAGCATTATTGATGGTATGACCTTAATTCTTACTTGATTTGATAGCAAAAAATTGATTTTATTAAAAAAATAATTTTAAGGACGGCATTGTACAAAGTTTCTTATTTTCACAATAAAGATAAGGCCCTTTTTTCCAGAAATATTGATTTTATGTCATTAAATTTGGTACATGTTTTTGCTTTAGTGCTTTTTTTTCCCAAAAATTGTGCATTCTTTGGGTCGAGGTTTTATGTTTCACTTCCGTGTACAAAGAATGCTATTAAATCTTTTTTTAGAAAGCCTTTACGGAATACCAAATTTAAAAAAATCGATTTTGTAGCGAGAGCCGATACGAAGCTTTGAAATTTTGTGTTTTTTTTTTGAACTATAATTGATGTTAATGTGCTAAGGATAGCAAAAGGATAGCAAAGAAAAAGGGAATCCTCTAATGTTTAGCAAAGCGTAAACTATGTGCTATCCAGCTAAGCTGGCTAAAGGCAGCATTCATATTAACACAGGGGAGGTTTTTTGCAGGACGGAAAGTGTTTTGTGTAACGTATGCGCGCAATAAAAATATTTCTGAAGAAAGGTGCGAAAAAAATTTTTCAATCAAATTTTGAAACTTAAAATTAATTAAATCAATTAACAACAATTAAAAGAGATATTGAGTTTATGACATCGTAAGAGCAAGACATATTTTAATGCCAAGAAATAATTTTTGTTAATAAAAATCACTGCTAAAGATTTTTTAATAATTAATTGCTGGTTTAATGTCTTCCTTACCCAAGAAAAGAAGCCTGATTTGTGAAGAATAATCTCTAAAGGGTTTTTTAATCACTTTCAGGAGCGGAGTTATTAGAAGCTAGATTAGTAATGTTTACAAGACATTCAGTATCAGCTACTTCATGTCCAGGTATTTCTGTGTGTGTGTGTGTTGTGTTTGTAGTCTTTCTAGTGACATTCCCCTCACAGCTCTTAGGGGTTTTCTCTGTGTGGCTTTCCCCTGTGTGCGTTCGGCATTGGTTTGTTTCTGTACACATGCGCAGTCACATAACTGGTGTGTAGATTGGGCGTAGGCGGTTAGATGCAGTGAAGTCTTATCAACACGTGTTATCAGTGATATTCGACTTATTTTGTTTTACTTGGATCACCCTATTTCGTCAAAAACTCTGCCCAAAGCAACAACAGCTTTTGAACCTTTTACAACAGCGCTAACACTAGCTATTATTAGCCTACGAAAGAAACAAAATCGAGCTGCTATTTTCAAACTATTCTCAATTTCCTCTTACAACTGCTCGTGAATATGGTTTTATCAATGAATTTGTAAGCTGGGATGCTTCGTCTTCAAAAAAAACATAGAATTTATCTGAGAATCTCGTGGTGTCTGTTCAGATATACTCGTTGTGTACAAGAGGTGCGCTGAAGAGGTGCTTCTGCCAGATTTATTACCGGACAAGACTTAAGACGTAAGTTCTTTTGTATCGGCAATGCACAAGTTTATGGCAGTGTTGGTGTCTGAAGAGCTGGTTGAGAACGGTTTTAATATGAAGGGTATGCTAGATAAAATAATGTTGATGAAGCTATAGTGCTAGGCGAAAGTCTTCTGACCATTTTCTCAGTGTATGCCCCATGAACTGGACTGCATGAAAAAAACTGCGACAATATGCAATCAATTTTGGTTACTTTTCGTGAGAAGGAAATCGTAATTCTCTACAATGATTGGAATAGTCATGTAGGTGAAGAGTCCCTGGGTCACGAAGTTGTACATGATGTTGATTCGGTGAGAGAAACACAGATGCTGAAAGAATACTGGACTTCGCAGTTGCTAACTACCTGGTTATTGCCAATAGCTTCTTTGCAAAGCGAGACAGTCACCTGACAACGTATTAATTAGGCCTTTGTAATACCCAGATCGACTTTATACTTTTAAAGAAAGCACATGTAAAGATGTTGATATATTTAAAAGTAATTTCCAATGAAGAGTGCACATCACAACACAAACTACTAGTTGCCACCCTCCAAATAAAGCTGTCATGAAACAAACCAAGGACATTTACCCCTAAATTACCGACATAAAAACGAAAAGATGCAGATTCACGAAGCCGATTTAAAGAACAACTTAATTCCTATGAAGATAACTGCGTTAACAAAAATATGTAAAGGACGATTTAGTTACAGACGATTTAAAAATAAGGCGTGGGAGGAATATTACGATAGGCTTCTGAATGAAGAATTCCCTTGGACCAGAAAAGATTTCGGTGCTAAAACAGTAATAAAATGCCTCCACTTTTTGGTTTAGAGTCAGTTGCAGAAGCATTCGCCAAAATAAAGCCTAATAATGCTGATGAACCATCATGAATTGTAGCCGAAATGCTAAAGGCTTCTGGTGAAAAAGGCATACGGCTGGTACAAATTTTACTAATTTAATTATAAAAATTGGTTACGTGCCTGACGATTGGAGAACCAGTTATTTCGTAAATCTTTACAAAGGTAAACGTGATGCGTTGGGTGGAAACTATGGAGTTTGGCAATATGCCAGGCCGTGTTACAACAGATGTCCTTTTTCGCTTTTGTCGATATTGAAGAAGCCTTCGATCGAGTTCCAAGAAAAGTTTTCTTTTGACCTATGCGAAAACTTGATCAAGAAAAATGGATCGTCACACTGATTTAGGCTATATACACAAAAACAACAAATAGGATAAGAGTGAATGAATCCTACTCTCATACTGTTGATGTGAAAGTGGGTGTTCATGAGTGTTTTACGCAGATGATTTAGTGGTTGCTGCTGAATTTTATAACTTCTTAGGCAGAAGAAATGCTAAAGGTGCACGCTGCTTTGGTCTTATACGACCAATTGATAATCGAATAAACAAAGAATGGCACCTGAAGAACGATATAAAGCTTGATATGCTTAACTGTTTTTTGTTACCTCTGTGATTAGATCTGGAAGTTGCGATTTGAGTGTTGTTACCAACAGAATTTGGCCATCATGAGTTAAATTTCTAGAGGTACTGCCAAAACCTACAGTACTTACATCCGTAAGGTCCTGCTATACAGGAGCTTAAATTCACAGTGAAACGACAGAGTCATGATTTAGTGGATTTGCAGTGCTTGAAAAATAGAGTCAGCTTAAAATCGTTACTGCGGAAAATGAATTCCTGACCTAGAATCCGTTGTAACCTCCCCCAGGCTGCGTTGGTATGGGCACATGTAAAGAAGTAATGCCACAATCAACACACATCACTGTCGTTTACTGTAAAAGTAAAGTCGCTACTTAAGTTTATTAACTATAATAACGTTTCTACCTCCTTGTCCTTGCCCATCGTCACCAGTTTGACCATCACCACCAGGAGCTTGATTGTTATGGGTATTGGAACCTAAATCAGAATTACCATCGTCATCCGGATAAATGTGTACATAATAACAGAACTCAGACCAAACGATTATTTATTCTTCAATCCTTTTTGTATGTTTTACTTTCTGTCATGTTCGCTATTTATTTATTCTTTCTTTCTTTCTTTCTTTAATCCAGTTTATGGGGCGTTATTACAAAATCCAGTTTGGAGGGCTTTATTACAAAAATCTAGTTTGGAGGGCTTTATTACAAAATCCAGTTTTTAGATAAAGGCACCTTAATGTTGGGGTTGTATTTAGCCATCAATCTGCCTTACCACATACCTGTCCATTGAATGTGTACCAATTCTTCCTCCTTCATTTCCAAATTAGTTGGAAAAAAATCATATTCAACCGCTGGATAAACTTGAACAATGTTTCCTCTTTTACCGCGAACATGTAAATTGTTAATGGTGACACTGTCTAAATTACCCGCAGCAGCACCTTTCGGCCTTGGCCGTAATAAAAATACATGTGATCGATCTTGGAAAGTTCGACCATACTGCGCAGTGTTGATTGCCAATCGCATGGGTACATTTTGGGCACCAATATCCACAGCAGGGTTTTGTTGTACAGGAGACTGGACACCAGCGCCACTAAAAATTGTTTATTATTTTTAATAATTGGTAAATAATTTGAGATCAAATAAACAATATTGCATATACTCATGAAAGGTTAAGTCACGAAAGTTTAAGACATCTTATCAGGCACACTAATACTTCGTGATAGAGATGTGATTTAGGTGCGCGAAAATTAAATCCGCGATAATAATGGACTTTTATCCATTATAAATCTATTATTATCTATTATTAAAATCCTAGAGCTAACTATAAAAACTGTTAGAGAATCGAGAATTAGTTCACTAGCTAGGAATAAATAAAGAAGCAAGATAAGCCCTCAGCTGTCAGTCAACAGTTCCAACTGACCAAGGTTGACTAAGTTTCGTTCTCCAGTACAAAAACACTGTTATAAAATATAATCACAAGAACCAGAGATGGCCGCTTTTGCCTGTGAACTCTATAATAAACGGCTTTCAAGAGAACAAAAAAACACTAGGAGGGAAAAATAGCTGATGCTATTTTCACAGTATTTAATTCAAATTTTATACACATCTCCACAAAAGACCTCTGAGGAAAAAGCAAAGAAAGAATAGCAAAGAAATAGCTATAGATAGCATACACCCAAGAATGATGTTTTTGAAATTTTGATAATTATGAGGGTTAACTATATACAAAAGCGGATTCCAAAAAAACAGTTAAAAAGTTAAAGGGAACCAAGGTATGAAGTGATGTTAAGATATTCACATTTAAAAAGAATTTTAGATTTAATTATGCTGCATAAGTTATAATGTCACATTTAAGTATTAGCAAATTTTGACATTTTCTGTCACCAGTAATTTTAGACCTGTTAAGGGATGTGTATTCAAACTTTATCAATGCTGAGATATTTTAACGGTGAATTGATTAACATAATTTTTTTTGCCAAAATGACACTCGTTTGCTTGTTCCAGGCCTCTTAATTTTTGGCTGACGACCCCATAACTTGGGATCTGCATGTCCGTTTACAATCAAATTTTGTGAGCAAACATATAGGGCCTATACAAGCTTACCCAGAAATTTTTATTCAAAATCAAGTTATTGGGTCATACAGGATATAATCAATTGATTTGTCAAATTTTCATTAAGAATTTAAATAAAATCGAAACTATATGAATGATACATGGAACAAATTTTGGTTATTTTTATTTTGCCAAAATGCAACCAGAGATTAAAGAAAGAAAAAAATTATCATAATGTATCAGTTATATGCACAAGCTAAGCAATTTTTTTATTTGCTACTGAATATTTATTGAAAGATTTGGGCAAGAGCATAGTTACTATATGAATTCTACCTGAGATTTAAAAACAATTAGTATATTGCCCCTCGAAGTGTTGATCTTTTAACATAGAATGGTTTGAGCCAGCAAAACTTTAGAATAGGCTCGTAGTTATCGAGCGGTACCAGTCTACTGTAGCGTACATAATTTTTCAGAGTTGTTGAGTAGTGCAAGAAGAATTACTTTATTAAAAGATTCAAAAAATATTTATTGGGTCTAGTTTGTTTCGCCAAAACCAACTAACATTACCAATATTAGTTTTTTCAAACTTTTACCTAGTGTTGTGAAGTGATCTGAAACCTCATAAATGGTTTTTCACATTGTTAGGTATAAAGTTTTTGTTTTGTTGATCATTGTTGATAACGAAATTTAACTAGCCATAATCCCTTAAAAAAACTAAATATGTGTATATATTTTTATGTTAATTATGTTTGCATAACATATAAATATATTTTAAGACGTTTAGATTTTGTGTTCAGACATTGTTTACAAACTTGAACTTGTGTTCATGAAATTTCTGGCACTGTTGTTATAAAGTTTAATTATTTATAATGCAAATATTTTGCACACAAATGCAATAAAACAAGAACAAGACAAAAGAACAAGAACAAGACAAAAGGAACTTTATGTTTATGTGAAGTGAATCATAATTTTTAAAGATTCAAAGTTTGTGATATAAAATTCAGAACTTTTGTTATTCTCTAAATTGGTCGCATAACAACCTGCTAAAATGGCGGGTTTAATAAAACTTAACTAAGATCCTGTTTGCTATTTAAGTTTGGCTTGCACGGGTGATGCAAAGTACGCTTTGTCAAATTTGACAAATTGAACCATGATTGTCTTCATTAACTTGGCATTTGACATTTCAAACATTCAACATTTCAATTTTTTTGCTTTATTGAAAGTACCAACGAGTTTCTTCAAAATTGAATTAAAAAATTAAAACCGATCTTACTAAAATATAGATATTATCATATCATGCACAATACCTATCTTCCCATTTAAATACTCTTTAAAATGAAATTTGAACAAATTTTGTAAACATAAAAGATGTTTCAAATTAAATCAAATTCCATGAGATTAGCCAATGTATAGCTGTTTACATATACATCATGTATAGCCTGCCTTAATCAAGGAAATTGTGGACTATTTCAAAAGGCTCAGAATTTGCTTAATGATAATACATTTGTTATACATATGTATGTAATTACTTTGAAAAATCATATACTTTAAAAAGTAATTCTGCTTTAACTTTCGAAATAAATTAAGCATAACCATGCATTTAGTATTTTATTATCAAGAGTGAGCAGCTAGCATTCATAATGTACCCAGACAAACTTATGCTACATGGTTAGGGTGGACTTGGACGTTAAACACTTCTCCTAATTATTCTTAACTTATGTAGTTCACAGCAGCACTGAAGCATTTGTGATTACTTCTGGGGGTTTGTATTCCATGAACCAATATACAAAATTACAAAAATTTAGATGTTTGAACTTTATTATTAAAATACATATATCTGAAAAAAACTATCAACTAAACCACCCACAAATAATCATGCTGTTTGTTTGAAGTAGCAAAACGCTTGCGTTGTTTTGAAAAACATGACCCCGTTTTCATTCGCAGCAAAATGAATATGGAAAAAGTGTATTGTTTTAAAACAGTCTGTCTTAACGATACGAGACCAAATTATCAAACACAGTTACTTGTCACTGTGGTAACTGTCCAAAAAAGAATCTGGTAATATTTCCTACAACTTTCTGTGAGAAGGCATAATCATGCTATGGCATGGAGTCATGTGCTTATAGACTGCTTATTAACTAAGTCATAGAGATGACGTGAAAAATTATTTTTTCAGATGTGTAATGCAACGATTAATAAAACATAGAGACTTACTAATCTTGGTTTTGTGAAGAATTGGTAAAATACGGATCATAATCATCTGTTGAAATGTTATACCTAATATAGAAAAGTACAATATTAAATTGAAATAATAACTTCAACATTAAATGAAAGGAGAGCTCTTTCAAAGGATAGGCGAACAGCCTTGTTCCTGGCTGCTGGTTGCAAATTCATGATGTCAGGATTAACTTTGAAGACCAGACTTGCTGGTCTAGAATATCCTGTAAAGTTTTTTACTGATGTTAAAATTTTTGGAATAACTAATGACCAAGAACAATTAATATAAAAAAAAAGTCATTTGTTGAAAAAAAAAGCAAGAATTTTTGTATAAAAACTTTCTAGAATGAGATCACCTTAAACCAGAAACATTAATCAGTCTGTTTAGAGAACTCATTTTATATATCACCTTTTGTTTTACTTTCACCCAATGCTGAATCATTTGACACCTTAAAACTACAAGTACATAAAGTCAATTCAAATAGTTTTAACAAACTGGTCATTACAAAATTTTAAAGGCTTCAAATATTACAATAGCAACATAAAAAACACAACAAACATATTTTTATTACTGAGCAAGTTGATGAGTAAAGTAAAGATAAAAAATATAGATTTGCCTAAGCTTGAAAGAAAATAACCCCCACTATCTAAAAGGCAAAATGCTCTGGGAACGAGGTTGTTTACATGATGCGTAAGAAGGTGAAGAATTCTTGGATGCTGTAGAGAATTGTTGACCAAGATAGTGTGCCAGTAGAAGTAAAATTAATCCTTAGTACATTAACTCTTTCTTCATGCTAAAAACACAATCTCATGACAAACTTTTTAGTGCAGGGAGGCTATGGATTTAAGAGGAAGGGGACAGGTAGTTTGCAAAACATCATTCAGTAAGAGAAAAAGTAGGCTGGTGGTTGTCAGACACAGATAGATTACTTTGTGGTTAGGAAGTCAACAAGGTGGTGAAGGATGTGAAAGTTATATTGGGGGAGGAGTGCGTTTTCCAGCATAAGTTGCTAGTTTGTGATATTATCTTGAAGAGTGTTAAAGAAGCCAAGAGAATGTAGAGGCCACGTCGTAAAGTCTGGAAGCTGAAGATTAGATTGTTACATGACAATCTAGTGCAAAAGTTCAGCAGTTGGCCCACAATGGTCAACATGATAGTGAAAATGTAGAAGTAGTTGGACTACTTTTAAGAATTGTCTTCTACAAGCTTCTGATGATACCTGCAGGTGGACGAAAAGACCAGCTAGACATGGACAGGCCTGGTGGTGGAATAATGACATTGACCAGTGTATAAAGGTAAAGAGGAAACTTTGGGAAGAGTGAAAGTCAGGTGGCAGTAAGAATATTTACTTAGCTAACTGTAGTGCTCGCACAGCAGTATATATAGCAAAATCAGAACCAGAGAGAAACAGATTTGCAGATGTGTTAAGGAGGGAAGACAAGTGCAATGAGGTGTTCCAGATAGCAAAGCAAATGAAGAAGACTAATCAAGATGTTGTAGGTCAGAAATGTATATAACAACGAAGGTGTCTGGCGTGTGGCCTTGTGGTTATGGAGTTCGCTTCGTAATCACAAGGTCCATGGTTCGGTCCACAGAGCGGGCATGTTTAGCAAGTGTCTTTACCACAACTACAGGTCAACCCATGCCATGGAGGGAAATTGGGTAGGTAATGACGGTGTAAACTTAATGTATACATTGCGAACACCGGACACACATTGATGACAGTGTTTCTAACATTGAATTGGCTATCCTGTATAATAATAATACTAATACTAATAATAATAATAATTTCTATAATAATATGAAGCTTCGGTCTGTCTGTCTGCGACTTTTGCAAAGTGGATTATATTCTTCAATATTTTCTTTGATAAAGTCTTTAAAACATCGCCCATAAAATTATTCTGTAATTTACGAAACTAAAACGTTAAAACTATATTAACGTCAAAGGAATGTATATTAAATTAATGAAGCCATTACAGTGCATCTAAAACTTTGAGGGCAAATAACTTGGAAACGAGGTGGTGACGTCAATGATTTTTCACCGCGTGGGTAACTAGGGAACACCTAGGACCAATTTGGGTATTATTCCTAAACCTGGGTTGGCAAATCCGTTTCAGAATGGATGGGTTAATGACGTCATCAAAAAACATTCAAACCCTAATTTCTCTGCAACCTTTTATCAAATGATCCTATACATTTTCTTCATCAGCGTTTTAAAATCTATACGATGAAGGCAACAGGTATACAAATTTCTAAAAAAAAATGTTTAGGTTTTGACGAGCCATTGCTGAGGTCAGCAAAATTTTTAAACCCTTATATCTCATTAACCACTCATCAAAAGCGCATGATCATAAGCATTTTCTTGATCAGCATTTTAAGCTCTACACAATAGAGGCCACGTGAAAACAAGGTTCTAAATTATTTTTTTTTATACATGGGTTGCTGACATCGTCAAAATTTAAATGACGCTTCTTTTTCGTTTTTAATCTGCACAAGTGGATTTTTCCACGGGCTTTATCGACTAGTAACAATAATAATATTGTATGTGGATGATTTGGTTCTCATAGTGGAGTCGATGGAAGAATTGTGTTATTTTCAGATAGGTTCTGCTGGGAAAATTTCAGATAGTTACTTCTTTTGTTGACTATCAGAGTCTTAATTGAGGTAAAAGGTAGGTTGTATGAAGCCTGTGTAAGAGGTGTTATGTTGTACGGTAGTGGGAGATGGGCAGTGAAGCATGAAGATCTTGACCATTTAGAAAGGAATAATATGAGAATGGTTAGGAGGATGTGTCACGCCATTCTGAGAGACAGAAAGAGTTCAGATGAGCTAGAAAGCAGGCTGGGTATTCCTAGCATTAAAAATGTTAACTAGACGAGATGATTGAGTTGGTTGAGACACTTAAAAGGAATGAAGGAGGATAATCGGGTAAGAAAGTGTTGAGACTTGATAGTTTCTGGGGCAAAGCTCAGAGGTAGACCGAGAAAGACTTGGCAGGAGGTAATAAGGACAAAATTAATGCAGAGGAATTTGAGTTTGGATCTAACACAGTTTAGATCAGATTAGAAGAGTGTCATTAATATACCCCGTCCAACCCATGCTAGAATGGATAATGGACGTTAAGCCGAGAATGACGATGACTAAACGCAATTATCTTCACTATTATTTTGCCATATGTTTTTTACAATGAAAAAATATTTTTGGTAGACACCGAGCTATAGTGACTAATTTTTTGATGACCAACAATTTTTCTGATTTCTTTTTTACCTGACCGAACCTTTTTGCCAATTTTTTTACTTACCATCATTTTTTTTTCTTTTCTCTTTTGCCTATTTTTCAATTTAATATCTAGCGAACTTCAACGCACCTACCTAATTTGAAACATCAGAAAAAACTAATAATCCAATCCTCAGAAAAGTTCAAAAATCCTATTTTTTAACCGACTTGACTTATTTCGCCCACAAATTCGCTATTAGGCGGCTCCACTTTAATTAGCTGTTCTACGGGCCTAACCAACCCCAATTTTCACGAAAATAAAAAAATAATAATATTAAGCAAAAAGTTTTAAAGAAAAAAAAATGAACAAAAAAAAACATTTTTTCTTCTCATCTCGTGAAAATGTAATGAGCATAGAAGATAATCAATGATGTTATTTTTTGTTGGTTGAATGTCAATCTACAAATATACTAAACAAGGTGAATCAATAACCTTACTTTAGGACCACCATTGGTAAGGCCACTTGATTCTTTGTTCATGGTAACTTGTTGCAATAAAACTAAAATGCGCAATGCACTAATTTTGTAATCACAAAAATAGTTACTAACTAAAGAGACGTTTAAATTTTTATGTGATTAACAACAAATATTAGCTACTTTCGCTAAAATAGTTATAATACAAGTGAAAAACAAGACAGATTATTTTCGTAACACCCTCCTTCGTTATGATTAATATATTTGTTTAAAATTACGCTAGCTAAACTGTAATACAGCAAGACTTTAGTCTATATATTTAGGAAAAATAATTAAAACAAGATAGAATATGCTTGTTGTAACAGCCTCCTACGTTATGAATTTTAAAAAAAGATTTTACCGCTGCGAAAGACTTTAAATATTCTCAACTAAACAACCATAGTCCGAAAAAGAATTTGCACTTAAATTTACATTTTCCCATAAAACGGCACAAAAAGCATTAAAAGAACACTAAAATTGTTTGTTTGTTATTTTAAGTAGAAGAATAACTTGCTGTATAACTTTCAAAACATTGCAAGTATATTCTGTACAACTTTCAATGCTGCATAACTTTCAAAAAAACACAAGAAAAATTCTTGCTGCATAACTTTTAAAAACAAGTTTTTGAGCATGCAAGTATTTTACTGCATGCGTTATGCAAAAAAACATAAAAAAAGGTTGTCGTAACACCCTGCTTCGTTGTCCGACCATGTATTCTTGATAAAATTATTTTTATTTCGCCGACCGACCAACTGTAAGCTACAACCGACCAACTGTAAGCTATCGAGTTCACCCATAGAACAACTAATTAAAGGTTACCTCCCGCGAAAAATCAAGTTGAGGTCATATGAAAGAGCTTGAAAGGTTGCCTAGGAATTTCAATATTTTTTTTTAAAATTCTTGATTGGTTCTTTAGAATTTGGACTAAGAAGATTCACTAATTATGCATGATGTCATGAGTATGCTCTGCAATGGAGTTAATTTAACATTTTTGAAAAGCCATTTTAAGTTAAAAATGTTTTCTGGCCATTCACTTTAACGGGTTTTGAAAATTTTACATAATTTTTTATAGTTAGTTACCATAATTATGCTCAATGCATACTCATGACATCACAATTTCGCATAATTAGCACTACTTTTAAGACAAATATCTCGAGAACGGATAAAGATTTTTCAAAAAAATAAAAAGATTTCCAGACAACTTTCAAAGATCTTTAATATGAGCTCAACTTGATTTTTAGTAGGAGGGAAATTTTAAGTTGGATCGCCTTATTAGACAAAAATTTTTTAATCGCATTTGAGGGTTAATTGTTCTCTATTTCCGGGCAAAATATCAGAAAAAACTATAGATTCAAACCTAAGAAATGTCCTAAAAACCATATTTTAGGATCGTTTTTATCTCATTTTGGGCAAAAATCCATCATTTTTGGGCTGATTAGTTTTTTCTAAATTCAAGAGTCGATTGTTCTCTATTTAATGATCCAAGATCTAAGGGAAGCTGGTACTGGAAGGACGCACAGGTCATTTTATAGGACCTCACCTGTGCCAGGAAGGTCCTAAAAAGACTTTAAGGGTAACATAGAGAATATGCAATGTTGCCTTGTAGCATTCTCTTTGCGCCTATCTTCTTTCTAAATAGTTTCAAGTGAGCTTAGCAGAGGAAAAAGAGATCAGAGAAGTAAAGAACAAAGCATAAGTTGAGGAACAAAACAGAGAATATGTTCAAAAAAGAAAAGAAAAAATACTTATCGAAATTGACTTATTTATATAGTTTTCATTGTCCTATTGCTGTTGATTTTATTGAAAAAAAGCATGAAAATTCGAAATTTGTAGTCATTCTCGATCTGGAGATTAGTCGGTAAGAAGTGATTAAACTAAAAAAGCACATTAAAAGCAATTATGTCAGTGATTAAATTTTTTGATAACTTTTTTTTACCAATAAGGTATTTTGTGATATTTTTTACTCAGAAAATCCTTTGCCCATAACACCAAGCTTAATAAAAAAAGCAAACTGATTGCATGAATAAGCAGAGGTTGAGCTATTAGTTGTGTGTTGCTTTTAAAAAAGATTGTACTACTGTAACCTTAATCTCAGTACACATCTCTGTTCAACGCTGCTTGGGAAATAAGGTAATTCCCAGTTTACAGCAAGCTGTTCCAAATCAACACCGTTTCCTAAATGATTGTCTCGCGAAAAGGGTGATGCTTTACAAAATGGTTTATCCAGTTTTACCAAGCATTCTTCCTTTTTACCATATATTGGCAGGGCCCACACGTATGCCACTTTCTGGGCTTGGTTGGTCGCTTTCTGATTTTGTGCTTCGCATTTAGTCTTAGTTTCATAAGCTTTGGCTTTTTCCAAGAAACTGTGAAACTCTTTCCATACACCTTTGTTATTCTCACAATCTGCCTTGTTGTTGTATTTAGAGTAATGTTTCGGTATGTTTGTATTAGGCCAATTTTCCACACATTCACCTAAAAGGAAAAACACAAAGTATTTGTAAAGTTGCCACCAGATTCTCAACTTTATTGTCTTGTGCAAAATTTAATTTCTATTGTGTATTTGAGCAGGTTGAATAGTGTAAAAACTACACTGGCTTGGAAGATCAAACTTGCTTTCCCAGTTATATAAACATCAAACTCACGAAACAAAATTCACATTATCACCCTAACAATAATATTAAAACGATCCACTTTGTTCCATAACATTATTGACACTTCATGCGACATCTGGTAAAAAATCAACATAATATTTGCTAAGATTTTAAAAGAATTGAAGATGTTGGTCTTAGCATCTGTGCGAATCAAGGCAGGAGCCAGTAAGACGGAGAAACTATTATTATATTTTAATGCATTTTACAGATCAGAGAACCCTCTTCAACAGGTTTCCCTTTATATTTTACAGTTCTGAAAATAGCCATATTTGTTTTAATTTTATTTCACGCTGTTTTTTAAAATACCACCGAATTGCAGAAGCAGTATAATCCAACAAACAAAACTTTTAGAGTCCATTACACAAGTTATTTTTTACCTTTAGGTTTAACATTGAAACTTTCTGATTGAAAGTACTCGCACATTGACTCGTTTTCTGCTAAGATTCCAATATCTTTCCAGTCACTAGGATGCCAATATGGATAGTAATCTCTTTCCTCAGGACATTCATAACCATTGCGATTACCATTTGGATTTTGACGTGTATTTTTGGCATTATTTCCAACTTTTTGGTCAGCAGTAAAAATACCTGATAAATATATTTACATGATAAATATACCTGTTAAAAAATGCAGTTAAGATGTGAAAAAAGAAAACATGCAAAAATAGATTAAAGATTTACATATTCTTCGTCCCAACAAAAAGTTTATTTCGTTCTAAGACCTTATTCAGGGGGAAAACCCTACCGCTATACGTTCCTGAGTTTCAGGTTATAAGGCATTAAACTTGGCATAAATGATGTTTGTTACATAAAAATTAAAAAAAACATGCAATAATTTTGGACAGCAGCATTTTCTAATAAACTTGTAGTTTTTAAATATTATGTTATTTAGCATATATTTTTTATCAAGATTTAATTAAAAGATGTTTTTATGGAATGAAATGAAATGCTAATGAAATACATTGTTTTATAAAAACAAGCTCGACAATTTCGAGCTGCTCAGCTGGTTGCTTTGCAAGTAAACTTTTTACTGACACAGTGGTGGCATTGTGAATTTTGACAGAAGTGCACTCAACACACACGCATACAAATCTACACAATTAAGGTGTGAGAGCTCAAAGTTTGCTAAGCAAGTTGCTTAATTATTGATATCAATTCCAATTTATAATTTCAGACCCAACTGGGTTGCTTATAAAAAATATCGTTTAAACCAAGGTGTACTATATAATAATACGCTAAATGTGTCTGAGTGTGTGTCTGTAACAGGCAAAGTGGATGTGTTCATCTTCCTTTGATGTAATCAAAAAAGTTATGTTTTAAATGTAAAACTTTCTGACATTACAGCGTGACGTCAATATAACTACTTTAACGTCAATATCTTAATTTAAATTAATGAAGCCATTACAGTGCACTTAAAACTTTGAGGCCAAATAACCTAGAAACAAGGTGATGACGCCAATGATTTTTCACCGCGTAGAGACCACCTGGGACCCCCAAACCTGGTTTCCCAAATCCGTTTCGGAATAGACGGGTTGATGACTTCATCAAAAAACCTTCAAACCTAATATCTCTGCAACCGTTTGTCAAAAATACATGGATTTTTCCACAGGCTTTATCAACTAGTTATTAATAATAGTAAAATTTTCAAATTAAATGCATTTAAATAAATAAACAATTACAGATTTAAACACTGTATATCTAAAAAAAAATAAAAATTTGGAATGCTGTAGGTGTCTTGAATAGTCTGCAAACTCCAAGAAATCCTGTTATGCAAAATATATGAAAATTGTTCAGAAAACCATGAACATAAGTTTACACTGTAAAATTATATGTAACAATAACAATCTCCTGTAACAATCTCCTGTAACAATAGGCTACCTGTCTGTGTGTCCGTGGCTTTTGCAAGAAGTATTATATATTTTACAGTTTTCTTCAATAAAGTATATATATAATATCACCTATAAAACTGTTCTGTAAATTAAAAAACTTTATCAACATCAAAGGCAAGTTTATTAGGATTAAAAGTGCCATGGCATTTCACTTTAAGTCTAAGGCTTAACAATGTAATTAACTGAAGTCATGTCTTGTGTGGGAAACTAAATATGACCAATTTTCCAAAACTGGGTCAATTCAGCATTTCATAACTGACGGATTGATGACATCAAAAAACCTTTAAACCTTTATTTCTACTTAAGCATTCGCCAATCATTACGTTTTATCACACAGGTTCTTTGCATATGGCGACAGGTTACTTATGACGTTATTAAATATCTCCACCCACATAATCACGTTGATTTTTCCACAGCTAGTCAACTAGTACAAATAAATACTTTTCACGCAAGTAACAAAACTGATTAATCTAAAACTACATTAAGATATATTCATATTTCAGTGGTGTTTTATTCCACACAATTCAAATAACCTTCAAACAAGTTAAATGTTCCAATAATATTATTCCATTATAGTTAAGCAATTACAATATTACTATTCAAATGTTTTAGTATTTTTTAAAATGTTTTACAATATTACATAAGAATTTATACAAAAATACAAATAACTAATAGAAAAATTTTTATGCTAAAATATTTCTAAACGCAATAAAGTGGTGGGTTACTTGGTTACTCATTAACAAAAATATGTTACTCTCAATAGAATTACAAATCACTTTGCTGCGTTTAGAACTTTCATAAGCAGTGTCCCGTTACTTCATACACGTTGTGCTGTAATGTCTAGAAAGTTAACAAGACTTTTTCCAGTTACTTTAAAGAAATATAAACACATCTACTTTACTTAATACAAACATGTGGACACATATATACATAGGGGTGGGTTGACCCAGCTTTAGTAGAGCAGTCCCATTTTGGTTCCTAGTTACCAACGCAAAGATGTCAATTATTTCCACCTGTTATTAAATTATTTAGCTTTAAGCTTAAATAATAACTTTGCAAGTTAAAAAATGATATTAATGTTTTTCTAAATGCGTTGATGCTATGCCGTAATGTGTACAAAGGAACACATTCACTTTGCCTGTTACAGACACACAGACACATATATACATATTGTCTGTTTTAATGGCATGCTTAAATTATTTGCAGTGGAAGGTAATTTTTGAAGGCATAAAAAGCATATTTAAAGCAATTCCCATTTTTAATATTGTTAAGCATGCCTAAATAAAGCGTTTAATGAGTTTTTTTTTTGACCAAATGCTATATTGGGTTGAGAGAAATTTGGGCGTGGTTTGAAAGTGAGTACTAGAGTATAAATAAGTTTATATGTGGTGCAGTATTTTGATTTTACGTTGGAAACAATGGAATACATTCATATAAACAACAAACCACTGTGATCCAGAAAATCCGGTGATCAAAAGTAGGAAATGATCTTTCCTACTTTTAAATCTTGAATTCTATAAATTGGATTTGACAAAATGGATTGTGCATTGTCTGCTAAACATGAGCTGTCAATGTTATCCTAATTTCTGTAAACATAGAATTCTTGACTGCTCAACTTAGCTAAATTAAAGCCACGCAATATATGGTTAAGAAAAGGGGGCTTCTACAATACAAGATAAGAGATTAAAAAATACTTCAAACTTTATGACTTTTTTTAGAAGATAAAACAAAACAATAATCAAAAACTGAAAAGATTGCCAATAAGTTTAAAAAGTAGCTGCACTGCCATAACCTCACATTGGATTCCACTTCCAAAATCATAACATCAGAATTGCAGTGAATTGCTGTAATACTATGCAGAATTGAATACAGCAAATTGATCCGAAAAGCGAACTAGGCACGTGGGCGTAATTTAATGGAGATTTGGTTGCCCCAGGGTAATGCTAATGGGGAAAATTTATTTTGCAACACATGTAAAAAATCATTGCTAAGGAGCTCAAACAACAAATGGTTAGATTAAAATGTTTTCATAAGAAAAATAGGTCTAGTTGAGAGTGACCGAAATGTGTGTCCAGGACATTTACCATTCTAACACACAATAAAGGGCCCTAGGTGGTAGTGATGATTGGCAAAATCCTGTGAATTTTCTCTGTTCTAGGCCTTTTAAACAGATTTGGCACGTGTAAATGCTAAAAACACAGGACTGGTTCAAAATATTAAATTTGGCATAGCGCAGTGAGTTTCCTAAATTTAATTTCATCTATTTCAGACATTCATCCTTCTGTATACATTTGCAACAAACTCATACATAATCTTTGAAACACAAGTTTTGTTTTAATACATTAGTATTTTAGACTTTGTTATTCTGTTTTTTTATGCATGCCCTTTTACTTTAGCACTTCCTTTGCAATTGCCTTTATTTTTATTTGTTAAACTGGTGAGGACTGACAAATCTTTAGTTAGGAACATTGCCTTTAATTATTCTACAGAATGTTCTATAGAATACAATGTGAAAAGTGTTTAGAGTGCAACAAGCCAGCCTTAAACAGTACATCACAAAATGTACAGTTTAACAGACTGGAGCTATCTTTTTGAAAAAAATTTTTTGATCTCGTTAAAAGTGTCTGTCTTTTGTTAAAGAAAAATTACAAATATATCAGATAAATGTTACTTTGATAAAAAGTGAATATACAGCTATGAATTTCTCATGCAAAAGGTTTCAGGTCAATACAATTTGAAAGTACCAAGGAATTCAATAAGCATGTGTTTTGCTAGAATTTATGTTCTTAACATCTTAGCTTTTTTTTCAATTATGCAGAAGGTTACAACAAGTCTACAATTGTTTATCACATTAAATAATTATACTTAAGAAAATCAAATATTGAATCACACTGGTTGGGAAATATCAATTAACAACATATTTCATTATCACAGACATCGTCAGCTGAGTATTGATACCACCTTGTTGTATTGTTGACAACTAATCCACTGGTATTCTCCTACTCATTTAAATTTTTTTCAGAAATAATCCTTGCTTTTATAATTAAAAAACTAGAATGTTACATAATAACAGGATATTAAAACACTGCCACACACATTGAGACCTACAATGTTACCCTTATTTGTTGTTATAGTAATAACAAAAAGGTTATCAACATATAAGCAATGATATTATTGAAACTATTAGTGGTATAATTAACTACATAAAAATAATAATCCCTGCTGTAAGATTTACAGAAGGGATTATTTACTTTTATAAATGATTTAATCCAAGCTCTGTAATGGCTCTGGCATTGTGTTAAACATTCTAGAATTCTTATGAAACCCCAATATGACTTACAATTATAAGCAAACAAGTATTAGATTTGGCCATATTAAGGTTCACTATACCATGTGCTCGCAATTTGATGCAATGATACACACACTTTTTTATATAAGAAACACAAAACTTGCATTTAGCCTCAACGTTTCATAATTTTTTGTATTTTTGGCATAAAATGTTTCCAAATGTTTCTAAAAATATTGCTAGTGCTTAAAATTAAATTAACTTGTTCGTAGTTGAAGAAAATGTTCCTTAAATATTCATGTTTTAAAATTATGTTCTTTTTACCAATTCAGCCTGGTAATGCTTCTTAATTGTTTCTGAAATTTTCTAAAATAATGGCCAAATTTAAGCCTAAGTTTCTACCATTTCTAAATCAAAAAAGCATGTATAGCAAGATGTGACTAACATCCTCTGTTAGTTCTTCAGTCTGTTTTCGACATTATTTCTCACCTTTCTACTCCCCACCCTTCTACTACCTGTTCTCCCACTGCAAGTAAATGTCGACATCAGCATTATTTTAATGGTTTTAGTGGTATTTTTTTAGATCAGACTTATCACAATTACCCTGAAGCATGTATATACTTTAAGAAATATTCATATTAAATTTTCATTAATGCTTATTTTCGAGTCTTACAACTACACTTTTGGGGGTTTTGTATGTTTTGATGTGATTTTTTATATTACTAAAATTAGTACTTCCCATACCGTTGTGTTTTAATGGACGATTTAAGAAACAATACATTATTAGAAATCTGATAATATGACTTAAACATAAAAACTCTTGTGGTTTTAACACTTGACTTTATTAAGAATCTAGAATTTAGATTCCTTACAGCACTCCTTCACTAACATTACACATTAATTTCACTCCTCCCATATGACCATGTATATTAAATCCAAAAAGAAAATATTTAGTAAGAAACATGCACCTTTATTTCTTTCTCGAACTGAACATTTATCATACCATTCAAAAGGTTCTTGATATCCTTTGACCTGCCGAACATTATTTCTTTTTCTGCTCTCAAATACTTCTTTTCTTTCATTATCTAAATATAACATCACTTTAGGTTTTTTTAAAAGAAATCTTAATTTTTATGCAACCTTACATTCTCTTAAAAATTTCAGGCCTTAATATTTCCTGACAAAAAGAGAACACTTCCCTTTTTAGTCTTAAGCTTTATTTTTATGTGTCAAAGATAGTAAATTTATATGAAAATATCTCAGTCACTTTAAAAACTTTTGATATAAAAAATATGACAGGAAAAATGCATAATACACATACTTTGAGGTGGCTGATAATTTTGTCGGTCTGAGTTTGTTCCATCTCTCATTTTGTAATTTTCTACAGTAATTGCATCTGAACCAGTTGTTGGTTCACAAATATATTGCAGGACAATATGACAATTTAATTTGTTGGGATTGTCATTCTCATTTCCTCCACAGCCATGCTGATTTGTCCATTCAATTCCCAAATTGCTAACACCTTTACCATTTTTTGCATTTTTTGAACTCTGGAAGTATACCTAAAATTTACAAAGACAAAAAAATGTAAAAAGAAAAACCTTTTTTTTAGAAGTGCTCTTTACCTGTCAGTTCCTATTCAAAATGTATTCTTTACTATTTTATATGAGTGCCCAACTTTATTTAAACTATAAAGTGAACAAAAAATGTACCCTTCTTTTTTGCAAGCAGCCAAAAATACACAGAATCTAAAGAAAAACCAAGGTTGGTCTTTTCCTAATTTTCATTCTAATTCATGCAAATGTTGACATGACAATAAAAATTCTTGATTCAACATAAACTATTGACCAACACAGCTTTTAAGGTTAATGTAACTTAAATTTGTTCTCATTTCCTCTCTTAATTTAACTGTTGGTTGAGTATGGCAGTGTTGGATCACAAAAAAATATAAATTTCCAATATAATACAAAATAAATTGAATTAAAAAAGTCAGTTAATTCTATTTAATTTAATTCTATAATCAGCAAATTTGATATATAATAACAAAACGTTTTGTTTTATTTATATTATAAAAAAACTTTGTGTTGCTTTTGTTTTGCAAAAACAACGAAAATTATTTTGTATTACCATTCGATACTGATTAGCTTCATTTTTCGCGGCATTTGAAGTTTTGTCACCAACATTGTATCCGCCTCTATTATTGTTCTAAACAGAAAAATAATTTTGTGTTAACCAACTAATTTATAAATCTGTTTAAAAAAAAATTACATATATATAACAGCAAAAACGTGGCCTAATGAAAATTAAAGGTGCCTTTTAGACATTCGTTGCCAAAACCATTTTTACCAAGCTAAAAAGTTCTCTAGTGTCAAAGTGTGAGTATAGTCATAGACATTCCTCATTCATTGCATCCAGTAAAAAGGATCAAGCAAGATCTTTTACATGTGCTTTACTTACATGATTTAGTGTTTATCTTATTTCATTCTTTTTTTAGCAAGAAGGCAAGTTTTATGGGGAAATAATACATGTAAAGATACAATTAACTAGCTAGCATACAATCAGGGAATTCCATGAGACAACCACACATGCCCAACCTGTTAAGGAGAGTGGAATTCATCGTATCAGCGATTTAATATGGGCAAGTGAATGTTATCATAGCCTCGGGTTAACCCAAGCCATCTAAGGGACAAGATGGCACATTGCATGGGCCATTGAATGGTGCAGGGAGTTGTCTGGCAGAGCGCAGACAGTAACTGGGTCTGCAAAATAAGCATTAAATACTCTACCCATCTAAGCCATAGCCCCTCCTGGAATAATAGACAGGACATCAGCACTCAGAATTACCAAAAATGTTTGACAATAAAATTTTGCCCCAATTAAGGTCAGCTGCACATTAAAAGCTCTTAGCAAAAACTAAAGTAATACATTTTTACACTTTAACTACATCATTAAAAACAGTTTAAAAGCACTTGTCGTTAAATTAAGTCATCGAAGAAAATGCAAAAACTTATTTAATTTAATGCTGTTTTTCTGCAGCTTCGAACTTTATTTTTAACCTCTTTCTTCTTTAATACTTTTTAATTAAAGTTTTTTAAAAAATGTAATCCTGCAAGTATGGTTCGGAGATTAAGTGTTCACCACCACCTGGGTGCGTGAGGATCACGTTTGCTAGAAAAGTATGATCACAACAGGAAATGTATATACAAAATAATATTATGTTTGGAATATAATAGAACAACTAGTACTGAATGTCAATCTAAAAATCTAAAGTTATCATCGCATTTACCATGGAAGAAAAAGGAAACTTCCTACTGGTCCATACCAGTAAGAAAGCTGACTTCAGCTTACCAATATAAGGAGTAAAACTATTGAATGTGCTAATCAAATATATCCACAACATTTCTGATTGTACGCTGGATTTCTTCAAACACAGCCTTGATAGTTATCTATTCTAGATACCGGATAAACAACTAGTGGTTGTATTACACAGCATTGAGACAAGCTAATTCAAATTTCAATATATATATACTACATGCCACACTGTAGCTTGATTAGGACATTTATCCTATTAAGGGCTCGTACGCAACTGCTAATCCTGAAGATTTTTCAAAAGCTTAAAGGTACAACGAGGTAAGGTAGGTTAAAAATCTTAGAGTTGTGCAGCTAGCTAAAATGTTGGAACTTAAAAGATTTGAAAAGTTTTACCTGTGAATCAAACAATCTGTTGTTGGTTTTTCTATTAGCTGATTTTTCATTTAGTCTGTTGTTTGATCCTCTAGGGCTATGCATATAGACATCACAAAAAGTCAAAACAATACATGCCAAAAGCAGCCCAAGCACTTTAACCAAATTTGACATTATTTTTCAACCTATATACAATTCAAAAATTCCACAATCATAAAATGCACATGTTATCTTGCTCTAAAATAACACTATCAACAGAAATGTAGTTAGTCAAGTGACAAGCGTAGCCAGCTATACAGTATTATACATAATAGGGAAACTTTAAATTATCGTAAATAGGACTGAATTGACCCTGTTCTGTAGCTAGCCGGTAAAATGCAGAAAGTTGATACGAAAATTCATGTCATGTCATGTGTTATGACGAAATGCTCCTTGATCAACATATCAAGATATTTATGAGTAATCTTGAATAAATCTTGACGGAAAGCCTTAAAGGGGGATTTTCACGAAGCGAATTGAGCGGCGAATTCGACGGCGAATTGTATCTGAGCATGCGCAGTTCGATGCAAAATCAAAACAAACAAAACTGCGCATGCTTAGAAACAATTCGCTGTCGAATTCGCCGCTCAATTCGCTTCGTGAAAATCCCCCTTTATACTGTACTGTACTTTATACTGTATTCCGCACGAAATTGACCCGTTGTACGAGGTTGGTCATATTCTGCGCGCGTGTACGAAAATGGGCAATTTTGTATGGGCATTGCAATTGCTATACAAAAAATTATACGAGGGTTCAGAAATGAATATCTAAGCATTGGTAAATATATTCACTAAGCATGACAATATCTTAAATACTCTGTAAATGTTACTTTTTAACAACCATCTCTCATGGTTGTACCAATCTTGTACAGCCTCAAATTTTGTCTACGAGGTTGGGCCTGGGCATGTTTACTACTTATCCGATTTTTTGTGATCCATACCAACTTCGTGCAACTTAAAATATTGTGTACGAAGTTGGGCCTACTTTACTTCTACTAAACGTGAATTTTTCTGATTCGAAGCAACTTCTGCTAATAAACGGTGGCGCCGTAGATTACTGGTTATAACTCTCGTACTCTGTGCGGGACACCGGGGTTCGATTCCTCTTGACGGCGATTCAACATGGGCAAATGAATGTTACCATAGCCCCGGGTTAACCCAAGCCATATGAGGGAAATTGGGGAGATGGCTCCATGTGTGGGCCGTTGAATGTTGCCGGGATTTGTCTAGTAGAGCGCGGGCCCTAATTGGGTCTGCGCACCTCAAAACGAACATTAAATACTCTAGGACTCTCCATCTAAGCCATGGCCCCTCCTGGAAATAATAGACAGGGTATATCCCTCGTATTAGTAAGGCTAGCCATGTAAAATATGCACATCTATCCATCTATCTATCTATCTATATCTATCTATCTATCTATCTATCTATCTATCTATCTATCTATCTATCTATCTATCTATCTATCTATCTATCTATCTATCTATCTATCTATCTATCTATCTATCTATCTATCTATCTATCTATCTATCTATCTATCTATCTATCTATCTATCTATCTATCTATCTATCTATCTATCTATCTATCTATCTATCTATCTATCTATCTATCTATCTATCTATCTATCTATCTATCTATCTATCTATCTATCTATCTATCTATCTATCTATCTATCTATCTATCTATCTATCTATCTATCTATCTATCTATCTATCTATCTATCTATCTATCTATCTATCTATCTATCTATCTATCTATCTATCTATCTATCTATCTATCTATCTATCTATCTATCTATCTATCTATCTATCTATCTATCTATCTATCTATCTATCTATCTATCTATCTATCTATCTATCTATCTATCTATCTATCTATCTATCTATCTATCTATCTATCTATCTATCTATCTATCTATCTATCTATCTATCTATCTATCTATCTATCTATCTATCTATCTATCTATCTATCTATCTATCTATCTATCTATCTATCTATCTATCTATCTATCTATCTATCTATCTATCTATCTATCTATCTATCTATCTATCTATCTATCTATCTATCTATCTATCTATCTATCTATCTATCTATCTATCTATCTATCTATCTATCTATCTATCTATCTATCTATCTATCTATCTATCTATCTATCTATCTATCTATCTATCTATCTATCTATCTATCTATCTATCTATCTATCTATCTATCTATCTATCTTTAGATTCACCAAATTGCTGGATTGCTCCCGAAATGCAAATTTCGTAATCAGTCTTTAAATCGATCTAGCATCTTCTGTAGTAGGAAATACGTGGCTGTTAAGTGCCAAAAAGAAAGTTCCATGCCTCTTTGATGGAATTGAAGTTAAAAATTTCTATAATTTACATTTACAAAAAAAATTGAGCAGAAGTGCGCAAAGCGTTTGCATTTCGGGAGCACGCATGTTTTCTCGGGCTACATTGACCCCCATAAGTTGTCCTTTGGTCCCATATTAGCTTGCTTTATTCCCTCTTAAATGATAGAATCCCACTCCATTCCACCTTTATTTTATCATATCTATCTAGGAAAAATACAAAAATTTTGATAAATTTGGTTGAGTCAAGTTCATAGTGTAATATCGGGTATGTGTTACGTACGCTGATGTAAAATGCGACTTCGATAGCGTTTGATTTTTTCAGTGTAACTCTCATATCATCTTTAAACACTACAAAACCAGTTCAAATTCTTTTGCTTCTTAACAAAGTGGGTCTGGGGTATGTTTAAAGGATGGAATGGAATAGTAAATATTTTTTGAAAAAAAATTATAAGCATTTTCTCGAGTTTTTGCCTTCAAAAAATTTGATTTGAATTTCGGGAGCAAAAATTTAAGGCGTTTTTGTGTAATTATTCTTAAAAAATGTAATTACACAATGCGGTTCAGTTGTTTAAAGAGAAGGAACAATTCACACAACTCAATTCAAGAAAAAAATTGTTACAATTTATATCAATGTGCTCGATTTGACGCATGCGCAAAAAGACCCAATTTTGAAATTTGGATTTCAGGAGCAATTCCCTGGATAAATTGTTACCTTAAAAAGCGCAAGTTTATTCTTGTTTCAATAGGTTTCCAGTTGTTCATTAACGTGCAGTACTACAATAAATGAATTAAGTTAATTTTCTGTCAGTTCTTAACAAGTAGTTGAAATATTCTTGCCCCCTATTTTGTGGATAAGTCGTATGTAGCTTGTTTTTATGTATTTTTTATCTTACCAACTCCCGTATTCCTCATAGATAGGACACGTAGGTAGAAAGTTGGTATAGGTGATTATTATGATGACACAACGACAGGAAAATTGCTGACGTCAGCATTTTTGTGAAGGTTCCTTATTTCTGCTGACATCATCAAGTTCATTGTTGTTTTAAAACCATTGAAGAAGCTTCTTTCTTCCTCAATTATTTGAGGGGTAGTCATTAGTATGTGCCATTTGCAGGTTCGAGTTTTTAGTTAACAAATTGTGGTTGTTCCACCGGACTTTTACATTTTTTTGGGTATTTCCTATGTATGTTTTCCACATGTTAGTCTGTCTTAATGTTTAGCGGAGGTGCCCGCAAGAAGTTTGTACGTGGCGTATTAGTAATTATAGCGTTTCGTTGTTTCATTGATGCACAAGACAGATGTGTTGCACATAACATTATTGCGCGCAAGAAGATCGGTGCTACGGAAACATAAAAAACGTCCGGGCTGGGCAAATTCCTGGGTTTATCCATGGGCTGTGGACTTATATGAATTTATTTTGTTTACATACGGAAAATCTGCACCATTTTTACTAATTACCATCCCTACGTAAGCGGTGCTTGCCAGAACAGCAGTTAATGTATTAGTTTTAGAACATTGTATGTAGCTATATCGACTCCTACAGTTTATTTTGCTAACATTATGACAATTACTTCAGAGTAACATCTTTGGTACTACCTACGAATGTCCTGTGGGAGAACATCTTTCTCTATACTGTATCTAAGAATAGTTTGATATGTTGGTTAATACACGCCATAATAGACACTGTAATGTTAAATGTGTTTTATTTAGTCAGAGACGCCGTGAATAGTAGTTTCTAAGGCAGAACAATATGGTAATGCTGGAAAAAGGTAAGTTCCTTACAGAAATGTTCATATAAACACAAACGTTTACTTGAATTATTATTTCTAACGGAATAATTATCGGGAACATTTGTTAATACAATGTTGAAAATTAATAACAATATATCGTGTTGCAACATACAGTTAGATATTCATTAGTTAAAAATAGCTCTGAAAGCGTATTACACGAAAGAGGTGTATGAGAGGATGGTAAATTAAGAAAATGATCAGAAACATTTTGTTGGTGGGAATTGATTTGGTGGGAAAATAAATTTCACTTTTTGATTATATTTTTTTATTGCTACTTTCTATATGCATGCTGGGAAATATACTAATGTTCTAACTAGCATTGTCCTTTGCAAATTTCTTTTTCTCAGTGCGAACTTTCATCACTATTGTGGTTACACCGTATTTTTCGATCAAATCTTTCACAACTCTGTCAGCTTTGCTTGCACTGCGAATATCTGCCTCCTTAATTAATTTACTTCCTGTTATCAGGTCTCCAAATTTTCCCCAAATTGATTGGCTATCTTCGCTGGAAAACTTCACCCTATCTTTTCTAGTTCCAAACAAGGATGAAGTCGTTTCACACGTCGAAATCGATGTATTGTCGCTGATCAGAGCTTCATTATCGTTAAAAGGGGCTTCTGGTTCGTGCACTGTTAATTCTAAATGTTTAATTTTCTATTTTAATTATGTACATTTTTAAAGTTATCCGTTTTAATTTTCCTTTTAAAAGCTTTTTAGAACAGGGTTGTATGTAAATGTGTATTATTTAAGTATAATTGAGTTATTGACGCAACACCTTTTCATTTTATTTTAACCATATATGAAAAGCAACTTCAACGCCTCACTCACAAAATATTAAAGGTATATTGACGGAGAACAACATGATTAGCAATGTGAAGTTAATACACCCCAGAGTCCTTCGCCTGTTACCCCAGTACGGCAGTTTGTCATATTTATTTTGGAAAAGCAAAATCTAGTGACTACAGTGACTGGACACTTTTTCTAAAAGCAGAATATATTTTTTACAAGATAAGTCTCCAAGTGCCACGCGAAACAACGCAGCGAAACTTGTAAATTACATTTGTTTTGAAAATATGATTTTTTGGGAAAGAAATGGTTAATAGTAGTCACTTTCTTTTTTAAAAGTCTAAGTTTTTTAAAAAACGTAAAGCTTACAGGGGAATTATAACGTAATGTGCAGAAAGAATGGGATAATAATAAATTGCGTAATCAGGTTAAAATTTTAATAAGAAAACTAAAAATCAATTTGTGAAAACGTATTAAAATGCTATGTCTCAAATTATTACCTTTATCTCTAACTTCATCGTTATTCTGTCTCTTCGTCTTCGACATGATGAAATAACGAATTTTATCTCGTAGCTGTAGTGAGGTAAGATTAAAAAAGCTCGGATGTAATGTTGACTTTTCTTTCACGACAGTCAGAGTGATTTTACCATCACTTATCTCCTTTGCAAAATGCACTTTCCTCTAGAGACACATCAACGTTATTCTCAGTTTGGCGTAGGACAGATCTCAGCTCCCTACTTGTTTCTGCGGCACTTTTTGACTTTTCTTGCAGAAAGTACGACCGTCTGGCTGTTGCCTTGGAGTGGCACATTAAATTTGCCAACTGTTGCTCCAACTCTGGCCTCAAAGAATGAGTTTTAGTGACACACGTCTTGCGGACTAGTGTTGCATTAAGACGTGGTCGCAGCAAACTCCTTCCCACTGCTTTATTCCAAAATGAGTTCAACTGGCCTGTGGCCATTGAAGAAGACATTTTATTTCCGCTCCAGCTGGTAAAAAACGGGTTGTTGGCAGAACCTTTTTCGTCGTCTAGGCCTTCTAGCCTATTTCGGAAATGTTGAAAGAATATCGATGATTCTTTATATAGATTTGCAGTGAAGCAAATTGTCGCTGGTCCCGACGTCGCTATTGTTTTGTGGTTAAAAACACTTACAATATATACTCCATTTTCCATTTTCCCCGTCATGAACTCTTTGGTTGTCATGTTAGCCAAAGCACCGGTCCTTGACGCGTTATCCAAGCAGAGATAAGTTAAGATATAATCTCGAACAGAGGTAAATTGCTTGAATGTTGGAACTTTACCAGTGGCCAACACTTCCTTGATATTCCTGCGACAATTGGATACGTGTGTTGAATTATCGAAGGTGTTGACCTCTTCAGCTGTTATGAGCTGATCTAACTGCTCCAAATCTTTCATCCATTTGTCGCTTTTGGCCTTCTTTCTATACTCCACAATCCAGTTTTCCATGATAACTATCATGCTTGGACAGTCCTTAACGAAATCTTTGAAAAGCACAGGTGTGTCACACAAAATATACTTGTAAAAATGACATAGGGAATGGAGATAACTTTTTATAGTTCCAGCTTTTCTCCGTTTTTCAAAATTCAGTAACCATTGATTCCTGATCTTCATGCGGTCAAAAAGAACGGATAATTCGTATGAATCTTGGCTGGTGTCCTTTAAAATCAGTTGCACTTGTCTGGAATGTTGTTTCGCAGCACGTTTATTTTTTCGCTTACCATCAGGGCTAACCAACCACAATTCAAATTTGTCAAAATGTGACTCATTCCTCCATGGTGTAATTATAATATCCATATTCTCATCCTCCTCATCTTCATCCTCACTTCCATCCAAATCTTCAATTCTACATTCTAGAAGGAAAAAAACTTTTAAATGATGATTTTCCTCAGGGAGATAAATTAAATTCTTTACACTAAGCTATTGAAAGGCTAAAATAATATAATACTATGCATTTTTTACTAAGAAAATCCTTATGGTTCAACAGATTCAAGTATTATCAAGTTACTTACGCGACATGTCTTTGCGGAAAATTTATAGGTAAAAAATTCCTTTAAATACTTAATATTTTCTTGTAAATAAAAATTAACAAAATAATTTTTTTTAGAATATCCTGCCACTTACAAACAATTAGAAAATGTTCTTATTACGGACTGTTTTTTGTTTGAATCCTTTTAGGTTAAAAATTCTGCTCACTGTTTAAGTTCAAATTTCTTAAGCATAAATTTTAAGTTGAACAAAAGTGGCAAATTTCTTTAAAAAATCCTGTTTAATGCTGGATAGAAACAAGTTTAATGAGAAAAGTTACGCAAAAATCATGTACAGAGAATAAAGTCGATATTTTCTTCATAACTTGCACGCTTCAATATATGTTCATATCAAACGCTCATATCTTAGGAGCAAAATTTTTACGCAGCGTTGTTACAAAAGAGGAGGGATTGCATACTTTTTCGGTAAACAAGTCAAACCTTACATACCTAGTGAATCGTTTTTGCTTGTTATTGGCAATTTACTACGGACAGGTTCTATAAATAAACAAATTAAAAGTAGAGTACGTCACAAGAAATACATTAAAGGTCTTCTGTTATCAAAAGAAAACTGTAGTTTTTAATGGTTGTTTATAAGACAGGTCATAGAATGAAAAATTATACCTTGTTCTTGTTTTTCTTCGAAACGGACAGATAAAGGCTCAATCGTCGTTATGGAAGGAGCTGAGATGAGATAAAGACGATTTATTGACAATTATTGTGACATCATAACAGAAAGGATGAATTAAACAATCAAGAGTGCCATGACGACTTCTTATCAAATATGCACTTAAAGCTAAACATACATACCTAGTGTCTCATTGAAAATTGGGAAATCTGAGTCAGGTTCTATAAATTAACCGAATAAATTGTAAATAAGCAGCAAAATTTTGTTTTTAACGGTTTAAAGTGCTAAAAAAGCGCTAACTGGGACAGAAAACATCTTTTCTTTTTTGTATTTGAGAGAAATTAGGATAGTTTTGTGAAACGGACATGCGCTTTCGCAGAAATTAGGATAATGGTTATACCTATTTCTTCCGTTTCTTCTAAATCGACAGATAAAGGACCAACACTTGCTATGGAGGGAGCTAAGATGAGACAAGGAATCGTATATTATTAACAGTGAAAGTAATAAAATAGCGAATCAACGAAACAAGCAGCAACCAATCACCCTTTTTTTTATAAGCGCCTCCCTCATTTAAGCGCCCCATGTAACAAGTATTGTTCCCTCTAAAAGAAAGAGGCGCTTAATAGAATTTTTTTTCAGATTCGTATCAACCAAAACAAAAAACAAAAAAACTCGTAAATGATCTTAAAAAAAATCTTCTTATTAAAAAAGTTACAGCTTAATTTTCTGGGAATTTTAACTGCCATGTAAAACTTTTAACGTAGTATTTCTTCTTTTCGCCCCAACAAAAGAAAGAATGAACTTAACTGGTTATTCATATTCGAATCACTAGAATCTTTGAAATGTTATAAGGGTCTCCTTGTTTTAAATACACACCCCTGTGATAATCTCCCTCCCCTAAAAACTGGAAAATTATACTTGCCTTGGGCAACTATGAAAATTCACATTTTAGAGCTTAGACGGTGACGTGTTTCAGTGAAAATCTGCTTTTTTTTAAATTTCGCGATTGAAAGTAGCCTTTTTTTGGAAAAATGAATGAATGAGTGAATGAAATAATGAATGAATGAAGAGATCGTTTATTTGTAATAGTTAGTTATAAAACATACAAACCTACCTCTAGAAATCGTGGAAGAAGATTTTCGATGCTTAACCAAAACAGTTTCTTCTTGTCTTTCGCCTAGTGTACATAAAAATAGTTTTCTAAGCAAATTATCACCCTAATTTTCATTAATTATAACACCCCAGATCTGTATTGAGGGTTTTGGGTGTATATTGATTTCGTTATTAAAGTCATTGTTCAACTCACTAGGTCATAAAGATTTTTAGATTGAAAGCGCAAAAAAACATTTGCATAATGTCACATGAGAATAAATTTTTCCGACTTTATAACATCTTTGCTTAACCTAGTCTTTTAACAGCGCACTTTTGAAAGTAATCTTGTTTGATTCACCTGTTTTTTAATCGTAAATAAAGTGTGATTTGAGAAGTATGTTGTTTTTAACAGGGAATTAATCAACAGGTTAATATTTTAATTCCAGTGCGTCTCACTTTAAGAAGAAAGAAATTATTACGGCATCCAATATCAAACATTTATTTTTTGAACAGGCACACAATCGTATGTCAACAAAATCTGCAATTAACAAAGTTAATAATTTTCTTACTAGTTCTACGCTCTCTTTCTTCTCGCCTACGTTCCGCAATATTTCTAACCTTTCTCGAAAACCAATCTTCATCGCTGCTATCATTGGAATTCACAGGCGACATATTTTCAGCAACTTTGAGGTACTTCATTCCACCATTCCTCATGATCTTGTTTTCCTCTTCCCGTTCGCTACTTTCGCTGCAACTACTTGTCGCGCTATCTTCGCTTAAACCATTTTTAGGTGTAAATTCCTCGAAAGCAATGGCCTCTTTCATAGCAGCCTTAAATTTTTTGTTATCTTTAATTTTGTGTGTTTCTCTCAAATGATTTTCTATTCGAACAACCACTTTTGAGCAGCCCAGAATGGGACAAATCTTTTTCCGGTAAAATCGAGGTTTGGTTTTCCTTTGCTCGTTGGCTAATCTTTTTCTCTCGTTATTTGAACTGATTCCGCTTTTATAACTTTTGGCATTCTCTTCCGTTATCTGATGTACTCGAACAAGATGAACCACTAAATCAGTCTTGTCTTGAAAGCAGACTGGACAAGTGCACACTTTTCGTTTTCGTTTCTGTGGAAAAGTGCTCCTCAAAGATTTTTCCCATAGATTGAAAGTCTAAATAAAATTTTAACAACTATTAATTTCGGTAGGTACCTAATGTTAACCATAAACAAAGGTGAATTGCTTACTTTTTTGGCTTCAGCTACATTTCCACTCCGAATCAACTGACACAATCTTTCTGTGACGTTCAAATCCTTCAATAAGTATATTTTTCAGAAATACTTAGTAAATGTTACAAGATTTGTCAAAAAATAAGTGGGAAAAGTTATTACTGTAATACCTTTTCATCACAGTTTTCTTTTCGCTTCACACGTTTCATAGGTGGCATTTCTGGTAGCGGGTTATCCTAAAAATGGGTATATTGTCAGTGTAAATTATTTGCCGATCTTGAATTAAATCTACATTTTAATTATTTTGTAAAATTGAAACAAAACAAATGCTTGTCATTTCCTTGTGTCATATTATGGTATTTTGTTATTTATTTCTACGAAAATAGCATAGGATATATTTCCAATCGCTTTTAGAACAATTCCTCTTATAACGACGTTCCTTTAAATAAAATAAGATCGTAAAATCGTAAAATAAAATAAAGTAAAGAGCCTAAATCGATAAACTCAGATAGTTTTACAGAAGATCCTAAGTAAACATACACGTAAGCGTCTAACTTCTAATGTTAATTCATCGACATCAGCAAACTAAAAGTAAACACGTATTGCTACTATAACTATAGCATTCTGTTACCACTGATAGTCATTTGTAAAGAGTGTTAGGCAACTTGTCAGTCCAAAATGCTCATATAAAAAACTTCCTTAAGTGCTGATTAAGCAGTAAGGTACGTTACCTTTTCCTGAGCATCGGTAGGATTAAAAATTTCATTTAACATTTCCGCCGCATTGTATTCTTGAGTTGGCAATACTTCCACTTTCTACAGGCACAGAGAGTAAAAATAACAAGCTCAAGAAAATGTATAAAATGCCCTACAAGAATACTAAATAATGAAGGAATTAATAAACAAATAAACTTGTTTTTACTCTTCCATGTCTAGCAGGTAACAGTCAAAATATATTAATACATTGCAATTATACATGCACTTACATTTTAGCTTCGGTTAAGAAAACTGGTAATGTAATTAGAAAGCCAGTTTCAAATGAGAAATGTTTAAAACTAACCATATCTAGAACTGGTTTTGAACTCTCAGTTGTATCGTTAATGCTTCCCTCACCTGTCGCCTGTCTTTTATCCTACAGGAGCAAATTTTTGGAATGAACAGCGTGTTATTATTGCGATATCAATATAGATTTAGAAATATTAAAAACTAACTGTATTTGAAAATTCCCTTGCGCTCTCAACTGTATTTTCCCCGCCTTTGTCAACTGTCTCTTGTCTTCTACCCTACGAAAGTAATACAATTCATAGTATAAAGGCTATTTTACCAAAGATTGCGTGTTATAATTGCGAAATCGATATATAATGAAAAATAATAAAAACTAACTGTATTTGAAAATTCGTTCACGCTCTCAACTGTATTCTCCCCGCCATCGTCAACTGTCTTCTGTTTTCTAGCCTGCAGAAGTAAAATAATTCATAGTATAAGGGCTATTTTACGTGTTATAATGAACTTGAGATATTTTCAGCCTTGTGATTTTGTTAAAATTTCTTAAGATTCTGGACTTTCAAGACTAAATTTCATATATTGGGCATTAGCTAAGTTTAAAAGTTTTTTTGGTAAATCTATTTTGAGTATCTAAGCAGAACGTATACTTTAACAAGATTCAAAATCTTATGATACCAATTTTCATTATGTAGATAAAGTGCCCAATTATCAAATAGTACCTTATTCTGTGGATCCACATCAATAAATGTTAATCCATCTTTTATGTATTGACTTCTTGCCAGTGCAAAGTCAACGTCATAATCACTGTTTTTCTAAAAGGTTGTGTCAAATGTGGAATGGTTATTATTTTAAAATTAATCACATTTCGTCCACATCTAAATAATATAATCACCTTCTTATTCTTTTCCTTTAGTTTACTTAAAGTGTATTTTACCTTGGACCTCTTATCCTATAAAAAGACAGTATTCAATGTAGGCACGCATAGGCTTGATGCATTAACATAAAGAGAAATTCACAAACCTTTCTCCACCAAAGACCGCTAGCTCCATACGAGTATCGCAACTCCTCACCAGGGCAAATGTCTTTTAGTGCAAATAAGCACAAGTGCAGGCGTCCATTTAACAAAACACTTTTCATTGCAGAGTTGGGAAACTTTGAATCGTTGACGTATTTTCCTAACCTTTCTTCGTGTGTTGCATCAATGCTATAACATAAAAGTCAGATGTTACATCAACAATCTTACGTACTTGTTTAAGTTTACACATTTTATATTCGAAATAAAGAAAATATTTTTTGAGAAAATATTCTGTCTGAAAGAAAAAGTAACGGTAGGTGACTTACCATTTATTTTTATAAAAAAATAGGAACGATCCTATGTCATCTGGATAAGTTTTCATCAACTCATCACCTTCCTCTTCTGTTAGCAAAGTACCAGGGTACTCCAACAAGAAATCATTCTTCTGGAAGTTAATCGTCGCAAAAATTCCATAACCTACACGAGATCAATAGACTCAAAAATAGACCTACAAATAAACGAGCGACTGAACAAACGACTGCACGAACGACTATTCTTACCAATGTAGTCATCGATGTAACATTTTTCAAATCCAGGAGGATCGGCTCCGAGCTCGCAAAAGATTTTTGCTACCTCTTCTCCAGTTTTTTTTCTTGATTTTTGTGGCTTAAGATAAGATGTTCATTGTTAGACTATTTTATGGTTACATTTAAATAAAACAACGGTTTGTAAGAAGCGGATATTTTCAACATCACCATCAAAATTTACTAAGGAATTGATTTTTCGAATACGTTAACTGATATAATAGCTTTTGTGAGCATGGCAAACCACTCTTCGTATAAATACTAGGCGTTCGTTGGTTGGGTGATAGCTTTTTGAAGACTCAAGTATTGTTTGTTTTACACAAACTCGTCCCCAGCGCCTTTTCTCTCCTATTAGTAAAAAAGAGACAAAAGGCACTGGTACGAGTTTGCGTTTTACAGTTACTATAATCTTCTTAGTACCAAATAACTTCTTATACAAATACATTGCCTTCTATTTCATTCATCTTCGCTGAAACTCTACAATCACTAGTTTAAATTTTTTAGTTCTATATCAACTAAATAACTCACCTCTCTTGATCTGATTTCTGAACTCATTTTCGTGTTCTGACTTTAAATTAACTATTTTTTCTGACTATTGTTTATAACCTGCTTTTTAAAAATATTTATACACTAAATGTTGTACATTATTTTACAGGAATGTGTAATGTGTCAAACCTTGCTCGACTAAATAAACACTGACACGACAACATATATACAAAC
The DNA here is from genome assembly GCF_029227915.1 of Hydractinia symbiolongicarpus. Taxonomy (NCBI): domain Eukaryota; kingdom Metazoa; phylum Cnidaria; class Hydrozoa; order Anthoathecata; family Hydractiniidae; genus Hydractinia; species Hydractinia symbiolongicarpus. The sequence continues at coordinate 12,683,279 of NC_079888.1, forward strand.
TGAAAGCTGCCCTAATTAAAAGCCATACATCACACTTACGTCTTTGACGTAGCTTATAAGTTGTTTCTTAGTAAAAACTTACACGTTCTTATTAAAACTGGTTAAATTATTTACCCTAATTCCTCGGTTGAGCACTATACTGGGGCCATTATTAGAGGTAAATAGTGTATTGAGCCTTATAATCGCCTCATTCAGGGAAAAGAAAGTTATTCAAATATTTTGACAATGATTTTAACAATGATAAAACAAACCATAGAGATATTTTAATGATATTTCTATGATAAAACTAAAAATGCACTTCGGTTAGTTTAAAAAACATTTTACTGAATACAAAGTTCTGCAGTGTTTTTTACTCCTGAAATTCTCCTGTCAATTAAATGAAGAATTTCATTCACTTCAGAATTTCCATATATGTTTACTTTGCGTGCCCCTGTTTAAAACTATTGGGTCCAGGGTTTTTTAACATACTACTCCCCCTCCCTCCTTTCACAACTTTTGATAGGCTTTTTCTTTAAATTCAATCAAACTTGGCACACTTATACTACGTCACGACAGGAACGAATTTCTGACGTTATTTAACATATTTTGCATAATTCGCGTAAAAAAGGATAATATTTCATCCTTACCCTTATAAAGGGATTTCAAAGAAATTTAAAGGGTAGTTTTACATATTGATCATACAGCATAGCAAAAAAGAGTTATAAAAAAAACCCGGCAGGGGGTTCGGCATCCGTCCCCATCCCCTGGACCAAGTAGGGTTACAGCCTGAGATTTAAGTAAACACACTTGCAATTTTAGAGAAAACATAGGTTCTTTGTTTGGGCTAATGAAAACAAGTCTAAGAAGAAAGTTTGTGATACATTCGCACAAAAAAATTTCTTTGATCTACGTACAGCATACGCACTCACATGAGAACAGGCCTGAAGAAAAAATTTTGAAAGCTGGGGGGTAAAACAGTACATAAGTATTTAGTATATAAGGATACCCCAGTATGGTTGGTGCTGAGGAAGAAGAAAATATTGTCAATTTTACTCCAAATTCTATAATTTCGCTTTCAGGTTTCAGGTACAAAGGTACAAAAATTATACTGGTAACGTCTTTTTGATGGATGATCTCAAGGAGCATAGCTCATTTTCACGTTTGCGCAGCATGTTTTGCGCTTTGACACAGAGGCGCGTAAAAAGGTTTTCTTGTCTCGCACCAAAAAAGTAGGTTGGAGGGAGTATTATGATCTTGTGATTTACAAATAAAAATAGGCAGGAGCAATAGCTTGTGTGCAGGTCAGAAGTATTAAATACTTCAGGTCAAATTCTTTTATATTTTATTTTTATGGTTATTTATTTGTAACAGCTTAGAGTACTGCCGAAGATAGATATTTTCAAGTTACGTCGGCGGATCGTTCTTAATGCGTTAAATTTAATATATGATTTTCAAGTTACTTTTAAAAGTGACATCATAAAAATTTTAATGGTTCTAGAAGGTTCGAATATTTGGAGGGCAAAATCAAAATCAAATCAATCTCCCATTTATATATTTTTAGCATAAAAAGAAGAAAAACTAGTTGGACAAGTTGATGGAAAAAATCTGGTCTACTTGAAACGTTAAACACATTATTATATAACTAACATAACTTTTGGATGAGGTTTAATGTTAATGTTGCTTTCAAATTTCGGTTTTTAAAGGAGTTGAATTTTATGCTGCTTGCATAAAAAAGGCGTATAAATGAATTTCTTTTCTAAATTCCCTACCTGGAAAACGCCCAAAATAAATTGTTTATTTTGAAACGATGTCCCGGAGCAAAACTATTTCTAGGTCCCTGAGTTTAAGCAATATAAATATGCGACACATTTTCTGGTTTTCTACGGAATAATAATCAAGCTAAGCTATCAAGATGGCGGAGAGCGCGGGCGTGTTGTTGTTATACTTGTTTGTACTTGGCTTATATGTTTTTAATTATGAAAAGCAACGTTTTACTACATCGAATCGTATTAACAAAACTTGCAGTGATAGAGAATCGTTCGAAAAAGATGATTTATCTACTCGACGTAGAAATATAACAAATCAATATTCGAAATCTGTTACTGCTTTCATATTAATCTGGCCCTAATTTTACATGTATCGCGGACTCTGTTAAATCTAAAGGTTTTACTGTGCTCCATCAAAATATTAAAGGGTTATGTGGGAAGAAAGATCTCCTTGAAGATATTTTATTTGAAAATAAAAAAATCGACATTCTCTCCTCGAGTGAAACATTTGTTGCTAACGACGAGTTGTTTGACACAGAAATCCGAGGGTTCGACTTCGTGCATAAGAGTCGTACAACTGGAATGGAAGAAAGAGTGGGTGCATATATCAAGCAAGGTGTTCCATATGTGAGAAGAAGAGAAAAAAGGATATTGAAATTTTATGGCTCTTAGGAGATATAAATTGTTTTTCTTATAAGAATCGATCACAAAGAGATAAAAGATATATTCACTACCTTTGGTTTCAAACAATTAATTACACAACCAACGAAAATAACCGAAAATAGTGCAACTTTAACAGACGTTGTACTATCAAATTCTCCAAACACCATTTCACATGGTAAAACGCTTTCATCCAGTCTAAGCGATCACGACACGGTTGACTGTATCAGAAAGAAATTTTTTACAAAATTCGCTTCAAAGAAATTAACGAGTCGAAATTACAAACATTATAATTCAGAAACAGTCTAGATGAGTTAGGGACAATACAACACGCAATTTATTACGAAAAACAAGAAAGTCAGGTTAAGATTGCGACGTCGGTCTATTAACGGAAGAAAAACTACGTAAATATTCTGATCAAAAAAGCCGAGATAGAATACTGTAAAAATCAACTCCAAGACAATATTTCAAGTTTGAAACTTTCTGGAAATGCTTGAAAAATCTCTTTCCTGCGAAGGCAAAAAGGACTATATCAAACGCTAAACGGAACCGAGACCGCAAATAAAAAGAAATTGCAAATGGGTTCTGCTTGTTTTTCCACAGATAATCGAGAAATGTATTCATCAACAACTTTCAAAATACATGGAATCAAATAATCTTTTGTCATGAAAGCAATTTTGGGTTCCGTAAGCATAGATCAACTGAAACGGCTGCAACTTTGTTCTTGGATGACATTCACAAAGCAATGAATAAATCACAACTAACTGGCGCCATTTTTTATCGATCTTAGCATGGCTTTCGATACAATAATTCATAGCGCCATTCTAAATAAACTACCGAATTATGGCATTCTCGATCATAAAAAACAATCTTTTACAGATTACTTAACCGTTTAACCGTTGGCAGCACGTTTCCTACAACATCACCCTATCTTCGAGTCAACCCGTATTTTATGGTGTCCCTCAAGGATTAATACTGGATCCGCTGCTTTTTTTACTCTATTTTAACGAGACTGAAAAGCAACTCGAGAACTGCGAAATTATGATGTATGCCACGGTCATTAACTTTCATCACAACAATATATTTTCAATCGAACATGCACTCACCAAAGACTTAAAGAATTTATCTGACTGGTTAGAAGAAAATGAACTCATCTTGAACCTTAAACAAGAAAAAAACAGAGGTCATACTTTTTGGGACACAATCACGACTTACAAGACAAAACCAAAACATCAGCATTATGTATCGCTCAGATAAAATTAACAATACAGAAAGATACCAGTATCTAGGAGTCAACCTGGATCCACCACTGACTATGGTTGATCATTTCAACTCTGTATACAGGAGGGTATCTGGGAGACTTCGAATGTTACGTAAAATTAGATCTCATCTATCAGCTACCGCAGCACTGCGTATCTATCAGGCTATGATCGTACCGAACGCAACATATTGTTCACTTACAAATTACTTCCACCAGCCATACAGAATGCATATGCTCGAGTTACTAGATAGCACATAGTATCATCCGACACGACACTCACATACAACAATTCATAATTATCAGATGCGAAAGCTCTTTACCACCGTGCATGAATGTTTAATAGGCGACGTTCCTATGTTTGAAGAGTATTTTAAGGTGATATGTCACAACATCGGGACAAGGAACAATCACCACCTTCTTCGTGACCCAATAGTTAAGCTTGAATCGACAAAAATCAATGCTGCACTAAACTATAATAAACTTCAACTTGATATACGTTCAGAAATTGACACAAAGGACTACTGCCAAGTTAAAGTTTTATTCTGTATGAATTAAAATTTGAGTTTTTTGGAATGTTTATATACCTATCAGTTGAGTATGTCATTTGTGCTATGTGCTTTCTCTTTTTTCTGTGGTCCTCTTTTTTGTTTGTGATTTCTAATATTTTAATTGTGTTTATAATGTACATATAATAAAGAATGTTTTTAACTTTTCATATTTATTAACGAACAGGACTTTATAGAAAGAACAGTTTATTTTTAACTGATATTTAGAACCTGTAAAATATTATTGAAATAAATTAAATAAATTAAAAACCTTAGAAAACAGTATATTATTTCATTTTAACCCAATTTTTTGACCTGCGTAAGTATTTGAGGGTAGCATAACGTGCATGCTATCCATAAAATCTGACAGAGTTATACCTCGGCACATTTGACGTCAGCATTCTTTGTGTGTCGTCTTGAGAAATTTTTAGGTCAGGTAAAATATTATTACCTATCAAAACGGTGTTAGAGACCGTTCTGTATAATACTTGGCTATTTTGCTATAATTTTCTGTTGGTAATATACAATAGTGTATAACATCATCTATTTTTACACATAGTGAATCCTGATAAATATTATATCTCGCATTAGAAGCGTAAAAACCAGGGAAGACAGAATTCGCAATCGAGAAAGCATTTTAGATATCAAAATTTAAATTTGCCGCAGGCACATTATGACCCCCGCCCATGATAGAGTTAATAAAGAATAAAAGTTAGAATAAATAAAGTTTTAAATTTTTCAAATATCTTTGTTGCTTTATCCAACTTTAAAACGCTCTAAAAAAAGAGGACAGCCTCAGAGAGCACTTTTTTCCTGCTATTTTATCATTTAAGGCTGGTTATTACTTACAAGTCGTTTCATTCTTAAAAAAATTTGGACCCCCGCGTTGCTTGAAAGATGCTGATAAAAAAATATTCATTTCAGTGCATTAAAAAACCCTTTTTCTCTCACTCGAGCAATGTAAGACAGCTTAAACTTTCCCCAACAATATTCTTCCGTTGGCCATTAAAAGGCTACCACCTTATATTTTGCGCAAAAAAACTGAAGATTTAATTATCGATGTTCGGATGTAAAACTATGGAGGTGTGGAGAAAGAGGAGAGCAATTAATTAAAAAAAGAAAAGGAAACATTGTTGTAGTGCAGCCTTGAAGGAAAAGTTGTGAAATAAGTTAAGTTTTTAACATTTTTGATCTAAACAGAGCGCTTATGTGATAAAAGCGCTTAATCAACGCATCTTAGTAACAAAAAAAGAACGAATAAGAAATATTTTTCAGTAGCACCTCCCTAATGCAAGAATTTGTCTGTCGTATTTTAAATGTGACGCATTGTAAAAAAATCCTTGTTTTAGTTAAGTTTAAATCCCTAACGTTCTTAATACTTTTATATTTGACACGTTGTAACAATTTGTGTAGAAACTCGGTATATATGCAATCCTGTTAGAAAGGAATATTTAAACGATTTATCAGTTTGATCAACGTGTGCAACGCAACATAAGATAAAAAACACCTACAAAAAATTTAAATAATTATGTTTATTTGTTGAAGAAAGCTGTTATATTGTGGCGACCTTATTATATTAAAATCCAATCATACAAAAAATATGCAATATCAAGCGTGTTCATAATTAGCTGTAGTTTATCGATTATGGTTATGTTGTTTAAATAATATAATGGCAAGCGATATTTCGTATATGTGTGCATGTAAGCGTCAGGAAGTGTGTACCGGAATTCATTTTGTATTCATTGTATATCATCATCAGCATGCGGTCGTTGCTATCAAGAATATTTTTCATCTGTAATCTACAGGAAAGTAACAAAGTTAAAATTTATCAAACAAATGTTTTATATCTTTGTGATCATCGAAAAATTTATTCATATACTTTAAAAAGACAATCCAAATTATTGCATTACGATAAGTAATTTTACCTATATAACACGCCAAATATTTCAAAGCTGAGAAAAATGATAAATAAGCTTAACAATCTGATTAGTAGAGTTGAAAAATGTATATGTACATACTTTGGAACAATTGACTTCCCCACAAATGCCACATAATCAAACTGTCATTAATCCTGTTGCCATTTTCTTGCTCCTGGTACACTTTATTTACTTTATCTAAATGACAGAACTAAACTTAAAAAACGCATTGTAATAGGAAATCCATTTACAGTGATAAATATTTCGAATTTAAAATTCTATGGATTGTGTTGTCAGGAGTTTCATATTTGAGACAACTATCTGGTTTTTTGAGAAAGCTTCAAAACCTATTGCATTGTGGAGTGTTTACAAGGTTCGTTAAAATGCACTGAATGCATTGATAAACTTTCTACCAGCATTTTTTTCCTTAATACTTTTAACCGAAATGAAAAATAAAATAATGAAAAATGATTTGTAAAAAAAAAATATACAGAATACATAATCAAGAATTTCATTTTTAGAAAAATAATTTCTTGAATCGAACTTTACAAAAGACTTAGTATAGACTCAGTATAGACCACACACTCAATTATTAATAACAAACCTGCAACTTAAATTCTTACAGCCTAATTGGTCAAGGAAAGCAAGCAGAATTCTGTTATATCATATCTGTTAATATGATATGCACTCACAATTGCTCTCCACATTGGAATGTGGATATAGAGGATGTACACCAACCACAATCTAGGAAATTAAGATCTTAAAATAATTGGGTAATTGGGACTCTGCTGCTTATATGGTGGCATAATGTATATATACATCTTTCATGTCTTATATTCCTTTACTGCAGCTAGATACCATATTAAGACAAACTTATTATTAATTTGAATGTTTGTTGCAAAAAATATAAAAACAATCAGACATACATGGAATATGTGGTACAAACAGTATTTTGCCGTGTAAACCCATTTACGTCATTGAAAACATTTCGTTGCATCAAATTATTTATATAACTTTCATTCATTATTTTTTATTTTACGTGTAAACTACACAAACAGACAATCTTCTGTACAACAATAGCTACCCATTATACAGAATTTATCACAATGACCGCAATCCGGGTAATTCTCACTTGACGCATCAGCTGGTTTTCTTAAGAATTATGCCCAAATACGTTTACAACAAGTATATATCTTTTAGAAACCAAAAAAAAGCCAGCGTGTTGTCACTCTATGGCAAACAAAAATAATAAAGAGAAAAAGAAACATCTAATCAGTTACACATAAAAGATAAATGTAATATATATAGCTAGCTACATATAGCTATAAAACTTAGCCTAAGGGGCCTTCGAAAAAAATTTTCGGGCCTTGTTAGCAGGATATCGCCGCTAAGATTCAGAGACCCTTCCCCTCTTTTAGTGGATTTCCGTCTGTGAAATACACACATTCGGATAAATTCTTGGAAGGCTCAGGGGCGTGTTTTGTAGATAAAAGTTATCGGAATTGATGAAAATAGGAATTATGCTCACGAACAACGAAGAATGTTCAGGCCACGAACAAATTTTTAAAATTTCTCAATCCTTAGCGGATTTCTTTTTCAAGCTTCAGACTCCCTCCCCTCTTAGCGGTGATATCCCGCTAAGGGGGCCCGAAAAAAAATTTCGAAGGCCCCTAAGTATGGTAGCTTTGCACTTTAAAATTAAGAGATTATATATAGCTATGTTGAGAGGCCATGTTCATTTTTTCAACAATTATTTCCTCATGCAACTTATTATGTATATACTATTTCTAGTTTTCAAGGATGTTGTATAATAGAAAATCACAACTTTGAACTTTCATCTTTACGATAGCTAGCTAGCTATACATAAACTGCTAACATAGATAACTAGCTAGCTAGCTAACTAGTTGAATATCAAAATAAAAGTCTATGATATTGTACATATTCTTAGCATGTTAACAAAAAGATTAATAAAGAAGCAAAAATATAATCAACACAGAACAAGAAACAATCCTACACCTCTGTAAACTTTCACTAACCAATATTCACTGTTTGTAATAATAACCTCGATATCCTCCGTTTGTTATTTTTGTCTTGATTGCTTTGTACCACGGGAGCACTAAATATGAACATCGGGAGCACTGCTCCCGATATGCAAAATCGACAATTTGCATTTCGGGAGCATTGCTCCCTGGATGCAAAATGAAATTTGAATTTCGGGAGCAAAATTGTTACAGGGAGCAGGCAATTTGAATTTCGGGAGCAATGCTCCCTGGATTCAAAACTAAATTTGAATCCAGGGAGCAAAATTGTTACATAGGGAGCAAATAATTTGAAAATCAGGAGCATGAATATTTCTATCTATCTATCTATCTATCTATCTATCTATCTATCTATCTATCTATCTATCTATCTATCTATCTATCTATCTATCTATCTATCTATCTATCTAAAAAAGATTTTTTTGATTATCTTGTCTTTTTAAAAGTTTCCTTTCTTGACAAAATTCGCCGCCGTACAGCTTTGTACATATTCGCTCTCACAGCAAAAAAGCCCAACTTCGTACAGTAAATGACATCGTACGGAACATCTGAACACCACACACGGCTGATTTTTATTATGACGTAATAATTACCCAATTGTATTGCCTTGAGTCCGTGTTTACAACATGTTATAGGCATTTGTTACCATATTTGGTTAGTTTATTTATAACTTTTAGTATATAAACTTGTATTTTTAATAAAATGTTACATTTACTGATGATGGCCGCGGAAACGGCCGAAAGGTCAAATAAAAGATGCAAAAATAATTTAAAACGACTTTGAAGCAAATACTCTGAGACAGTGAAATTTAAGCTATTCTTTACTTTATCTTTATTCTTTATTTCTTTCGTCGTTTTATGTTACTTTGTAAGATGAACTGGACAGTACCTTGACACCGTCTCACATGATTTATGGTCGTGACATTTCGAAAGCTGAAAGAGTCATTAAAACAACTGTTGACATGCGTACGTTATCAACTGATGATTGTTTAAATCATGGAGGTATATAAAAACAGGAGATACAACTCGCGAATCGTCTATTTAAATTATTATTAAATTTCTATAGAAAGCGGTGTCCTTTAAGCTATGCGAGATGCAAAATTCACTTGATATACACAGATTTGCGGCACATTTGTGTTTGCTTAATTTTTTAAAGGCCAGTCTAATACATATTTCCTGAAGGCTGAGGTCTAAGTGGCTTTTGGATTTTTGTAGCCAATCATCTTTTAGAGGATATGCAAACATTAAAAGCACGAGAAAACTTCTGTATTCTTGAGAGAAAGTGGAAAAACATTTAAAATATGTGTTGCAACAATTGATGTTTATACAGTTTATAGGCTTTTGTTTCTGAAGCGCGGGCAAAACCCATTATGAATGTTTTGATTTGCTGAATGATTCTTTTGTTTCATTTTTGTACGCTAAAGTTTTGTTTATTTAAGGCGGCGTTTCCATGAAGGTTTCACTTCGCCCGAAGTCAAATTCAGTACTTCTATGCGCTATGAAAACACTGGTACTGTTTACATAAACAAAGCGAAGTGAGTTTCACTTCGATCTGATTTTTTCTTCGCTCGACAATTCATCGTGTAAACAGACCGTTGTGAAAAAAAGTTGATGCACATGTTCAAATAAGCATTTAGCGGAAATTAAATGTCAAAAAATCTTTTTAGCAAAATACGGCCCTTCAACGCCGCCTAAGGTCTTTTATCGTAAGAAAAAAAGCATAAATTTTGGAAATCATCTAAAATTAACGTGTATTAGTTACGTAGAAAAGTAAGATGACAAATGTGAAATGTTAAATGTGAACATAGAGTGAAGTTTTTATAGAATGATGTACTCCAGTAAAAAAAATTGTTATTTTGATAAGGCAGTACATAAGTGTATCAAAATTAACTTTTTACAGTCGTTAAAAATCTTCATTTATACCTTTACCGCGTCTGGAAACAACTTTATTTCAAATAATTTTCAAGGTCGCGTAAAGCTGAGAGGAGTAGGTCCCAATAAATAAGCATACGTCACATCCTGCAGAAAGTCCGTAAGCGCAGCAGCTCGCGTTCTCTCATCGCTCATCACTTATATGGTTTATCGCCCAAAGTTCATTGCCCAACACTTATCGCCGATGTGTTGCCACTGGTTGTTTATTTTTTCATCTCCTTGTCGAGTTTTTGACATAATAAGAAATTGTTCTGCAAGTAAAGCAAACCCGGTTGCTTGCAAAACAACAAGAAAATTGCTTCGAGCGATATTTTTTTAAGGTTTTAAGAATTAAAAGAAAACAAAAACAAAAAAAAAGACGATTTTAAATACGGGAAATTTTCAAGCATAGGAAAAACAAAGATGCTTATAATCAAATTCTGGCGGAGTTACGTGTGACGCAGTTCAGCAATATCTTTCCTCCGCATGCAAACAAATTTTATGTAATGTTGAAATATCCTCCGTGATGGAGAACCATTGAAATGCGTTATCGAAAGATCGAATAATGTTCGTGTCGTGATAAATTGGTAAAACGGTGGTATTAATATTGTATGAAATAAAAATCACTCTTAGCGCCTTTTTTTATGAGACCGGGAAACTCGGTCTACCAAGATATCCCGCATGACCGAGATCTCGGATTTTTGCGAAAGAACGCTGAAAATTGAAATCGTCTCTATATAGTGCATATTCATCTCGCCCCGGTTACAACGAGAAACTCGGTCAACCGAGATCCCGGCTTACTTGCCGGGATCCGGTCAAACGGGATGGATATTGGTCCATGTAAGACAGAAAAACCTGGTGGCAAAGTGCGGAAAAAGTTTATGTAACCTTAGAGGAGCAAATAAATATCTATCACTATTACTGCATATCGGTATCCGGAGAATTGCTCCCCGGAGAATTGCCCCCAGGGAATTGCCCCCCCCCCCCCCGAAAAATTACCCCCTGGAGAATTTCCGTCAGAAAGTTTACCATATTAGACAACCCTAATCCATCTATATATTAACTAGTCGATAAAGCCCGTTGAAAAATCCACTTGTGCAGACTAAAAATGAAAAAGAAGCATCATTTAAATTTTGACGACGTCAGCAACCCATCCATAAAAAAAATAATTTGGAACCTTGTTTTCACGTTGCCTCTATTGGTAGACCTTAAAATGCTGATCAAGAAAATGTATATATTTGACAAACGGTTGCAGAGATATTAGGTTTGAAGGTTTTTGGATGACGTCATTAACCCATCTATTCCGAAACCGATTTGGGGACCTAGGTTTGGGAATATTACCCAAATTGGTCCTAGGTGGTCCCTAGTTACCCACGCAGTGAAAAATCATTGACGTCACTACTTCGTTTCCAAGTTATTTGGCCTCCGTGTGTCTGTGACAGGCAAAGTTGATATCGTCATTTTACTTTGATGTTGCCGAAATTCTCTTTGAAATCGCCGAAAAAATTATGTCCATTTTGCTAGCGGGTTTACTTTGGTTACATCACGTGATGAAAACTACTCAATTTGATTTGCTGAATTAAATGTAACGGCTAACTTTCAAAAAATGGTGTCCTCTCGCCACCAAAAAAACCCACAACGATCTTGAAAAAAGTAAAATAAGTGGTTCAAAAAGCATATTTAAAAAGAAAGTCCAAGTGAAGAAGTAGAAAAGTGAAGTGAGAAGTGGAGCTAGATGTAAAGTAAAGTTAGAAGTAGAAAACAAAGGCTAGAGTTTAAAGCGGATTTGAAATCACAAATAGTAAGAACTTTGATATTTTTAGACGTGGAGCAAGCAGACTCGCGTTTCCCAGAAAAAGCCACAGTTTTATATTTTACCGTGTATGTAGCCATATTTGTCTACGTTTTGTTGCATAATTCATGTGCCCCGACGCGTAACTAATGTATTGTCCTAAAATTCAAAATGCTATATAAAATGCTACATATTTTAGTCAGCCAACAGGGCTGACTAAGAAACGGGAAACTTTGGTTTGTTGAACTGTAATGTTATTAATTTTACATTACTATTGCTTCTCTTTATATGTGTTTTACTAAGCATAAATAGCTAGCTTTAGTTTTAGCTAAGTGTTCCCAGTTTAAGTATATTTAACTGGGTTTAGTTTAAGTATATTTAACTAGCTACTATTAGCTAGCTAATGTTACCTTCCAAGTCCAGCTCCCCATCCCATGGCTAGCTTTAACCTAATGACTTCTGTTGTTATTCCTCTTTTTTAATTATCTATAGGTAACTATTATAATTTCCAAATCTCTCTTTTTTTATGAGCACGAATTATGATGTAACAAGTTAGCTAGCTACCTACAAAATCTTTCAAAGACTTGAACTTTTTCAGGATAGTAGGAAGTACTTTTAGGAACTGTATATTCGTACGCACTTTAATATGACGTAAAGTGCGTACGTAGAAAAAAGGAAAAAAGAATTCTAACCCTAACCCTAACGCACTTTACGTACGAATATCGGATGAACATATACGTACGCAAATGTGGGCAAAAGTGCGTACGAATATACACTACGGTATTTTTATGCCCATAGAGTATATACATGAATTCCGTTGTTTACATTTTCAGTGGTAAGCTTTTTCGGCTTTGGCATTTGCGTGGCAGGAAAAAAGATTGGGGTGCTAGGTGAAGCAAAGTAATTATGAGTTTATTTCTTCAAATGAAGGCATTCCTAATGAATTCAAATAAATTAGAAGGCATCAACCTACACTCGATGATAGTTATAACCCCAACGATGTCCCCGTTAGAAGAAATCAACAGTAAAAGACCTGTCTTCACCAAATCCTAGCATTTCTTTTCCTGCCACGCAAAAGCCAGAGCCAAGGAGTTTACCGCTAAAAAGTAAACAAATGACGTCACGCTGGAATTTATCTATAATTTTTTTCACATTACCTGTGCACTTTACAAGGGGGACCACATGCAATATGACAAGTGGAACGAATTTTATTGAATTTAAAGTATGTGTGTTAAGTTATTTATTATTTTTTTGTTTCTGATTTTGTAATCTAATGGGCGACGACTGTATGCACTGAAATGACTGATTTTTCTAAATTTTGATGTGTTTCATAACCTTTTTTTGTGGAAGATTGATGGGTAATGGCAATATACGACATGCTGAATGAAATTATTTTTGTTGATTTAGATGTGTTTCTCAAAAACCAATCTGTTTTACATTTTGTATAAACTTTTGTTTACGAACCGTATACAATGTTTCCAAAATAATGATCTTTTTTAATTCAAGTTTATGCTTCGCTTATTGATTTTTTGACATTTAGGTTCAGAATTGTTGGTAAAAGGCAGTACGGATCATCGTACTAAAAAAGAAAATTTTTGTGTTCCTAACTGATTGATTTTTACATTTTTTGTACATTTTTGTGGGAGAGAATGGTATGCAACTGAAATGACTGATTTTTGTAGATTTACATTTAATGTTTTCTAAACTATGGCTTTTTCATATTTTTGTATAAGCTTTTAAGGGAAAGACAATATTTAAAATGTGTAAAGAACTTATTTTTGTTGATTTTTGCTAACTCTTGCAGGCCAACCTTTTTGACATTTCAGAATAAAATACTGAGGGTTTTTAACATAATCACTTATAAGATGTACATAATTGAGATGAGTTTTTTCCGACATTGTTTATTACCCGTGTTGTGAGTATTTGTGTTGTGAGTGTCGATGTTGTGAGTGTCGTTGTTGTAACTTTTATCAACTGCAGTTTTTATCAAATGCAGTTGATGAATAATCCTCCATTGTCTTAATTGCTGTACAAGAAGTTGTGTTGCAGCAAAAATCGACCAACCAAATTTTGATAGTTGCTCTTTTGTGATGATGTGAGTATGCTCTAAACGGTCCACACAGGTAAACTTGAGAAATATAAAAGCATGGTGTAATAGTAACATTATACCTTGATATTGGTCCCATTGTTATTTCAACATTTTTCCTTCGAAGATAACGACACCTTTGACAGGATTTTCTAATCCATTTAACAATACTTCTTCCTTTGATTATAAATGCTTTCTTAAGCACAAATCTCCATACAGATTCTACAACAGAGTGCTTTACTGTGCTTTTGTACCAGTGAACTTCATTAATTATGCAATATGCTAACGGGGATCTATCAACCACAACACAAAATGTGCTGGCTGACAGATCTTTTATTGCTTCTGTCATCTTTCCCACGATAGTTATCTCTTCAGTTGGTAAGATACGGCCAGTATAATACCGGATGCCATCCTTTTTCTTGGTGAATTTCTCGTACTGTTTTCGTGGTAGAAAATGCTGGATTTCGAGAGCAGCTTTTCTGAAGAAATATTTTTCAGCTTTTCGAATGTCGTCAACAGTAGCAGAGGGGATTGTGGTAATCGGTTGTTTCTTTATTGATTGCAATGATGATTGTCTATAACTGACTACTTTTACGCACATTAAATACAAATTTGATAACAATGGCTAGTATACGAATCACGGTTTTAAATGGTATTTGATGGGATCGATAATATAATTAGAAAATGCTCTTCTTTTAAAAACTTCATCAGAGATTTTATTCTGCACATAAGATAATCCGTCAAAATCAAAAGGACTTTCTTTTCTTATTTCCTCTTGTTGAGAATTGGGAAGAGTAATATTTTTGATACTTTTACATGGGAATTGACTAACTTCATACCTCATCCAGTCCGTTGCACCATCTTGAGTTTTTGTCAACATCTTTCAGGCTATCACCTCTTCTTGTGCCAAGATCTGCAATCATGTTTTCTGATTGGATATATCTCCAATCTTCTATGTTGGTAAATCTTTAAATGTCAATGACACGGTTTCTCACCGATTGTTTCAGGGATTGATTATTATTATAAATCCAAAGCAGGACAATTTGCGAATCGGTAAATTTTACGCTGCTTTTATAATATTTGTAAAATGCTTTTCTTACCACCTCTGATGAATGAGTATTAACTAATGAGGCGTACAACTCCGCTCCTGGTAAGGATAGACCTTCAAGAACTAATCTTTACTTTGACAAAACTAATTGGCAAGAGTAACCTAACCCTAACATTTCCGCTTAAATCTCACATAAATTGCAATGCAAATTAAACACTTACTTGCATCACCAAATGCAAGTGTTTCCACGTCTAGACTCTAGGGCATCTTCTAGTATGATTGCTCGATCGAATTTCAGGTTCTTCATCTCTGATATCATCTCAAAGTGTGATATCCATAACTGGCGTAAATTATCTGGTATTGCATCATCCCAGTTAAGCTTTTTGACAACCAAATCATGTAAATCAAGCTTCATTCAAGCAATGACAGGTGTTAACATGCCTGTGAGATCAAATACCTCTGCGACTTTTGATGCACAATGTCCTCTGGTTAATGTTGATGGTATTGATGTGATTTCAACTGTTTTTCTTCCGCTATGTTTTCTCGCAAAGTTAATAACTTTTATGTGGAGTGATATTAAATCGTCTTTTGGATGCCATAGTAAGCCAGCGACAAAAATTGTGATGCCATCATCTGATAATGAATTGTAAGGATCCGAACCAGAAAACGTGACTCCTTTTAACTTAAAACCTCCTCGATTAAAGACTCGTTTTAATTGATCTGCTCTTTCCAATGACTTTTCTTTTGTATGTTCACCAGGCAAACAATCATCTACATAGATATCTCTAAACACGATCTTGATTTCTGGAAATTTATCTTTGGACAACATGGCTGTTTGCTTTAAGCCAGTTTCAGCTTGATTACCACCAGACCGGACGCCATAGGTCAAAGTTTTGATGATTTTTTGTTAGAGTAGTTTTGAGTCATCCAAATCCTTCTTTCAAAGATATCTTGAAAGCACCACTCATCTTGATGTAGTTTTACAGAATTATACATTTTCTGAATGTCAGTATGAAATCCGAATTTATGAATTCGCCATCGGATGAATATTTCTACGAGTTTGTTCATGTTGTTTCTCCCTTTTGCCAAGATATCATTGAGACTAAATCTTGTATCAGTGGGCTGGGACGCTTCGAATACCATGCGGCAAGGAGTAGTGACCGAGTTGATTTTTGAATTGATCTCGGAAGATTTGTGACATATTCGACGTGGCCTTAAGTGTGCAGCTTCATCTCTGATTTGATTACGTCATCTTTATCCTTCTGGGTGTTGGCTAATTTTTTCATTTGTTGATTGAATACCTTTAATGCTTTGAATTTGTTTGGACACAATTTGACGATTGGATTGTGTGTCATTGGCAGTCTTTGATAAGATGTATTTATTGTCATAAGAACAAAGAGTAAGACAATATCACTGATAGTTATATTTACTTGTTTCATTTTAAAACCTTTATTTACGGGATGCCTGATAGTTGTTATGCTGTTGGCTGTGCAAACAGGAGAGAGAAGGGTAGTGTTAAAAGTTTTTACCGCATTCCTGGCGAAAGACATGGTCATCGAAGGAAGCTCTGGTTAACAGCGATTAAAAGAGAGAATTGGTCGGAGAAACAAATAAAATCTGCTCGTATTTGTGGAGATCATTTTATCACAGGTTTGTAAACTATTCTTCCCAGCAGATTATTATAAATGGTTATTAGCTAGCTCTAAAAGCTTTGGTAAAAATTATCTTTTTTAGCTCATCGATCAGATGACCCCAGCAATCCAGATTATGTTCCATCTGTATTTACTCATAAAAAGTGGACCTAAACAGCAAAAAGTTGAAAGACATAAAAGATTGTTAGAAAGAAGAAAAATCGAATCACAAGAGGTAGGACAGGAAGATGACAAGGAGGTGTTTGAGTCAAGTAGTTCGGAAAACAGCAACAATGATAAAGGTAAAAAATATGACTCTTACGTATATTATAGAAAAAGAAAATTCAGTGTGTATTTTTATCTATTTTTATACTTTCAGGTGTTCAAGTTGGATCATCAGAAAGTTTTAATTTCAAACGTTCGCAAAACATCATTTTTTTTTCAATTCTGAGTAAAAACACAAAAAATCACAGTATGAATAACCAGTTACCAACAACTGATGTTGCATTTGATAATAGTATTGATGATTTTCCTTAATTAAACCATTATTATCTATTGGGCAATTTGAATCGGAAAACCATTTTGCTAGACCTTGTTTGTACTTGTAAGGGCACTTAATTTCTAAAATACCAATCCCATGACATTTACAATAACTTATTCCATCTGGGCTAGCCCCCAAACATAAATTATTTGGATCAATGTGTAATCCTGTTTCTAATACTTGAAAGTCAATGTGATGTTTGTTCATCAAATTGAAATACGCTCTCCTGGCTGCATTTTCCATTTTAGTGCCGTATGTAGTGGCGGCCACTTTTACAGGCTTACAATATTGCATGACATCCTGAATAAAAGTTCTAGATGGTGCTTCTAATTTTGTAGAATAAGCCATTTTAGATATGGATGCTGTGATTCTCCCACTTCTATGTACATTCCATTTATCTGATAATTTTTGCTTTTTTGTTATTTCACATAGGTTTTCTAGCTGATGCTCATATGTTGTTTGTATATATTCCTTGTAATATTTAGTGCTTTTATTTATTAGTTCATCATGTGTCAAATTTATTAAACTAGAATCAAAAAGTGATGTAAGAGGCTCTGGCAAGCTATTTGTTTCTGTCTCGTCATCTGTATCCGTTTCACTTGTATCTCTATTCATTATGCTGTTGTTATTAGTAAAGTCATATGATAAACTTTTAAAAATTGCTGCCTTTGGTGCAACTTGAAACAATTTTGTGAATTTTTGTCTTTCATGACCATCATGTAAGGTTGGATCATAGCAGCTGTAACATTTGACTATGTTTTCTTGTTTTTTTTCCAAGTTAGGTAAACGATCGTTTTTCTTAGGTCTTTTGAATATGATATTTTTTAATTGAGTTGGTTCAGCTTGGCATCTTGATTTCTTCCACGAACACAATGTGCTAGTCCAAGCAATTTTATTGAGTTTCAAATGAACATAACGCTTGTAGTTTAAATAAGAGGGCAGCCACATGACTGCAAGCTGAACCAAGTCTAAATAACAAGTTTGTAAAAAGCTAATAAAATATATTGATATAGTTTAAATAATCTATTTTATTTTTCTTACCCTGCCATGCGTGTACAGTTGGCAGTGAGAATCCATCATGTTTGTCAAGTGCAACCCAGTAGTAGTAGGGAGTGAATATAACCAGTTTGTATTCCTCCTACACTTTTTAATCACAAAAACCCGCTTTCACCATTTCCACCACCACTTCATCCCAAAAAACAAGTAAAAAACAAAATCATATGACGTCATCAACGCATACGTGAAATCATAATAATACAGAATATAAATGCCAATAACCAAACACATAATAATATTAAATGATATAAACAACATATGACGTCATCAACGCATGCGCAATAGTATATACTCATACTATACAGAATATGAGTAAGGGAAATTCCTAAATTCAAAAATCTTGACCGCACCAAAAATTTTACTGATGTATCCTAGCGTATAGTAGTAAGATGTCTGTTAATGATCAACGCATATCAAGGGAAATTTCCCAATTATTCAAATATATTGACCAAGACCATGCCTAAGTATATATACAAAACCCATCAGAATGGCTGATAAATTTTCAAATGATGTGTTTGACAAAGCGAGGACGAGAGTGGCTACTGCACTCCGGGCATTGTCTGAGTATGTGCAGGAACCATCGGAGCAAACCCTATACACATGCTACAGGTGTGGTGGCCAAAGTATTTCATCAGTGGTTAAGCAGGTCAGGTCATGCGATGAGTGAACTTCGGTATTTATAACACGTATGTGAAATGCGGGAATACATGGGGGATGGATAGAATTTAAATAATGGTAATTCCCCATTATTCAAATGTCCTTCGAGTCAAGTACTTGAATATATCCAAAATAAATAATGGATCATTATCAGGAACTCTGTAATAGGAACGTGAATTTCAACCCATGGATGCTCCAGTATGTACCAGACTATTTTAAGACTCGTGATATGTGCAAATCAGCGGTTGAAAGAGATCCAATGGTATTCTTGTATGTTCCCTATTCTTTTAAGACCTTGGATATGTGTATAGGGGTAGTCCAGCGCAATCTAGGTCTGTTTGATTACGTACCGGATAGGTATAGGCACGCAGTGACGCAAATATTATGAAATAAAGTATGACAGTTGAGCAATGCTACGAATGCGAGATTACTCTGGATGACTACGATAAATGTAAGTGTGGGAGGAGGTTAATCATAAAGGGAAGAATGCTATGCTGGCATTATTACACAATGTATATAATATATAATGGAGGGGCATGTCCATGTCAAAATCCTTAAGCCTTGGATATTATAATAAAAGATATGTTCAAATTCTACGGCTATAATATTGAAGCAAGGGATTTTTATAGCAACCTAACTGCAATAAACATCGAGGATGTAAAGATCGAAAACATTGTGCTTAGTGATGCAATCCCCACCAATAGATTTAAATGTGAACGATTCGTAATAGGCTGTAAGAATGACAATAAGATATAGATAAGCTCTGCTAATCAGAACACCGGGGGGTCTATACAGCACCGGTGCCTCTCGCTACGATGAGAGTTCATCTCTTACTATGTCATCTAACTTGCACCAAGCACCTGAATGGCTGGAGAAATATCAGAGCATCTTGGCCAGGATAGAGAAACTGTACGGCAATGACTTCACTGCTCCACCAGTTAAAAATGGTCGCTATGTTAGTACCAAAATCGAGGAATGGGATGGGGAGGTGACGACCGATTTTCATGATGCTCCAGTACCGTTGAAGCAAGCTTGCGAATGTACTATAATTATAAAAAAATCCAGCATTTATAAGCAGGTATCAAAGCACTACTTGCAGGTTATGCTCGAGGAATGTAAGTATAAACCTGTGGAAAATTTAAGAACTAGGCATCTTATTGATTCAGATGACGACGATGAGGAACCATTCGTTGTAGTATAGTAAAACTCGATAGATTTTTGTATACAATGTTGTATACAAATAAACAATGAACGATTTAAAAAGAGAAGCGAGAGAGTTGGGTATTCGTGGCTACTCCACTATGAAGAAGGGTGAAATTATAGCCGCGATTCATAAGGTAAAATATAAAGATATTGGAACACAAACCCTTGGGCCTTATTGCAAGCCATGCTCAGATATCGCGGCCATGAAAATCCTGGATGAATATATCAGAGGCTTGGAAGCAAAACAAAAGCGAACTATTATATATGACGGTGATTTTTATGGTTGACGCCAATACCGGTGAGGTACTTGGCGTTGTATAATGTATTAATAATAATACATTATGAATATTCTGGTGCTGCCTCTAGGTAGCGCTTGCATACTGCAAGTTTTTTAACAATTCTTCTCTGGCCTCCTGTCTTCCCTGAGCGACTAATTGCTGCCTTTCTTGTTCATTGATCGTCTCCACGATTTCTTAGTGCGTTGTCGGATCTGTTCCTTCAATAGGAGATATTTTTGTTTTTCTTGCATAATAAGGGTAAATTCGTAGTCACTAATCACTCCATTCTGCACAGCTTTCGAAATCAAATCAACGATGGGGTTCAGCTTTGTTTCCGCTAATAATCTTATACTATCGTGCTTTTTGCGTTTGTAATTCAGCTTTTTCCCACCTTGTTTTAAGGCAGTCTGCCCCAATCCAACAGCGATCGCTATTCCGCCCATTGCCACTGCTAGGGGAACTCCGATCCTACTAAGCATACTCTAAATACCAACACCGCTCGTGATCACGCTTATGGCGAGTAATCCATGACCCATATAATGGATCTAGGTACCATGCATTCCAAATTTTTTTGACAGCTTTTCACGTTGTTTGACCTCGATTCGTAGAAACTGCTCAATCTCTTCGATTTTTTTTAATCTATAAATATGCCCCTCATTTTCTTGATCAGGTGCACTCGGTGGTAAGCTCGGGTAAAGCTTTGTAATGTCTGTCATTTATTCTATCAGTAAGTGTATAGTAATTCCAACGAAAGGGTTCTTATCATCTTGATACTCGTTGATGAGCATAAACTCTAGCCTTTAGGGGGGATATATATAGGAGTGTCAAAACTCCATGTCACCATATCTCCGCAAGCTTTTAGCTCTTTGATGGGAAGCAGGGCTAGTATATTGGATTTCTCACCATTTAAAAGAGAATAATCCGGATCCAGCTGGAGGCATACGAGCCTCAGCCGCTGGTGAACGTCGGTCTTGTAGATGCTGTCGTGGTCGCCTTTGGCAAACTTTACCTTGTTATCGAAGACCCGTCCCATAAGGTCCTGCAGTGCTTGATCAATTATGACATCATATCCATCGTTGACACGGAGTGTACATACCCCGTTCCTGAGTACGAAGAGCTTGATCCTCCCTCCCCCCTGGTCGTTGACTATGGTCGCGAGATCCACAATTTCATATAAACCCAGCGCAATCGAGATGGAGACTTCCAAATCCCCGACTTCAGTCGGCTTAGACCCCGCCTTATGGATGTTGATCTCGCTCATAGTGAATAGGTTTACACACCTAGGGCGAATATTGATCGACTTCAGAGCGATCCTCGTGTCCTGCCCTAGGTAGTCCTCAAATATTGTAGGCTTTTCGATATCAGTGACATATAACTTTCGCATCTTTGTTTTAAAACAAAGAATGAATATTTATTCGTACAATCCTAAATCAAAATATACCCTAACCAGGGCAGGTACTTGGAGCAGCTAAGAGGTGAAGATCTCACAATCCAGGACATCGTTGTTGATGCGAAGGGATCCTCGTTCAAGGTGAAATTCCCTGACATGTTCACAGACTATATATTCCATGCCAGCCCACCGGCCAATACTTGGAGGACCCACCCGTTTAGCCTCTGGGCAAGCCAGCTTGATTTTGCGGTATTTTGCGCGACATCAGCATGTGGTGTATCCATTTAACATCTGACCACATCGATGCCCCTTGTTAGCGCTGTTTATAGATTCCACGTCTATTTTCAAATCAGGAAGATTCTAGAGGAGCTGGAGGTATCGTTGCCTGGCTCGTTCCGATTTAATTCCACGAACAATCCGTTCAATATTATCTGCAAGTGAGCATGAATGGAGGAATGAAACGTTGTTCAGCAGCTGGCAGGCCAAACGTAAAGATTATCCTGGCGCAGGTCCTAGTTATATTGACGAGGGGTCATGGAGCAGATGGACAATTGCGGGCCTTACCCGCATAGGTATTGAAAAGTTATCCCAAAGTGTACGATATTACGCGTATTTGATTCTGGAGAGCCAAGGCAATGCGCGATCAGAAATTACTGGTAATCAAGGCAGTTCTATCGATGCCCAACGACTCTACTTGACGACCTTTGAGCAGCTGGTAATTAGACCTACAAATACAGGTCGAGAGATTGTGGAGTTTGAGAATGTACTCAGATATGCAAAGCCAAGGTCGATCTCTACATGATTCTCTCAGATATGAACTTGAGGATAGGAAATGTCGCCAATTTTAACAACAAAATTCTGATCAGTCAAGATACTTCAATATCGGTGTTAACCCGCAGATTAATGCTCCGCATGCGGCTGTCACAAGGAAGCATCAACGTCAGCCTTCCCAGGTTGAACGTTCAGGGCATCATCCCCCGCCAGCCTCCTCCGAGGAAGCTGCTGCCCACGAGGAAACAAAGGCTCTTGTTATCACGTTAGGAGTAGGGGTCATTCTAGCATATATTTGGCTAAAAAAATAGATGTAATAGTTGTCTGGTAAGCCAGTGGCTTACCAGAACGTTCAATACTTTACGATCTCTTCCCATTCTTTTTCCTCCTATTACTCACATAAGCCACTACGATCCCTACAGCTCCTGCAATTGCTAAATACAGATGCCTCGCTACGATCTTCACTACTTTGGCAGCGACTCTGAAGAAAAATGATACGATGGTACCGATGATTCCAGGAAGAGCTGCCCCGCCTTACCTGCCAAATATTTTAAAAATTTCCCGAGTCTCTCCAATTGTTTTTAAACAAACCCTCTTCCGCCTGTACTTCCTCCAGCTCCTGCTGCTCCACTACTACCTGTTAGTGAAAGATCGATGGTAGAGACCAGCAATCCAACAGCAGAAACGATGCTCGCTATAGTCAAGCCTTGTTCCTTGAACAGGATCTTGAGCTTTTCGACCAAGGTTTTATCATCCCCAGCGATCTTCATCAGAGTCTCTTTGATAATCTTCAGCTGGCTCTGAATCTCGGAGGAAAATACGCCGTGTTGCTCTTGTAGGGCTTTCTTCTCATCCTGCAGTTTCTTTAACTCTTCCCTAGCCAAGGTTATATTCCCGTCCTCAATCTTTATCTGTTCCTTGGTTATTCCAGGCGTCTTCTTCTTTCTCTCGAGCCTCTCCACCTTTTTTTGTACTTTGTTAATCCGACCTCTCTCACGAGTATCTTGCTTTCCAACATCCTCAGCTGACCACGGATCGTTCGAATCCCTTAGTTGAGTCCCCTTCTCTCACGATCCGTGAATATCTCGCCTCCTCCAAACGAAGTATCTTCCATCAAGGTCTCCGTATCGTCGAGTACTTTCCCGAGCAGTGGCTCCATCTCGATAGTGTCATCATTTGCCATGATCTGCTCCACATCGTTCAAGAGCATCCCGGCCGTTGGCGCGATAGGTGTAATATAGCCTTCGAACCCCATACGCCCCAAGCGATTCTTGGGGCGTAGCATCTTCAACAGTGTCGATCCAATAATTCTAAATTCACCATTATCTTCCCTTGTAAGTCTTATATCATCGAAAAAAAGCTGCTTATTGTTCAGCCTAAAATTGTCGTAAGGTATCGCATCTAGCTTCGGCTCCTCATTCAACCCCACCGTAAGATGTTTGTAAAACCTAACAACCTTCGACCTTTTCAGACTTTCCCCTTGACTTAGCGTAGTGTCGTCTCCTTCCTTCTCCAGCAACCTTTGCAACCATTCCGGTTGACTTAGCGTGGTGTCTGTCTCAGTCGCTTCTATCCCACTCGCCTGGGGCTCAGTGCTTGTTCCTGGAATATCCTCGGGTCGAAGGATCTCACTCTCGCTACTAAACACCTCAGGCTCGTCTGGAATGCCTTCCTCTGGCGTAAAGTCTCCTTCGTATATTGGATTAATAGGCATTTATTTCAACCACCAGCCTACCTAAATAAATGAGTGTTTTTGGAAGACTAAACCCTTATCAGGAAGTCAAGACTATGCTCGCTGTCAAAGGCAAGAGGCAGCGGGTTAAAATGAGTCATGTACCGTCCACGATTGGCCAGAATGAGGATCTCTATGTGGAAATACCGAACATGGGTCGAGACGATGTTATATTTCCCGGGAGTATCAGACTACTATTTGATATGGAATTGACCGGCACCAACAAAAAAAGAACAATCGTTAGCAATATTGGGAAGGCCCTGGTGCGTGACCTACGTATTACTTGGAATGGGAATGAGGTCCAGCATATTGCGGATTATAATGTATTCAGTGTCTACCGTGATCTATGGATTTCCAAATTCAATCGGGAGAACAACCTGATCCTTAAGGGAATCAACCCTAACGATAGGACCATCAGAGCCCTACACGTCGGCCCGCTCCTTTACAGCCAGGCATCTCCAAAAGCACAAGTTGTCTGTTCTGACATCTTCACCATCCATGGCATATACACACCTTTTTCCGCGAAGCCAATCTGGTAATGGTCCACAGCCAAGTAGAGGCTCCCTCGTAGAAATTATTTTTTAATCTGCACGTGTTTAAATACTACCTTGCCCTCATATGCTCCTGGTGTCTCGATAGTTCTGTCTGGTGGTAAATAGGCTTTAACCCAAAATTCTGCATCCTCCAGAGCAAGGCGCTTATTTTCGCATTCATCCAGAAAGGCGTCGATGTCATCCATGCTTGAGAGTGACCTTGAGCTCTTGGTTTTGTGATAATTTGCAACATCTCCACCGCCTCGGTAAATTTCGCAGCCAAAGGAGTATATTACCTTCACTCGCATGTCTACGTGTGGTGTGAGTTTTCGCATGATGGCCTCCATCAATGGTTGGTTAAGGTTATTATTCAATTTGCATTGTTTAATGCGGTTTCCTTCTTCAAACATTTCCGCGTCATCGTTAAAAATATTCTAAATATCCTCGATTACCTCTGGGTTCGTGGCCTGCTTCGATTCTTTCCCGAACACGTGTTTGAGGTCCTCAATTCCTTGGTATTCATCTTCAATGATGACCCGTTGAACCTCATCGTGGAGAGTTAGTGTTCCTGAAAATTGATCCCTGACCCTGTTATAATATTAACTAACGGTATCCCGAACGCTCCTTAGTTGCTTAGCGAGGGATTCGCGAGTTGCCGCTACTGGTGCTGATACTGTATTATGTGTTTTACTGATTGCATTTTTGAACCAACTCATTCCTTTATTATATACAGATTTTCTTTTCAACCAGAAAATTTTGTTTGGTCAAGGATTGAATATTTTGGGAATTTCCCTTACTCATATTTTGTATGATTTAGTGTATGACGTCATATGTTGTTTATATCATTTAATATTATTATGTGTTTGGTTATTGGCATTTATATTCTGTATTATTATGATTTCACGTATGCGTTGATGACGTCATATGATTTTGTTTTTTACTTGTTTTTTGGGATGAGGTGGTGGTGGAAATGGTGAAAGCGGGTTTTT
This sequence comes from Hydractinia symbiolongicarpus, assembly GCF_029227915.1. Taxonomy (NCBI): domain Eukaryota; kingdom Metazoa; phylum Cnidaria; class Hydrozoa; order Anthoathecata; family Hydractiniidae; genus Hydractinia; species Hydractinia symbiolongicarpus. Next base: position 12,709,062 of record NC_079888.1, read on the forward strand.
GTGATTAAAAAGTGTAGGAGGAATAAAAACTGGTTATAGTCACTCCCTACTACTACTAACCCAACAATTGTATAATTTTTTGCTTTTGTCCCTGTCTTTGACTTGGCAGTACCTATTATTAACATAAACTTTAGTTTCTTAAAGAATGTCTCATAAACGAATTGAAATACTTTATTCCTCCCACCTTAGATTTTATGATACAGAAATCTGTATCACTGATAACGTGGTGGTAGACATCATGTACGTACCCACAAACAACAAAATTATAGGCCTCTAAAGATTTGTACGCTTTCAAAAACTCTTGAGTAAATTCATTGGGAGAGTGTATTAAATAGTGCTCCATATCTCCCCATCCCATGTTTGGAAGGTTAAAAACATCACAGTACCAATTTTGTAAAGAACATGGGTCGGGTAATTTACTTCCATCTTTCAATGTAAGTTTATTATCATATAATTTTTTGTTTCCATCGTCTAAGTTTTCATAATATTCGCTCGCCATCTTCTCCACGTGCTTTTTTAAGAAGCGGGAATAACAACGTCGCTTGGCAGCATTTTTCGGTTCCGTAATTAAAATTTTGCTTTTTTCAGTGCTTTATAAATATTATAATAATTATTTGTTTATGTTTTGCCTGCCGGTTTGCGTAAAGGCCTAGGACCAATATTGTGCGTCAATATTGTACCCGTCTATTGACCAAGGAAGAATATTAGAAAGCAAGAGATGCTGTTGAATTCCATCAAACAGAATATAGATCATCAGAACAAAAGATTACTGAGGAAAAAGAATACTAGAAAGTTGGTGGTTTTATTTAGTATCAGTCTTGCCACAGTTGAGTTATTGATTTTATCTAATGTGACTGATTTTTCAATCAGCTCCTGTTCCATTTCTTCTCAAGGCCGTCATCCGTCCTCCGACCGACTCACTTTTGGTAATAAAAACCCGAGTCGGTAAGTCGGAAAAAAACCGGGTAAAAATTAATTCTTTTATGGCACTCCTGTGGCTAATGACAGTTTACAGGGTGGCGAAAAATGGTCTACAAACGATGTCGAGTGGTTCTATACTGTTTTGGCCCTGGGAACGAATTTGCTTGCTCCAATCTGAAAATTCCGGGGGAAAATACGCCCGATCGCCCGACCGACTCATTTTTGCGGGGTCTTAAGGACGCGAACAAAACATATTTTTGATGGTGGCCTAATGCTGATAGTGTCATCTCGATCATGCATTTTACATACTTTGCAGTCTCTGCATTGCACACATCTGTAAGTGATTTCGGTTCTAGCGTGTTCTACCTTCTCAAAGATTTTGAGTTGACTTTGTCATTTTTAACTTCTTTGTCATCGTAATCTAAATCAAACTGATAAGAATGGTTTTTATATCTAATAATAGGAATATCTGGATCAACTTGGTGTCCGTTTTTGAATAATGTGTATTGCATGGACACAAAATTGGATGTTTTGCTAAGGTGATGGTACCTTTCTATTTCAGTGAAGACTTGATGAGGCCCACCAATGACTCCTGTACTTCCATCACTGTTCTTAAAGCAGGACTGTATATGGTAATATCAGATGGCAATTGACTTTTTCGGGAAAGTAACGTAAATATTTTATGCCTATCATAAAATCAACATGGTCGCCCACTGAAGATTGTAACTTAGGTAAATAATTCACATTACCTCGATTTTTTCGGTATCCATTTCTGATATCTGTCTCCACCTTTCCTTGCAATGGAAAATCAGAAAACTCTGGTGTGATCTGTTGAAGACAAACTCCTGTCATAATTGCATCATTCCCATTTATCAAGGGTAATTTAACAGAATAGATTCCAAATGGTGATTCTGTCATGACACCTCCAACACCACCTATCTTGATTGGTCCATTAACTTCTTTTGTGCATTTTCTGTCATCACATTCTCTAGGCAAAATATACTAATATAGTATAAGTGTATTCCGTCCTTAGTAATACATATGCGTAATACATACGGTATATTTACGGCAAAATCAATTAATACATACACAGTATATTTACAAACGGAAGGTGCAATTATGGACAGCAGGATCAACAATCTTGCCGGCGTAGCTAACTAGGTTTGTTGTTACCCACCAGGTTATTTTTTTGATGAACAAGAAGTTTCTGCACGTAACGAAGCTAGCTAGCTAGCTAGTTTAGCTATTTAAATTTATTTTAGTTAACTCATGTAACTGTAGCGGAAAACATTAGTTACAAGAGCCAATTGGCAGGTCGTATTTTTTTATCATGTCGCACTTGCACTGGAAAAATGCCGAACATAAAGAAAACTGGAAAAATACCGAACAAAGCAAAACATCAGCACGAGATTTGCTATTTATATAAAATTGATAACTCGTGTTTTTTTAATTTTATTTCATTTCATTTAAAAACGTTTCGCGATCGATTCACCTTCATTTTCGCGTGAGGAGGAAAACAGATTGTAAAGGACCAAGAAGAAAATAAATGGCTTATTAATAAAACTTAATGAAAGTACAGTTTTTGTTACTATCTGTTATTGTTAGTACTTGGTCTGGTTTCACTGATTGAATGTTTTTTACCAACGAAATGTTTTTCTTTACCAGATGGCGGAGGTTAATCATAATCCAATTTCGTTAGGTAAGTTCAGAACTGTAAAAAAATTGCTTGTTCTTGTGTTACATTAGAAAAAAATGGTCCTATAAAACTTCTTTTTTTTAGATTCATCAAGTGATGAAGAATTTGAAAAAGCTATCGCGAATGAAATAATTCATGAAATGGAACATGATGAAGGCAAGTAACTTACTTCCTGCTAAACGCGTGGCGCAAATATTTCTACTACATTGAGATCTGACTCTATTATCCCAGTATCATATTTTCATTTGTATATCCTTAACAGGTTCCACTGAAGATCAAAAGTCTAATGAGGATTGCTCTTCCCAACAACCATTGTCATTTACAACTAACTCACTTGCAAAAGCAGAGGAAATTATTCTTCAACACGAAATTAATACTGACTGCAAACATTCCATCTATAAAAAAGATAAGCTATTCGACAAGAATAAGGTTGACTGTGGAAACGCTAGCATGTTGAGTTATTATAACAGTTTGCGTGTTCGTCAAAGACAAAGTTGGACTCATCCGAGTAGACATTGATTTGCATAACACAGCAGGAACCATAGTACTCTTTGTTCGCATTGGTGTAGCACAGCTAACTTCTTTGTTAATCATGACGACATCAACAGTTTGCGTAATAGCATCCTTAAAATGGGGCTCGGCTTTTAGGGAAGATGCTTCCGGGCTACCTGAGTTTTCTTCTGCCGTACAAGCTTCATCCACAATCTAAAGTTATGAACACATTAAGAAATTTTTTATTCTTTAAAAGAACAAATACTCTTTCCAACTCCAAGATTTTTAAATCTGATCATTTTTTTGGAAGAGCACAGATGTTCTTATAAAAAACGTGTACAAATATTGCGATGGATGCAGAACGCTTTGCAGGTAGCGGTTTCAAGAATAAAAATACCGATGGAATAGCGTTTGGTAATAATTTAAACTTCTCACAGAGCCACAGAGTTTCGCCTAAATATTAAAATTTAAAAATGTATTTTTACCCCCTGGTTATTCATGGACAAAAAGATCAAAAGACAGGTGTTCAGAAAATTATTGAAGGTGAATAAAGTTTCGCAACAAGCTTATTTACAAAAGAAATAATGTGAAAAGAAGTCAAGAAAAATTTAAGAAGTGCAAGAAATACCTTGAGATCGCGTTGAAAACATTCGGACGTGAAATGCATACCACAAAGAACGAAATTCGCGTCTGCTGGATATGGTGGATCTCGCTTCATAGCTGCTAGCCATTTCTTACGACGTTGTTTATTTTCTTGTTCGGTGGGAATGTTATGCCACCCTTTTAACATCAGCTACCGATTTTTTGGTGGAAGAGTTACCACGAGTTAAAGCACCATAAGTAACCATGATAACAGTAACATCCATGGTATATTTATGACTTGTTTGAAGTGTAATGGACAACTGAAGTATTCCTTCGTGCAGAAAGCTGTTGTCATAACATACGTCAGGATAAACATTAGAGCCCAGACCTTGATGATAACAACAAAAAGATGGCGTCGTTTGAAAAAATACAGTAACAATCCTAAACTTTGATAGACATTTATATCATTTGAAATACGAATTTTTAAAAAAGAATTTGCAGAAATTATTCAAACGATGGTGTTTATTCAATACACAAATTTTGAAAAATGACCGGACTTCCCCTTTAAGTATATTCCTGAGAACAATAAAACCTTTTACTTTATTAGGCATATTTTAGGTATAGGTATTAGGCATATTATTTTATATTTGTCTCAGAAAAAATAAACATCGTAAATCACAAGATCCAATTTAAAGACATAGACAACGGAAAAGGTAATCAGCTGACATTCAACGTCGCAATGAAGAAGAAGTGACCTTAACAATTAAAGAAATGGCGCGATATATTAAACATTATGTGAATACGAAAGAGACCTTGCTAAATGAGACACAATTATTGGAGTCATCTGACAGGGGTTAGGGAAAGTTATCCTAAGATATAATAACATTTACTGCAGTGATGATTACGTGAATGGTAATGTCAAACCTTTTCTTTCTAGGTAGAGCTGATGACATCGCTCCACAATTGCATCAGTGTATACAAATCCGAAACAAAATTACTCTCTTGCATTTATTTACCTTTCCTAGATTTTAATCATAGGATAAACTGAACAGGGCTACGCTTGCTGTCCTTCACAGAAGTATTCAAAATGTGCAAACTTGTCTGTATAAGGCGTGTATGTATTTTAAAAGGGTAACAGGACGTAATATGGAAGCTACGGAGAATGACGACAGTTGTAGCGATGAGGAACTTGATGCTGATTTCGAAATTTTGTCAGACTCCGAAGATGAATTTGTTTCAGACAAAGAAATAGAAGATTTCGGAGACGGCGAAAACGAATTTGACGAGCCTGGGAATACGGAACACCAAGATGATGAATTAGTTTCGATTTTGCTTAGCTTTTAAATTTTTCTACTTTATCATTCTTTTGTAAATTCATTTTTAGTGAAATAATTGTTATGTATCGGGCTTATGTTCAATATATCTCAGCATTTTCAACCTCGCTAACTAAAATTTGTACAGCTATTTCGAATCCGCTATCCCGCTATCGATCTTATTCCCAGAGAAACTGTGAAAACATTAAATAATTAAGAATGAGAATTCTGCTTTAGTAGGAGGGCCTGCATACAGAACTTCCAATATGCAATAGGTGAAATCGACTAGTACTCAATTACAAACAAAAAAAAGCATGGTTAATTCCTATTTTAATTTTATAATCATCGCTTTAGTTAAAAAATAATTTTCTTGAGGAAACTTAATCTAGATCTCGTTTATAGAAGCAATTCATCTTAATTCACTTATCGTAATGGATAGTACATTATCAGAGAAAATTTTAACAATTATTTGGTAATATTAATTGTTCACAATTTAATTAGTGCGTACTAGGACGGGGTTGAAAACTCCGATGACGGTAGAAATCAACTGACGATTTCATTATTCAGTTGATTTTAAATAATCAATGAACCAAAGAACCTATTGCAACACTATATTCGCTTGTAACAGAACAATTGGTTTAAAAATATGCTAAAGAATTAGAAATTGTGTTGCAACCGAATTACAATTCAACAACTAAATGGATTGTTCAACACACGATATGGAAAACGAGAGGGAATAACACACTGACTCTGATCTTTCTGGTAAATACATTCGTTGTCTAAGTTTTTGTAGAAGAACAATCGTTTAATGTTCACATTTTTGGCTTGGTTTTTCTGGAGGTGTAAAGCAATCCCGTCACTGGGATTATGACACTAAGGTTCTGTGGAGAAGTGAAATTCGGGATATCGGCTAATCAAACGTTATTTTATTTAATTATTTCAAGTTTAAAAGACTCCCGCGTACGATTTTTGTCCTGGCAAGACGGGGTTTTGATTGTGAGTAATTTGTGAGATGTTTCTAATCCTTGCAGACAATTTTTCGTCTTGGTAAAAAGGTGAAGGAAGCAGCAAGTTACGCTGTTTGTTGGCTTACTCTAGTAATCGTCGCGCCCCGGGTGACATATAAACAGCTTTATGCACTTTGCTGTAAAAAGCTTGTGTCTGTGTATTCTTAAAGGTTTAAATTAACACTCCTCCCTCACCAATACGTCCTTGACAACCAAAATCAGCATAAATGAAACGGTAACCTTTGTAGTTTTAATGTTAAGAACCACTGTTATGCTTGCTGCCAGCAGCTCGAAAGCATTTAGGAAATTGACATTGATCACTGGTTTTGCTTATAAAAAGTTTTCTCTTAAGTTTCTGGACGCTTGGTATACTCACCATGCTGGGAATAAATTCCTTTTAAGAAATCTAGCAAGGCTTTCCCATGAGCGTTCAGCTTGTTTGTGTTTGCGCCCAAAAATATTGCCTAAAATTTTCCGCATGGCTGCATGTCGACATACGTACGCCCATTTTTTTTTATGCAAATATGTTACGACCATCGTAGTTCAGAATACGAGCCATGTCAGCTGACTAAAATAAACTCTATACAGTAGTGTTGACATACCATTAATATTTGGAGAATAGGAATAAAAAAACAAACAATTACCGATTGCTAATATAAAAATAAAAAAGGTCTTCAGACTACACTCACGACAGATTTTTTTATTTTCTTTTTGGCACGAAAAAGGTTGCAGGATTTATTGCCACTGGGTTTATCACCCTTCACAGTAAAAATGTGTTGACATTTATGGCACTTATTCTTAGCAGGAGCATTCTCCTCTCCACATTCCTGACACCTCTAGAAACATTTGAATAATATAAATTACATAGTGACACTAATGATCTTGTACATTCTAAACAACGAAATCTCCCAACTATACCTTTTTTGCTGCAATCTTTTTGGCCAAATGCCATTTCAGGTAACTGCTAAAATCTTATAAAATAAAAAATAATCAGACTTGAGAAAGGAAAGTTTGGTGCAACCAGACAGTACAATATTTAAAAAAAACAATAGGTTTATCTCAAAATACTGTTTTTCGTGGTTTAACAGAACAAAAATTTACAAAACATTGTCTTTTAAATAATAGAAACAGTTAAAATTTGACGGTGTAAAGTACATAACCGTGTAACTGTAATAACTAACATATATATGGTTAAAACATAATTATTTAAGGAAACATATTAAAATAAAAAGAATTCCGCATAAATAAAATGTAAAACCATAATCCACCAAATCCAAAATAAAAAAGTCTTCAATAATAATTTCTTCCCAATGTGTAAGCTCTGTTTTAATATCTATTACAAGTCACGGTTCCAATTAGCTCTGATAAGCTTCTAAACAATTTTTTATCACACATGAAAGTTAGTAAACATTGTACAATGGTTGGTTTTTGCTATTAGATTTCAATCTTACAGACCATGCCATGTTACCCAGCAAGTTCTATTTTAAAGAAAATATCCATACTGATTTCGCCCAGAATTCCAACCAGTACAGACCTTTATTGCTATCATTGTTACTAAATATAAAAATAACATGCCATTATATTGCAGTTTTAACTTGATCCAACCTGGTTGATCAGTGTTGTTTGCATAAAAAATTACAGCTGTGCAAAAACTTTGATTGATTTCATAACAACATTACAACACAATCACTAGATAATGTGTCCCTGATAGATTTAGTCACACCTAAAAATACTGGTAAAATAGAATGTGGCAAACGTGACAAAAAAACATGCGAGATCAACATGAGCATTCGTTTCAACAAATGAGATAGGAAAGTTTGGAGGTACAATGAGTTAACAAAGAGAATCTGCGAATAGCTTTTAAGAATCTTCTTTTATATATATATTTAATAAAAGTTTGTTCAGTTTTGACCGAACAAACTTTATTAATATGTTAAAACATATAAACAATTTCAGCTTATGCACAATGATCCAGTGAAATGACACAGTTATATACATTTGTTTTGCGAAAGTTTCAAATTGCATGAAAAAATGTCCAAAGCATGTTGAAAAAAAAATGTGGAAGTTCACAACTACGCCACTAGAAATTTCTTGCGGCCATGAATGTGCACACTACCTCTAAGAAGTACAATAAGAACAGTAAATGGATAATGGATGCTGTGGTAGCATGCCGAGAAGTATTTTGAGAAAACGAGAAGCAAAGGTGCAACAGACTTTGTTTACATCAGTATCATGTGATTAAATATAAAGTTCCAACCAATCAGCAACATTACTGTATCATTGGTGATATGCTTAAATTTAGTGGTGGTAAGGTTGGAAACGCACGCACCTGGTTTGAGGCTCATCGATACTGAACTTGACATTGTCCCCCCCCCCTTCCCCAGGAGATATGCTGAGATGTAGACTTCTCCACAAGATTCGCTGAGATGTAGGCAATTCCACGAGAGTTGCTGAGATGTAGGCATTTCCACGAGATTTGCTGCGTGTAGGCGTTTCCACCAGATTCACTGAGGGGTTGCGTTTTAATATGAGACGTAGGTGTTTCCACAAGGGGCACCCAGGTGAGTTAGCGTTTCCACGAGAGACGCAGTCATTTCCACGAGATACGTCTTAAGGTAAGATTGGAAACACACACACATCTGGTTTGGGGCTTCTCGATATAGTTTGGTATACCAAATCTACATAACATCCTCCCCCCTTTCCCCAAACTCAAGTGTAGTTAACATGAAAGAAGAGAAATATACTTCTAGCTATATATACATAGCATGTTTTTATTTTTGTTGTAGCTTCACGACCATAGCAACTAATACTGTGCACCTTTCTTGACTAACTAAAACTAGTAGCTAGCCAACACTGATGTGCGTAGCTAGCTACCACTGATGTGTGGCTAGTTAGTACTGATGTGTAGGTAGCTACCACACTGCATGTGAAGCTAGCTAGCACTGAAATGTAGCTAGCCGGCACTGATGTGTAGCTCTAGCTAACACTGTTGTGTAGCTCTTGCTAGCACTGACTGATGTGTAGCTCTAGCTAGCACTCATGTGAAGCTTTACCTAGCACTGATTAGCTTAGCTAGGCAAATAAACTCAACGTGACTACCTGGCAAATAATACAGACAAAGATAAGTGGAAAAGAGCAAGTGGATTAAGAAATAATAGGTTAATTTTACCACTAAAGGTCCTTATATCTGAAGCTGCCTAGAAATGCCTCTTCTGCTAAGGCACAAATTATATCATATCAGTATTATTGGGTTATGTAATAAGTATACCGTATGTGTATTAATTAACATGTCGGTAATTATACCGCGTATGTATTATTAAGAACGGCATACACTTATACTATATTAGTATATTTTGCCTAGAGATTGGCCTGTTTCTGTAAGTCTCTTCACAGCATATCTAGAAACGAAATCTCCGCATCCACTGTCATAAAATATGGTAAAAGGTTTATCATTTACCTTTATTGTTTGAAGCATATATATTGCATTTTTGTCAACTGCATCTGAATCAACATTATTTCTGTGTGCTGTGGAGTGAAAGGACAGTTGAATGTTTTTTGAAAAATCTGGAAGCTCAAATCGTTGTTGAAGGATGCATTTCTGCTTATAGTGTTGAAGCAAGTCCCTATTCTCAGGTGTGTCTTTGTGCTCCTCACATACCAAACGTGCATTTTAGATAGATATTTGTCATGTGATTGATGTTTACATGTGAAATCTCTCTGGCATTTCCCCTCTCGATGTTTTCCTTGCTTTTGTTTGGCTCCTGGAAATAGACGCTGAAAGCATTGGCCATTTCTTCTTAAAACAGTAAATCTATCTGTGGGTGACATACCGACAAATTTCTTACAGGCAAAGTACTGTATCAACATGGATCCAGAAGGTCCATTAGTAGCTACATGATTTTTTTCTCCACATATAAAACAAGACAAATTTGATTTTACCTTGTCATCGAAGTCATTGTTATTGAAGTAGTTTGAATCTTTGACTTGTTGAGGTTTTTCTTCTTTTCCTAGTAACAGTATCTTTTGTTGGTAGATTCTCGTATCTTTTTCTAAAAAATCAATCAATTTATTCCATAAATTTTCACCATTTTCCTCACATTCTGTCGCGAGCCATCTTGTAACTCTACTACATCCTAGCAGCTTATAAATTCTTTCCAGTGCATCTCCATAGGAAAGATTTTTTCCGAAACCATGCTTCTTGCATAATGAGAGCAGATCCTTCATGTCTGTTATAATTTTGCTATTCCGTTTGTAACCTTTTCCGGTCTCTTAGCTTCCACAATAAATCCATGTTGTTCACTTCATGTAATTTTTTTTGGTTTTGCAATCATCATATGCTGCTATGAGTCTTTTCCATATCTCTTCAATGTCATCAACATTCCTAACTAACATTAAAGCAGGATTCTCAAGGTAATTATTTCTTAACAGATCAGGTAGTAAACTTTTTGGTGTAGATTTAAGGTAGAGTTTCTCAAACATAGTTTGAAATGTGTAGATATTAAGAGGAGAGCTATAGTCCTTGAACTTAATAAGCTTGATATTCAAAGATGTTAAATGACCTCAATTTCTCGTGAATTACCTCATGTTTCGCTTTCTGAATATACTCTCTCTTTGGAAATTTAAGGTTATCATATGGATTCATTGATAAGAAACTATGTTGAACTTTCATTGCAGAATCGGATGGCTTTCTCTTCTTCCACCTGTATTTCTTTCTTCTTTTGCTTAATCTCTTTAATATATTCACTGATTGATTTGTATTGAAGAGTGAACAATTTTCCATACTTTCCTTCATAATCTTTTTCAAAGTGTTTTTGTAGTTCTCCATGCTTGTTTCTGTAATTAGCACGTAGTGATAGTGCTTGCGGAAGAGCTTTTTCATATATTTCATCCGATGGATATAAATCACTCACACCATCTTCCTCGAAGAGATCTTGAATTTCCATTACTAGCATAGATTCTTCAACAGCTAAGTGGTCCTTTAACAGGAACCTATTTTCCTCTTCAGACATATCTTCATCGAATTTCCAGTTGTCCACCAAGAGGCTTAGATTTTCGATATCATTCTGCGAGTCTGTTGTAGTAGTAATTTTGGTAACTTTTTCGCCAGTGTCAGATAATGTTTTGTAGTCCAATCTTTTGCTCCTCCTCATCGATTACATTGGATCTGTTCGAATGAGGGTCTATCCAATTTTTTAGGTCGGGTTGCTCGGAATACAATTAAAAACTGCGATGGTATGGCAAGTTAAGTTATTCAAACTGAAAGAAAATATATACAAATTTAGTTTTGAAATTTAACAAACGTTTGACAAAATAAATTAAAATACATTATTAAATAATCGTACCAGATTGCCCAAGTATAAAACCGGATAAACTTTAAATGAATTACGCTGAAATGTTTCTTGAAAGTTTGACATGTATAAAAAAAAATTGTGTGATACTTTTTGTATAATGTTGTGATGCTCAGTTTTGTGATTTGACGGAATGGACGAAAAACGAAAAAAACGTATTATACAAAGTAATTGACATGAAACCCCTAATGACACGATCAAGTAACAATTGACAATTAAACAATACATATAGCTAAGATAAAACATAATGATACAATACAAGTGGGACATACGAGACAATAAGACACGGGGCTGGACAAGTGAGCAAAGAAATTGAATAAATAAGGCATAACAATAAATGGTAGCACTACACATGACAAGGTACATTTTAGGGACTGACATAAACAATGAACTTTGATTCAATAATATATATAAACACAACATTCATGAACTCAAAAAATTCCCAGACCTTATTCTGGACCGGAATATTGATTGAGCTGGATTTTGATAACTCAAATTTTTAAATAAATGACAACCCTCGTCCCCAGGCATTTTTGTCTTTTCGAAATATAATGGGTGACGGCAAAAATCCCTGACGACAAGGATGAATAAATGCCATACTAGCTCTGCCCATGAAAAAGATCAAGTGTTCTTAATAATTAATAACTCTTCAAAAATTTTGTGGTGAACCACTACAAATACTTAGATAAAAAATATATTGTGGTATTCCGTTGAGCATTTCTTTGTTTTTCAATACACACACTAAATTTTAAAAAATAAGAATACTGACCTGCCTGGTCAGTATTCTTATTTTTCTATTTTTCTCAACAAAATATTCTTATAAAGCATATTTAATCCGATCTAATACTATAAAACGAATGTTTCATCTCATTCGCATCGCCCGATGATGAGAGAAGGATCTCTTGAAACGTCGCCAAACGTAAATCTGCAGGTCCACGACATGATAAACAATCATATCGAAATAGAAAATACTGGACTGACAAGTCAAAATATTTTTAGAAATATTCATTATAGTTAAGAAAAACATGTGATTTGCTTGGTTGGCACTACCATGACTTCGGGGACTCAATTAAAAATTAATAACTCTGCTACTACTCTGAACTGATTAGTGATAATATTTTATTCATGCACATGGTTCGGGACCTGTTACAATAAGGTGTCCGTAAATTGGGAACGTGTTAGCTAAGTATACTTCTTGCGAAAAGTGAAGTAAATATACAAACCATAGGTGTTGCGGATCAAATTTTAAATTTTAGTTGTGAAAAGAAAATTTGAGGCCACAAGTGCAGTGCAGAAAAGAAATGTCAAAATATAGAAGAGAAGTGTGTGAATACAGAAGATAACTGCTTGAATCATAGAAGAGAAGTGTTTTTTAATTGGAAGAGAAGTGAGCCATAGGGGCCATCGTAAAAATAGTTATAAAAAGTATCGTAATAAAAATATATAAAAAGTCACTTCAGTTAATAGTAACAGCGAAATCAGTATCTGGAAGGTTTTTGTTTTTCTCGAATTTTCTTTGTGTAGTCTTGTCTTTCCTTTGCCTTTTTTAAAAAAAGTTCCGTATATCTTTCAGGCCTATCAAAAAGGGGAGAGCAATTGCTCTTGTTCACGCAAAGGCTCGCCCAATTCTGAAAAATGAGAAACTATCAGAGCCATTAATAGCTCCCCAATTCCAAAAAAAGTTTTTCTAGCTGAGCAATATCAATTCATCTCACATGGAAATCAATGTTCTCTTTCTTATTATTTACAGTAAAAACAAAACAAAATATATACAAAAAGATAAAATAAAATAAAATAAAAAAGACTTAGTGATAATTTGTGTTTATAATCTTATTCTATTTATTCATATTTTTGTCAACATATTTGGTCAACCATATTTTGGTAACGCTGGAAAACCATAGGACCTTTAATACTTGCGGGCATGAAAACAGTGATGATACAAGAAATCTTGAGACCCCTTAAAAAAGTGCTGATCTCCTGTAGTGCACTGCAGTCAGGGCAGCTTGCATTGTGTAGGGCGAGAAATTTCTCTAGGCAAATGACCAATTGCAAACTGGTCAAAGATATTGTTTTGTTCAAAAAAGCAATCCAGCTCCTCATTTTCACTAGGATTCCAAATATCATCCTAAGCATAAAATCCACGTACTGCTGATAAAAAGACTAAAATTTTGTTTGTGTTGTTAGCCATTGCGTGTGTTCAACTTTTATTGATACAGAATTGATAAAGAATTTCTGACTTTCTGTTTAGAAGTATGTAAAAGGAATTGGGCGAAGTTATCACAATGTCTATTATTCAAAGTCTTGCTACAGTTATACAGTCTAGGAATAATGCTAAAAAACATCACATGTGCCTAAGACTTAACGAAAGATGACGAGTCTACTATTCTTCCAACGAATACGCAACCTGATACACAGCTGTCACATTCAGTAACAGGGCTTGGTCAACTTGATTACGAATCCTCTAGGGAAGCAGCCAACAGAGCTAGCGAAAAGCAGCCAAGAGAAAAATACACCGTATATATACTCTGATAGCAAGCGATTCGCCATCGGAAAGTATGCCTCAGAAACACCACCGCTAGCACTTTACAAAGGTACAAAAATTAGTTTCCTGACCTCAGGGAAAGCACAGCACGTACCATGCGGAAAAAGTACGCAGATGAGATTAGGAATGCAGCCAAGCAGAAACGTGATCTGAGTACAACATTGAAAGCCGAATGTCGTGGTAGACCATTGCTACTAGGCCCTATCGATGTTATGGTGCAAAGCTATTTACGGGTAACCAAATAAGTTGCTTAATCAAGTTGTTGTTTTTATTTTCAATCTTAATGATACAATCATTTTTTAATGTTCAACAGTAGCTGCTATCAAGAATGACGTTTTTCCGCTAAACGTATATGCATTTGGAACGTACTTAACATGAACCGAATAGAACCAAGCAGAACCCACCAAAAACCGAGAAGAAACCCACCAGGAACTGACCACTAAATGATCTAAAGTTGATTTTTACATTTACAAAATTTTCTTTTCAAATATTTTGATTATTTGTATATTATCATCATCACAGTACAGTTGCCTGTAAACACACATCATATTATGAACAATAAAACAATAATATAATAAATAAATAAATTATTTCTGTTGTTATATGTTGTGATCTATTCTAAACATTTAAACAGTATGTGTGTGAAAAAAGACTCTGATTGAATCATCAGATAAATGAGCGCTTGAGGATGATTGCATGATTTCACTTTTTACCGAGGTATGGAAATCGAATTATTTTGTTGTGTTTCCAATATAAGCGATACCTCAAAGAAAAGAATAGACAAAAAAAGAAAACGACTGTCGCCATGAAAAAAACACACCATAAGATTCAAATGTTTTTGGTAGAATATATTTAGGTTGAATAATCACAATAAGCAAACAGTGGTAGTGAGCGCACATGTTCTCATAATAAGTTTTTTCAGAGATAAAAGTAAGTTTTTTTCAAAGAGGCTTGTGTGGGTCATTTACGAAAGAGATTTGAAATTGATTCAAGGTTATTTATTTAACTTATTTTTAAATTCAGAATATGAAAATGAAGGTGGATTTGTGCGAGAGAGTAGCGATGAAAAAAAGTGGAAATCACAAAATTTTCTCCTAACAGTTTTGTGAAGCAAGTGCATACACTTTATTGATTACTTTAAGGACCACAGAAAACTAATTACTTTATTCGAAGAAACTTTGTCTCGCGAAACTTTTAAAAATGGCCATTCGCAAAAGTTTATTCAGTGCAAACTTTCTAAATTGACAATTCGCGAAAGTTTATCCACTAAAATTTAAAAAAAATCTGCTGGTTTTAAAAGTTATTTCTTTACTCGCCCTCACTTGGGTTGCCCTCCCGATACAACTGGCTCTGCGAACGAGATTGGAATAAACTTAGAAATAAACAAAAGCGATGATGTTTCAAATGTATGTATGGCTTATAACCAAGTTATTGGCGAAGAAGACGATGACGACGATGCCGGAAGAAGACGAGCCTAGAAATGTGTTTGATCTGTTTTGTGATTTTGATGATGAACCCAATGTGTAAATAGTTAGAAGTTTTTAAATACTATAGAAAGAAAATTACATCGTTAAAAAACACTTTTTTATCATAAGAAATATAGGCCACTTCTTTTATAAGAACATAAAAAATCACGAATAGCGAAAGTTTATCTCGCCAAAACTTTCCAATTTCAGATTTCGCGAAAGTTTATCTCGCCAAAAATTTTTAATCTGTAGATTCGCGAAAATTTATCCAAAAATTTTTGCGAGTTTTTGGACTTGCAAAGTTTTTCTCGCGAAAGTTTTTATGAATAAGGTAATAACAAGACGATAATTCTTGGTAGAGCGTCTGTATCTCTATAATCATATGTCCCCAAACTTAACCAAAATTTAAATTTTTACTTTTTTACATTTTTTTATAAGAACCAGGAAATTTGGCTTCAACCTGAAGTGATCTTATTTTTTTTACTCGTTCAGCCTGAAATTGTTTTTATTTTCTTCTTATATTTTTAACGTTTTACTAAATAGCCCAGAAGACCCTGCTCAGCAAAATAATTTTATGTGTACGCTAAACATGGAGAAGATAAGCATAGCGCCAACCCGAGCAGATGATAATTGAGCATACAGCAAACACGGCAACAGTGGTAATTTTTTTTTTTTTTTTTGGGGGGGGGGGGAGAAACGATACATGTACAATGGCACATAAACTGAAAACGGATAATACATTGACAAACGCGATACCTCAGCCGCTTTTGCCCACCCCGTTTACAAGAAGGAGATTGTTGATGATAACAAGGTATACCAATTAACGCTGCAATGTAGGCATAGCAAATCCAACCATGATTACATGATCGCTGTTGTCAGAAATGTGAAGAAACCTGGCCCACATCCTTACTATATGTATCACAATGGACCAATGATAATCAGGATGGATTTTTAGTTAAAAGCTATGGAAATGCTTAAAAACCGCATGCTTCCAGGTACTTCCGTAGAGATCTTTCAGTTTTTACTGAGGTACGGGACAAGCTGGTGAGTGGTACATCGGTCGACGAGGTGTATGTTCAAATGGGCAAACAACACGACACAGTGGGTTCTGTTAGCGAATCTGTAAGTAATCCAAAGCTGGTACACAATCAAAAACAAAAAATGAACCAACAACAAGTGCATTAACAAAACAAACAGTTAGGTTTGACAATGATAGCTACTCTTCCGTTAATTATTTACCTTACATGACCAACAACTTAAACCGCTTTTGCGTTAACGGAGACTCCACATTCGTTGTAGATACGTTTCAAGTCGCCAACAAATTATGGCTCACCGACTCGTCGTCGCCAGTGGCAATTCTGAAGGAACCAGCTATTGTTCTGGCGAATTATTGCAGAGCTCATAATCGCCGACCCTGTTTTACAAAACATTAGGAAGATAGGTCACTACTTAGACAAAGCAACTTCTCAAGGTTTGGTTGATCTCTTGCTACATGCAACTCACTTAAGCTTGGTTTTCACTAAGCACTAAGGAGCACTAAAGAGCACTAACCAGCGATATCTCGTGTTTTTTTCATAAGCCAAAACCACACGCATGCGTCGAGTCTTCTTTATTTTTCCCCCACGTGAAAGTTTTTCTTTCCTTTTCCAGTTCTTCACGTGTAAGAAGAAATAAAGCTAATTAACAACATGGAAGGTTTCTCAGAAAACACGATGCTTTTTAGTCTATTAGACGCAGAAAAAGTAAGTAAATTCACCTGCAGCTAGCTAACACGTTTTCTCCATTTTGTTTTTGTTCCGTGAATGCGAAAATGCTATCTTTCATTTATTATGTATCGAAATCTTGATGTACTGAATTAAACGAGCAAATTAAAAAATGTGTGTCATAACCTGTGTGCTAATAGCTAAGAAAAATTAACTATACTATGAATAAAGCTCCATCCACACCGAGAAGATTCGTTAAAAAAAGCCTAAAAATCTTAAAAATAAAACCTTCTTTTTTCTGGCCATTACTTCCTACAATTTCAAAGCATTTTTTTATCAATTTTTTCTGTTATCTTCAAGCCTCTTTTTAAAAAGCAATGATTTCTTTTTTCAAGAAATTAACAAGTTTAATGTTGTATTGTTTTGAGAACTTTTACTTTCCGAGCTTGTTCTCTTCTAATTAAAAATTTATATCATGTGCAAGTGAGTTTATGCTTTCCTTAAAATGGTACAGGGTTCGCGGCAACCTTGTTCCTAGGGCTATTTTCTTTTTTGGCGAAATTAATAGCGGCAAAAAGACACTCTTGGTCACTCCGTAAAAACAAGACGAGGGGACGAGGATGGGTTCCCGATGGGTTACAAAAGTCAAAAAAAGAAGAACAACCTCAAAACGGCTTCTTTTTTACTTTGAAATATATTGTAGTTAAATAAAAGAAAAAAGTGGGGGGAAAAGTCCCCGCCACCCACCCACCCCGTGACCGCGACCCATATGTGCGGTACCCCAAGATTTGATAACTCATTTTTAATTCATTTTTTGCTTTCTAGTTTAAGAAATTACCTTTTGGACCATTAGAAGTATTTATCACCACAGAACTGGATGAAGTGTTGGATGTTTCACATCTTTCGGAAACATACATTGTAGCCAATGGCGATGACTATCACGCTTTGAAAGATACCGCAAACATGTTTCACATAGCAGTACCAAACACCATTATTTACAGTTTTGAAAATCCGCTGATCGACGAAGCTGAACAGATACCTGGTTATGCTTCATTACCAGTCATCCGGTCATCAATATTCTTTTAGAATATGGCAAAAATTTTATTGTGAGTATCTCTTTAAAAACCACCTTAGGTAGGATTTGGAAATTCACATAGACAGTTCTATATTAAACCAATTACAATATATCAACTGCAATATCCATATATATGTTTATTCAATAGGGACAAGTATCGAGATATGGACAAGATGCACCAGTATCTGACGAAGTTGATTTCACGGACAGCGCAATGGTATATGAGTTTTGCGCACTACGCTTGTAATATTATTAATCAAAATATGAAGCATCTTTACTCCCACGATTTGAATTTTTCACGTAACATTGCCGCACCGATTTTTGCGCAAAAATAAGAGTAAGAGTGTGTATCAACCTCTCACCCGGGCTTTTTGTCTCTTCTCACGAAACTGATATTGTTAATATGACTAAAAACAGCAATCAATGTTTGTTTGTTCTTTATAGAAAAACATGTACTCTAAAATTTCATTTATATTTAGTTACAAGCACAGCAAAGTATTGAACCGTCTCTTCATTTTCAACGTCAGGATTCCTTCATCGAGTACAGTACAATGGTAAGTTACCCTATATATACGGCCTGTGCTTTATATTCGGGTTTTTAGATATGCGGAGATGTACTGGTGTCGAAAAATTTACTGGGCAACTTTAGACATATCGTACTATGCTTTCATTTTCTTTCGTAAACGCTTTCGTTTAGCTTCCATTACAAAATACTGCATTAGTTGACTTACCACAACCACGATTACCATCACTATCACCAATACCCGTTGAACCAATTGAAACAGAAACAGTTAGAAATACGCGTGACGTAAGTATAATACTTCCTTATTTGCGTTCAAAAAGAGATCTGAAGATAATCAAAATTGACTAAATTGTGAGTGTCTCAGTCTCTTTTTCATTTTTATATTCTAGCACACGAATTGTGAAAAACACAGTGGTACATTTATTTTAAAGACTCTCCTATCACCTCCCAACCAAGAATATTTTTATAATGGTCAGCCACAACCTCCGAAAGGAGTTACAGGGGAAGGAGTTTTTGTAGTAGACCTGCGAAAATATACTATTGGTAATATCACAGCAGATGACAATGGTGTATACCGCTATGAGGGATCTCCAACAAGAGAAGTTTATTTTGATGGGATAAAAACATCTAAAGGTGATGGTGTTTGGAAAAAGAAGGAGAGGAGAGGAAAAAAGTATGTGGATGTAGCTGTAGATGCTAACAACGTTTATCGTCTAATGAGAACGTACCGACGTCACAAAACAAATAAATACCTGGTAAATAACATTTGCAGAGTACAGTCTGTGACAACACAATCGTTTGAACATTATTGTATGGTGATCAACCAAGTCGATACTAAACAGGAAATCCCAGAGAAATTTGAGATACCTTGTCATGGGAACTCAAAAAAAATAACAAAATATCAACACCATATATTCGAACAGCTCCAAGCATTCTCAAGCATGAGGGAGGACAGCAAAAAAGGCATGGATGCATCAACTATTGGTACTCGTTTTGGCTCGATTTCAGCGATTCTGGCTAGTTCTGGGTGATTCTGGCTGGATCTGGCTGGTTTTGGCTGATTCTGGCTGGTTCTGGCTGATTCTGGGTGGTTCTGGGTGGTTCTGGGTAGTTCCATTGTTTACCAATACCGTATAAGTGGATCCAACTGGGCACAAAGTTTGTTTCAAAGGATGGGCTTACTCAAAAGGTTTAGTACAACGGGGAAAGTTCCCATTCCTGAAGCTCTTCGTAAAGACCTTGAAACCTCATGATATTGTAAGAAAAATCGAGAATAACAACATTTCACCATCAATGGTTCTTAATCTTGACCAGACACCTTCATAATATGTCCCAGTATCCAACAGAACCTTAGCAACAAATGGTGCGAAAACTGTACCGATGAAAGGTTCAAATAATAAGAGGATGATCACGTTGACATTTACAATAACCCTTGACAATAAATCTTTACTCCCTCAGATAATTTATGGCGGAAAAATGCAGTAAAGTCTATCTAGAGTACAATTTTCACTAACATTTTCATTGAGTGCGAATCCAAAACATAGTAATGAAGAAAAATACATTAAATTGCTAAGTAAAATCATTATTCCAATCTCAAGAAAGAAAGGAACTCACTCGGATTGGAGAAAAATCACCCTACTTTACTAATGATGGATGTATTTAAAGGTCAGATAACAAATCCGGTTTTAAAGGTCTTGGCCGATAACCACATTTTGCTACAGAGTGTTCCAGCAAACTTTACTTACCTCTTTTAACCACTTGATGTCCAAGAAATGGTTATGTAATTAGAATTTCGGAGAAAAAATTAGATAATTGGTACACAGATCAAATGACTCAAGCAATGGACAACGGTCAAGAGCTAGAAACCATAGAAGTACAGTTCAAACTTTCGATTATCAAACCATTGCACGCAAAGTGGTTAATAGAGATGCATAACAAAATGACGTCAACTGATGGGAAGCAGATCTGCCTGAAAGGTTGGAAGGTAGCAGGTATAAAGGAAGCAGTTGAAAAAGGCTTGGATGTTACTTGAAAATTGTCGAAAAGTGTCGACTGTCAACCAGTCTGGTCGTCTTTAGCTTCGAAATATATTTCAGAGTGCGAGAGATTAGAAGAAAGCGATGGAGAATAATGGGTATATGAAAACAAAGAGAATGAAATTCAAAAAAAGCGAAAGTTTAAGTGATGTATCTACTTCAGCATCTGTAGTTTCTATACTAACAGGAGTATCTGGCGTTGGTAGCAGACTGCCGTTAGCATACCTCTTGGGGCTGCTCTGACAAGCCTTGCCACTGTAGCAGCTGTTGTATCATCTGTATTAACATTCTATTCCAAAAAGTATAACAAAAAGATTGCTAAAACTGTTGAGCTATTAGACAGGTTGACCACTTCTATAGGTAAATTTGAACTACTTATCAGTAAATCATTAACGGATGGTTTCATCATAGATTTAAATGAATTTGGCAAACTCCAAAATCTTTATCTTTAAGTAATTAATGGCATTAGAAACCGTGACCATAAAATGAAATCAACTATTGAAGAACATTATCAAAAAACAATTATAGATGATATACAAAAATTAAAAAACGCAATAGAAAAAAAGTAGTGTTTGCCATAAATTGTTGTATGTTTTTTTAACTGCTTATATTATAAGAAGGGATAATAAAAGATTTACTACTATGATACTAGCTACTGGAGAGGTAGAAGTGCAATAAGTAAGCTTGCTAAAAAAGCTGGTGCAACTAATGAAGAAGCAGAAAAATGGCTACTGAAACAACCATTGCATCACATATATCTGCTAGCACCTAAGATGTTCGAGACCTCAGGCCCTCAGGAATTTAGACTGGTCATATTCTAATAATTATAATGACCTTGATGAAGCATGTGAGAAACTGAATAAAAATGTTAAAACAGTGGCTGACAAACATGCCCCTTTTAAAACACATAGATTTTCTGGCCGTGTTGAGGCATGGGTCACTGATGAATTAATAATATCCATCAAAGAAAGAGACTTCTTGAAACGGAAAGCATCAAAAACAAAATCCATCATAGACTGGGAAGCTTTCAAACAAAAAAGAAACCAGGTAATAGGTCTCAAAAATCGACTCAAAAACGAGCACTATAATGACGTTTTGCAGGACTTTCAAAAACGGCCAAAACAACTTTGGAAAAGCCTAAAAAACTGGTTCCTGATAAGTCAGGCAATACTACCTCGATAAAACAAGTAGTCCAAAACGATGGTACAGAAACTTCTCACCCAAAAGAAATTTCCAATACATTCAATTCATTTTTTGTCAGTGTTGGTGCCAAACTAGCCTCTAAATTTTCTTCTGACACTACTAATGTTAATCCACCTGTTAGCGGACACAATTTTCGATGGGCTCGTATTGAGACCAAAAGTGTCGAAAAATAATTAGTTCACTAAAACTTAAAGGTACTGTCCGATTAAAAAACAATATCTTTTCTTTTGTTTTATTAAGTATCAAAAATAACGAAGATTGCACTCTTAAACAACAAAGATTTATCCAATACTTAGCACCATCGTTTGTTTGTTTTGATCTTGCTGCACTAGCCTACCATCTTCACGAACTTTCGAACGCGGCAAAAGGACTGGGTCAATTCATTATTCAGCACATTTTTGCTTGTGACGTAGCTACCTGGCTTCTTATTAGGCGAACCCCCTGACTTGCGCATCGAACGACTAAATGTTTATTTATAATTTTTTTCCTTTGTTTAAAAAAGTTCTTCATGAAGATAGCAATGAATGAAAATAATTCGCAGGTTCTAGGATTTCAATTCGAGCCGGAAAGAACAGCGAATGATGAGCTAGTTCCGACTTTTCAAGACGTAGACGAACATAACATTGGAAACCTTGTTGCTCCTACTCCTAAATGTGAGAGGATGCCCTCTGAAGTGTAGAATGTTTTTGCTGTCACGAGACAGACTCTCAGTCTTTTTCAGGAATATTTGAGTAGGTGTGCGATGATTCGCACGTGTAAATCAAGTAATGCGTGCGATGTAAAACGCACGTGCAAAGAATGTTACGCCTGCGATACGGGCTCCGAGGTTATTTTTGTTGCGCATTCATTTTGCGGTAGAAAAGTGGGGGACGTTTTAAATCGTGAACCCCAAACACGATGATCGAGCGTCTACTGGCATAGCGACTCTCTCAATCTTAACTTCCTTTTCTACATGTCCGAAATAGTATGCATGACTATACTGTCATTTTTATATTTATTGTTTATTTTTCACAAGCAAATAGGCAAAAATATGCTTTGTTTTCAAATTTAAAAAAATCTTTATCCACGTGGCTTAAATAAAACTTCAAAATTCATTCAAAAAGTTCAGCTACACTTTAACAAAATTTTTACAGAAAAAAATTTATACCGCCCGTTGGTTTCGGTTTTACAGGCATAAAGAAAAATCCATTTAATTCGGACCTGCTATGGTTTCCAATTATTTTGTCAAATGAAGAAATTATCTACAATTAAATCCATGATAAAATGTCTATTCCGCCTGTAAGTGCAGTTTTGCAGACTTGCTTCATCCGTGCTCCGTCGGCGTTCACCTCCGCATTAGTTAAGAACCGCATGGCTGGATTTCTTGTGTAAGACCTGGTTACCAACGACGAAGGGGCCAGGCAAAAGAGATTTATGTCTACGTAGTTCTTTTAACTAAGTCAGGAGTCGGTGAATTAGCTAGGATGGTCAGGTTGGCTATGAATAGGCTTGCTCGTGGATTAAAAGGACCAGGACTATTCAATAATTTCTGAGATCTAAAAGTGTCCGACCAATACGGAAATCTATCGGACGTTTTGTCTGACGACTGTCCAAAAATTATTTCGAGGGCTGCCATCGCACGCTACAAAATGGATTTTATAGGTTGATTTTGAAAACTCAATATTTATTTTTCAGGCGTGCGATTAATCACACGCCTGAAACGATTTAGGCGTGTGCCAAGGCGTGCGCGTGCGATCGCACGCCTCTCCTGAAAAAGACTGGACTCTATTAAATATTTTCAATTACATGGTATAAAAGTTTCTACTCCTTCATGAGTAATTCTTGATGCGAGTGTGATTGAGTAATATTGTAATATTTTTCAGATAAAAAATGTATTACGGAACACGAAGAATTCCGAGCGGTGGTTTTATTGAAGAGTACGCTGTGAACATCTTTGGTGGCACTCCATGACAGAGAGTTTCGAACAATTCAGGGGGTAAAATTACCAAAATTTTTAAACATATAATAAAATATCACCCTGGCCCACGTTTTATCTATATTGGTCAGTTCGGCGCGCTCCAGGTAAATACGTCACACGCGACATATTATTTCAGCCTCGCTTTAGTGCCTATCATCCGCCATCCATATAAACAATCGAAGCGAGAGACCGCATGCTTTTTTTGTAAACAAGAATGAGATATTGTTCAGTTGGTGTTAGGAAAGAAAACAAATAATTATTTAATTATTTTATAGAAATTAGTCCTAAATAAGAATTTTTTGTCAAAATTTTAGTTGATTTTTAATCGGACAGTACCTTTAATAAAGCTACAGGCTTGGACGGAATTGGTTCACGACTGCTAAAAGCAGGTTCGTCAGTTTTAAGTATTTATTTATCAAGTCTTTTCAACAAATCTTTATTTACTGGTTATGTACCTAAATGTTGGAAGACTAAAAGGGTCTCGCCTATTTTTAAAAGTGGCAATAAAACAGATCCTACTAATCATCGGCCTATCTCCATTTTGCCAATTCCTATGAATTTTTTTGAAAAGTTAGTGCATGAGCAAATGTCTCATTTTATTTCTGAGCATAACTTACTGAATGACAGACAGTCCAGATTTCGAAAACTCTTTTCCACAGAAACTGCAGTAGTCGATGTCTCTGATTTTATTCTTACTGAACTCGACCAACATAACTTTGTTTCTGCTGTGCTCATTGACCTTAAAAAAGCTTTTGAAACTGTAGATCATAAAATTTTGTTAAAACAACTATGGTGTTTTGGCATCAGAGATGCTGCCTTTGACTGGTTCGAGTCCTACTTAACGGGCCGAATGCAGCTGACTCTTGTAAACGACACAGGATCAGATCTGCTTCATGAAGACGCTTTTGGGGTGCCGCAGGGATCTGTGTTGGGGCCCCTGCTCTTTCTTTTGTATATTGATGACTTAAAATCTGTCATCAATTCAAACTACCACCATCTCTATGCAGATGATACAATAATTATTTCGTCTCATAAAAACTTGGATACCCTTGTCTCCCAGGTCGAGTTAGAACTTTCGCAAGTCGACCTCTGGCTGAATAATAACAAAATTACTATTAATACGGACAAAACTGAAACAATCTTTTTCGGCAACTACAGCGAGTTAAATAAAGTTGAGAACAAAACTATCAACTATATGGGTATTCCATTGAAGACGAGCGAAAAAGTTAAATATCTTGGGGTAACATTTGATCAAAAAATTCAATGGGAAAAGCGCATTAATGACATAAATAGAAAAAAATACTAATTAAATATTCTAAAATTAGAACCATTGCATCCTGTTTAACACCTCACACAAAAAACCTTTTAATTAATGCACTTGTCATGACATATTTCAACTACAGCTCCTCGGCATGGGCTTGTGCCACCCGAGGTAGATTGGGAAAACTAGAAAAACGATTAAAATGTGTCCGTACCTTTCTTGGGAAAGAGAGGGTATATTCAATGAATAATTTACTCATCAAAAACGATGCCATATTAGTTTTCAAAGCCATGAATCACATTGCTCCCGATTACATGCGCTCAAAATTCCTTTTGACAAAAAAACTGTCATAATCATCAAACAAGAGGAGCTTCAAAAAACAGGTTCACACTTCCCTTGGTCAACACGGAATTTGGCAAAAAAGCCTTTCCATTTAGAGCTGCAAAAGTGTGGAATAATCTTCCAGACCAAGTGACCTGTGATGGAAGTCTGCTTTCGTTTAAGACTTCCATCTCTAATGTATTTGGCAAATTCTAATGGAGATCACTTTTTAACTTTTTAATTTTTGTTTTTTATTCTTTTTCTTTTCAATTTTCACAGATTATAAATGTTACTATGTTTGATTGAGCAGGCAGGCTAAGGATTATTATTATTTTTATTTTTTTTGTTCTAGTTGCCCCAGTGGAAACAATCCACTAACTATAGGTTTTTGTGATTTTCTGGGCTAGCCACTTTAAATATTTATTATTATTATTATTATAGATTGCGTTATTGAAGATAGATAAAACAGGGGTGCAAACTTGGTTCAGACAAGGTGTCATTTTTACGAGGAGACTGGAAAAAAGCTGTGTTTGAGGTTGGGCAAAGGTCAAATCGTTCTCGTCAAACTCGCACGTCAATTCTTACTCTGTTATTGAAATTTTTTTTTTAATTTTCTATAATACTGAACTATGGGAGCGAAGATGAATGTACAAATCGAGAAAGGAAAGACATGTATTAAATATAAACTCGTTCTCGACAACTTTTTCAAAAGTTCTATAGAACAATATATGAGCAGTTCCAACAAAACAAAGAAGACTACATCCGGCATGTACTTTGACAATTCTTCGGGCAATGATGGCGATACAATATTTATTAAGTGAAGCGCAAACCTAATGATTTCAGGAAGCTTCGCTCATCTCCAGTCAAACATTTTGTGTATTGTGAACACGATAACCACGAATCAATGCGAAAATCTTTTGCTTGTCTACACATTCATCGACATATTTTCTTCCGATTCTACGTTTTATAAATCAGCTTTCATTTTTCAAATGAGCCTTCTTACATTCAATACCATTATAGTAAACGTAGCTGCATGGAGAACCTTTATATTTGTAGGCTCCATTATCGTCTGCTAAGATTTGATCCAAGGTAAATTTGCTGTTATCAACAAGGTAAACTCCTGACGTAACAACACCTGAAGAAAAAATATATATCGTTTTTTGCATGAAAGACATTTTTTAGGACTTGAGGATAACTAATGAAATAAAATAATCTGTTACCTTTTGGTGGACTAGCATTTGCATCGAAGAATAGACTTTCGTCAGGTGTGTCTGCAAACAGCTTATCAAATATATATATATTCAGCACTTGTTGTAGCATTTATTGTTATCTGAGGAAAAATTAACCAAAATATAACATTATAATAGTAACTAACTATTGCAAGATTATTAAAGCGATAAAAAACAAACCTTTTTGTTCTTTTTTGGGATAAGAAAAGCAGAGGTGGACGGTGTTTGTGTAAGTATCTGTAAAAAATATGGAAAGAAAATACAGAAGTATCCCTCAACCCCACCCCTCTGGGGCCCTGGAATCGATGTTGCATAATATCATACTTATTGTTTCAGTGGATTTACTTCACTCATGCAAATACGAAGTTATTCCTGACGAAATGTGCAAATTATAATATTTACCTGCGCGTTACCAACGTCGTCACCAGCATCTGTACAATCTGACAATGGTGGAGATAGCAGCGGGTTCTGGTAGCAGTCCGGCTAGAAAATCAACATTCATGATTGAAAAAACAACAACAAGTGAATCAAAAAATATTGTACTTACTGTTGCAAAAACTTGTTCATGATCATTTGAACTCGTGTTTGGATCGTCATGTTGAGATATTTAAATCGTACTTTACCCTATAAAGAAGCCAAAGAAACGTCGTAGTAATTGGTCTAACAATTCCTTCCAACAACATGCAAATAACCCCTAACTTTATCCAAAAAACAGCCATGTATCATGTCAATTTCTCCTCTCCATAAAATTGATGATGTAAAAAAATGTACTCACATAAAAATTATTCGCATATTCCATGAGAATGTTTAACACAGGCACTGGGTAATTTTCGTAATCGGGCACTATATCCACAGATTCTGATATGATGGAGGTGTCATAATCATATATTATGCATTCTGGAGCAGCAATATTGTATCTTCTTGCGGTGCTCCAAAGTTTATTTTTGTCGCAAGAAGAGTACACGACAAACGAATTTTTGATGTGACTGACGTCAAGAATCATATCCAATTCTTCAGATATGTATTTCCCTAACGGTCCAAATGGTAAACGTGTGAACTGAAAAGAGAATGGATATCATCATGCTGCGATAAGATTTCTTATTAGAAACGAAATAAATTGATAGACCGCCGATTAATTCCAGCCTAAAAAGGGG
The DNA here is from genome assembly GCF_029227915.1 of Hydractinia symbiolongicarpus. Lineage (NCBI taxonomy): Eukaryota > Metazoa > Cnidaria > Hydrozoa > Anthoathecata > Hydractiniidae > Hydractinia > Hydractinia symbiolongicarpus. The sequence goes on from NC_079888.1 coordinate 12,736,891, forward strand.
GCTCGCCAAAACGCCCCTCTACCCGTGAAGTGGTCATAAACAACCTGGTATATGGTAAACCAAACAACAACAAAACAAACTTAAAAAAAAGATGGAAGAAAATGCAGCTGAAACCCTTGATTATTGTTACCTTTTCTTCGTCTAGTAAGTACATAATCTTACAACACTTTTTACTTCTTATAACAACTTATCAAAAATATGGCATCAAGAACCAGAAGAAATGGCAGCTCTCCAATCTCCGACCAATCTCTCTCATCAATAATACTCGACCGTTTAACTTCCATAGAAGAAAAGTTTGATCACCTCAGTGAAAAAGTAATGGAAACGAACAAAATTGGTTTAACAGCAATAGAGAAATCTAACGAAGCTCTATCCATATCAGCACAAAACAAAGAACAGATCTCGGAAATCGTTGATAGGGTAGAGGACCTACTGAACAACAAGGCTATGCTGCTAAGATTAAATACTTAGAGGACAAACTGGATGATCAAGTCAACAGATCTATGCGTTCAACACTGGTTTTCAAAGGAATTGAAGGCACTGAGTCTTCATGGGAAGATACTAAAAACAAACTATCTAACATACTAAGCAATTTAACTGAAAATAAGTCAGCTAATATAATTGAATCGTGGATTGAGAGAGCTCACCGTCTAAACAAATAACACATCAAATTCAAACAATGACACTAATAATAAACCTAACCGTACTCGCCCAATTAACATTGTTGCAAAGTTTACTTCTTGGAAACACAGTGAAGAAGTTAAAAGAATAATCATTAACTATAACAAAAACAACGTCAACCAACCTAGGATCTATGTTGAGCAACTACAGTCATCAAACCTTGCTAGCAGAACTAATGAAGCAAAGAAATACCGAAAGGAACTGAGGCTGCAACATCCTGACTGGTTGATGTATGTTTCCCACCCAGCACGACTTTTTGGTAAAAAGCCCGGTAAAGACAAATACGCCATCTTGAAAGAATTCTAAGGTGTTAACTTTTCTATTTATTGTTTCTTTTTTTTTTTACACTATAGTATGCCTTTTATGTATCTATATTATTTTATACTTAGATATTTATCATACCTCTACCTCTAAAAATACTCCTAGTAATACCACAAGTAGTAAACGCCTTTTTTTTAGCTTACTGTCTTCATTAACTGAAACTGCATTGACGGCTATCTGATCTCTTCTATTTCTTCTCTTACTTTACTTTCTACAATTTTCTTTTGCAATAACATACAAACATTTTGAAATGCCGATACTATACCCATGTGGTATTTGTAATAAGTCAGTTGCTAAACACCACAGAGCAATATGTTGTGACTTATGCGATAAGTGGGTTAACATTAAATGTAACTTTACTTTTAATTCTACATATGAGAGCTACATAGAATATAACATAAGTTGGTGCTGTAATCTCTTATAATAATAAGCCAGTTCCGTGTGTCTGTCTGTCACTTTTGCAAACACGATATTTTTACCACCCGAATGCGCGAGTTTTTCGAGTTTTTTTGTTTTGTTTACATTTGTCTCGCAACCGTTAGAAACCACGTGATAGAAAATAAGCAGTATGATTCGTTCAAATACGTACTTTCGAACGGGACGGCATTCGAATAAAAAGTTCCGTTAGCGTAAAAACAAACAAACATAAAAATTTCTCGACAAAGTTCTCGACACAAAAGGCGAACTGAAGAAGCGGTTAAAAAATGTCTTATTTTCGACGATCGCTTAGTCACAAAAAAGTGCAGATATTAATCTCTTATAATAATACGCTAAGTGTGTCTGTCTGTCACTTTTGCAAAGTGGATTACATTCTTCAAAATTTTCTTTAACAAATTCTATAAAACATCGCCTATAAAATTGTTCTGTAATTTACCAAACTTTACCGATAAAATAGTATTGACGTCAAAGAAAAGTTAATTAAGATTAGTGAAGCCATTACAATGCACTTAAAACTTTGAGGCCAAATAACTTGGAAACGAGTTGGTGACGTCAATGTTTTTTCACCGCGTGGGTAACTAGGGACCACCTGGGACCAATTTGGGTAAGTTTCCCAAATCTGGGTCCCTGAATCCGTTTCGGGAATGGACGGGTTGATGACGTCATCAAAAAACCTTCAAACCCTAATATCTCTGCAACCGTTTGTCAAAAATACACGATCCTATACATTTTTCAACGTTTCAAGATCTATACGATGAAGGCAACAGGCATACACATTTCTGAAAAAAAAAGTTTTGTGTTCTGACATGTCTCTGCTGACGTCATCAAAATTTAAATGACGGTTATTTTTCTCTGTTATCCTGCCTAAGTGGATTTTTCCACGGGCCTTATCGACTAGTCTATATAATAATACGCCAGTTCCGTGTGTCTGTCTGTCACTTTTGCAATTGGATTACATTCTTCAAAATTTTCTTTAACAAATTCTATAAAACATCGCCTATAAATTTGTTCTGTAAATTACCTAACTTTGACGTTAAAGCAATATTGACGTCAAAGGAAAGTATATTAAGATTAGTGAAGCCATTGCATTGCACTTTTAAATTTAAGGCTAAATAACTCGGAAACGGGTGGAAATAACTGACGTCATCTCCTGCGTAGGTAACTAGGGACCACCTTTGACCAATGGGTAAGTTTCCCAAACCTGGGTCCCTGAATCCGTTTCGGGAATGGACGGGTTGATGACGTCGTCAAAAAACCTTCAAACCCTAATATCTCTGCAACCGTTTGTCAAAAATACACGATCCTATACATTTTCTTGATCAGCGTTTCAAGATCTATACGATGAAGGCAACAGGCATACACATTTCTGAAAAAAAAAGTTTTGTGTTCTGACATGTCTCTGCTGACGTCATCAAAATTTAAAGGACGGTTATTTTTCTCTGTTGTCCTGCCTAAGTGGATTTTTCCACGGGCCTTATCGACTAGTGGTATAAATAATTAATTAATTACTTTGCAATTTTGCTTCTAATACTATTATAGTTGTATTTTAATGAAATATAATAGTATTAAAACGGTTTTCTTCTTTTGAAAAAATTTATTGCTAGTTTCTTATAATAATAAGCCAGTTCCGTGTGTCTGTCTGTCTGTCACTTTTGCAAAGTGGATTACATTCTTCAAAATTTTCTTTAACAAATTCTATAAAGCATCGCCTATAAAATTGTTCTGTAATTTACCAAACTTTACCGATAAAATAGTATTGACGTCAAAGGAAAGTTAATTAAGATTAGTGAAGCCATTACAATGCACTTAAAACTTTGAGGCCAAATAACTTGGAAACGAGGTGGTGACGTCAATGTTTTTTCACCGCGTGGGTAACTAGGGACAACCTGGGACCAATTTGGGTAAGTTTTTCAAACCTGGGTCCCCGAATCCGTTTCGGAATGGACGGTTTGATGACGTCATCAAAAAACTTTTAAACCTTGATATCTCTGCAACCGTTTGTCAAAGATACATGATCATATACATTTTCTTGATCAGCATTTCAAGATCTATACGATGAAGGCAACAGGTATACAAATTTCTAAAAAAATATATTTATTTTGTATTTGCACTGCTGACGTCAGCAAAAAACTAAAACAACCTGTTTTTCCATTTTCCTTCTGCCTAAGTGGATTACTCCACGGGATTTATCGACTAGTAAATGTATTAATTCCACAATACCTTTTTCCAAATTTAACAATGAAATCCTAAAATTAACTATAAACGGTAAAAATCCAAACGAATCCTTAAATATCTCTTCTGAAAACTATGTCACATAACTCATTGTTTAAAGAACTAGATTCCTTAACTATAAACTCTGATTTAGATAGTGCAAGCTGCTCAATCCACGAATTAAACAACATTAAAACATCAAAAAAATTCTTATCTGCTCTTCATATAAACATTGCATCCCTAAGCTACTATTTTGACCATCTAGATAACCTCTTATCTCTTTGTGACATATCATTTGATTTTATTGTTATATCTGAAACACGCAATAGGGTTGATAATCCTTCAGTCACTAACACAAACCTTACAAACTATGAATTTAAGGAATGTTTAACTGAATCTAGTAAAGGGGGCACTAAGCTTTACATTTCTAATAAATTTGACTTTTTACATCGGAGTGATCTGGAAATATATAATCCCAAAGAACTTGAATAAACAATAATTGAAGTTAAAAATAAATCCGGAAAAAATTTAATAGTAGGGTGTATCTATAGACATCCCTGCATGCCAAGAACTGAGTTTAATGATTATTTTTTCAGTCCTCTGATGGAAAAATTACAAAAAGAAAATAAAGACATTATATTAATGGGAGATTTTAATATTAACCTCCTTAACTATGATAGCCATGCAGAAACAAATAACTTTTTTAATCTAATACCTGAAAACACTTTCATACCGCATATAACTAAACCTACTAGAGTCACAACAAGGTCGAAAACACTCATTGATAACATTTTCTCTAACCTAATAACTACACCATGTACAGCTGGCAACCTCACCTATTCTACCTCTGATCATCTACCACAGTTTGTCTTCTTCAACAAACCAGTATCCACTGCTGACACACACAAAAAGGTTAGATGTTCCTTTCGAAATTTTACTAAAAACTATTTCCTCCTAGACATACTTTCTGTTGACTAGAAAGAAGAACTTTTTTAATCAAATGACCCAAATGTTGCTACTACCTCTTATTACCAAATTAAATTCTATCATTAATAATCATGCTCCTCTTGTCCAAGTCAATACAAAAAAATCTAAAATAAGCAGAAAACCCTGGGTAACATTTGGAATACTTAAATCTATTAACTACAAACAGCACATATATAAAAAATTCCTAAAAGAAAAAAAAAAAGCATTATTGTTTACTCAATTCAAAAAGTATAGAAATACACTCAACCTAATCACAACAGTCAGCAAAGATAAGTACTTCAAGGATTTTTTTCACGAACACCAACACAATCTTAAAAGAACCTGGGACGGAATCAAAAAAATCATAAACTCCAAGTCCTCCAAAGGAAATATACCTAGCACAATGCAAATAAACAATAAATCTATTAGTAATAACCTCACTATAGCTAATTCTTGCAATAGGTTTTTTGGTGAAATTGCTGAACATACCAAATCTAAAATCAGACCCACTAGCATCTCTCCAATGGACTATATGGGAGATACAAACTCACACTCTATTTTTATGAAGCCTACTACTACTATAGAAACAGGAAATTTGATACTCTCTCTACAGGAAAATAAAGCCACTGGTCCTGGTAACATTCCTACTACTTTTTTGAAATTACTTACACCTACTATTAGTCCACTTCTAAGTAAAATCATTAACTTTTCCTTTCAAACTGGAACTTACCCAGACATTCTAAAAACTTCTAACATTGTACCAATTTACAAAAAAGGCCTCAAAACCTGTATTGAAAACTACCGCCCTATCTCCTTACTTTCCAATATAAATAGAATTTTTGAAAAGGCTATATACTCACGTTTTTATTCGTTCTTTGAAGATGATCTCTTACTTTTTAAATACCAATATGGTTTTAGGCAGAAACATAATACCGTGCATGCCCTACTACAACTAACTGAGGAAGTCAGGACTGCTTTGGACAAAAGGAACTTTGCTTGTTGCATCTTTCTAGATTTACTAAAGGCTTTCGATACAGTTGAACATTCCATACTGTTACAAAAACTTGAAAAATATGGTGTTGAGGCATTCCCAACAGCCTTATAAAATCTTATTTGACTAACCGTAAACAACATGTAACAATAAACGGTATAACATCAGATAATTCTGGCATAATTCATGGAGTCCCACATGGCTCAGTCTTAGGGCCTTTATTATTTTTAATATATCTCAACGACCTCCATCGTGCAATAAAACACTCAAAAATAATTCATTTCGCAGATGAAACTAGCATGATTAATTGTAGTAGTTCTTTAAAAAATTAACAAGGAAGTAAACGAAGACTTAAAAATTTTAAACATATGTCTACGAGCAAACAAAATTAGTCTAAATGTTAATAAAACAGACATTATACTGTTTCGCCCTAAGCACATCAGAGAAGTTAAAAAACATTTAAATTTCCGCCTTAGTGGACAAAAACTGCAACTAGTCTCAAAAATAAAATACCTTGGAGTTCAAATCAACCAAAATCTAATTTATGATCATCACATTAACGACTTACTTCCAAAATTAAACAGGGCAAATGGAGTCCTAGCAAAGTTAAGGCACATTGTATCCAGAGATACCCTACTAAACTTATACTGTGCCATCTTTCACTCCCATCTTACATATGCATCACTGACATGGGGTCAGACTGTTACATCACTCGTACACAAAGTAAAGCTTTAAGAATTATCAATTTTAAACTAAATCGGGACACAGTTCACCCTTTGTATCTTGACACAAAAATTCTAAAATTTCAGAACCATATTCAATATTTAAACACCCTTTTTGCCTACTCATACCACACACAAATGTTACCCATTTCATGTAAAGACCTTCTTATACCTGTGAATCAAATACATGCTCATCACACTAAACTATCTAACATAAAATTCCACATCCTAAGAACTAATACCATAACCTACTCAGTGTGTACACAAATTCCTATCTCCTGAAATAAAGCTATCCCACGAATTAGTAATATTTTATTAGAAAAAGTATCCATCAAAACTTTCAAAAAAAAATTAAAAATATTTTTCACTAACAATAATATAACATAGTTTTACAAAAACTAATCCAAAAATGTTTGAATTGCTCTCTTTTCTCTTTTTCTTCTCTTCTCTTTCCTATCTCTGTCTCTTCTAATGAAAATCTTTTCTTCCTTGTCATTCTGAGACACTATCAATTGCAACCTTCCTGTTAACGATACTTTTTTTATTTGTTTTCGTTTGATTGTTTTTCTTGTTCTTTTGTTTTCGTTTTAAAGGTCGCCGTAGATCTACTAGCTTTGCTATCCCTACGGAATTCCTTCGTTTTAAACTCCAAAGCCTCAATGAGAACTAAAAAAAATATTTTATCTAATATAAAGGTTTTAAATATTACCGTTTTGTACATCTTTTCTAACAAGATACTAATTATATTAGAACAGTAGATTTTTAATCCATGTAACATATTAACATATATCGTTATTTATATTATATTTATTTGAAACGGGTTTATCAAAAACTGTAACTTTTGGAAGCTAAAACGAGAAATACATATTACTTACTTACTTATTTACTTACTTACGTACTTCTGACCCAACTACGGACACCGGCCCAACTTTAGACGCAGGACTGGCCCGTCAAAAGACGGGTCGGTGTGCTCGCAATCGGGATGGCCCATCTATTGACGGGCCCGGCCCAATTTTGGACAAGTGTATGCAAATACGTCTTAAGTTGGTACAGGTCAACTATTGACGAAGGAATCTCTTGCTTTTAAAAGCCGTGTCATGAGATGGGACAAACTTAACTGTACACAAAGGTCTCTTGCAATTTTAGAAAATGTGTTATAAGATGGGACAGGCCTAACTATTGACAAACAATTCCCATGCTTTTAAAAGACTGTGTCATAGGATGGGACAGGCCCAACTATTGACAAAGGACACTTGTGTTTTCAAAAATCGTAATAAAAAAGGGACGGATCCAACTATTGACAATTTTTAGAAACAGCCACAAGATGGGTCAGTTTGAAGACTCCAAGACTAAAGTTAAGCCTTGTAACATGGGAAACACAGTTTCAAATTTTGAAAAAATTGAAGACAGATCTCTGGCCCAACTGTTGACAAATGTAGTGTCTATAGGAGAGGACAAAAGAAAACAAAAAATATATGGAGGAAAATAAATCATGAATTCTCTAAATATAATCTATTACAAATATATATAGCTAAAGTAATGAGCAATACAAATACAATGTCAAATTTGTTTCCTTAAAAATTAAACAAACACAGACATAAATTCACAAATATTAGTGGCACAGAGTCGGTAGAGCGTACAACTGTTTTCCAAGTGATTGTGGATTTGATCCCCACATAATGCTGTTGTATAGTTGGGCAAGAATTTCATAAAAGATTTCTGTACTTCAAATGAGAGCTTAAGGACGCTGCTCGAAACTGGTGATACTGATCACATAAAACATAAATTAACTTATAATATTTTTTTAAATCATAGTCGTAGTCTTTCCTTGAATATATAACAAAATATTTCAATCCTGGATGCCCCAGCCAAAACGATTCTTGCTCTCATATTATACGTAATAGGTCAAGTTGCAATAAGGAGCCTTCGGGCCCCGTTAGCGGGATATCGCCGCTAATATTCGGACTTTATTGGAGTTAGTTTATGTTAAATACAAGGTCTTCAAAAGTATGCAAGCATCTTTTAACGCCATGTCGCAAGTTGGTCCTGACCCGTCAATTGACAGGGCAGCATGTCAAAAGACAAGCCACCGTGTCAAAAGATAAGCCACCATGTCAAAAGATGGTCCGTCCCGTCTTAAGACTTGCCGTGTTCTAAGTTGGGTCAGAATAATACCTTCATTTTATTTAAGCTATACCTACATCAGGTAGATATCTTGTATCTTCCACATGATAAGTACAAAGGAAAAACATATAAATATACTCTAGTAGACATAAATCAGCATATCAACTAACCAGTAAAAGCTTAAAAGAAACTGCTAAAGCCTTTTATTGGATATATGTTAATACCGAATTAAAATTCCCCAAAACATTCATTTGTGATGTGGTAAAGAGTTTTATGGTGATGTTACCAAACTTATGAGCACGCATAATGTAATAATACAACGTGGTGATCGTAGCCAGCATAGAAGTCAAAGTATCGTTGAAAGATTTAATAACATATTAGCAGATAGACTATTTAGTTATCAATACCATAAAGAGTTTGTAAATCCATCAAAAAGTAATAGGGAATGGGTTGGTAGATTGCAAACTGTAGTTAGTGCTTTGAATAACGAAAAAACCAGACTAATTGATATGAAACCTGTAAATGCTATAGAACATACTTTAGTGAAACAGGGATTTTCACAGCCCATCAAAAGTGATAATGAAACATTACTTGATGTTGGTACTAATGTTAGGTATCTGTACGAGCCTGGTGAATTGGAAGGACAATTTTATAAAGGCGGAAGACGAAAACGATCCACTGATGAGTGGATGTATAAAAAATAAAAGATAGATACATAAAAATAATCAACCAATATTATATTATTTAGATGGTGGTCCTAAGAGATCTTTGTTTTTGAAGAGCTTTAGCCCATTTAGAATTCTTAGATATTAGGTCCCATATTCTTTCTATTTCCTTTGGTCTGGATTGTGCTTTTAATTGTGGAATAATTTTTGCATAATTGTTCCTACCTAATGCTTGGAATTTCTTTTTTAGTGTAAAGTAATAGTTTATAAAGCTCTTTTTCTTACTTGGTTTGTACTTATTGTATAGGCGACTTATGACAGTAAATAGATGTTGTACTCCATTACGTTCCTCTATTGTTAGATGTGGAAACGATTGATTCATTATTGTACAATAATGTAAAATAAGCTATTTTTTTAGGACATCAACTTGTTTTTCTTTAAAAGGGATTCTAGTATGGGGATACTGTGTACATAGGAATTGTCTAGTAAACTAAACTCATCATTTTTCCCTTTTTGATATTTTTGATAAGAGAAGGGAAAAAAGAGAGTTTATAACAACCCACCTTGACAGTTGACATTCAAATTGACAACTGTTTCCAAATTCAAAAATATCAGCCACTTAAATTTCATGTCATTGTTTCTAAACATTCGCATAATTATTCCTGCAGTCACTTTAAAAAATGGCGGAATTAAAAAAAACAACATTGCGGTTTTTCGCTGGCTAACTGGTTATCGGCGGTGATAAAAGAAAAGGAATATAGTTATCAAAAAATTTGGGGTTAAATAAATACCATAAACAGTGGCAAATGAAAACAATAAATACAAATGTACCGTATAATACTTTTCCATAGGTTTACACAATCAAATTTGCTAGCCTAATCCAATTATCAAGCAAGGATACCTAGCTAACATACAACCGAGTAGCTTCCACAAAACATCCACAGCATTAAAACTAAGAAGATTTTAATTCTAAAACTTTCCCTCCACCGCCGATACTATTATGCAACTTGAGACAGAGTTTTTGGCCAAGCTATGTCTTTTTGCAGGAGGGAGAGAGCGCTAATCTCGATCAAGTTTAAAGCGGTAAATTTGAGAAAACATGTATATCCAAAAATGTAAACAAACACCTTAGTATGCCTTCGTTTTGTAGACTATGTTTAAAAGAGTATAAAAACTCCAAAGAACATAGGCAAGTATTGTAGCCCAAAGAAATACAGAGGCTGAAAGACATTGGGTTTTTGTTCATTCACGGAGAAGAACCTGAAAGTGATAATGCCAACAAAAAGTGTTTAAATGGAACAATGTGTGGCACATGCTACAGAGGGATAGCTGTTGTAGAAAAGGCAGAATTTTTTAGGTTGAAGTGGAAAGCTGTAAGAAGTAACAGGAAAAAATGGGAAAGTGGTGAACATGTAATGCGTTGTTTACATATATTTCGACAAATCTTGTTTCCCCCTATCTTTGCGGACATATTTTTCAACTTTATCTTTTATTAGAGTGATTCTCAAATAATGCTGACTATGCAGCAGGAGGTCGAAAATATATGCAAGCAAGAGATGGCCATTGTGGAACGCGATTCGACTATGACGGATGCATCTGTTGATTCTCTTTTGAATTTCAAGGATGATATATTTTTGGAAAAAATGACCAAACTTTGTCCCATTTTATCATCTGCTATCAGGGGGGCGACTGGTGTAACTGAAACCAAGTAAGAAAAGTTCTTTGGTAGTACCAAAATATATACTATACGTAAATAATAACCGAGCACTACTACTTTATTCCTAGAAAAAGCATTGGACACCGGACTGCATGCTTTAGGATTTTGTTTAAAGCAAGGTATGGAAGGGGCAGGGGGTGTGTTGTAGCTCACAGAAACGATCAGTTATTGATTGCAGCTGGTGCAAAGAAACAAACGTTTAAATGGTTTAATGCGCTAGGTATCACCAATGGCTACACTACCGCACTGAACAAAAACAAAAAACTAGCTACAGATCATGATAAAGCAGTTAAAAGTTGGAAACAGCAAATCGAAGCAGATAAACAATGCAACGTTGAGTACCAGGTAATGATTCATTAAAACAAATATTTGCCTCCAAGTTTCGGATTTTTTTACTTATACAAATTACAGTTTTTACACTAGATTATAGGAGATAACTTAAATTACGAAGTTACAGTCCGACACCAGGGAATTAAGAATCCAAATCAAAGCCATCACTGGTTCCACTATACTGGTTCCACACCATCTTAAACTTTCAACATTTTCACGATCACGGATGTCAATGATTGTCAAACGAATGTTCTTTCTATAACTACAAGTGGATATGATATTTAAATCCTTCGACAAATCACAACTGCTGACTATTAATTGAGTAAGATCAACATCAACTGTTGCACTGAGGGCAAGCACTGGCAATTTTTGACGGCAAATTGATCTCATCTCACTAATTCTGCCAAATGCTTCATGGAACGGTTCATCAATTCTGTTTGCTGCTACACCCCTAATAGAAAATGATTTGATACTTTAGGTTTAGCTTGACACTGGTTTAAAATATAGATAGCTAGCATCTATTTTTATATAAAAAAAAACACATACCAAGTTACTTTGTGAACTTCATCCACCACAAGACAAACATCCACCACATATTTACTCAATAAAAATTCTCTCCATTTCAAATTATCAAGCCATGACTCTGGTGTACCAAAGAGAATATTGTACTCTCCACAACAAATCTTTTTATAACAATCTATATCCAACTTGGAAGCCTCTAATCCCAAAGCAGACAAGGAATTTGCTGAAGCTACTTGATCTTCTATCAGGGAAATTAAAGGAGACACAACTAGAACCAGAGGTGAAGAAGATGCGCAACCTGATACATACAAATGGCAACAACCGATAGATTAAACTTTTTCCATAAGACGTGGGAAACACACAACGTATCTAGTCTATTTAACACATTTAGTAGAGCCTGTAATTGTTTTGGCTTGATAGAAAATTTAAAGCTAGCCAGGGCTTGTGCAACGGTATTCGATACGTCTACTAACGTCGCCATGTTGAAAGTAATGATTTATCAGCGCAATTAAAAAATTCAGTCTCACCACAATATAATAGGTGTGCGTAATTTATTTATTTCTTTAGGAAGCGTAGCCACGAACTACAACACTTAATGTAATTATACCGGGGGAATATGAACCAATCAGAGAGAGGCAGTCAACTTCTGACTGCGGGTTGGACCTGTCTCTCTTTTCTGCGAGAGCGTAAAAAAAATACAGGGCAATAGCGAAAGCAGGGAAGAGAGACAGGTATCCTTTCTAACATAGGAACTGTTTTAGGGTCACAGTGAAATTCCCATTCCTCTTGTATATGCACTTATTTAGAAAGGTACAACATTAAAAAATACTGTATGAAGGTATATAGACAGGAATATCACTAACTACACCACATTTTGTACAAACTATATAGTGCAGATGATGTTCTGATCTTTACCTTTTCCACATCACAAGCACAATCTATATCATCTTTATCATCCTTATCATCAGTATCACCAAAATAATCATCCATATAATACCTTTATAATCAAGTAAATCCCTATCACCTAACTTCAACATTTCTCTATTTGTAAGTTTATTCATCTATACTATATACATACAGGTTACTTCTTTAAACACATTGACCATCAGTGTAACCTACATCACACTAGTATAGGGCATGGGGTGTTCCAGCTCATTTAATGACGTCATATGATAAGATGTCTAGAATATAGGGTCTTCCAGCTCACTATTTATAGCTAGCTATGAAAGTCTGATGGTACCCTCATGTCCTATATCGTTTTTCAAAATACCAAATAAATAATGAGATAAATTTCTGTCTGTTCATTGTGCAAAACGCGTTTGCCGGATTTTTAATATGTGCGCGGGGTAAAGGGAATGTGAGCATTTTAACTAGTTTGTAGTCCCTCTAAGGTATACATGAACTTGGAGTCTGTTGGCTATAGACCTATTTCAATATCCATTTCCATTCCGCAACATACACAGCCGAAATAGATTAGCTAAACATGAAAACGAGGTTAGTTTAGAGACAATTTTAATTTTTCAGCGAAGTGATGCACATATATTTTGTTTACCTTTATTATTTCTCAAATTAACTTGTTAAATGGGCAAATTATGAACTTTTGGTAAATCATCATTCTCGGCTTAACGTCCGTTTTCCATGCTAGAATGGGTTGGACAGGGTATATTAATGACCCCTTCCAAATCTGATCTAGACTGTGTTAGATCTAAACTTAACTTCCTCTGTATCAAGTCTGTCCTTATAACCTCCTGCCAAGTCTTCTTGGTCTGCCTCTGGGCTTTGCCCAAGGAACTCTCAAGTCTCTACACTTTCTTACCCAATTATCCTCCTCTATTCTTTTCAAGTGCCTTCTTATCTGGATAACAGTTTTAATTATACGGATACTTAGCCTACTTCTTAGCTTATCTGAACTCTTGTCTCTCAGACTGGCGTTACACATCCACCTAACCATATGGTGCTAAACTTCACATGTTAATTGGGGTTACAGAAGGAAAGGTGTGTCTCCATTGACTCCTGGTATAAGGCTAACCTGGTTCACTAGTGTTTTGTCACTCTGCATTAATAATTTTACAAATGTTTTGGTGACCTATGACTAATAGTCAACACTATATTAATTTAACCAAAACAATAGACTGCCTTAAGCTTGTTACTTAAGGCCATAGGTCCATACCACAAACAGGGGGTATAAATATGCCTCTTGTTCTTGAACAGTTCAGACGTTTGGCACAGAACACATTTAGAAAGTAGTTGCTTGTTAACATTGGTCTGAAATTGCTCAATCTACATAATACTTAATGGCATCTAAAAAAGCAAAAAGCAAAGATAAAACTTTTTTAACATACGATGAAATGATGGCTGAGCCTCATCTTAGATCTGTTGACGAGTGGTCAGAGTTAGGCTTTGAAACTATGATTGAGAAATCCTTTTAAAATTCAACTGAAGGCAAAACATTGCAAGATATCTCATTCCTTGTTTCAAAAAAAATTTCAGGAGGCAGAAAGCCTACCAGAATACAATATGGAAAACCTTGAACAAAATTGCGAATTCTGCAGCTGAAGGTGCTGAAGAGGACATCAGTTTCATATCACATGGCTCCTCTTCAGGAACAAAGAAAAAAATCCTTAAAAGCTAAATTTAGAAGAAAAAGACTTTGGCACACGAACTTAAATCTTTTTTGAGGAATGAGATTCAAAACGAATTTAAAAAACAAAAAATACTGCAGGAAGCGCGGACTTACCGTCCACAGTCAAGTCAGCCATCTTTTCGTGTTTCCCCCAGCGATCTCCGACAGCGGGAACGACTTCATTTAGCACCGGGCTAAGTGGTCCCGACACACGACGTACAACATAACTAGTACCCTTCATACTTTATCGATATTAAAAGTCCGACAGACGTTCAGTCATACTTCTCCAACCAAATGGACCCGACAAATGAAACCGCATTATCCGACATCCTCTCTATATAACAAATACATATTTTTTCTGTCAATAATCCATAACCAACGTAATATCGCATAATACTGCATAATACTGCATAATACCTTTATAATTCATAAAAAATACATAAATTTTCTGTCGATGGCCATACCAACGTAATATCGCATAATACTGCATAATACTGCATAATACCTTCATAATTCAAAAAAAATACATAAATTTTCTGTCGATGGCCATACCAACGTAATATCGCATAATACTGCATAATACCTTCATAATACTCTCTGTCGTTACATAAAAAATACATATTTTTTCTGTCGATGGCCATACCAACGTAATATCGCATAATACTGCATAATACTGCATAATACCTTCATAATTCATAAAAAATACATAAATTTTCTGTCGATGGCCATACCAACGTAATATCGCATAATACTGCATAATACCTTCATAATACTCTCTGTCGTTACATAAAAAATACATATTTTTTCTGTCGATGGCCATACCAACGTAATATCGCATAATACTGCATAATACTGCATAATACCTTCATAATACATAAAAAATACATAAATTTTCTGTCGATGGCCATACCAACGTAATATCGCATAATACTGCATAATACTGCATAATACCTTCATAATTCATAAAAAACACATAAATTTTCTGTCGATGGCCATACCAACGTAATATCGCATAATACTGCATAATACTGCATAATACCTTTATAATTCAAAAAAAGTACATAAATTTTCTGTCGATGGCCATAACAACGTAATATCGCATAATACTGCATAATACTGCATAATACCTTCATAATTCATAAAAAACACATAAATTTTCTGTCGATGGCCATACCAACGTAATATCGCATAATACTGCATAATACTGCATAATACCTTTATAATTCAAAAAAAGTACATAAATTTTCTGTCGATGGCCATAACAACGTAATATCGCATAATACTGCATAATACCTTCATAATTCATAAAAAACACATAAATTTTCTGTCGATGGCCATAACAACGTAATATCGCATAATACTGCATAATACCTTCATAATTCATAAAAAACACATAAATTTTCTGTCGATGGCCATATTAACGTAATATCGCATAATACTGCATAATACTGCATAATACCTTCATAATTCATAAAAAGTACATAAATTTTCTGTCGATGGCCATACCAACGTAATATCGCATAATACTGCATAATACCTTCATAATAATGTCTGTCGCTTCATAAAAACTACATATTTTTTCTGTCGATGGCCATAACCAACGTAATATTCCAGAATATTTCGCATAACTGCCATTTACGGAAAGCTGTTTTTATAAAGTAGACAAAGTTTGAGGTTGGATACACATCCATACACAAACAGAAACGATATTTCGCTCAAATATCCTTTTGCAACAAGACATAATAACGGCCCTATTGCAGGCTAAACAAAGAGGCGTTTTTGTACAATATATTGAACAGGCGGTGGTGTTCTATGCCCACCGATAGCCAATAGAAAAGATATTTTGGACTAATACCCCCGCGAAATTACATATCACAAGTCCTAAAAAATGCAAATCTGAGGCAAGGCATTATACTATAAATTTACCGGGCTTTACTGTTATGTACTTATCCGTGCAGCAGTAGAAACAAGTGTCCTCCCTGAAAATGACGCATCAAAAGCGCTAAAGCAGGCCAATCAATCCAAAGACATTACGTGTGTTTTTTATTTCTTTTTTTCGGTGCAGTATTTCAATAGTATAGCTTGATTAGTTCTTAAACCAAATGAATTCTTAGATGCATAAAAATTTAAATGTTCCAATGATTTTTGTCCGACTGAAGAAGCTGCTGCCGTAGAGAAGCTATATCACATTAAAGTTTAGAGCCGTTTACGATGAAATTATTCCATTGTTTGTAGTTAAAATTTGACAGGTCATAACTTTTTTTCGGCAAAGGCTCTTAGGCTGAAATTCTGTAGAAGGCATGTCAGTAATATAACGTATCATTAGGAAAAAGATGGAAGAATTCCAAATTAAAAGTCAAAACTTCTATTTACATGGAACAAAGATGTTCCAAAAAGGCATAAGTATAAAATTTATCTCATTTAAAGAGTCTCCGTAGATTTGATATTCCATTGAAGTTAGGATCAGAGTACAAAAGCTGAAAATAGTTCTAAATAATGTAATTATTATTGGCTATTGTTAAAAAATCATATGGTGAGTTAACAAGATCAACTTTATGAGCAACTGACCGAAAAACCAATAGACGTATGATATCGTTAGTCTTTTTATTAATAGCGGTATTTTGCCTGTTTGTCCGCGAAAAGCGCGTCCTGTTAATTAATCACGAAATTCTTATATCTGCACAAAATACCAAATGCGATATATATTTACCGACTTTGTTTTATTCTCCCGCGTGTAGCATTCAATTGCAACGCCTGATTTTTTTTGAAAAACCAATCCGAGATTTTGCAGCCACGACAAAGGGATGTGTAAAGCAGAGAGCAGTGTTATTACGGCCATTTTGAAAGTTGCGTAACGTTGACGTTGCTAAGTCTGTCCTTGTTTTTTTATATATTTTTACATTGCTTGGAAGCCTCGACTTTCGAATTACAAATCCCACATTAAAAAGAAGATACCATCTTGCAAAGTTGTGAAACATTTTATTGATGAATGCCCTAATGCCTCCGTGCAAAATATTGGGTTTATTATAGTTGATGTTGTGAACAATGGAGAGAATTTAACAAACAGGCAAATTGATAGTTTGCTATTAGATAAAGAAAAATTCTGGATAGGGACACTCGTCACACAACATCAGGGACTTAATGGTTCTCATGACTGGAATAGAACTAAAAGAACAGAAAAATGCAAGTTGTAGAAACCGTGTGTTAAGTTGATAGTAGGATGATGGTGATGGAAACCAGTTTTAAACCCTTGTGTATTTAATTGTATATAATTTATTTTTATCACTATATAAGATATTTTAATTGTTAATACTGTATTGTAAGCGATACTGAAGAAGTCAGTCGATGAACTGACGAAAATTTTAAATAATAAAATCTTTTTACTGAATTCTTGATGTAGTCATCTATCTTGTTGGTTATTCCTATAGCTACAATTTGTGTTCATATATATATATATATATATTTCAAAAATCGAATTTACTAAAACAACTGAATTTTATATGTATGGATTGCTTCTTAATACCGGTAAATTATCTCCGTAAATGTTTTTTCTAAAGACCGAATTTACTAAAAGAACTGAATATCATGGATTGCTTGTATGGATTGCTTCTTAATGCGGGTAAATTATCTCCCCAAACGTGTTTTTTTCAAAGACCGAATTTACTGAAACAATGTGTATGGATTGCTTTTAAATACGGGAAATTCATCCCTAAGCTTTTTTTGTGGTTAATCAAAACAAGCTGAACTATGGATTTGTTCCCTTTTGGCAGCTTTTCCCAATATGCAAAAAAATATTTCAAACGTTTTACACTACGACACAAAATGAAAAATATTCAAAAGGAAGTCGAACGGAAAAATATTTTTAGGCCCTAATTTTTACTTGTCAATTGGACTTTAACTTTAAGATTGCAAAAGTTAAGGCCTGGTTGACAATTGTCTATCTATCAATAATTTTATATTTTAAATTTAACTGAACCACCATGAATTCGTCATGCTTGCTGTGAATCTAGGTTATCGCGACTTTGAGTTTCTTCACTAAAGATAAGATAAATAAAAATGGAACAAATCTTATTCGTTAATACGAAAGGGTTTCTTGAGATTGATAACAACGAACATTCGAGCATTTCTCTAACATGAAAACAGTTAATATGTTCGGACTAACCTTCACTTGTTGTAAAGATTCTTTGTTCTCTAATGCTTTCACCATCGTTTCTGTCGGCAATATCTTTTGTCTGTTCTCTATAAACCATAAAAAAAGCACAACATAGCAATTAAATTGTTATATCCAATTAATTATATTCTATCACGTTGATTTTTGGACTTTTTAACTGAAAGTAATAGTACGTGCAACCCACTACACAACATTACTTTTATATTTTTTTTCAAATTAAACCTCAAATCAAATTTCAAATCTCAAATCAAATTTAATAAAAACTTACCATTGGCTGCCTAACCCAGTATTTTCCTTTTGGCATTACAGCATTTATCTAAACAAAATTACTTAAATAGTTATGTGAATGTTTTACAAAGATTTTCCTAAAAAAAATAAGTTTCCTCAAATAATTATTTTTTAACATAAAAAATAAATGAATGATAAACATTTATCTTATATACATTATATATATATATATATATATAACAGGCAAAGTGGATATGTTCATTTTCCTTTGATCTTACCGAAATTTTCTTTGAAGTAACTGAAAAATGCATGTCTAATATGTTAAATTTTCTGACGTTACGGCGCGACGTCAATAAGACTACTTCAACGTTAATATTCTATATTAAATAAATGAAGCCATTACAGTGCACTTAAAGCTTTGAGGCCAAATAACTTGAAAACGAGGTGGTGACGTCAGTGATTTTTTACCACGTAAGTAACTAGGGACCACCCGGGACCAATTTGGGTAAGTTTCCCAAGCCTGGGTCCCCGAATCCGTTTCGGAATGGAAAGGTTGAGGACGTCATCACAAAACCTTCAAACCCCAATATCTCTGCAACCGCCAAATAACTTGAAAACGAGGTGGTGACGTCAGTGATTTTTCACCACGTAAGTAACTAGGGACCACCCGGGACCAATTTGGGTAAGTTTCCCAAGCCTGGGTCCCCGAATCCGTTTCGGAATGGAAAGGTTGAGGACGTCATCACAAAACCTTCAAACCCCAATATCTCTGCAACCGTTTGTCAAAAGTCCATGTTCCTATACATTTTCTTGATCTGCATTTCAAGATCTATACGATGAATGCATCGGCTGTACGAATTAAGAAATTTTTTGGAACTTTTGGTAGGGACTTTGCTGACGTCAGAAAAATTTTTAAGCCCTTATATCTCCCTAAGCGTTTGTCAAAAACATACGATACCATACATTATTTTGGTCAACGTTTCAACCTCCACACCTTACAGACAACGAATGACTAATTTTAACCAATTTTCTTTTTGTATATGCACTGCTGACGTCGGCAAAAAATCTAAAGCAACCTATTTTTCCATTGTTCTTCTGCCTTAGTGGATTTTCACATGGGCTTTATCAACTAGTCTTGTATAAGTAATCAGCTAAATTTACACTGAAAACACGATTCTTATACAAGCTGGCACTTTTTTCTTCATACAACCCATCACTGCACCTAAATGAACAGGGTCACTTTAGAGAAGGATCATGCAATCATTACATGCAGTCTTTTATGAAGTTTTTTTCCAACAATTTTTTTACTTCTTTATCCACAGAGACTGTAAATACATTCTCAAACACACATAACTTACTCGTAACACACATTATATTGCCATTACAATCTATGGAAATCTATGTATAGTTAGTTAAAAAGCCTTAATGACACTGATTTCTCTTGTGTATTTAGTGTTAGTTTATTTCTTTTAATGGTTATCACTTCTGTTGTCCATCTTCTCTTTAATAATAGCCGTATTCTGTATATTCAAAATGGTTGTGCGCGGCTTTTATCAGAAAATTTTGGGAAAACCCCGCAGAATCAGATTTTTACCAATGAAGGAAAGATAAAGCAATCTGAGCTACGGCCATTTTAAAAGCTGTGGCATTGACGGTTAATCTGTTTTTGTCTTCAAAAAGGTTTTCATTTTTGTTTTTTTACATATTTTTACATGTTAAGATAAATATATTCTCACGTTTTGTAGCTAAGTACAAATCTCAAACCCAAAAATTTCTTGATTTTTGGCTAGGAACGAAGATTTTTAAGGAGCATTCTACAATCAGCTAGCTAGCTAGCCTTAGTTATTACTATTCAGTTTAGTATAACAGCTTTATATCCTAGCCAGTATTATTTATTTTTATGTTAAAGTTGTGTTTACCTAGCTAGCTCCTTAGCTACTTCTGACCAAAAAGTGAAAGTAGCCAAATGCAGTTTGGCTGCAACACAATTCTTAATTCTTATGCTAAATGAAGTTAGGCAGATACCACTTTTATTACTGTTATGAAAACTTATGGTGCAAAATAAAATTGCTGAGTATTTTTTTAACTGAACATGATAACAACAGCGGTTTCCTGGACTTTTTTTAACCGAATTTGCGATGAAGTTCTTTTGAAAAATAGTGTTACGCCTATACTCATGTGTGACATGGTAAATTGGTATTACATCTGTATGGATGTGTCACATTATTTACCCGTACTAAATGGTCAGCTAACACTCACCGGGAACATTATCCGAAAAATAAAAAAGGTTTGCCAGAAAGTTTTTGCTATGACGGGGTAACAACAAATTGTAATCTGTGTTTTTATTTCAGCTTAAGTTGTGGAAAGTTATTTGATAAAAAACATATTACACTGGACACACCATAAAGTTGTGTGCACTTCATTTGATTTACTACATACTACATAACTTTACTAAAGCGCTTTACCTGAATATGTGGCGCAGTTGACGGCTCTTATTAATCACTCATCCGGGTGTTCAACGGCGGGTAACAGTTACCTAGCCTTTTTACAGAGTGTATTCTGTTTTCTGTAAACCAAAGATGCAATGTAGTTTTTTTGAAAAGCGTATTAAGCCTAAAAGCATGTGTGATACAGTTTAGCCAGCTACAACAAAATTCTTAATTAGTAATTCTTATGCCAAAAGCAGGTAGCTACACCAGACTTATTCCGCAAAATAAAATTGCTGAGCGATTTTTTTAGCTGGACGGGCTGTTTTCTGTGTTTTCACCTAATTGGACGAAAACTTTGTCGGACAAAAGTTTTGTCCGACAAAATTTTTCGGACACCTGAAGTTTTCGTCATTTTAGTCCGCGAAAAATTTTGTTCGACGAAAATTTTGTTTATTTTGGATTTTTGTTATTTCTTATTAAAACAAAGTTTGTACAATAAAAAGTTTTCAAATCAAGTGGCAATTCAGTTGAAACGAGGCATTGATCCTGCGGATGTGAAGATTTCCTCAAAGTTGTTAGATTTAAAACCAGTCCACGCTTCCTGAATCGTTCAACTTTACCACTATTTAAGCAACGAAGCAGAAATTATCATCAACGGGTTCGATGCATCTTAATTACAAAAGCTGTTAAAAACGCACAATCTGTTGTGGACATGTTAAAAATCCGGTTACAAGCATTTAAATTCTGTAAGAAGTGAAGGAATGCTTCTGCTGTCCTTCTTCTCTTCTCTTTAATAATAGCCGTATTTTGTCTGTCTGTCCGCGAAAACCGCGTCCTGTTACAGAAACACGAAACACGAAATGCGATATATAAGGGACGGGCGACCCCGTGGATTTTTCCACGGGTTAACGGCTAGTTAATAATAGCCGTCGTCTGTCTGTCTGCCATTAAAGACGCTTCCTGTTACGAAAACATGAAATGCGATATATAAAGGACAGGCGACCCCATGGATTCTTCCACGGGTTAACGACTAGTTTGTAATAATTGCCGAGTTGTTTGGTTTTAAAAGGAATCGTAGAATCGTCCTTTTTCACTGGTGCATGACCGCTCTCCACCACGAGCCTATATCCCACTGACTCAGCCCCTGGCAAACTGTATGGTACTGTCAAAGTACACAAGCTTAAAACAGACGACGTTGCCGATTTACCTCTCAGACCAATCATCTCAAAGGTTGGAACGGCATCATACGAATCATCATTATTATAAAAATCGCTGAATGTTTTAAGGGGGCTGGCAGCACATTTTAAAAAGTCCAAATATGATGGAAATCTTTTAAAAAGTGCCAGCGCCCCTAAAATTCTTAGTGTTTTTATCATATTTTGTAAAAAGAAAACGGAACTGAGTTATCCCTATTGTGAGAACCAAACTTAACTTTGGAATAATAATGGTTTGAACTAATGTTTAAAATATGTAAACACTATAAAAAATATTTCAAAAGAAATAATATATGTTTTCCTTGTTTTAATTTCTTTCGTGTTAATTTCGTAGTCGTTAATTTTGTTCCTTTGGTAATTTCTCTGATAAGGTATGTCATTCTTGATTTTAATTCGGAACGTACCGACTTCTAAATTTAATGAATAGAAAAAGTTTTGAACGATCGTAACTTAACGGATAAACATCGTTTGCCGAGTTATTATTTTAAACAACCCCAAACCACCCTGTCTGCCTGCGTTAAATTTAAAGGTAATATTAAAACAAAACAAACCATATTTTTAATGTTTTTCTTTTTCTTTTTCCACTTTAAATTATGAAGAACGTTGTGAACTGTTATTTATAGCAGTACATTGTCTTCGTCGGCAGAGTTTGTTGCCTGTGGCAAAGCGGCTAGCGCTTACTTGACGGCTAAACAAGAGCATAATGCAGCTAATAAAGGAACTTGATCAAGTCCTCGTTACACAGGCGAGGGCGATATCTGTTGTTAATGTTTTTGCAAACTTGACTTGAAAGTTGTATTTCAAAGCAAGTTATTATTTGTTTACCCTGAGACTATATTTCATAGTGATAAAATCTTTTAAGCATTATTTTCAACGAATTGTGAAAACGTGTGGCTAATTTTGATGGAATATACTGATGCATAAGATAACTTTTAACTCAATTTAGCCGGCAAGTTACATCAATACAATTTCAATGCTTCCCTAAAAACATTTCGAAAGTTAGCTTAATTACTTTTGGTACAAACATTTTTTCTAAACTTTTTTGTCTTCCAGTTACCAACTTTTTTACTCACAGCAAAAAAGAAACAGGAGAAACTAAGGAAAAAAGAAAACCGTGTCCTTTATGGTATATCTTTTCTTTCATTAACACTTTTTGCTTTTAGCGCGCAATCAACTTGCCCGCGCTTCTCTAGAAATTGCTTGAGGAAATCAAAGATGTTTAAAATGCATTTTAGAGGTGATGACTAAAATGAACAATATTAAACTGACAGATCTTTTTTACTTTAAAATCTTCGACCAAAGATGGAACATGGGGTTGGCTATTTTTTACGCATACTTAAATGTCAAATGGGTATTGCTTGCGCTCAGCTCGCTAGTTTCAGGGGCGGCGCCACTAGGGGGCTGGGGGTTCAGCCCTCCCTCTTTGAAAGAGAAAAATAACAGAGCTTTTCTGAAGTCCAAGGTGTGGCCGTTTTACGTTGGCTTCCGTTGCGTTGGCTTGATGTAAGTAAAAAAGCTTGTATGATCTGCTGTTTTCTTTCTTTTTATAAATAACATAACAAAAGAAAACAATATTTACAATTATTTTCTCTAAAGATACGATGCGCATGGACATAATCGAACAAAAAGATGTCACACCCTTACCAAAATAAAGATATTTGTCAGGGCTAAAAAAATTCTCACAACAATTAATTTTTTGTCAGAAGGTTTGATTCCACTTCAAAAACGTTATGAGCATTTCCTTATTCTTTCTGTTTGAGAATGCGCGGGAAAGCAAATCTTGAAAGATGATGTCCGGTTCATTTTATCACAATGTCTAATGTAGAAACTTTACACAGCATAATAACTTGAATAATAAAGGACACTGAAAAAAGAAATTAATTTTAAACAAAAGATTTTAAAACTTCGTAAAACCATCTCGTACAATAAAATATATCGTAAAATTCCTAGAGTAGACATCTGCTAACGTATTTTCCAACTGCACAAAAGGCCACTCCACTAACACTTTCGCGCATTCTTTAAATTTTTCGAACTTTCTTTTTCCAAATCTTGAGACCATGAGTAATAAATACAAGAAATTGCGGAGAAAATCAAAACTGACTTGAAGTATAAGAACTTTAATTAAACTTTCTCATAAAATTTGTCCACTTCTGACACTGGCTAATTTCCAAGGTGAATTTCCATTTAAAAGCGAAAGCGGATCGGAACGGACAACATTAGCGCGCTAATAGCTAAAATTAAATATAACCCTAAACCAACGTAGACATCATAAGACGCGATGGTTAACTTGGGCTTCAACTTGTCCAAATCTAAACAGGGAAAAAAGAAACAATTTACATATTGGCCTTGCAGCATATTGCGAAAATATTGCAGCATATTATTGCCACAATATAGTTACATATAATAGATATTGATACAGTGTGAATTTATGGTAAGTCGTCCACGTATTACTTCCTGAAAAGAAGGAAATATAGTATTCAACATGCGTTAGACCTATGTACGTTCCCAAGCCTTGTAGAGATAATAATGTGCTATTCTCCATAAAGCACATTGTAGTGAGACTTATCAATGTCTGTTGTCGAGTGTAGCAAGCCCTTTCTTTCCTTGTAATACAATGTAGCAAAGCGTAATTTTTCGTAGCGATGTGTAGCAGTACGTTATTTTCTGTAGCAGGCCGTAGTAGAACGTATTTCTTTGTAGTAGAGCGTAGTAGCCTGTAGTAGCATCTGTAGTAGCCTGTAGTAGCTTGTAGTAGAGTGTAGTAGCGTGTAGTAGAGCGTAGTAGAATGTATTTCTCTGTAGTAAAGCGTATTTCTCTGTAGTAGAGTGTAGTAGCGTGTAGTAGAGCGTAGTAGAGCGTAGTAGAGCGTATTTCTCTGTAGTAGAGCGTATTTCTCTGTAGTAAAGCGTATTTCTCTGTAGTAGAGTGAAGTAGCGTGTAGTAGAGCGTAGTAGAATGTATTTCTCTGTAGTAAAGCGTATTTCTCTGTAGTAGAGTGTAGTAGCGTGTAGTAGAGCGTAGTAGAGCGTATTTCTCTGTAGTAGAGTGTAGTAGCCTGTAGTAGCTTGTAGTAGACTGTTGTAGCCTGTAGTAGAGCGTAGTAGAATGTATTTCTCTGTAGTAAAGCGTATTTCTCTGTAGCAGAGTGTAGTAGCCTGTAGTAGCTTGTAGTAGAGTGTAGTAGCCTGTTAAGAAGCGCAGGGGCTTACAGCAGTTAAGCTTCATACAAATAGTTTCAAAAAATATTCTAACTTTTCAGTTAAATTGAACTGGGGAAAACGGTGACTACCATCGCCATGATGGTCTCGCACTATATACAAACGAAAAATTATCTGGACATCTTCCCACAAAACGATTCTTATCAGTACATCAATTGTAGTTGGTAGATAAACAAGCCATGATGGCCGATTCGCCAGTGGTCATCATAATATCAGAGACAAAGAAACAAATTTAGCAGACACGCCTAAATATTCATTCTCAATTTCACATCTTGTGTTTTACTGCGCTTACCCAACGAGACATGATCAGTTTGTTTGAGTCTAACAGAATACATCACAAGCAATGTATGTTCCAAATACCAGTAGTGAAGGCGAGTGATCAGTATTACGTAAGAGATACGGTTGTTTCCGTAAATTAGACCCTTGATAAAAATTTAGAAAAAAGCTCCTGTTTCTAGAAGCAATCCATACATCTCAGATTCAGTTGTTTCGGTGGATTGGGCCATTGTTAAGCATTCAGGAAAAAACTCCTATTTCTAGAAGCAATCCATATATCACAGATGCGGTTATTTCGGTAAATTGAGCCATTGATAAACATTCAGGAAAAAGATCCTGTTTCTAGAAGCAATCCGTACATAATAGAATTACTTGTTTCGGTGAGCTAGGCCATTGATAAAAATTCAGGAAAATGGTCATGTTTCTAGAAGCAATCTATACATAACAGGTTCAGTTGTTTTGGTGAATTGGGCCTTTCATAACCTTTTAGATAATACTTTTTGACATTCAATTTTGGCCGAAATATAAAATTTCAGAACAAAAGTTACCGAATTTGGCGCTTGTCTCTGATAATATCAGTTAAACGCTCCATGTTTCTCTTGTTTCGTTCAATTTTGACAATATAAAACGAAATTTTAGACCAAAAATCACCGAAGTCGGCACTTGTCTATGCCATTATCAATTAAGCGCTCCATGTTTCTCTCGTTTCGCTTAATTTTGGCCGGAAAATGAAATGTGTCTAAGGTATTGTCACATATACGAACTCTACTTGTCTTGTTTCGATGAATTAAGACCTGAATACTTTTGTATATGCCGATTATCTCTTGGTTGAAAGAAACCTTTTTTTGTTTCACAACATTAAAACT
The DNA here is from genome assembly GCF_029227915.1 of Hydractinia symbiolongicarpus. Taxonomy (NCBI): domain Eukaryota; kingdom Metazoa; phylum Cnidaria; class Hydrozoa; order Anthoathecata; family Hydractiniidae; genus Hydractinia; species Hydractinia symbiolongicarpus. The sequence continues at coordinate 12,763,605 of NC_079888.1, forward strand.
TGTTAACGTATACCGGAACAAAGTTTCGGCAAATATGTATCACGCCGTCTTCGCTAAGGATTAATCTGTTATGCTTTCGAATATAGAAGAATCCGTTTTTTGTCAAACAATTGTTAATATATATTGAACGATTGTAGTTTATAGTTGTAGAGTCTTGATGAAATCTAGTAGTGTTTGTGTATTTCACAGACTAAAAGCTACTTTCTAAAAATATGCTCATGCACTACGAAAGTCAAAACAATTAGCATCCGTGGCATCACAGAATGTTTCACAAGAAGATTGCTACTTCTTTATGAATTGCTTTTTGTTAATATAGGAAGTTTTTTTATGATTACTTCAAAAATAATATGATCAAGCTTGTGGTCATCCTTTTTAATATATTACATAGGGAATGATATTTTGAGACATTCACTTTTCGCCCATTGTGATTGATTTTAATTTATTTCCACAAATGAATATGTATAATACAGTGTCACGTATGAGGTGTGCTAGTTTTACGTATATTATACGTCTTGTATTATTCTAAGAAGCAATTAACTACTTGTTAAAAAGGAAAAATATATATTCTACAAATAGTTGAAATATAGTATAGAGCTAATAGTTTTTCTCTTCTTGATTAAAGTAGAATGAAAAGTCCTTGCAGGCTAAAAGATTTCGGAACAAATTCAATTTATTTCATTCCCTTTATAGTTCAGAAACATACTTTAATGACTTGACACAAGTTGATAATATAAATTGACTAGTCGTTGATTAGTCGCCCGTCCTTTATATTTACCTGTCGCAGCAAAGTGGATAAAAACATATCGCATTTGATATTCGTGTTTCCGCAACATCATTTTCTAACTCAGCGGGGGGTCCGCGCAGAGACAGACAGACGACGGCTATTATTATAGAGACTAGTCGTTAGCCCGTGGAAAAATCCACGGGGTCGTCCGTCCTTCAAATTAACCCGTTGCAACAAAGTGGACAGAAATATATCGCATTTGGTATTGATGCGCATTTTAAAAATTCGTGTTTCCGTTACGGGACACGGCTTTCGCGGACACACAGACAGACAGACGACGGCTATTATTAAAGAGATTACAAACAATAGAACATACTGTGTGAAATGAGTAAGAAGGATAAGAAGGAAAACGAAGGAGGAAAAAGCCCGTTTAAACAAGATTTCGGATACGATACGAAATCTTAAAAAAATATGTAATCCCGGAAAAGAGCTATGGTAGTTCAAATAATAAATACAGACGATAAGAGCTAAATTATTCCGGGTCACTGTCTGAGCCGGACAGGGAAAAATCGCTTTCACTGTCACTTTTTTGTCAAATCATCTTCATTATCTATAGCAGATATGTTTTGATCAATGGCAATAACACCAGCAATTCCTGACACCCTTCCAACAGTTGCCTTTCCGCGAAGTCCATGCCTTCCTTCAGGATTAACCTTTTCGCCATTGGTAAGCACTGAAATATAAAAAAATGTCATAGAAAAGCATTTGAGAAACCATATCTAATCCTAAGTTTTAAAACTGCAAGAGCTGTTGTTAAGATAAGATAAGAGAAGCACACAATAAAGAAGAATCCTGAACATTTGACAAAACCAAAAAAAAATAAATATAAATATAAACTAGCACAATTAGGCAAAAGAAGCATTCAGCATACCTCATTCGCATCAAAGTTGAAGCTATTGACATCTATCTCATTTTCCAATTATACTGTAAAAAAGCCAGTAGCTAGACATTTCTTTTTTGAGTATGCTGACTTCTTCTTCACATCTTTTCAACAACTGATTTTCGTTGTCGCCACTATTTTTTAAACCCTACAGTACCTCAACCCGAATGTTTTCACAATGAGTGTAAAATCATGATATATGAAGTGTCAAGAAATGTAAAAACAATTCTACTTACCATCAATCTCTGTATTTTCCATCCATGGGAAATCAAAATCACTGTCTTCGCCAGACTTCTCCTCAACACGAGGTACACCAATGTCCCCGCAATGGTGTTATAACATTTCATGAAGTCTTTATCAACGTCTCCACAGATTTACATACTATGTAATTCAATCCTCCTTTTATTATCTGCCTTCTTTGTTTCTTGTTTGTCCTTATATGCATTGCTTCTGCCCATGAAATAAGGTGTCGTTGTCCTTTTCTCTTGCTGTTGTTATTTTCAAGTTTTTCACGGAGCAACTTTTCCATTTTGCTAGCAGGATAATTCTTTGTTGAGATCCACTCTAGATCTTTTGCATGAAACAAGAAGATATATTCAGATGATAGAATATATCTTACCTACTTTAATCATAGAAACTTTGCAAGATTGAATTGAATTGAAAAAAACGTTCGAAAAGTGAATTTAAATTTCATGAAATAGATTTTCGCAGTTTATTGTTTTTCACTTTCATATTAGAATCTTGATTACCTGTAAATAAACATTACCTACGTCCCCTAAACGACTATCGTGCAGAGAAACGCACAGTTCTGTGAAAAAACGAGTCTGTCTAGCCACAAATTTAGCCAGGAGACCCAGCGTTTTCCCTTCAAACCGCCTTTATGATCAATTTTTTCTTTCTCTATCAAAGAAAGCTTAAATAACTAGGCTAGTCATAAAGTATGATATGAAATGTTATGGATGGTTGAGCTGGCTATCCTGGCTACAGACTCAGCCTAGTGTAAGTGGCGGCTTCTCAAGTTTGTAGATGCCTGATGATGACGTTAATAAATAAATCTTAGTGTTATATTTCCTTGTTTGAAACAGGGAAGAGGATGGGAACAAGGATGCAGTAGTCCGTAAACCGCGGAACGCCCTGCAGTGCAGCGGATAGACGCAGCAGTGATGCGCTCCGTCCTGACATAGTCACCAGGTCTCTATATTATATGGATTCTCGGATCTCCCGAAAAAATCATCAATATATCCATTTTTCATACATATGGTCAATATATCAATATTTAGAAGCCCGTTCATTCCAGTGCATATGGACATAATATCAATTCTACATTATCGATATATTGTCCGTTTTTTATAGTGAGTATGTTGTAAAAACAAAGCCCTTAGAAGTCAAAAATGTCTTAAGGAGAACATTTTAAACCTTGTCAAAACCCAACAACTTTACTATTCAAATCTGGCTGTTCAAATCTTCGTTGTCGAACCATTAAAAAGCAATGTAAAGAGCCTTAACTTTTGATTAATCACGGTAGAAAAATTCGAAGAGCTTAAATTTCTGATTTGTTTCCATTTTAAAAAAGCAGCAAAAGATAAATAAGAATCTCCTCCATATCGTTACTTATCGGTACTGGCTTGGATAGAACTTGATGATGTGGTTACAAAAGACTGGGTAACAAAGCGTACGGCGGTTCTTATGATCAATGGCAATTAAAAATAATTAAAATACCGGAGATTAATGTAGCTTATTCTATTACACCGCAATTTTGCACACAAAAAGATAGAATAAGTGTATTACTGAATGAATCACAAATTTTGAATTGATTTGGATTATTGTTTGTTGCAGTATGAAACTAATTACTGCACACCATGTTGTTCTTTAATTTGAACTACCACCTTTTAAAGATGGATTGGATTCGAACCAATAACTTTCATAGTCTTGCAACAATAGACTTAATTTACTTGGAATTCACAAAATTCAATGTCACTTCAAATAAAAACACATCATAAAGCTTGTTGTTACAAAATTAATTGTGAGTTAAAAACCGTAGCTAAGTATTACAGGTTTGTTGAAACTGTTGTCTCCTTGAATTAACAAACTTTAGACTTTCGCCAAATTTTTTTCTAAAGTAAAGGGTGTAGCCACCTATCTGAAAACTTTCTTTTAGCCAACTGGTTTTCGGCTATTTTCGCTTTTTAGCCAGACTTTTTTAAAAATTCACGTTAATTTAATGTCCCTTATTAAAGTGTAACGTAAATATCCAGGACGTTTAAAAAGCTACTAGTTGTATTTTTCTGACATCGCAACAGCGATTATAGCCAGGGACGAGGTTGTATTATTATAACCTCGCTACGGACGACGTTGTACTTATATAACATAACACAAGTTCAGCTGGGAAGAGGCCAGGGAAGGGCTGCAGAAAGTTAGTATGTATCACCATGCTCGGCAGCATGGCTGCATGTATTAATGTAACTGTGTCTCTTTTATTACTTGCAGAGTAATTAATTACCCAATGGGTTATGGCATATGCTCGTCATTCATAAAACAACGCATCCATCCATACCGTACCGTACGCATTTAATTTTTGCAACGTGAAATTCATCGTTAAACAAATTTTGAAATTCTGGTTAAATACTAAGAATTAAAACGCAAAGGCCTACTAAATATCTCGATTAACATTTAAGGTCTTTTTTTATCACATGAAATGTGTACAAGTGTTCTAAATTTTAACGAGTTTGTTCGGAAACAAAAAAGCAAGGGGAAACTTTATTCTAGTCAGTACACAAGCAAGCGAATTGAATTAAGTAATTGGGAAAGATGTCCTATTAGGGTAAATATTTAGGCAATTAGCCTGGCACATCCACACCTACACATACAATACTGAAAACAAAATTTAGGAAACCATTCCCGCAATATATACGATATTGAATGTTTTGTGAAGCTAAACAAGGCAAATCTTATTCTGATTAAAAAACAATTAGACAAGTAGCGAAACCTATCAATTCATCATTAAAAAAGTATTTTGGGGAATAATCTTACGCAATATAAAAAAAAGAACAGAATAAAAAACGGTCCAACGATCACTTTTTTCTACTCACAAATCGAAAGGGCGAGTAGCACGCGCGTGCGTATATCATTGCATGTGCATACATCAAAGATTTTGTTAAAGCTCTCTCGAACCTTGTAGGAAGAAGCTCGTACCAAATGAAATGTTCAATGTTCTAGCAAGCGAATAAAAAAGCCTTTCTTCTACTTTGTAAACAGGCAAGGGAGCAAAAGATCCTGACATACAACTTAAAAGATATCTGATAAAAACGCTATCGCGAAAGGTGAAGTATTAAATCTCTTGGTCGGCCAATTCGAGAAAAGACTTTATTCCACTCAGAAAACAGGCACGGGAGTGTTAGACCTATCCATACATCATTTGAAATGAGAATTTTGGAAGTTGCCTTTCACGCTGAATATAATGTTAGATATCCATCCATGCACTACTAAAAAGGAGATTTAGCTAGTAAGCGAATCAAAAGCGAAACTTTATTCTACACCACAAAGAAGCAATCAAGAAAAAGACCCTACCATATATGTCTAAAAACACTTCATTCCACTCCGATAACAATCACGCGCGATAATATCAGATGTCCTAGCATGTAAATTCACGGGAAGACTTTATTCCACTCAGTAAGAAGCAGAAACAAGGGGGACCGATCCATACCACCATACAATATTAATAGGATATTTTGCAAAATACCTTCAGGCGGAAAAACATACAGCATGTCCTAGCAGACCTGTGTATACAAAATTAGTTCTACTCAGTAAACAACCAATCAAATGAGAGATCCATCCATACCTTATAAAAATAGAGATTTTATCAATATACATGCATCATTTGAAAAACGCATTTTTTGATCTTACCCTTCGCGCGAATTAAAATATTTAGCACGCCAACCTTAGATGTTCTAACAGCTCAATTCACGGAATACTTTATTCGACGCAGTAAAAATGAAGAAATGTGGGACACCTATCCATACATCTATCAAAAGAGAGATATTGAAACAAGCAGTAGAGTTGAATAACTATCCATACACAAATAAAAACGATATTTTAGAAAAATACTTGTGTGTATCATATGTTTTTTTTGCTGTTCATAGGAAGCAGTGTAATGTGATTTTGAACTTTCAATATTTTTAAAACTAAAACCTTATGACAAAAATGATAAAAATGTATATGGACTTTTTTTGTTCGTAGCTGTTAGAAAAACTATTGGAGGGACATAGTTATTAATATAGTGTAACTAGCTAAATAAAATTGAGTTATGACTGTTATGGTTGCTACGAAGTTAAGTTATATTCTGCTGTCCTAGGCCCGTTCTTAAGGCTCTCTAGCCATTGAACGCTACGACTTTCTCATAATAACCGGTTGAAAATAGCTATTAGGTAATAATAGTATGAATAGAATTTGATTTAGCTAATATTGGGTATATTTTGACTCCTAAAAAGAAATAGTACTCTAGCATTTTTTTTTTTTGCAAAACAGTAAAATTTGTTGAGTTATTTCTAAAAGGTTTTAGTAATTCTAATAGACTAAGGCATTTCACAAGATAGTTAGCGTATTGCTCTGAATAGACCCGTCATCATGCTCCATCCATACTACACGAAGGTAGCATAGAAGCACACAGTATGTTACAAAAAAATTATGGTCCTTTTTTGAACATTATATTTAATTAAAACGTATATACAGTTGACTCTCTCCAATCCGAATCTCTATTATCCAAATCTTTAACTATAATCCAAACAAATTAAAAATCAGCGTCGATTTTCCTTAAGAAACTCTCATAATCTACTTTCTACTATCCGACTCTCTGTAATCTGAAAGAGAATTATCCCCCTTGAGATTCGGATTAGAGAGAGTCAACTGTACATACATTTCAATAAAATAATTTGTTATAATTTTTCTATACCGAAATATCGCCGCTTTATTAAAAGAAAAATGCTATTCAGTTGATGTCGACATAAGTATGATATATAAAGGTAGCAGAACTACTTTAGGATCCACTGACAGAGATGCGACAAGGTTAGATGAAAAGACTGATCGACTTCCTCGAACACATATGCATATAGACTTGATAAGCGCAAAACAAATGTTACGTCATATCCATGCCGAAAGTTTTAAAAAATGTTGTTTACGCTTTTCAGAAATCATTTCGGAAAGCCGAGTATAGAACTTTTGACACACGCGACCCATTCCGCCACACACGGATATCGCTAGTGGCGTTAAAGTTTCATGCTCTACTTGCAAAATAAGTTTATTGTAATTTTTCTTTTTTTCCTTTTTATTTACATCATATGCTTTTGGTAGCACACCTTCGCATCTAAAAATGCCATTTGACCAGTGTTCCAAAAGCCTCTTGTGCATACATAACTCTCGATTCCTGAGAAACATTCGCTGTCCACTGGCTCAATGGCTCACCAGGTAACTGTTGTAGACACGGTTCAATGCGTACATCATGACAAACCTCTTTTAGTTACATCCCAGTGACATTACGGATTTCATTGTCTAAGCGAAAGGAAGCCACATTATTTGCATGACAAAGCATGATCAATTGTGAACTTGAAATTCGAATCTGAGCCCAGAAGCATAGCTTGTTAATTGTGTATCTCTCGTTCCTTGAAGGTAGTCAGTCAACTAGATACACTGCTTCCTGGTTGATATCGTTCAGTCTGATTTCCTGCTTACACATTTCACTTCTGACATGATCAAGAATGACACTAATCTTAGCAATTTATTTTGTTTGATTGTTTTTTCTTTTGTTTCAGTTCTGGATCTTCTTCATATTGTCGAGTCTGTTTTTTTATTTGTTTACCAAGATATTCAGTTATTTGTGATAAGTTTTAGAATATTCGTAAGACGACCAAGTTTAACCGGGAGTGACAGCAGTTGTCTCTCGTTATTGTTTACTTTAATACCTCCCGTCAGTGCTGGTATTAATTCGAATTAATAACTACGAGTACTTCTTCCAATAATTATATATGTGTGGTATGTTCGCATACAGTATGTTAATTTATGCTTGTAGCCAGCCACTGATAAAACAACTTTATGTCCCTTGCGACTCTGTTTTAGCAATTTTACTCAGCATCTTTAATTCATTAATCCAATCTTCTACCTTATCCAAAATATATCCACCTTTCAAGCTTCTTGAACCAATTACATTATTACATTATTACCAATTACATGTTACAAACTGCGGTGTGATAAATTAGTTTCCTCAAAAAATTATTTTTTTAACTAAATTTTACTTATTGGATTTGATTTTCACATGGCAACTACAATCATGTTCATAATAGTTTTGGAAAAACCACTTTCCCCCTCCCCCCACTCTTCAGTGTTGGTTGGAGGTCTTTTCCAGAGTCGCCGGCAGTATTTTGGGGCACAAATCAACACAAAATCAACACTGACTGTTGGGGGAGAGGGGGGAAACTCTGAAAAAAGCCTCAAAAGCCGTTTTTCCAATAATTTATGAACATGATTGTAGTTATAGCTCAGCAAAACCTGAATAACTGAACGTATATCCCGAGTAAATTAAAAAATTTCCTTCTTTCATTTCTTTTCTTATAGTTACCTCTTTTTTTGAAACATTTGTTTGTAAAATTTTTTGAATTGATTTGCATTATTGTTTGTTGCAGTATGAAACTAATTACACACCATGTTGTTCTTCCATTTGAACTACCACCTTTTAAAGATGGATTGGATTCGAACCAATAACTTTCATGGTTTTACAACAATGGAAATATTTTTTAAATAACATAACACAGAAATACAAAAGGTCACACATAGTATCAGTATTTACACAAAACTAATTTTGTTACCAGAAAACTTCCTTGTCCCACTCTTCCAAGAATCATTTTCATCAAAGTTTTTTTTGGTTTTACCTGCATTAGAAATACAAAAAAACAAACAAAAAAAACAGCAAAAATTACCACCAAATTGATTAACATAAAAAGCAAAGTATAAATTAGAACAGAAAAATCCCGAGAAGAGTTGTGAACAAAAAACATTGCGCATCATCATTAAATTAAAACAACAGAAATTTATCTAGTTTTTAAAATCATTACACTGTAAAACTAATTCCACCACTCCACGACTGTTATAAATTAAAACAGGATGTAAAAGTTTCAGAAATTGCTTATTCAATTTTTCAGCATAAGTCGCAATAAAGCCTTGAGGTAGGAAATTAGCTGACTGAAAAGAGGGATATACTTCAACTTAGGGGTATTTCAACTGGCAATATTACCTGTACATATAACATCCCTCCTGAAAGTCAATATACTGAATAAAAATTTGACTACTTATTTGAATAATTATGGTACCAAGTTAGCAGTATCTCTACACTGTCTCAGTTTAACAAGTATTGTACAGATTTCAGACATGTCTAGCCTAGTTAAAGGGGAACTCCAGTAAAAATCACTTTTCTTTTTTTTGTTTGTTTTATACGTACTCAGAAAAGCATAAGAAATCAAAAAAAAACTTACTTTACTTGTTTTTCTTATTTAAAATTGTTGTACAAGCCTTCGCATATTCAATTTTTTTCTCATAAAAAACAGACAGGCGCGATTTCATTACGGACCGGACCCGATTATAAATAATGACATCACATCGTGCAGAAAGTTTAAGCGAGCGCATGTTAAGACCTATAAATACAGCTTACATTAAATCGCTTTTTGTATGTAATTTACGTTTAAATCTTTAAAAAATGGTTAGTTGCTCTGTGTTTCTATGTACCGATCGATCAGAGAAGTGTAAAGAAATAAGTTTTCACAGAATCCCGTCTGTGAAAAAAATAGAACTCAAAAACGGCTAAACAAAATACGTTGTGCAGGTGATCTACCAAGCGATCAAAGTTTTTATATTTGGTTGGCGCACTTCACAGATAGTTCTTTTAAAAGATATCTGCAGGAAATAAACTTCCATATTAAGATACTCTGCTACTTTGTAAAAATGCCATTTTAGCTAGTGAACGCGATTAAAGTTTCTCATTTCTTCTTATCTCAATATTTGTACTTATATCCACAGAACTCAACCAAATAACGTTTTGTACATTTTTATATTAAATAAGAGAACATTATACGAATTTCCAATACAAACACCGACAAAAAAGCTTTCTAGTTACACATGTATCTTTCGTAGCGCTCAAGTTTCTATTCTTTGTTTTTCAAAAAAGAAGCTTTTTTGATGGAAGGACATGCCAAGTATTTTCAGGAGGTAAATGTACCCATTTTCTTCAATCTTTGTAACTTTATAATGGCTGCATGTAATGCTGATAATGCAGTTTCTAAAACAGCTTTGTCAAAACAACCACTTGTAAGTCAGTAGCTTCTGCAACACATTTATGACTTACCATAATCATAAGATTGATTTTTATTTATACAATAATAATACCCCGTTTTACCAACTTATCTAGCCCGAACATATTGATTTTATATCACGCATTTCAATGGTACTCCATCACGGAGAAAATTTTAACGTTACATAAAATTTGTTTACATTTGTGCGCAAAAAAGCGCGTGCAGAGGAAAAATATTGCTGAACTGTAAAAAAAAATAAATTGGCTTGTAAAGTATAAAAGATTTTTTAATGAAGCAAATGATAAAGTTTTTTGACGAAAAGAATGTTAAAAAAAGCGATTAAGTATATTTATTTCTTAAAAAAAAAAATATTTTGCTAAGAACGTTGCTTGAGCCAGTAAAAGACACCTCATCACTTTGCATCATTATTAATTTCTCCCTTGTGAGACAGAAGAGGTTCGAAGTCGTGTGGCTGTAGCTTTGTAAAGTCTTTCTCATGAAGAGAATTATCCGATTCTATGTTTTATATAACATTTTTTTTTAAATATTTTTTTTTCACTGGAGTGCTCCTTTAACTAAGTTTTCTTTGAGATATTAAAATTGAGTTTTTTATATAATAATTTTTCAGTGCAACCCGAATTAAAATCAACCAATATGCATAAAGCCAGCATGGCCACATCTAACATTAAAGAAGAAAAGATTTCCCAATAATGATCACGTGAGCAAAGAACAATAGAAGTTTTTGCCTTAAAGTATTGTCCAAATTTCTTTCATACAAGACAAAAAATATCTTCAGATCAATTGTATTTCAAGTGGCAAAAAGTATTCCTACTACTAAGTGAACACACAGCACTATTTGTCTTTCTTTAAAAAATAAGCTTACTCAAAATAATTAACAAAATTCAATCTAGCTCAGGCTACAGAAATATAATTATATGCTTAACTCAGATATCTTTGAATAGATGACGTACACTGTCTCTTTTTTTCAAAAATAAATATAAATGTGCCAGCTCTTTCAGAACATGTATTCAGTATGGAATTAGCTGCATTTCATGTTGGTGGAAATTATATTTAAAAAAATATTCTCTTTATATAAAAAATCAACCCTGGCCTACTTTTCCACCACATCAGATTTTAAAAACTAACGTTTTCCTCAAAAAATTATTTTTTAATCTTTTTATAAAATTATTATTCAGCAGATAATTGAAAAAAAAAACACCAATTTAAACTTTTTAATAGGAAATTTCCACAGTTAATGTGTACTATTAATAGCATGGCTTTCCAATGAATGGCAGTAATAAGTATTATGACAATCAACAGCGCAAGTTATTGTTGCCAGAAATTGTATACTGGAAAGAATCAATTTTTATATGTAAATTATACCTATTATCATCATTTTCCTCAAAAAGTTATTTTTTGGTCCTATAACAGCAGATCACTGAGAATTTACGGAACTAAAAATCTTGTGGTAACATTTTTAAAATTAAAAATCTTGATTTTGTAAACATTAAACGCACAAATCCTAACAAATTATAATTTTTTTAAAAATAAATTGGAATGATCATCTGTTTTAACCCTATTCGGTCCGGGGTTTTTCGCACAAACTATGACTGGGGGGGGCGGATTCCGATTTAAAAATGCCACTATCTGCTTGAAATATAATTACTTTTGTTCTAGAGCGAATTTTTACATTCTGTTTGAAGTTTCTGAAAGCTAAATAAAAGTTATTTAACATATCTTCCGGTTTTTACATGGATCGGATAAAAAATTGCCAAAAATTTCCAGAAAATCCGTTTTTTCCGATTTTCGGGTAAAATCCGACAAAATCGGGAAATCGAATTAGTCACGTGTTCAAATTATTCCAAATGATTCTTCTTGATAAAACAAAGTTGTGTTGCAAGTTTCAAGTTCTAAGGATAATCCTAACAGGAGTTATTATATTTTCCCCATTATAAGGATTTCATAGAGATTTTTAGGAGTAGTTTCGAGTAATGGCCAATATCAAAGCCTCTGAAAGGTATGGGACCTAAAAAATTAGCATGCAGGTGTCTAATAGATAAATGTTAAAACTCAGTAAGTATCATAGCCATATAACAAAGCAATCAGGAGTTATTAAAAAAAAACCGTCAGGGGGGGTTAAAATTTCAAAATATAGGTCTATACTTCAAGTTTAAGTATTTTCCAGGTTATTTGAAACCCTGGTTTGTGTAAAGGAGGAAATCTCGAGGTTACTTGTGGGGCCGTAGATTAGTGGTTATAGCTCTCGTACTCTGACCGGGGCTCGATTCCTCTTGATGGAGATTCAACATGGGTGAGTGAATCTGAATGTTACCATAGCCCCGGTTTAATTGGTTACCAGAAGTTCAGAATAAAAGAAGTGAAGTTTATTCAAAAGAAATACCACAGCCCATTTATCTTTTATCATTCAGCACAGTGGGTGTTCTTTTTAACTTACTAATTACAGGCTTTTTATTAGTAGCTAGCTAAACATTGGCTTTATAGTAAAAATAAATATACAGCTACTTTACCACCGAAAGCCTCAATACAAGCTGGAATTCAGAATTGACAGTTCTTTATGCATTTCAAGCCTTCAAAGAGTGGAAACACTTTGAACGATAGCTGGCATCCAAATTACATAAGGCGGACGTCACAAATATCGGGTGTTAGAGTCATTTGAGCACCAAAAATAGAGTCGGTCGGTAGATCGGCGAATGATAACTCAAAATTTCAAAAAATTTTATCCAACCATCCAGCCATTAACGCGCGCCATTAAATCGCCGATATTTAATGATAACTTTGGCATCTCCGGCAGTTTCCGCGTGAACACTTTTCACATTTTAAAGCGAAGCACAACAATCGCTGCAATCGCTGTGGAGAGACAACAAGCGTATAATATTTTTTGTCATTTTAGTTTTTCCGACTCAGTATATCAAAAATTTCGATCAAAAATTAGGGTCAGTCGGGTGACTCTAACACCAAATATTTGTGACGTCTGCCTAATCATTAATAAACAAATACTGACCGGTTTTGATAACGTACTGTGAAATACAAAGCCTGGCTCAAAAGTACAGACCAAGCTTGTGAGGTCTGTGCCCCTGACAAATGGCTTTGTATTTTACAGGGCAGAATCAAAACCGGTCAGTAGCCATTTTATAGCTGAAATCTATTCTCATCTTTAAAACAACAATCAAATTTTGCACATGATTAGATGGAATACCAATACATGGAATCACAGTCCTGATATTTACTTGCGCACGCATCTAAGTGATTATGTAATGCCCGATGCGCACGCAGAAATGGAGGTAAAAATGTAAACAAACTAATCAGAAAAGTTACCTCAATTTCTGCGCGCGCAGGAAAAATACGGCACTATAATTGAGTGTATGGCAAATTTTAATCCACAACTACTTAAATTAGAATGTACAGTTCAAATTTTAAAGGGAGAAGAAAACGTTCGAAATTACGTTAAAAACGAACCAACCAAAAAGGGTATTTGTTTCAGTTATTTTAAACCGACTTACCCTTCCAAACATTCCAAGTCAGCTCTTCGTCTGAATCAAATGTCTTTTCGCATGTTACGCAGAAGCAAATTGTATGTTCAGCAGTGGCTTTTACTTCTACTTTTTGCTCATGAGCAATCAGAGCTCTTACAGCCAACGTTCCATGTGATCCAGATGTTGGAAGCCCACGCTGGGAAAGGAAAAATTGAAGTTCAGCCATAGAAAGTTCTAAAAAATTCTGCAAACATTTAATATCTTCAACCGAAGCCATCAAGCTCACTTGATTTAACTTTTTAGCTTTTTTAATTAATTTTTTTGTGTAAAATATATAAGAATTGATTAAAAATTAACTTGTATAAACAGGAAAACCACGCCACCACATAAACTTCGCATCTCTGCTAGCAGCGGTGTTGTATTTTGTCATAGTGATTACCCAGAATGCTTTGCGCAACCGTGAAAGATCTATTACGTCTACCATTAATGATCGATTAGGCCCCTGGGGGCTTATTTGTCAAAATGGGTTTTGGGGGACAGGGCTTATTCGGGAGGGGCGTGGCGGGGGGTTAAATGGGAGGGGACTTATAAAATTATACAAAAGTCTTAGTGTGCTAAAAATAAAAACAACAATTTTAATAAACACAACATATATTTCTAAAGTATAATAAAAACAAACACTAATCGATCTCAATATCACTATTGCCTTCTTCGTCCTTGTCTACGATCGTCTCTAAGGGAGCCGCATCAATCATTTCCTCGGCATCTGGGATAAATGGGTTGTCTTCCGTCTCGTTTACCAGTTGTATTTGTTCATTGAGCATTGAGGGTATTTCGAACTCGTTGGGTGAGCGCAGAAGAACACAAGATGTGAAATTGAAAAGGAATATTTAGGCGGGTCTCCTAAATTTGCTTCTTTGTATGTGATATTATGATGAACACTGGCAAATCAACGTTTATGCCTTGTTTATCTGCCAACTACACTTGATTTACTGAGAAAAAGCTCTTTGTAGGATGTAAACATATCCAAATTAGTTTTGCTTCACCCAGTGAACGGCTATCATGAATCGCGTTTGAACATATAAACTACATTGAAAAGGCTTCATTTATTTTTTCCATGAAGACTTTTGTAGTGTTTTCGCAAATACTAAACATGGTAGAGCAATTTTAAAGTAACAATTTCTGCACTTGAAAATTATGAAGTATGGATGACATTACACACTGGTTGTTCACGTTCCAGCTCAAAGATAGAAATTTCGACTATTCTTTCATAAAACCGCAACTAGACATTCAACAATCAAGAGCAAAATTAATATCCCCAAAGTAACTTGTGAGGAATTGACGATTGATGTATGAATACAAAGCATAATAGTGAACACTCATGGTATTTAGGACATACATTGCTTGTAATGTATTCTCTAAGGCTCACACAAACGGATCATGTCTCGTTGGGTAAGCGCAGTAAAACACAGGATGTGAAATTGAAAATGAATATTTAGGCGTGTCTGCTAAATTTGTTTCTTTGTCTCTGATATTATGATGACCACCGGCGTATCAGCCATCATCCCTTGCTTATCTACCAACTACAAGTGATGTACTGATAAGAATCTCTTTGTGCGAAGATGTCACGATAATTTTTCGTTTGTATATAGTGCGAGACCATTATGAACGCCTCTTTACTACAGAGAAATACGCTCTACTACAGGCTACTACACTCTACTACAGAAAAATACGCTTTACTACAGAGAAATACATTCTACTACGCTCTACTACACGCTACTAATTTCCTATTTCTCTATTTTTATTGTTTAAGTTTTATTCCATGAGTTACTAAAACTAAGGTTCACAAATATAATTTTTTAAAAAAAATTCTTGATGATTTGAATTCTGATCGATTTCCATTTTCTCCTTAGAGAAAGCCTTTGTCTTTATACCACCTGTTAATGTTGCTGATAATATCTTACATTCTTATATTACTTTCTTAATGACTAGTACTGTAAATAGTTTTTAAAAAAAATAAAAAACAAGAATTTCCAAGAAAGACATATTTTCTTCAACCATTGTCTCATTATGATGTCATTACTTCCTGTGATGACATATCAACTTAAATATTTTGTCACTAATTAAGTCACAACATATTGATGCTTCTTTGTGCCAAGTTTTGTCACTTAAAACCAAACTGAACAAAAGTTACAGCCCGCAGGCACTTTATGCCCCCCCCATACTTACAAGGGTCAAAAAAGCCCATACAAATAGTCGTTACCATAGTGATCAATTATTATGCAGAAGTATAAAATTTCTGTAAGAAACTTAAAAGCTCTTTCACAGTGTTAAATTTTTAAGAGAGTATCACTTACATTTTAAATCTCTTTTACAAAACTATAAAGGATGTGGGATGGAAAGCACGCTTAGCGTGGAGAGGAATGTTTGATCTAAAAAAGCTTTTTTCTTCTTCTTGAGAGAATGAGTAGAACGCAAGTTATGATGAGTATTCTGACAATTGGAGGTTAAAAATTGTGGAAAAAATTTTAATACTAAATAACTCCAAAAGTAAAAAACAATAAGAAAAAATTAAAAAAGCATTTTTAGATCAATGTCTTGTGATCACAAAAAAGCAAACAGCAAACTTCAGAAATTAGTAGTTTTGTAAAAGAGATTGCATTTGTAGGAGAGGGGTAATTTTTTTGTGTCTATTAAACCTTCAAATTTTATTTTTTCTTAATAAATAAATATAGGTAATCATATAGGCTTTCTAAAAATATATACATTAATATATCAAAATAAAGTTTTGGTGAATTAAAAGCATTTTAAAATATCACATCTTTTTTGTATATTCATGCCTTAACCTTAAACTTACAGTTTATAAGTAATATGAATTGATAGAGTATAGAGATTATCATAAATCTGTGTATATATATAAAAAAGTAAACTCTTTTTAAAGTCTGGATTTCAGCTGCGAACGTGCTTAATTTTTGGCAAAATCTCAGTCTCAATGTTCGTAAAAGCCAGGTCCTAATATATTTTGGTTTCTTTCATGAAATCTTGAAAATTAATCTTGCAGAATTGTTCAAATTGTTTATTTACAGAAAATAATCTCCATGGCATTCTTTTTTGTTTTTGACCCCACAAAAAAAACTCACATTGTTTTCATTTGTTAAAGTTCGATATGACAAGCATTCCGTGGACAAAATTTTAGAGAAATTTTTTTTTTACTCAGTACGTCAGTAACCATAGAGTTATTTTTTTTCAAGCAACAATTTTTAAATTGTTTTGTGAAGTGATCCTCTTAAGGAAAAATGTTTTTGACTGAGTGAAATCACTGGACGATTTCATTTGCCTGAAAAATACCAAGATGGTAACTCTCTGAATACAAAATTTAAGAATTAGGATATCATCCCTTTTGTCAACCTTATATTTTGGAATTTTTAACAATTTTTTTTACCAAATATAATCTATGATAGAGGCCTAAAATGTGACACAAATAAGCAAGAACATTCCAAGGAAAGTTTAAAGTCCAACATTCCCCACCAAATTAAATTAGTATACTAATTCTGAAATCACAAATGTGTAAAATGTGAGTTATGTAATCCTGGCTAATGTTTTTTTCACAGATGTTGTTTAAAAAAAAGGTACACTGGAGACACAGGATATATACCAGCAACATCACCAATTTTTGTAAACAGCTTCAAATTTTACGTTTGTTTGGAACAAGTCAACAAGCCAACTAGCTAGCTACCCATATCATTATATTCAAATCTAGCTAACACCTAGCTCATTTAACACCAAGAATAATACACAAAAGCATTAGAATGGCCCAGTGATGCATACTATTATCCCATATTATCACCAAATGGTTATAACAATCTGTATGACAAATTAACTTGGCAAATATGGCAAGTAAACAAACCATGTTTGCACTACTTCGCTGCAAACTTAAAATTCGCTTATAAGTAATCTCGTTTTCATGTTATTCGGTATTATATAATATATTATATAAGTAAACCAGTCGTGATTTGTTTTAGGCATGGTGTTTCAATGCAATAATATATTTGGCCTCATTTTGAGCTACGCAGACCCACACAGTGTGCCATCTTCCCAATTTCCCTCACATGGCTTGGGTTAACCCAGGGCTATGGTAACATTCACTCGCCCATGTTGAATCGCCGTCAAGAGGAATCGAACCCCGGTCTCTCGCACAGAGTACGAGAGCTATAACCACTAATCTATGGCGCCACAAAAATAAATCTTACAAATATATATACTTATGGGGACCCTTTTTCAAAAATTTACCAAATACTTACTTAAATTAATGAATTCCTTCAAGAAAAAGAAGAAAAGGGGAAATCTATGAATTTCAATAATATATACCTTAACCGTATTTATGCAGAGGCAGGTAAAATCAACCCACTCACAACTTAAAAAGATGCTGATTTCAAAAGGTCACCTAAATTTTCCTTAAATGTCCTGATTTTTCTTCTCAAATCATCTGAAAAAAATTTTAACATTTGGTTATTTTTTTATAGTTTTTATATTGTTTATTTTGAATCACCACTATCAAAGCTCCTCAATTTTGTTAAAGGGGAACTCCAGTGAAAATCACTTTTTTCTTTTTCCTTTTATACGTACTCGAAAAAGCATAAGAAATAAAAAACAGCTTACTTAACTTGTTTCCTTATTTAAAATTGTTGTACTAGCCTTCGCATATTTATTTTTTTTCTCATAAAAAAACAGACATGCGCGATTTCATTAAGACTGGACCTGATTATAAATAATGACGACACATTGTGCAGAAAGTTGGAGAGTATATATATATATTAAATATAAACTTATAGTTTACATTTAAATTGTTTGTTTTTGTATGTATTTAACCAATCGATCGGAGAAATGTAAAAAAGTTAGTTTTCATAGAATCCCGTCTTTAAAAAAGAAAGAATTCAAACAAAAAATGACTTAAAAAAATGTCGTGCAATCAAAGTTTTTATATAAAAAGTAAGAAAGATTTTTTACTGAATTTTTGACGAAAAGAATGTAAAAAAAGCGATAAAATATATTATATATGGCTGTAGCTTTGTAAAGGTTATGTAATGTTCGTCATTATAACAAGACATCTTATCAACGAACAATGCAAACAGTAAGTAAACAAAACTTTTAGAAGGCGAGCTACCAATCTTACAGACTTTCTGCACGATGTGGCATAAGCTTATTTATTAGGACTTATTGAAATTAAAAAT
This sequence comes from Hydractinia symbiolongicarpus, assembly GCF_029227915.1. Taxonomy (NCBI): domain Eukaryota; kingdom Metazoa; phylum Cnidaria; class Hydrozoa; order Anthoathecata; family Hydractiniidae; genus Hydractinia; species Hydractinia symbiolongicarpus. The sequence goes on from NC_079888.1 coordinate 12,782,324, forward strand.
GTTTTGTATAATTAGTTCTTGCAAAAATAATTCTATAAAATATCCTGTAATGGTTCTGCTGTTTTACGTAACAGAATGTCTAAGGGAAGCTTTTATGATATCTGAAGCTGTCTACATATATATCCTTCTCTTTAATTCTTTGTTTTTTTCATGGTTCAAAACACCACAAAAATAAAAAATCTTTTCATAAATTTGATTTGAAACCTTACAATTTTCATAAGTTTTCAGAGTTTTTTTTTAATAGAGTTTACCTAGCTAGGTACTAGCTAGCTAAACTATATTAAAGTATTATGTAACCTGCTAAAAAAAGGAACATATTTTTTAAAAATTGAAAGACGCTTATTACAGTTACCAAGATAATTTTTCTTGCATATTTTCTGGAACATAAATTAGAGTTCTGCTTTTGTTAGTCGCATAAATTAACGTGTTCGCATAATCTGGCGATATATTGGCGAAAAATCACTAAATCATACCAAGGTATTTTTCGTTGTCTTCTCTCATATCAAAAAGACAAAAAAACCTGGGGACAAGGGTCCATATGTTTAATACTCCACAATAACTCTTTTGAATGTAAATGAACTTTAGAATTAGGTTTTTACATGTTATGAAAAAATTTCTCTTCTCAGCTAAAAAGTTTTTGGATATAGATTGCTCTACAACTAATAAAATAGCTTTGTTTTAATTTTTTTTGGAGTATCCCAAGAGATCATGTTTCCATTACCGATGTTTACTGTTGCACAGTGTCAAGTTAATTTTAAAGATAATAAAAACAACTTTAAGAACCATTAATATTTTTAGAGAAGGCAGCTATACACCTACTAAACATTTCCAAAGTTTAATGTTCAACATAAAAATAACTTTTCATAATTTTTTAATTTACCAGGGAAAACTATATATTTAAAACAAGGAAGATAAGTCAATTTAACAGCTCTTATTTAAATAAAAAACAAAATGACAAACAGAAATTTTATGCCAATGAACAGGAATCGAAATAACTACCAGTCATCGGTCATGACCAACCAAAACTTGAGTTATGACTGACCATCTTTTCTCATTCTTACCCTGGTGATCAGTCAGTAATTGTTATTCTTTCTAAGTTATAATTTTCAAGTTTCTGGGAATAAAATGAAGTGAAGCACACCCAACAAATACTTTCTTTGGAGTGCGAGTTTGTTCCATACTCGATCAATCTCCACCATTTTTCGAAATTTACTGTTAATATTTTGTTTCAATCACGCAAATTATTACTTTCAGGATATAACTTTTATTTGTATTAGTTTATTAGTTTGTTTATCCTGTTCGCAGGGCACAATTTTTTTTCCTCACCATGTGTTATTAATCACACCAGTGAACTGAATTGTATGGATAACATGTTAAGCTCCCTTATACTGTCGATTACACACCTGCCTTTCAAATTTCTTATTTTGATCCCTGATTAATCCAAGGTTTTTTAGTAAAATAAACCATTCATTTCAGCAAGAAGATCCAAGTTCTAACAGCCATTACAACTGGCTAAGCAAGTAAAAAAATAAATTAAAAATTAAAAAAAATCACTTCTACCTCGTACAGGTTGCTTTTATAAAACCCAGATGAAATAGAATTAATAAATAAACTATTTTCAATTTAGTTCATTTTAGCTTTTCAAGTTGGACTTATGGATCATCATGTCTCTCAATATAAGGAATTGACACGAATTGAGTCTTTCCTTTATCGAAATTAAACTGATCTTGGAAGATTTATTTTTTTTTTAATTTGCTTACTTAAGACAATTTTTGTTAATTTAGCTTGAATTTAAACAATATTGCGAGACGAAACCAGACGATATCGGAAAGATAAAGTACAACAAGAAGAAATGATTGTTCTGAGCCTACTAATTTAATTTTCCAAAAGAATAAATATTTTGAATAGTGTTTTTAGTTTCCTCCTAAATTGTGCGGATGTAAAACAAAAACAATAATTTTCGTTATCATATCTGTTACATAAAACGCTCAAATTAATGACTTTTACTAACAATTAAAAACTCCTTTTAACAAACAGGTTGTTAAAAATTACTTATCTATACTCTATCAACCTAGGTGGGATATGATGCTCAAATAAGTATTGCCAGCCTTGTTCTTAGGGGTTCTTAGAAAACTAACAATCCGCGGGGGCAAGGTCACTTAAGTTACTCAGATATGGATTTAGCTGATGAAACTTTTGAACTTAAGGTGGCAGTCAGAATTTCTTTTGTACATAATTAGTTACATAAAATTGTTTTCACACTATATATATTTATATATTTCTGTTATAACACACTTGTCACGATTTTATAGCTATATTACTATTATCTTTCACCAAAATACCTTAACAATTCCTCTTTAAATTAAAACTTATAATAATTAATTTAATCTAAGGCCAGGATACACCTGTATAATATCATTAAATATATTTTACAATAAATTTATAATTTTTCTACAATATACTTATAATTTCTTGTATTGTGATACTTTCATACCATCGTTGCCACAACAACGCTAGCAGATAATAGATATATCATCACACAAACAAAAAGGCATTCAAAACCATATTACCAACAATATTATTAAAATCAAATTGGTTTGATTTTATTTAAATATTATAGCTATGCTGCAAATTATGAGGTTATGACACACATACCAGGTGTTGACATTATACATATTAAAACTACATATTAAAGCTATATTATAAGAAATTATATATTTCAGTGATATCATACAAGTGTATCAGGCCCTTTAGTCTGCGTGCTTGCAAATTATACAGAAAGGAATGAGTAATTATTAAAAAGAAACGTTAATAACAAAAACAGTGCATTATGTAGGAATTTAGGCGATCTTCATTATGCTACACTGCACAAGCTTTAACTTTTGATAGTATTTTTGTTTTACTTTAAAAATTTTATTCAGACAAAATTTAAAAGTCAAAATGTTTTTTTAGAGTTTTTAGTTTCAATAATGGCAAATAGTTCAATTAGTATTATTAACCTAAGTAAAGTTGCATTAAACTTTGTTTTCATCACATCGAAACAAAGAAAATAAGAAACAACATTTTACTACTAAATGACTCGCTTGAAACAAACATATTTTTTTTGAAAACAACTTTAATCAGTATACTGTATTTAACTTCTTACGTTTTATGTTCAGAAAAACTGGTTAAGAACCTCTGAAATAAAAATTACATTTTGTATATTTTCTTACAGCATGTTATGCTATAAAAATAAACTTATTTCATTTTTGCAACATTTTTTCGGCTATCGGAGACAAGAAAGTTAATACTGAGAGAGTCCCTAGCTGAAACACTAAGTTCTCGTGTTTGGGGTTCAAAAGTTTAGTAGTCCCCCACTTGTCTCCAACATGAAAAATAAAAATGCAGGAAAAAGCTCCCAGGTCACAAAAAATACAAATTCTCGTTGAAAAACAAGGATTTTTTACATAGAAATTTCTGGTGACTCATCAATTTTGGTTTCAAGTTAAAATCATTTTATTATGTATTGAGGCCTATATTTTTAGGAAATGTAAACAGGCATAAATAATACACTTAGTAAATAAATAAATGTGGACAGCTAAAAAAGGGTTATTGCCACCTTAACAAAACACAAAAACATGTTTTAGCTACCCCCTTTTTATCAGAGAAAAATATTATATTTATATAAAATAAAAGCTATAAAAGTAATACACAAAAACAGGCCTATCAATAAGAAAATAACAGCAGAGCAATAAATAGCTCCCTCAAGGTCACAGTCTTTTTTATTTATTTTATTTTATCTTTTTTTATATATTTTGGTTCTTTTTTTCTGTAAATAATAAAAAAGGGAACATTGATTTCCATGTAAGATGAATTGATATTGTTCAGCCAGAAAATTTTTTTGGAATTGGGGGAGCAATTAATGGCTCAGCTAGTTTCTCATTTCAGAATTATGCGAATTATTGATAGGCCTGCAAAAAGTTGGTAAATGCACATTAAAGTTTAAGGTAGGAAAAGTGCCATTTTATTAAATATATTTTAGTGTTTTCTGCAGTGATATAATTTATCCACGTTTGTGGTGACAAACGTAAAAAAAGGTAATTGATTTTCCGCCAAAAGTTTGTTTGTGCATTGCTTTAGGAGGTAACTTAGCTATACTCTGGAAAATCAATTGAATTCTTGTTACATGTCTTTGGGTTCTTTCAGCTCATGCAGTCACACAAAGTTATAGGGACTTCTTATTTGTAAATTCACCAAGCCATAAAATTACCAATGGTATATGTTTTGAAAACACGCTGTTTTGTATAAACTTATAATTCCCAACCTACATCTCTAAAATGTGCACTTGTAAAAGTACCTTGACAAATGTGAATATGAGGAGACAGACAATCAAAGCACAAATATAAAAAAGGCAGTGTAAGGCTTCCATAATAAATTTCCTTGAAAGATTTTTTAGGTCTTAGTAAAATGATATGATTTACCACGTAATTACTTTCCTGTTTTAAATAGAACAAGAAACAGTATAGACAACACTACAATTATACTGTTAATTCTGTGGTAAGGCAACTGCAACTTACTTAATTGTTCTATGGGCCTGACCGACCAATGAAAACAAAAAAATAATAAAAAACAAAAAGGAAAAAAAAAAATTTCCCCTTCCCATTTTGTGAAAATATAATGAGTATAGAACATAATCAATGTTATTTTTTGTTAGTTGAATGTTAATTTACAATGATTTGCCGAAGGACCGTAAGCTACTATCAACTTTGCCGTAGAACAACTAATTAAGTTGAGTCATCCAACAGTAATGTATGTTTGTCCTTTTTTTAACAGATAAGTTTTTACAGAAAAATTAACACGTCTTACAATTGAAAAAGGGTTGAGAAAAATTGTTTTAGGATCTCTTGGCCACTGAGACATTCATCATAGAGGTAAAAAATCTTTGGGACGAAGTTGAAAAAAGACATGGGAAGCCTGAAAAATATTTGTTTGGGAAGCATGCAAAATATATGCATAATCAGTACAATTTTGTGTAAAAATTGCAAGGAATAAATATCAGTATTATTCATTAGTATTGAAGTCTCAATAATAAAAACAAAAAAAAGAACTCAGTTTAAAAGTCAGTAGTGATCAGAATTAATTAAAAGCAATTGCCTGAAGCCACTAGTAAAAACAGGAGAAAAAAATAGGAGTCATTGTGCTATTGTGATTAAACAAAAGAATTTAGAAAACAACTGTTTCGACTTTAATATTTTAGACAGCTCTTGGTTTTAAATTAACTTAATATAATTATATATAGTGGATAATAAAAAACGATTTTGAATCACCTCACATCCCTGCGTCAAAAAAGATAATAATTAAGTAGTAATTTTTGTCGTTCACTCATTCATTGAAAAAACATAGAAAAGACATGACAGTATTTTTTTTGCCATTGTCATTGCAAATTACAAAGACCTTGGATGGCACATCTCTGTGAGCAGTAGTTGAAATTATGGGTAATTAGTCCATCATGGGTATGAACTATTTTTCTCTCCAGGTTATATACATTATTTAGTTTAGTCATTTAAACCCTTTTTTACCTTTATATTTCATGGTCCTGCTATGTGACTTTACCAAAACCAATAAAATGATTTTTAGTTGTATATAATTTTTATTTGTATTTTTTCTCACCCGTCCTTATTTGGTAAAGCCCATGCCTATAAAACTGCATGTTAGTAAATGTATTAGTAAATAGATGGATTTTGTCATCATTTGTTTACTTTTCAGCAGTAAGCTTTTTGCCTCTGGCATTTGCGTTGAAGGAAGAAAGATGCTAGGATTTGGTGAAGAGAGGTTTTTCCTGTGGATTTCTTCCCATAAAAAAATGAGGTTTAAACTTTTATTAAGTCTGAATTGATGCCTTTGTGTGACAAAATGGACTGATAATCACACTGCTTCACATAGACTAGAGCCCCCATATTTTATAACCCAAGTCAAAAGAGCATACTGCTGAAAATGTAAACAATGAAATTCCTCTGTGTGCTTGTGCTTATAATATTTACAAAAAACCCTTATACAGCACATTGTACAAATAACTTAGGAATAGTGTGTTACTTTATATTATATATTAGAGGCTTTTTATCCTACGTACTAGCTAGTTTTTATATCTGACATTTACGACTTGTGAAACTTGCATTATAAACCTTATTTCTTAGTTCCTTACTTAGCTATTATAACTCGAAAAATGGAAGGGGACTTACAGATAGAAAAATAGTTTATAAACTTACTTTATATTCTTCTTAATAGTTCTTAAAAGAACTGTTTTTTTATGCTTCTTTGATATTATATAATTTATTTCTTGTTCGACTGTTCCTTTCTTTTCCTTCTGGCCGCATAATACAACAAAGTGCATTTCGGGCAGGTTCGGGATCGTGAAAATCTTTGACTGACGTTTTTATTGGCTTATATCGACCACGTGACCGGACGCTTCTATTTTAATCGTCTAGATTTTGCAAAGCGGGGAATACGGGATTTTAGGCATTCTGGTTGGCCTAGCGCTCTCAGATATGATATCCAACCCCCCAGGGCTCTTATTCTCTTTTTGACAATTTCGCCAGGTGGTGTGCATATATATTTAACCTTTTTACGATCATATAATTACTCCGATTATATGGGTGAAATATGTTTTTACATTTTATACACGACGTAATTGCATATAATTGATCCAATTACGTTGACTATTGTTACAATCAACCCTCTGAAGTATCATCACACTGTTCAATAAGCAACAATAACAAATTTTCCCCTTTGAAGTAAAAAAGTTCTCTTTGAAGTAGGAAAAAGTTCTTTGAAGTAAAAAATATTCTTTTAGTTATTATAAGTAACTATAACTAACTATATGTCAAGTTTAAACCTTACAAATTTATGTTACTGTAAATGGAAAAAGTAAACATCAATCTATCATGAAATAGAAAAAAAGTAATAAACTGCCCTTTTCAAATGTGAATAAAATTTGCTGCGTTGGCGCCTCAAACGAAGGGTCTTAAAGTAAGCCAAAATAGCTAAAATGTTTATATAATTATTAAAATTAACATTATTTTTGTCAATATTTACAAAAAAAATAATAAAAATCTATCATAAGCTACACAAATGCAAGAGAAATAATGCTGACGTCCGCAAAGAAATTCTGACAAAGTCAGCATTTGAATCATGATTTTTAATTGTCATGTGACAAATATCATCCATACCAAGTTTTATAATTTATAACCTAACACAAGGGAAGTTATGATGTTAGGGCACTAAATTATTGTGCTTGAGCATTTAATACTTTTTTCCGCGTTTGGTTACTTTCGCAGAATATCTCTTTAGTGATGTAGCTATGAATGGGTATCCGATTTGCCTTTTTGCAAAAGTAAAGATTTACTTCAAATGGTCTGCTAGAACGTTATCTTCTTCGCGCGCGATATTTCTTAAAAGTATCTTTCTAGTGATGTATGCAAGGGTATATTCCACCTCTGCTTGTCTACTGTATCGTACATATATTTTATTTGTCTTGTTCTGCTAGGGCATCTAATATTTCAATGGAGCTAAAAATTCTCGCAAAATTTCCTTTTCATTGACTTATGAATGGGTCCAGCATTTCTGCTTTATTACTGACCAGAAGATGGTTTTCCTTTGAATTTATTTGCCCTTTTAAAGGATCTAAGATTCTATATTGTGTAGTGTATTGGTCTGGTTTCGGACCTTTGATGTGTCATTACGCAGGAAGGTATTTGTCCAGAACATCGTATCTCTTGGTGTATGGATAAGTATAGAATAATACCACTTGTTTAATGTATAGTATATCGTCTTCCCTCGGATTGTCATGTTTTAGGACATCTAATAATGTCAGTTCGAATGAACATAGAATCGCTTCTAATGAAGTATGAGTGGGTATAGCACACTGCTGTCTGTTCAATGTATTGTTTGACGACTTCCCTAAGATCGACATGCTTTGAGACTTTTAATATGTCATTTCACGAGATGGCATTTGTCTATAATATTGTTTTTGGTGTTGTATCGATGGGTACAGAATACTAACTGCTGTTTAGCATCTATTATGGGAATATATCTTTCTATTGGTGTATAGATATGTATTCAACCTCAGTGGTCTTATACTATAAAAATAACCGTTAAGGTTGCAACCACTTTCTTTGATTGGTCTGCTTTAGGACATCTAACATGCTATTCAGAGAAGAGTAATTGTCCAAGAGATTGTTTCTATAGATGAATCAATGGGTATAAAGCACTACTGCTTGTTCAGTGTATACTGTAACGTCTGTCGTCAGATTGGTCTGCCTTAAGACTTTTAATATGTTTTTTCGCGAGAGAATATTTGTCCAGAATGCAGTTTTGGTATTTTGTCAAAATATCTGTTCTATTAGTGGATGTATTTGTATCCTACCTCAATACCTCTATAGTGCAACGTGTTCCCTCAGATTGGTTTATATTGTAAAGCTTTCGCATTGATTGGTCTGCTTTAGGACTGTTGATGCGTCATTTCCAGGGAGGGTATTTCTCCATAAAATTGTTTCTATTTGTGTATGGATGTATTTCCAGCATAAGTGTTTGTGCAGGGTAAAGTATAAAATTTTCTCTTTGATTGGTCTTTTAAAATATCTCAGATCTTATTTTGCACATACCTCAACTTCTAAAAGTGTTACCTTAAATGACGTATGGATGTGTCTCACATTTACAGACTTCTTTTAATTTTTCTGCTAGGATTTCGACCTTTACTTTCATCCAGGTTGTTTTTTAGCCATGTATTGTGGAATATCCCATTTACTTACTGGTTTAGGGAGGCTTTATTTGAATAGATCTATTAGGTCATTTTTTAAATAGTCTTATCCAAGCTGTCACTGTCGTCTCTATTGCATGTGTATATAGAACAAAACCGCCTTTTTAGTGCATACTATACATCTTTCCTCAAATCTAACGGCTTAAGACTTTTACTGTGTCATTTGCGAGGGGGTATTTGTCCAGAATATTGTTTCTATTGGTGCATAGATGTGCACCCAACCTCACTGAATGTTTAATTTAAGGCGTAAAGTCTTCTCTTGATTGGCGTGCTTCATCTTTTCGCGAAAGCGTATTCGTCCAAAGTATAGTGTCTATTTGTGAATGGATTGTTATCCAACATCAGTGTTGGTTTGGTTTATAGTGAATAGTTTTTCCTTCGATTGGTCTGCTTTGGGACTTTTGATGTGTCATTTTCTTGGAGGGTATTTAGTCAAATATGACTTCTATTGGTGGATGGATGTGTATCCAACCTCAATATTTGTTCAATTACAGTGTAAAGTCTACACATTGATTAGTCTGCTTTAGAACTTTCATTTTTTTATATCGCGGCAAAGTACTTGTCCAAAATATAGTGTCTCTTTGTGTATTGACGTGTATTCAACATCAGTGTTTGTTTAGTTTAAAGTATAAAGTCTTCTCTTGATTGGCGTGCTTGAGGACTTTTAATGTAGGACTTTTGATGTATCATTTCGCAGAAGAGTATTTTGCCATAATATCATTTCTATTGGTAAATGGATGTATACTCAACCTCAATTGTTGTTTTTTTCAATATGTGATCACTTTGCATTAATTGGTCTACTTTAGAAATTTTGATACGTCATTTCCAGGGAGAACACTTGTTTCTACTGCGGAATAATGTGGCATATTACGTTGGTTATAGCCTATCTACAAAAAAATGCATTTGTTATGTAGCGATAGAGAGTATTATACCGGTAATATGCAATATTATGCGATATTACGTTGGTTATGGATTATTGACAGAAAAATATAATATTATTATGGAACGATTGAGAGTATTATGAAGGTATTATGCTGTATTCTGTGATATTACGTTGGTATGGCCATCGACAAAAAAAATTTGTATTTTTTATGGAACGATAGAGAGTATTATGAAGGTATTATGCAGTATTATGCGATATTACTTTGGTATGGCCATCGACAGAAAATTTATGTATTTTTTATGAATTATGAAGGTATTATGCAGTATTATGCAGTATTATGCGATATTACGTTGGTATGGCCATCGACAGAAAAAATATGTATTTTTTATGGAACGACAGAGAGTATTATGAAGGTATTATGCAGTATTATGCGATATTACGTTGGTATGGCCATCGACAGAAAATTTATGTATTTTTTATGAATTATGAAGGTATTATGCAGTATTATGCAGTATTATGCGATATTACGTTGGTATGGCCATCGACAGAAAATTTTTGTATTTTTTATGTAACGACAGAGAGTATTATGAAGGTATTATGCAGTATTATGCGATATTACGTTGGTATGGCCATCGACAGAAAATTTATGTGTTTTTTATGAATTATGAAGGTATTATGCAGTATTATGCGATATTACGTTGTTATGGCCATCGACAGAAAATTTAAGTACTTTTTTTGAATTATAAAGGTATTATGCAGTATTATGCAGTATTATGCGATATTACGTTGGTATGGCCATCGACAGAAAATTTATGTGTTTTTTATGAATTATGAAGGTATTATGCAGTATTATGCAGTATTATGCGATATTACGTTGGTATGGCCATCGACAGAAAATTTAAGTACTTTTTTTGAATTATAAAGGTATTATGCAGTATTATGCAGTATTATGCGATATTACGTTGGTATGGCCATCGACAGAAAATTTATGTGTTTTTTATGAATTATGAAGGTATTATGCAGTATTATGCAGTATTATGCGATATTACGTTGGTATGGCCATCGACAGAAAATTTATGTGTTTTTTATGAATTATGAAGGTATTATGCAGTATTATGCGATATTACGTTGTTATGGCCATCGACAGAAAATTTAAGTACTTTTTTTGAATTATAAAGGTATTATGCAGTATTATGCAGTATTATGCGATATTACGTTGGTATGGCCATCGACAGAAAATTTATGTGTTTTTTATGAATTATGAAGGTATTATGCAGTATTATGCGATATTACGTTGTTATGGCCATCGACAGAAAATTTAAGTACTTTTTTTGAATTATAAAGGTATTATGCAGTATTATGCAGTATTATGCGATATTACGTTGGTATGGCCATCGACAGAAAATTTATGTGTTTTTTATGAATTATGAAGGTATTATGCAGTATTATGCAGTATTATGCAGTATTATGCGATATTACGTTGGTATGGCCATCGACAGAAAATTTAAGTACTTTTTTTGAATTATAAAGGTATTATGCAGTATTATGCAGTATTATGCGATATTACGTTGGTATGGCCATCGACAGAAAATTTATGTGTTTTTTATGAATTATGAAGGTATTATGCAGTATTATGCAGTATTATGCGATATTACGTTGGTATGGCCATCGACAGAAAATTTATGTGTTTTTTATGAATTATGAAGGTATTATGCAGTATTATGCGATATTACGTTGTTATGGCCATCGACAGAAAATTTATGTACTTTTTTTGAATTATAAAGGTATTATGCAGTATTATGCAGTATTATGCGATATTACGTTGGTTATGGATTATTGACAGAAAAAATATGTATTTTTTATGGAACGATAGAGAGTATTATGAAGGCATTATGCAGTATTATGCGATATTACGTTGGTATGGCCATCGACAGAAAATTTTTGTATTTTTTATGTAACGACAGAGAGTATTATGAAGGTATTATGCAGTATTATGCGATATTACGTTGGTATGGCCATCGACAGAAAATTTATGTGTTTTTTATGAATTATGAAGGTATTATGCAGTATTATGCGATATTACGTTGTTATGGCCATCGACAGAAAATTTAAGTACTTTTTTCGAATTATAAAGGTATTATGCAGTATTATGCAGTATTATGCGATATTACGTTGGTATGGCCATCGACAGAAAATTTATGTGTTTTTTATGAATTATGAAGGTATTATGCAGTATTATGCGATATTACGTTGTTATGGCCATCGACAGAAAATTTATGTACTTTTTTTGAATTATAAAGGTATTATGCAGTATTATGCAGTATTATGCGATATTACGTTGTTATGGCCATCGACAGAAAATTTATGTACTTTTTTTGAATTATAAAGGTATTATGCAGTATTATGCAGTATTATGCGATATTACGTTGGTTATGGATTATTGACAGAAAAAATATGTATTTTTTATGGAACGATAGAGAGTATTATGAAGGCATTATGCAGTATTATGCGATATTACGTTGGTATGGCCATCGACAGAAAATTTTTGTATTTTTTATGTAACGACAGAGAGTATTATGAAGGCATTATGCAGTATTATGCGATATTACGTTGTTATGGCCATCGACAGAAAATTTATGTACTTTTTTTGAATTATAAAGGTATTATGCAGTATTATGCAGTATTATGCGATATTACGTTGGTATGGCCATCGACAGAAAATTTATGTGTTTTTTATGAATTATGAAGGTATTATGCAGTATTATGCGATATTACGTTGTTATGGCCATCGACAGAAAATTTAAGTACTTTTTTTGAATTATGAAGGTATTATGCAGTATTATGCAGTATTATGCGATATTACGTTGGTATGGCCATCGACAGAAAATTTATGTATTTTTTATGAATTATGAAGGTATTATGCAGTATTATGCAGTATTATGCGATATTACGTTGGTATGACCATCGACAGAAAAAATATGTATTTGTTATATAGAGAGGATGTCGGATAATGCGGTTCATTTGTCGGGTCCATTTGGTTGGAGAAGTATGACTGAACGTCTGTCGGCTTTTTATGTCGATAAAGTATGAAGGTTGTTAGTTATGTTGTACGTCGTGTGTCGGGACCACTTAGCCCGGTGCTAAATGAAGTCGTTGCCCCGACAGCCGGTTTTGTGGAACATGCCAATCTTAAAGATGGCGTGTCAGTCGCAGGTCGTTCAGTTGCTGGCCCCACTGCTAATGCTTCAACTTTTGTTACTCCGGGTTTGTCTGCGGGGGTGGTAGGGTCAACTTTATCAATCTCTCTCCCTCCAGTTCCTAAGCGAATTTTGGAAAAGATTAGGGCTAGTGAGTATGTAAATTTGACTATTTATTGCCTCCATCGCTCAATGCCTCAATGTCCTTGTCGTCCTTGCCCATGGACGATGGAGGTGAGTACGAGATGAGGATGCGCACCGTGGATGGCACGCCTATGTGTAGAAAAAACGTAACTAAGTCTCGTATTAAGGATTATGCTTCGTGGAGTTTGGCTTGGAGCTATTATCTTAGTTGTAGCTATGCTCCAGTACTCACCACACTTAGCTCAGCAGTTAGTAAGATATCAGACGTACATCGCCCAATTTGCTAACCAGTATTTTTTTTCATATGTATATGCCTTCGACCAACTGCACAGAATACATCTGGCAAATGATACCAGCAAGAGGTGGGATGTTATAGATAACCTGCTATACAACCATCAGCACCTTTAGAGGCGCTCCTGTGTTGCCAAAAAGGGATGTTGTTGCTTAGGGGTCATCTTCATCTACATCCTCCAGGTTGAGCTATGCATGTTTTATCTGCAATGAAGTAGGGCACTTCGCTAACCAATGCCCCACTCGAAGTGGGCGGTTTGGAAGCCCAATGAGCAGCAGTTTCGGAATGTCCCCCAGCAGTTTCGAAGTAATTCCCAGCAACCATGGTGCATTAAATTTAATAGAGGACTCAGTTGCACATATACCCCATGCACCTACTCTCACAGGTGTTTTTCCTGTGGATCGTCAGGACACCCAGCAATCTATCAGTTAGGATCAACCCGTATTCGAGGGATCCCTCAAATGCGGTATCCCTAGCTAGTCGCATATGCTATCACTCAAATGAGGGATCCCTCAAAGAATGGATGTTGTTGTTTACCAAATAAGCAACTACACTATTATTGAAAAGTCGATGTTCTGACTGATAGCCAACGATGTTTCTTTATAAAATTCGTGTTCTGGTTCCATGATCACAAAAATAAATAGATTATTGATCGATGTGAAGCACGTCTCATTACCACTGTATGCACTCCTTTCAGCTTTTTAGAGTAAAATATAATGCCTAAAAGAAAACTCAGAAAGAGCAATGTGGTGGCAACCCGAACAAGAGATGAAAGTGGGACGTTTGCTGCTATTTGTGGATGCATCAATCACGATGATTGGTCATTTTCCGAGATTTGTATTTCGTCATGAAGATTCTTTTCGAAAAAGGTCATTAGAACTATGAGAAAAAAGCATTTACCAGAACGTGGAAATACATTATGCACAGCATGTTATAACCATTTCAAAAACAAGTTAGCCATAGATTTCTGGAATGGTGTAACAGTATCGACAACGAAACCTTCCGTCTTATTTATCAACTAATATTCAATTTCGCACTGGCTATTTATGTTAAAAAATCTGGCGTTAGAAAAAATAACTGGGATATGATTGATGCTGGTCGAATGAAGTTTTTACCGTTCTTTTACGGGTTCAATCACCCAATCTACCACGAAGTAGAATATAGAGATCTGTATCTGAGAGCGTTGTATCCACAAGAAATAACAGATTTCATGGAAGTGAATAGCTGCTACAACCGATCAAGTCTTGAATTGAATTACCAGGGTGGAGATTTCTGTCTCGAAAACACTATCAAAAAACACAAAATGGTTGCACCCAAGGGCGTTGTCTCAAACGGCACATGGAGGAAAATATCCAGAGGATTGGATAAAATCGATGTTGTACTTGAAAATGCATCAAAAATTTTGGAAACGGGTGATAAAAGCAAGTATAAGGATGCAGATGTTTACAATGAAATAATAAGATGGAGAGCAGTTCTGAGATCATCCGATATGCTTACCAACAAAGAAGAAGAAGGTGTAATCAAAAATATTTTCTCTGAACCAATACCATTCGAGTTGGATGATATAACAGTAACCGTGGAAGAAAAGATGAAAGAATACTGGACAGAAGCTGCGTCAGGTACACCATTGCAAAACATAAGACACCAAAGATTGTTGGTGCAGTATGATTCGGATGAAGACAGTGAATAAATACAAATGTATCTTGCATGAAAACTAGACAAAATATACAACAAAATTTTATAGCTGTTTATGTTGTTTTCTAAGGGTTTATAATCTCTTTTTTAGTAAAGATTTTGGTCTTGGTAAAGACATCGGGTTGTGTGGTGGACAGTAATATTTCACAGTGCTGTCAAACTTTCCTTCGTCTTTTTCATTAATGACTAAACCAATGCAGTATGCATGAACCCAGTAGTCACACTTACGTTTGGCACAATTAACCCACAATGAGTTATACTCATTATCGGTTCGACTACCATATATAGTGAGGCATTTCTGGCATACATCTGTTCATTTTTTTCGGGTCATTCTTTTTTTTTCTTCTGGATGATGGAGTACTTGTGGTCGGAGCTGATGTAGGATCCATATTAGCAACACTTGAACAGGGAGAAGTAATAGCGGAAGATAGTGAAGTTATTGTTGTGCTTGATGAATTTGAATTGCAACGACTGAACATTTCTTGGTTCGTTGACCATCAGCGTGTAACAGGAGGGGTTACATTATGGCGTATTTTAACCAAAACATCGTCATCAGTGACTGTCTTCAATTCCTTCATCTTCCGCTGAAACCCTTTGCTGTGATTATATCGGGCATTCGCACGTGCTTTTCCAGACTCCAGATACTTTGTACCTAAAAGTTCATAGAGGACAATGTTAAATAAACAATATAAATTGGTTACAGAATCCAATTTGTCTTCCTTACCTCTTTTTTTTAGCTGCGACATACTTCTTTTTTTTATTAGCCTCTAAATTTACTTTGTTATCATTCTCATCATATACCTCAATATCTTCTACATCAGACATATTTTTAGCTCTAAAATGTGAGTATGGTATGACTTCAAATAGATAGAATACACTAGCTTGAACACAGGTTCAGAGGACAATTACTGTAATGACAATCCAAAATATATATTCGATAGAATGAAAGAGACATGGAATTGTTATAAGCATTATATATTTATTAAGCATGCATCAAAGCATGACATATTCAATGTATATAATTTGCATCTTTTCAAAATGAACATAACATGAATGTACATAAATACATATGATAAATAAGTTCAAAATGGACAAGAATCACTTGTGTTTTCTACAATAACTCTCTCTGTACACCCATCATAGTTTTTGGTAAAGTTATGAAGCTCCCTGACAACGTAGTCAGTTTTCCCCTCCACAACATCTAAAACGTAGATACTGGGTATTATGACACCTCCACCACGTCAATCATATCCACCACATTCACTCTTTTCAAATTTCTGATCCGGTGGAGGCTTCTTGCTTGGTATGGGATCACCCACTGATTTGCTAAAAAATAAAACAAAAAGTTCACATATATCTACGAACAAATGTAGAGAGCAGATGTGTATACTTACCATGTAATGCTCTTCGTATAGGGAAGCAAATCGTGAAACACCTTCCCCAAATTCGCAGGCAGCTGTCCAACGAGCAAGCCTGCTATGTGCTTAACTTTTTGTGTAGAAGAACCCCTCTTTGCTGGTCTTGTTATCGATTCGTGTAACGAAACGGGAATGGCACTCAAGTTAGGCATCCACACACCCATAGCATACTTGTTGACTCGTTCTCTACTGGCTTCACTAACATATCTATGTCTTGATGTGGTCGTATTCGATGTACATGATAACCTTTGATAGTGCTCTCAATCACCTTCACTTTCATTTTGGCTAAAAGAAAGAAAATATACTGCAAGGAGGCTATGATTTTTAAAAATATCAACCAAGGGGGAAGTCGTTTCCGCCTGATCGCACTGGTTAACGTCCACTTCGCACTGGATAGAAAGTTGATATTTTGAGGAACATGACGAAATAAACTTGTTTTGGGGCGCGGGCTTGTCTTCTGTGGCGCGCAAACAGAAAAAACGCCAAAATCCCTCATTTGCGGGGTATCATCGCTCAATTGAGGGATCCCTCGAACACGGGTTGAGCCTAACTGTCTATTGCACACTCAGGTCCTCTAGGCCTAGTACCAAATGAATTCTTTCCTCTAAAATCGCTTGTCACAAGGTTAACTAAGGTTGATGTATTAGAGAGTCTCTTGAATGGTCATCCAAACAAAGCATTAGTGCGGTTTATTGTATCAGGTTTTCGATATGGATTCAAACTTGGTTTTCAGGACAATTAGTTGAAATCATGCATAAGTAACAACAAATTTTCCATGGAGTATGAACCCAAAGTTTATGAGGCGATTTTGAAAGAGCTGAATAGGGGACATACGGTGGGTCCATTTGCTTCACCACCATTTAAATTGCATTGTTCTCCCCTGGGTGCTGTACCAAAAAAGGATGGAACTGTGCGAGTGGTATTAGACCTTTCTTCACCACATGGACATTCAGTTAACGATGGCATTACCAAAGAGGACTATTCGGTCTCCTACTCATCATTTGATGATGCGGTTGAAATGGTTAAAAGGTTGGGTAGAAATTGTTATACATGGCTAAGTTGGACATAAAGCATGTTTTAAGACTGTGCCCTGTGCATCCTAGTGATTGGTACCTATTAGGTTATAAGTGGAAGGGAAGATACTTTTTTGACGTAGTTCTTCCTTTTGGTGGGCGTTCCTCTCCTTTCATTTTTAACAACTTTGCTGATGTTCTAGAGTGGATATTATTGTGGATTTATTTTGTCAAAAAATCTCTTACATTATTTAGATGATTTCATCACAGCTGCCCTGTGTAAAAATATATGTCAGGCTATAGTAAAGTTGATTAAGGACGTTTTTCACTTGCTATCTTCACTTACTTACTATCTTCACTTCGTAAATGGTTAGGGAAGAAGAAATGCACAAAGAGAGAACTGTTATCTCTCATAGGGTCGTTGTCTTTTGCTTGCAAGGTTGTGAAATGTGGTCGAATGTTCTTACGACGTCTTATTGATCTCTCCACTACAGTTCGTTCCTTGCACCATCATATATCTATTACATCAGAATCTCGCAAGGATATTCAATGGTGGTGTGAGTTTCTCCCCACTTGGAATGACATCGCTATTATCCACACTGAAACGTTAGACTCATCTTCAATAAATCTTTTTACTGATGCTTCTGGAGTAGGCATGGGAGGATTTTTTTCTGGTGCATGGTTTTCAGTTGCCTTAAACCTTACTCATAAGTATAGTATCACCTTCATTGAGTTATTGGCCATAATTGTAGCAGTTTTTTCTTGGGGCAAGGTGTTAGTGTTGATCATTATGCTTATTATTTGTTTCTTTATAGTGTAGTATTATAACTGGTGGGTGTAATAAATATATGTGTACATTGTTTCACTATCTATGGTTATTATCAATTTTACATGGTAGCAAAGGGTAGTTGAAGAATTTAAAGATGAGTGGCTATAAAAACCCACCGGTGTTCAATAGCAAAGACAAACCATATGACAGATATTGTGAAGAGTTACATGCTTGGTGCATTGTTACAGATTTAGATAAAAAGAAACGGGGAGTTGCAGAAGCATTGTCTTTTCCGGAAGATGATCCAAGTGGTGTTAGAGACAAAGTGTTTAATGAACTGAAACTGGAATGTATTAATGCCGATGATGGCGTAGAGAAACTTATTGATTATTTGGATAAACTTTTTAAAAAAGATGAAGTGAGGTATACGAACGTTATACCATATTTGATAGATACGTACGTGAAGCTAACCAGAAAGTTGAGACTTTTGTTTTGGAATTTGAAAAAAGGTATAACCGAATAATGCAAAAAGATATGAAATTGCCTTCCTCAGTCTTAGCATTTAAACTACTTGATGCTTCAAAACTTTCTCACAAGGAGAGACAACTGGTGTTAACAGGTGTTGATTACTCAAAGAAAGAACAGTTATTTGATCAAATGAAAACTGCTCTCAGAAAGTTCTATGGACAACAAGCTATCCCATCTGAGAGTGATGTTTCTGGCATTGCGTTAGAACCCAGGGGAGCCTCAGCTTCAGAAGAGATACTTTACAATCGTCCAAATAAATATCAACATAACCAATTCAGCAGACCACAGAGAATTTTTAGACATGGTGAAAATGAACATTTTCAATCTAGAAACACTGACACTAAAACAAACCCATTGGGTTTCAATGGTAAACCTACGAAATGCAAAAGTTGTGAGTCTATTTTGCATTTTATGAGAGATTGTCCTCACAGACGGTCCAT
The DNA here is from genome assembly GCF_029227915.1 of Hydractinia symbiolongicarpus. Classification (NCBI taxonomy): domain Eukaryota; kingdom Metazoa; phylum Cnidaria; class Hydrozoa; order Anthoathecata; family Hydractiniidae; genus Hydractinia; species Hydractinia symbiolongicarpus. The sequence goes on from NC_079888.1 coordinate 12,801,497, forward strand.
GAACTCTGGGGAGCATATCACATTATTTACTGGATCAAATGAAAGTGAGTTGTGTTTACTTACTAGTGAAGCAAGAAATTCAGCTGTTCTTGATTCAGGCTGCACATCTACGGTTGCAGGCAGGCATAGGATGGACTATTACCTAGAAACGTTAGATGCTAGAGAATCTAATCTAGTCCAGCACTGTGATAGTTCAACAGTCTTTAAATTTGGTGGAGGAGAAACAAAGAAATCCAGAGGTAGTGTAACCTTCCCATGCGAGATTGCTGGAAAAAGCATTTTCATCAAAACGTATGTGATTGATAGTAAAATCCCATTATTATTGAGCAAAACTGCAATGAAGAATGCCAAAATCAAATTAGACCTTGAAAATGACCAAGCTGAAATTTGGGGCAAAACAGTAGACCTTGATAGTACCTCATCAGGACATTATTGTATTCCGCTTGACAAGGAAGAAATACCAATTTCTGATTGCCTTTATACCTTGGAAGCTGATGTATCCAGAACAGAGAAAAAGAAAACGCTTGTCAAACTACACAAGCAATTTGCCCACCCTTCACAAGCTAAATTGAAAGCCTTACTGAGTGATGTGAATGTTTGGGATGATGATTATCAGTCTATATTAGATAATGTTTATGCCTCTTGTGAGATATGTCAAAGATTCAGCAAAACACCACCACGACCAGCACTTTGTTTACCTTTGGCAAATCAATTTAATGTAGCTATGGATTTAAAAAAGTGGAACAAGGACGTAAACATTCTATATTTGCTTGATCTCTTCAGCCGATTTACCACTGCAAGAATCATGAAAGATAATATACCATCCACTATCATAGATAATGTTATGCAAATGTGGATTGGTTCTGGATTTGGAGCCCCACAGAAGTTCTTGGCAGATAATGGTGGCGAATTTGCCAATGAAGATTATAGAAACATGTGTGGAAACTTAAACATTCAAGTCCTTAACACAGCTGCTGAAAGCCCGTGGCAAAATGAAATTTGTGAGAGAAACCATGCTGTTGTCGACAGATGTCTGGAAAAGATACTGGCAGACAATCCAACTGTGTCTTTGGAAACGGCTCTAGTGTGGGCAATAAATGCAAAGAACTGCCTGCAAATGTGAAACGGATTTTCTTCCTATCAACTTGTATTTGGACAAAATCCTAATCTTCCCAACGTGATGACAGATTTGCCGCCAGCTCTTGAAGGTACAACAATGAACCGAGTGTTTGCAAAGCATATCAACACTTTGCATGCTGTTAGAAGAGCATACATAGAAGCTGAGTCATCATCAAAAATCAGATGTGCCTTAAAACATAAAATTAAGGTAAATTGTACTCAATTTGACAGAGGTTGTAAAGTCTTTTGCAAGAGAGACGAATCCAACAAATGGAAACGACCTGGCACTGTAATAGGTCAAGATGGAAAAATTGTCTTTGTGCGACATGGAAATGTTTATGTTAGGGTATCAACCAACAGACTGATTAAAGTTGGGTATGAATTTCAAGAGCCAACAGAATCAGATCCTGGCCCTGAAATAAAAGTTACCTCAGGTGAGGTGAATTGCATTCATGAATCTTCAGACGAAGAAAGCACTTATCAAAGACAGCCTGCCGATGCTGCTATACACGACGGAGTACAACTTGACGATGCCACCTTGAACCAAAACATGACTGACAACGATACGGGTATGCCAAAGAAAAATGATGAAATTCGCTACAAGCAACCAGGTGACAACATTTGGAGAGAGGCAACGATAATCAGCAGAGCTGGCAAAGCAACTGGGAAGTATTCTTCCTGGTACAATGTAAAACACCCAGATGAAGAAAATCCCATTTGTATAGATTTTCAGAGTATTGACAAATGGGAAAAGGTAGAAAAGGGAAGAACTGAGGAGGTAAACATTGTCTTAGTGCCACAACAACGCCATTGTGACAAAGATGTTATCACTGCCAAGGAACAAGAGATTAAGAACTGGAAGGATTTTGAGGTTTTTGAAGAAGTGAGAAATTCAGGGCAAAACACAATTTCTACTACATGGGTAATTACAGAGAAGAAAACTGGTTCAGAAAATTTTGTAAAAGCCAGACTCGTTGCAAGAGGCTTTGAAGAGGAGCAAATTTTACAAGTTGACTCGCCTACTGCCTTGAAAAGCACCCTGAGAATTCTGATAGCAATCTCTAGTATAAAAGAGTGGCAATGCCAAACCACAGATATCAAAGCTGCTTTTCTTCAGGGATGCGATATCCAGAGAAATGTATTTTTGCAGCCACCAATTGAAGCAGATGACCAAGGCAACCTTTGGAAACTTAAAAAGGTTGTGTATGGATTAAATGATGCTGCGCGACACTGGTTTTTTACTGTGAAAAAAGAAATTGAAAAGCTTGAATGTGTACAATCCAAGTTCGATCCAGCTATGTTCTATTGGAAACGTGAGGATATTCTAGAAGGGCTTTTTGTTATCCATGTCGACGATTTTATTCACTCTGGAACAACATCTTTTGAGAAAGAGGTTGTTTATAAATTAAGAGATGTCTTTCGAATTGGGAAAATTGAGGAAAATTATTTTAAATATGTTGACTTAAACATACAGCATAATAATGGTAACATAGAAGCGTCCCAGAATGATTTTATTGACTCAATGCAACTTATACCTCTATCTCCAAAACGTTAAGCAAATAAGTTTGAGAAACTTAATTCCACTGAAATTGCCAGTTTACGGAGTTTGATTGGTCAAGCAAATTGGGTGGCCAGTCAGACCAGGCCTGATGTTAGTTTTGATGTTTTGCACTTTAGCATGTGTATCAACCAGAGTCCAGAAGTAAGACATCTCATTGAAGCTAACAAATTGGTAAAGAAAATTAAGTCTGATCAGTTTAAACTGATATATCCAAAAATGAATGTCAACCAGGAGCTTCGATTAGTCGTATTCACAGATGCTTCCCTTGCAAATTTGCCAGATGGTGCATCTAGTGCAGGTGCACATATCATTTTATTAGTTGGAGAAAATAATGATTGTTGTATACTAAATTGGTCATCAAACAAAATTAAAAGGGTAGTGTTAGTACCACAGCTGCAGAAAGTTTAGCACTATCAGATGGGTTGGACGATGCACTGTACCTATCTGAATTACTGGCGGAATTGCTAAGAAAAGACGTAAAGAAAATGACAATAAATGCCAAGATTGATAATAAAAATCTACATTCACTTATATTTTCAACGAAAGTAATAAGTGAAAAACGACTGCGTATTGATATTGCAGCAATAAAAGAGATGTTAATTCGTAAAGAAATCAGTACAGTGGAATGGATACCCACCGAAAGACAATTGGCTGATTGTCTGACAAAACATGGTGCTAGTTGTCAGAGTTTACAAAATATTCTGTCGATTGGAAAACTTGATGTGTGACATTATAAAATTGACTATTATCAAAGTGTTTCATTTTATTTCATTGTGCACACAGGTTGTGTACCTTCTTTTTGTTGCAGACATTTCAAACACTATGGACGTTCTACGAACTACAAGAATAAAGGAGGCGTGTGTTATAGTGTTGATCATTATGTTTATTATTTGTTTCTTTATAGTGTAGTATTATAACTGGTGGGTGTAATAAATATATGTGTACATCGTTTCACTATCTATGGTTATTATCAATTTTACACAAGGCATGGAAAAACAAGCAATTATTGTTATACACGATAATTTGGCTATTGTTCATGTGTGGTCCTCTGGGTCGTGTCGTTGTCCAAACATCATGCATCTTGTCTGTTTTTTATTTTTCTACACAGCAGAACACAATATAAACCTCCTGGTACGCCACATTAAAGGCCAGCACAATACTTATGCAGATCTTTTGTCTCAATTGCAGGTACAACACTTCAAACGTCTATGCCCAGAAGCCGAAGCATATCCAACACCAATCCCTTCATCGATACTACAACTCTTCAAAGAGATTTAAGTCATTATTTAAACTCCTCCATTTCAACAAACACCAGGGCAACATATCGGTCAGGATATCTCTCGTTTAAAATATTTTGTGAAGCTACATCCGTACCTACCTTTCCCCTGACAGAATTATCACTTCAACTGTTTGCGACATATTTGGCAAAACACGTCAAATTTGCTACTATTAAAGTCTATCTTTGCAGTGTTCAGTACGAGAGTGTAGTATGTGGCTTTAAGACAACGTTTTGACAGAATGGTCTACTCGCATAGCAGAGTTAAATGGACTGACAAAAATCTGGGACATTAAGTCTGCTTTGAGCTGAGCTTAACTTGTATGCTATTAGGTTATTACAATCCTCTAACATATACAAATTTCGAGTTTAAACACCTGCAAGGATACTATAAACGTTGTACTATCGTTTGTATATTTTCAATAAGACAGCAGTTTTTTAGTGGAAGATATTTATTTATGATTACGTGTTGTGTTATATCATAGTATGTAGCTAATGTCGTACTTTAGAAGACCACATATAGGTCAACTCTTGGTTTTTTAATTTGGGGAAATTTGGGGCTGCTGGGCTTCATTCGTCACCCGGGTTAGGTGCAGATGTCCATTTTGTTGACAGTGATAGAGTTAATTAGGTATTTTGTAAGTATAGAGCGTGTCATTTCATGTCAATCTGTTATAACGAGACAAACGTTTAATTGTCATTAACTGTCATGTACTGTCAAAAGTCGGTTGTCAAAATGTCAAAAGAAGCCAGTGGCCATATGGTGCAGAAAAAAGAAGCCTGTGGGCCAATCGTTACGATAAAAACCTCACCATAATAGACATGTAGTTTCAAGAGTCCATTGTCAAAATGTCTAAAAGAAGCCAGTGCCATATGGTGCAGCAAAAAAAAGCCCGTGTGCCAACTGTTACGATAAACACTCAACATAGTAAGACATGTGTCAAGTGTCACGAGTCCGTTGTTAAAATGTCTAAAAGAAGCCAGTGGCCATATGGTGCAGTAAAAAAAAGCCTGTGCGCCAACTGTTACGATAAACACTTACCATAATAGACATCAAGTCCGTTGTCTAAGGCATGTAGTGCCAATTGTCTTGTCTGTTACAATGTCAGTAATTTGTCAATTGTCCTGTTACAATGTCAGTAATTTGTCAATTGTCTTGTCTGTTACAATGTCAGTAATTTGTCCATTGTCTTGTCTGTTACAATGTCAGTAATTTATTTCAGTACTTTATTTCTAACAAGCCCTAGCACCTCAACCCATACCCCAAATATAACTGCAAACTACCTACCACTACTTTATGTTGTTTTCACTTTTGAACCATACCAATTAATCTCATATCATTCCTTTCTAAACGGTCAAGATCTTCCTGCTTCACTGCCCATGTCTTACTACCATACAACATAACACTTCTTACATAGGCCTCATACAACCTACCTTTTACCTCAATTGACCAGACTATTCTAGTCAACAAAGGAAGTAACTCTCTGAACTTTTTCTAAGCAAAACCTATCCTGCAAGTAACACTACTTCCAACACACCCTTCACTGCACAGCATATCACCTAAATAATAGAAGTTCTCAACCATCTCTAACGAGCCACTGTTGTACATCATTTAAGCTGGAAATACTTCATTCTCTATAATCTCACCTTTGCAACGCTTGCATACAAACTGAATGTCAGCTCTTAACCTTCACCAATACTACTGCACTTCTTATGTACCCAATGCTTGCAAGTCTGACAAAAAATTGAGTTACTACCAACCCCTTTCCTGCAAACTCCACAAGGCCACTTTCCAACTACAAGGTCACACTTGGCTGCAATGCTACTAATCATGACTTTAGACTTAGCTGTGTTCACCCTTAGCCCTTTCTCTTCTTGTCCTTTCGTCCACTTCTCAAACTTTTCAACTAATTCTTCCATTGACTCTGCTATGAGAACCAAATCATCTGCGTACAGTAACTCCCATGGACAACCTGTTCTGAACTCCATCGACAGCGCTTCTAAGACTAGAACAAACAACAAAGGACTAAGTACAGAACCCTGATGTCCACCAACATTTACACTAAATTCATCACTAAGTGAATCGTTAATCCTGACACGACTTCTAGCATTGCTGTACATAGACTGTACCATCGTAACTAGCCACTCATCCACACCTAATTTTCTCATACCCCACCAAATAACTTTACGTGGCACTCTATCAAAAGCTTTCTCTAAATCTACAAAGGCAAAATAGAGATTCTTTCTCTTTCCTAAATACTTTTTCTGAAGCTGTCTGAGTAAAAATATTGCATCTGTAGTGCCACGCCCTGATACAAAACCAAACTGCATCTTATTTAGAGTAACCATAAATAATTTTCTTGATGCTGCGCTTTCACCAAATTTTACTTACCTTGCTGGACTAAATTCTTATAGAATGTTTTGCAATCAATTTCGGTTTTCGATGTTCCCGCTAGTTGAATTAAGACTTCATTTGTATGTCACCTTTATGTCCGCTCGTGTTAAATACTCTACAATCAAATGTACTTGTGTGGTATACAGTACCAAAGCTTAGTTTCCGGCTTCAGAGAAAAAATTTCAGACATGGGTATACTATTTTATGTGTTGAGGGGAATTCGGCGAACAGAAAATACCATTACACGACAGAGAGCACCCATCACACCATCCCACTTACAGGAAATGTTAACTTTTATTTATAAATCCAGATTTACACCTTCTGATAAAGCTATGTGGAAATGCCTAGTTTGGTTTGCATATTTTGGCCTTATAAGAGTATCAGAGTATGTTTGCCCATCAAAAACAACATTTGATTCAAAAATTCACCTATCCCCATCTGATTTTTGCCTCTCTTTATGTAATGGTACCCTTACCATGACAATTTTCGGAAAACATTTAAAATTCGTTTTGGTCGAATTGGAGGTAGCATGTGCCCAGTGGCAGCGTTTCCCGGGATCTTATGTACAGGGGTACCCATTGTGGTCCCTGGTTTGTCCTATCCACTGGAAAAATTCATCACAAATAAATTGGTTTATGCTTTTTTAAAAATTAGTGTTACAGACAGCCTTGACCTCAATACACATAGTTTTAGAATTGGTGGGGCGTCGGCAGCAGCGTCCTGTGGTATACCAGATTCCGCAATTAAGATTATTGGAAGATGGTCCAGTGATTGTTACCGTCGATATATACATCTCCCAGACAGAGTTCTTAAGAATTGGTGTTCAAATATGGCTAACCTAAAAGACGTGCCCAAGTTGTGGGATATACGTTTTGTATAACATTTATAACAATTATTAACATTGCGTAGTTGTGTTGCTCTTTATGCGTATATTGTTGTGGATTATATGGAAACATAGTTTTCTCAGATTTTCCTGTGTTATGCCTGTGCCAATTTGAGGACAATTTGGGTATGCCAGGCTTCCTAAGTCAGCTAAATTTGGACAGATACAGGTGTGTGGCCTGTTGATTATATCATTACTTGATATTATAACTGTATGCTATTATTAATTTGTAATATTATTATTATTTATATTGAAGAATAGAAGAGAATAATGAGATGTGAGGGAGTAATGCCGCTGGAGACATTCACAATTGCAGTGCAGCCAAGATGTACATGTCATTGTGAGTGTGTCATACCACTAAAGTGCATTATGCTGAAGAGAATAATGAGATATGCCGTGGTAGACATTTAAGCTTGTCGTACCATTGAAGTGGATATGTACAGTACAGTCTGAATGTAATCTACCGCGTACACGCTAATATCACACCTTTGCGTAGAGGACAGCATCGTTTGTCTTTTGTTATAATTAAATCCCTTGAGCGTTTTGCGAGTTTATATTTGCGAGTTAAAAAACAATGCGCTCACGAAGAAATATCAGAGCAATTATATTTGTTCTAATAGCGAGATGCATTGTGTAAATGTATTAGCGTGAAGTAATAAAATAATAAAAATCTTTCGCGAAGTTTTATAATACATTGCGCGAAAATTTATTGTTGATTTAATTACTTGAACAAATTCCAGCCAAATTTAATCTAAGAAACATACGAGAAGCATTGATTACAACTATTAAATGCCGCTTTTCGTTTTTAAACTTTTGAAAAGCGACACAAAAAACATTTCTATCGCCGCTTTTCGTTTTTAAACTTTTAAAAAGCGATCTAAAAAAACATTTCTATCGCCGCTTTTCGTTTTTAAACTTTTGAAAAGCGACATAAAAAACATTTCTATCGCCGCTTTTCGTTTTTAAACTTTTAAAAAGCGATCTAAAAAAACATTTCTATCGCCGCTTTTCGTTTTTAAACTTTTAAAAAGCGATCTAAAAAAACATTTCTATCGTCGCTTTTCGTTTTTAAACTTTTAAAAAGCGATCTAAAAAAATATTTATATCGCCACTATTCGTTTTTAAACTTTTAAAAAGCGATCTTAAAAACATTTCTATTGCCGCTTTTCGTTAATAAACTTTTAAAATGCAATCTAAAAAAACATTTCTATCGCCGCTTTTCGTTTTTAAACTTTTAAAAAGCGATCTAAAAAAACATTTCTATCGCCGCTTTTCGTTTATAAACTTTTTATAATGCGATCTAAAAACATTTCTATCGCCGCTTTTCGTTTTTAAACTTTTAAAATGCGATCTAAAAAAACATTTTTATCGCCGCTTTATAAACTTTTAAAATGCGATCTAAAAAAAACACTTAATTACTGCAATTAAAATTTTCAAAAGAGTTCGCGCAAAATAGATGGCTAAAATTGATCTTGCAACCTATTGTGATTAAACAATTGATCGCGTGGGGTCATTGTTTATCAGCGAGGCAATTATTTTCTTAAAAAAACAAAAGCTATTGTTGAGTTTCGCGTCCGCAGTAGATTACATTCAGACTGTACTGTAATGCCATGGGGGACACTCAAGATTGTTGTTCCATTGAAGTGATTATGATGAAATGATGATGAAATGATGATGAAATGCTGTGGTAAACATTCAAGCTTGTCGTACCATTAAAGTGCATTATGACAAAGAGAATCATGAGATATGCCGTGGGAGACATTCAAGCTTGTCGTACCATTGAAGTGCATTATGATGAAATGCCGTGGGAGACACTCACAATGGAGTGCGGCCTAGATTACATGTCATTGTGAGTGGGTCATACTATTGAAGTGCATTATGATGAAGAGAAGAACGAGAACGGAGTGCAGCCAAGATGTACATGTCATTGTGAGTGTCTCATACCATTTAAGTGCATATGCTGGGGTTATTACTGTTTTTGTATCTGCACATGTATCTGTCCTGCCTGTTATTGTTTAATCTTATTGCCTGGCATCCCAATCCATGCCCCAAATATACAATTGCGTTCCAATGCGAAGGATGTTGTATAAATTTATTTCATAATACAATGTTCTCTACTATTATGATGTGTTTTTACTGAGGAACCTGGACAATTAATATCTGGCTAGAGGATGAAAAGCTGGGTTTCTTTCAGGATAAATTATAGCCTATATAATTATAATATATATAAATTATATTTATATAATTTATTATAAAATCAGCCAAAATTCTTATTTATTTTCAAAAAAACACTTTTTTTAACAATTAAAAAAGTATGAAAGCTTTTCGTAACATCGCTATATAATCAAGTGAAAAGCTTCGTATATTTTTAATTAATTATTTTTGAGTATAGAATATAAACTTTTTGGAGGCGTAAGAAAGAAGACGTTTGTTGGCTATCTAGCTAATTTAGCCAACATGAAAGTTACCAGAAATACGCACTTAATGTCAAAAAGATACATAATTTTTGTCACACTACCACTATCAACAATACCCTCTATATACTTTTATCCACTACGATTCTTTAATATGGCAGTTGAAAATTATAAAACCAACATTTGTTGATAAATAATGTCAGAACAGCTAATAAACAACTTGGCGTTCTAAACTTTATCTAAACTAACCTCGTTTTCATGCAATGTTTTGATTTTTCGCCACCACGGCGAAACATGAAAAGGCAATATTGAAAGAGGTCTAATAAATGTTTTTTGACTTGTTGTTAAATCCTACTGCATCCTACAGATTTTTGTAAATTTATTTGCACCCAACTGCACTGTCTATCATAAAATAATTATTGTTAAAGGGAACCCGAGGTATATAATGATGTTGGACTTATATTATAGAGCTTAAAAAGTTAGCTATAATAAGTCTTTTTAAATTTTTTAAAAAGCTCTTTTTGTTCTCAAGATATTCACATTTAAAGAATTTTAGATTTAATTATGCTGCATGAATTATGAAGTCATATTTCAGTAATAGCAAATTTGGACATTTTCTTTCATCAGTAATTTTAGACCTGTTAAGGGGTGTGCATTCAAACTTTATCAATGTATAGATATTTTTAAGGTTAATTGATTAACATAAATTTTTTTACCAAAATGACATTCGCTTGCTCGTCCCAGGCCTCTTATTTTTTTGCTGACGAACTCATAACTTGGGATCTGCATGTTGGTTTGCAATCAAATTTTGTGGGTAAGCTTGTATAAGCCCTATATGTTTACTCACAAAATTTGATTGCAAACCAACATGCAGATCCCAAGTTATGAGTTCGTCAGCAAAAAATTAAGAGGCCTGGGACGAGCAAGCGAGTGTCATTTTGGCAAAAAAATTATGTTAATCAATTAACCTTTATAATATCTATGCATTGATAAAGTTTGAATGCACACCCCTTAACAGGTCTAAAATTACTGATGAAAGAAAATGTCCAAATTTGCTATTACTGAAATATGACTTCATAATTCATGCAGCATAATTAAATCTAAAATTCTTTAAATGTGAATATCTTGAGAACAAAAAGAGCTTTTTAAAAAATTTAAAAAGACTTGTTATAGCTAACTTTTTAAGCTCTATAATATAAGCCCAACATCATTTTCTACCTCGGGTTCCCTTTAAGAATCTGTTTTTTTTACAATATTTTTAGAGGTTTCATAAAAGATGAATGCTCTTCTTGCTAGCAAAGGGACAAAAAAGTTTATCAGAAGATTGGGGAAATCTCAGCCTACCACATTTAAAACTTTAATAGCTACAGCAGGTGCATATGGTGCATATAAAGTATTTCAATATGGATATTCTAAAGTTAACCTACGTCAAAGTGATACTAAACGTAATGCAAACAAACTAGAACTTGAGGAGTCAGTATCAAAGGAAATCTCTGGAAAGTCAAAAGTAAACAAAGAATACTTTGAAAAATTATGTAAACTTTTACATATTATTTTGCCAAGTGTTTGGACTAAAGAATTTGCTCTGTTGTCAGCACATACTATGACTTTGATATGCAGGGCTTTTTTATCAATTTATGTTGCCTCATTGGATGGTCGAATGGCTAAGTGTATTGTAGAGAAGAACCTTGCAAAGTTCATTTATCTGTTAATTCAGTGGATTGGCATTGCTGTACCTGCTACTTTTGTGAATTCAGTTTTAAAGTATCTTGAGGGCAAATTATCATTAGCATTTAGAACTCGCTTAGTCCAGTATGCCCATCAACTATATTTTGGGAAGCAAACATACTACAAAGTTGGCAATCTTGATTCTCGACTCGCTGCTCCAGATGAATCATTAACTGAAGATTTGCGTCTGTTTTGTGACTCTGTCTCACATCTTTATTCACATATGACAAAGCCAATACTCGACTTAATACTTGTATGTTTTACATTAAATGTATTAGCGAAGAAACGTGGACAGTCATGGGTCCAACCACTTTCCATTGGAACACTAGTTACTGTGACAACTGGTCATATTTTAAGACATTTTTCTCCAAAGTTTGGCAAGCTAGTATCTGAAGAATCTGCTCGGAGAGGACAACTTCGGACTGTACATTCAAGAATTATAACTAATTCAGAAGAAATAGCTTTTTATGGTGGTCACAAGGTAGGGGAATTATTATTATTATTATTATTTAACGAATGTTTATACAGGATTTGCATGTCAGTATATAAAACACTGTTATAAATATGCGTCCTGAATTGTATAAATATGCGTCCTGAATGATTGAGTTATTAACCCTTTCTGTCTGAGAAAGTCATTCATTTTTAAAAAAAACAATAATTCACAAGTTTCTCTGTATGGACCCTGAAACCACTTGATTTTTTAGGAAATTCAGTGTACTTTCAGAAAAACCAATCTAGAGTGTCCAAAAGTCACTAGGTTTTAAGATATATACCACCTGTATGCATTAGTATATGCTATAGAAATTTTATTTTAAAATATAGAAATTAAATTAATATAAAAGTTTTTGAATTTCGTATTAAATTTTTATCACTCTTAAATTAAATTTGTATGAGAAAAAGAGTCGTACAAAAAAATTGTATATAAAATTCGTACAAAAATTCGTCTCGATAAGTTTTAAAATATTTTTTTTAAGGTTATAAATATATAAGATTTAAAAAAGGAGTACACACTTAATGGAATTGTGGCTTTGTTAAGGCCTTCTACGATCGCATTTTAATTCGCTTAGAACAAAATACGGCATTTTTTAAGCTTTAGATGATCACGTTTTCATAATTATCTAAGAAAATACAGAGTTGTTTTAATTTATAAGATCAAGTTTTCATATGACATTAAAAATTCGTATGACAATTTCCATGGCTAATTAATTTATAATTTGTAATAAAACTCATAACATTTCAAAAAAATTTGTATTGAAATTGTGTAACATTTGTATGCGATTTTAAATTCAAAAGTTTATAGTGAGGGAGGGTAATTATTACGCCATATCACAAAACTTTGTTTTTCTGCCTAGCTCAATCGACTTAAATTTTCGTTGTTATGATTTCCTAAAGGCTATGGTACCATCTTTAAAAGTAAAAAAGAATGGTTAGTTCCCAACTGACTCATTCCGCACTTTATTGAGCGTAACAATTAGCTGCGAAATTTTTTAATTATTACGCCTTTCAGGAAAATTATTACGCTGTAAAATTACGCTATATACCAACAACTGCAGCGTACATGAATAATACAACTAAGCTCTGAAAAGGAAATAATAACTTTCTTATAAATAATTTACATCAATAACCTTTTGCAACGGGTACTAACAGGTTGTATATCGCAGAAGTCGCCTATGACATGCTTCGAAAATGCTTGTCACAGGCGTGACATGAAGCAAAACTATACAGGAGACTCAATATTTAGAGTCTTCACAGAACATCTCTCCTCACAAAACCAAGGGCAGGGCTGACTTATTGCCTGGAAGAAAGAACTTCGGGACTTCTTTTTAATACGATATACAATTATTATTACGAATTGAACAGCACCACAGTATTTCTGTAGCCTGAATAATTTTAGTTAGTGAAAGACTGTAGGTTAAAAGAACACAAGTATTCAGAAGATTTTATCTACTGATTGTTTACATCTAAAAAGTAAAAAACGTGTTTTCCAATGTGAGCAAGTTAATAAAGCACACTGAAATAAGTTTAACCATACAACTTGGCCTAATTAAATTGTCTAGGTCACTTAGTAACTTGGATTGAAGCTTGACATTGGAGTGTAAAACTTTCCCTAATCATTATCGCTTTCAGTGTCATTGAATGGTATGTTGACTTGCTATTGGAACAAAGTATGCTAACATTGTCCATTATAAATTCACAATTACATAAAATCATGTGATTCCCCATTGGACGATTTAGTCAATGTTCTCTGCAGTATATTAAATGATGGCTTGTCTGGCCGACATAGCACGCATTACATTGTGGACACTTAACTTAATAAACAATACCACTTTCTAGAATTTTACCATTACTTTATCTCTATAACAAAGATCATTTACTCGCATCTTCTTCTTAATCCTTCTCCCTATCAGTTTTTTCACAAGCATTTTTAGTTTCCATGATAACGTTACAGCTGCATATGGATACCAATTCCTTAATATTTTGACAGTGTATGAGTGTTTTTTTGGTACTATTCAGATATCTGTACAGTGTTGTAACATTAGTATAAAATATGTTCAAAAATACATGCTAATTTGTGACATTTTCCTTCCTTTTATTTGGCTTACAAATTTAAATATTTTTTGTCTGAAAGCCAAAGAAAGACAAGCATAATCGCAACATGTGTGTCCACAAGCGGGTTAGTTATATGACTGATGTCATGTGCGCACCGTTATGTAACTTATAACAAAAAGCTTTAAGAATAAAATGATTACCTGAATCCATGTTGCAACAGTCAGACTTAAAAGTAAAAAGGCCCTACTCAAACTCATTTAATGTTTCAGCAAAAGTCTTAGGCCGAAAAAATCACTCGTATTACGTCTACTGTCCAAGCTGCGTGAGGGACGATTTGCAAAAAAATCTACATAAAGAGAACAGAAAGAAGTATTTGGTTTATAAAGGACCCTAAAAAGACACTAAATTCTTCGTTAAACCGCTGAAAATATGCATGTCATTCTGTGTGATTTTATTATTTTGACCCTTTTCAAGATTACAGTTCTGATGTTAGACGATTCAAGGAAAGTATTGTATTGCACTTTTAATAAAATATTTAAGATTTCGGATTACATCCGAGATCTTATTAAAACAGGCGGTCTTTTTCTTCTTCTTCTTCTTCTTCTTCGACCGATTTTTTAACTGATTGCCGTAACGTCACAACTTTTAAAGTCCGACCTGGCCCCGCGTCCTAGCTCTTCCGTACCTATCTTAGTATTCGGAAAGTTGGGAAAGAATGAAAACTGCGTTACGAATTTAATCACAAATATTGTTATGGACTGGTGTTTTAATATTATTTAATTTGCTATGCTAGATACTCCTTTAAATTTTCATTCAGTTATGCTTTTAGCGGATTTTGTTTAACTAAACCAAGCCCTAGGGGTTAAGCTACGAGTCGTTTCTTTTGAGGGAACAAGTTGGCCATATTAATTATACTCCAGCTTGTTCACCAATCTGTAAAGCGAAGTGTTTTGAAGTGAAGAGAAATATTTGGTTGGGTTAGTATAGTTATTTAACTGCCTAAATTTCAGTTCTATCAACGTTTAAGATATTTTGTTCATTGGGTCTATGTTTTCCCATGTTAAAATGAAAATATCATCACGTTTGCTAACCATGCATAAATCTAACAAACCAATTTTAAGATTTTAGCTACAAACGTAGATTTCAAGGCAGTATCCTGCTGGAACCTAGCTTTATTTATTCTTATTATTTTAAAGCTTGGTATATTATTATTTAATTTTTTGCTGGGGTTTTAGCTCTTTAGCTACCTCTGGCTGGAAAGTAGAAGTAGCTAAATGCAGTTTGGCTAGCTACAACAAAATTCTTAATCAATATTTCTTATGACAAATGCAGTTAGTAGGTAGCAACACCTTTTACTACTGTCATGAAAACTTACTGTGGAAAATAAAATTGGTGGAGAATTTGTTTTAACGACAGGCTGTTTCCCGTGTTTTTATTTAAACTGAAGTTCCAATAAAGTTTTTTTGGAAAGGGTATTACGCCTATACACTTGTGCAACACCGTTTACCTTTAATAAATGCTCAGCCCATTTTTAGTATCAGATTGTTTCCTGTTGTTTTGATAAAATTAAAGATGTGATAAGTTTTTTACTTATAGTATTATTACACCTAAACAGTTTACCTGTACTAAGCACTAAGTCCAATGTTAACGACAGGCTGTTTCCTGTGTTTCTGAAGTTACGATAAAGTTTTTTTTGAAAAAGGGTGTTATACCTATATACATGAGCAACATTGTTTGTCTGTACTAAGCACTTAGCCAAGAGTAATATTTATTTTTGAACTTTCAGCAGGAACATTCTCCAAAAAAAAAGGCTTGCTATGACATGGTAGCAAGAAGTTGCAAACTGTGTTTTTATTTCAGCTAAAGTTGTGGAAAGTTATTTTTTGAATATCACACCGAAAACACCATAATATTGTGCGCCTATTTTTTGAAAAATATATTACACTGAAAACACCATAATGTACTGCGCCTTGGTCAATTTACAACATACTATACTAAAGCGCCCCACCTAAATGTGTGGTACATTTTACGGTTTTTATTAATTGCTTCTCCGGGCGTTGAACGCCAGGTAACACAGTTGCTTGTGGCTTAACCTGGTGTTTCGATGGCGGTCCCTGACTAGTCTAAATATTAATGCCAGGAATCACATTTTGGATTTAGTCTATTTTGTTAGTTCTAAACCAATGAACGTAGTCATAACCTTTTTGTTACTTTCGCCAACTTCTATTTATTTTTTTGTTTTTAAAATTAGTAGGGTCCAACTTTTTGGTCAAATCTTAGATATCTTAAATTTCATAACATTTCATAACAGTCTTGTTGCAGGTATATATAATAAAACATTTCAGAAATATCGCTACACCACAAACAATAATATTTAATAAGTTTATATGCTAAAACGTCTTCCTTTCTTTCTTACGAATGTTAAGTATAGCACAGTATTGTTAAGTATTAATTTTCACAGATTACTTTTGGTACATTCAGAGAGAACTTAATTCTAATATAATTGAAAATTTTTAAAGATCTACGATAAGTTGCGTCACAGTAATGTATTGTTGAGAAAACATATTTCATAGAGAAGGGGGTGACCAACAAAAAAGGTGTAAGTGCAGTTATACACTAGAAATGTTTAAAGATATACTAATAACATTGAAATAATTTCAAAACCAGGTCGAAATAAATTAAAAATTAAAACCTTAAAAAATCCAAGCAATTTGTTTGGTTGGCAACTGGCAAATGGTGTGTTAATAGGATTGGATCCTACTCTTTCGCCTGGTCGCTGCGACCAGAAGAAATGTTTCCACAAGCATCTGATTCTGAAGTCTGATTTACTTGCATTTTTTTACCGCTTTGGGCTATTTAACATATGACTCTCGCTTTGCCCGCTAACAGTAACACATTAGTTTGTTCTAGCCTGTATCTCATGCACAGCATGAAACAATTTGCAAGTTAATACCATGGGATAATACCTGTTTGTTTGAAATGACAGAACAAGATTGTAGAAGTTCTATACAAAACAGGCTACTGGCGACCTGGAACGGTATATATAGGAAACAAAATTGCACACGAAAAAGAATCCGAAATCTTTTAGCCTGCAAGGGCTTTTCATTATTTAAATGGAATGTCAAAATTTTTGTATATAAAAAATTTTTCTTTGTAGAATTTGTGGTAGTATGTAGTGATGTGAGCCAGATGTTTTAAAGTTTTAAAGACGTCACTGCATTGCAAATAGAATTTTTTAATAGGCAGTCTGATTTACATTTTTAGAAATGGAGAATAAAAGCCACATTATTCTTTTCTGACAAAACCGTTTTGTATCCCTTTGTTCAGTTTGATATTTTAGACACTGGAATTAACTTTTTTTATGTTGACAGAATGATTTGCTATTTTGTTGAACTAACTTGATTTGTGTTTTTATATTCACAATTAAAATCTTTGTTTCTTTTTTTGGTAGTAAAAGTTATAGTTTACATATTTTTTAGTACCAAACATGATTTAATCTAAGCCTATTTGGGTTATTATATACAAGACCAAGACTGGTAGTGGCATATAAAAAATCCTAACAAACTGAAAGTATTTTTTTCCAATAAATGTGCCTTATTATATAATAGATACTTGTTCCATTCTGTATTGTAAGCCTAATTTGTTCACTAATATGGATGTTTTTGAGTACAAGAAAACTTGAGTATGAGTTGCTTGAGTTGGTAGTTGCTATCAGCATCAACAGCGAGTTGTTCAATTTTCGCACTGCTGATAATCTAAAAAAATAGCCAACAAACTCGCATTTGCAGCGGTTTATCAGGGAACAGATATAAGAGCTTCATTCAGCAAACATTCCCCCAACCTTAATTTTTGTATCGTCAGTTGCATATTTGACTTATTTCACAATGAAAGGGGAGTTTCAGTAAAAAAATAATTTAAAACTGTTATTATCGCGTTAAAAATCTTTATTTACACCTATACACCATCTTTGGTACTAGCGAACTATTAAACGTCACATTGTACAGAAAGTTTAAGAGCTCCACAACTCGTTTTATATTTTGTGTACCTCTCACGCTTTATTTGTTGATAAAATGTCATAAAATACTTGGGAAGATAATAGCTTCGATATTTCATATTAGGATATTTAAAAAAAAACGTTGCAAACAATGTAGTTTTTTTTATTAATTTACTATCAGGGCTATTCTTCATTCTATGTACTTCTTGAGAATAGACTTACGAAGCTGATGGACTAATCAGTGTGAATATCGATAACGAACGTTTCACAAGAATCGTTTAAAATCTTTTTCTTTATTTACTTTCCTTATAGAAAAAAGTTCAACTTTTTCTTATTGGCCTTTTTTTTGAAGCTTTCTGCTTCGTTACTTTTTTTTTAACTCACAAGTTTATTTATCTTCTCATGGCTTAATAATTCTGTTCCCCAGCACATGTGTTTTCTGATTAGAATAAAAATAATTGATGCAATGTTTATTAATCCTCCGCAGTAAAGTTTTTAAAATATGTAAATGAAAGATCGAATGACGATGCCAAAATCATAGGTTGACTCTAACGAGGGTAGAAGTATTATATAATTATAAATGTTGAAAGCAGAAATTTCTGACCTTGAAAAAAAAGAAGTGAAACTTTTAAATAATTATGAACGACTTAGTTTTCTAGACCGACTTAACCTTTTATGCTCATATTAATTTTTCATTTTCAGTTCCCACTTAGAGCAACATTTTTTATAAAGTCAATTTTTGGGACAGGTAGTGGTTGGTTAATAGTAAACATAATAGCAGGCTGAACAATGATAGATGTAGATTAAGGGTAAGAGTTGCTTTTTGCTGTTTTATTTGTGGTACTCACTTGATAGAGGCGAAGAGAAACTAACTTTTATTTATTTTTATTAAGCAAATGTTTAGCAAATAGAAACAATGTTTGGGGTAAAGTGCAAGAAATTGTTTATAAAAAACAGTGTAGTGCTCTATTTTTTATTTTTTTTGTTTGAACAAAATGTCTGCTTTATAACTGATCTATGATTTGACCAGTTGGTTTAATTATACTGGGCATTGTTTTTAATTGGTTATTTGAAAATGTAACTTCTAATGACAGAACTCAGCATTTTTAGAGTTACTACTATTTGCATCTTAATTTTAGTTTGTTCACTGTGTTATATTTTGCAGGTATCCTTCTGACTTCTTATGTCTCTAATGCAAGGTGGGTATGTTTTGTTTTACAGAAATTTAATATCTTCCACACCCAAAGTGATGGGTGACAAACTGGATGGACTTTGATGATTTTTATAGTGTCTGAGTAACCAAAAAGCTGGATAAACGAGGCTGAAAATGAGAACGCATTAGTTATAAATTAGTTATAAATTCGTTGTCCTGTATTTACTAATTTTGATAAAACTGGATATTCATTGTTTTTTATCAACAATGTAGCTAGTTAACTAGCTATGTCCAAAAAGAATCCAGACAGAAGGTCGCTGAATTTGGTTATTTTAACAGATAAATTTGAAATTGCGGTTGTTTCTGTCCTATAAAATGTTTTTTTATCAATAAATGTATTGTAGTTAGATATATAATCATTTGTAATGCTTCTTGAAACTTGTTTTTTTTTCGTGCTTGTTTACATATCAAGCTAAGTTTCTTGACAACGAGCAATATCACTCTGTACCAGCCTGTCATCAAGAGATCTAAGCCAATCAGAATACCTTAAAACCTGTATTGCTCGCTTGCAAAATCCAAAAGGTTAACAAAAGATAGTATTTGGCTTAGATAGTATTTGACTTTTATTTAAATTTACATATGAGTACTTTAAGTACAGCAGGTTTTCACAGGCAAAAACCCGTAAAAAAAACTTTGGTCAACTCTCCACATAAAGTAAAATAAATTTTTCCAAGATCATCAATTCATTAAGAGGATCCTAAGGTAGATAAAAATTTTTAACAAGTCTTTTAAAAGCTCTTTTCCTTCTCAAATATTCAAATTTAAAAAAATTTAGAGTTATAGAAGTTAGAATTATACTGCAGACATTGTTGTCATGTTTAAGGTGCAAATTTTAAAGATTTCTTGTCAGTAATTTGGAAACTTCTAAGGTCCAAAATTATTGATATGAATTACTGGTTTAGATTACTAGTTACTGGTCCCGAATACTAGTTTATTATTTGAATTTGAATTGCTTATTCTTGATATGAATTCAAACTTTATCAGTATATGAAGGCTAAATGGTTTAACATATATGTTCAACGTAAAATTTACTTTGCCTGATGATGTTAGAAGGACCTCCCAAAAGGTTGCCTACTAAACTATATCATGTTCAAAAAATGTTAAACTTTCCGCAATAATATAAATACTGAACATACAAACAGGAATAATAATATCTTCAATATTATATGTGACCCTCTCTGGAAAAATTGATGGCTTCTATTTTTAATTCATATTTTTAAAACAATAGAATTCTGTAATTTTGTATTTTGGAAAATACAAATTTTTTAATTAAAAAATACGTTTTTTTTAAAAAATTCGTTTCGTATTTTTAAAAATATGGAATTCCTAATTTTGAAAATCTAAAATACATATTTTTAAAATATGCTGCATATGTAAAATACAAAGACATAAAATTAAGTTATGTCTGGTTAAAAAAAAAGTACCTCAAACACAGCAATAATATTTATTTCAAGATGGTAATACTTAACATTTGGTCAAACATCCCAATAGTATTTTTTTAAATCATGTGCTAGTCATGTGTTTCAAGTTTTTTTTATCCATTTTTTAATACTTACTGTTACAAACTATATGTGTAACACTTCGAGGCAACAGGAAATAAAAGCGTTCAAATTTTCTAAGTAAGTGCACAAGCAAAATATTTCAATATTAGTATTTTCTTAGGATATTTTAACTTTATCTGTAATTTGTTCTTACATTCTTATAAAAGAGCTTGTCTTTTATAGTCTAATAATCATTTTCAAACATTCTTTTAAATGTGTGGCTTAATAGAATTAAAGCAACACTGGAAACAACATTGTTAATGTGTTGTTCCTATTGTTAATAAACTGTTGATAAAGCTTGCATCGAGCAAGGTAAATTATGTTTGTCGTGACACCCGCCCATTATTAATTATTAGCATAAAGAAACTTAATGTCGCAGTACTACGTTCTAAATTAAAAGGAACGTATCTCCTAGAAGTTCAAATAAAGGTCCCTATGAGGCTTAATTACCGCCGTAATTTGTTATAAAATGTAAGAAAACGTCCCTACGAAGCCTAAATATTGCCATAATTTGTTATAAAATGATAAAAATACAACAAAAATACAAAATACGGTTTTCGTATTTTCAAAAACACGTATTTCAAGATATGAATAATGAAGTTGTTGATTTTCTTAGAGAACATCACCTATGTTCAACATCATTTTTTACCTTTGTATAAATTTACAGGTTATGATTGTGACAAAAAATTTCCAATTTTCCCATTTACAAAAGTTTCTATCAATATTATTTGTTCCTTTCCACTGCAGGTAGAACAAACCATGTTGGATAAATGCTATAAATCGCTTGCTCAACAAATCAATATTATTTTACGGCAAAAACTTTGGTATGTAATGCTGGAGCAATTTTTAATGAAGTATGTGTGGAGTGCATCTGGTATGATCATGGTGTCCCTTCCCATCATGCTTGGAAAAGGTACAAATTTAATATTTTTGCAAATTAAGATGTTCTTTGCAAACCATAGGGAAGAAAAACCTACAATATCAGTAATATTTACTAACCATAAAATTACCTTTGCAATGTATTGATAACTGTGTATTTTACTGATACTTCCCATGTTAGTATCGATACCTCATTTTTATTTACTGCTATTACCAATACATTTACATCTGCATTACCGATATATTATTTTCGATACTTACCAATAAAATATTACCGATACCGTTACCAATACAATATATATTATCAATATCACCTTTCGTAGTAGGTATATCAATACAACATTTAATTGATCAAATGCAAAATCTTATCTTTTACATAGATTTTAATCAACGCTATCACACGTGAATGAAACTTGTTGTTAATATAGCTAATCGTACCATTGCATTGTGGGGTTAATAGTTCAAGCTAAAACTTGTTCTGATATTGAAATAGAAAAATTTTTCTGTGAAAGTAGTACAAAAAATAGAAAGGAAATACTGTAGTGTGTAGAAATTTCTGGTTTCCACCAGTGTCTAAAATGTATGAAATGAGAAATCCAAAAGTTCCGTAAAGAGTTTCTTAATTTTTTAAAATATCGGGTGGTATTAGTCCCTAGTTACTTGTAAGAGAACTATTTCTTAGTCTGATGTGTTTACAGCAATACTATTTTATAAGACAATTTTGTCTCCAACAACAATTTTGGTAAGAAAATGTGCATACTTTTTTATTATTCTGGCCTTTTTTATTTTGAATGGTACATCCTTGTCTTGTGTTCTTACAAAACAATTAGGAAGTAACATATTTATAAACATTGCATTGAGTTCACATAAATTTTTAATCACTTAGGTACTTTAATATTATTAACCTTTTATTCCCTGGTGAGTGATTATTATTTCAACAATATTGTTTTTGTTTACTGGAGACTGTCAGAACACTGATGTTTAAACTTACCTCAATCACAAGGATTTATTATTAGAATTAGCAACTTCCTGAATAAGCTAATTTTTTTCCTTTTAAAAGAGATAATTATGGATGTCGTCAAGGTGTCATTTCTTGTCTTATCCTTTGTTCCTACTCTTTCTCATCAAATTTTATACAAAACTTTAGAACATTGACACTGTGAAACTTCTTGTTTTTTTCTTTAATATGTGTGGATACTAAGTAATGGAGATCTTAGAATGTTGAATCCCAGAAGCAAATTTTCTGATAAATTTCCTTACATGCTGCTAGTAGGCTTTTTCGCAGTAAATCAATGTTGGTGCAAGAAGGTGTTACTTCTTGTGAAAACCAGACTAAAAGAGAAATAAACTCACACTGATACGATCTGTATCGTATCAGTGTATCGTATCGTCTAAAAATAAAATAGATCACCAAGCATAATAAAAAACAGTGTTTGAGAAAGACACAATATCCAAACCACAAAGGCTTATTTTTTTAAGGCTTGAGAAGACCCATCCAAAAATTTCCTCAAACATTTTATCCAATATTGGAGTATATCTATGTTGGATAGATTTGAAAGATTTTAAAATTTTTGACAAATGAGAAAGTAGAAAAAATTGTATTGGATGATGTTGATCAAACTCTTTATGCTACTGTTGATAAAGCTTGCATCGAGCAAGGTAAATTATGTTTGTCGTGACACCCGCCCATTATTAATTATTAGTAAACATAACGTCAGAATACTCCTTTTGTTCAAATAAAAGTTGAGTATTGTGTATGATATGAAAATAGATTTTTCTTGCGCCAAACTTTGTATTGCGTTAAACGCATGGTAGCATCCTCAATAAGCAAAGTCACTGCATATGTGTTGAAAGTGATTAATTTTTTTTTCATTTGCATTAGAGCGATGATGGTTTGAAATAACCTTGTTTCGTTTTAACTTCATTTTATATATTTATTCCTTTGCGTGCGTACCTATAAGTCCACGGCACAAAAATCACAAGTCTCTTTTTTACTGCTCGGGCATTCTTGATTAAAAGGAATCACATATAAGTTGTAACTATATAACTGCAGCTAATTACGATATAAATATGTATACCCCTATGCAATAATACCTATATAGGCATCTATAGATATATAGATATATATATGTATAGAAATAGGCAATTAATTGTACTAGATATTCACAAAGTACATGGACTGTTGAATGAAGTTCCTAGCACAAAGAGACGGAAATTGTGTTTACAAAAAAAATCGCTGTTCTTTTTTAGTGTTTTCTACTCTTTCCTTCAAAATAAATCTTTAAAATAACATTTGAAGAAGAGAACGGCTTTAGAAGTTAGTCATACAGCGAAGTTTCTGAAAGGTTTATTCATGTTTTTTTTAGTTTTGATGATATTATTGATGCGAGACAGGTCTCTTATAGCTAGCATCATAAAGCCAATCACCAACAACATGCTAGGAAGTAGAATTGCTATCTAATTTATATATATGTAGCCATGTTCTTTATGCCTAGCTATGCCTCCAGTTTATATTCAACTGACCAGCTATTACCTGCTATAGCTAGCTAATGTTAGGTTTAAACTAAGCTCCTCAGTGACTAGCCAACCTGTAAGTTTTATCTTGCTATTACATGTAGCTACTGTAGTTATCTAAATGGTCTTTGCTAGGAATATGGCTGTAACTTATTTGAATTGACCTTTTAAGCTTGATTTGGAAGATATAACAAGCCGCAACACCTTTTAAGAAAGTATTATATATATAATGTTTAAGGATAGTTTAAGTACCGTCCATGCAAATATATATAATGTATTTTTCACATTTTGTGTAACTAAACTTACATCGGTTGCATGCAGTATGACAAAAAATTTTTTATTTAACACGTAGAAGTCTGGTAGCTTAAGTGTGGTCATTTTTGTTGTTCTAGATGTTCTCACTCAAATGTTTTGTTTATGACACTAGTCGGTTGCCCGTGGAAATTCAACGGGTTTGCCTGTCCTTTTTATACCTCATCGCGTGCGTCTCACTACTTGCGGTACCATTTTGCGTAACGGACAGACGTATACAGGTATTATAATATAGATTATGCGTTATTTAAGAAAAGTTTAAACTATTTTAGGGAGTACTACATGTTAACAGGTTTTTCACAGTATGGGGAAAATTTACATAGTTTTTACACATTTTGTCATTTTGTTGCAGTATTTACATGGGTTTTGATTATTTATTTATTTACTTTTTTTTTTCGGGGGGGGGGGGATTTGGGGGAAGAATTTACATGTTTTTTTTACATTAGGCGACTCTAATTTAATTAGTTGTTCTACGGGCAAAGTAGATAGTAGCTTATGCGGTTGGTTGGCGAAATAAGTTAAAACTGTTGTTTAACCACTAACTAGTTTTGTGATTAGAAAATTAACGCATTGCGCATTTTAGTTTTATCGCAACAAATTACCATGAACAAAGAATCAACTTCCAGTGGCCTTCAAATTGAAAAGTCAGATTCCTATTTATTTGAACTTTCGAGAAATAGTACTTCCTTACTCCGTGCCCAGTAATAATCCAATTATCTCACGCTATCTTGCAGTGGAAACCAAGCATAAGAAGTGAGACGATATTTGAACTAATATCGTTATTCAGAGGAAAGTGGGTAAATTTTACTATCTTGAAGCGGAAGAAAATTTTCTCTTTTACTTTCGTGGATAAACAATTCTCACTCACACATTTAAAGTTTGCAGTCACGCTGACCTCAAGGCCTAAGGGTCTCTAGTTCGACTTAGTTTTGACAGTTATATTTTACGTAGAAATGTGTTATCATTATCAATTCTAATGTAAAGATGTTTTTTGAGAGCCAAATTCCTGGAAAACTCCTGGAATTTTATTTGAAAATCTTGCTGGCCACCCACTAAAAAAACTCTGGCTAAATTTATTTAACAAAGGCTACAAAGGCAAGCTTTGTCAAGATAATACCCCTGGGATTACAATTGAAGGTTTGTTTGCCAAGCTGATGCTCAAGGTTCTTCGTTAAGCTTTAATATACCATCGATCTTGATTTAGATGTGATTAGTTAGATAATTAGGAGTGAGATTAGTTTTTGGTTAGTTTAGTAGTAAAGATTTTACAAGCTAATGGGAAATGAGTTGCTGTTGTTATATAATGGGATGTTCCTAGTATAGTTCTCTTCACACATATCATTTGTGTGATGTTCTAATTGAGTCATTTTCTATAGTTTCTTTTAATTTGCCACACCAGCCATAGATCTTTTGAAACACGAAACTCTCCTTGTAATCATAAGACATGGTCACTGCGCTGAGGTGTCGCTTTCAACCAATAAGAATGCATTTATTAGCTTTTTCTACTTTGTACTTCAAAATCAGCGTTTTTACAGAACTTAGGTGTGCCAAAAAAACCTGCAAAAGTTTCAACAAAATTTTCCATTTCTTGTTCCCACAAAAATTTTTAATTTTTGCGGGCTGAGAAAGTGACCCAGACGGTTCTTGTTAGGTACTGTTAAGTAGCCTAACTCATCTTCTTTCTAAAACATGGGGGAGCACTTTTCATGACCACCAAGTAAAATACATATTACCAATGCAATGTTGTTTTTCAGAGTTTCAGCTTTGTTCAGAAGCAGATGCAAGTAGAGTAAGCATGCACATTAAGTCTGAAGTGAAGTGTTAGGCAAAACGTGAATCAAGCTGTTTACATGTGTGCAAGTGAAAAAAGGCTTCTTCTTCCTCATTCAACATTTATTGCTCAAATAACTTTTTTATACACATTTTATTTATTATGCGAAAATTTGGTGAATAATACTTGAATCCTGGCTCAGATTTATTCCTTCTTTCTTTTTTAGTCTGGTTATTCTTCAGACAGGAATATTATAATCAGTCTCATTTTGCTTGTGCAAACCAAACTTGCTTATGCATCAGCACACTTTTAGAAAGATGCACAACCTTATTTGCTAATTTGATAGAAATTAACAAAATAAAGCAGAGATTTGGGAGGTTAGAGATCATCCAAAATAATTTTGAAATATTTCTAAAACTGAGTTAAACATATTTGGCCTGGTGGGATTCCGATAAAAATTGAATTCCTAGTCCTATTTGCTTACATAAACGTGTTTTTGTACATTTACAAGGTTATGAAAAGCGTTGTTTCAAATTTTGTATTTTGTCATTGTAGATACAAACTCTGGTTTACCTGAGCAGATTAGTGAACGCAGTCAAGTTTTTACTACTTCACGTAACTTGTTGCTATCAGGGGCTGACGCAATAGAACGGATAATGTCATCTCTGAAAGAGGTAAATGTTTAATATTTTCTTGTGTACACTTAAATATGATAGTTAAAGAAAATGTTTCTTTAGATATCCATAGTGTCAACCTGGGCGCCTAAAACGAAATACAGTGATTTTTAAGCTTTGTAGGAAGGTTTTTTTAGTCATTTCACAATAAAATATGGCTAATTTTAAACTTCACTCAATAGTTTGCTTGTCACCTTTTAACTAAATACGGCAATTTTTAAGTTTAAAAAATCCATAAACCTTGGCACAACAAGCAGTAATATTTATTAAATTGTTGTTTCTGTTTTCTGCACAACAGAATCGTCAATCCTTTATTATTTTGCACGCAGGAATTTTAAAAGTGCTGGGATAGAGGAATACGCAACTGGACAGTAGCTTATTTTTTATGATAAAAAATTGGATGGAATTTTACTGAATCCCCCTTCACCTTTATCAAAAAGCGTATTTTTTAATCTTTCTCCATCATACGTGTTTTCTCTTTGAAGTTTACTGTGTTGTGATAAAAAAAGTATGCTACAAAGATCGAAATTATTTTGCTGAAATGCATACGAAGTGATAAATAATATGGTTTCGTAATGATTAACACACCGACCTAAAGAGCTAAAACCGAGAAAGATAAAGGTTAGCAACATTGATTAAATATTAAATATTAGCAAATTAGTTCGGCTGTGATAGCCTATTTGATTAGGGCATCTACTCTTATACAATGCTGAGGTGCTTGTTCGAATCTCCCTAGGGGCCGATTTTTTAAAATAAACGAAAACGAAATTTCGTTGCAACTGCAATTTGGGACAGTTAGTTACGGGTTGGAAACCAATACTATCCTCGCAGGCAAGATAGTAAAAAGCAATTGTTTCTTTTAGAGTATAGTTGAGTTGCCTCCTACAACAATGCACAAACATTAAACATTATGGAACACACAGAGTTGATGGGTGTGCTGCTTATTGGGAAAGCATTAAAGCAGTGGGTTTTTTATGTATAACAACCCCTGGGAACGATGTTGGAAATACTCATTTGAGTTTCATACCTCGCCCAGGTCAATAGGCTATAGTTAAGTTTTACAACCTGTTTGTTGAAATTATTTTTTTTCCATTTGAAATAACAAATCGTGCACACTCCTGCTTTTAATATATTTTTTTTCGTTGTATAGTAATATGCCGTAGAACTACCTATCGAAATGGCTGGTTTATTTACAATATATTGCTGTAATGTGAAACGGCCTTTAGACAGCAGTATATCATGTTGAGGAAAATGAGGAGGAAAATTGGACGACCCTGTAAGACTTACATCAATCAGCCAACGGAAGATACAAATTGTATCTCCCAAAAAAATCTCCCAAAAGCTATGAAAGATAGAGAATTTTGGAGAGACACAGTTAATATGGTCCAGGCAACCCACTCGATCCGATGATGATGATATCATGTTGAATTATTTAAAAAAAAATCGATTTGGAAAATACCTAAAATTTTTAACTTTGTTGCGAAGGCATATTAATTGTTTTTAAAAGTCATTATTTCTAGCGACAGAAAGTCATTAATTTGAGCATTAGATAAATATTACTTTATAGGGTCATGTGACACAAAGAAAGATTGGAGCTATAGTTCGAAGTTTTTAATGAAAAGCCCTTGCAGGTTAAAAGATTTCGGAATCTGATAATTCCTATTTCTATTATTCGGCAATCCTAGGTGAACAGTTGATAACTGTTGTTTTCTGATATAATGGGAACTTAGAAGGCCTTAGATTTTTTCGAATAAACTTGTGGGGCGAGA
The DNA here is from genome assembly GCF_029227915.1 of Hydractinia symbiolongicarpus. Lineage (NCBI taxonomy): Eukaryota > Metazoa > Cnidaria > Hydrozoa > Anthoathecata > Hydractiniidae > Hydractinia > Hydractinia symbiolongicarpus. The sequence goes on from NC_079888.1 coordinate 12,830,090, forward strand.
AAATTGATTGCGAAAACGGGACTATTGGTATACAAAAAAAATGTTCTTAAAATCTTACACAAGATGTTACATGTCAAATCTTACACAAAATAAAAAAAGAACAGCTCTCAAGGTGTAAAATCTAGTTGATAAAAAGTTACAACAACGACACTCACAACACAAATACTCACAAAATCGACAGTAAGAACACTAACAGTCACAACACGGATAATGACAATGTCAGAAATAACGCATCTCAAATATGTACATCTTATAAGTGATTATGTTGAAAACCCTTGGTATTTTATTCTGAAATGTCAAAAAGTTGGCCTGCAAGAGTTAGCACAAATCAACAAAAATAATTATTGAAGATAATTGAACAAAAATAAGTTCATTTTAAATATTGTCTTTCCCTTAAAAGCTTATACAAAAATATCAAAAAGCCATAAATCAAAAAACAATAAATGTAAATCTACAAAAATCAGTCATTTCAGTTGCATACCATTCCCTCCCACAAAAATTTACACAAAATGTAAAAATCAACCAGTTAAGAACACAAAAAATTTTCTTTTTTAGTATGATGATCCGTACTGCCTTTTACCAACAGTTCTAAACCTAAAATGTCAAAAAATCAATAAGCAAAGAATAATATTAAATTAAAGAAGATCATTATTTTGAAAACATTGTGTGCGGTTCGTAAACAAAAGTTTACACAAAATGTAAAACAGATTGGTTTTTGAGAAACACATCTAAATCAACAAAAATAATTTCATTCAGCATGTTGTATATTGCCATTACCCATCAATCTTCCACAAAAAGGTTACGAAACACATCAAAATTTAGAAAAGTTTAGAAAAAATTTAGAAAAATTAGTCATTTCAGTGCATACAGTCGTCGCCCATTAGATTACAAAATCAGAAACAAAACAATAATAAATAACTTAACACACATACTTTAAATTCTATAAAATTCGTTCCACTTGTCATATTGCATGTGGTCCCCCTTGTAAAGTGCACAGGTAATGTGAAAAAAAATTATAGATGAATTCCAGCATGATATCATTTGTTTACTTTTTAGCGGTAAGCTTCTTGGCTCTGGCTTTTGCGTGGCAGGAAAAAAGATGCTATGATTTCGTGAAGAAACAAAAAAAGAAACCCCTCCCCCCTCTCGCTGCTATCATTGTGGCTATCTACATACATATATATTGCAGTTACTTTTTAATTATTTCATTTTCTTTGCTAATTGCTAATTTCATTCCTTGCTGATATAGACACACATGGTCATTTCATAATTTGCTTCTCTTTGTTATATTTATTTACAGGTCAGCCTGATCTTCACAACATCATGATCTGAAGAAAAAAACATTTTACTACAGTTTCAATTTTTGCATGGCCAAATACATTATTATTAATATAAACATGTTCAAGAAAAGAACCGTCAATATGAGTTGGCTCTTGCACAACCATAGTATAGTTACTTAATTCAACTCCTTTTCCCTAAATACCAGTTAAAACATATATAATACAATTTTTTTAAAATAACATTTGTTTAATATATTATTTTACTCCTAAAAATATATATTAATATATTCCTATATTTTAAATAAAATTAATGTCAGGTTATTGTTTCAAACCAAAATATCAGGGGTTGATGTATAGTGAGGAAGTCCTATACACCCTATAAACATAAACAAGATATTTTTTTTTCAACAACAATCATCTAACCATTTTGGTTTAGTTCCAACTGTCCGTCCTCAAGGTCTGGTCTATTTGTCCAGCTGCTAAAAAGTCATAACAGGGAATGCAGCTTTTTTCTCCTTATGCAAGGCTTTGAGCACAGCGAAAAAAATACTTTTTTCGGTGTGTTGAATCTTTCGTTGATTTACCTATTTCGGCACTTTAAAATGCAGAAGCAAGGACCTTTACAGGACTATTTTTGCAATTTATGAAGCAAAAACATCAGTGGGAAATAAATAAAAAATAGTTAATATGTAACAGTTTTTAAAGTAGGCTATAACCAAAATTGTAACGTTTTTTGAAAAATTAAAGCTTGAATTAACAAGCAAGCAATTCTTCTTCTTCTAAGTCAGCCAAAATCCAAACCGTTTCTGAAGGACCATTGCATCTGTTTACTTGACGACTGCAAATTCTAGGCTTACCCTCTTGTACATAAACCTTAACTGCCAGAGTCAAAGCTTCACTATACCATTTATTGTGATAACTTGAAGCAGCCTGTCTTACTGTTACTGAAAAATATTAGGGGCTGTATTAAAATGCAGGCCAATCAAGATATCATTACTTTTGGCTTGCAACAAGTAAGGTTAAATCAAAAAACTGCTTTGTAACAACAAGAAAAGCAATAGAGTCAAAATTAGATAATAGTTTTAAAAAGGGGTACTTTTTCAGAAGTATCTGCATTAAACATCTTACCTAAGTTTATGCTTATGTTCTCTAAGGTATAAACAAGTGGCAAAAATAATTCCTAAAATGTTTCCAGGCCACTTATGTCCAATCCCCCTTGTACGACACGCATCTTGCAACTTGGATTTTCTACACTGAGGGTTGTGTCTAAATACATTTGTTGCCTAACTTCATATATTAAAAAAAAGTTCTGTTACCCTTTCCAGAGTTTTTCTTGCAGATTGGATTGGGCAAGATCCACAAAAATACTAAGATTTAACCTGTGACTATGGCAATAGATGTAAACAGCCTTTCTTTTCAGCCTTAAAATTGTAGCTGATAGCCCAGTCAAGTTAAATCCAAAGTTAAGTTATTAATGATAAATTGTAGCAAATCTGTATAGAGATTTTCACCAGATAATCCTTCGTCGCAAAATATTATCAAAGACATTATGGTGTAAGCCATTTTTGGTAAAAAATGACACTTAAAAGAAGATACTGCATTAGTTAATTGGCTTTTAGGAATTGAGACGAATTTAGAAATGTTGTAGTATTCTGTAGGAAACTTGTCTACAAACAAAACACATGGTAACAATAATTCTTCTAAATCATTTGCATAAAAAACTTAACCATGGAAAACCGGAGAGTCATTGGAATTAAAAATGTTTTAAATTTCTTTAAATTTTCATCAGGAATAAAAACAATAGTTATTAATTTATAAATTTCAGTATTATTAAATTTACTACCTGTTTACGATATGACCAATTGTCATTTTCTTTATGATATATATTTGTGTTATTTCTACCACACCCAGCATCAATGTATTTGCTATTTTTTTATGAAAAGCCAACTTTGTCTGCAGTTTGTTTCCCACACACATGGTACCTTCAAGAACTATACTTTTATGTTTCAATAGTTTCCCACTTTCAGAGATTTTGTGCATTATATTAGAAAAGTTGGACAAAATGATTTGAAACAAACTGGGTTGTGGTAATAAGACCTTCATAACAATAAAAGTGTATGAATGTCATGTAATGTGCTCTTTGACTGAGTAAAGTTTTTTGTTCATTAGAACCCTAAATTTTTCCCAACCAATGTGTGGATAATAACAATATATATTTTGTCCGTAACTGAAAACAATGCTAATAAACAAAAAAAACTTCACCATTTTTTAAGCTCATAAGTGCCGCCTATTGAACATTTTTTTGCTACTTTTCACCACTGTCAATCCAGAGTAGCATATAGTAAAAAGAAAGGGCTAAAACATTGTTAAGGGATTGAAAAAGATCATGATATTTTTCAAACATTGTTAAAAAAAATTGGGTGGCATGCATAAAAAGAAGGAAAAAGAAACAGCTCTATAGACGTAAGTAGTGTTAACTTCTGTCATTGTGCTATCCCTACAAATCCACAAAAAAGCTGAACTGTACAAGCAATTCCTAAAGTCTTACGACCTGAAAAAATGCATTACCTAACCTTAACGAGAAATTTTCCTTGTTGACATACATTTGTATGTCAACAAGAAACCATTTTGTTTTATTATTTATTACTTTGTCTTAACTGCCCATGATGTCATCCCGTTTGTCACCAATTATGAGGGCGCGATTGCTCTTAACATAACCATGTTAAACCGTTCTTTGACCCCCGTTGATCCTTCAAACTTTCTCAAGGTCCTAGAACGTAAGATACATTCTTCTGGAAATACAACTTTCCAATACAATTCTCAGCAAGATGTGGCAGAGATGTTACTTCTTGTCTTTGATGAATTGAAAGGGTTCTCGGTAATTGCGTCTCAGAACATCTCGACAGAAGTATCGGTGTCAGTTAGCTGTAACACCTGTCTCTGTTCTTCAGTTACTGTTGAAAATCAGAACATCCTAACACTGTCACCGTCTTCCAGCGTACAATTGTCAGTTAGTATGTTTTTAGCTTCTGAAAATCTGGAGAATGAAAATAAATGGTTTTGCCCACATGTTCCCTGCACCAAGAGAGCACTAGGAAAACAAGGATTACGAGGAATAGCGAAATTTTAACCTTGCACCTGAAAAGGTTTGCAAGAGATGGAGAACATCTGATTAAGGACAATAAATTTGTTGAAAGTTTTTCCTCTTCTAATCCTTATCTCTTTATAAAATACCTTCGCTGTTGCTTTAAACCTGTACTACCAGGGTCATGGGGGAGGAAAATGTAAATCCGAGCGGTTTTGTATTACCCCAGCTGGTTCATACAAGTCAGTTTACCGTTAATACTCAGAGGGTAAAGAGTTAGCTCACTCTTCTCTGGTAACTTATAAAAAGCTTAGCAAGGGGGTTCGCTTTTAGCTTGTCTTTGGGTGTAACGACCTCACTTTTTACCCCAGTTCAGTAAGGTGCCCAAGTTTACTAACTTGGTCTTCTGTCCTTAGTCAAAATATCGACAGGCTGGTCCTGTCGTGACAACCTCCTGTGTAAGGCTGAGTGTTATGGCCCTGTAACACATGTGGAAACCTACAGCCAGAGTCACAAGTTCTGGCGCGCAGGAGGATCTTATTTAATTCTATTTTATATTAATATATTTTTGACATATACATTTTTCTATTTGTGTTTGATCTGTAACCAGTCCGTTTATGTTATTAGCTCTGTCTTGCGTTGTATTGTTTGTGATAGAAGGATTGTTTTTTCTCTTTACGATTTTCTTAAAGAATAGTTTTAGGTCCAAGTTGGACAGTACTCATGCTTGAAGAAGCAAGAAAGTGTATTCAGTACCTTCTTCTGGGAGCCTAATCTCAGTTTTGACAACCAATGTCCCTGTAGATAAGATACTTCAGTGCAGCTTGCTGTATTGTAAACCTTTTTCATTAAGATTTGTCAATTACTTAAGTCAAAAAATCAAAACAAGATAAACAATTGTTTTTGACTGCTATGGCATCACTCAAGAGCAGCCAAGTATTTTCTATATATATCGTTGAAAGGTGGTTAAGCGCGATCTTATCTCAGGGCTACCATGGAGTTTTTCTTAGCATAACCTAGGAAACTATTGTTTTTTACAGCAGACTCTACATGTTCCCTTATGTTCATTGCTACGGTCATGATGAACTGACAGAATTGAAATCACATGAAGTTCCTTCCTAATACATTGAGATTGTCAGATGGTACGGTCAACAGTTATAATGAAAAATTGTCGTAAAGTGGACTTGCTGAAAAGCTTTAGAAAACTACTGCAAATTTAGCATTCTTTATCCTGCAAAGCATCATGGTGGAGATATTGCTACAAAATATTAAAGTGAAAACGGAACCTAATTATAACAATTCTAGAAATTGCTATTTAAATCTACCCCTGAAAACATTATTTAGTTAAAAAAAGTGACAATAAAATGAAAGCACTGTCACTTCCTAAAATAAGTCTTAGATGCTAATTTAACTCCGAAAGATAAAGGATCTAAATCTTAACACTTGTACAAGATGAAAAAGAATCATCGTGTTTTTATTTATTTATTTATTTGATTTTTACTGTGTTGAAATAATTTGCGATCTTCATGGGAACAAGAAAGTTTCACATTATAAAATCAGCGTTATAACACAGAAAAAAAGGATTTAAGGATTTAAGGTGTTCTAACGCTGCCATGGCGCACCCATAATGCTTGCATAGATTTTAAAGCTTTATACCAGAAAGAGTTTTAATTGGAAACATCCCTCTGAGCAACGTTCGAAATAACGCCATAATTAACACATAATAATACTACTATAGCAGAGCCAATCAGTTGAAAGTAACCAATAAATATTTTAACCCCATTAAAATACTACATGTAATATACTTCAACGTTAAAACGGCAAGTAACCCTGAAATAAAAGTTTCCAATTTTAAATGTCAGCAATACGTGCTACACAAATTTTAACAATGACCAGTACATTTAATATATAAAAATTCACAACTTAAGGAACAATGCTGAGACGTGCTTAAGCTATATGTAGCCACACCCTACTTCATATGCTTCATGTGTTGCCTCGTATGGCAATGCTTGAAGCATTTAAGTATTACAAGCTTGTAGAAAATGAATCGTCAAAATATTTCAAGTTTCAACAGCATTATTAAACAACTTTCCAACAGCATTTTTATAGACTGCTTCTGTAGTCATTTTACATTTCCTACAAATTGAAACAGTTATGATTGTTTTAATATTAAGGATATGGTTACCCCTTTAATCCGTTTTTTAAATGTAATCTTCCTATATATTCACAGAACGAAAATAAAAAGTTGAACTTGTCTCTACTTTCTCTGGAACTGAAAAAAGAAAAGGAAAATTTTTACTCACATTGTTTAAACTTTTCAAGTATCCATGCACAGATGCTTTTCTGTCCCTGTTCGTTTAGAACTGCGGATAAATTTTCTTGAACTAGAAAACTTTAATTTTTTTAAGAAATTATACACAAGTAATCAATTATTTAAGTTTCATATTTTTTGCATACCAATGTGTGTTTTTAGACACATTTTAACATGTTTTTATGAACTGAAACAAACATTTTTGAAACAATTTGAAACAAATATTTTGAAACGATCTTAGAGACGATCCGTAGCATCAGTATTCTAAAATTTTTAACGGTATATTAATTTCTGCCGTTTATTATCTTTTTAAACATTAGACCCTTTACCATATAGTTGTAAATGATTGCACACCTATGAATATTGCCAAAACAAAATTTTGATGTACAGGCATGTTGTGTTCATAAAGAAATTTATAACATTGTGCCCTATTTAATTTTTATAACATTTAATTTTTTAAACCCTTTCATGCGAGGATGGGAAATTTAATCCTTTGCTAAGTTTTTTTAAAACTTTTGTTTTAGGTCAATGAACTTGCTGGTTACACTAATCGTGTTTATGAAATGATTAATGTGTTTGAGGATATTCATCGGGACCATTTTATCCGGGGAAATGCTCTTCACAGTCATTTGTCTTTGGAGGAAAGACTATGGGAAGCTGCTCGGGAGACACAAACATTCACCCATGGACAAGTGGTTGCTATAGATATTTTACCTCGAGTCGCACCTGATTTTACTGACGGAGATATGATTCTGAAAAATGTGCCTATTGTTGCACCAACAGGTGATGTTGTGTGTCCAAGTTTATCAATAAATGTATGTTGCTTACAATTGCTTACAATTACGAATGCAGTTTAGTCTACAACCTTTTCTCTGTAAAATTGTGAAAAAAAAATGTTTTCTTAAAAATTTTGAAAATGCTTGTATTATGAAGAGCTTGAAATGCTGATCAAAGTAATGTCTTATAATCTGCCTGCCTGCCTGCCCGCCTTACTGATCGTCAAACGCACATCATCCTATACATTTTCTTGATCAGGATTTCAAGCTCTACACAATGACGGTAACAAGTAAGCAAATTTCTTAAAAAAAATTGTGCACTCCGTGAGAAACTGCTGAGGTTAGCAAAACTCTTATATCTCCTTAACCGCTGTCCAAAGCCACGCAATTCTATACATAAATTTGATCAGCGTTTCAAGGTTCACACAATGCTAAAAAAAATTGCAAAAGACAATCTTTGTGCATTAACGGGTCATTGCTGACATCATTAAAATTGAAATAATGGATCTTTGTTATTTCTTTTTTGCCTAAGTGGATTTTTTCTCGGGCCTTATCGACTAGTTTCTTATAATAATACAAAGAGTGTGTCCACCTGTCTGTGACACGCAAAGTGGATGTGTTCATTTTTCTTTATTGTAGCCAAAAAACGTTTGTCTAATTTGCTGATCTTTCTGATGTTGCAGCACAACATCAATGCATTTAGACTGATGTTAATTCATTTAATAAGATTGTTGAAGCCAAATAACTTGGAAATGATGGGTGACGTCAGCGTTTTTTCACCGTGTATGTAACTAGGGACAACCTGGGACCAAAGTGGATAAGTTTCCAAACCTGAGTGCACAATTTTGAAATGGACGGGTTGATGACATCATTAAAAAACCTTAAACCCCAATAACTCTTTAACCATTCGACAGTGTGCATGATCCTATACATTTTCTTGATCAGCATTTCAAGATCTATAAGGTCAATACACAAATTATTAAAACAAAAAAATTTATTCGTAGGGGGAAATTTTTAAACCTTTATATCTTAACCCTTCTTCAAAAGTGCAGGATCCTGTACATTTTCTTTATCAGCCCTACACAATAAAGGTAACGTGAACAAATATCCAAAAATATTTTTATGTATGGATCCTGGCATACGTCATAAAAATTTAAGTTACGGTTCTTTTCACAAATGTACTCCTGCCTAAGTGGATTTTTTCATGGTCCTTATCGACTAGTCTATTATAATAATATGAGTGTGTCCGTGTATCTGTAGCAGACAAGGTGGATGTGTCATTTAAAGCCATTAAAAAATACACACCTGAAATGTTAATTGACAAAGCTTCTTTTAGAACACTGAGAAAATAGGAAAAAGAAGTTTGTTGTAAATTTTCATAAGATGGTAATATCAAAGTAGTTTCTTTACGTTGTTTAACATGCACGAGATAGGAGCAGTTAATTAAGTTATCCAAAAAGTACCAGAAATGTTAATTAGTACAACTAGAAAGTCTTACCCAACCCCAGATGCTTGTGCTATATTCTGTGATTTTATTAGGAAATATTCGATGGAAGAATTAAAAATTGACATTGGTTAAACTCAATTTTAACTGATGAAAGTACTGATTACAGTGTCACAGAAAAAGCCATGTTTATTTTATTCTTACATGATGGTTATTATTATTATTATTCTGAATATTTATACAGGATATAGCCACTTCAGTGTAGGAAACACTGTTATCAATGTGGGTCCTGTGTTCGGCATGTATTTATTAAGTTACACCGGTAATACCTACCCAATTTCCCTCACATGGAATGGTTTGACCCGTGGCCGTGTTAAAGGCACTTGTTAAACATGCCCGCGCTGTGGGCCGAACCACGAACCTTGTGATTGCGAAGCGAACTTCATAACCACAAGGCCACGAGCCACAGTGTGCCTAAGATTCGATATTCTAGTGTTGAAGTAGTTCTTCATGCTACCGCTCCTAGGATTCATATAAGTATTGGAAAGGCATTCAACAATGTGGAATAAAAAAAATTTGAATTAGTTGGTTTGAATGCTGATGAGGCAAGTGTGTGAGCATGGGTGAATTTTCTGGATTGGGAAAGTTTATGATGAAGGTTTCCGTTCCATGGTTAAAACTAGTTCTTGTTTCAATCACAGAATAAAGTTAGCTTTAAAGGACGCACTCCATACGTCCATTCGATAACATGCTCCTTAAACTATTCTGTCTAAGTAAAATTAACGAAAAATCGATCCTAAAACCCTGTAAAGCTAATGGGAGAAGATGGATCGGTCACAAGTACAAGTCGTTTGAAAATGTGCTAGAAACTTTGGAGTATATATGGCCCACTTAGACAGCATTTCGCAAACAGATTTACAGGCTCCAAAACGAGCGAAGCTCGAAGGGAGTGGTAAAAAGTGGTCGCATACGTCGTATTGTATGCATATGACAGTTTACCGTGACGCGATCCAGTCAATTTGTCGTATAAAAGAGTTCACTTGGTAGATGGCAAGTTGATATCAATTTTTTAAGAGGCAGGAGACAATAATATTATCATTACAAACATGAACAGCGTTACGGTCAATGAAGAGACCAAGCATATTTACCAAAACGTAAAATTAAAAATGTTTAATAGAACAAAAAACGCTATTAGGGCACATAACCATGAAACTGTGTTAGATATTTACAGATGTGTTGAAACAAGGTAATATTTTAACAAGTCCTGTTTTCAAACATATACAAAGCTTAGTGGATACAGCAGCATGGCCAATTAATGGAGACATCGGTTATTTGAATAATGACGTAGTTGATTAAAAATCCGTATTCATTTTAATCAGCTCCTAATTCGAAATAATTGCATAGTCAATCAAGTTATAGTGGAATCTTAGAAAATATAAATGGTGCTGATAATAAGTTACAGTCCGAAGTTTAAATATCTCGATATTTGGGGTAGAGTTTTCCAAACTAATCAATCAAAAGCGAATGCAAAAATGTATTACATGTTTTCAAGATAATGCTTATTGTACCTAATGTACCTACTAATGGAACATTGGAGCTTGTTTTTTTTTCGGGATAAATCACAACAAACTTTAGTGTTGCATAACGATTGGATGAAGGGGCCATCAAGAAAACAATTTGAACCAGATCAATTATTGAAATGTGGTTTCAAGATAAAGTTTGAAGATTAAATTCAGGACCACACAGGAAGCGGAATAAAAGTTATGGCGGTGATAAAATTGACATTACAACATTATCTCTTTTTTTATCTGGAAGAAAATGAAACAGATGAGACAAGAGTTTATTTCTTTGTTTATATATTTCGTTTTCTTTGTTAATATTCACTTTGTGATTTTTAATTGGAACCCTGAACAAGTAGAAATAACAGACTTCATCTCCTGTGTAGGTAACTAGGGACCACCTGGAACCAAAATGGAACCAATTTTTTAAAGCTGATTTAAACCGACTAATTTGGAGAAGATGGGTTGACAGGTCATCAAAAAACTTATATAAACAACCCCAGTATCTCTGTAACCATTTCTCAAAAGTACATGATGCTATACAATTTCTTGACCAGCGTTTCAAGCTCTACGCAACGCAGGTAACGGCTGGAAAAAAATTAGGAAAAATTTTATGTGCCTTGATAGGCCACTGCCGTTGTCATCAAAATTCAAATGACAGATGTTTTCCATTTTCATCTGCCTAAGTGGATTTTTCCACGGGCCTTATCGACTAGTGCATTTTAATAAGCAGTTACTTATCCGTGTTTAAACTTTACCAATTGTTGAGTGAGTTCCCCTGCTTAAGGGAATTGGACCCACTGTAGTTCCTCACACAAGAGTTGACATCAGGAGTAATTTTTATCATTTTTTAACTTAGTCTTTAACTTAGTTTTTAACTTTTAAGTTAAAAATGCTATGCAATGGCCTTAGTAATTGATTTTTTAAAAATAAGAATATCTTGACAGAAAGAATGCGTTGGACAATTTGGTCTTTTTCTATATTCATAATGTTAAAACCTCTTTCATCATCATCCTTCCCCCAAAGTAAATGTTGCTCACTACTAAAGTCCCTGCTGAAGTACTTCTGTCTTTCCAGAATTCCCAGTTTTTTTGTTTTCCTTTATGCAATTTACACTTTACCTTTTATAACTTAACACCATATCTGTAATAACGCCTGCCAATTTAAAAAAAAATTGCAAGAATTTTCATACAATTTTCAAATTTATCTTTCACTATTTTCGCTAATGGCTTGCACTGTTGTAAAGCCATTGTGGTGTTTTCTTTTTTTGTCATTTCATCGTTAACTTTGTTGTTTAAGAACTATTATCATATGGTTAGAGTTTTTCTCGCACTATGTTTGGCTAATCTACACGAAATATATACTATATTTTTATTTTCTACCAAGTGCAATTTTTACTCATTTTTCAATTCATCAATGCAAATAACTGATATTTTTTCTCTGATTGGCTGAAATAGTAGAAGTAAAGTTATTGTTTTAAATGGCGGAACCAGCTAACAATCAATTATAAATATTCACAGTTCAATTATTCTTTTATTTCGACATAGTCATCAAAGAGAAGTGCCAGTGCTCTCTACCGTAGAGATTTTTAGTTAACTGTGACTTTAGGTTAGTGAGGTTATATCTATAGCGTATTGAGGAAGTTTTGTAGTTAATTCGATTGTTTAACTTAACTTTTTATACATTAGCGGTACTTATGAAGTAAATATTTTTGCAAGATAAAGGCAATATGGAACGATTTTCCACTACAAGGGAAGAAGAAATTAAGAATTGACATGATAAATCACTGGTTTTACTTCAACTAACTTTTATTGAATTAATATAAATATATTACTCTAAAATTTATTTTCATTTAATTTCATTGAGGCGTGATATAAACAAGCTTTGTTTTATTTTTAAAATATACCATCTCGCGCATAATTTATCATGAATTAAAAAAATCTATTATGAATTAAAAGTCACATCACATATATTATATTGCAATAAATTTTTTCGCTGTTCAATCTCGTAAACCGTGATTAAAATTAAACAATCATCTATCAAGTATTTCAAATTACAATGATTTATGCTTCGTTTATATGATAAACTAGTTATCGCACTTGCCCTCAAAAAATATTGTCATATTTTTTTATTTTTTTTAGTTCTGGCAAATTTTACTTGCCTACAGGAAATATGCAAACGAGAGCATAACAAACTTAAAAAATATGACAATATTTAACGAGAAACGTTAGTAGGTCTTTGAGGGCATGAAATATAAAGATGTTCCACTAGTTAACACCGCAACACAAACATGAAGAACTGCTTTCTCTTTTCTTGATAGCCTCAACTGAATTTTAGGATGAGGCTACATTTTATTTCATAAGTAATTACGTGTTTTTTTATAAGAAAATGAGCCTCAAAATTTTAAGAAAATTCCCAGCCTCAGCATGTAATTTTTGTAATTTTTGGAAACGTTATATTTACATTTACAGTTACTAAATCACCATAAACACAACGCAATCATTTCTTTTTTTCCAGACAAATATACATCCTAACATCAAGTTTTATCCTGAAAATATAAAAAAAATCATTTTTTTTCAATAAAAAACTTTTGACTGGCTTTTTAAATCAAACTTGACACACTAGTACGTCATGAAAGAAACGAAATGGCAACAATAAATTTTAGCTTATATCAGCACTTTTTCTGTGACGTCATTAAAAGCTTGAAATTTGTGTAGTATACCACTATCTGCTTAAACTTCAATTACTTATGTTCCACAGCGAATTTTTACATTCTGCTTGAGTTTTTCGTAAATTAGTTAATCGCATTTATCCGCTACCAAAATAATTTTATTCCATTGACCTTTATAATATATGCATTAATAAAGTTTGAATGCACTTCCCTTAACAGATCTAAAATTGCTGATGGAAGAAAATATCAAAATTTGCTATCACTTAAATATGACATCATAATTTATGCAGCATAATTAAATCTGAAATTCTTTAAATGTGAATATCTTGAGAACAAAAAGAGCTTTTTAAAAAAAGACTTGTTAAGGTATTGTAAATTTAAAAAATATAAACACCAAAAATATCTATTTACTTTTAAAACACTTCTCTTTTTTCTCATCTGTTTTCACTGATATTTGCTGTAAACAAACTTGTCTTGTTAAAAGAATCTGCCTCCGTGACGTCAGGAACACAGAGATCGTTTAAAAGGAAAGGTCTATTTACAAACAATGAAAATCATTCTCAAAAAAGAAAATATGTTTTTTGAGTAATCAACATATGCTGATCTCAATTTTTTTTTGAAAAAGCCTTGATATTGAAGAATTAATTTTTACCGAACCAATCCTTTAAAAAAAACAGGTTTTTTAGTTTATTGTCAATTGGCGACGACTGTAATGAAACAATTTGGGGTTTTTAGTCTAAAATTCATATTAAGGTATTCTGTTAGGCATTTGTAACCACATTTAATTTTTAATGTAGCCCACATAATTACACCGTGGTATCATTTTGTTTCATTGCCACAAAATGTCACAAAACCCATGTTAATTTTTGACTCGTATCATATAATATTTTGTGGCATGCGAAATATGCAAAATTCGGAAAGAAATGATAATTTGTTCATTTAGAATTAAGTCCTCACAAATCGTTCTATTTAGGCATTTCTTGTAAACTTTTGTGCATATTTGTTACACTGAGGAAAAGTTTACTCCTCCTAAACAATTTTTTTTGACATTTTGAATTAAATATTTTGATAGAGGACTTCATACCAAAATGACTGAGATTTCTTGATTTAAATTATAAAAAGAAAGATCCTACGTGTAAAGACAATATCCATAATGCCAAAAAAACTTATTTCATGTCGATTCGTTTTTGTTTTGTTGTTTAATTTCTCAATTTGTTTTATTTCTCACCCTCAATGTAAGATTTTTTATTTTTAGTGTAATACTGATGCTGTCATGAAAAACACTTAAATTTCATTATCACGTTAACTGTTCGTCAAAAGCATATAATCATAAACATAATTTTGGTTAGTGTTTTCAGCTGTATCAAAAGAGGCAACAACCAATTTCTGAACAACGTTTTTTTTGTTGACGGATCCTTGATAACAGCATCAGCGTATTTTTGTGATTCTTTGCTTATTAATATTTATACCTCACTACGCACTAATATTTTCTTGTTCTTGCTATACATCCTTGCTATTCTTAGGTAATATATTTAGATTAATAGTAGTAATGGCATTTGACCTTAAAATCTGGAGAACCAATATTAACAAAGATAAAAAAATACTATTCACACTATAATAAATAGTAGACTTATTTCCAATTGTTAATTTTTTTCCAAAGGAGTAAATTCAGCGACATCAAATAAGTTTGGAGTTTTCCTTTCACGTTAATTCATTTTCTTGCTCCAAATATCACAGATAGTGTGATCTGCTATTTAAAGTGGTAATTTAACGCTTTAACTATTAGAAATTTAGCATGACAAAAGTAGCAACACTAATTCTTTAGTTAGCATTAGAAAAAGTAAAGTTCATTACGATAAAGTTTTAAGTTTTTAATTTAAGAAAAAGTTTTTTATATATTTATTTATTTTTTGAGCTGTGAATATGTGCAAAATAACTCACATTTGTATGCAAGAAGTATAAAACATTTATATATTTGATTACTTCGTGTATAATTTGTTTCAAAAGTTAAGGAATAAAGGTTGTTTGCGACTTCAAGGAACGGAACGAAAAGGAACAGAAAAACTTTTAAAGATGTGTACTTAAAATTTTTACATCATTTGAATGGTAAATTTTCATATCTATTCCTTTCCAAAGAAAGTAGAATCTAGTTCAACTTTTTTCTTTGCGATGTGTACAGAAACAACAGGTAAAAAATTAGTTGCAAATTATTTTTAAAAAAATGATTACTGTGTCGTTAAGGAATACTTATAATATGCGATGATGTGTAAAATAAGTGTTGTGTCTTGCTCACTATTTTTTTCATTTTTGTAATACGAGTTTAAAGGAATCTCTTTAATAGTAGCCGAATTCTGTCTGTTCGCAAGGAAAACGAGATGAAATAGCGTGTAATTTAAAGATAGGTGGTCACATGAATTCTTCCACAGCACTTCCACTGTACCATTTTTGTTATACTTGATTTTTAGATAAGTACTGGTGACCATTTTCTAATTACTGGACCAAATGGTTGTGGTAAAAGCTCCCTATTTCGTATTTTGAGTGGATTGTGGCCAGTGTATGGTGGTAAATTAGCAATACCATACCCAAGAGATATGTTTTACATTCCTCAGAGGTGAGTGCAGAACATTATTTCACGCTAAGAATATTTCTTTGTTTTATCAGTTAGTAGAAAATAGTTGTATTGTAACTGTTGCATATAACCTAAGTACTGTTTTTTATCAGCTGAAATTTTGGTAAGTCGCTAAATTAATCATTGTATTTTGTGTCAGTTTATGCTCCACATTGTGGACTAAGTGAAAAATACAAGGATAAGTTTTATGATGAGTTAATAGCAGTAACATCAAGGTTTGGAGACAATGGGCTTGGCGTCGTAGGTGGCGATTTTAACAGTCATGTTGGGAAAGAAGCAAATTTATAAATGTGCATGGAGGATATAAATTGAAGTAAAAATAAGAAAAAACAGAGATTGCTTGAGTTTAAAACGACAAATGACATGATGGCTTCCAAAACAACATTCATTAGGAAAAAAAGGGGGTTATATGGGTTAGTTGTTTGATTAGAAAGTCGGACAAGAAGGTGATAGTAAATGTGGAAGTTATATCAGGGGAAGTGTGTGTGTGTCCCATCATAGGTTGCGGGTTCGTGATATTGTCTTGAAGAGTGTTTAGAAAGCCTAAAGAAATTACAGGCCCCGCCAGGAATTTAGAAGCTGAAGGGAGAGATTTTAGCAAGACAGTTGGACCAGAACGGCCAATGTTATAGACTACTTTGAAAAATTATCTTCTAGAAGCTTCTGACAATACCTGTGGGTAAACGAAAGGACCAGCTTGACATAGACAGACCTGTTGGTGGACTTAGGAGGTTGATCAGTGTATAAAGGGAAAGATGAAACTTTGAAAAGCATGGAAGGCAAGTGCTAGTCAAAATATCTACCAAGAAACTAAGCGCAATGCTCGTACTGCAGTGTATAAGGCAAAGTCAGTAGCAGAGAGGAGCGGATTTCCAGATGTTTTGAGAAGATAAAACCAGTATAATGTGATGTTTAAGATAGCAAGACAAATAAGGAAGACTAATCAAGATGTTGTAGGTGAGCAATGTATACGAAATAATTTAGGTGTCTTACTAGTACAGTGGAAGAGAAAAAGTTAGCTTGCAAGGTTTATTATCAGAGGCTGTTTAACACATCTAATTTAGGAGTGTGTGATACATTATTAAACGAATTTAGGTTAAAGCAAAAAGATTATTTTAAATTTCTTCTGATATCCTGTGCTAATACGCTCCAGACTGCTTCTTGCAACATCCATTCACTGGTAAAAACGTCGTGAAATTCCTTTTTAAAGACAAGATGTTTTTAATTTTTTTTTTCATGTAGAAACTCACATTTTTTAAATGCACATATGATGTACAAAATTTGAAGCATTTTGATTGGTTAAAAACCTTTTGATTAATCGAAAAAGTTAAACCGGTCCGACTTTTTAAAAGTCGAATTGGACAAGTCTGAACATGCCGAAAGCATACGATTTTTACATGATACACGATCCAATTTGTCGAATTCGACAAATCGAATTTGATTAATCGAATCGTGTATCACCGCCTAAAGTCATGATTAGTAGCATCAAAGTTAAGCGTATTCTTGTAATAAAAAAGTGGCCTTGTGGAGTTAGCAGGAAAGGGGTTGATGCTATCTCAATTTTTTGTCATACTTATCGTATTGTAGTAAATCAGCTTTAGTGATTTACTTTAATGATGTACTGCTGCTGCTCCAACTACGACTACTAATTAATTTTGTAGCGCCAGTTAAAAGTACAATAACAGCTCAAAACTAATGTAGACCTACAACAAACTATTAAAATTTACTAACACTTAATTTCATTCATTCCAAAAGAAGCAGATTTGTAACAACTTAATTTAGCATGTATAATCGCTCTCTCTGATGTCTCTCAAAAAATAACGATGACGATGACGTGTAGGCTCATAACATTAAATTGAGTGAGTCTGTTTGTTTATTCCATCGAGAAAAGTTAAGAACTAAGGAAAACTATTCTTACTAGTCTAGTTTTTGCATGGCTATATTGTAAAAAAATATTTTTAAATAATTAAATAAATAAACTAAAACAATACAGCATAGCATTTTTTAAAATTTTGCATTTTCTTGTGTCATTACTGTTATCGAAGAATAGTCAACTTGGTTTGCACATATTCTGTTGATTTGTGACGTCCCACAGCGTACATAGCTTAACAAGATATGTACGGTGATGGATGAAGTTTCGAGCATTGTTGCATGGAATTTGAGTTAATTGTTAGTTAACCTTGATTGTATAACCCCAACGCATGTTTAAACAAGATAGTGTTAGAAACACATGTTCTTCATAGTCATAGAAAAAGTAATTTCTAAGAATTTAATAGCATGCGAAGATAGGTAAGTAAATAATACTACTTCCAAAGTACCAAAACTTTGAGACCGTATTTTTGTTTTCACAAAATCACTTTTATAATTTTTTAGAAACCCACAATCCGTTTCACCTTTCATGGTATATTGCACAGATGCTAGCAAATAACAACTCGCTTGAAAGTTGTTTTAATACACAATTAACACAAAAAAAATTCATAATAAATTCGAATACACACATTTTAAAAGTAATTGACGCACCTAAAATTATTTATAACAGTGAAACTAATATTTATTTCTGCAAAAAATATGTAAATTAATCTCAGACAATCACAAGATCCATACAATTTATTCGTTTAGCCTTTTCTTGCATCGTTCATTTACAATACGTGACAAAGACTCACAAATATAAAAAAAAGATATAGTTCATATTCACACTATAATGAACAATTTAAGCTGATATTGTTATCAATCGTTAGTTTCCTTTAAACAAGAAGAAACATAGAACTTGGGGGTGTTTCAACTGTTTTAGTGGAAAACAAAAAAGTAAATTCATGACAGAAAAAATCATATTTTTATCATCCTATAGACAATATATCAGACTTTTATATCTCGTAATATTGTAAAACAATTTGGGGTTTTGTTTTCTTTACATTTAGACCATACATGACTTTAGGGAGTCTACGTGATCAAGTAATATATCCAGATACTGTTGGCGATATGAAGATGAAAGGTTGGGCAGACTCAGACTTGGAGAAAATATTGGATACTGTTTATTTAAAGTACGTGGTTGCCCGCGAAAAAGGTAAAATGGAGCATGACATTTTTAAATAAGTTATCTTGATGACGGACAACAAAACCTAAAAAAGAATAAGCTTTTTCACTGGCTGTTGCTTAATTTATTGGAAACAAAGTCTTTACTTTACTGAGCATGTACATTACGGGTGAAACCCCTTTTGAACGCCATATTCTTAATAAATTCGACGTGGAACTTTTTCTAGTGCTGTATTGTTGCCGTCATCTAAGCTGTCGTCCTCTTTGTAGGTCGTTTTGCTCTTTTGATGATGTAATAGGTTGATCATGGCTGACATTTAAAGCCTCCTTTAGTCTTCTTTGTCTTGGTCAAAGATGTTCACTTAAATGCTTGAAAAATTGATAACAGGCCGGTTACATTTAAAATTAGTTACAAAAAGTTTTATAACGTATGAATTAATATAACAACTAGCCAAGGCCTGATGTGGCAGTGCAAAATGTATGTCTCTCCACAATTTTTTTTTATTATTTCCTTTTTTATGAGATAGTTTCTCTGATGCATAAGTCAAGCAGTTGACATATTATATGACAGACGATCGAAATATTTCATCAGGAATTTATCAATATATTTATGAATATCAAAAATGAAATAACTTTAGTACAAAGAGGATTGTTGACTCGAAAGTTGTTATGGGGTGCTTTTAGACCAATGTTAAGGAATTAGCATCAAAAATAGTTTTGTAATAGCTGTACTTCCTTTAACCATTTTTCGAAGAAAAAAGTGGATTTTGAATAACAAGGAAGTAGTGAAATTTATTTAGCAAAGTTATCTCTTCAAAGCGTGTGCATATGCTAAAAAAATAACAAAGCACATGGCCTTCTCATTATCTTTTAAAGCCAAAATAATAATTAGGCAAATTTTCATATCCCGCGACACAATATTAGTAGGGCTAATGCCCGGCATTAAAATCGCCATTCAATTCATTATGGCTTTCCAAAGGATCCTTAAATATTTAAAGATTATAAATGCGCATCTGTGACTTGTTGCTAGGTTAGCTAAGTACACGTACACCATTAACCATAATATGAAATTATGGTAGCTAAACAGAAAAAAGAAATAAAATATGTTAGCTGGGTTTAAAACCTTCTGGAGCTGTTCTACCAAACTAAACAAAAATCTCTAGCTAGCTAGCTCTTGATTATTGATAGCCAAAATTTGAAATTGGTTTGTTTAACATTTACAGATGGCTAAAATGCTATGAAATATTTCCTAAATATAGAAACGTATAGAAATTAATACTTTTCAAATGCACATCATTTGAAGATATAAAAGGTCACAAAGGGCCCTCCAAAATTGTACCACTACACAGATTTCTCAGTTAGAAGAGTCCATATCCAAAATTCGATTCTGTGTTTTTAATTTCTAGAAGAAACTCGTATCCTTTATCTTACACAACCATTCCCTAGCGATTTCAAACAGCTAACAGGGGGTATTACTGTCTGTAAAAGTTCCCCGTTTTTTAAAGGAGAAACTGGTCTACTTTGGTCCTCAGACAGACAGATGTATTGGAGTATTATGATATAGAAGAAGGTAAATTAAATTGCTTACTATACGGATCTATAAACTGCTTACCTGGTTGGCGCAATGGTCAAAATTCATATCAATGTAACAGATACGAACTGTCGTTCAGAAAAAGCAGAGAATGCTATAAAATTATTAAAATTAAAATTAATTCTGCGCTCGAGTTTGATGTGTATCAGAGGTAGTCGCACTAATAATTATAATTGAAACAATAATATTGGTTATTTTTAAACAGCTTTTCTTGAGCAAAATGTGTTTGACTTTTATTCTATTTGGCTGTGTTTGTTTTCCTATGCAACGAACGTAAGAATTTTCAAGACTATTGTTTCCCCGCTTTTCCGTAGACTATTGTTCGTCTATATACTAAAACTGTTTTGTTTTGTTTCTGTTTTTCGTTGTAAGAATTGTAAGAATTTTTATTTTAATTACTTTTAATAATATTGTGTATAAAGTTCTTTAAGCAGGTAAGTTTGCTGATTTGAATCCTACCCACATAGTTACCCCAAACTATTTGTGTGTGACATGTTTTGCAATTTGGAATAGTCATTAAAATTTACGCTGAAAATACAGCATAAATAAGCCATATTCCACATTATTGAAGCTTAAATCAGTGGTTCTACGCCGTAATTATACTTTTCTCAACAAGCTCATTGAGTTTTTTTATGCGGCATATAAAAAATAATATCGCATACCAAAAACTTTCTACGTTGTAGTTAAATTTTCTATGCTGTAAACAAAATCACGCAGTTATATTGTTATATATAAAATCTTTAAAAAGCTTTTTTACAAATGTTAAACGATTACGAAATTTTTACATCGCTATATTTTATTAAGAAATGATTAAAAGACTTTCTTACGAAGAATAAAAATCGCCATAAACCATTCAAATCTTTCTTATGAAGATAAAAGATAACATGCACTGATATATAGAGGTGAAGCATGCTGATTTAAGCAGCGAAAATCCATTAGTAAAACACTCGAGGGTTAGAAATTTAAAAAATGTAAAAAATTAGAAGCAGAATAGTGCGAATAAAAGCCATTACAGAGCCGTATTTAATTAGCAATCACACGGAAAACAGGGACACGTCGAGTTTTCAATGTAATATAACTTTGCATATGTACTGTTAATGATGAAATGAAGTTTTTAGAAATAAATTTCAAGCTTCACAGTTTCTGAATAATTTGTTAGCTAGCTAACCAGCTATTTACCATTTGTTTAGCAACTTTTAAGTTACTTTAGGATATACTTGTTGATACAGAGGGTTATGCTGAATATAAATAATTAAATTAAAAACAACTTTCCTTTAAATCACGACTAGGTTACCACAATCGAATTTCAGTACTTTACCAAGAGCATGTCAATGGCAATGGAAAGAACCTGTTACCACCCTGCAGATCTTACCTTCATATAATGTCATTACAAGCTCGTGAGCTTGTTACAAGCTCGTGAGCTTGTTACAAGCTCGTGAGCTTGTATTAAAACGCAAATGTGTCCTACAAGAATGGAAATTTTTGCGTCTCTGAGCACCGACACGGGAGTAGTCGTGTGTTCGAATCTCATCTTGGTAACTATTTTTTTTTTTTTTTTAAAGATAAGATCAGTGTTCCAAAGCTTTATTTAACTAACTGGAAAAGTAAAGGTGTTTCCACCAAAGTTTTCAAAAGTGAATTAAGAATTAAGGTCTCCCCAAATGCCTGGAAAGTAGTCTGCGAAATATAAAATTTCCACAAAAATACGTAAGAGAAAAACGAATACGCTCCACCATATATAAATAATGACGAGAACGATATTCTTTTTGCTACGCTAATGACGCGCCAACATAGTGAAATATGAATTTTGGAAACACTTCGAAAGAACATAAATTTTCTGATTCCGTTCTTGTTATTTGTCTCCGCGATATAAGTGCACAGGTTCTTTTTATCGAAGTTTGCGGTTTGTGACAGTTCTGGTATATTTTTTAAACTGCAGCTATTTCTTTTTCGAACAATTAAGATTTACTTGTATATTATTCTTTTTTTATTTTGCTTTTTCTCACTGAGTGACTTTCTTATTCCCCGTTTTTTTTGTGTGTGTGTTTTTTGTTGTTGTTGTTTTTTTGTTTTGTTTTTGTTTTTGTTGTTTTTTTTTTTTTTTTTTGGGGGGGGGGTACTGAATTATTGAATTTCTTAAATTTTTAGGTGGGGCTTGTGGTCTTTCTTCTTCCTGTCAGTCAGTTTAAAAGCAATTGCGTAGTGCGTAACAAATATTATTGCCTATCCTGAATAGCAAAATATGTCGTGTCTAACTTCGTAACAAAAATCACAATTTGATAGACAGCTTTTTGTAAGCCTTATTCGCGAGGTTGTTTGCGTATATCATACGTCTTGTTTAATTCTAATCTGCTTCCATCAATAATCTATCATCGAAACCAGCTTAAACAATATCGAAGCACAATACATCAAGTTTACAGAATGTTTGATAAAGCTGTTGTGAATTTTTCTGAGAACTTAAAACCCCTGTATGATACAAGTCTCAATCGCTTTACCAATCCTATGAACATTTGACAGTTCACTTAGGAATATTGAAGTATAAAGAAGCTAGCACTCTTTTTGTCTGATGACAAAAAATACAATTAACATTTTTGGAGGTGGCACTGTGTGAGCTTATTTAATGGGTGATATTAGAGAGTTTTCACCAGAATATAAATTGGCTACACCCATCTATTCTTAACAGAAAATTGCTGATTGATTCAACTGTAAAATAATCCAGCTCTACGTTATCGCTCAATACGGCGAAATGCATCACGTTGGTGGGCCAGCTAAATCTGCAATTGGGTGGCCAGTCGTAACATGTATGTTCTTCGAATCAACCAAGGAAGTAGTTAAATTATTGAAGCCAAGGTTTGATTTCAGTATAACCCCAATATATCTTCCCAAGTTTCGTTGGCTAAGAAAATAAACCAGATGAGAGGTGAAGCTAAGTTGATATTGGGTAAATCAAATAAAGGATCCAGCCACTTTCAAGTCATGATTTTCAAACCAAACTCGTCAACTTTCAAAGCTTGTCTATCGTTTGTGTAACTGTCAGGATCGCCAGAAAGCATTTTGGCTATTCTCACTTTTTAAAAAAAATTTTTTATTGTTTGTGATTGGATAAGGTTACAATGTTTCAATAAAATCTCCAACTAATTCCGTTTTGCTTGGGTCGTTTTGTGCTATTGCTGCAAATACTCTTATATAACGTTCATAAATAAAGAGTCTACTGCATGGTGTAATACTGGTGATGATTATAGATTCAAAATTTCTGCAGTGTAACTATACTCGAAGTGTCTCTTTTTAGAGAAAGTTAGAAAATGTAATAGTGGTTTGAAGTTTAAAAATGAAATGCACACATACTTCTTCGAAGAAATTCTTTTTCAATGAAAGTGTGGTGTACTTTTTCGTTAAACAAACTGGTGAGAACTTTCACACCATTTCAGATGGTGACTATTATTGCTTTAAGATTTTGTTTAGAAAACATGGTAATAGATTATACACAATTATAGAATGTATTTCTAATGTATGTTACAAAATACATACCAGCTACATATAAACATGGAGGTAGATACCTCCCTGATTTAAATATATGGTTATATCGATCAAAAGTTTTTACCGGTTGTAAAAAGCTTAAACGTCTGAATTTCTGGTTTCTTTTTGACACCAAGTTTTATTACATACACATTTTTTTTTTCTGAGACAAAATTTTGACTTTAGTCAGAAGTTTCTGAGCGAATAAAATATTGCCAGATTTTAGCTTTTAGAAAAAATATATTTTCCTCTTTTAATCAACTTGTAGCTTACTTTTCGATTAATCGAGTTTAAGATTTGATTGTGTAAAGTTACAAATATTTAACCTGGCGAATTAATGACAATCATTGTTTTTAAATGCTTTTTAAGTATCCAAGATCTTTCAGCATACACTAACACTTGTTTCCCACCCTTTTTTTTACACTAACACTTGTTTCCCACCCTGGTTTACTTGCTGCGACTTTATTCTTCTTTGTTCTTTATTTTAGAGCAACGTCTTGTTTTTACTTATAAACCAGGTGTTTTGCAATATAATGAAATAGCATTACTTTGTTAATAACAGCCATAGCTTGCACAATTTCAACAAAAAAGGTCATATTTGACAACTGGTGACAGCAATTAGAGCATAAGGACTGATAGAATTTTATTTACTTAATCCTGACTACTTATTTTATCATTGTAACAGGTTTTAAAAGATGAGCATTTCAAGTTGAGGATATATTGCCCGTGCTCGTTTTATGCACACCTCCTACCCCCGTGTAGCGCCAAAAAACCAACTCTCATAGGGTTACGTTTAATGATACATTTTGATGGTGCTGTATTTAGGTTGGAATAGCGTAAATGATTGGATGGATGTATTATCTGGAGGTGAAAAACAAAGAATGGGCATGGCAAGAATGTTCTATCATAAGTAAGCATACAAGACTTTTTTGGTTATATAGTTGAGTCCTGTTATTGAAAATGTTGGAATCTCTTTATAACATAACAGACAAGAAAATCCTTTTTCATACCGGGACGGTGCGATAACAGCGCTATCCTGGTATAAAGAAGGAACAAAGAACACAAGAAGTGAGGTTAGATCTGCGGGAAATGCCATGTTTAGCAGATTGTAGGAGGCAGGATCTATCAATCTCTAAACTATTGTTGACGGATGCGATAAATATATATGTATATTGTATGAGTAGGGAATTAGTGCTTGAAAATTTATATATTTTACACGTGTTCCAAAATAAAAGGAAAAAAAATACCCTTATTATTATAGAAACACAAAGCAAACAAAAGTGCCAGGTAGCTAAAATGTGTAGCAACTATAATAATTTCGTCACCTCATAATCTTGTCAAGTGATGCACACACCGGCCTGCCACGCCTACTCAAAACTCCTCTAATCTCCTCAGTTTTAAAAAGCCTCCTCAAAACTCCTCAAATCTACCCTAAAAGTAGATTCTTTTACTCAAATCTCCTTAATTTTAGTTTTACAAAAGTGGAAAAATATGTAGAAATGCTGCAAGCGTAGATTTTCGACAATCAAATACGCATCGAATAATTGATTGGGTTATTATGACATTTCTAACTCAACACTTGCATTAAATTTGTGTGAAGCTTAATATCTTCCGAATAAACCCAGGGCATTAAAAAATATTGTATATCTATATTTTAATGCGCCTTGTGTGTGTGTTAGAGTTTCTTTCTCTACATGCGATGGTCACTCAGTTAAGCGTGATTCTTGAAAACATTAAATTTACCACCGTGTTCAAAACACAATGTTATATATAAAAATATATAATAAATTCTAAAAACAAATAAATTAATATGTGTGTATATGTTAAAAGTCAAAAAGAGTCACTGAAAATAAAGAAAGCCTAGACAGCCAAAGATTAACAGTGAGTAGAACATGTCGCAGAAGAAAAAAAAGAGGAAAAAACAAAGAACCGCAATAAAGTTCGGAAAAAATAAATTGCTTAAAATGCCTAGATAATTTTTCTTTAAAACTAGTTATATTATTATCGTTTGAAATCTCTCTTGGCAAGATGTTATATATTTTACTTGCCATAAATCTAAATGCACTACGGCCATATTCCGTGCGAATTGCAGGAAGTCATAGCAACGAATTCGCATTTCTGGTGCTATGGCCGTGGTTCATTAATACAAAATAGTCATTAAAGTACTCACATAATATACTTTCCATACTTTTTCGTACCAGAAAACAACAGTTCTTTTTTATGGTATTCTCGATCGAACAAATGTTTACGGATGATACAATTTTTCGTGCATGATCATCGATCGACTGATGTGAGTACACGTCAAGTTAAGGTTAGTTATTCTGCTGTATGTCATCACAGGTACAATCATAGTCTGAAAAATTGCTTTTGCAGCTTAAACTGTGAGTAATGGTCGAATTTTAAGTAGAAGACGTAATCGAGATGTCGGTTTTTTGTATGACAAGTTGAAATCTTAATTGAGGTTGAGCGACGTATTTAATTCGGTTCCAAGGTACTTATAAATGAGTAATTGTATTGACAATTTGATTACGGTACTTGATGCATAAAGGTTTCGTTAGTTTCTTCAGTTTTTGAGGTGCGCCAAACAACATTGCCTCAGTTCTCCCCTTTTTCATGTTAAGGATGAGTTCGTTATCATAACATCATCTCGATATTTCATCCATGTCATGATTAAGTTCTGTTTCAATAATGTCGAGTGTTTTTCCTCCACAGAACAAAACAGTATCATCGGCGTATTTGATGATTTCAGAATGTTTCAAGTTGTCAGCAAGATCGTTAAAGTACAACAAAAAACAACAGCGGACCTAAAATTGTACCATGGGTACACCAACAACTTTCCCGAAAGTACTCCATTATAGACAACAATCTGTTCACGTCCAAACAAGTAGTCAGTGAACCATAAAATATCATTTTCCCATATACCATAAGCAGTAAGCTTTAACAAGAGTTTGATATGGCTGTATCAAATGCTGTACTTAAATCTATGTAAAATCGCTCCGACAGTTTCTCCTCTGTCTACATGATGCCTTACACTATCAGTAAAAGATGTGGTTGCCAGATTGATGGATTTTCTTGCTCTGAAAGCATATTGATTACGATGGAGAAGGTTTTCCATTTCAAGATAATTAATTGAATAAAGCTTAAAGAAATTAAAGTTTTATTTTATATATTTGCATTTTAGGAGAGCGTCCTCAACTTAAAAGGGCTGAAATTAAAGAAAGCTAAACTATTGCTTCCGCAAAAATTATGTCTACAGAATTACACAAAGCTAAATTCATACAGTATGGGTAAAAAATGAAAATATTGTCTAATTAAAATATCCATAACGAAAAATACAAGAATTCATCAAAACAAGTTCCCTAACATCCCCCTATGAATATATGTTCATTGGTCAATAAAGCCCATGGAAAAATCCACTGAGGCATGATAAAAATGAAAAAAATGAGTCATTCGGATTATGATGACGTCAGCAACCGATCCACACAAAAAATATTAGAACCTTGTTTTCACGTTGCCTCTATTCTGTAGAGCTCAAACTGCTGATCAAGAAAATGTATATGATCATGTGCTTTTGATGAGCGGTTAATGAGATATAAGGGTTTGAAAATTTTGCTGACGTCAGCAGAGACCCGCAAAAACATTTAAAAAATTTTTATCGGAATTTTATATACCTGTTGCCTTCATCGTATAGATCTTGAAACGCTGATCAGGAAAATGTATAGGATCATGTACTTTTGACAAACGGTTGCACAGATATTAGGGTTTGAAGTTTTTTGGTGACGTCATCAACCCGTCCATTGCGAAACGGAATTGGGGACCTAGGTTTGGGAAAATTACCCAAATTGGTCCTAGGTTGTCCCTAGTTACCCACGCGGTGAAAAATCATTGACGTCACCACCTCGTTTCCAAGTTATTTGGCTTCAAATTTTTAAGTGCACTGTAATGGCATCATTAATTTAATATAAGATATTGACGTTAAAATTGTAATATTGACTCGCGCCGCAACGTCAGATAATTCATCATATTAGACATGTATTTTTCGGCAGCATCAAGGAAAAATGAACACATTCACTATGCCTGTTACAGACAGACAGACACACACACAGTCTTCATATTATTATAGAAAGAAATGTTATGCTTACAAAATATATATATAAAGAAATCCTGAAATTTCTGATAGCATGAAGCTATGTTTTATAAAACTTTGTATATGTCTTATTACTAATTCCTGAACGTTAGGCCCATTTAGCTGTGAGTTCAAGAAATAATAGTTCCTTTCAAGCTTTTCGCCTGGTCTTGTACATGGGTTCTACTGGAATTTTGTTTCAATGAGATGAGTGTTCTGTGAGCTTAAGTAATAATGTTATCTCTTATTGTCTGTCTGTCTGCCTGCCTGTCTGTCTGTCTGTGACTTTTGCAAAGTCGATTATGTTCTTCACAGTTTTCTTTGATAAAGTCTATAAAACATCACCTATAAAATTGTTCTGTAATTTACCAAACTTTAATGTTAAAATAATATTGACGTCAAAGGAAAGTATATTAACATTAGTGAAGCCATTACAATGCACTGTAAACTTTGAGGCCAAATAACTTGGAAACAAGGTGGTGATGTCAATGATTTTTCACCGCGTGGGTAACTAGGGAATTCTCCTAAACCTGGGTCCCCAAGTCCGTTTCGGAATGGACAGGTTGATGACGTTATCAAAAAACCTTTAAACCCTAATATTTCTGCAACCGTTTTTTCAAAAGTACATAATCCCATACATTTTCTTGATCAGCGTTCCAAGATCATACGATAAAGGCAACGTGTATACAAATTTTTTTTTTAAAAAAGAGTGTTTTCACGGGACTTTGATGACGTCTGCAAAATTTTTAAACCCCTATATCTTCTTAGGCATTCGCAAAAATAACACGATTCTATACATTATTATTTTGACCAGTGTTTCAACCTGTACTTATTACAGGCAACGAATGAACTAATTTTACCAAATGTTTTTTGTATCTGTACTGCTGACGTCAGCAAAAAAATTTAAAACAACCTATTTTTCCATTGTTCTTTTGCCTAAGTGGAATTTTCCACGGGCTTTATCGACTAGTTATGTGACAAAAAGTGCGCACAAGCTTTCTATATGCGGGAACACCTGGCTCCCCTTAAGATATAAAAAATATCTTGACAAACAAAATTGACTACTATCATATAAATTTCAAATACATAACGGATTCGGCTCCTCTGGCTCCTCATCGGGGATTCGATCTTTTACTTTCTTTTCACGCGATTCTAGCAGCAATACGATCTTTGAAACCGGACGTTCGTATGCGTTTCGTGTTGACACTTCTCACTTGACCGTCGTCGTTTGAATGGACGTCTGTAATTCTCGCAAGACGCCATTCATTTCTTTGATGA
Source organism: Hydractinia symbiolongicarpus (assembly GCF_029227915.1). NCBI lineage: Eukaryota > Metazoa > Cnidaria > Hydrozoa > Anthoathecata > Hydractiniidae > Hydractinia > Hydractinia symbiolongicarpus. Next base: position 12,859,389 of record NC_079888.1, read on the forward strand.
GCATCTTCTTTAATTTATCACTACATAGCCAACTGCAAAATTGCGTTGCAAAATTCTGCACTCTTTTCCATCGTCGTCTACTGTATGTCGTTTTCGTTAAATTCCCCAAGTGGTACCATGACAATCTTAGACTTCATTGTCAGTAAAAGATTAGGGGTAGGGGAATAAGACTGTCACTGTCATTAATAGTTTCTACAGACAAAGGTCTGCTATTAACTATCGCTTCTGTGAGAACGGTTCGAAAGCATTCACCATTCAAACTATGACTGTGGTTGTTAAGTAGTGACGACAAAATGCAACGACAAAATCTTCTTTGTTGCTTCCAGACATCGCCCACGTGGCTTGCAGTGGGAGTGTTAAAGTCCCAACCAATCCAATCTGTGTTGTTTCTGAGAAGAAATTCAGCAATTTTCTGTTGGTCCATTTCTTTAACGGCCTTCTTCAGTTCTGCTGAAGCACCAACAAAATTCGTCCCATTGTCAGATCGTAATCGACGTACATCCCCTCTTCTACTAATAAAACGGCGGAGGGCCATGATGAAAGAATCTGTCTCGAGACTGTTTGTACTATCCAAATGAATGGCTCGACCAGAGAAGCAGGTAAATAAAGCGCCATAGCGTTTAAGTTCCTTTTTCCTTCTGTGATCAAAAATGGACCAAACATGTCCACTCCTGAATACGTGAAAGGTGCATCTTCCGAACATCGCTCTGAAGGTAAGTCTGCCATTCTTTGTTCACCGAATCGTCCTCTAAGCTTCCTGCATGTAACACACTTGAAGATTTCGTTTCGAACACGTGAACTTGCATTAACAATCATGATACTTCTCTGTCGTATCTCGTTTAACGTTGTATCTCGACCACCATGTTGCACCTTCTTGTGGTGATATCACCAATTCTGTAATAGGATGCTTTTTTGGCAAAATGATTGGATGCTTTATCCTCCAATTCGCCCACCGACTCGTATGATAGAATCTTCATCCACGAATGGGCTAAAACGAGAAAGAGAACCTAAATTTCTTTTCCTTTTGTTCGCTAGCAGGCATGTCATATCCGTCTTGAATGCTCTTCTTTGAACGAGCCTGACGATGGCCAGTTCAGCCTTCTCAAAGACACTCACGTCAATCTTCTTCTTATATATCCATGTCAAAGTGGTAGCAATGATCCGTTTCAGACGATACCAACTGGAAACTCTTTCGAAAAGCTTCTGGAATGGATCGTTTTTATCTTCTGAGATGGTTTTCAGTCCTTCATTTGGTAGGTCCTTTTTTAAAGTAGCTGCATTTACTTTCACTTTCTTGACTTCAACGTCGTCACTGTGAACTGCGAAGGTTTCACCTGTATCCCACTTGACTGAAGATTGGAGTAGGAATTTGGGTCCAGATAACCAACGGTCGTTTTTTATAAAGTTGAAGACTGTTTGAACACGTGATGCATCGTCGGCAGGATTTTGAGAAGACGGAACGTAACGCCATTGTTCAACATTGAAAGCTTCATGAATAGCCTGTACTCTATTAGCCGTGAACAAATGAAACTTCCTTGACTGATTTGTTATGTAGCCTAACACAAATTTGCTATCTGTCCAGGAAACTTCAGACGATAGATTAATATTGAGCTCCCTTTGGTTGATGTGTTAGCTGCAGATAACTCGAGACGTGGGACAGTAATTGGTTTTAATGGTGTGACTCTTGCCTTGCCCATCATGAAACAACAATAAACTTCACCTTGATCATTGACTAGTCGAAGATACGATACTTGCCCATACCCACTTGTGAAAGCATCAGAGAAATAGTGAAGTGAAACATCACAAACTTTACCAAAACATTCCGGAACAATGCAACGTCGTATGCTTATGTCTTTCAGCAGAGGTAAAGAATTCCTCCATTGTTCCCATATTGCTTGTTGTTATTGAGAGATGTCATCGTCCCAATCTTTTCGTTCACTGCAAGTTGTTGTAGGAGTTGCTTGGCTGGTAAAAAAATGGGAGGGTCATACTCAGAACTAATCGATTCTGTTGAAGCTTTCGTTTGAGGCTATGGACTCGTTTAATGGCTTAACTTTTATTGTTTGGAATTTCACACATAGAATCTTTGAATGGCAACGGAAGTTGATAATGTCTGTTTACCAATTTTACGTTCTCATCCATCAGCTTTAGAAATTTTCGATCTTGCAATGAAAGTTTTTCAGGTTCTCCAGCCAATGTATTTTTACTAAAATCCTGACGAAACATCATAAGCATCATTTCTGCCAAACCATGCTCCTTCATATTATCTTGAAGAACGAATCGAGTTGGCACGTTATCGTCAGAAATTGACACATAATTACATATTTTGAGCTGTTTCGTGAACCTTTAGAAATTATCGGACCCGTTACACACCATCCTAGCACTGAACGAAGGGCATAAGGTCCATTTCCTTGACTTGGAATAATCTCAATAGGCTCGAGAGCTCGAGGACAATTGGCACCTATCAATATGCCTATATTTGGCGTAGGTATTTCCTCCTTATCAACAGGTAGAAATTTCCTGCTGAGCACTCTGGGTAAATTAAGCCTTTTGCTCAAATCCTCAACAGCGGATACTTGAAGGTTATTGATTGAATTGCATCGTTCAGTCGTTTCACCTGTCATTGTTTTAATAGAAATCGTTGTCGGTATTGTTGGCACTTTCAACTCCTCCAAGATGTTTTCGTGAACGAACGTTCCTTGGCTTCCATTATCTAGTAGTGCTTTCGTGATTATCTGTACTGATGACGAACAAGTAGTGAATATTATTTCCAAATTCAGGGACAGATGGCAGTAACGCAGTGTTTGTATGGAGACTTTTTTGTGTTCACTTCAGAGGGATTTCATTTAGAAAGGATTCAGTTTAACAGAGATTTTTGGTGTTTATTACAAGCAAACCTACTTTTCTGTTGGGAAAAGTACGTTGTTCTAGAACTTCTCTTGACTAGTATAGTAACAGACGAAACACTAAAAATCGTAAAAAAAAAAACAAATATCACAAATTATAAAGTTGAATTGTGATTTCTAAGTAAAAAAAAATTACTACTGGACTTGCTTTAAGTTGTGTTAATTATACATGTGTTAAAAGAATGTTTAGTGTGTATATTTGTACATAAAAGAAGACACAGTTTCTTATAATGAAGCAATTTGAAAAAAGGCAAAAGTTAGTTCTGTACATACAAAACCTAAACAACCAGACTACAGGTTTTAGCTGAGGGAATAAAATGACATAAAATATTCCGTGCTATAAAATGTTCAAATTTTCATAATAGGGTTTTTCAAGTTAGCCAATGCAGCACACATTATCAAATATCGTGTGAGGCAACAATGTTAATGGTAATTCATTTGCTATTATTCGAAACGTCTTCACCCGTCTAATAACTTGTTCTACAAGGATTGGAACCTTAGCTACTTGACTTGTTTTCTTTATTTTTGTGGCGTCATCTGAGAAGTTCCACGTTTACCAGATGGCACTGTTAAATAAATTCTATTAGAAGCACACTCTTTATCAGCCATAATTCTTGAGTAAGGAGGAACACTGTCTAAATAATTAGAATCTATCGTAATGGCTTTATCTGATATTCTTCCTGTGTATGGCTCCGACATAAAAGTAATAAATGAATTTGGTGTAACTGAGATTAGGAATTTTACTGTGTTATGGTGTTTGTACTCTGACATGTGGTTGATTGTAATTCCAGATCTGTTGGCGTTTCTAAGAAAATCTCAGAGCAATCAATTATGCAAACAACATCACGAAACGTATTAAATTTATCAGGAAGATTTTCTCTGTTTCTTTCTTGGTCAGGCATAAAAACTATGGACTTTAACACTGGGACATAGCGCTGATCCATTGTCCAAATATTTTTGAACATAAACCAACTGACACAACAAACCTATCTGTCAAATCATTATATAGTAGTCCTAATCTAAGTTTTATAAGCACCAATAAAAATTCATCTTCTGCGTTGAGCATTTTTTTTCGTTTTCCATTGGAATTCTCACGTATTGGGGTAAATATGATTTTCTTTTTTTTCCAAATATGAAAACGGTAATGAACATATGGTTTTATTATATCATGCAGTTCATGAAATAATTGTAAAGAATTAATGTTAGTGTAAAAATTACACTTTTTGTCAGATGTCAACAATGTTTCTGTTCTATACTGTTCCTTACCTTTTTCAACTTTTTTCCTGTTCAATTTTTTTCCTGTTTTTCTCCTCAACTTGGACACTTGAGTCATCAAATCACCCATTTTTTCTTAGTTTAACGTTACCCTTTTTTAATTTGTTATGATATCAGCATGGCCACAACAAGGTTGTGATTGTAAAAAATCTGTATGATCTTCTAATACAACAGAAGATGCCCCATTAGCATCAACACCACAATGGGAAAGGTATTTCTCACAGTTATCAGTGGCTGGATTAGTACTGTGATTGCTTACATCAATATCCATTTCTTCGACTTCATGATTTTTAGAAGAACATGAAGGATTAAGCATTTTTTACTGAAGATCTTGGTGTTAACATTGGTGATAAGGAACTCAACTTCCTTGTGGCATCATAACCAAGGTTTTGAGTAGGATAAGGGTTAGCTTTAGTTAGTTTTAAATCTTTAAAGTGTGCTGAACATATTCTTGAATCTTTTCCAGGTTCAAATAACTTAGTTTTTGAGCCTGGTTTTAAACGATTCACAAGGTTGATCTAGATCTTTCTGGAAGCTGAATCTTTCTTGATCGTCGGAAACGGTATCAATGAAGATAAGTTACACGAACATTCTTTTTTTGTTGTCTGATGCACTTCACAAAACCTATCCTTCAACTTTTTTAACTTGTAGCTACCATTAGAGCAATTTCTCACTGCACAATGTAACCCCATTTTACCATTAACAGTGAAAACATACGCGAATGCCCTACTGTTTTGAAAATTTTGGTCGAAATTTTTGTGTTTTGTAAACATGAAAACACCAATGCGGGAAAGTGGAAAATGGTGTATTGTTTTGATCTCAAAATAGATTCCGAAAGTGGTATTCGAGTCGAATTAATTTACGTATTTAGCAAATACCAAAAAGTTAAAATATAGTTGTTTGATTTAGAAGATACTCAAATTGAGGGGAAATACCATCTTCTTCAAGGGAAGTACTCTCGTCAACCAAACTGTATTACCAGGAGAAGCTAACATAACACTTTTTTCATATATTTTATGTACATTATGTGCACCAAACGGCTACCGTTTCAGAAATATTTGGGGAAAATTTAAACTTTGTACATTGGGTTTACAAGATGCATTGCATGCACCTTAAAGATTGCTTGTGTTTCAAAGCTTTAATGGGCTTGTGTTTTTTAAATATTTTATTATACTGTGTATCTAAAAATTAAACAACGTTTGAAGAATTTAGTTGTTTTCCGAATCCCTTTTCACTATTAAAACAGAAATTTTCTTGGAACTCGAAGCGTTCCATTTTTTCTCGATACTTTAATTACAACAGCTTTTTAAATTTTTTTTAAGTAATTAATAAGTCAACTTTTTTCTTAATTCCTATAATACCTGAAATTTAGCATGATTAGTAATTTATTCCGGGAATTGTCCTGGGATCTGAACAATGTTGGCCGGAAAAGTAAGAAAATTGTGCTAGAAAATCCTGGACTGTCCAGTAATCTTATATATTAATTCCCTTGCGTGAGTAAAACTACCGGGTCACTTTCTTATGACGTGGCTGTACGCTAAAATTTAACAAAAAAGATTAGGGATGTACTTCATAGAAATCGCACATAAGGTGTAAATATATAACCCGCTGCTAATAACGATATAAATATATATACCCTTATGCTAAAAAACTCTATGTTAGCATATATATATAGGTATCGCTACATATGAAACGGTATTAGATATTCACAAAGCATACGGACTGTTAAATGAAGTTCCTAGCATAAAACGGAAATTGTGTTTACGAAAAAGATGGCTGTTCTTTTTGAGTATTCTCTACTCTTTTATTCAAAATAAATCTTTAAAAAAACATTTGAAGAAGAGCATCGTTTTATAAATTAATCATAGCAAGGTTCTGTAAGGTTTTTTCATGTTTTATTTTCAGTTTTGATTATATTATTGTTGCCAGACATGTTTTATAGCTAGCATCATAAAAGCCAACCACCACCAACAACTAGCTAGCTAGCTAGGAATATATATATATGTAGCCATGTTCTTTATACCTAGCTAAGTCTCCAGTTTATATTTAAGTGACTAGCTATTAGCTGCTGTAGCTAGCTAATGCTAGCTTTAAACTAAAGATTCCCAGTATATATATTCCCACAAAACCCATCAAACGTTATTAACCCTGGAGATTTTAAACATTTTCCTGGGTTTTTTTGGTTTGCGAAGTTCTTTTCCTCCAAATATTCTGAAAATAAAGTTCAGAAATTACTTATTTTTAAAATGTAAATTTAATTTGTTTCAAATTGTGGTTTTGACATTTTCATGTAAGAATTTGTGGGCAAAAACCTTAATCAGCATGCTAAAAGAACTGACTTTTCTTAATTTAGACTTACTAAACACAACCATTTTCTTACATTTAGTGTAAACTTTTGTGCGTATGGCTTATATTTAATACACCAAAAGAGCTACTTTGTTGATTTAAATTTTATACTCTTTGTAAGCTATTTTTTTCTTCTTTTTGACATTTTGAATTAACTTATTGTTGTAGAAGGCATATAATATACATGCATATAAAAAAATGGAATTTTGCAAATTTCTGTTTTACCACTCAATTTTTACATTTTATAAGTTATTTGGAACAGAATGGTATGAAATAGACCAAAATGCCTGATCTTAGTTGTTTTTAATTTACAGGCTGTGTCTGTGAAACTTTAAGGGGAACATTTGGTGGAAGACAATGACATGACATATACTGATAGAACTGATTTTTGTTGCGTTATAGATGTTATATCTGAACCTTTTTGACATTTTATGTTAATTTTGCGAGGAAGGACCATATATATATATACAGAAGAAGAATTCAATTTTACACCTTGCAAGCTTTGTTTTTTTATATTTTGTATAAATTCTTACTGGGAAGGACTCCGTGCAATATATCGAAATGACTGATCCTTCTCGATTTAAATTTGATGTGTTCTAAATCGTATATAGTTTTGGAAATTTTGTGTAAGATTTAATGGGTAAGGGCTAGATGCAATATGTCAAAAAAACTTTTTTTGTTGAATCAGAAGCACTTCCTACAACCATTCTTTTTTTTACAGTTTGTGAAGCTTTTGTGAGGAAAGAGTGTATGCAATATTATCGAAATAACTGATTTTTGTTGCAAACTGTCTTTCTTAGGCATTTTGGATTAAAATATTGTTTTAGAGGGCATATGCAGTAGATATATGTACCGAAATAATTAAATTTTGCAAACTTTGATTTTGTCGTTACCTCTCATTTTTTACATTTTGATTAAACTTTTGTGGGAGACCGTCGGTATGCGAAGGACCAAAATAAGAGATTTTAGTATTATTTAGAATTTGTATATATTTTGTGTTGCAAAATTGGTGCAAAAATTGACATAAAATAAACTTATATACAGATTGATTGCTGTTGTTTAACATGACTCATTATGACTTATATATATATTTTATGAAAATTTGCATACTATGTGAGATTTGAAATTTTGTTTACTTTATTGATGGTAAAACAGCATGCAAATTGCTAAAAGGACTTTATTAATTTTAGATTTAAACACCATTATTTTGTTGGCATTTTGTCTAAAGTTTGGTGAGGAAGGACCGTATGCAATATATCAAATAATGTTTTATTGCATTATAATTTATCCTTGCAAATCCCTTTTTAACACCTTAGATAAAAATTTCTACTTAGGCAAAATTTATTGTTTATTTTTCATATTTTGTGTCAACCTTTGGCAGGGTTTGCAATAAACTAACTGATTTTAACATATACAATGAGAGAGATTTGTGTTTGACATTGATCAGCTTTTTTGTATATATGTGGCGTTTTGAGTGATTTAAATTTTATGGGTGAGATGTATGTTGAAATGCTTTTAAAAACTTTTTTCCGAATAATTTTCGCATTTGTCAGATGGTCAGAGCAGTAATTTTAGTAGATTTAGATTTTAAATGTCACATATACACTGCAGTTGTTGCACACCTTCAATTTTTTTGGTCATTTATATAATAATGCAGATGTAAGATGCGCACTGCTGTATTGTTTGTTTTTTGATGGACATATATCTGCTACATAAATTAAATGGAATACAGTGGATTCGTTCACGGGAAACAGCTAGTTTATATTTTAATTTTCTATGGTGACCATGCGGGAGGTGACGTCAGTCACTTCCACTCGCTTCCAAGTTCTTTCGCCGTATTGTTAACCTTCTGGATTTTGCAAGCGGGCAATACGGCTTTTTAGACATTCTTATTGGCTTAGCGCTCTTGACGACGGGCCGATATAGAGCGGTATTGCCCGTCGTCAAGAAAAATAGTAGCATAAAAGGTAAACAAGCACGAAAAACAAGTTTTAAGAAGCATTGTAAATGATTATTTATCTAACTCCTACAATACATTTATCAATAAAAACATTTTTCTAGGCTAAAAACAACAAAATATCAAGTTTAACAGGTAAAATAACCAGATTCAGCAACATTCTGTCAGGACGGTTCTTCAACATGGGTAGTTAACTAGCTACTTTGTCCATAAAAAACGATGATCTAATATCTATTTTTATCAAAAATACTAAATGCAGGACGACGAAATTATAACAAGTACGTGTCCTCCTATTTTCAGACTTGTTCCTTCAGCTTTTTGGTTACTTAGTCAATATAAAACTCGTTAAAGCCCATGTTATTCTTCGCTAGCTAGCGGAGCTACTCGAATATTCGCTGTAACTAAATTTTAGTTGCACATTCAACTTTTCACATTCTTCTGTAAGTGCCAAACATCGTGATGTTTTGTGTACAAAGATTTATTCTATAGGGACTTTCGAATTCTGCATAGAATGTTTGTTTTTAGACAAGACTGTTTCGAATTTTGACCTCGAGTGTTAACGAAAGCAGAGTGCTAGTGGATTATATTGTGATGAGTACATTAAATTCTTAAAAACCTAAATTCTTATTTTTTATTTTTAACTTAGACAGTTAACAAATACAATAATTACCGATTATCCCAAGCTGTACCGAAAATAATCGCCCTTAGTCCTTGCACCTACCTTGCAAGCTTGGTCGGCACTTAGACCTCGGGCGATAATTTCTGGACGCTATGACGTAACATCAAAACAAGTAATAGTAAATGTACTAGTAAATTTGGCTATTAAAAAATCAACTTAATTTGAAATCAATATACAAAGGGTTGCGGAGCAGGGGACAGGTTTGCAAGCGATAACCCTTTGCAGAGGGAATATTGCAGATTGTGGTTAGCTACATTTTCTTGTGATGAACTGAAACATTTTTGTTTAATATGGCATTTTTGTATTCCGTTGATAAAATTGACGACTAATAATTAAAACACATATACATGGTCGTTCAGCATTTTAGTAATATTTCGACCTCCTTATTGGAGGTCTTCATCAGACTATACAAAAAGTTGTCGTTACTAAAGGTTATCATTACATTGACATCAAGTTGACGTCACTGCAACGACTTCCGTCTAAGGTACGCGTACATTGGTATCCAGAATTTCGTCGTCACATACTGACCATCGTCTAGATTAAGACCATGTTCACTACGCGGCGACGGTGGTACCCAGGGCAATGAAACTATCTTTAAATCTTGTTGCTGTTGTCCATCTCTGTTCTTTTGATTTTCGTTTCGTTTTCGTCAATAGGAGCTTTCGATTTGTTTTAGTTGTTTAATTGACGACTGTATGCAATTCTTCCCTCCCAAAAATTCACTGTTGTCGTCAATATACCTCCGATATAGCTGTAGGTGCAAGATATTTTATGTTTTTTCTAGCCCTGTCCAGGATTCGAAACACGATCTCTGATTTACAAGAGTGTCGTAGCCATTAGACCAACAGGGCATGAATTCGTACATAATTTTACAGTTCCACATTATACCAAGAACTTTACAGTTAAAGTCCAGTTTATTAAGCTTTTTAAGGATAACCAAATTTAATATGGTCACATCTTACGCTCAACAGCTAGGAAATCTATTATAATTTTTTTCTGTGAGTACTCCAATATCGCCCACAACAGTGAAAACGAATCAAAATATGAACAACCAAAATGTAACTTTGTACTCAAAATACACACACAATACGAAGCATTTTTACTTACAAATTTTTACCTGAAATCGAACCTTTTTTTTATCAAAGCAAACAAGACGTATGATATACGCAAACAACCTCGCGAATAAAGTTTACAAAAAGCTGTCTATCAAATTGGGATTTTTGTTACGAAGTTAGACACGACATATTTTACTATTCAGATACGCAATAATATTTGTTACACACTTATTTTTCAAAATTGATTTGTGAGACCTTCCTGAACGGAAAATTCCTCGAACTTTTAATTTTCGATGGGTCCGTCTTGGGTGAACCGACTGACAGGAAGAAGAAAGACCACAAACCCACAAACCCCAAAATTTGCGAAATTCATTAATTCAGTTAATTCTGCCTACATTCACTTTTAAAAAGTTTGGTGGAAACACCTTTATTTACTAGTTAGTTAAACAAGTGTTTTGAACACTTGTCTTATCTTTTTAAAAAAGAAAAAAGAAAAAAAAAAGTAAAAAAAGTTACCAAGATGAGATTCGAACACACGACGACTCCCGTGTCGGTGCTCAGAGAGGCAAAACTTTCCATTCTTGTAGGACACATTTGCGTTTTAATACAAGCTCACGAGCTTGTAAAAAGGTTTGATTTGACGAGATATGTCCCGGCAATATTTCATGGGCCGGTGACACATATTTACAACCTTGCGTATCAGAAATTCTACAAAATGTTTAACCAAACTAGAATGTTATATATTTATCATCACAAATTTTACAAAAGCAGAATTATCTTACTCACTGTGCAATACGTATAGCTAGAAAATATGTCTCAAAGAATCCTTTTATGCTAGCTAAGGAACTAATTTTATGCTAGTTGCAAACATATGATTCTATACATTTTCTCGATCAGCGCTTTAAGCTCTACACAATAGAGGCAACGTGAAAAGAAGTTCTAAATTATTCTTTGTGGATGAGTTGCTGACGTCATCAAAATTCAACTGACCCTTTTTTTTAATTTTAATTCTGCCTGAGTGGATTTTTCCACAGGCCTTATCGACTGCTATATATATATATATATTATTTTTTTTAAATTTCATTTCAGGCCGAAATTTGCCCTTCTTGATGAGTGCACGAGCGCAGTTAGTATCGACGTAGAGGGTTTCATTTATCAGGCTGCAAAAAATGCTGGGATCACCTTACTCACCATCACACATCGGCCATCCTTGTGGTAAGTGGTTTATTTCGCGTCTAGGTTAAGTCTGTAAACTCCCACCGGAAATTACCAAACATTTCAAACTCTCCGTCAACATGCGACTACTGCCAGCATAATTACCACCATATATGAAAATCCGACAAGTTCATTGCTTGTGGCTCCTGAAAAATTGTTTAGGCCAGCATTGTGATATATTTTTATGTGAACTGTTTCGAAGAATGAAATGTATAATGATGTTTATGATGTTGGTACAGTATATTCCCGTTAAAGGTAGTGACTGCTTAATGTTAATATTTGGGAAAAAGTCTTACCACTTTTAAATTTCAGGTTAATACGGTAATTCCCAGATTATTTTTTTAAAGGAGGATTTTCACGAAGCGAATTGAACGGCAAATTCGACAGCGAATTCGATGACGAATTCGCTTTTTAATTTTCACGACAAAATAAATTAGACGCCAAATTCATTGTTCACATTGATCAACTGCGTTCTGATTGGTCTATAACTAGCAGCGAAACCTTTATCCGCGAAAATGTAGGAACTGTTTCTACTTTTCAGCGAAGCGAATATTTCGATGCAAAATCATAAACATAACTGCGCATGCTCAGATACAATTCGCCGTTCAATTCGATTCGTGAAAATCCCCCTTAAGCATGAAAACGACGCAGGGCTGTACAAAAATGTAAACAAATGCGTGCGAGAAAGGGAAAGTGGAAGTGAATACTTATTAGGAAGTTGTTTACACCTTCTCAACATGGAAAACATACAAAAATGTGAAATTTTATCTTTGCTGCATATTTATTTGATGCTCAAAAACAGTTTATCTTTAAAAATCAGGTTTTTGAGCTATTAAGGTTTTTTTAGAGTTTGTGGTGTGGTGTTTTTTTTTTAAATTTCCCACAGAAAAAAACAGCCAATAACACGTGGAATCGTATCGTAAGTCAATGTAGGAGAAAAGGGGTTGGTAATAATTTCAAAATTACATCATACACAACGATGTGTGAATTCCATTCCATGGTTACAGTACACTGACTTTCCAGCTGGACAGGTGCAGTTTCCTTTGTTGACCTTGCCATTTTCTTTTTTCACTCTACATACTCGCTTTACATACCCCTTTGACCTTGAAAATGTTCTGTAATGTTTGGTATAAATATCATTCGACGAAAGGTATCTTTCTTGCATAAGCTTCATACCACGATCTCTTGTTTTTACTATAACCTTTCTTTTTCCACTTTTCAGTCCATGCTCTTCTATTTCTTTGTTTGTGAACAGAGGTAAACCTTTCAGTGATTTACCCCAACCTTCTTCGGTATCTTTCGTAACTATTACTTCAATATTTTCATCAATATCATACAATAATTTTTTATAAATATACGCATGTGAAGAACTCGACACCATCTTTACAAAGCTTGTTCACTAATGAGAAAATGAATTTGTACAGCCCTGCCTCGTTTTCATGTTGAAAACATACTCTCGGGATTTCCGTATACTTCACGAGTAAAACTTACATTTGCGTAATGTTGTTCTTCTCATTTTCAAAGCTCTTCCCTTGTACTAAAACTTTCATTCTCCATATTGAAATGCCATATCGCACGAAAACGAGGCTTTCATAATATGTTTTCGCTGACGTCAGTGGTCATATATTCAACGTAACGAATTATTTCAGTAAATGAATGAATGAAATGAATGATTTCTTTAAATACCAATACGAAATATACCCCCGTCTTAACGAAGAGTTACTTTCTAATGTATAATTTATTACATTTGGCTCATTTTTCTAACGGATGCATCCGAAAGGGCCTTGTACATACTGTGCAAAAAGTGTCGTATAAAAAGGGTATAATAAACATAAAGAATCCAGTAAACTTATACATATTTAAATTTTAAATGGGAATTTTACTAGATATACCTTATTTATCATGTTCTAAAGCAGGTAACTTGGTTCCGACGGAGTTTCTATCCCAAGAAAGTAATATCTTAAAATTCTAGTGTGTAAACGGGGCTCTTACTTAAATTCCTACCAAATAGCGCGTAAATATTTCAAGTTAAAAGTGTAACATGGCTTTGTGTGTAGCGTACGGCTGCAGCAATAAAAGTAAATGCAAGAAATTTATTTCGTCTCTCGCAAAATCCAAAAGTAGGCAAATTTTGGGTGCAAGCCATTAACAGGATAGAGCTGCCAAAGACACCGAGGCTGTGTTCCAAATATATTACGGAGGAGGGCTTTGATAACGGCAAAGAGAAAGCTGATACCTGATTCTGTTCCCACGATATTTCCCCATAAGAAGAAGCCCAATGAACGAGTGATTTCAAAAGGGACAGTGGAAGTAAGATTCCAAAAGGAGGTATGTTTTATAATAAATGTGTTAGTAACCCATTTCACATTTTTACTTTAAGTTTTGTTTTTTCAAGGCTCTGTAAAGTAATTTTAGAATACGTACATAAGAAATTATAATTTAAATTTCAATAGACAACGCAGCTACTCAGATATGGAATTATAAAGAACGAAAATTTTCAAGCATCATATAAAAGCTGCAAGGTAGATATAGTGATGTATGTATCTGTGTTGCAGTTTTATTATAAAATATAGCTATTTCTTTGTTCTAACGAGGTTTTTTTTATCATCATGTAAAAGCTGCAATGAAGGGTTAATTGTAAACAAGGGGCACCTCAATTGAGGTAGTGGTTGAGAGATAGCTAATTTTGATATTCAAAGCATATATTTTGTAAATACGCATTATATATTCAATTTTACTCCAATACGACGGCTCCTAGCTCGCTTAACGGAGTTTAGCGCCAATTGGTTAAAAAGATGTCACTTTTACCTTCAGTTTTTAACGCGTAGCTCTGCCATATTTAAAATTTAAATAATAATTTGCAGACCAGATGCCTTTGCAAAACTGAACCGCTGTGTTAAATTGACCACTTTAGGTGGGTTCACGAGTCATTTCTCGTAGTTGCACGAAAAAGCGACCATTTGTTTTTAGCATACTACGTAGTTTTCTCTCATTCGCCAGCGTTCATCGCAGTAGTAGAAATAAGTACAACTACCACGTGCGCGTGGCCTTGTGGTTATGGAGTTCGCTTCGCAATCACAAGGTCCGTGGTTCGGTCCACAGCGCGGGCATGTTTAGCAAGTGTCTTTACTACAGCTACGGGTCAACCCATGCCATGTGAGGGAAATTGGGTAGGTAATGCCGGTGTATACTTAATGTATACATTCCGAACCAGGACCCACATTTATAACAGTGTTTCAAACACTGAAGTGGCTATATCCTGTATAAATATTCGGAATAATAATAATAATAATAACGGCAAATGGGATTTTATCAACCAATCATATTTCGAAATACAATTTCAAAACGAGGTTTAAAATTTCAAAATGAAAACAAAATTTATGAGTAAGAAAAACGTTTTGTGTGCAATGTTTAATGTGTAAACATTAAATAGCTTATTATTGAGTAAAATAATAAAAAGCACATATCAATGAAAGCATTTTCAAATATCACATGCAGTTAGAAGATGAGCATTTAAAAAATGTGGCTTTAGAAATACACAGGTTTTATTCTGATTTTGATAATGTAAACCTGAACTTGTTTTACCATACATTCTCAGTGCCCGAAATAAACAACGAAACAACTTCAAGTAAAAATGTTGCTGATGTTATTCCTCAACCTCATATAGATACCTCATAATACATACAGACAGTTACTACAATCATGTTTATAATAGTTTTGGGAAAACCACTCTCCCCCCTCCCCCCACTCTTCAGTGTTGGTTGGAGGTCTTTTCCAGAGTCACTGGCAGTACTTTGGGGCACAAATCAACACAAAATCAACATTGACTGTAGGGGGAAAGGGGGCAAACTCTGAAAAAAGCCTCAAAAGTCGTTTTTTCAATAATTTATGAACATGATTGTCTGTAAATGACATAAAAAAATTGAAAAGGGGTTCCCCTTGTTTAGAGCCAAATTTTTTGAGAGAAAACAAGGCTATTAGGTGTGAATTTAGGCCCTAAAGGTAGTAAGAAACGAATTTAGCTAGCTCCGCCATCCGCCATCTTGAATTTCCATGTGGTCCATGTGATCATTTTATCTGGCATCAAAACAAGAAAACAGCGCCAAATTGAAAGCGAAAGTGACTTAGTCAATAGCAAACTGTCAAAAGGCATTATAATTTCTCTAAAGGTAACTAAAATACGAATTACAATTAAAATTACACCTTATTTGCATATTTCTAGCATATTTACGTATACTTCGTATCGGCATAAAAAACATAACATATCCAAAAGAGGTAAAAACAAGTATAAATAAAACTTTGCACTACACAAGATCTGTCGAAACTTTAGGGGGCACCTCTACCGTTACCTACACGTAAACAATAAGACTTATACGTTTAAAA
The DNA here is from genome assembly GCF_029227915.1 of Hydractinia symbiolongicarpus. Taxonomy (NCBI): domain Eukaryota; kingdom Metazoa; phylum Cnidaria; class Hydrozoa; order Anthoathecata; family Hydractiniidae; genus Hydractinia; species Hydractinia symbiolongicarpus. The sequence goes on from NC_079888.1 coordinate 12,875,205, forward strand.
ATATATACACTGTAACCGAAACGTAAACAAAAAGCCTTTAAAAGAATGTAAACAAATAAAACGTGTAAACGTTATGTAATCTCTGTGCTTGTTTCAGTTCAGGAATGGCATCTGCTGATCTAAGCCCCTGCCCTGACCAGAGCACCCAAAACATTCGAAGGCGGCAATACCTGGTGACCTACAGTCGAGCGGACTTAAAGGCATTTCCGACTCGCGAGACCTTTGGCACCGCATTGGTGAACTGTTTCAACGGTTCAGGAAAGGTGACATTTGCAACTGGAAAGTCAGAGATTACATACGTAGGCAAATACAACACGACGGACATAACCGAGAACGAAATGATGGCCGTACGCTGGAAAGTATTCAAGTTTAAGCGACAGATAACACAACAGGAACAAATAGAGCTCCAGCCTTGCAACAAGTGTTTCTCTCAATTGGTACTAATGGGAGAGACGTAGTCTATTGGCAAAAACAAACTGTGTGTGCTTTGATGACACGTTCCACACACGTTCCGCACACGATCCAAGGTGTTCCAACAACGGTGTCACCTAAACGGAACACGTTCCACACGTACCGCCAACTTCAATGAAATAAAAGTAAAGTTTAATTTTTATAAAAATATGACGGAACGTGTGGAACGTGTGCTAATTCAGTCTTCCCTTGTAGACTTGGCTATGGAACTTGAGTGGAACGTGTCCGGAACGTGTGCGGAACGTGTGGTAAAACAAGCGTTCTCTTTTGTTGTATTTATGTTGTTTCCGTGTCGAGCAAGGCGAAGGGACTATAGCAGAAGATCGTATAAAACAGAAAGAGTTCTACAAAAAACGACACAAACACAGGCGTAAACACAAAAGTAAACTAACACATTAAAAAAAAAAAAATAACAAACCAATGAAACACAGCCACTTTCGGTCTGAAGTTGTATGATTGACCAACTATGAAGGCAATTGAAATTTTCTGTGCTTATAGGCTGTGTTTCAAGGGTGCCTAAGGTGAAGTAAATAACTAAACAAAACAACCAGCGAAGAATAACTAGAAAAATATAAAAACAAAATTAATACTTCAGCCTTTGTCCCTTCGCCTTCACTATCAGTGACATTCGCTTGTCCATGGACTCAATGATCTTATCGATTTCTTTGGCCGGATACTCATTCATGGTCTGTTTGACACGGCGTGAGAACTGCTTAAAAGTTTCTTTCGTTATATTATTCTTCACTGCGTCCCCTGACAGTTTCTTGCCGATAAGGTGGAAAAAGTTTTCAATTGGGTTGATGTCCGGGCTCCGTGGTGGTATGGAAAACATGGTGGCTCCTATCTCCTCCAGGGCTTGTCTTGCCGGTGCTGAATTTTGACGAGGATCTCCATCCTGCAAAAACAGTTTTTCCTTTTTATTGCCACAGATTTTAAAGGCTGCTGGGAAATGCTGTTCAACGAAGGCTGCAAAGTAGGCACCAGTGAGACGGTCTTCATATTGCTCACACATCACAACACCACGCTTGTGAGCAATGGCAACGAAAAAGTTTGTCATTTTCCCACCGGTGCCTGCCTTCTTACCCTTTGATGTGCACTGGAAATGGAGACCCTCGCCACGCTTTCTCCAAATCATTGCTCCTGTCGATCTTGCCTGGTCATTTGGGTTTGACTTATGCACGAACGACGTCCCGTAAAAATAGAAACTTATGCCAGTCGTCCATAAGCATGGGTAGTACTCTTTCTTGATCCGTCTGGCAAACGCCGCTCGTGTTGCCATGTCTTTCCGGGACATCAACCCTTTCCTTCGCGCCTGCAGGTACTTGTAGCCATGGCGACTTAGTGCACGCCGCACAGTCAAATCGGATACTGACGGGTTTAAAGAAGCCTCTACTTTTAGGCGGCGCACACTGAAATCGCCTTCGTCTTTCCGAAGCTTCTTTATGCCGCGTACCAGCAGGCGTTCGTCTCTTGTTGTCAGGAGACGCGATCTGCCTCTGTTCGTTTTCCTGCCATCAGGTTGCAAGTTGGACATGTCCATTTTTGCATGCCTATACACATTCGACTTTGAGAACTGTGGATATTGTTTGCATATGTCGGTTATCCTCATTCCGACTTCCATATGCAAAAAACGGATCCGCACCGACACATCCATAGGAATCTTTTTGTTTTCCCGCTTGGCAGGCCTTTGTTGTCTTCTTTGTTCCATTTTTTATATAACGAAATGTCTATGTTATAATATATAAAGAACAGTTATAGTCATGTATACATAATATATAAGCACATGATGTGTAGACAGATACACAACAAAAAATAATATGCAGATCCATCGCACAAACAGTCTTTTCATTTGAACAAACAAACAATAGACAATAGGAGGCCTGGAACCTAGTTTATGAAACAAGAAAACCAGCTCTGCATGCACATTATTATAATGAATGACACAGTAGTGCTTGTTCTTAATTTAGCCAACACAAACGCACACAAAAACTTTTATAAAAAAAGCCACTTAAAAAAACTAAGTCTCAAATTTTAGAGACAATCAAGTTCATAATAGTTTTGGAAAAACCACTCTCCCCCCTCCCCCCCTCTTCAGTGTTGGTTGGAGGTCTTTTCCAGAGTCACTGGCAGTACTTTGGGGCACAAATCCACACAAAATCAACACTGACTGTAGGGGGAGAGGGGGCAAACTCTGAAAAAAGCCTCAAAAGTCGTTTTTCCAATAATTTATGACATGATTGTAGAAGGGTAAGATTTAGAGAACATTTTTTTACAAATGTAAGCAAAAATATAACGAAATACAATTAAAGCTGGTTAATCTATGATAAATTTCATTGATTGTTCACTCTGCCAACAGATCGCATAATCCACTTGCCACAATAGAACATTTGTCGCATTAAAATATTCTTTCAGCGTCTCTCTCACTTGACGTGTCTCGAGTTTTGAGCGCCGCCCTCTGACCTTATCTAATTACTCTAAGATGTTATGTTTTACTTTAATCGATCTCTATTCACCAAACTTTATTTTGCCATCACCAGTCTGGATATCAACAAAACCATGACGGTAGTAGAGTGAATTTTTCTGTTAAGCCGGAATATCTCATCTAAAAGGAAATAAGTAGGGCATTTCTTCTTAGATTCTTTTAATATTATCAGCTCTAGGCACGTTTAACAAATCGTTTTTAATGGCATAAGCGATATCGGAGCTGGCAAGAACGGAGCAATCTTTATTGGATCCATATTGCCTAACATCTCGCTGCTTTAAGAACGTCAAACATTTCCCCTGTCAATACGCCTTGCAAAAGAAAAGTTGGATGGCTAATGAAATATTTGAAAACTGGATCCGGAAACTGGACCAAAAGTTTTGTGTGAACGGGAAAACAATCGTTCTTAAAAACTGACCAGCACACTCACTGATTCCGAACCTAACAAATCCAGCCCGTGTTTTTGCCGATGGACCAAGATGTCATACGGTGTCTCAAAGGGTATTACAGAGGAAGATTTGTGCATTTGCTGTGCAGTGCTTTGGAGAACTACAACCCTTTGGCAATGATTTCAATTTTAAAAATAATGAAGATACTGGCCAATTCTTGGGAGATTTTAACTATAGAAACCATAGTGAATTGCTTTAGAAAATCTGGAATCTCTTTTACCGTGCAACAGGCTGTTATTAATGGAGGCTTTTATTGATAATTTATTTAATATAGATCTCGACATTCTATTAAAAGTCGAGTGTGGTCTTAAAGTTTTAAAAGATCTAGCGATGTGTTGCGAGAAAGCAGACGATATGCACTTGCTTCTCTCAAACTTTGAAAAACTGTATAATGAAGACAGAGTGACATAGCCGATATCTTTAGAGCTATATGATTATGTAATTTACTTTAGCATAACTATGTACATAATTTTTTTAAAAAAAAGTCCTGTGCATTGGAAATTAACATTTTAACATCTCTTATTGACTCTTTATTAACCCATTGATACGCTGAAGATTAAAAAATTTTATTCTCAAAAAGAGAGTCCACTGTATATACACAAAGTTGGTGCACTTGCTTCATTTGGAGTATCTTTCGCGAAAGAAATTTTCATTAAATTTGTCTCGCGACCAGACCAGTATTGACAGTAAAACCGTACAAAGAAGGGATTTCAGAAAGAAAATAATCGTGTCAAATTTACTATAAGTACGGATTGATAGTCTCGAACCTAATGTTATAAAATAAAAACATTGCCAGATGTAAGTTCTCTTACACTTCTCCTTAAAATACACGTTTTCTTTATAACAACAATTTTATTTTATACCCAAAATTAAAAAAAAAGAACTAACGAACTTGTATTTCATACATCTAAATCGCTAGTGAGAGTCATTATGATTTCTCGCCATCGATCTTACCGTAATACGGAAAATGTTTTTTGACGCAAAATTCTGTACTTCTAAAAAGTGAACAGTTTGAGTGTGTTTGCTATTGTTTTAACTGTCCCATCTGCGTTCCATGCAGTGGTGTTTTATAAAATTGCCTCTCATCCGTTCCTGGTGCTTCGTGGTGGGTTGTATGTGGCTCGTCTGACCTTTTATACTCTACCGAGTTTTTTTTATTGTTACCGTGTTTGTTTGGGCTAATTGTATAAAAGCATATTTTGGTGGGATACAGTGTATAGGATGTCTCAAGTAGGCAACCCCCTCATACTGATTATTTTCATCTAAAATTAGAAAAGTGTCAAAGTTTCGCTTAACTGGTACATTCACTGGGGGTGGGACCATGTTTTTGGACTGATTACAAGTTATAGATCACACTTTTTCTTACATGCTGTGACATTAGAAGTGCCTTTGCTAGATTATTAATATGTAGTAGCAAAATTCGCATATTTTTAACGTGATAACTTAAAAAAATTTTCTTCAGGAAGTTTCATGATCATTTGCTCCAGTTCGATGGCCAGGGTGGTTGGTTTGTGGAGAAGATGGACACTTCAGCTCGATTAACGTTAAGAGAAGAGAAGGAACGTTTGGAAACGCAGTTGGCAGGTGTACCAAAGACACAGGAACGTTTAAATGAGCTGTGTGCTATCTTAGGGGAAGACTAAGTAGTTACTTGTGCAACAAATTATATGGGAAATCAACCAATTTTTCTCCCGCGTATAAGTTTATTAAGACATGATTACCACAAAGTAATTATATAACAGTTTTTTAAAGAGTTTTATAAGAAAACGATTATTTTTGTGACCGCGTTTCTTTTTAGAAGGCTAATCAAAATACTAGAGGCACATTTATAATTTTAATACAGTGTAATTTCTGCTCTTTCTGTTAATATCAGTTAATAGTACAGACAATTTTGTTATGTTTTAGCACCTTTTTTTCAGAAAAATTTTTTATGATTATCTCTATTGATGGTCTTTGGTCCTCATCAAGGTGGTATTTACCAGAAACGGGAACAAATCCGGGAGAAGGTTAATAAAATTGACATCAGCAGTGCCTTAAAAGAAGAAAATTTGTTGACTTGTTATTATAAAGACTTTGTTATTATAAAGAGCCTGAAACCCTGATCAAAATGATGTATAGGATCATGTGTTTTTGATGAACATATAAGAAGGTATAGGGGTTTGAAAATTTTACTGACGTCAGCAAAGACCTGTGATAGCAGTAAAATATTTTAAAATTTATACACATGTTGGCTTCCATCGTATAGATCTTGAAACGCTGATCAAGAAAATGTATAGGATCATGTACTTTTGACACACGGTTGAAGAGATATTGGGGTTTAAAGGTTTTTCAATGACGTCATCAATCCGCTTGTTCCGAAACAGGTGGGTTGACCCAGCTTTAGAAAATTGTCCTAATTTGGTCCCTGGTAGTCCCTAGTGATCATCACAGGAAATGACGTCAGTTATTCCTACTGGTTTCCAAGTTATTAAGCTTTAAACTTAAAAGTGCAAAGCAATGGCTTCACTAATCTTAGTATCTTTTTCTTTGCCGTTACTATTGTTTTAGCGTCAAGTTTAGTAAATTACAGAACAATTTTATAGGGACACCCTCGTTCCCAGGGTTTTTTGCCTTCTTGATATGAGAGATGACGTCGAAAAATACCTTGGTATCGCTGACCGGATATTAAAATATTGCAATCTTTAAATGTCCTCTCGAATGAACGTGTATAATGAATTTTTTGAGTTCTTCTTTTATGGAAGTTTGTTCATATCTATTTTATTTATGATAATATTTCGACACGTCTTGACTGTGTCCTTTTCAAATCTAAACTTAGATTTTAAGTTTAGATTTGAAAAAGACACAGTCAAGACGAATATTATTGGCTTTTACATTTTCGCATAATTATTACGACTTTTTTCCTTAGTCAGCACTTTTTAAGGTCAAGAATAAAATAGCGCATTGAGCCGTGGTTGATTATATTTGTGGACAACAAAACTTTGTTTTAAAGCTAGTTAAATTTATAAAAAACGTTTGGTTTTACTTTTTCAGATTTCTTAAAATATCACAGACTAGTTAATGGCATAAGTAGGCTACTGATATAAGAAAAACAAGTGCATGTAGGTAGCTAGCTAGATAACAATGTTTTAATATGTTTAGCACGTGATAGGTGATTTCTTGGGGCCCTATTTGCAAAAATTTATCAAGTATTAACTTAAAAGTGATGAATTTATTTAAGAAAAAAGAATGCAATTATTAAACTTTGGGGGAAAAGTCACCAAATGCCGCAGCTTGCATTTGGTGACTTTTCCTTTATGGGCATCCTGCAACAGAGTTTTACAACATGATTATGAAAGATTTTGTTGTTGTCTACCTGTGAAATAGTGCGCTCAAAAATTAGCAAATATGAAACTGGGTAGCAACAATCAAACATGGTACAAATTCTTATTTAGACCCTAACATAACACTTAGACTCTGACATATTTCAATCATGAAAATTGATCTTAATTGCACATGTATCTTTGCCAAAATTGATATACTGTTAAAATTGATGTAACTACTGTCAAAAATCGTGTATCGGTTTCTCTAAAAATGGTTAAAACAGGAACTCAGGAACTATGATAATAGTGAAAATATTTTCAATTTTATTTTTCGCAAAAGGTATGATTTCAAAAGAGTAGTATTTTTTTATAGCCCACTTTGCTGGGTACTTTTAGCTTTATTCCTTTCAGTACATAGACCCATACTTGTTAATGTATCCAAAATAAGGAGGCATTTTAAACAAGATATTTTAAACTTGCTAACTTTGCAAAAAAATAGTTCTCATAAAAATTAATTCCCCTAAAGTATCCCTTAATAGTTCTGCTCTTTTACATAACAGAATTTTCGAAAATTTCTAAAAACTATCTGGACCTTTTGTAAACAAAATTGTTTTATCAAAATTTGAATTTGAATATCAATGAAGCAAGACTTCAACAATTATACAAAAGCTTTTAGTCTATATTTTAAACTTCATTTCTAATTAATTTATGACCCATAACTCTACTAAAGATTTATCTTGATAACAAAGAAGTATTATACTTTATTTCCATCCCAAATATATATCTAAAGCAGGCTTTTATAATCTGAAGCTGTCTACATATAGTTATATATCCAGAAATTATTCTGCCTTTCTCTTCACTCCATTGTTTTTTCAGGATGCCATATCATAAACTGGATTTGAAATCTAAACAATGAACTATCTAAGTTCAGCAAACAAAAATTCTATTCAGGAAATACTTGCTAGCTAGCTAAACTATATTAAAGTATTTTCGCAGGCAGAAGTTTTCGCGAGGATAAAAAACGCAAAGTTAATTTTCGCGAATTCTACTTCTGGAAGAAATTTTACAGAAAAAACTCTAGCGAATTTTCCAAAATCTTCATTTTGGGAACAAAGACTTTCGCGAATGACAATGAATTTCAATGAAAAAAAATTGATTTTAAATCGAATATCGTTGAAGCAAAAAAAAGAGAAAGAAAAAGTCAACTTCGAATCACGATTCTGGAAATGGGAGTGGAGATATTCGTGAAATGTTTTTGAGCGGCAAAAAAGAAGAAGAGAGTCCAGCAAGAAAATTCTATTGTTATCGAGCAATTCTTGATATAAAAAAACAATCAAATATTGTATAGAAAAAATTCACCAAATTATTGTCCACTCTTCTCTTCGTTTTTTGTCTAGAAATTTGAAATTTCTGATGCGAAGATATTCAAATCCTTCCCTTTTTCGATTTTTAGCTGATTTCCCCACATTGAGTCGGGCTTTGGGGCCATTTCTAGGGTTAGAGGGCTGATTATTTTTTTCGTTGTCATTCTATTATTTCTACCCTTGTCCTCGGAGCCCTCGTTATAAGAGTTTTCGGCTTTTAAAACTTGGAAAAAACCTAATTTCAGGTTAAATTTCTTACCGGACAGAAATTTTCGCGAAAAGGGGACAAAATCGCGAAAGTTTCTGCCCGCGAAAATTTCTGCCCTTAAAGTAACTTGCATATAAACCAGCAGAACTTTTTTTCCAATCTTTAAAGACGTTTATTGCAGTTACCAAGATAATTTTTCCTGTTTTTTTACTCGTGAGACAATACAGCTAGTAATGAGTGCCGTTATACGGCGGTCAGTTTGGGGTTCAAGGTGACAAATCTTCGCTAAAAAGGTCCGCCTGAGAACCCCATCCAGGAAAAAAAGTTATCTGAATTTACTCTCCTAGTATACCTCGCAGACCCCCCCTAACCAAGCAGATCCCCCGGTTCTCACTCTCTCTCCCTACACCCCATCTGCGCATGCGCCAACTAAACTTGGAAAATCCGACAGAATCCGATAAATCCGACGTCATCATTCGCAAATTAAATCAGGGAAATAACCATTATTCAAACTGTCTCAATTTCTGTCCATTTAAAAAAAATATTGATAAAAAAATGTATATATAATTAAAGGACAAAATGAGTTATTTTAGAAATGCGATCAGCGCAATATACAATGCTGTATCAGCACCAGTAGCATCCACTACCAATGCTCTTACCGCTCGATTGCAGAGTGTGCGGGATACCGTACCGCACCGCAAAAAAAATGTGCAGCAAGGTGGTTCAGGAGTATTCCTATATGCTCGGAGATGTTCCATATCGATTTAGGTCCCAGGAAATGTGTAACAAAGCAGTTGAAAGGGATATTTGGATGATCAAGTATGTTCCATGTCATCTAAAAACACAGGAAATGTGGAATAAAGCAGTTCAAGAGGATCCCTATATGATCATACATGCTCCAGACCGATTCAAGACAGGAGATGTGCCACAGGGCAGTTAAGGAATGGCCCTATGTGTTCGAGCATGTTCCGGGTCGATTCAAGGCCCAGGAAATGTGCAACGAGGCGGTTGGGGAGAATCCTGAAGCGCTCGAGCATGTTCCGGATCAATTCAAGACGCAGGACATGTGTAACAAAGCAGTTGAAGAAGGCAATACTGAAGCGCTGCAATATGTTCCAGATCAATTCAAGACACAGGAAATGTGTTCTAGGGCAGTTGAAAACAATCCAAATGTTCCGTACAGGTTCAAGACTCAGGAAATGTGTAGCAAGGCAGTTGAAGAGTATCTCTGTATACTCAGGCCGGAATGGATCCCAGACTGCTTTGTTACTGAGGATATGTGAAGGAGAGTTTGGATTGAGTCTTAATTAGTGGCTGCCTATCGGCAGCGGAAGACCCAGAAGGTGAAAATTAAAAAAGAATTTACTCTTTTTTAGATTCAGCAAAGGTTACACAAGCTTGGAGTAGTTCTATTATACACCTCCCGTTCATACCTGTTGAATTTGATTGGAGGACATTTTTGTGACAAAGCAGTTAATGCAGTCAAGGAAAACAAATCATTACGTGGTACTGGTAACAATTGGGATTTGCGAGTATTAAAAGGGCACATGACCAAGGAACTTCAAAATGAAGATATCCATTTATTTGCCTCAAATCTTTACATTAATAGAGTAGATTTTAACCATCTGTCCAGTGATGCGCCAATTTGTCATTTAAATGATCGTAATCGTTGCGTTTACCTGTTGAATAGGAGTGATTTAAGAAGGCTGAGAAATAGTTTCATGGTTTTAGGGAGCGTTCACATATTACGTAATCAAGTAGGGGGGAGGGGGGATCATAGAAATTGCTTGATTATGGGGGAGGGGGAAGGGGTCAAGTGGTTTGATGACATGAGCAAATAAAGAAAAATTAACACCATATTTTATCATGAGTTTCTTCCCTTGTGGGAAGGAGAAGCTTATAAAAATGGGTGACCCTGCTGGAGAATTAGATGTTCTAATGGAGAGCATTCTAGATGGATCGCTATTCGGCTTTGTGCAAGTTGATATTGAAGTCCCCACCGAGCTGCACGACAAATTTAGCGAAATGTCACCGTTATTTGTGGTCAAAGAGATACCCGATGAAGCCATTCCAGAGCATGTGCACGAGTATTTGACCAAGACCGGACGAAAACGTATTCCGGGTACCAGGAAGCTGTTGGGGGTTATGAGAGCTGAGAAGATCCTGCTTTGTACGGACCTACTTAAATGGTACCTGGAGCATGGGTTAAAGATTACGGCTTGCTATCAAATACTTAAATACTCAAGGGGTAAGCCATTCGCGTGGTTCCCAGAAGAAATAGTGGATGCGCGTCGTCAAGCTAATAAGGACCCTGATAAACGTATTGCGGGCGATACAGCCAAGCAGAAGGGCAACAATTTTTACGGCAAAATGATAGAGGATTTGGCGAGACATGCATCTACCACATTTACAAGGGATGAAAAGGTAGTAGATGCAGCAATGAGAAGCCCTTACTTGGAGGATCTTGAAGAAATTGGAGACGCATATGAAGTAAGACGGTTTAAACAAGGCGTTTCCATTAATAGGGCGTACCAATGCGGGATATATGTATATCAATTGGCCAAGCTGCGGATGCTCGAATTTTACTAACATTTTCTGGACAAGTACGTTGATCGACGAGACTTTGAGTATATTTACACTGACACTGATAGCGCGTATTTTGCCATCTCCGGAGATAACCTACGTAATGTTGTTCGTCCTGAACTACTTGAGCAGTACGATAAGGATGTTAAAAAATGGCTCGTTACTGACAAGCACTCGAGTCGAACGGGAGCGTTATTTAAAGAAGAATTCATTGGTTCGAGAATGATTGCCTTGACAGCCAAGTGTTATTTTGTCGAAGGTAAAAATGGCACGAAATTCTCGTGTAAAGGAATGTCCAAAAGACAAAATGAAATAACATGGTCCAGATATATGGGAGCATTAAACGGAGAGCTGGATAATGCAAAAAATCGGGGGTTCAGGCTACATAATCAAGGGATGGTGACTTGTGAACAAAACAAGCTTGGGCTATCAGCTTTTTACGATAAAAGGGTTGTGCTAGAGGATCGTATACATACAAAGCCATTAAATTTATAAATGATGACTATTGTCCCAAAGTTTGTATATACTGATAGTATATACAACAAAAAATGCAGCCATTGTGGAAAAATGAAAACCAATCGAAAGGCTATAGATTCATATCAGAGTAATTAGCGCTTTATCCAAAGGTGGTGTCTCACAACAACTTTATACATAAAGCTGCAAATAAATGGAGTTATTGTTACTGATATCGATACTCCTCCCATACGTAGTAATCATTGCTTGTTTCTATCGGTACAGACGTCTAATAAACATGGCTCAAGATTTATCGGAGATATTTGATGTAGTTGACACTCCAGCCGAGGCTGTTGATCAACCTATAGATAAACGCCAGGCTTTGAAGGATGCTCGCAAATCCAAGCCTCATTTACTATCGAAAAAATATACGGAGGCGTTCCTTGACAAATCTTCACCTGAGGTCATTGACAAAATTTATAATGATTTTACTGAACATGACCTCCATGAGAAAGGAGAGAAGACTGCAAAGGCATTGTCAACTTACGCCCTTGGTATGTATAGCAAAACCATAAGCAATCTTATGCCTATCGATGATGTGGAGGCCCTCCGTAATGATCTGGAAAACGATCCTATTATCCGCGAATCCATGACCGAGCTAGGAATCCTCGTTTATACAGCATTTGGTAAGTTCCTTGCACCTTTGCTTGTTGCTGCGCACACGATCAACCACACAAAATTGTATAAACAGAGTTCCCCCGATTCGGGGGAACTGGTAAATGATACAAGCATTCCATCATAAAAGAAGATTTTATAGGCTTCGCGGTCTATAAAAAATGAGCACTGAACAATCGCAAGAACAGAGGGTAATAACAAAACCAGTGAAGCACCTAGGTAGAGTAGCACAGGGTCACAAGTTAGCCGCACTGATGAAGAAGAGGAAGGAAGGTTTATTTATTTATTTATTTATTTATTTATTTATTTATTTATTTATTTATTTATTTATTTATTTATTTATTTATTTATTTATTTATTTATTTATTTATTTATTTATTTATTTATTTATTAATTTATTAATTTATTTATTTATTTATTTATTTATTTATTTATTTATTTATTTATTTATTTATTTATTTATTTATTTATTTATTTATTTATTTATTTATTTATTTATTTATTTATTTATTTATTTATTTATTTATTTATTTATTTATTTATTTATTTATTTATTTATTTATTTATTTATTTATTTATCAATATTTATACAGGATAAAACATTTCAGATAAAATATCTGCTTTACAAATGTGTCCTGCGATCTTAAACAACAAGAGGGTGCTGTACAACATCCAGTCAAAACCTCTTCTGGAGTGAGTTCTATACAGTCAAACAGTGGCGTATACATTGGTGGAGGCCTTATTATCCTCGCATGTATTGGAGGTGTCATATATTTTTTCCGTAAGAGACCTGCTGGTACCCAGCAGCTTCCCGAAACACGTGCACCAGAACAGCCTTTTAAAACATCTCATCAACCAAGCGCGAGGGATATTGATATTTTTCACATGCGATAATTATATAATAAACATTTTCGCTTTCAAGCAGCTTCGTCTCATATCTGATTTGAATTCACTACCGTTGTCACATTGGAAAGTCTTTAGGTATCGGAGGGGGGCGGCTTTGTATATGTCCTTCAGCATGTCGGCTACTTCACTGGCTTTCTTCGTTCTAAGGGGTCTTGCGACATTATACCTTGAGGCCAGGTCGATACCTGTTAGAATATACCATACAGCTTGTCATGGGGCATGTACAAGAGATCAAACTGGTGCATCTCATTGGGTCTCGTTATGGTGAAATGAGGGTAATTGATACGCTTTGGCCCTCGAATATGCTTGAGTCAGAGCAACTGACGACTCAGCCAGTGCATAACTCTCTTTTTTGAGAGGCCAGAGTTTTCAGCGAGCAGTTTGATCGCTTTCCGTCCAGTCCAGAGATTTTCTGGAGAGTAGTAGATTTGACTTAATTTTTCCGCTTCTTCTGGAGTAACAATATGCAGGATTACATGTATTTGTACGCTACAAACCGAGGAGGGCCAAGGAGCCAACTATAAAAGTCAGTTCACCATCGGCTTGTTGTTTACTGGGGACATAAAAATCGGATAATTTTGGAGTTTTCTCAATCGTGGCAATGAAATACTCCCTCATACTCTTATCAAGCTCTTTAAGACTCTCGCCAGCCTGACACTTAAGCTCCCGTTGCTGATTGTACCAGTTGATTTTTGCCTGTCTGTCACGTACCCATTGGGCTTGAGCAGCTTTATCGTGCCTTCGTCGCTCTTCGTCGCTATGCGAACTTATTTTTGAAAATAAAAAGTTACTACCTGAAAATGCGAGCGCGTTAATTATCGCCCCACCCGCGAGTACTAATATGCTTGCCATGTTTATTCTATGGTATTACCATAAAATAACGCGTGATGCTGAATATTTGGTCTTAATATTCTACTGAATGAAAACGACCCCCTAGGATATTTAATTGTGCGTCCACCAACAAGTACACGTAACACCTGATGTCCCCCGCACCCTCATTCTTTTTGGTAATATGCAGGGTTATGCCATCACTAAGCCTTTGTAGTGGTCTTCCGCTCCCGTGTAGGTTGTGATCGTCTGTTGCTCTGAAGTCGACAAAGAGCCCATACCTTTCCGATAGATATTGGCCAATGGTCACGATGCTATCATGGGATCCGAAGAGCCCCGCTACCTGTTCCATGTGATCCTTCGGCATCATTATTGAGCTATACAGTTGATTAGGCTCACCCTCGATAGTGATCGAGATTTTCTCGATCCTCGGATTATAGAATTTCTCATTATTCCCACTATATGCTTTAACTACACCGGGATCCTGAAATAGCAGTAGGACACCTTTAAGACTCTTCGCCGGTGTGTCGATTTGCAGGTTGTAACTCGTGTCAGCCTTTTTAAGGTCACCACTTTGCTTCGGAGGATTCTTTCATAGAGCAACGCGAGACGGGAATAATCGCACTTGCCAATTCTTCGTTGGACACTTTATCAAATTCCAAACATATATTCGATATTTGATACTTGCTATCGGCGGGCTTGGCTGCCGTGCTTCCAACGGCTGCGCTACCACTATCCTTTATAACTTCACAATATGAAGCGAAGTGAATCACAAACTGCAGTCTATCGTGAAGCCTTGCTTGATAAAACGGGAGATCCCTCGTCATCGAGAACATGGAGCCAAGAGGTACGCAGAACGTGTTACCGTAGGCCTCAGCGATCGCCTTTTCCTCGTTATTGCCAACATGATCGATGGCCTTGACTTTGAGGACCCTCACGGTGCCGTTGTTAGAATTTATCCCCTGAAGGATCAGGGTGTTGTTGCGATCAAATTTGGGCAGCCACAAATCCCTATATACTTCGAGGATATTAAAATCGGCTATGTTCTGTATTTCGTTAGCGTTCAAAGTAATACGCAAACTCTGTACCAGATCTTTTCCGATGTTGCTGACAATTGTACGCCTGTTGTTAGTCCCCGAGAGCTCCAAGTCAAAAAGGAGTTTGAGGGAGCCGGGGAAAATTACGTCGTTTTGACCAAGGTTAGGCAGATCAATATAGAGGTCCTCTTTTGGGCCTTTGGTGCTAGGTATGTGGCTTATCTTCACCCTCTGTTTTTTCCCTTTATGCCATACATCGTTTTTACCTCCTTATTTAGATCTAATTTTGTTCCGAAAGTACTCATTTATTTAGGTAGGTTGGTGGTTGAAATAAATGCCTATTAATCCAGGATACGAAGATGACTTTACGCCAGAGGAAGTTATTCCAGACGAAGCCGAAGAGTTTAGTAGCGAGAGTGAAATTCTTCGACCCGAGGACGTACCAAGCACTACGCCCGCAGCACGAGGCAGCCTCACTCTCACGGCAAGGCGGGAACTACAAAATTCAAAAGTTGATAGCCTATACGAAGCTCTTAGTGGGGAGCTGGGACAGCCGAGTGCCAGACATTATGATGCCTTTGAAATGGATGGAAATCGCCTTCTCTACGATGGTGTAGAGCTCACTAAAATAAATGGTGAGCTTAGAAGTTTTTTAGAAATACAGAGGAGGTTGGGTGTAAAACGCCTACGTGACATGGGCTTTACCGACTATAGTTCACCACACAAAAGCAGTAAAAATATGGCGCTGGAACTCCTTAACGAGATTGTTCACGTTGAAGAGATGGCTGATGACATTGAAATGTTGCCGCTACTCGAAAATGTTCTAGATGAAACGAAGAGCCTTATGGAGAATACTTCCTTTACCGAAGCCTTCGACGAACGCGAAAGACGGAGGCTTCATTTCTATGTTAGAACGCTCCAGGACGACTTGAATAACGTGAAAAGTAAGATGATCAACTACGATGGCGATCTTTCCAAGGCAGATGACAAGATTAACAGGCTTGAGGCGAAGAAGGCTGGGTCCGACGTATCAGAGGAGCAGCAAA
This sequence comes from Hydractinia symbiolongicarpus, assembly GCF_029227915.1. NCBI lineage: Eukaryota > Metazoa > Cnidaria > Hydrozoa > Anthoathecata > Hydractiniidae > Hydractinia > Hydractinia symbiolongicarpus. The sequence continues at coordinate 12,891,006 of NC_079888.1, forward strand.
GTATCTGGGATGAGGACCTCGTTAAGGCCAAGGAAGATCGTGAAAAGCTAAAGGATGATCGAAAGTCGGCAATAGAAGCACACGGTTTGCTATCCTCTAGTATCCACAACCAACTGAAAAATATCAAAGATACATTGATAAAAATCGCTGGAGATGATGTATCCTTACGTGATAAATTGACCATTCTCTTCAAAGAGCAGGGTATAACGATTGCTAGCATTGTCTCAGCCGTGGGCTTACTGATATCAACCTTGTCCTGGCGCTCACGGGTGGTGGGGCAGCAGGAGCAGGAGGAAGTGGTGGTAGCAAAGGATTTGTTCAAAAGCAGCTGGACAGATTGGGAAAATTCCTGAAGTACCTTGCTGGTAAGGCAGGTGCAGCCCTTCCCGGGATCATAAGCAGTATTGTGTCATTATTCTTCAGAGTAGCGGCGAACGTTGTCGAGTATGTAGCGAGACACCTCTACCTGGCCATCGCGGGTGCTGTGGGTATAATTGTAGCGTATGTAGGTAACAGGAGGAATAGATGAAAAGTCTAATGTGTTGAACAACATACTAGACCTATTTCTTCATCCATATATACACAAGGATTAGTCCTACTCCTACCATAGCTAGCGTGGCTTTGGTATCCTCATGCTGCCTGTGGGCTTCCTTGGTATGAGGCGTGGTTTTCTTGATATGTTGCCTAGGAGGTGTGTTGAAGGATGCTTTATGTTTGACAACCATGGTATTCAGGTCTAGCTCCACACCTACACCTATGTTAGAGGGCGCGATTAGAACGTTGTTGTTATATCCCACAATCTTTCCAATGCGGAGGTCCATGTTAGAGGGAAACATGTACACACTGGACATCACGGCGAAATTGACTAAAGTTCGTACGTACTGTAAAACCTTTTGAAACTCTGTGATGTCTTGACCTACGTTCTCGTCACGTTGAACCATGGCCTCGAATTTCTGCAATAAGATTTGCCTTGCTGTATAGTTATCGGCGTTAGAGCCCAGGATTGAGGCCTTGGCACTCGCTTGAGACCCTAGCAATAAGACAACATAGACGCGTATACTTTCGCTTAGCTTGGTTAGGCCTTCCCTGGGAGGTTGGTATGATGAATTTGGCCCAATCCCCATCAACCTGCGGCCACCAGCGACCACTCGTCAACGATGACGTCAAGGCTTTGAACTTGTACAAAGCCCTGGGATCCGAACCGTACTCGCGGCATACTCGCGCATACCCAAGGTGGAGTAGGGTTTCTCGTACTGGGAAAAGCCTCCTTCGTATGGCATAGGTACCTTCATTCTCGCGAAAATACGTCTCATGTGGTAGTACGCGTGGAATTTAAAGATCGAGTTAACGAGGGGTACGGAGCCGCTCATGTGCTTGGCAGAGATCCCCAACGCCGTTGTCGCGCAATGACAAGCGAAATTAACCTGGATATTCCAATAGTCTAAGGTTTGGCCTTCCCAATTTACACTCACAGGATCGTTCAACAGGTTAGTTAAAACTTTGATAGGGTACTTGGTGAACTGTGGAAATGCCACGGAAATGTGCTGAGTCGTAGACACGTATAAGTCCTGATGCTCCAAGTTAGTTACACCGAGAGGCCACTCGCCTCTGTTGGACTTGTATTTTGCCTTTAGGGTTATACGAATAGATATTCATGTTTCTTTAAAGAAAGATGCGACAGTTATATGTTACAGATATAAAGAACCCTACGATTTTTGAAGACTATTTGGGCGAAATCCATAAGTATCAGGCCTACATGGCTGAACCTTTTCGAAAAAAAGAACGGTATCAAGATTTATAAAGCGACGCCCGACCAATGATGGGGACTTTACCGTCGGAGATTTTGAAACCCTCATCACGATCGAGAAGGGTCTATATAGGATCGAGGATCTCGCTGTCATAGTCAACAACCATGCGGGAGGGAGGATCAAACTTTTCGTACTCAGGAACGGAGTCTGTAAAGTAAGAGTTAGTAAGGGATATGTTGCGATAGTCGATAAAACACTGACGGATCTTATGGGGTATAATTTTGATAAAAGTCAATGTTTACCGAGGGCGACCATGACAGCATCTACAAGACAGATGTCTACCAAAGAATAAGACTTACTTGTCACCAACTCGATGATTATTGCCTGCTTAATGGGGAGAAATCTAAAATTCTTGTCATCCTACCGACCAAAGAGCTAAACGCATGGGGAGGCATGTTGATGTGGACTTTTAATAATCCAATCTACCTTCCCTTGAAAGGATCAACAGATCTCCTTGAATTCATGTTGACAGACGAATGTCACCACGATAAAAACGTTTTATTCATGGGTATAACCATGCATATTCTGATACAATAAATGTCGAATATTATAAAACTTTACCCGAGCCTACCACCTAGTGCACCTGATCAAGAAAATAATGAGGGGCACGTGTATCGTCTGAAGAAGATCGAAGAAGTTGAACAATATCTACGAAATGAAGTTAAACAACGTGAAAAGCTGTCGAAAAAATTTGGAATGCATGGTACCTGGATTCACTACATGGATCACGGGCTATTAGCGATAAGCGTGATCACCTCAAGCGTTGGAGTTGCAAGCATGTTGAGTGGTATTGGAGTACCTCTGGCAGTGGCAATGGGTGGGATCACCATTGCCGTTGGATTGGGGCAGTCTGCTTTAAAACAAGGTGGGAAGAAGATGAATTATAAACGTAAAAAACATGATAGTATAAGATTATTAGCAGAGACTAAGCTGAATTCAATAGTTGATCTTATATCAAGGGCTATTGAGAATGGAGTGATAAGTGATTATGAATTCAGTCTAATAATGCAAGAGAAGCAACTCTATATGCTGCTCAAGGAGCAAATATGTCGGAGAACCAGAAAAATTGTAGAATCGCTTAATGAACGAGAGAGACAGCAGCTAGTCGAGAAGGGACGCGAAGAAGGGAAACAGGAATTTATGAAAAAACTTCAATATGTTAAACATGTAAATACTACCTAGACCAACCGCCAGCATATTCATAATCCAATGTATATTAACAATACATTAGATGGTACCAAGTACTTCACCGGTAGTTGCATCAATCATAAAATCACCGTCGTATATTAGAGTTCGGTTTTGTTTTGTCTCGAGGCCTCTGATATACTCCTCTACGATCTTCATTGATGTAATTTCTAGGCATGATTTACAATGAGGCCCAAGGGTTTGCGTTGCAATATCTCTATATCTTATCTTGTTAATCGCGACTATAATTTCACCCTTCTTCATGGTGGAGAGCCACGGATTCCCAGTTCTCTCGCTTCTTTTTTCAAATCGTTCATGTTTATTTTGTATACAACATTAATATACAAAAATCTATCGAGTTTTAACTATACTACAACGAATGGTTCCTCATCGTCGTCATCTGAATCAATAAGGTGCCGGGTCCTTAAGGTTACAGCCACCGGCTTGTATTTGCACTCTTCGGGCAAGACCTGGATGTAATGCTTATTCCCTTGTTTATAAATACTGGATATTTTTAAAATGCAGATGCATTTGCAAGGTTGCTTTAGTGGTACTGCTTGGTCGTAAAAATACGTGTTTATTTTACCCTCCCATTCTTTAATTTTTGTGTTCAGGTATTTACCGTTCTTCACTGATGAGGTCGTGAACTCACTACCATACAATTGCTGTATCCTGGCCAGGATACACTTGTATTTTTCAAGCCATTCTTGATGGTTATTCATATCGAATGACATTGTGAGTGACGAGCCATCGTCGTATCTGGATGCACCGTTTGAATACAGCCCCTTTGGCGTTATGATCAATAGTGACGATATCTTGCTACCATGTTTATATCCTATAACATATCTAGCATCTTTTCCTTTGTTGACTTTAATGGTATCGCTGACTACTATGTTTTCAATTTGAACCTCGTCAATATTAAGTACTGTTGGCTCGCTATAAAAATCCCTTGTCTCTACAGAGTCGTTATAGAATTTGAACATCCTTTATTATAATAACCAGGGCTCAACTAAGGATTTTACATTTGCAATAACCTCCGTTATACGTTATATACATCATATAGTGCTGCCAACACAGCATTTTCCCACATATAATTAACCTCCGTCCACACTTGCATCTATCATATTGATCGAGATCAATCCCGCATTTGTAGCAATATTCAATCATTTATTTTTAAAGGCTTCGGGTAACCATGGCTCTGAAACGATCTGGAACATATTCAATGATCTTAGGATATTCGCGAACTGCTCGGTCACACATTTTCTGGGTTTTGAGGCGATCGGGTACTAACATTAGTGTCCAGGGATGTTCACGAACTACGGCAGTACACATTTCCTGTGTTATGAAATGATCGGGTACGAACATTAGTGTCCATGAATTTGCACGGACTATTCGATCAGGCATTATAAGATGATCATTAATAGACATCTCCTTTATTATACACTAAGATCCATCAACAATTTTTCTGGCGCGGTCATATTTTTGAGTATGGGAATTTCTCTTACTCAATTCTAATTTTGTTGATGTCAGCATATATAGTATATATGCTATTGCGCATGTGTTGATGACGTCATATGATTTGGTTTTTTACTTGCTTTGGGGTGGTGGTGGTGGTGGTGTTGTTGTTGTTGTTGTTAATTTATTTATTGTCGGTTAAAATATGTACAAACAATACAATAGCTCTAATTAAAGTGCTAATCCAAACCGACATATAGACAAAAATATAAATACTATAAAAATAAAGTAAGTGAAATCAAAATAAAAACAAATAACATATTTATGTTATTGTGAACAGACATCACAAGAACAATGCTGGCCATTCCAAAATTTTATCATTTTCTTAAAAATATTCAAAGATTCTGCTGTTTTCATATGATTGGGTAATTTATTCCATATATTTGGACCTAAGGAAGTTAAACTTTTAGTTCCGAAACTTCTGGTACTTTTTCTTGGAACCTTGAGATTATTGACATTTTCGTGATCTGACAGATCTTTCACTTTGTTGGAAATCAAAAATGTCATGAATGTATGAAGGGTTAAGGCTATGCAAAGATTTGTAAATTTCTGTACATAGCGTTTTAAGCCTGTAAACACTCATGAAATTCCTTCCTGATTTTAAAAGCAGTTCCTCGTATGTACTATCAGAGTCGTCAAATAAAAAACGCTAAGCCCTTTTTTGTATTCTTTCAACTTTTAACAAAGATTTAGTAGATGAAAAATGCCACACAAATGGACAATAGTTAAAGTTGGAAAGTACAAAACTTTGAACAAGAGCAACCTTTGCTTTGTAAGTCAGAAACGTATCTAGCCTAACATTAACAGGATAAACAGGGTGTGATCTAGATTCTACGTTTGTGTTATGTATATTATTTGTATGGTTTTCCATGACGTTTGTACCCTCTTGGGACAAATAATTAAACCTATTTTTACTAATTACATCATAATTTTGATGGTTCCCTTGTTGAAACCGCGATGGCCCATTGGTAACTGTTCGCCAATCATCTTTTTTACTAATTACATCATAATTTTGATGGTTCCTTTGTTGAAACCGCGATGGCGCATTGTTAACTGTTCGCCAATCATCTTTTTTGTCAACTACTTTTAACACATTAGCTTGATTAAAGCTACTTTCGCAAAGTTTAACCACAACATTCCTATACGCAATCAGAAGTAGATGCACCAGACTCGAAAAGCAAGTCTCGTCTGCACAACGAACGTCAACAACGAAATCAGGCGAAGCTACGAGCTTTCCTGGACGAATCCGAGGACGAAACCAAACGGATGATGGAGACACTAAACCAAAAAGGTGTATCAAATTGGTTGACGGCCATCCCAACGAACGAACGAGGATTTGAGTTAACGAAGCAAGAATTTTGGGACGCCATCAGAATCCGTTACAACTGGCCACTTGATCGAATGCCATCAACTTGCGCGTGCGGGTCCTCGTTTGACCTAGCACACGTGCTCTCGTGCAAGAAAGGTGGATTTGTGTCATTGAGGCACAATGATGTTAGAGGCATTACGTCTAAACTTCTGGAGGAAGTTTGTCATGACGTAAGAACAGAGCCCATTCTAAATGAACTCAATAATGAAGACCTGCCGAGGCAGGCAAATGTCTCACGTGAAGCAAGACTGGACATAAGCGCTCCCAGTTTTTGGACTGCTGGCCAAAGAGCATTTTTTGACGTGAGGGTTTTCAACCCGTTCGCTCGAAGGTACGGCAAAACAAAAATTAAGAACTGCTTATTGTCTAATGAGAAAGAAAAGAAGAGACGATATTGCAATCGTGTTCTTCAAGCTGAGAATGGGACATTTTCAACGTTAGTTTTTGCGGCAAACGGGGCTATGGGACGAGAGTGTACAATGTTTTACAAACGTCTCGCAGAAATGATTTCAGATAAGAGAAATGATACACTTTCAAAAGACACGAGTAACATAAGAACTGTTATATTCTTCTCACTTTAAAGATCAACGGTGAGATGCATTCGTAGATCAAGAGGTAGAGTGCGACTCCCTCAAGATGAAATTTAATAATAATAAAAAAAATTATTCTAGGGCAATTTAGATTGTTTTATAGCATGCCGGGAAAGTCTCCGGAGTTATTTAATTGTATTAGGCTAATGCTTATATTTGAAATATTGTTATACCATAAAAAAAAAAAAATTGGTCCCAGGTGGTCCCACGCGGTTAAAAAATCATTGACGTCACCACCTCGATTCCAAGTTATTTGGCCTCGAAGTTTTAGGTGCATTGCAATGGCTTCGTTAATTTAGTATAAGATACAGAGAATATAAAATGTATGTTCTACCGCAGTCGCGTGCGCGCAATGCATTGACGTCACAGCAAATCCAGTACCAACCATCATCCTGCGGTATTATACCAGATTGAGCTATGGAATTCAAAAGGGTAAAGTCCCTATCATACAGCAATGAGTAAGGGGAATTCCCCAATAAATAATGACGTCATTAAAAATCAACGCATGCGCAGTAAAGACTAAACTGCGTTAGTATTTTTTGAACCGTTATGAAATCTTCCGACAATGTTAAAATTCTATATATTAAAGAGAATGAACACACATACCGTGAAACAATAACGTGATATTGCAAAAGGTCGTGGACTTACGGGGTATTATAGGATACACAAGGCTGAATTGGTTGCCCTATTGAAGAATATATCACAGAAACCGGTCAGACCTATAACATCAGAGGATATGAACGTCTTCGAGAGACAGGAGATGGCCAAGACCCGTCCAACCATCGGGGGTAAAATCAGGGAATGGTATAACTGGGTACTGCCCCCATCTGAGATGAATGTATTCGAGAAACAGGAACTGTCGAAAAATCGTTCCGTTGTAAGGGATAAAATGAAGGGATGGTATAATTGGCTTGCGGACGCCGTTCCAAAACCTATAAAAGAAGGGGTCAAGAGAACCTATGTAGCCTTTAAACGTAGGGTGATAGGGTTCTATAACGGGACAACCAACACAAGGCCTACACTCCATGATAAGGTGGAAAAAGAGGACAAGGAAGACTATCTATATGAACAGCCGGGGAAAGATTTTACACCTCAAGAATATAAGCATGCCCATAATAGGACGTATCAAAGTTTTCGCATTCCAGGCATAGGAGGGGCCGACGTTGACGGGTATATAGGGATGGTAAGACCCAACGTGAAAACCTTAGTTGGGGGGCATTTAGAAGATATGAGGTCGGCGAAGGTACGGATATTCCTATGGATTATGTGGAAGAAGAAGAAGACGAATCTGGAGGAGGCCAGCGATGAGAAGTATATTGAGGTAGAGAAGGTTTTCACCAGCAACATTACGTCAGTCTTCCAGGGTAACGACGTGAATGACGTGCTGGATAGGATGTTTGCCCAGGTTAAAACACATGTTGAAAAGCCGGCATTGTCCCAGAGCGGCTTTACAATATCTCAAGTCCTACACCTCGATGTAGATTTTCACAAATTGAGGCTAGCAAGGGGTTCATCATATATACAAGCACCTAAGTGGATAGACTCCAAGAAGGCCATTATTAACACAAAAAATGATCATAAGGAGTGTTTCAAGTGGGGCATCATCGCCGGCCTACATCATGAGGAGATTGAAAAGGGATCCACAAAAAATCAGCAAGCTGAGACCATACGTAAACCAATATAATCGGGAAGGTATAGAGTTCCCTACAAGTATCAAGGATATATCAAATTCGAGGATAATAACAAGGAGATTGCGGTGAACGTCCTCTATATAGATGGAAAGAGGATCAACATTTTACGTAGGTCAACGCATACCGGGCGTGGCAAGCAGGTGAATCTACTGTACATCACCGATGGCAAGAAAAACCACTATACAGCCATCAAAAGTCTCTCACGGCTCCTCAAAAAATACGGCAAAAATGCACTTCTGCCTGAATTGTTTGCAGGCCTTCCCCACAATTGAATCGAGGGATAAGCACCATGGCTACTGCAAGGACCACGAGGCAGTCAAGATCACAATGCCAACAGAGGTCGAAAAATGGCTATACTATAGGGATGGCCAACAGCAATTCAAAGTACCCTTTGCTATCTCTGCAGACTTCGAGAGTCTACTGGTCCCGGTAGAGCATACAAGAGGCACCAAAAAGCTGAGTAAGCACACACCATCCGACTGGTGTACCTATAGTACCTTTGCTTATGAGGGCGTATCAGATCCCATCAAAAGTATACAGGGGAGAGGCTTGTGTAACCCGCTTTGTCAACCACCTAGAGGATGAGGTAAAGAGGCTATATAATACCTACCCGCAGAGGGACATGCTGCCCCTAACAGAGGTGCAACGAAGGCGTCATGACGAGGCATCGAAATGCCATATATGTTTGAAGCCATTCGATGATAGCAAGAATAACCGCAAAGTTCGGGACCATTGTCACTATACAGGGAGGTACAGGGGCGCAGCGCATAACAGCTGCAATTTGAAGTGTAAAATACCCGGCCACATCCCTGTCATCTTCCATAATTTAAGTGGGTATGATGCCCACCTGTTTATCCGGGAACTGGGTGAAAAATATAATACCCAGGACATTGGATGCATCGCCGAGAACACAGAGAAATATATAAGCTTCAACGTTAAAATTAAGGTACCCCTTGGAGGTATGGGGCACGGTGATGGCGAGACATACAAGACCATAGAGATACGGTTCATCGATAGTTGTCGATTCATGGTCTCAAGCCTGGATAAGTTGGCAGGCAACCTCATTGAAACAAACACCGCAGGTATGAAATGTCAACAGTGTGCAGATACCTGTCTTGAATTCCAGAGCATAGACGCCAGGTACATGGCAAAGTTTTGGTGTAATAATTGCGACTCGAGTACCACCAAGCAGCTTAACCAGGTAAGGGCAAACGTACCGTCCATGGCAAAGTTCATCGACAAAGATGATACCTTCAGGCTGATGCTTAGAAAAGGTGTGTACAACTATGAATACATGGATGGATGGCAGCGATTCGAGGAGCTGGAACCACCTCCCAAGGAGGCATTCTACAGCAAGCTGAATATGAAGGGTATCAGCGACAGGGACTATACCTATGCGAAAGAGGTATGGAATGTCATTACCCCGGAGGGTGATAACGTTACCATGGAAGACTATCACGACATCTACCTAACAATAGATGTAATGCTATTGGCCGACGTCTTCGCTGCACTGAAATTTGCAGGTATAAGGTTAGAGCTTCTCACTGATCCTGACAATCTCCTGATGTTTGAGAAGGGCATAAGAGGAGGTATAACCCAGGCCGTACAACGATATGCGAGAGCAAATAACAAGTACATGGGGGACCAGTATAACCGGGATGAGGAGTCTTCCTACCTGCAGTATCTGGATGCAAACAACCTATACGGAAGGGCGATGCGTCAAGATCTACCAACAGATGGCTTTAAATGGGTATCGAACGTTGAGGCATTCACCAAAAGGCGGATCGGGAAGCTCGTTGAAGGGAACAAGCATGGGTACATATTAGAGGTAGATATCGATTACCCAAAGGAGCTACACGACAAGCATAATGAGCCGCCGTTCCTGCCCGAACGCATGATGGTTCATAGAATAGAGAAACTGATACCAAATTTGGAACACAAGCGTAGATATGTGGTGCATATCAGAGCCCTCCACGAGGCAATAAAACATGGGCGTGAATTTAGAAAGGTGCGTAGGGTGATGCGATTCAACCAGAAGGCGTGGTTGAAGGGATATATCGATCACAACACGAGGTTGAGAACAAACGCAAAGAACGAGTTTGAGAAGGGTTTTTTACAAGCTGATGAATCTCTCGGTGTTCGGCAAGACCATGGAGATTATACGCAATCACCGCAATATTCAGCTAGTTACCAATGAGGGCAAGTATACGAAACTTGTAATGAAGCCAAAAGTCAAGGGCTGGTGTCGGTTCAGCAAAAACCTGGTAGGTATTGAAATGGGCAAGACCAAAGTTAAAATGAATAAGCCGGTGTATATAGGACAGGCCATCCTGGATATGTCGAAGTTAGTCATGTACGAGTTTCACTACGGCTATATACAGGACAAATATGGTTCTAAAATACAGCTCTGCTACTTTTACAAGGATATCGCTAACGATGTCGAGGCACGCTTTGACACAAGTGCCTATAATCCTGATGATGGAAGGCCCCTTCCTATAGGGAAAAACAAGAAGGTGGTGGGCTTGATGTAGGATGAGCTGGGTGGTGAAATCCTGACCGAGTTCGTCACCCTAAGGGCAAAACTCTATGCGTACAAGAGCCTCACCAAGGAGGGCGGTGATCGAAAAGTCAAAGACGTGAAGAGGTGCGTCACTAAAAAATCCATCACTTTGATTACCAGCGATGTCTGGAAGAGGGCGTTGACATCCACAAGAGACAAGTGCTTATTCAAAACAAGGGTCATAAGAACAAGTTGACACTCAACAGGGCAGATGACAAGCGGATCGTAACCGGACCAGATTACAACGCTTGCCAGGGGCTATTTCCGCCTAGTGTCCACAGGGGAATAAAATGGAGGCATGCTTACTAATTGCCATACTCCTACCGTATGCTCTGATGGCATTTTGTTTCCTCTGATATAGACGTATAATAAAGATGTCCGATATCGCACAAGGTTTTGACAATGCCTCTGCAGAATATGAACATGTGGAACCCCCACCCAATAAACGCCAAGTCCTGAAAGAGGCCCTACGCAAAGGCAAGGGTCACTTACTACCTAAATAATGTACAGAGGGCTCCATTGACAAGGCCCCGATGAGGCGGTAGAAAAGATCCATACCGAATACGTACAACGCGAGCTCAGGGAAAAGGGATAAAAGACGGCAAAAGCACTGTCTACTCACATGATTGGCCTATATGCCAATATGATTGGGAACTTTGTGGATATCGTCGATGAACTGAGAAAGGATATCAAAGAAGACCCGATAATCCGGGACTCCATGACCGATTTAGGAATTCTTGTGTACTGCAACATTGGGAGGTGTTTAGCCCCACTCCTGGTAGCAGGACACACAGCCCGATATATCAGTACCAAAAAAGAGGATGGGGCGGAGGAGAAGGAGAAAGAGCCCTGAGGACCTACATTGAAATTTATTATAACAAATGAGTGAAGAGGATAAACAAGAAGAGAGAGTCATTACAAAACCACCAAAGCATCCGGGAAGGGTTGCGCAGGGGCATAAGTTGGCAGCACTGGTGAAGAAGAGGAAGGAAGAAATGAAGCAACAAGAGGGTACTGTAGAGCCTGAAGTCAAAGCCTCTTCTGTAAGTTCCACACAGTCGGTTCACATCTATGGAATCGGAACGATAGCCGTGCTTGCCATAGGTGTCGGGATTTGGTATAAATTTGGCAGGGGTGGGAATGAATCCAACAAGCCGGTAGCCCATCCGGAGCCTCAGCAGGGGAAACAAGGCAAAACCCAACCAAATATCGATATTTTCAAAATGCGGTAATAATAATAACAAATGAGTGCAAGCAACGTAACGTCGAAGGAAAAGGAAATTTTGGATATGTTGTACAAGACGGTCGTGGACCTTGGTTTCACTTTTGCCTATGCAATGGCAGGTGAGAAATGTTTGGGCATAACAAGGCTCTCTACAAAAATGGACACTGAAGACGTCCTCAAAATAGTTGCGTACTTCGCAGCAGGGAGAGCAAGTCGTGAAATGGCCGTATCCAAAGGATGGTTGCCGGCAAGTATAGTCCCGAAGCCTAAATAGAGTGGACAAACATGAGTTATGGAAGGAATCAAGTGCTCGGGACGCATTACTAAATGGATATTAGATGTTGTAGCGTATGTAAACATCTATTACCCCTGCACAAGCAGGGGTAATAGCTGTTTACAACAATACTTTAACGAAACAATGCTTTAACGAAAAGTTGCATGGTTTACCTGGCCAGGGCTAAGGAAAGGCGGGCTGTAGTAAATAGAGATATCGAAGACGTTGAACACGAGTCGGATCCCATTGCTATTGATGCAGAAATTCAATGTGTTCAACAGAATGAGAATTACCTCATCCTGCATGACCTACTCACATACAACATTATACCTCAATATATCGAACTGATTGGGGATAGCCCCGAGAAGGCAAGGCTCGTTGAAAGGTATCGCAATGCACTGCGGTGTTTGCAGGGTAAATTAATATATACACCACCACCCCTCGAATATAGGCTCGAGGGACCAAGCTCTGCCCTACCTGCCGGGGGTCCTTGGAAAACAAGCATGGATACGTGTTAATCTGTTCAGGCTGTGCAGCCCTGTACCCTAACATACATGATACGGCAATTCTGACAGGCCCAACAAGCTGTAGGAAAAAACAACGTGTACTGAACCTCCTTGAACAGGAATATAAAAAACACTATCACAACATAGTCATTTTGTGTCCAACTATACGGTGGAATAGTACCTATTTAGAGAGGACATCGCTCTGGCGTGACGAATACGTGTTCCTGATAGACCCTGGAAATGAGCTGTTTGAATGGACATCGCAGCTGTCCTCATTGTTGGCGGGTGAGGACACGTTGTTTGTTGTTGACGACGTCATAGCCGATGAGGGCCTAGATAAAAAAGGCAGCCCTTGCTTGAATTAGTTATTTCGGGAAGTTGTTTGCCTAGTACCCCCATGAGAAGAGTGATATGAAAATGATAGACGAGGAAACTAATATGATTACGGACTGGGATCATATTAAGGTCGAATTGAAAAAATCTGAGTATACATATCTATTCGTAAGGCTTAAGCATCCCAGGATTTGGAAGATCCTTGAGTGAAATCCTCTGGCCTACGTTGCTTATAAAAGAAAGATGTCATCGCAACTCGCCCTATTCAACGCAATACTCGCAGGAGCCATTGAAACCCTGTTTGACAAGCAAGATCAACCTCTGTTTAAAAGGGCAGATCTTGGACGTTTTCTGGGTATTGCTAATATCAAGTCTAATTTTCAATATTTGATCGAGGAAACCAAAACAAGGCAGGAAATTGTGGGGTTGAAGGACGGGGGCGATGCCACCGCCACCCTTGGAAGAGGGAAAAATCCGCATGACATCTTCGTTACGCTGGGATGTAGCCTTGACAAAATGGAAGAAAGGGATATTTCCATCGCTATGCTCGAGGATGATCTTGATGTCCTTAAGCAAGACAACTCGGAACTACGGCAGAGACATGTACCTCGTCGTCATCAATATGATGCCGTGCTATGTATGGTTGGTAAAAACGACCCCCACGAGCATGAAAAAAGGGCATACATGAGCATTATATGATACGATGCCAACGCAAGCAGCTCAGCACGACAATAAACACGTTAAAGGCAATGTATCCCGACATGACTGTGAGGAAACCGGAATGCAACGACCCGAATGCCGTACATGCTTGGTGTCGATTCGGGGACGATTGTCTTGGTATTGAGAATTGCTACCTCAACCATTTCACGTTGCCTGACGATGATACGCGGGAGCTATTTGAAGGTATGTTTGATATTGATATGTCGTAAGCAGGCGCTTAAAATTTTCACTACTCTTGTGGGTAGTGAAAATTATATGCAAAAGTGAGGCACATCCCATTCCCCCACCCCCCCCCCCCCCCGGTAAGTCGAAAGAAGCCTCATTTAGTGGGTGGTTCCCAACCAATCATATGGAATATACCTTTTGACCTTTTCAGCTGTATGTTAAAAGGTACTGAAATATCAGAAAAGATGGAAGCCTATCTACAAAGGAATCAATTTACAATCAACTACAATATACAGGTACCTGTGCTACATTGCTGTATAGAGGCAGGATCAGTGACCGGTTATTGCCCCACCTGCCTGGAAAATTTTAAATATCGAGATGGGGTATACTACGAAGGTTTTGAATATAAACCCGACGAAGAGCTTTTAAACAGGGTAGCGTCGGGCGAAAAAGCATGGGGTACATTTGTAAAAAGCGAGATCGATGATAATCTCGAGGATGATATTGAACGTCTAGGACTCGTCTTGGATCGTTGCGGCTAAAGAGAACAACTATGGTGCACTCTGTTACCAGGTCATTAAGGATAGGGATTTGAAGCTATCTGATTTGGCTGATATATCAACAATAGGCAATATACTCATCTTTCCGATACCGGACAGACGTCTAGTTGATATTAAATTTGGAAAATGAACCCAATGTCATCAAAGGTATCGTCTATGGATTCCCGTTCTATACACTACATCCTTATGATTATCTGCGAGATCCAAATGAAGATGGGGATGACGGGGATGAGAATGAGGATGACGAAATAGATTTGGATGACCTAGAGGAACCCGTGAAAGCCTATTACCATTCTTTGATAACCTCCGGCGGTACCTGAACATCCTCCGGTACCTGCATGAGTTCTTCTGACACGAAGCTACTATTAGGACCGTCTTTTAGGTAGTATAAAATACGACTACCCGTCACAATACGATCCAACCTGTAAGTATGTTTGCTGTAAAAGGCATCAGTGGCGCGTCTTTTAGAGTCACCATCCTCCTCTCCGGGTTGTAGGAGGTACAAGTACAGCCCATTCTCGGGCAGGGGGATCTCTTCGGGATATTGCTGATATTCTTTTAGAGTCACCATCCTCCTCTCCGGGTTTTAGAGTCACCATCCTCCTCTCCGGGTTGTAGGAGGTACAAGTACAGCCCATTCTCGGGCAGGGGGATCTCTTCGGGATATTGCTGACCTTTTGGAAGTGGGACATCTTCGAGCTTGATTGCCTTGTTAGGCTTCATCTCGATCATGGCAGTCTTGGTATTGTTGAGACTTTTTACGATAGTATATAGGTGTTTCACCCAAATGGTACTAGCCTCCCCGGACACCAGCTCTTGCGCATCCTGAGGCTTGAATAGCCTTTCCGCAAGGACTTTATTGTAGCTTTCCACGAAGGCCGTGAACGTATGGTGATATTTAGTGGTGGCTCGCTTAATCTCAACCCCTTTGCCTTCCTGGTGCTTCGTCACATCCGATTTGAACTCAGAACCATTGTCACACTGAAAAATCTTGGGGTAGTGTAAGGGTCCTGCTTTGTAAATGTCCTTCAACATATCCGCGACCTCGCTAGCTTTTTTGGTTCTTAGGGGCCTCGCTACCTTATACTTTGAAGCTACGTCAATCCGCGTCAGGATGTATTTATATGTACTACCGTACAAACGATCATGGGGCATGTATAGTAAATCAAACTGGTGCATCTCATTCGGTTTTGTGATGGTAAAATGGGGGTAGTCAATACGTTTTGGGCCTCGAATGTGTCTTAGCCACGGGAGTTGCCTACTCAGCCAATGAATTACCTTTTTTTTGGAGAGACCACTTTCCTTCGCGAGTAATTTAATAGATTTCCGTCCGACCCAGAGATGTTCTGGCATAAGTAAATTTAGCTTAATTTTTCCGCCTCCTCCCTGGTAACGATATGTGATGCTTTTGACATGTTTATTATATGTCAAAAACGCACGTTGTTACATGTATTTATAGACTACAAAGCCTAGCAGGGATAAGGAGCCAAGTACGAACGTGAGTTCACCATCCTGCTGTTGCTTACTGAGTACCTCAAAGTCCTTCAATTGCAATGCTTTTTTTCCGATGCGATGAAGTATTGGTAAATGCTATCGTCCAATTCCCTTAGGCTTTCTCCTGCTTTAAGCTGCATCTCTCTTTGCTTTGCAAAAAAATCGAGCTTGGCTTATCTATCCCTGATCCACTGGGCCTGAGCCGCATTTAACTTTTCTATCGCACGGTCATGCCGTTTTTTCTCCGCCTCGCCACCATGTCCTGATAGCCTAGAAAACAAGAAGTTAGTCCCACTAAACGCCAATGCGTTGATTGCCGCGCCTGCCACGATCACGGCTATAGTTGCCATGTCTCTTTATTCTGAGACATATCGGTTACCCTTGGCTATATTTTCGCCTGCCCACATAGGTTGCGTGTTGGTGTAGTGTAGTCTTTTCGCTACCTCGGTAAGCAATGGAGCATCGCCACTTTCCTTATATTTAAGCGGGATTTTATGATCTATATGCCACTCTCCATGGTTGTCCCAGGTCATACCCTCAGAAAATTGCGCTTCAATATGGGCCTGCAGTGTAGCCATATCACAACCTATATACTCCCGGGAGTCGAGTTCCTTATTTCCCTTTAGAGCCTTGTAGGTTTGGCTTCTTACACCACCGGCCAGATGCCCAGCAGGATCGCATATGGAGCAATATCGCCTCTGCTTTTCATGGTGGCAGATACTTCCACCCCCGCAGTCCTTACAACGAGACCTCAACCTTTGATGATGGCATATGCTTCCACCCTTACATTCTTTACATTGGGATCTCCTTTTTTCATGGGGGCAAATCTCACTCCCCCCACAGTCCTTACCTTAAATTGTGTTTGCCCCCGGGGACAAACACAAATTGTGATCTATCAATACTCCACAGAATTCTTCCTGCAGTCTTTGCAGCAAGCCCTCTGTTTTTCATGTTCGCAGATTCGACTACCCTTGCAATCTTTGCACTGGGATCTTATCCTTAGATGTTTGCAAATCTGACTGCCCTTACAGTCTATGCAGCAAGCCCTCTGTCTCTCATGGGGGCATCTGTTCCGTTCCTTTGACGCCTTCTTTTTATCCAGGCATTTGATGCATATCTTTGTAGTTTGACCATTTTTCACCACCCTGAATGCATCTGGCAAAAGACTCTTTACAATTTGGGCAGCTTCTGGTTCCCTCCAAGTGTTTGCTCTTCTTGCATTCCTTACAGCAATACCTCAATTTCTCATGTTCACATATCTGACTGCCCTTGCACTCCTTGCACTGGGCTTTCCTTTTTTCATGCTGGCAGATTTGACTCCCCTTGCACTCTTTGCACTGGGCCCTCATCCTTAGAGGTTTGCAAATCTGACTGCCTTTACAATCTATGCAGCAAGTCCTCTGTCTCTCATGGGGACAAATCTGACTGCCCTTACTTTCCTTACAATAAGCCCTCACCCTTTCATGGTGGCATATTTGATTTCTCCCACAGTCTTTACACTGCTCCATCCGCCTACCATGAGGGCATTTGTTTTTGGCACGCCGCTGTTTCTTTTTATCCAGGCATCTGATGCATGCCTTTGTAGCTTGGTCATTTTGCAACACCCTAAATGCATCCAAAGCCAACACTTCTTTACAATTTGGGCATCTCTTGCTTTCTTCCGTATTGATTTGTATTTGTCCTTTGAGGACAAATACAAATTGTGGTCACTAATATTCCACAGAATGAAACCTACCGTCCAAGACATTCAGCTGCGCATCCTGTAAGAGGTAGACGTAAGCCATGAAATCTCCGGTTCCGTTGGCTTTCTTTGTGATATGTAGGGTAATCCCATCGGACAGACGTTCTAGAGGTCTTCCACTACCATGTAGGTTATGATCGGGAGACGCTCTAAAGTCGATGAAGAGCGCGTACTTTTCGTTAAAGAATTGCCCAATCGTAACGTTAGCAAGAGAGTACAACTCGTTGGGCTCTCCCTCGACAGTGACGCTGATCTTCTCAATCTTGGGGTTATAGAAGACCTCGTTAACGCCGGCGTAAGCCTTCACTTTTCCAGGGTCTATGAAGAGTAGCAAGATACCCTTAAATGACTTCGAGGGGGTATCAATCTGTAAATTGTATGAGGTGTCTGCCTTTTTCATAGGGATAACCTTGCTACGGAGTATGCGTTCGTATGGCAGGGCCAATCTCGCATACCTCGACATCATAGCGCTCGCGAGACCTTCGTGACTGATCTTGTCAAATTCAAGCCTAATGTTGTTTATCTTATAGGTGGCATCAGCCGCCTTGGCTGCCGTGGACCCTGAGGCTGCTGTCCCTGCATCTTTGATGACGTCAGCATGCCCTGCAGAATGTATGGCAAATTGCAATCTATCGTATGAACCTGCCAGGTATAAGGGTAAATCTCGGGCCAGTTCAAACATCTTGCCTAGTGGTATGCGAAAGGTGTTGCCGTATGCGGCGACGATTGCCTTTTCTTCATCGGTACCTACATGATCACTAGCTTTGACCTGCAGGACTCTGATGGTCCCGTCGTTGGGGTTAATGCCTTCGAGGATGAGGTTGCTGTCCCTATCAACTTTTCGGAGCCAGAGGTCCCTATAGACCGCCAGGATGCCGTAGTCACTAATATTCTGGATTTCGTTGCCGTTCATGGTAATACGTAGGTTCCTCACCACGCTTTTGCCAATATTGCTGACAATGGTACGTTTTGTTTTATTTCCCGTCAGCGCCAGGTCAAATAAGAGTTTGATGGACCCTGGAAAGATGACATCATTCTCAGACATATTAGGCATATCCACATACAGATCCTCGTTCTGGTTGATGGTTGAAGGTATATGGCTTATCTGAACCCTTTGTTTTCGGCCCTTGATATTAAAGGGTTGTTTCATCTCTCTGCATATGGGTCTAGCGTCGTTCCAAATGCACTCATATTTATTATATAAGGAAATTTTAAATAAAAGAATGCCAACCAATCCAGTATTTGTACCTGACATTGATATTGATGATGACGAAGAGGATGGAGGCCATCCGGATAAACCTGATGATACAGAGATAGGAAAATGTATGTTCTAGCACAGGCGCACACGCACGCCCACAAGACGTCACGGCAATCCATAGGAACCCCCAGCAAAGTCAAACACAACAAATCCATCACCATCCGGTACCATGCCATGCTTAGCCATATTAATCACCGCATCCATCCAACACCTATCCCATATTAATCTACACTAGCTGTTTCCCGTGAAAGAATCCACTGTATTCCATTTAATTTATGTAGCAGATATGTGTCCATCAAAAAACAAACAATACAGCAGTGCGCATCTTACATCTGCATTATTATATAAATGACCAAAAAAATTAAAGGTTTTCAACAACTGCAGTATTTATGTGACATTTAAAATCTAAATCTACTAAAATTACTTGCTCTGACCATCTGACAAATGCGAAAATTATTCGGAAAGAAGTTTCCAAAAGCATTTCAACATACATCTCACCCATAAAATTTAAATCACTCAAAACGCCACATATATACAAAAAAGCTGATCAATGTCAAACACAAATCTCTCTCATTGTATATGTTAAAATCAGTTAGTTTATTGCAAACCCTGCCAAAGGTTGACACACAATGCGAAAAATAAACAATAAATTGTGCCTCTGACAGAATTTTTTATCTAAGGTGTAAAAAAAGGGATTTGCAAGGACAAATTATAATGCAATAAAACATTATTTGATATATTGCATACAGTCCTTCCTCACCAAACTTTAGACAAAATGCCAACAAAATAACGGTGTTTAAATCTAAAATTAATAAAGTCCTTTTAGCAATTTGCATGCTGTTTTACCATCAATAAAGTAAACAAAATTTCAAATCTCACATAGTATTCTGTCACAAATTTTCATAAAATATATATATAATTCATAATGAGTCATGTTAAACAACAGCAATCAATCTGTATATAAGTTCATTTTATGTCAATTTTTGCACCAATTTTGCAACACAAAATACAAATTCTAAATAATACTAAAATCTCTTATTTTGGTCCTTCGCATACCGACGGTCTCCCACAAAAGTTTAATTAAAATGTAAAAAATGAGAGGTAACGACAAAATCAAAGTTTGCAAAATTTAACTATTTCAGTACATATATCTACTGCATATGCCCTCTAAAACAATATTTTAATCCAAAATGCCAAAGAAAAACAGTTTGCAACAAAAATCAGTTATTTCGATAATATTACATACACTCTTTCCTCACAAAAGCTTCACAAACTGTAAAAAAAAGAATGGTTGTAGGGAGTGCTTCTGATTCAACAAAAAAAGTTTTTTTGACATATTGCATCTAGCCCTTACCCATTAAATCTTACACAAAATTTCCAAAACTATATACGATTTAGAACACATCAAATTTAAATCGAGAAGGATCAGTCATTTCGATATATTGCACGGAGTCCTCCCCAGTAAGAATTTATACAAAATATAGAAAAACAAAGCTTGCAAGGTGTAAAATTGAATTCTTCTTCTGTGTATATATATATGGTCCTTCCCCGCAAAATTAACATAAAATGTCAAAAAGGTTCAGATATAACATCTAACACAACAAAAATCAGTTCTATCAGTAATGTCATGCCATTGTCTTCCACCAAATGTTCCCCTTAAAGTTTCACAGACACAGCCTGTAAATTAAAAACAACTAAGATCAGGTATTTTGGTCTATTTCATACCATTCTGTTCCAAATAACTTATAAAATGTAAAAATTGAGTGGTAAAACAGAAATGTCAAAAAGAAGAAAAAAATAGCTTACAAAGAGTATAAAATTGAAATCAACAAAGTAGCTCTTTTGGTGTATTAAATATAAGCCATACGCACAAAAGTTTACACTAAATGTAAGAAAATGGTTGTGTTTAGTAATTTTAAATTAAGAAAAGTCAGTTCTTTTAGCATGCTGATTAAGGTTTTTGCCCACAATTTGAAACAAATTAAATTTACATTTTAAAAATAAGTAATTTCTGAACTTTATTTTCAGAATATTTGGAGGAAAAGAACTTCGCAAACCAAAAAAAAACCAGGAAAATGTTTAAAATTTTCAGGGTTAATAACGTTTGATGTGTTTTGTACATATATATATATATTCCTAGCTAGCTAGCTAGTTGTTGGTGGTGGTTGGCTTTTTATGATGCTAGCTATAAAACATGTCTGGCAACAATAATATAATCAAAACTGAAAATAAAACATGAAAAAACCTTACAGAACCTTGCTATGATTAATTTATAAAACCATGCTCTTCTTCAAATGTTTTTTTAAAGATTTATTTTGAATGAAAGAGTAGAGAATACTCAAAAAGAACAGCCATCTTTTTCGTAAACACAATTTCCGTTTTATGCTAGGAACTTTATTTAACAGTCCGTATGCTTTGTGAATATCTAATACCGTTTCATATGTAGCGATACCTATATATATATATGCTAACATAGAGTTTTTTGGCATAAGGGTATATATATTTATATCGTTATTAGCAGCGGGTTATATATTTACACCTTATGTGCGATTTCTATAAAGTACATCCCTAATCTTTTAGTTAAATTTTAGCGTACAGCCACGTTATAAGAAAGTGACCCGTGATTTCTGTGTCGTGGACTCACAGTTTTACTCACGCAAGGGAATTAATATATAAGACTAGCTGTTTCCCGTGAAAGAATCCACTGTATTCCATTTAATTTATGTAGCAGATATGTGTCCATCAAAAAACAAACAATACAGCAGTGCGCATCTTACATCTGCATTATTATATAAATGACCAAAAAAATTAAAGATTTTCAACCACTGCAGTATATATGTGACATTTAAAATCTAAATCTACTAAAATTACTTGCTCTGACCATCTGACAAATGCGAAAATTATTCGGAAAAAAGTTTTTAAAAGCATTTCAACATACATCTCACCCATAAAATTTAAACCACACAAAACGCCACATATATACAAAAAAGCTGATCAATGTCAAACACAAATCTCTCTCATTGTATATGTTAAAATCAGTTAGTTTATTGCAAACCCTGCCAAAGGTTGACACAAAATGCGAAAAATAAACAATAAATTTTGCCTAAGTAGAAATTTTTAGCTAAGGTGTTACAAAGGGATTGCAAGGTTAAATTATATTGCAATAAAACGTTTTTTGATATAATGCATATGGTCCTTCCTCACCAAACTTTAGACAAAATGCCAACAAAAAACGGTGATTAAATCTAAAATTAATAAAGTCCTTTTAGCAATTTGCATGCTGTTTTACCATCAATAAAGCAAACAAAATTTCAAATCTCACATAGTATTCTGTCACAAATTTTCATAAAATATATATATAAGTCATAATGAGTCATGTTAAACAACAGCAATCAATCTGTATATAAGTTCATTTTATGTCAATTTTTGCACCAATTTTGCAACACAAAATACAAATTCTAAATAATACTAAAATCTCTTATTTTGGTCCTTCGCATACCGACGGTCTCCCACAAAAGTTTAATCAAAATGTAAAAAATGAGAGGTAACGACAAAATCAAAGTTTGCAAAATTCAATTATTTCGGTACATATATCTACTGCATATGCCCTCTAAAACAATATTTTAATCCAAAATGCCTAAGAAAGACAGTTTGCAACAAAAATCAGTTATTTCGATAATATTGCATACACTCTTTCCTCACAAAAGCTTCACAAACTGTAAAAAAAAGAATGGTTGTAGGAAGTGCTTCTGATTCAACAAAAAAAGTTTTTTTGACATATTGCATCTAGCCCTTACCCATTAAATCTTACACAAAATTTCCAAAACTATATACGATTTAGAACACATCAAATTTAAATCGAGAAGGATCAGTCATTTCGATATATTGCACGGAGTCCTTCCCAGTAAGAATTTATACAAAATATAAAAAAACAAAGCTTGCAAGGTGTAAAATTGAATTCTTCTTCTGTATATATATATATGGTCCTTCCTCGCAAAATTAACATAAAATGTCAAAAAGGTTCAGATATAACATCTATAACGCAACAAAAATCAGTTCTATCAGTATATGTCATGTCATTGTCTTCCACCAAATGTTCCCCTTAAAGTTTCACAGACACAGCCTGTAAATTAAAAACAACTAAGATCAGGCATTTTGGTCTATTTCATACCATTCTGTTCCAAATAACTTATAAAATGTAAAAATTGAGTGGTAAAACAGAAATTTGCAAAATTCCATTTTTTTATATGCATGTATATTATATGCCTTCTACAGCAATAAGTTAATTCAAAATGTCAAAAAGAAGAAAAAAATAGCTTACAAAGAGTATAAAATTGAAATCAACAAAGTAGCTCTTTTGGTGTATTAAATATAAGCCATACGCACAAAAGTTTACACTAAATGTAAGAAAATGGTTGTGTTTAGTAATTCTAAATTAAGAAAAGTCAGTTCTTTTAGCATGCTGATTAAGGTTTTTGCCCACAAATTCTTACATGAAAATGTCAAAACCACAATTTGAAACAAATTAAATTTACATTTTAAAAATAAGTAATTTCTGAACTTTATTTTCAGAATATTTGGAGGAAAAGAACTTCGCAAACCAAAAAAAAACAGGAAAATGTTTAAAATCTTCAGGGTTAATAACGTTTGATGGGTTTTGTGGGAATATATATACTGGGAATCTTTAGTTTAAAGCTAGCATTAGCTAGCTACAGCAGCTAATAGCTAGTCACTTAAATATAAACTGGAGACTTAGCTAGGTATAAAGAACATGGCTACATATATATATATATATATATATATTTCTAGCTAGCTAGCTAGTTGTTGGTGGTGGTTGGCTTTTTATGATGCTAGCTATAAAACATGTCTGGCAACAATAATATAATCAAAACTGAAAATAAAACATGAAAAAACCTTACAGAACATTGCTATGATTAATTTATAAAACCATGCTCTTCTTCAAATGTTTTTTTAAAGATTTATTTTGAATGAAAGAGTAGAGAATACTCAAAAAGAACAGCCATCTTTTTCGTAAACACAACTTCCGTTTTATGCTGGGAACTTCATTTAACAGTCCGTATGCTTTGTGAATATCTAATACCGTTTCATATGTAGCGATACCTATATATATATGCTAACATAGAGTTTTTTGGCATAAGGGTATATATATTTATATCGTTATTAGCAGCGGGTTATATATTTACAGCTTATGTGCGATTTCTATGAAGTACATCCCTAATCTTTTTAGTTAAATTTTAGCGTACAACCACGTCATAAGAAAGTGACCCGTGATTTCCGTGTCGTGGACTCACAGTTTTACTCACGCAAGGGAATTAATATATAAGATAAGACCTAGTATTCACCATAATGACGTCATCAAGATTCTAACACAATTCCCTAATAATCAACGCACATACAGGGAATTTCCCTATCATGCAGCAAATGAGTAAGGGAAATTTCCCTTAAGGGAAATAACTGTGTTAGTTTTTGAGCAAAATAAAATCTTCTGACAAACAAAGAATTCTATATAATAAATGGAATCACATACGGTCAAACAATTACGTGATATTGCAAAAAGTCGTGGCTTAATAGGGTATTATAAGCTACGTAAAGCTGAATTGATTAGCTTATTAGAGGAGGTACCACAGAAACCCGTCAGACCTATAACATCAGAGGATATTGACGTCTTCGAGAGACAGGAGATGGCCAAGGCCCGTCCAGTTATAGGGGGTAAAATCAGGGAATGGCATAACTGGGTATTGCCCCTATCTGAGATGGACGTCTTCGAGAAACAGGAGCAGTCGAAGAATCGTTCTGTTGTAAGGGATGGAATTAAGGGTTTTTATAATTGGCTGGCTGATTCCATCCCAAAGCCTATAAAAAAGGGGGTCAGGGGTGCATATGCAACCATTAAACGTACAGTAATGGGATTATATGGCAGGGCAACCAACACAAGGCCTACGCTCCATGATGAGGTAGAACAGGAGGCCGAGGAAGATTATCTGCATGGACAGCCGGGAAACGACTTCACGCTTCAGGAACATAATCATGCTCACCATAGGACCTTCCGAAGTTTCCGCATTCCCGGTATAGGAGGAGCGGACGTCGACGGGTATATAGGGATGGTGCGACTAAACGTGAAAGCCCTGGTTGAGAGCATGTAAAAGATATGAGGTCGGCAAAGATCCAGCTTTCACTATGGATCCATTGGTGGAAGCCAATAGAGGAAACCAAAGACTATGAGGAGGCGAATAAGGCCTTCCATAGCAACATGGCGTCAGTATGCCAGGGTAGCAACGTAGATGACATGCTGGATACGATGTTTGCCCAAGTTAAAACACATGTGGAAAAACCGGCATTCCCCAAAAGTAGCTTCACGATCGGTCGAATACTACACCTTGATGTAGACGTCCATAAATTGAGCCCATAAAGGGGTTCATCATATATACAAGCACCTAAATGGATAGCTTCAAAAAAGGCCATTATTAACCCTAAAAATGAAGATGAGGAGTGCTTAAAGTGGGGTATCATCGCTAGCCTACATCATGAGGAGATAGGGAAAAATCCAAATAGAATTTCCCAGATGAAACCCTATGTAGACCTATACAATTGGGAGGGTATAGAGTTTCCAACAAGTATCAAGGATATATCAAAGTTCGAGGATAATAACAAGGAGATTGCGGTGAACGTCCTGTATATAGATGGAAAGAGGATCAATATCCTACGTCGATCAACGCATAACGGGCGTGGCAAGCAGGTGAATCTACTCCTCCTTACAGATGATGCCTATCGAGGCTTCTGGGTATTTAGACCTCAAAAAATACCGCAAAAATGCACTTCTGCCTAAACTGTCTACAGGCTTTTCCGACAATTGAATCGAGGGATAAGCATTACAGGCACTGCATCGATCACGAGGCTGTTAATATTACAATGCCAACAGAGGCCGAAAAATGGCTATATTATAGGGATGGCCAGAAACAATTCAAGGTACCATTTGCCATCTATGCCGACTTTGAAAGTTAATTAATACCAATGGAAGAGGATGCCAGAGAGACCAAGACCAAGAAGTTAAGCAGGCACGTACCATCCCGATGGTGTGCGTGTACCTATAGCACATTTGCCTATGGGGATGTGCCGGACCCTTTAACTGTATACAGAGGCGAGAAATGCGTCACCCGGTTTGTTAACCATCTGGAGGACGAGGTGAAACGTCTCTATAATACCTACCCGCAGAAGGACATGAAACCCCTAACGGAGATCCTAAAAAGAGAACATGACGAGGCATCGAAATGTCATATCTGCATGAAGCGCTTCGATGACGGCAAGAATAACTATAAGGTCAGGGACCATTGCCACTATACAGGGCTGTACAGGGGTGCCGCGCATAACAGCTGTAATTTGAAGTATAAGATTCCAAGCCATATTCCCATCATATTCCACAATCTCTCGGGATACGACGCACACCTGTTTATCCGAGAACTGGGTGAGAAGTACAACATGCAGGAAATCGGTTGCATAGCCGAAAAAACCGAAAAGTACATCTCTTTCAACATCAAAATTAAGGTACCCCTTGGAGGTATGGGGTATGGTGACGGTGAGAAGTACAAAAAGATTGAGATTAGGTTTATCGATAGCTGTCGATTTATGGCACCCTCAAAGGATAAATTGGCAAGCAATCTCATTGGTATAAATACTGCCGGTATGAAATGTAAGCAGTGTGTGCAGATAACTGTCTTGAATTCCGGAGCATAGACGCCGAATACATGGCAAGCTTTTGGCGTAAAAATTGCAATTCGAATACCACTAAGCAAGTTAACCGGGATCAGGTGAAGACGAATGTGCCATCCATTGCCAAATTTATCGACAAAGATGATGTCTTCAGGCTGATTCTGAGAGAGGGCAAGTACCCCTATGAATATATGGACAATTGGCAAAAATTTGAAGAGTTGGAGCTACCCCCCAAGAAGGCCTTCTACAGTAAACTTAATATGAAGGGGATAAGCGACAATGACTATGCATACGCAAAAGAGGTATGGGATGTCATTACCCCGGGGGGTGATAACGTCACTATGGGGATCATCATGACATATATTTGACCATAGACGTTCTGCTATTAGCCGACGTCTTCGAGACGTTTCGAGGCGTCTCCTTGGACAAATACAGCCTTGACCCTGCACACTTCTACAGCGCACTTGGCTTGGCATGGAATGCACTCACTGAAATTTACGAGCATAAGGTTAGAGGTTCTCACAGATCCCGATATGCTCCTCATGTTCGAAAAAGGTATTTGTGGAGGTATAGTCCAAGCCGTACATCGTTATGCCAAAGCAAATAATAAGTATATGGGAGATCAGTATATCCCCAATGAGGAGTCCTCCTATCTCCACTATCTGGATGCAAACAATCTATATGGATGTGCAATGCGCCAAGACTCGCCAACGGATGGCTTTAAACGTGGTGTGGTATTAAACTTCGAGGCATTCACAGAAAGGCGGATTGGTAAGCTCGTTGATGGGAACAAGCATGGGTACATTTTAGAGGTCGATATCGGGTACCCGAAGGCACTTCACGATAAACATAATGAGCTACCGTTCCTACCCGAACGTAAGATGATCCACAAGGTCGAGAAGTTGGTCCCGAATCTGAGTGATAAACGTCGATGTGTGGTGCATATCAGAGCCCTTCATGAGGCTATAAAACCTGGTCTTGAGCTCAAGAAGGTGCATAGGGTGATTCGGTTTAACCAGAAGGCATGGTTGAAAGTGTACATTGATCACAACACGAGGTTGAGAACAAACGCGAAGAACAAGTTCGAAAAGGACTTTTACAAGCTCATGAATTTAAGTGTATTTGGAAAGACGATGGAGAACATTAGGAACCACCGCAACATCCAACTGGTCACCAATGAGGAGAAGTACACGAAACTTGTGATGAAACCGAATTTCAAGGATGTAAATCGGTTTAGCAAGCACCTCCTAGGTGTTGAAATGGGCAAGACCGAGGTCAAGATGAATAAGCCGGTGTATGTAGGCCAGGCCATCCTGGAAATGTCAAAATTGGTGTATGAATTCCATTATGGCTACATGCAGCCAAAATATGGTAGCAAGCTACAGCTCTGTTATATGGACACAGGACGTCGAAAAAAGATTCGATACAAGTGCCTATAATCCCAATGATGGGAGACCTCTTCCTATAGGAAAAAACAAGAAGGTGGTGGGCTTGATGAAAGATGAGCTGGGTGGGAAGGTCACGAAAGAGTTCATTACGTTGAGGGCCAAGGCATACGCATATAAAAGCCTTACCAAGAAAGGCGGTGATCGAAAAGCGAAAGGCGTCAGGAGGTGTGTCACCAAGAAGTCGATAACCTTCGATGACTATCAACGATGTCTGGAGGAGGGCGTTGACATATACAAAAGCCAGATCTTAATCCAAAACAAGGTCCATAAGATATATAACCAAGAAGTATTGAAGTTGGCACTAAACCGGGCAGACGATAAACGTATCGTACAATTGGACCAGATTACAACGCTTGCAAGAGGCCATTACCGTCTAACGTCTACGGGGGAATAAAAATGGAGGTGTGGTCTTCCAAAAACTGTTCAAAGTTTTGTAAAGGTAGTACTTTACAAAAAAAAACAATATGGAAGAGGGCAAAAAATGCACACAATGTAAGCAAACCCTACCACTATGCAACTTCAAGGTGATCCAACGTAACGAACAACGAACAAGGCAATGCATCAAATGCCGCGATAGTAATAATTCATCAAGGAAACGTATCAAATGCCCGCATAAAGAACATAGGCAATTTTGCCTCACCCTGCTTATCAGTATAACCTCATTTTGCAGAGGATTCATAATGCCCTAAATCGCGATACGGAGATAGCATCCAGGGAATATCTGGGATATGATATTATAACATTCATGAGGCACATCCAGGCCCAATTTAGGGTGGGATGAATTGGGGGAATAAGAGGCAGTGGCAGTTTGATCACAAGGTACCACTAAAGTATAGGGAGAACGGGGTATATCCTGGCGAGGAAGAACAATTGAAAAGACTGCACTACACCAACATGTAGCCCA
This sequence comes from Hydractinia symbiolongicarpus, assembly GCF_029227915.1. Classification (NCBI taxonomy): domain Eukaryota; kingdom Metazoa; phylum Cnidaria; class Hydrozoa; order Anthoathecata; family Hydractiniidae; genus Hydractinia; species Hydractinia symbiolongicarpus. The sequence goes on from NC_079888.1 coordinate 12,920,080, forward strand.
TGTGAGTTTCAGATAACCAAACGAAAGGCAATCGATATATCTCTGGGTAGAATGTGGCCCGGCGTGGTTGATCAAACACACTTGCTATAAATGGAAGTGTTTTTGTATATTACGGTAATTCTACCATATGCTCTGATTGCATTTTGCTTACTCAGATACAGACTTATAATAAAGAAGATGTCTGATATCGCACAGGTATTCAACACAGCCACATCTGCGGAATCCTTTGAAAATATTGAGAAGCCCATTGATAAGCGTCAAATTTTAAAGGAGGCCCTACGCAAAGATAAAGGGCACCTTCTGGCCAAAAAATGTACGGAGGGGTTCATTGAAAAAGCTCCGGAGGAGGCCATCGACAAGGTACATACCGAGTATATGCAGCGAGAACTCCAGGAGAAGGGAGAAAAGACAGCAAAAGCACTGTCAAACCATGGTATAAGCCTATATGCCAGCATGATAGGGAATTTTGTGGATATTGACATTGCGTTGAAGGTCCCATTATAAGGGATAGCATGACCGATCTGGGAATACTCGTATACTGTAGCATTGGTAGATGTCTAGCCCCGCTGCTTGTGGTGGACCATACGGCTCGGCATATGAGTAAAAAGAAACAGGAGGAGGCGGCGAAGGAGGCGGCGAAGGAGGCGGATACGTCGGAGACGTCACTATAAATAAAATGAGTGAAGAAGAGAAACAAGAAGAGAGAGTCATTACTAAACCACCAAAGCATCCGGGAAGAGTTGCGCAGGGACATAAGTTGGCGGCACTGATGAGGAAGGAAGAGGAAGGAAGAAATGAAGTAACAAGAGGGTACTGTAGAGCCTGCAGTCAAAACCTCTTCTGAGACCGTTTCTAGCAAGTCAATGGGCAGTGTCCACTTCTATGGAGCCGGGGAGATAGCCATGATTGCTGCGGGAGTGGGCGTTTGGTATATGCTTAGTAGAGGCAAAAATGAAACCAACAAGCCTGCGACTAATCCAGAGCCCAAACAGGGCAAAGCCCAGCCTATCCCGAGACATGCAATGAAATTTGCTAAGGAATGATACTAATAAATGGCAACAAACAAACATGATGAAAACATGGGACCGAAAAAAAACATGATAATTGATGCCTTATGGGAGTCTGTCAGGCTCGTGTCGTACACAATTCTGATTGCTATGGGTGGAAAGAAGGCTTTGGGGGTTTCCAGGCCCGGGGCCAAAATGGATTTGGAAGGTGGTTTGAAACTAGCCGGGTATATGAGTGCGGCGATACTGTTCGACGAATATGCAATTAAGCAGGGGTGGTACAAAAAATCATTAATAGCTCCGAAATAGAGCGTTTGGTAAAGTTTCTATCTCCTATAGAGAATATGGAAGAGGAGGCCAAACAGTGTTATAAATGCCTAAAAACCCTACCCCTAAGCCAGTTCAAGTCAAAGGGCAAAGGGCAAACTACAAAAAGTTGCATTCCCTGCCTGGATCTTATTAGGGTATCAAAAGGCAATGCCAAACGCCGCATCTATATGCAGCCCTTATATGAACTAATAATTTTGTTACAAGACCATATTAAAGCCCAATTTAATGAGGGCTACACGTGGGAGAATTATGAAACGCATGTAAATAATAGAGTACGCTTCAGGTACAATGAAACGTTCAATCGCTCAACACTTGCTGACGTCATAAATGTATTACGTCGGGCACAGCATGCTATAACCGCCGGGAATCAGATGCTGTATGCGAAAATATGTCTCGGAATAGCTACCGGAAACAATAAAATGGTGGAGATCAAATGTTGCCGCGTTTGTAAAAATCTAATACCCATACACAAGTTTAAAATTAGGGGTAATAGTCGAACGAAAAGTTGCATAGAGTGCCTTCATAAAGCTAAAAAAAGCGGGCGACTCCCAAAAATAGGGTCATTGAAAACGTTGAAATAGACCCTCTTGCCATTGATGCAGAAAGTCGGGGTGTTCAACAGGATGAAAATTACCTAATACTGTATGACCTATTAACATACAACATTATACACCAATATATCGAACTCATCGAGGATAGCCCGGAGAAGGCAAGGCTTATTGGAGACCTACAAACCTCACAACATCACTTCCAAACCAAAAATTGCCTCCAAACATGTTTCCGTTGTTTATCCGGTTTTGGCATGATTCCAAAATTATTCCGAAATTAACCTGCGTTCAACCTAAAAACAGAGGTCCGTAAAAATCGGGCCCCGCGCTAATTTTCCGAAAAAAGCTGCGCGCAAACATTTTGAACACACAAAATACGGCTATTATAATAGAGATTGACGTTAAAGTAGTATTATTGACGTCGCGCCGTAACGTCAGAAAATTTAGCATATTAGACATGCTTTTTTCGGCAACATTAAAGGAAAATGAACACATCCCCTTGCCTTTTACAGGGACACAGAACTGGCGTATTATTATATAGACTAGTCAATAAAGTCGGTGGAAAGATCCTCTGAGCCAGGATAAAAATGAAAAAATGCATCATTTGAATTTTGATGACGTCAGCAAACCATCCGACCGAAAATAATTTAGAACTTTGTTTTCACGTTGCCTCTATTGTGATGAGCTCGAAATTCTGATCAAAATAATGTATAGAATCATGTGCTTTTGAGTTGAGGAGATATAAGGTTTTTAAATTTTGCTGACATCAGCAAAGACCTGTGAAAAGACGAAAATTATTTTGTTAGAAATTTGTATCCCAGTTGCCTTCATCGTATAGATCTTGGAACACTGATCAAGAAAATGTTTAACATCAGGTACTTTTGACAAACGGTTGCAGAAATATTGGGGTTTAAAATTTTTTTGGTGACGTCATTAACCCGTCTATTACAAAACGGATTCGGGGTCCTAGGCTTGGGAAACTTACCAAAATTGGTCCCAGATTGTCCCTAGTTACACACGCGGTGAAAAATCATTGACGTCACCACCTTGTTTCTATGTTATTTGGCCTCAAAGTTTTAAGTGCACTGTAATGGCTTCATTAATTTAGTATAAGATATTGACGTTAAAGTAGTGTTACTTTCGTCGCGCCGTAACGTCAGAAAATTTAACATATTAGACATCCATTTTTCGGCAACATGAAAGGAAAATAAAGACATCCACTTTGCCTGTCACAGACAGACACACTCTCCGTATTATTATAGGGACTAGTCGATAAAGCCCGTGGAAAAACACACTGAGCCGGGATAAAAATGAAAAAGAGGTGTCATTTGAATTTTGATGACGTCAGCAACCCATTCACAAAAAAAAATAAGAACCATGTTTTCACGTTGCCTCTGTTGTGTAGAACTTAAACTGCTGATCAAAAAAATGTAAGTGATCATGTGCTTTTGATGAGCGGTTAATGAGATATAAGGGTTGCTGACATTTTGCTGACGTCAGCAATGGCCCATTAAAACCCAAAACTTTTTTTAGAAATTTGCATACCTGCTGCCTTTATTAACTTTGTCATATGAAAATTAAGTCTGCAAGTACCCTAGATACAAAAGTTTAATTATATATATTTTAATATGTACAGTAATAAATAAAAGTAATAAAATTATTTATATATTATATAAAAACGAGTTAAAAATTTTTCGTGAAGATGATGTAGACTAAAAAAGATTCGAGAAGGAGATAGCTGCGAGAACGAAAAAGAGAGGACTGTTGGGGACTTGATGCCTAATGTGTGCCAGCGATTAGAACAAACAAACAACAAAAATAAATATTGAAACAACAAACAATATAAAAAAACAATATAATAACTAAAACAGAATGTCAAAGCCTGGCTTCGTCACATGCGAAGCTGAAGTCATCAGCTGGCTCCACGTTAACCTTCACAGAACGACTACCCCTCAGACACAACAAAGCAGAACGCATTATTACAAAACTTAATTTACATCTTATCCATGACATTATTCGTTCATACTTTTGTCCCGTCTTGTTAGCAATCTTTTCAGCGAGATGTTTGTGAAATATGGTACCTTCTTGACTCATACCTCAATTAATGGAAAAAACAAGTGGAGTGAATGAGCCATGTTCAAGGTTGATGACGCGGTCGTTATATTTCCTCTTCTTTTCGCTCTCGTGATTCCTATATATTGCTGCTACTGGAATAGTCGCTTGTGAGTTGGAGTTGACATTGGTAATTCGAACGTCGAAATAAGCGGATTGTCCCGGACGCCAAAAACCGCGAGCTCGTATATCTAGTCGGGCTTCATCATTTTCAATCGGTTGTAGTTTCGGTTCAATTTCAACGTCATTGCATGCCATTTTAAGAAGGTTTGCCTCAAAATCTCTTACGTTGTCGTGACGAATAGAAACAAATCCTTCCTTTTTGCAGTTCATGGCATGATTCGTATCGAATGGTTGTCCACATGCACACTTTGATGGTAAGTTCTTGACTTTGCGATTATATCTTAAAGCCAACGGAATTCGTCCTTTGATGGTCTTTCAGGGGGAGGACAGTAAGCCAACTTGATGCGCCTTTTTCGCAATTCTGAGAAAGAACTCTTGACAATTTATTATCAAGTTCACTGATTACATTCTCACGTTCTTGTCTCTGTAAGGCTGTGACTAATTCCGTTCTGTCATGGCGAACTTGTCTTACAGTTTCTTTTGAAGGGATGTCGTTACCTTGAGATACAATCACTTCAACAAGGGGTGCAGATATGGCCAATGATGAACTACAATCAATTTTCGCTTTTTGAGTCAACACAGGTATGCCCATTCCGCCATCTCGAATTGGTAATTTGAACAGTTTACGATCAGTTTCAGATATGGTCTCTCCAAACAAAGCAGGCAGGAATTCGTCCTCGATGACTTTATCAAGTGGTGTGAGGAAATCCTCCATATTTGGAATAGTTCTCATAAAATAATTGAATTTATGCATTTCGCCATGAGTATAAGCAGCAAATGCGGCTTGTGGTTCGCTAATTGCGATCTCAGCTAATTTTCTCATTTCATTGCACCACTGATCCACTTTTTCCGTTGCATACTGCTTTTTATAATCTGCACTACCAATTACAGCTCCTAAGTGACGTTTTCCATCTATTGTGTATTTAATAGAGGAGCCACTAAATTCTTTTTTGGCAAGTTCGAGTACCCTATCGTCCTTCGCTATTAACCACGATTTCGATTCATTAACATGGTATCCGTATTTGGGTCCTTCAGATATCACTAAGTTCCACCATCGGAGCAAACCGTTCACAGTGCCAGCACCTGTAGCATCGTCCGCCAACCAGACCTGCTTTACGGAAGCGATAGATCTCAATCGATCCTGTATAATAACGGTACTGATCGCGTAAAAGGACATAGCAAGATTGTCTCCCTGAGTTGTGCCTTCTTGTGATAATAACTCAGTTTCATTTCGTACAATAAGTCTCGATGCCTTTCTGTAGGTATTGATTAGTATCGTGGCAAAGTGTGGACAAGTATATTGTACATTATGAAGTGCAACATTACGGTTTAGTGTGTTGAACGCATTACTCGCATCTACCAGTATGACAGCCTCGCATTGTTCGGTCTCGAAAATAGTTCTCATCGCATGAATAGCAGCTTCGGCGCCACTTTCGACACCTGTGGCGACTTGAAGTGGACCTGCGGCTATTTGTGTGTCTTTTTTGAGAGTCCAGCCGATGGCTTTGCCCATTATACGGCGCAACGTCTCACCAACTCCAATGGGTCTGACACCAGGGTTTTTGTTCAACGGGATTAAATTACATGCGACAAGAGAATCGATTGTATTAGGGTCTACAATTGTGGTAGCTAATTTTCGAGTCAGAGTTGCGATTTGTTCTCGAAGCTCTTTTCCTTCCTGTTTGAACTTGTTGTTAACCAGCATATTTTTAAATTGGTCGGCATCCATCTTTGAAGGTCCTGCTGCACCTCGTGTTTGCTTTGCAGCTATTCTTATGAGGTCTTCGTTGATGTTGTCGAAATATGAATCTTGCAGCTGATTTAATGGTCCTTGTAATAAACTATTTGGTAGTATAGTAGCTGGAGACGGATGTTTTGCTCGAAGTTCTCTTATTGTCTCGTCATCAGCAGGTAACACGCCAGAGTCATTATTTTCAGATAGAAATTGAATATGGCTGCGCTGACCTTTCCCTCCATCATAAGCTTTGCAAAAATTCGGGAAACGTCTGCTTCGGTTCTCATTTTACTACTTCCAAGTCTTTTCTGAATGGTTCGTCCCTCTTTTAACAGTAGTGTAATATTTCCTCCTCTCCAGAGTTGTAAACGTTCGTCTAATTTTGCAGCGTGTTCTTTCGCTTTACTTTGTCTGGAGGGTTTTTGAAGAAGCAGACTAGGCAAGACCATGAACGTTTTAATAGAAACGGGTTTTAACTTCGTGTCTCTGTTAAATTGGTCTAGCCAATAGGACAATTCGCGTATGAAAACCTTCCCAGCTTTTCCAGACGGGAGCATGAAAAGATTTTTACGCCATTTAATGATCTCGTTGTATGCGTTATTTAGCTGAGTTTCATAAACGTCTGCTGGTATACCGTTTATATTAACATCCCGTGCTAGGTTTTCCGGTGTATATAAGGGTAAATATGGTTGAATAACGTCTTCGTGTCTGATGTGTAAAACGTCGGCTTCTAGCAGAGCAGTGGTGGTTTCTATTTCCTCATCATCATTTGTGTTATAAGAGTCGTTAAGCAATCCATTAACACGTCTTATGTACATTAACTCTTTCCTTTTACTTGAGTCACGGTGTATGTTCAGTCCTCGGAGACTTTCAAATTGCCTTTTGCATAAATCACACGTTTGAACCATGTTCTCATAAGAAATATGTTTACATGAAATGATTCAAGAAAGTTTTAAATCATAAGTATTTTGACGCGAGATCTTCGTTGTTAGCCCATTTCACTTCGTTAATATTTGCGGAAAATAACTTCTGTGTACCATTAATAAGGAATATAGCCTTCTTCTCTCGATGTTCTCCGTTGAAAATCACAATTTAACCAGTTTCTCTTAACCACTTGAAAACACGTCCACCTGCTGCCTTTATTGTATAGATCTTGAAACGCTGATCAAGAAAATGTATAGGATCATGGACTTTTGACAAACAGTTATGGAGATATTAAGGTTTAAAAATTTTGCTGACGTCAGCAATAGCCGGTAAAGACTCAAAATTATTTTTTAGAAATTTGTATACCCGTTGCCTTCATGTTGGAGATCTTGAAACGCTGATCAAGAAAATGTATAGCTTCATGTACTTCTGAGAAACAGTTACCAACACACCTGGTTTCTTTCGCTTTCTCAGTAGACTGCTAGCTAGCGTTCTCTGGATAAAAGTCCAATAAGTTTTTTACTTCGATTACTAAGCTTCGCTTCATCCCAAAAGAAAACAAATTGAAAATGTATAGCCACCTACAATTGTCTGATACATTTCCAATCAGTACTCTTTTTGACGTTATATTATCGTACGTTTTTCTTCTTTATAACAAATATTTTTGACCATAACATAAACTTTTTTTATTCTCGCTCCACAACAACAGTCGCTCTGCAACAACAGTTGTGTTTTTACATTTGAGATTCGAATTACATAGATATTCGAATGCGATACAACCTCGGTCCCAGAACACAAAAATTGAAAATATAGAAGAAACAAATAACCTTTAACCTAACCTGATGATGAGTAAACATTGTTTGAAATAACTTTTTTCAGGACTACTTTGGAAAAGAGACAACCTTCTTCGCTTCGGTTTTCTTTCTTCAGTTGATAAACTTTGTCTCCGTGAGATACGGCGCGCACATGGTAAGCCGGGGGTAAAATTAAATTATTCTATCTATAACGATCAACGGGCCATTTAAAACAAAGAAACAAATAAAAACATTTGAGAATAAAAAAAAAATAGCTTTAATAAAATAAAGAAAAAGAGTTTTATTTTTTAAGGTAATAAGAAAAGAGAATTAAACATTTAAATAGTAACCCCCTGATTTGCATTTTTTTTACTTGGTAAATTTTAGCGTAACGCCACGTCATAAAAAAGTGAACCGTACATTGCGTGTCGTGGACTCACATGGTTACTCACACAAGCGTATTATTATATAGACTAGTCGATAAGGCCTGTGGAAAAATCCATTTAGTCAAAAGAATAATGGAAAAAATAGGTTGTTTTAGTTGTTTTCCTGATGTCAGCAGTGCAGATAGAAAAAATTGGCGAAAGTTAGTTATTCTTTGCTTGTAACGTGTAGAGGTTGAAACGCTGATCAAAATAATGTATAGGATCATACGTTTTCCACAAATGCCTAAGATTTGTAAACCTGTTGCCTTCATCGTATAGATCTGAAACGCTGATCAGGAAAATGTATAGGATTATGTACTTTTGACAAACGGTTGCGGAGATATTAGGGTTTAAAGGTTTTTTGATGACGTCATCAACCCGTCCATTCTGAAACGGATTTGGGGACCCAGGTTTGGGAAAATTACCCAAATTGGTCTTAGGTTGTTCCTTGTTACCCACGTGGTGAATAATTATTGACGTCACCACCTCGTTTTCCAGTTATTTGGCCTTAAAGTATTAAGTGCACTGTAAGAGCTTCCTTAACTTAATATAAGATACTAGTCGATAAAGCCCGTAAAAAAATCAACTAAGGCAGAAGAACAATGGAAAAATAGGTTGCTTTAGATTTTTTGCTGACGTCAGCAGTGCATATACAAAAAGGAAAATTGGTGAAATTTAGTCATTTGTTGTCTGTAATGTGTAGAGGTTAAAACGCTGATAAAAATAATGTATAGTATCGTGTGTTTTTGACAAACGCCTAAGGAGATATAAGGGTTTAAGTCCCTACCAAAAGTTCCAAAAAAATTTTTCACAAATTCGTACACCCGTTGTATTGATCGTATAGATCTTGAAATACTGATCAAGGAAATGTATAGGAACACGGAGTTTTGACAAACGGTTGCAGAGATATTGGAGTTTGTAGGTTTTGTGATGACGTCATCAACCCGTTCATTCCGAAACGGATTCGGGGACCCAGGTTTGGGAAACTTACCCAAACTGGTCCCGGGTGGTCCCTAGTTACCCACGCGGTGAAAAATCATTGACGTCACCACCTCGTTTCCAAGTTATTTGGCCTCAAAGTTTTAAGTGCACTGTAACGGCTTCATTAATTTAATATAGGATTTTGACGTTAAAGTAGTGTTATTGACGTCGCGCCGTAACGTCAAAAAGTTTAACATATTAGACATGCATTTTTCGGTTACTTCAAAGAAAATTTCGGTGACATCAAAGACAAAATAAACATATCCACTTTGCCTGTTACAGACACACGGAACTGGCGTATTATTATATGGATAGACGGTAGCCGGTGGAACACTCCACGAGTTTGCCCGTCCTTTTTATACAGCATTGGGTGCGTCTCGCTACTTGCGATACCATTTTGCGTGACAGATAGGCAGACGTATACGGGTATTATAACATAGAGTAGTGAAGCCATTACAACGCACTTAGAATTTTGAGGCTAAATAACTTGGAAACCAGGTGGTGACATCAGTTATTATTCACCGCGTGGGTAACTAGGGACAACTTGGATCGTTTCCTAAATCTGGGTCCTCGAATTTGATTCGAAATGAACGGGTTGATGACGTCATCAAAAAAGATCTAAATGTAAGTGTATTAAGATTAGTGGAGCCATTGCATCTTTTTTAATTTAAGGCTAAATAACTTGGAAACAGGTGGAAATAACTGACGTCATTTCCTGCGTAGGTAACTAGGGACTACCTCGGACGAAATCGGACGAAATCAGGACCAATTTCCTAAGGCTGGGTCAATCCACCCGTTTCACAGCAGTCGGGTTAATGATGTCATCAAAAAACCTTTACATCCCCTATCCCTTAAACTGTTCGTTAAAAGCACATCATCTTATACTTTTTGTTAATCAGCATTTCAAGCTTTACACAATGGAAGCAACAGGTAAATAAATTTCTAAAAAAAAAATTTTGCACATTGGTGGTACATTGCTGACGTCAGTGAAATTTTTAAACTACTATATCTCCATAACCACTGACCAAAACTGCGCGATCCTATGCATAAATTTGATCAGATTTTCAAGCTCCACACAATATAGGTGACACTTAAAAAAAATTTAAACAAAAATCTTTGTGCATTGATGGGTCACTGCTGACGTCATTAAAATTCAAATGACGGATCTTCGTTATTAATTTTTTGCTTAAGTGGATTTTTTCACGGCCTTATCGACTGGTGTCTTATAATGAATTAATGAAGCCCTTACAATCTTCCCGTATTTTTATGTAGATCCATTTCATGTATACAAACCTCTAGATAACCTATATTTTTATTTTTCTGTTTTTTTTAACTTCTTTCTATTTAAAAATACAAAACAATCTAAATATAACAGAAGCACAAACAGGGACGAAAAACCCATCGGGGAGGGGGGGGGGGCTATGACAAGGAAAGGTAAACGTAGAAGCCCTCTCGTTGAAGGGGAAATGCAGGTGCCTTGTCAAGTAAATATATGTATGTCCAGGATTATTGTTAACCATACAATACCCTCACGGTGCTCTAGTGGAAGAATTATAACATTAAGCCAAATGAAGAAGAAATAGTTGGGACGTTGTTGTCCATGAGACATAAATAACATACCGAGGAAAACACTCAAAACAAAAGCCACAAGAGCAGTAAGGTGAAGAGACATCCCTGCTATCTAAAGTGTAACAACCAGAGATATACCGACGTAGACATTAAATGACACTATTATTATTGACTAATACTTAAGTGCAATCATGTAATTTAAAAAAGTAAAACGTACACTTTTTTCCGCGAGTATTACTTTTCGCGAATGGCCGATTTTACGTTAATATCGGGGTAGTATTAATTTTCGTAAATGAAAAGTTTATATAAACTTCGCGGGTATTTAATTTCGGGTAATCACCGAATTTCGCGAAACTCGCGAAAATAGTTGTATGAAATAAAGTTTTACATAAAGGCAGCTAATTTTTGCGGTTGCTTGGAATTTTTTTTTGCAATCTGATAGAACCACATGTATATGACAGTATAAATGATAAGTCTTCGCGAATTATGTATATCAAAAAAAGTTCGCTGTCATTAATAGAAAATTTACGAAAAAAATCTTCCCGCCAAAAGAAGTAATGCAATTACGAGTCCTCAGAAAAATTGATTTCATATAGTTAGGTCTGAATATATACCGACCGGTATATAACCGAAAGTAAGCTACCTGCAGGACGTTGCTTTTTTGAAATAATTTTTTTTAAAAATAACATATATAAAAACAGGCAAAATAGCTTATAAAACTAAAAATATTTATTTTCGGCGAACAGATTATTGTCATTATTCCACGCGCGAATTAATTAAGCCAGTCGCAGTATAGTTGATAAAACGATGACGTCATTAGGGGTATAAATATAACTTTGCTGACAGAAATGACTTCACTGCAAAAGCGCAAATATAATCCACTATTATTATTGATCTTTAGTTGATTTACGGTTTTTAATGGCGTCTTCGAGTTCTTTCAATCGAACCTTCCCTTCTTCATCCACTTCTTTTAGAACACTAACGCAAATTGGTTGCGCAATATCTGCGTTGCAGTCACCGTGACACGCTGATAACGCTTGCAGGCGATTGCGTACGGTGGCACCTTTAATTTCCAATCGGTTGATCTGATCTAGTAGATCTTGAACTCTTTCTTCGTTTTTGGTATATTTTCTCTTTAAATCTAAACGTAAGTAAAAAATTAACTTTTGTTTAAATTCCCGAGGCGATACATCCGCAAGCTAATCGAAGGTACCGAAATAGCAATAATGATATCTTAAGTCTTTCACGATGGCGAAATTTCTTTTCTTTTTTAATAAGAAACAAAAAATCAAAAGTCAAAGAGATGGCATAAGATAGGTCCAGTTTGGGCGCATTCGCAGGAAGTCCACGCTGTAAGGGATGTCATGAAAAGCTGAAATTTCCTAAATATTGCCAAAATGTCAGAAAAGATTAAGGATATGAATTTTAGGTTTAAATGGTCAATAAAATTACTTTCATTTTTCAAAATATTGGCAAGAATCAAATTTCAGAAATGTTCCTAAAGAATATCTTACAATCTGTTTTAGCAATACCCTTGTAATTCAATATACATTTTGGGGAAAACCTAAGGTTTCGATAAAATTTTTATTGAAAACTAAATGAGAATGTCGGAAATCTCAGGAAAATAAGTTATTGTTAAATGGACAAGCTGAGTTTTTTTTAAGATTATTGATACAGAACAGAATATTTTAGCAGGGGTTAAGACAAAACTTTAAGATAAAACTTTCTATGAAAAAAGTTTGTCAAAACTTCCTACGGTACAGATTTGTCGAAACTTTCTATGGCACACGTTTGCCAAAATTTTCTATGAAAACCGTTTGTCAAGACATTCTATGAAAAACGATTGTCAAAACATTTAATTGAACACATTCAGAACCCTTTACCATTTAGTTGCTTTAGTTTTAATGCTGACGCTGCGAATAATTCGATTGCTTCGTCGCCCAATCGTTGAACGCGCTTTTGAACAATTTTGGTCATATTAATTTTATCGTTCAGTTTGTCTTTTGTTTGGTCATACTTGTGTTCCACGGTAACCGATGTCTAGAAAAGTAAACTTTTTACTGTCATTTTGTAATTTCACATCTTCAAGATCAATAGATAATAAAGAGACCACTGATAGTAATCAAAATTGTTAGGTAGTGGGGAGAAGCAACACAAAATTTCAGGAAATTTTATCACGCATTTAAATTGCTCAATACCTCAACAGCCTATAAAGAAGCCTACAAACTGTTCGGAAAATCCACCAACCCTCACTTTTTAAAAATGGGAAATATGTCCCACTGCAGACTTAATGCGAGAGATTGTAAACATAAAGATATAAAATACCACCATACCCTATTTACTTCGTTGGCTAACTTCTCTGCATTCTCAACTTCGGTTTCAGCTTCGGCAAGTCGTTTTCGATTATCTGCAAACATGCCGGAGATCATGGCTTGTTTTTTTCCCAAATTATCAGTATCATTTCTAGACTTCAGTAGGTCTGTGTCAATGATATTCAATTTAGCTTTGATCTAAAGTAAATATGGAAGTATTTCTATAGTACTAGTCGTTAGCCTGTGGCACAATCGACAAAGATCCGTCCATCGTATATATAACATATCGATATTGCGTACAGCTTCAATCCCCTGTTAGCATAAGGTAATGAGTCTGGAGGTAGGGTAATTTTGACTTACAGACAGACGAGACGTATAATATAAACAAGTCGTTAGCCTGTGGAAATCCACTGGCTTGTTAAAATTCAGATTATCACACGTCATGCATATTGCCCGCATCGTATTTCGAGCCCTTTTTTACTAATCATATTACTCTGGGAGGTGTCCAATCCTATCCGCACAACCATCTTGAACAGAATACGGCTATTATTATAGACTAGTCAGAAAAAAAGCCAAAGTCAAGGTGTGGCCCGACGTTTAACACTCTGTGGAGCGCCTAATAAGACCCGTAAACTTTGCCACATGAACAGGTGGAGCGCTTTAGTACATGTATACAGTATGTCGTAAATTAAGTGAAGCGCATACACCATTATAGTCTTGCAACTGTAACATACTTTTTAAAAAATACTCCCCGCAACGATAGCTGAAATAAAAACACAATTTACAAACCGTTGTTACCCCATCATAGCATAAACAATCAGTCAATATTATTTTATTTTGCGGAATACGTTTTTGTGAAAGTTAAAAAATTTATCGTGACACTGGTCTAAGCGCTTAGTCAGTTAAACCGTGTTGCACAGGCGTATAGGAATAACTCCCCTTTGGAAAAAACTTTCTCACAGACTCTGTTTAAAAAACACAACAGCGCTGAGCGGTTAGTCCAGCTAAACAGTGTTACACACCCGTACAGTAAAACTGTCAGTAAATTGTCCTATTTGTTTTCTGTGGCCCCTGAGCAAAAACGGCGATTGAGATCACGGGGTAAATTATTATTAAAAATGGCGCATTAAATTAGTTGCATTCATTTTAATCACTTAATTTATTTTTCTTAGTTAAGTTAGTAAATTAAAATAATTAATTTAATTAAAGAAATAAATTAATTTATGAAATTTATTTTAATAATAACATTTCCAATTCAATAACCCCCTGATTCCTAAAAACTCGCAGAAAGATCAAAGGAATATCGGTAGTCGTTAACCCGTGGAAAAATCCACCGGGTCGCCCGTCGCGTTCGCTCGTCCTTTAAATTTACCCGTCGCAACAAAGTGGACAAAAATAAATCGCATTTGATATTCGTGTTTCGTAGAACGTCTTTCTAACTTTCTAAAAATTACGGGATTGTCCGTCAGCAAATTACATACTTTGCAAGAGATCCGGAATTAAGCTGCGCGCAGTTATTTTGAACGCACAAAATAGGACTATTATTTAAAAGATACCGGTGGAAAATCAATGGCTTCGCCTGTCCTATGAATTCCGCGTTATTTCGTGTGTCCGTAGCACGATTTTTTTCTTGCGTACAGAGAGTCAAAATGTGGAAGGTTTTTATTATAGAGACTTCAAAGATTAACACCATAATTGAAACACTAACTATGAGAGTTTTGAACACATGATGAGATTACCTCCAATGCAAGAGAAGTTTTAACTTTTACTTCTTCGATTAATCATATAAGCAACGAATGGAATTATGGACTGTGACAACAGTATCGTTTCAATATCGTCTGAAAATCGCAGTAAAATACAGCCACGCTTAATTTTTACCCTTACCCAAACAAAAGCAAATTTATTTGCTAACGTCAACATATTTACCTGTTCTATAATTTTGTTCACATCTTCAATTTGATTTCTCGCCATTGCAATATTATCAGTTGTGCTGTTTTGCAGTTCCATTGCTTCCTCAAGCTTATCCAATACATTCTTTGTTTTGTTCATCACGAATAAAGCGAATTTCCTTAAAAATAATAAAATTGAGGTAACCAGAACTGGAATGATATTAATTGCTTCAAAGGAACTGTTCTTGCGCATTGAGCTGACGTCAATTTAACCATAGTTTTTTACAATAAGGCAAAATAAACAGTATTCGTACAGGTAATCTTAGCGGTGACAAAAAATAGGCTTCTTTCGTTTTAACATTAAGCCTGGGGGCGAGTATATCTGTGTATTTATATTTGGGAACCGGATTTTAAACTAATCCTGATTCCTCAGGTTTCTAACAAAACGTGGCCATAACTTGAATAAAATATTAAGTCAGGTATGTGTGACACTTACTTTGCTCTTAATGCTTCTTCTTTTAATTTGATAGCTGTATCGTAATCTTTTCGACTTTCGTTTAAAATCTTATCAACTCCGGAAATGTTTTTAACAGCAACTTTGATTTGTCTGGCTAGATCTTTCACTTGTGCAGGAGTTAAGGATATGTTTAAACTAAGCGTTTCTTGTGCCAACATTTTCGACACATTTGGATGTTTGAATTCTTCATTGAGAAAATCGGTGACATCCTAGAAAGATTTTTAAATTGCTAATTTCGCATACTTTATCGTTTAGTGCTGTTAAAAGTTATTCAAAGAAAGAATTCAGTTCTGGTAGAGCTTAAATTTACCTTAAAGAAAAATTAATTTCGCGAGAACTAATTTTCGCAAAGTTAGCAAGTCCTGATATTTCGCGAATTTTGTAAAAAACGAATTTAAAAGAGCTTTTATGTAGGGAATAAGTTGAAATTTACCATATCTATTACGTATAGTGAGTGTTTATAGTAGTACTGCTTGTTTACAAAAAGAAGAAGACGAAATTACGCGAGGATCTATTTTCCCCCATTTCGCTAATAACGAGTAAGCTAATCATTTTCGCGGGAACTAATTTATGCGAAATTTGCAAAAACTCTGAAAAACTAATTTTCCCTTAGTATTGTTATGACAGCCCCTTTACTGTTAGATATTTAGATAATGAAAATTACGGATGCTACCTCAGCACTGGAAAAAGCTTTATCTACTTATAGGAATTACCTTTGTACTGACACGAATGTAGGCAATTTCTCTGCAGACTTTATTATTTTATTTTTGCGTTCTAGCGTTTTTATCGAGGAAAGGGAAATTTAGCTTTTTAAAGGAGGATGTTAAAAATCTGTTGTGAAAGCAAACCTTGATCAACGCTGTTATGTTCTTCAATGCAGCTTCTCCAATTTCTTTTGCTTTATTTGAAGATACTTCGGCCGCTTCTGAAGCGTCGAAAGAGAAATTTACAGCTATTTCCGCCATTTTGATGTCTCGTAGCGTTTGTTCCGCATTAGCTAAAAGTTAGATGTAGGTGATACATTAAACACTAGATATGAAAAGTAACAGCAACACTGTCAACAACAAATAAAATGACGACAAATGCTATGGTAACGGCGACTAATACAATAATTACGGCGACGAAACACAGAAGTAAAAAGTTATTACATACTTTTCTTTTGAAGTAAAGTCGACTTTGCTTCTCCAGCTTTTTCTAAAGCCATGTTAGCAAGTTGTTTGATGCCGGTACAGTTCGAACTAGCGCCACAGGTTTCGCAACCGGCGGCCGTGCAACCACCACATGTTCCTGCGTCTCCACACAATAACTCATTTAATTCTTTTAACTTCAATTCAAGATCACTTACTCGCGATGTTAAATTGTCTACCAATTCGTTGTTATTGTTGTCTAACTCTTCGAAAGAGGGTGTAGACATGATAATTTCTTTTTTAATTTGTCTTCTCAATTTTTTAGAATCTTTGATTTTCTGTTCAGAGCTATCGACGACCTTTTGAGCTTCTTGCGAACGTCGCAAGCTATCACGGGTACTGTTCAACGCTCCACCAATATTACTTTCAATGACCTCTGTGACATTAGTCTTAAACTCAAGCGTGTTGTTTTTCAACTTAGCAGCTCGGATGTCTAGTTTATCCAATTCGTCGCTGGCATTTTTATTTCTTATAGCCGTATTTTGTACAATTTTGACGTACGTATCAGCTTCTTTATCCAAATCCATCAACTCGTTTCTAAATTTTTGCAATCGTCTTCTGATATCATCGACTTCGCCAGCTTCCACTGATCTGTTCCCAAACATCGCCTCGATGGTCTTTAAATGAGTTTTAAGTTCTTGAATTTCTTTGGTATACAAAGCAATCTCACTCGCATTAAAAGTGAAATTTCCTCGTAATTTTATCAAGTTTTTAACTTTCTCTTCAAGCGTTTTCACGATGTCTTCCCATTGGTCGTTACAAGCGTGACAATTTTCACATTTCGGCATCACGTCAGACGTACGTGGGGCGCACATGTTGCACTTTTCTCCAACCACATTTTGTTTGCAATCGCACACTCCAGTTGCGCGATTACATTGAAGAGTCGTGGAACCAACCGGGTTGCAGCCACATGCTGAAAGAAAATATTTTTTCTGTTTACTATTTTTTAAAAATGTTTTCCCTTATAATTAGCTTAAACATTTTTTTATAATTGTTTGCAGCCTTAATTTTTTCATGTATTTAGAAATTAAAATAGACATTTGTGTGGCCAACCTCAGAAAGTGGGCTAAACCCATGATGTGAGAATACAAATGAACATATGAAAGTCCTTGGAGTATCTTTAAACCAAATTGTTTCCATGTAAAATATAATTATGTGTGTTATCTATCACTACGCCCTACCACGCCCAATGTATTTTACCAGACTAGTGATTATTATCATTTTTATAGCTGTCTTGTCTCAGCGCACTAATATTGATACACAGGTGTCCCTTTTTAGGCCCCTTGGATAAAGCACTGCAACTTTAACTGGGGAAATTTAGTCTGTGAATGAAGATGACATCAATGCTCACATTTTTACACCGCTATGCTTAAAAAGAGGATTTTATACTTCTAAGGTTTCATTATGTCAGAAAAAATTGTAAAAGAAAAATTACATAAGAAAATGTTTATAAGACAACATGACAAGGTTTCAATTGCTTACCGTTGCAGCCATTTGGTATCTTAGGATTGCCCCATTTATTATCCTCGCATTCAGAGCAAGACCTTCCACCAAAACCAACTCGACATCTACACTGGCCATCCAACTAAAATCACAAACACTAGAAAATGTCATAATGAATATTTTTTCTGTGTATGACATAAACTACATAAGCTGGTTTAACCGATTCTTCAAGATCCAAGACTTTTTCCCACCATAAATTGACTAATATTCAAATACTTTAGTAGAAAAAATGCTGTGCTGTGCCTGATAAAAGAGCATTGACAAAAAAACAAACAAACTACAGATTAGGGCATGCAAAAACATTTCTTTCCAAATCGTGGTGAATTAATCGCCGTGAAAATACATACGACACTTCAGAAAGATTGATAAATTACCTGATTGCAGCTTCCCTCCAGTGAACCTTCTTTGTCACATTCACAAGATATACATCCTTTTCCACTGGCGAGATTGTAAAACCCAGGTGAACATTTGTCGCATTGTAAACCATTAACATTTTGTAAACAAGGACATTGACCGGTTACCTCGTTGCAAATACCGCCATAGTCCGGTTCAGTTCCAAGGCTGTTGCATACGCACTCTAGAATGAAGTAAGTTATAAATTATTAGATACAGATGTGTAAAGGTGCTAATGTTGATCTCGAGCAACGTTTTAAACAAATATTTTTATGCTAGCGATAAGGGTAATTTATAAGCTCTCATTTTGTTAAACAATTTGTATTGGTCTTATTTTTAGTCGCAGGACAAAATTCACGAAAGTTTTAAGTGATAAACATGTTGTCTCAGTAATAATTTTATTTTACAAATCTGTGTTAAAACGAATCATCCGTCCCAGAGATTTTTGTCTTAGAGAAGCAATAATACCCGGGAGCGAGGGTGTCACAAAAAGCTGTTAGCTCATTTGCACTGGTTGAAAGAAACTGAGAATAAAGCTAACATGTTGTATTTTAGAGATAAAAAAAGTGTTCAACGAGAGTCAAGAACATTTCCTTACCTTTACATGTCTGATTTTTTGCGTTTCCAAAGTAACCGGGCTTGCATTTTTCACAATGATCACCGGCTGCGTTGTTTACACAATCGTTACAAGTTCCAATTGTCGCGTCACATTTCCCGTTTGCCAATGGATCAATGTTTCCACTGCAATCACATTTAATACAGATACCTCCGGTTACAACCGGATTACCAAAGTACCCGTCACCGCATTTCTCACATTGGTCACCAGTATATTCATCGGTACAATTAGTGCAGACGACTTTTCCATTTTTCTTTTCATGACAGATATTACTGAACTGATTTCCACTACCACCGCCTGGACATTGACAGCGTTGACAATCATTTTCGGTACCTAAATTGTACCAGGTAAACTTCTTACAGAAATAGGGGATGACCCCAGAGCCCTATTATACTTTCTATGTTCAGATAAAGAAATTTAAAATAGGGAATTTATAAGGTAAAAAAAATAAAATAAAAATAATAATAATAATGCGCAAATGAAATGGAAATTTTATTTTATTTTAACAAAATGATAACAGTGTTGTTAAGGTATCTTAAAAGGTAAAAAAAATTAGACATACCTTTAGTGGCATCACCATAGTACCCTTCAGCGCACTGCTCACAATTCTCACCGGCCGTGTTATGGTCACAATTCGTACAAACCCCGGTTTTCGCATCACATGTGGAGGAGTGCCCACTACATTGACATGGCTTGCAGTTTGGAAAGTCATAATAATTGACTGGACACGAGTCACATTTCCTACCCACTAGTTGTGGTAAACATTGACACTGTCCAGTTGTGTCGTGACAGAATTCACTTGTTGAACCAGTGCGATTACAAGCGCATGCTACGAAGAAGTGAATACAAAAAGGTGTAGGGAGTATATATGTGTGTGTTAACAGAATAGATTGTCTGAGCAGATTGTAAATACTCCAGTTGCTTGTTACAAAAGCGGTGTAGAATGGAGTGTGAGTAAAACCTTTCAATTTTTTTTTACTTATGAGTGACAACGTACCATTGCGAGGGTCGAAATATGCATAAATTAATTAATCGAAATAGAAAAAAAGTTTCTCGAGAGCTACAAAAGCTACAGGGCAATTAAAACTTAAAATAAATATCTTTTGTTTAAAAATATTTAGGGTGAAAACAATCTTTCTTATGCCGTTTTTACCTAGTCAATTTACGAAGCTTTATGAAAACATTCAATTTACAAGCTTTATGAAAACATTCAATTTACAAGCTTTATGAAAACATTCAATTTACAAGCTTTATGAAAACATTCAATTTACAAGCTTTATGAAAACATTCAATTTACAAGCTTTATGAAAACATTCAATTTACAAGCTTTATGAAAACATAATTTCATGAAAACATAATGATAATGTTTCACACGAAACAAATTTTCCATAGATAACGTTTTACCTTTACATCCGTCTGCATCAAATCCGTAATTCCCTGCCGCACATTGGTCACATCTGCGTCCAATTACACCGGGCTTGCACGGACACTGACCTCCTGCTGCTTTGCAAGTCAAAATATCACTTGATCCAGAAGTTTCTGTACCTACCGGATCACATTGACAAGGCAGTCCGCCATTATTCATAATAGATGAAATAGAGAATTGAAGATTTTTACAAACTTCTGGTGCTTCGTCTGCTCTGTTGGTTTCAAGATAATATTGTCGACAATTGTAGCTATTGTAAAGGCTTCTTCTTTCATCACCTTCGACTCCTTGAAACATACCGAGGTTCTCAACTTTCGGGACAAGGATAATCTAGGAAATTTTTTGTAAGTTTTCACATTGCCAGTTTTTTCTGAATTTAAACACATACCTTATAGGTGAAACAAAAGTTGACAACAAAAGTTGGGTAAAAATTGTAGTCACTTGCTTCAATTTAGTCACTTTCTACAGACCAAATTGTACCAACGTCAGGGTGTCCACTGCATTGGAATTGTCACGAATTTTAAAGATATTGTCCAGATCAGGAATGTCAGTAATTTCTTTGATTTGTCAGAAAAATGTGAGAAATTTACATTTTCCAAAATAATGGCTTAAATTTCAAAAAATAATTAAAAGCCTGTTTCATTGGTATGTTTGTGACTACTGGTAATCCATGGTGCTATGTGAAATTTTGGCTGAAAATAGCTCGAAACAATCAGGAATTTAATAAAAAAATATCCGAAATTTAAACTTGTAATGATCAAGTGGCTGCGAAAATGCAACTTACTGAATCAAGCAACGTTTGTCCATTGCCATGTCCATTGTTTGATTTAAAATCAATTTGAACGTTGTAAACAACTCCTTTTTCGAGACAAACATTTTTATCGACGAAAACAGCTTTTTGATCTTTTCGTAACACAGTTTGCAAATCAAATTGTGTCTGCTCATTGTATCCACACGTTGCACCTGCTAGTTTGCCACCGTCGGCTCTCGACACTTTCAGCCGAACGTCATCCCAGTCTCCAGAAGACTTAAAAGAAATTGAAATTTTATATAATTTGCTTCTCAGTGATTGAGGAATTGCAAAATTACAGATATGTTTTTAAAACAAATCACTCACCAAGGTATCGTATCTCATGACAACATTATAACGTCCTGAATATGGAACACGAATCATAGTGAAATCAATGAGAGATCCCTCTTGAACTTGGAGATATCCCTGACCAGTAAATGTCGAACCTTCTCCGCTCGTGAATATGCGTATGACTTTAAACGGAGTCTAAATAAATGATTAGAAGTTAACAAATAAAAGTACAGTAAGTAACACAATGTTGCTTATGTAAAAAGTATATTATTATCATCATATATGAAAAGTATTTATAAGGATCACTCACCCCTCCCCTCCCTGGAATAGCATTCTCTCCTTCGTACTTGATATGATCGAGGTTGGCAAAATAATGTCCAGGTCGGACTTGATCACATTTTCGTCCCATTAAATTTGGCCGACAATCGCACTTTCCTGAGATATCGTCACATGTGGTGTTGTGTGAACCCCCAATGTCGCAATCGCATGCTTGGCATCCCTCAGGGGCAGAACCAAGACTCCAGTATCCTTTCTAAAGTAAAACAAGTCGAGGTAAGGTTTGTGAAGACGTGGTATTACTCCTCTGAGTAATACCACGTCTTTAGACAACTTGGATTGTAAAAATATGAAAGATTTTTGAAAAGGGTCCTGGAAAAAAAAATGGCGAAGCTGTGTCTAAGTTTTTTTCGCGGTGAGTTATGTATAAGTTGATTTAGTTTAATACTTTACAGTATCGCACAATAAGGCTACATAAAAGAGATTAAAAAATATTTTTAGTCGGCAAAATTATTTAGTGCTTTTTTAGCGGTTAAATTTTAGCAACATAGTCCCTTTGTGCCCTTTTAAATTTTGGAATAATAAATGAAATTAATAATGCTTCTTAATAATGCTCCTTAAAGCAAGCACTATTTCAAAGAAAAATAAATAACGAAAAAGCATACATGCTAAGGAATCCAACACATTCTCTTTCTGTAACACATTTATCTAATAAACTTAAAATATCCTACTTGTTTGGTTGGTAAAAAATATTCATCAAGCCAAAATTTACATCGACTTTTGTTACCGATAAAATATAATATTTTTAGTTACAACCTATTGCCAAGAAAGAGTTTTGGATTTTGGAGGTATTTTTGGAGACAAACGAGCTGTAAACAAAAGGATTAATGTTTACCAAACATTTGCTACATCGAGCACCTTCTACGTAACGCTTGCATCTGCAATCACCATCCAACTGGTTGCATTTCTGTTGCGAAATGGTTCCTCTCCCATCGCAGTTGCAAGCTGAAATAAATTTCACACTGATCTCAAGACTTTAGCAAATTAATATCCGCGCGAAACATTTTTTTCCTTTTTCCGATTTTCCTTCAATTTGTGAAAATATATTATGGAAAATACTCTATTTTTTTAATTCGCACTAATTAGCAAGTTTAAGGCCTCTAGTCGATTCAAAATATTCAAATTTCAAAATTATATATATTTTTCTTTTTCTTCTTCTTTTTAGTGACAGCTTTCTTTTTGTGAAAGATAAAAATTTATGGTAGCATTATGTCGATTTCATAAATTTTAGCATGTGTTGTATATTTTTACCTTTACTTTATTTTAGCTTTCAGTTCAACTTTATTGGCTTTGTTCTGAATATAGATTTTTCACTAGAATTCTAACTAGTTTGAACAAAAAAAAAATCCAACTTAATAACCGATTGTAAAAAAGTTTGTTCACATAAATTTTTGAAAAACATTTCACGAAACTGGATAGTATAAATAACTTACACTGACAACCATCTGGATTTGATTCCAACATATTCCAATACCCATCCTTACATCGATCACAACGTGGACCCTCTACATTCGCTTTACAACGACAACGTCCAGCTACTGTACCTATCTGTCCATTTAATTGTCGTGCACCTGGATCAGTGACTGTTTCACATTCACCACCACCAGTTGAACCAGATGGGTCGCAATCACAAGCTACGTTTTAAATATTTTAAAGTTAGTGTGATTACTTCAGGTCAATTGTAATAGCAAGCTATGTTTTAAGTATATTAAAAATAGTGCGGGTGTGTGTGACCGACGCATAGTAATTAGGATCGCTGGAGTTAGTGTGTGTGGCCACAAATAGATCGATCACACTCACAGGCCGCGTTGCAAATTAATGTTGTTATTTGGTACGGGTGATCTTGAATCTTTAAGAAAGATAATTTTTCTGTCTAAACTTATATAGTTTAAATGACGTATGGATAAAATCTAAATTAATTAAAAGACAGAAAAGTAATTTTCATACGTTTGCACACATCAGGGTCAAAAATATTTTTGAATGGATCTCGATAATATAACGGTTTGCACTGTTCACATTGACGACCTGTCGTGTTGTGTTGACAATCATCACACACTCCGCCACTGGTGCGCCCTGTGGCGTTGTAGACTGCTGGATCAAAATGACATTTCTCTGTGTGTCCATTGCAATTGCATTCTAAAAGACAACGGAAATGTAAGGTACAGCAGAAATAATAATAAGAAACGTCGCGTCGACTACATCTGCGTCTACTTGCCACGGAAGAGTCTACGACGATCATATTAGCGAAAGCAACATCAGAAACGTCGACATCTCATACAAAGACTGCGACGACAAAAAAACCTGGCACAACATACTTCGACAAATGTTCAGTTGATCTTTGTAGGCTGGTCTCCATGGTTCATCAGCATAACCATCTTTACAGTGTTCACAATTCCGACCGGAAGTGTTATGGGTACAGTTACACTTGCCATGCACCTAGCGAAAAATATGCAGATTTAAAATAGAAAATTCTCCATGGATACCAAACAAAACAGTAATTCTGTGAATTTAATTACATTGACAGAATTACTGAACCATTTGTAACAAGTGCCAAGAGGTTGGGGGGAGGGGGGGGGGAATCATAACATGTGTTAAATATTAATGCTAAGAGTAAATCACAATGAATGTTAAAAAGATCCCATGCGTATATTACGTATAATGCTTTTACAAACAGATTTGCTAATTTTTAAATTTACTTTCTCAGAGAAAATTTGACAACGAATGATCACTTTTGTACAATTTCTATTTCGTTTAAGATTTGTCTGTTAGAAAAACAGAAAAAACATACCATATCACGATTTCGTGTAACCCCAGCTGCAATACATTGCTCGGCATGTCCATAACATGAACAACTCCCACGAACAACCATCTCGTATATCGCATAGTAATATTTTTGATTGATTTCTGGTCGATCTCCTAGAACGTCGTCGCCAAACGTATGAAATTCAGTAAAACGAATTCGCAAGTTGGTCAGTTTTAATAGATTTTGGACTTTAACACTGTAGGGATCCTCTTTCTGTTGAATGATTGGATCCAACACTTTCATTACGACCTAAAATGAGAAACAAGTTATTGCAAGGTGCCCCATATCGTACCTTGGAGAGATATACCTTTAAAAACACAATGGATGTTGATATGCCCGCTTTGGGAAAAATACCCTTAATCTGTTGAGTTAGCCTGTGCTCCACCTTCGTTGTAACGATCTTTATTGAGCCAAACAATGGTAAAAAAATTATTAAAGTTACTGAAAATATAACGCTATGATATTTTTTCTAATTGACTCGCTGTTGGCTACACACAGTCACCCGGTGGGCACTTCAACTTTAAATCAATGTTGAAAAGACGTTAAATTTAGGGTTGCGACGTCGCGACCAAAATTAACGTCGAATCAACGTTGAATAAACGCTGTGTGCCCGCTGGGTATACATGCTTGATTCTCTGAGAAGAAAATAAAATTGAATATTTATGCTTCTTTTAAAATATACAAACAGTTAATATTTCTTAGTAAATGTGACCATTACCTCTCCCCCTGTGCTTGGCTCAATTCTTGAATACCTTTCTTCACAAATCACGTCATCGATGTTTTGTTGTGGTCCACGACGCACGTTGGGAAAAGATTTCGCGCAGTCGTAAGCGAAAAATCGATACACTGTCCAGTCATCACCGTAATTCCACGAGCGCTCAATATACATTGCCTTTGGTCTGTAAGTTTTAAACGTCATAATCAAATGCGTAAATATAAACTCAGCTTCTAAGTCTAGTTGTATAGTGACGTTCTGGACACCATTTTGAGATTGCCACCATCCCTTAAGCCGGTCTTGAGGTGAGGTTGTTATCATATATTTTGGTAAATGACTATTTTTATATGCATCCCTTCTGTTGTCGACCTCGCGTGTTGACTGACAATGAAAACACTTGTCTGTCTTATCGAGGAAACTAACAATACAATACCGTTCTCGCCCATTCAAACCGCAAGTTGATGATGCAGATAAATTACTTGCGCGTCCAACAAGTAAATCACCGGTAGCCGGGAAACATCCTCCTCTTTGGCATTCTTGCTGTGCTTTTATAGTAAGAAGTAAAACTAAAAGAAACATACCGTCATATATATTAATCACTCATATCATAGCAAAAGTGTTTAGATATTTGATATTCTTATCCCAACAATTATCGATATGAATAACACGTGCGTACCTAAGACTATGGTGGACCTAAAAACTGTTCTCGTTACCATAGTTACTGCAACTCCTTCACAAATTGTTTGAATTTTTTCGTAATAATCTAAACGTGAAATATGAATGATGTTAAAAATATGAAGGAAAAAATTTGTATGAAACTTCCCGGATCTTTAGCCGAAATGGTAGAAATTAGGACCTGAGAAAAATTTTTGAAAAGGCTTAATTAAGAAAGTTAATTCCCATGAAATATCTTGTGACAGTTTATTCGCGAAAATTATTTCTTGAGAATTCTTATTTATTCTGCTATTTATTTTGTGGGATAAAAAAAAATATATCGTTTATATAGCTATAACTTTTATGTTGTTCTTTTTGTCGTTGACGACATTTTATGTTAACTTTATACTCTATTTTAAGACTTTTTACGCGTATTATAGAAGTTATTTCCCGTAAAAAACCATTAAAGTGAAATTCATGAAAAGTATTTTTTCTGATTGTGCGATTTTTTTATTTTATTTTTTTTTTTTTGCACGAAAATGCTTTGCTAAAAAATCAAGCAACCGTTTGTGTTAAAAGCTTTGATATCCACTTCCTAGCAATTTTTCGCGTAAATTCATAAAAACAAACATGGTCGCAAAGTAAAAGAATGAATCACACAAGCGAAACATAAAAGTTATAAGAGTGACTATGGAGTGACAGAACTATAAAAATAAGGTATATAACTAATACAAGAAGCCCTGGGGGCTCTAAGAATTTCCGCGCGCTACCAAAATATTTGATGAAAACCTGCTAATTCGTTGTGTTATTGTGCCAAACATTCGAAGGGGCTTGGTGCATGAACCTCTGAAGATAAAGCCCATCAGTGACATTATATCTTACAACAAACGCAAACAAAACGAAACGTGTCATAATAAACTCACATTTTAAAAGAAATTGCTAACAAAAAATACAGCCTATCATTCTTGGTTGAAAGTCTTGCGATTGAGACGTTTATGGTCTTAAACGGCATTAGTTGACAAAAAATCAAAATTTTGATGTAACCATCATTTTCAGCATACTTTTTTTATTAACTGTGTCAATTTTTGTCGAAAATAAAGCAGTTTTAATTTTTGGATAAATTTTGGCCTGAAATGACATTTAGGTGACAAAAAATCAAACTTTTGTACCATCATCATTTTCAGCATACTTTATTTGTTAACCGTGCCAGATTTAGCCGAAAATGAAGTGGTTTTAATTTTTGGACCAATTTTGGCCTAAAATGACATTTAGGTAACAAGAAATCAAAATTTTGATGTCACCATCATGTTCAGCATACTTTATTTGTTAACTGTTCCAAATTTTGTTGAAAATAAAGTAGTTCTAATTTTTGGACCAATTTTGGCCTAAAATGACATTTAGGTGACAAAACTCAAAATTATTATGCCACCATTATGTTCAGCATACTTTTTTTGTTAACTGTGCCAAATTTTGTCGAAAACAAATACCAATTTTGGCCTGAAGCGTCAATACTAGACTTCCCAGTAGTTAAGGAGCTTGGGTACGAAGTTTACATCTGTGACGGACCAACGTGAAATCCCAGGGTCGATTTTTTCTCAAAAAATGCTCCGAAAGAAAAAAACGACGGTTTTAAAGAATTTCCTACGCCTTCGGGCGCGGAAATTCAATAAAAACAGAAACAACCATTTACGTTTCATTAAAAATTTAAGTTGACGAAATCGTTTAGTTTCAACCAAAAAAACATACACAAACAAAACAAAAAAAATACACAAGTACGCTTTTTAATAACCCAATTTGGCTTTAGGCTGTAAGGCCTTCTTATTTTTTTACTTGTTCAGCCTAAACTGTTCTTATTTTGTTCTAAAGTTTGGGCCATTGTTAATTCATTTTACAGTATACTACATATTTTCGCGACTTAATTTTAAGGTATATACAAGTTTAGAAAGAAGAAAGAATGGGAAAAAAAGCAAAAAAAATATTAAAAGAAGAAAAGAAAAAATATATATTGTATTAATATATAGTTTTTTTCTCTTTGTTGAATAGGAGCTTGTTAAAAACGACAAAAAGGCGACTTAAAGATTCAAAGTTTGGCAATATTGCAACAATTAATTTTTTGAAAAATTGTTTGTTCTCTTTTTTTGTTCTTCATTCAGTCTCATTGTCTTTAAAAAAACTGTTCTTATATTAACAGGGGTGCATTTAAGACAATCTTTGACGCTGCATTGATATTCTACTTAACAAAACAGCAGTAAAAACATGAAAAGAAAGTTCTTTTCTGAAACTGAAGTTTAAAAGACAGATTTATCCTCTGAATCCTAGAAAGTCTAATTCAAAGCTTCTTACGTACAATATCTTCCTGTGCGCGCGTTTTCTTCACTTTACCAATAAACCAAGAAAAAGTAAGCCTGGGTACAACACAATATTTGTTTATGCGCCATTGTGTAACCGTGTTTTTACGGATCTTCGTCATAAACAACAAAAGCCACATCTCGACTTTTTAGTGTTTATTTATTCACAAACATTTCCACTGTGACAAAAATGTTATTTATAAAACTTATACGAGGTGCGAAAATCACAAAACTGAAAGAAAAAGACTTGACATAATAAATTTGACACATTTTAAAAGATAAAAGAAAAATTACTGTGTAATTATATGCAAATGGATATGGTGGGCGCCTACTTGTTACACACATTAACGAAAAATAGGCAACTCTTTTAAAATAATATTTTCTTCAGAAAGATCAGAAAAGGACACTAATTTTTGCATTTGGTCAAATAGTCAAATCTATCAAAATAGGTTAAACAGAGGTCGTTAAAAGGCAAAATACTCTGGCCCGGACAGTTAATATTTTTAAATATTGTTTAGAGTTTAAAAATGCGAGTGTTCTTTCGAATAAGATTAAAATTTTCTTCTCACGCATTTTAATTTGACACCGTTTGTATAAGGAGCAAACATTTTTTTTCGCTGAACAATCCTTCTCACCTATTCCTTTGCATTTATTTTATTATTTATTTATCTTTCTCGAATACTGTTTAGTGTTTTGAATAACAGAGTTAAAGACTGTTGGTCTATTTCCATAACATTTAAACATCTGTGAAGGTAAATACAATGTATCGTCTTACAAATGGATCCCTTATTAACTGAGCTGTGCAAAGTTTAAGTCAAACGTTTGATTAGACTGAAAACAAATAGCTAGCGCTTAACTAAGAATGACTTATATTTATATATTTATTATTTCGTAACACGGGTGGCTCGTGGCGTTTCCTCAGAATACGAAAATCCTATAATTAAAAAAATTAAAATCAAAATTACGCCTTGTTTATAAGCGACACGAGGCTGAAATCCTTTAAAAATGAACCAACTTTTAAGCAACCTGTCCGCAACACTTTCTATTTTGCACTTTGAATTTTATAAAACATAGCCGAAACAACATAGTTTGGTTACTGAAACTTTTTTTGTGCTAAAAGTCGTACAAGTTTTATAACAATGTGTAAGTTGGATTCAACAAGTAAGCAATAATTCAACTTAAAAAAATACAGAAACTTAAGCAAATTTAAGCCTCAGCCAAAATTTTGTGTTGCGCATAGAAAAGCAGTATGCAAATTTATAAAAATTAGAAAATAGTTAAATAAAATAGTCTGTAAATTTTTTAAATAAATTACAAACAAGAAAACAAAAAATATGTTGTGTGTGTACTTTACCGTCTTCCTCAAAAGTTAGTTATAAAACTTCTTTTTTTTCAGAAGGAGTCGATTATTATCGATTACGAATCAATACACTATTTTATAAAAGCACTCACAAATTTATCATTAATCGATTTGTGAGAAAACGAGAAGAAATAGAGTACGACATACTATAATAATTGATGACGGAAGTTCTTCATAACAATAAAGTGTTTACAAACATTATAATTTTCTATTTTTAGATTATTACGTTATGTCTTAGATGATGTGACGTATGACACATTTTGTCAGGCTACCAAGAACTGGCAGCTAAGTTGCTAATTTGTGTTGAGAACAGGAAATGTCTGTTACTTTATTTACGCCCTACCTAAATGGCGCTATTATTTTAAAATAGCATTAAAGGGGACGAAGTTAACTATTTGTATATGGTTTTTTGTGACAACTCATTTAAAAAAAGTAAAATATTAATTAATAAGTAAAAAGATAAAGAACGGCGAGTAAGATACTTTCTGTAATATTGCGTGAGTAATTTACACCTCTCGAACACCGCTGTCTTTAAATTTGACTTACTTGTTTCGAATGAATCACACCCCACAATAGATCAATGAGCCAACGTGTCTTCACAAACACTTGTATTCCAGGAGGGTGTTTACTAGTGGTCTCGATAATCCAGCTTTTTCAACAAAAAAATCCCCACAAGTTCCACTAAGAAGGAAAAACGGTCTTCTTTGAGTTGGAAGACAACACTTCTGCAAGTTTAGCTACTTATTTTTTTCTTCCAAAAGTATTATGTGGATATTATTATGTGGATATTATGCGCGTATTTTCTTCCGTTGGTTTCAAACTCTCTCCGTTGCGGAAACCGACCAACTGCGAGCAACAAGCTTTGTGGACAGAACGATTTACCGGAAATCAAGAAAACCATAGAAACACTATTACACAGAATCTTTTGTTTACATAAATTATGGTCAAGCTTTCCGTAAATTTTCTGAGTGAAAAGATTGAAAAGTTGAATTAATGAGTGTGGCATAAATTTCTTATCATTTTTAAACAAATAAACCAATGAAGATCATGTTTCATCAACAAAATAACCAATTAAATAACAAAGAATAATGATAAGAGCCAATAAGGACGTTCGACGAGCAATTGAGCCAATGAGAACGTCCGTGTTTTATGTAAACAAACCATGATTTGACATGTATAAAGTCAAAAGAAACCGCAGCGACAGATCAACATTTTTTCATCACATTTTTGTAAAGGGGCAATTCATTCA
The DNA here is from genome assembly GCF_029227915.1 of Hydractinia symbiolongicarpus. NCBI lineage: Eukaryota > Metazoa > Cnidaria > Hydrozoa > Anthoathecata > Hydractiniidae > Hydractinia > Hydractinia symbiolongicarpus. Next base: position 12,951,017 of record NC_079888.1, read on the forward strand.
GCAGGAAATATATGTCGGTCGCACGACGTTGAAAAATAAACATTGTGACTCTTAAAAAGCTTTCCGTAGAGTCATTTAACTGCGACAATATTTGAAAGCCGCGAATCAATTACGCTTTCCCTTTTGCATCTAGTTATTCATACAAAATATATTTTTTTATATTTTATAAACAAATATAAAAAAACAATAGAATATACAAAAATGAAGCGTTATGATAAACATTTCTACAAACTAAAAAAAATAATGAAATCACCACCCCATTTAAGAAAAAAAATATCATGGCTGGAGAGTTTAATACTACATACTTTTATCCCAAAAGGAGGCGGTTATATTCTACTGGACAACTAAAACACAACTGAAACAGTATAATTGGGCTTTTTTTAAGAACAGGCCAACTGCGCTGCGTCACGGCTGCTAAAGAACAGTTCATAATTTTGAAGACCAGACCAACCTGGCTTGGTCTACTCCATAAAAAACTATAAATGAATTTTATATGTTATACCTATCATGGCAAGAAAAAAGTCCTGAACAATTCGTACAGTAACAATGTTTTTTAGATAAAAAGCGTTAAATTTTCACTTAACACTTTGCAGAACGACATTGCAATAGACCTAAAATATAAATAGTCTGTTATAAATACCAGTTTTTTTACATCTTTGTGAATGCTGAATTATTTCTAAATGAGTAGTTTGTGTAGTGTGTTAGTGTGAAACGGGTGGCTTTATTTATGGTCACTGTTCAATACACGCAAAATAATTTAAACAGGAAAGTTGAAGATCAAAAGAAAGAAAGAAAGAAATGTAGAATATTCTAGATACATAATATGTTCAAGTTCTACCATTTTATATTCAAGTTCTAGGCCGATTTTATGTTCAAGTTGTAGCTACTATTTTCATATTCAAGCTTTCATTTTCAATTTCAATAATATCATGTTCAAGCTATTTAAGCCATCTGTGTCTAAACAAAGTGAAAGTTCAGCCGGAGAATAACATTCAAAGAAACACACAAATGGATAACGAACACAACACAGGAAGAAGAAGAGAAACTATTAGAGAAGTAATAAGAGGAGAAATAAGAGAAGAAATTGCTGTTAGCCATAGAAGAATCAATCCTTCTTCCATTTATTCAAGAACACAAAGTCTGATAAGAATAGTGGCAAGCCAAGCCAGATCACACCAGCACCAGACAAGTGCATTGCCAACAAACAACACAACAACACCAACAACCACAATAAAATCAAGTACAAGTCGTGATGCATTACAAGAAATCCACAGAGTATGGGGACAGCAATCATCATATAACAACAAACGCAGATCCCAAACTGGCCATCCGTGGCGACTCAAGCCAGCAAAATCTCCTGCTGCGAAAGTGCTACAAGATTTATGTCTGGCCGTTAGGTAATCCTTTGGAGGAAGACAATGTTGAGGAGTTTTTTTTCCCTAGAAAATCAAGTCCTTTGAAAAGGTTACGTTAGCATAAATCCAAACGAAACAGCCGAAGAAATCAGGGGGAAATTATGTAGCTTGTTGAATGCAGACGTTTTGCTTAGCATATTTCGTTATGACGAATCAAAATCTACATATTCTAAGATACATGAATATCTCACTCGCTTTATTTGGTCCGGGAAATTGACTCTTCCGTCTCTTGACCAGACATGCCCATCTTATTTTTTGGCATCAACTCGAATCAAACTTTTCCTAATACGATTTTGCTGCACTCTGATTCCTAAAGATCTCAAATATCCTGTGGCAATTGAACGTCCCACGAACTTTCTGTGACTGTTTTGGCAGTTTTTTATATGATTATCCAACTCGTCGTCGTTTAAATTTGAAAATTCTTTAATATCATACTCATTTACTCTTCGCTGCAACGTCCAGCGAGATACCATAAGTAAGGAAGCAATTTCTAACGAAGTAAAAAAAAGCTCTTGAAATTGAAGAAGAGTATCTTCTGGGATTACTAACTATGGGCGCCCAGGTTTATTACACGTACTGTCAATTGCTTTATTTCTGAATATTGCTACATTGTCATCTTTTCCCGAAATGTCCCTTTGAACCTGTCGAAAAGTCTGAAAATTATTCAATATTTCTTTTAAAGCGTCTATTGGCGTGGTATCAGCAGAAGTGAATATAAGCAATTTGAAACTCTGAATTACAGTATCAACACTTTGCTCCAAATGTAACAGCTCGCCAATACCCCGAGACCTTCGTTCAACATCCTCTACAATACTTGACAGCTGTTTAAAATATGCATCCAAGTCAAAATAACTCATCTTACACTCATGAAAATATCAAGAGCAAAGAAAATACAGGGGCGGATACAGGATTTTAAACAAGTTACTCCATTTTTTTACAAAGTCACTAAGAAATGGGCGTTAAAAGAACGCAAGGCGTTTAAGGGCGTTTTTTACTAACTTAGCGCATATAATCCTATTTTAAAAATACATTAAAGCCAATATGTGGAAAACCAAGCAGGGGCAGGGTTTATATTAGCCAGTTTTATGAGATTTAAGGTGGCAGTAACCCTTTTAAAAATCGGAATTTTTTTTTACATAATTAGTTACGAAAGATTGTTTACAGACTATATATTCATTTTTTTTCTGATATAGCACACTTGTCACGATTTTAAAGAGCCCTGGGATTGTTCTGCCCGGATAATAAACGCTGCCCTGATTAAGTACGGCAGCTTGCCCCGGTTAAGAACAGGGCAGAAAATACATAATCAGGGCAACATAATCAGGGCAGGCCAGTTTACATACGACAGTCTAATATTATTTGAGACTTATAGAACGAACGTAATCGGGGCCGACCGGCTTATATATGATATTTTTATATTATTTCTCACTTATTATAGAACGCACATAATCGGGGAAGGCCAGCTTATGTATGACAGTCATATATTATTCGAGACTTATAGAACAAATATAATCAGGGCCGACCGCTTTTATATCATTCGTCATCACTTCTGGCAAGCAAATAGTCCTGGTGGCAAAGTTGTTGTTGTTGTCAAATGAAACGAAATTTCGTGGCAAATACTAAATTTTGGAATTCGCAAGTTTAATAACTTTTCACCAAACTTAATTCTCGCGAAAAGAATAATTTAGGTTCCGTGAAATTTAGTTACTTCAAAGTATATTATGTTGAAATGTATTTACTACAGGAGTAGTTTATACTAAGAATTGCGTCGAGACTTTTTTCTTCCAGAGAATGTTTAATTCACAAAAGTTCGAAGAAAATGCCAATCACAGCCTGCCTGGCCAGCCATTTATATCAGCGTTCATATTCCGGTCACCACGACATAACCAGTGCAAAAAAACATAATCGGACCATGCGTACATAATCCAGCTGTCCCGGTTGTAAACAGGCCGTTTTCGCAATCTGGGCAGAACAGGATCGACGTAGAAAAACAGAATCAAATAATTTCAGTTTAAAGTTTAAAGGAGATGCGAACTAAGCGAGGCACGGCTGCTGAACAAAAGTTCATGATGACAGTGTTGATTTTGAAGACCAGACCGACTGGCTTGATTTGCTGCTCCGTAATAAATTAATGTGCATGTTACAGCCATCATAACAAAAAAATCTGAAACAAAGACTAAGAATTTTTTAATATTGAAGGTAGAGTTATAATTTGATGTTTTTCGCATATAATAAACGTTGCACAACGAGAACGCACTACACCCAAAATATAAAACAGTGTGCAGAAAACACAAGTTTGTTTACATCTTTGTGAGTGGGTGCTAATAATCCAGTATTTTTACTCATTTGCCAAACGGGTGGCTAAATTCAAAAACAATGGAATACATTTCTCTCTTTATTGTGATGGCTAAAAATAAGAAAGTTGTGGATCAAAATAGCAAAAATGTTGAACATGTGATTTTTTGCTATTTTACAACTGACCTTACTGAACAAACTTTGGAGTAAAAAAGATAAAGAAATTAAAGATTTATAAATAAAGATGAAGCCTCATGTTACGCGTTCCATGTTTACGGTCTGTATATCTATATTATAATGCCCGTATACGTCTGTCCGTCCGTCTGTCACGCAAAATGGTATGATTGTCACGTGGTATGATTGTGGTATGATTGTCAAAATGGTATGAATGTCACGCAAAATGCTAGCCAAAAAAAAGCAAGATATTGCAGTTATTTCAAGGAAGTTCCGGAACCATATGCAAAAAGGAGATGTTCATAAAGCGATTAATGTGGTGACGAATAATATGTCTGGAGGAATACTTCCTTTGAATGACGAAACTCTTGAAATGCTAAGACAAAAACATCCTGAAGGAAGTGAATCATACGAAGACACGCTGATACAAGGTCCGATCAAATCAGTTAATGCCGTTGTATATGACGTCATTGACGAAGACATGATAATGCGAGCAGCGAAGACAACAAAAGGCGGCTCCGGACCATCTGGAATGGATGCGAATGGATGGATCAAAATCATAGCGTCTAGAGTTTATGGCGACACTGGAACAGATTTACGGAAAGCGATAGCTAAGTTTGCAAGAAGACTTTGCCATGAAGAAGTAAACGATAATTCTTTAGAGGCGTATTTAGGATGTCGTCTTGTGCCTTTAGACAAGAACCCTGGTCTTAGACCTATCGGAGTAGGAGAGGTTTTAAGACGCATTATTGGAAAAGCCGTGATGTACGCATCAAAGAATGATGTTATTGAATCTTGTTCAAAAATTCAAATGTGCTCCGGTCATGAATCTGGGTGCGAAGCTGCTATACATGCAATGAAAGATGCATACTCTAGTGAAGAAGCCGAATGTGTCTTATTAGTTGATGCTGCAAATGCCTTCAATAGCTTGAACCGTAGTGCAACACTTCATAATACCAAGATCATTTGCCCGATTCTAGCAACATACATCAACAACTGCTACATAAAGCCTGCGAGACTTTTTGTGATTGGTGGAACTGAACTGAGTTCAAGAGAAGGTACCAATCAAGGCGACCCGTTGGGGATGGCCATTTACGCAATTGGACTCACACCATTACTTGATAGAATGAAAAACATTGCTGATATTGATATGAAATTGGTAGCTTTTGCTGATGACTTAACAGCTGTTGGAAATTTTTCCACCATTCGGAAATGGTGGGACTAGCTCATTGTGGAAGGCCCAAAATTTGGTTACCAACCACAGCCAAAGAAATCATGGCTTATTGTGAAAGATAAGAACATTGAAGGAGCAAAAACACACTTCAAAGAAACAAATATCCAAATTACATGTACAGGAGAACGACATCTCGGAGCAGTTATTGGCAGTGAGACTTTTCGAAAAGAGTACGTTGAAGACATTGTCGCGAAATGGGTGAAAGAAATCACACTAATTTTAGAAATAGCTGTTATCGAACCACAAGCAGCTTACACATGCTATGTTAGTGGATATCAACATCGCTTCACATACTATTTGCGGACCATCCCAGAAATATCATCATTACTGCGACCAGTGGAAAGTGTAATAAGACACCAACTGTTGCCGGCTATTACTGGTGGTCATATTGTAAACGATGTAGAGAGGGAGCTAATGTCCTTGCCACCACGTCTCGGGGGTCTAGGAATAAAAATCCTTGAGAATGTTTCTGACACAGAATACGAGAATTCTCGGAAAATGACGACGGAGCTCGTAAATATTCTTCTCAGACAAAATGAAAATGCGAACGAGATCAGCAAAACGAAAAGCCAAATAAAGTCTGAGAGAAATAAAAGCCATCAAAACATTCTGCAAGGACTATTGTCACAAATGGATGAAAGTGCTAAGAGGCAGAACAAAGCAAATCAGGAAATAGGTGCGTCAAAATGGTTGACGACTATGCCAATAAAAGAGAGTGGTTACTACCTCACAAAGGAGCAGTTTTTCGACGCATTGAGAATTCGATATAACTGGGAATTACCCAGGTTACCATTTGAATGTGCATGTGGCTCAAAGTTTGATCTTGCTCATGCGTTATCCTGCAAAAAGGGTGGGTTTGTCACACAACGTCATAACGAAGTTCGTGATATAACTGCTCAGCTTTTGAAAGAAGTGTGTAAAGACGTACGAATTGAACCGATGCTTGCTCCACTACAAAACGAACGCTTTGCCCAGAAAAGTGCGATCACATCCAATGAAGCTCGATTAGATGTTAGCGCACTTGGTTTCTGGATTCCTGGCCAACGGGTATTCTGCGATGTCAGGGTCTTTGACCTTAACGCCCAGAGGTATAGGAACACAGAAATCAAACGTTGCTATGAAAGAAATGAACAAGAAAAGAAAAGGTTATTCAACGAAAGGGTTTTGCAGGTTGAAAATGGTTCTTTTACACCTTTGGTGTTTTCTACACACGGTGGGTTAGGAAGAGAATGCAAGAGATTCTATCAACGTCTTGCTGAGTTGATAGCAGATAAACGTGGTATACCAACGTCTATCGCTACGACGTTTGTCAGAACGAAAATTTGCTTTTCGTTACTCCGATCGACATTGCTATGCCTGCGTGGATCAAGATCATTGCGGCGGGATGTTAACATATCTGATATCGACATGTCTTTGACCAACACACTATCGGAAATAAGGGAATTCCGATAGCCGAAATAGTATTATATATATATTATATATTTTGAGTGGCGGTCTCTCGCTATAGAAATAGACCAAAACAAAACTATATAAAATAACGTATGTTTGAATTTTCAAGGTATCAAGCCGAATAAACGGATGATACTATGTAATTTTATAATTTCTAAATATAATATATAACTTGAAAAAAAAAATGGTAGCTTCGCTGCGACGGGCGAACCAGTGGATTTTTCCACGGGCTAACGACTAGTTTATTAAATTTGGCGCCGTCTCATCGTAACAAACTTCATCGTTCGAAGTTATGTTGTGGAAAAGGGACTCAAAGCATGAAAACAATATTGCGGTTAAGTGCGAAGAAGTTTAGACGAAGGTTATAAGAAGTTGTTACTACTCAACCTCGTCCCCAGGGCATCTTGTATCTTTTCTGACCCCGGGACGGCGATACGAACATGACCCTGGAGGAGGCCTCATCACGTGACCCTCCAGTACACAGTATTTCTGTGTGTAATATTTAAATGAGATTTGTCTCAATGTACCAAAGTTTTATATATAACCTTGCAGAGCTAAGGCGAGATCGGCGTCACAGATACGTGCGGCGAGTTTTTTTTGATTCCTCTCATCGCAACACACAAAGTTCTCGCATATTGCCCTTGATTGTTTTGTGTAAATGTATAAATATACAATAATGTTATTTAGGCTGCTGTTTACTTGAAGAAATTCAAGCAATTTAGTTATGTGTATTTCACTGAATTGGTTGACTAGCAAGCACTGGGTTGCAAAACTTGTAGCTAGGGGAAACTTGGAAATTAGTAAATGATTTGCCCATCTGAACATAGCACTTCGTTGGTTCTCTAAGGTGCAAATATGGCTACATAATTTTCAAATGTTCGTATCCTTCTAGGTGCCTGACTGAAAGTAGCTAGGCAGAAATTTAACCTCATATTAACATTTATATACATTTTTTATTCATTTTGGCTGAGCTTTGGAAATCTCATTTTCCGTGAGTTCATACCTGTGTCTGCATTACTGCTTTTATATGATGACAAAGATTTTGCTGTATTTAAACAATACTTAACTGAAACTGAATTCATATATGGTGGACTCACTGCTTGCAGTTATATTGGGTGAAAAAGGCTTCAGAAGCATTTTTTCTTTTACATTTGTGGCCTTATCATTTCCAAAAAGCCACCCATTACTGATAAATTCTGCTTTTTCTTAATGACATGTTTTTAAAACGCCTTGCAGCTTTTTTATTTTTTACTGAACAAGCTCACATTTAATTTGCACACACAGATATACAAAAACAAGGTTTTTTCTGTTTAAAACATAAATAATCCAAACATTTTATCAAAAGCATTATGCTGGTTTGAAAATTGAAATCGACAAGTCTACGTGTGATCTGTTTTCTCGATTTAATGTATCACTGCCTTAATAGTTTAGAAAGAATTGATATACGACTTTACCAACAGCAAAGTATTGCTACCTTGAGAAAAAAATGTTTCGTGAATAATTTTTTGAGGAAATTATTTTGGGGATTTATAAATTCGCACTTTTTAGAGCTCATCAAAATTTTGCTGCTGTTCAAAAATCGATTTTTTATTGATATATACATCTATTTATTGTTATCATTCTGCTTGTAAAATATTTAAAATGCCAAACTAGCTAACTGTGAAGATTAATTCAATATTCTCATAAGAGCATCCTATCACAAAAAGATAGCAGCAAAGAGATATTCCTTGCAACTAATTTTCTTGTTTACTGGCATAATTTTAGGTTGAATCTTATCTGATCTATTTCTGAGGTTAGAATAGCTTTTAAAATTTTCTGAATCTGTATCTTGGTCAAAATTGATATGCTGTCAAAACGACTTATCGGTGTCTCTGAAAAGTGCTAAATTCTGAAACTCAGAAAGTATGATAATAATAGAACTATATTTTGGCTCAATTTCATCAAACCAATCTAAAACCATAACATACCAAATCTCAAGTCAATATTTTAATTTTTACTAAAGTTATGGGACGCTATATAAACTATATACTCGGTTTAGACTTTTTTTGTTATTTTTTTTATGTTCACTGCTTTGTAATTTGTATTAAAACTCTTGAGATAATATATCACAGTGGTGAGCTGTTAAATATCTACCACCATCTTCAGTACATCCTGGATTTAACCATATGCCTGATTGAGTTCGATTTTCTGAAATTTCTTCATACATAGCCTGTTAAAAAGGCCTAGCAAGAATCAGTTTAAGAAAATCTTCCTACCTTTTTCTCTTCCTCAAAATGGCTTTGTAATCTTTTTATGCCTCGAGTAAAATTATATTTTATCAGATTGGTTTAAAAGTACTCCTTAACAAGTTTCAAGTCAATAACTTTATTTTTTTACTGAAGCTATTGTACTTTGAATTTTCTTGAATTAGGCCGGGTAAATGTGCATTTAATGATAAAATGGCTCTGACAGTTAACCTACTGGCTTCTTATATCTTTTATAGTAACCAAAGCATATAAGGTAATAAAACATGCCCACTAATAACAACCTGATATAATTTAAAACGTAATGTATATATATTTTGTAAAAAAAACATTTTCGATATTTTGTGCAAAATTATTTTGTCTATAAAGGACATGGGCAGCAATTTTATGCAACGTCATTCTTTGCAAAAAGCTGCAAATTAAACCTGGTCACTTGGAAACAAGTTGAGTTTCTTTCTTTTGTTCTTATTTTGATAGTTTGCTAGGTATAGTGTGGTAGCTATAGCTACTTTTCTAGTTTTATTAAACATTCCCAGCTATTGAAATATTGTCATGTAAGCAGTATTACTTTATGATGTCTTATTTTATACTCTCATTGCTTTTTATTATTTTTTTCACTTTGAAAAAAACTTGATACTGCTGATAGACCTCCTCAGGCATTTTAATACGAACAGCTTCCTCCTGTTGGTCACAGACTCGCCGCCTCGCCAAAATGTTTTGTATGACGCAATAATTATTTGACATATCTGCGCCAATCAGGTTTCATATCGGACCAGCCTCCTCCAGGGCCATGTATGTATCGCCGTCCCGGGGTCAGAAAAGATACAAGATGCCCTGGGGACGAGGTTGGTTACTACCATGCAGGGGCGGATTCACACCTTGGCGAACTCGGCACACGCCTGAGGAGAAATGTAGCCTCCCCCACGCGCTTCCTAGAATCGTTAAAATTAGGTTCCGTTTTCACTTCGCTTTTTATATTATGTTGTAGCAGTATCTCCTTCACGGTGCTTTGCCGAGTCTGTAAGATTTTTCCTAGTGCTACGGTAACGATTTAATATTTTGTCCTATTTCTTAATCAGGCCTATACCAAGTGACTCCATAGGCTACGGTAAAATTTGGTAAAGTCGGCGAGAAGCACATCTCGCCGACTGTGGAGTGCTTTTCGCCGACTTTGGGTGAATTTACGACAGTTTTCTATAGGCCGACAGAAAGTCCACCTTACAAGGACAATTGTTTATTTTAACCGTTGACCGTAGCATATGACAATCTCGGCAAGATAGGCTGAGATTTCCCTATTTCAATTCTTTCCGTTCACCATGGCTTCAGCAATGAGCAAGAGAGAACGCGTAGAGTCTACTGTAAGAAGCAATAAAATCAAAGATGTTAAAATTTTGCACGCGGAAAAGAAGAAACATTACTGGAAAACATTTATTCTCTGTGTCGCCTGTGATTGCAGAAGAAAAGCAGTTTGGCAGAAAAGCATGCCTTGACTTTACAAAAATTATAGCATTAACTCGATGACTACGCTTTCATGTACATATGTTTACTTTAAATTCCATTGATCTTAGAGTGAGATACACAATTGCCTTCTATTGCTGTGCTAGCAAGTGTGAACATGAAACTGTTTATAGTTTCACTTTCAACAAATTTGAAAAAGCTTTGTGTCAAATTCAAAAGAGCTTTGTGATGTTGTCTTGGGTTTCTTTTTTATTCAAGTAACATCACAATAAATCGAATAGCTAGCCAACTGGTTACTTTTTGTAGCTGGTAAAGGTGAATGTATATAACAACTTGTTGACTTCGTAACAACTTTGTATGTTTGCTTTTGTAGATGCAAAGCTTCTGGCAGTAGACACTTTCCAAACGATTTTTTAACATGCCACAAGGCCAAGGAAGAGAACACTAGTTTTGGGAAGAAGACTTGGCAAGACTTTATGATGTTTTGGTGTAAAATCTCGTGCCTCGTATCGAAATAATTTCTGAAAATGGTGCTAATCAACCCCACAAAAAGGCATGGCTTTATTTAATGGGTGAAATGACAAAAGTTTCTCACATTTTCACTAAAGAAGTTGTCTTGCTGATAGACTTAAAAAATGTTTGTGGTCCTACCAACATGGCGAACATGACTTAGCATATATACTTATTACAACCCTATCCAGATGGACACAAAAACGTGTAAAAATGTAGTTAACGATATCTGTTCTTGAATGATTTTGTTTTGTTAAAAATTTCAAGTATTTATAGTAATTATCGCATAACAGCTAAAAGGTATTTTCAAGTTTGATTCAACATTTTAATAGCCTGAGATGGTTACTGAAAAATAAAAACAGTGTTTTTCTTGCTATTATGGTAATAGGGCTAAATACTTTTTGACTGAATGTTGTGCTAAATCAGTGTTCATTCTTTCGTTTTTGTAGGTTATTGTGTTGTAAGGTTGTTTTTAATTAGCTATATAATCATGCCATTTTTATTTTATTGTATTTATCTGTTGTTATGTTGTTGTTACTATGATGAAATAAAGCCTGTTTACATATTCATTTTTGTCTTGTTGTTTTTTGCTTATTTTTCTTTAAGGCCTCCTTTTTCATGTTATTAAATGTTTTGAATAGATTAAATATGAAAATTTTTTATTAGTAATATATACTGTTTTGCATTATCGAATTACAAGAATTATGTCTTTTTTACTGAATCTAGTTTCCGAAAATTTATAGCCTCAAAAGCTATTATATTCACCCATAACTTGCAAAAAAAAATTCTGGATGTGGAAGAAAGAAATTTTTCTGGCTAGCTAATTTTAGCCCTAATTAAAACATTATTTGGCTTTCATTTAAGAATTTCATGATTGTTTTTTTTAAATAACATGTAAGAAATAGACTTGTAAAGGTCCTGTCTGGTGCATTTTGGAGTGCTGAAATAGGTTAATAAGCTAAAGCTTCTGGACAAGACCCCCATCTGATTTCGCAAATCCGCCTAAGGAGAAAAAAATCCTGTATCCGCCCCTGACTATGGCACGAAAATATTATTGATTATCTCAAGTCAATTTTTTTATGTGTACTGAAAAGTACATCTAAAACTTACTTATTTTTACCCCATACAGCCATGAAATTTCTGTAAAAATGTTGTTAGGAATATATACTGCTTACTTAGTCGTGAAATATAGTTATTTATTTGTTGTTACAGTAGTTATCTCAGTAGATTTTAGGATTCAGAAATCTATATTTTTTTCTCTCGCTCAAAATTTATTTTCTGGCTGCCACAAAATAATTTTTTGTTCGTCTCTCCCTTAACGATAAAATGAAATCATGGATGCACGCAAAAATAAGAAGTTTTACGAAATTTTACGAGGATTTTACGAGAAATTGAATACACGAGTCAAATTTTCAGAGAAATTACAAAAGGTTACGCTACACAAAAGATTAAGAAGAAAAACACGAAACCCTAACGAATAATATTTTCTAACATGCAACAAATACAAAAGACGACTTTCTACAAAAACACCCATAAACGAACAAGAATACTTGGAAATGTAAAAAGACGTACGAACCAGACAAGAAAAGAATTTGTGCATACAAAGTTGCCAGAATATAAAATTGTGCAGTGCAAAATTGAATATTTTCTCCGTGAATAAAAACCCACTTAACGAACACTATATATTTAAAACATGTTTTTTTAGCAACAAATGTGTTCTTAATAAAATACTTTTTTCAAAAAAGCATAAACAGCGCACCAACGTGTACTATGTGTCAACAATCTTTTTTTGGTTGAATAATTTAAACCAAAAAGTTAAATGGCGGTTGCAGGTGGAGTTGGTTGGTGTTGTGGCTTTTGTTGCGTCACAGCAGGTTTGGATGTGGCATCTCTGTGCCAAGGCGTTTCCTTCCACAAAAACCACATGTTGCCAGCCCAAACAAACACGTTCAAGAAACCAAGAAGCTTAAATAACAAACATAAATTCCTTTAATAGATTTAAAAAATATAAAATAATACCTTTGCTTGCATCAGCAAGATATATTATGAGGTTTTTATGGAGTAAAAATTGAAAAGATTTAAGGGACTTTGATGGAAATTATTTTTTACAAATGACGGTATTTTCAGGACATTCTTTATATTTTTCTGAAGAAATGTATTTTAAAAATAAAAGCATGCAACATGTTGTAAGACTGGGGGACATGAGGAGTTGCAAAGAAGAGACGTCCCAAAGTTAAGGCTATCAATAAATTGTAATTTTTAAGATATTACATTTGTACAGAAATATTAAATCTCAACCCATGAGGAGTTGCAAAGAAGAGACGTCCCAAAGTTAAGGCTATCAATAAATTGTAATTTTTAAGATATTACATTTGTACAGAAATATTAAATCTCAACCAAAACTCTATGTTCCATCTTTAATCACTGTTTACGAGAAAACGGCACAAGCAAAAAGCATTAAGCGTTTAAATATAATTTGTCCGGGCGTGGTGTACATATTTTTCGCACCAGTATTAAGAGACCTTGTCTGCTTCTAATACTAGTAAATTAAGATCATCAAATTCAGACTAGACTAGAACAATTTCCCCCGAATCTCCTTATCCTTGAAAAATTTTTAATTCTTTTAGATTCTATTGAGGCTAGAAATTTTAAAAAATTGGTCAGTCCTTACGATTACACTTTTCAAAAAAAAAAAAAAACGATCGCGATGTGCTAAGTTTGAATTATAATAAGTAATTATAATAAGGCAGTCGAGTTTGACTGCCTTATTATAATTACTTATATTTAATATTAAACAGGGAAAAATCTTGACGTCACTAAGAAATTGCAAAGCGTATTTGAATTTTGTTGATTTCCGCTTGACATATTTTTGACTCAAACCCCAATGCTTAACCTATTAACTCGATTGCTTTAAAAAAAGCGATCGGACAACATTCCGAATAGTGTGACCTTTTAATTAAGCAGTATTGCCTAAGCACAGTTGTATACGGTCGACACACCCAAACAAACGAAACTTCAATTGATCTACCTGGATTTAAAACATCAGAAAAAACTAATAATTAAATCCTTAGAAAAGTTCGAAAATCCGTATAATTAAACTGTTTTGACTCATTTTTGTCCATACGCCATTTTTGACCAAATTAGGTTTTTTTCTCAGCAAACTGACTTCGTCACATTAGAGGGTATTATATTGTTCCCTATTATTTTGCAAAAAAATCAGAAAAAAGTAATGATCTAATTCTGAGAAAAGCTGGTAACGGACGGACACAGGTCATTCTATGGCACCTCGCCAGGTACGTCCAAAAAGCTTGGGAATTCAACGTTGTAGGTTAAATTCCTGAGACACATTTTTATTAGAAAATACATATCGTGTAAATAAACCAAAGTTACATATTTAAATTATGTATATAAACCAACTTACAATAGACATGGTCAACGTTGCATATTTAAATCATACAAATACACCAAATTACATATTCAAATCATGTAAATAAACTAAACTTACAATAGAGATGGTCAACGTTGCATATTTGGCGGCCTTGTCAATAGAACACGTGTAAGTTATTTTACACAGAGCTAATGACTTGATGAGCTCATTCACATCTGTTGAACTTTTGATTGACCTCACAGCAGCTGCTTGTGCGCATGCGCTGACAAACCAAAAAAATGCCCAAAAGCCACCAGCAACAAAGTCCTTCATAACAAAGGAGAAAACAAAATCACCTTACGAATTCCTACATTAGTGTGTAATAAGATTTAGGAAATTTAGTGTCTGCAGGAATAACATTGCCCTCCCCCACAAAAACATTTTGAACGGGCTTAAAAAGTTGTTTCAAAAATCATTTAGTTTTTTAAAATAAGCTATTTTCATTCTTAACTTGTCATTCATTCTTAACTTGTCATTTAAAAATTTTCAGATTTTATGCGGTACATAAAATTATAATAGGAAATTTCACAATTATCTATTTTAGACCTATGAAGGGATATGCATTCAGAAAAACCTATGACGTAGTTAGGCACTAATTTCCTCGTTCCAGGCTTCTAAAATTTTAGTGACAACCCTCTAACTTGGAATCTGCATGTCCGTTTGCATTCTAATTTTTGAGTAAGCATATAGGGCTAAGCAAGCTTAGGTATATACTAAGCCAATGTGCAGATCCAGCGTAATTGGAAAAAACTTTTTAAGCATCATATTATATAAGTGCAACAACATCTTTAACTTCGATATCCTTTTAAGATGACTATAAGAAGCAAGCGGTTTTTAGAAGAAAAGTTGAAAAAAATGCTTTATACAGAAGAGGTGTACCATACCGCTACCTTAAATCGTGTTTTGGCCCCTGTATAAAATCGTGGAATTTAAATCACATACAGAGAATTGCTATCAGTTACATAGTCAAAGGTACCATGAAAAAATAATCAAAAATACTAGAATATTCGAAGGGCTACCAAATGGCTTAAGAAGATCCCTGTCATTGATATTATTCTCAATCCCTATATCTAAAAAACGACGAGCAATAAACGAATGAGCCAAATGTTAAGGTGTAAGAAATTATATACTTTAATACTACATAACAGAAGCCTAGACAGGCTGTTTGTGAATACTCATTTTTGTATGGTGAATTTGCTATTTTTAAATTGATGTCTTCAAAGAATAAAAATACTTTAAACTTTTTGTGATAACATAAACTATGGTCTGCAAAATATATGAATATTAGTAGAAACGAAATTTTTATAACTTTCCCAAGTTAAAACTACAACAGTAGTTGTATAAAGAAACAGAGATAAGAAAGAAACGGAAAGATATAAACTGTAATGACGAAATAATCCAAAAATCCCTAAGTAAAAATCTTAAACTTTCTATAGGTTTTTTTAGGACATTTTTCCTGGGCTGGTCTAGGAATTTTTGTCTAAAATCTACAACTGCCATCTACGTTACAAGGCGTCTGTCATTTTTTTAACACTTTAAATGTCTTTGTTATTTCAAAAAAAATTATTTAGGAATGTAAAAAACGTTTTAGTACAATATACAATATACCCCGTATCGTTATTTCTTGTCACTACCTCCCCGTGTTGGGATTGGGTAATTTTCATGCCTGCTGCCTTCCTTAGATGTGGTAGCCGTTTCTCAGCCTCCCTCTCCGGGTGAAGGGTCTCTTTAAGAGACAAGAGAGGAGTTGAACGTCCTCCACCATACCTTAGTTTAAAGGGGCGATTGTGGAAGTCCCATGAAATGCCACATAGTGATGGTGTCACTTTAAAAAACACCCAGTCCGGTCTGTGAACGGTTGGCGCTAGGAAGGGCATCCAGCTGTAAAACAATGCCAAAACTCCTTATTAATGGCCGTAAGAACAGTTGATCAGACAAACTGCGTGAACGGGGCTGGAACTCTAAGGAGTGAAGGTGTCGCGTACGGTAGGACAGATGTCAGGTGTAAGCATCGTCAGACCGTTACCAAGCTATCACATCACAAAGTAGATAACACTAGGTTGAGGATGGCTAGTGTAAATATTGGTACTCAACAGGTGAAGTAGTTGAAATGTTAGAACGTAGATCTGTTGATATGTGTTGTGTTCAGGAAGTCAGGTGGAGAGGAGCTTCAGTGAGATTTGTGGAAGGTAGGAGGGCAAGGTATAAGCTTTTTTGGATTGGTAATAGTGATGGATATGGAGCAGTTGGCATATTTGTTGCAGAGAAGTGGGTAGAAAAAGTGATAGATGTTATGCGTGTTAATAGTCGTATTATAATGATAAAGTAATAATAGGATTGTCACACGTAATGCGGTATAAAAAGGACGGGCAAACCCGTGGATTTTCCACGGGCTAACGACTAGTTTTTATATATTTTGGTACTTTTTGTAAATATATATAATAAGAAAAAGAACATTGATTTCCATGTGAGATGAATTGATATTGCTCAGCTAAAAAAATATTTTAAATTGGGGGAGCAATTAATGATTAATGGCCCAGCTAGTTTCTCATTTCTCAGAATTGTGTGAGCCTTTGCGTGAGCAAGAGCAATTGCTCTCCCCTTATTGATAGGCCTGTCACTTATGACACTACATGACAATTAAATGACAATTAAATGTGCGTCTTATTAGAACTGACTGGTATGAACTGACACACAAAATACTCACGTAACCCTATCACTGTAAGGACAATGGTCATCTGCACCTAAACCGGCTGACGAAGAAAGCCCAGCACCCCTAAAATTTCTCCAAATTAAGAAAACCAAGAATTGACATTATATATGAAATCTTCTATAAGTACTGCATTAGCCACATACTATGACTTAACACAGCATGCAGTCCTAAAATAGGTATCACCAAATAATAAACACATATAAACTGTTGTCACATTGAAAAATATATAAGAAGGTAGTGGAAACATTTAAAGTATCCTTAAAGACTTTTAAAAAATGTGTGGAAGATAAGTCTAACGTTTTAGTCTGGATGATAGCAATGCCATTCCAAGTGGTGAGAAACTCTCACCACCATTGAATATCCTTACGAGTCTCTGTTGTAATGGAAATACGATGGTGTAAGCAACAAACTGAAGTGAAGAGATCAATAAGATGTCATAAAAACATTCAACAACATTTCATGACCTTCCTTGCAAAGACAAACACCCTATGAGAGACCACTGGTGTTTTCCACAGGTCACAGTTCAAAGTTTTAAAATATACTAAATCATAACATTGCAAATAATTTTCTCCATTTCCAGTTTCGTGGTGCAGCGCCATTACAAAATATGCAATACAGAAAATTTTAAACCACCATGATCTCTTTATATATTTTGATTAAAATGTATGAATAGTTTAATGATGGATATGGAGGATGATGAAGGATATGGAGGAGTTGGATGGAGGAGTTGGCATATTCGTTGCAGAGAAGTGTGTAGAAAAAGTAATAGATGTTATGCGTGTTAATAGTCGTATTATAGTGATAAAGTTTTTGATAGGTAAACTTTTCTGTCAGTTTATGCTCCACAGTGTGGACTTAGTGAGGAAGATAAAGATAAGTTTTATGATGAGTTAATAGAAGTCACATCAAAGTTTGGAGACACTGAACTTGTCATAGTGGGCGGCAACTTTAATAGTCATGTTGGGAAGTCATCTGAAGGTTATAGAGGTGTGCATGGAGGCTATGGATTTGGGAGCAGAAATAAGGAAAGGGAGAGATTGCTTGAGTTTGGAATGGCAACGGACATGGTGGTTTGCAACACATCATTAAGACACAGATAGATTACTTCCTGGTTAGAAAGTCAGACAAGAAAGTGGTGAAGGACGTGAAAGTTATATCGGGGGAAGAGTGTGTTTCCCAGCATAGGTTGCTGGTTTGTGATATTATCTTGAAGAGTGTTAAAGAAGCCAAGGGAAAGTACAGGCCCCGTCGTAAAGTCTGGAAGCTGAAGGAAGTGATTGTAGCAAGACAATTTAGTGCAAAAGTTCAGCAGTTAGCCCACAATGGTCAATGTGATAGTGACAATGTTGAAAGTACTTGGACTACTTTGAAGAATTGTCTTCTAGAAGCTTCTGATGATACCTGTGGGTGGACGAAAGGACCAGCTAGACATAGACAGACCTGGTGTGGAATAATGAAGTTGACCAGTGTATAAAGGAAAAGAGGAAAGAGTGGAAGTCAGGTGGTAGTAAGAATATTTACTTAGCTAAGCGTCGTGCTCGTACAGCAGTGTATAAGGCAAAATTAGAAGCAGAGAGAAACAGATTTGCAAATGTGTTAAGAAGGGAAGACCAGCGCAATGACGTATTCAAGATAGCAAAGCAAATGAAGAAGACTAATCAAGATGTTGTAGGCGAGAAGTGTATACGTAATGATGAAGGTGTTTAGGCTAGCAAAGAGGAGGAGAAAAGGGTAGCTTGGAAGAATTATTATCAGAGGTTGCTTAACACTGAGTTTGAATGGGATGAGGATAATTTGTCTGATGATGATGTTGTAGAAGGGCCAGCTATGCAGATCAAGACAAAATGGGTAGTGGAGGCTATTAGGAAATTGAAGATTCGCAAGGCTGCAGGAGTATCAGATATTGTTGCAGAGATGGTAAAAGCATCTGGATATATTGTAGTTGAGCTTATTACAAGTCTTGCTAACCAGATTATAAAGGATGGTGCTATTCCGAGTGAGTGGCAGTCGAGTGTAATAGTGAATTGTTTCAAGGGCGAGGCTGATGCATTAGAAAGAGGTAACTATAGAGGTCTGAAGTTGGTTGATCAAGTAATGAAAGTTATTGAAAGAGTGATTGATAAGTTACTTAGAGAAAGAATTGATATAGATAAGATGCAATTTGGTTTTGTTCCAGGGCGTGGCACTACAGATGCAATATTTTTCCTCAGGCAGCTACAGGAAAAGTATTTAGGAAAGAGAAAGAATCTCTAGTTTGCCTTTGGTGATTTAGAGAAAGCTTTTGATAGAGTCCCACGTAAAGTTATTTGGTGGGCTACGAGAAAATAAGGTGTGGATGAGTGGCTAGTTACGATGGTACAGTCTATGTACAGCAATGCTAGAAGTCGTGTCAGGATTAACGATTCACTTAGTGATGTATTTAGTGTAAATGTTGGTGTACATCAGAGTTCTGTACTTAGTCCTTTGTTATTTGTTCTAGTCTTAGAAGCGCTGTCGATGGAGTTTAGAACAGGTTGTCCATGGGAGTTATTGTATGCAGATGATTTGGTTCTCATAGCAGAGTCGATGGAAGAATTAGTTGAAAGGTTTGAGAAGTGGAAGAAAGGACTAGAAGAGAAAGGGCTAAGGGTGAACACAGCAAAGTCTAAAGTCAAGATTAGTAGCATTGTAGCCAAGTGTGACCTTGTAGTTGAAAAAGGGTCTTGTGGAATTTGCAGAAAAAGGGGTTGGTAGTAACTGAATTTTTTTTCAGATTTGCAAGCATTGGGTACATAAGAAGTGCAGTAGTATTGGTGGAAGGTTAAGAGCTGACATTCAGTTTGTATGCAAGCGTTGCAAAGGTGAGATTATAGAGAATGAAGTATTTCCAGCTTTAATGATGTACAACAGTGGCTCGTTAGATATAGTTGAGAACTTCTGTTACTTAGGTGATATGTTGGGCAGTGAAGGGGGTGTTGGAAGAAGTGTTACTTGCAGGATAGGTTCTGTTTAGAAAAAGTTCAGAGAGTTACTTCCTTTGTTGATTAGCAGAGTCTTGTCAATTGAGGTAAAAGGTAGGTTGTATGAGGCCTATGTAAGAAGTGTTATGTTGTACGGTAGTGAGACATGGGCAGTGAAGCAGGAAGATCTTGACCATTTAGAAAGGAATGATATGAGAATAGTTAGGTGGATGTGTAACGCCAGTCTGAGAGACAGAAAGAGTTCGATGAGCTAAGAAGCAGGCTAAGTATCCGTAGAATTAAAGATGCTATCCAGATAAGAAGATTGAATTGGCTGGGGCACCTGGAAAGAATGGAGGAGGATAATTGGGTAAGAAAGCGTAGAGACTTGATAGTTCCTGGGGCAAAGCCCAGAGGCAGACCGAGAAAGACTTGGCAGGATGTTATAAGGACAGACTTGATACAGAGGAAGTTGAGCTTAGATCTAACACAGTCTAGATCAGATTAGAAGAGGGTCATTAATATACCCCGTCCAACCCATGCTAGCATGGAAAACGGACGTTCAGCCGAGAATGATGATGATATGTTAACTATTTGACTCCACCGTAATTATAAAAAAACCTTAAATTTTCTGGCCACATATTACCTCAACATTGGTGAACTTGAGCACTGCGAGACGGAAATTTTGATATCTAAAACTCATCTCGTATTATGGCTAATAAATGGCATTTCAGTATTTTGCTTTTGCGACAATGGCAATTGGCGTCCTTTAGAGTCCAAGGGCTAAGAATATTCAGAGCTTTTTTTAAGGCCAACCCGTCTGATTGTAAGATTTTTAAGATCTGACAGGCTGTAAAGGTTTAGGATTCCACAGTGGCTGTACATCGACGTTGGTGTCTCAGCGAATTGAAAAAATGGCTAATATATTAAAAAGGTTTCTCAAGCCTTGAACTGAGTTACCACTCACAAATAACATTATTAGAAATAGCATACGTACAATGACTGGAGGACTAAAAGTAGCTGACGACGGCTGTTTGTTGTCTTCTTCAAACCAAGTATAATACACTAACACTCCCAAGCTATACAAAAAGCAGAATACACCAATCACAACAAAGAATTCTGTTGATGATCGCTCATCAATCTCCAGTGGTACATCGATCTGTTAAATAAAAAAACAACAGATGATTGAAACAGTCCTAATCTTACAAACAAATTGTATTCATCATGACGTGAACAAATTCAAAATGCTTTTGTATCCTTGAAGAAACACTGAGATCAAGAAAAGGATATTGATAAATTTTGTGCATTAGATCAAGTGCGTCAATGAGAGATAAATTCTGATTTGTTAAAAATTATCTAACCATACAAAATGTAAAAAAATCGGCCTCCACAGCATATATAAAACGAAAAGAAAAACTCACAATGTTCTTCATCGTGTCGTTTGCCATGTTCAAGGAAATTGAACCAGAGAATGGATACTTGAAATGTCCATCGACCCTGTGAGAAGTTCCATTTACATGTTGATGAAATGAGAATTGTCCACGAAAACCAGTCACACATGAGAATGCAAAGATGGCCAAAAACTAAACAAAGCAATACAAAAGAATAACTTTTTCATAAAAAATCAGAAAGTACTATTAACCAGCCAGAAAAATTAATAAAGTCTAAAATTTTAAAACCGTATCAAAAAATACTAATATACTGCGAAAGAAATTAAAAAAAATGCCCACATTATAATCTACAGAATAAAACAGTATCAAAATAAATATTAAGAACACACAGCACCAAATTCTTTCCTACAGGTCGAAGGATGAACGAAAAAGGAATGAACTAAAGGTAAGGGAAGAAAGAAGTTTCTCACTTAATACAAGCAGTGAGCAGTTTCCTGAGAGGGGGTGAATCACCTCTTTAAGTTTAAAGTCATCATCATTTTCCCATGTTTACCTTATTCGTACTAATTTTTACATGTATACATATATCAATTTTTGCTCATCAACAAAATAATTGATTTTGCATATATTAATTTCTGCACAATGGCAGCAGGAATTTATTTTACACATTCAAGTTTTGTGCAAACACAAATCTCCTACAAATAACAACGATTTTAGACAAATTCTTGATTGGTTTCCTTTTATAGAATTATACATTTTAAATCTATTGTTGCAATCCATGAAAAAGTAGGAGAAAGACATTTTGTAACGCTTAAAACGCCTTGCTGATTAGGACATATATTATATACAGGATATTTTATGTGTAATAATTGTTTTTTGTCCACTTAACTTTTTTCATTTTCTCGAAGTGTTTAAACCAACTTAACCTTTATATCTGAATAACATCACAGAGAAATTATTAAAGCTAAATATTTTAGTGAAAGAAAATAGTATTATAGCTTTAAAATCGTGACAAATGTGTTATAACAGAAAAAATATGGATAAAAGTCAAATAATTAGGGTTCTGTTCTCATCATCTTAGAACAAAATACAGGATATTTAACCTTTGCTTTAGAAGGAAGTATAGCAAATTTTATGTTTCGAAGGAATGTTTTGTCATCAATTAGAACAAATAAGACAATATTTAAGATTCGTACGGTCATTTTCTCTTCATTCTAGTACAAAATACGGTGACGTTATAAGCTTTGTCGGGTCCTGTTCTCATCATTTTTGAAGTTCAGCTTCAAAGGAACATGTTCTCGTCATTCTAAATCTAAGTATGATGATTATTAAGCTTTGTAACAACTATTGCTTATCATTTTAGAAGAAAATACAGCAAATTGTAAGCTTCAAAGGCACATTTTCATGTCATTTTAAAACAAAATACAACAGCTTTTATGAAATAATTAATTTAAATTGGTTTTTAATTGGGTCAACATTGTTTCAAAGTTCATTTCAATAATACACATAACGCCTTATCTTTCATCACAAATGATATTTTGACAATTGTATTAAATAATTTCAGGACTTTGTGTAAATCGTTTCAAAATTGTTCAATTTTTATTAGTCTCTTACAAAATCGTTTTGTAAAAAAATATGACACATTTATTTTGTTTCATGAGCAATTATAAAACAATCTAAAAAAATAAATAATAAAACAATTTCTATGCAATGATTTCGAAAACAATGTGAATTCACTGACTCTTCACTTATTGATTGATCTAGCCAACACGCCACTTTATCAAAGTTGTTTTTAAATTCTTAAGGAATTGATAAATTGTTTTTTTCATTTTGGTGGATTTAGTTTGGCACATGGTTAAAAATATTTTAAATTTGAGAAAAAAAAGATCATTTTTTCTACACTTTTAAATGTCTAAACTTAGGGAAAACTTTTTATAAAAAAAGAAACTAAACAATTACATTGCTTTACAGGAATAAATAAAAAACTAGTTCAGACTAAACAAATACTTTATAATAATTTTTAATCTCAACCATGCTAAAAGTTGCAACCTAAAAAAGCTTTAAGAAATAAGAGATTTAAGAAATATTATTAAACTAGTCGATAAGGCTCGTGGAAAAATCCACTTAGACAGGATAACAGAGAAAAACAACCGTCATTGAAACTTTAATGATGTCGGCAGAGACATGTCAGAACACAAAAATTTTTTTGTCAGATATGTGTATGCCTGTTGCCTTCATCGTATAGATCTTGAAACGCTGATCAAGAAAATGTATAGGATTGTGTATTGTGACAAACGGATGCAGAGATATTAGGGTTTGAATGTTTTTTGATAACGTCATCAACCCGTCCATTCCGATACAGATTTGGGAACCCAGGTTTGGGAACATTACCCAAGTCCTAGGTAGTCCCTAGTTACCCAACCGTCCTTTCTGAACCCGGATTTGGGGACCCAGGTTTGGGAACATTACCCAAGTCCTAGGTGATCCCTAGTTACCTATGCGGTGATAATCATTGACGTCACCACCTCGTTTCCAAGTTATTTGGCCTCAAAGTTTTAGGTGCACTGTAATGGCTTCATTAATTTAATATAGCATATTGACGTTAAAGTAGTGTTATTGACATCGCGCCGTAACGTCAGAAAATTTAACATATTAGACTTGCTTTTTTTGGCTACATCAAAGGAAAATAAGCATATCAACTTTGCCTGTCACAGACACACAGACACACTTAGCGTATTATTATATAGATTATTCGATAAGGCCCGTGGAAAAATCCACTGAGGTAGGATAAAAATTTTGATGATGTCAGCAACCTATCCATTAAAAATTTAGAATTTTGTTTTCACGTTGCATCTATTGTGTAGAGCTTAAAGCGCTGATCAAGAAAATGCATATGATCATGTGCTTTTGATGAGCGGTTAATGAGATAAGTCAAAAAAGCCCGTGGAAAAATCCACTTAGACAGGATAACAGTAAAAATGAACCGTTATTTAAATTTTGGTGACGTCAGCTAGGATCTGTCAAGAGACAAAATATTTTTTCTTGGAAATTTGTTTACTTGTTGCCCTATTGTCATCAACCTGTCCATTCTTAAACGGATTTGGGGACCCGGGTTTGGGAAAATTACCCAAATTGGTCTTAGGTTGTTCCTTGTTACCCACGAGGTGAATAATCATTGACTTCACCACCTCATTTCCAAGTTATTTGGCCTCAAAGTTTTAGGTGCACTGTAATGGCTTCACTAATTTAATATAAGATATTGACGTTAAAGTAGGGTTATTTACGTCGCGCCGTAACGTCATAAATTTTAACATATTAGACATACATTTCTCAGCAACATTAAAGGAAAATGAGCACATCCACTTTGCCTGTCACAGAGACACAGAACTGGCGTATTATTATATAGATTAATGAAGGAATATATATCTACAAACATTACCCTTGTATGGTCAATAACTTCAGAAATAAAATGAGATATAGAATGTTTCTATTCCTGTAAATACTAGGCACTTTAGGCTGCCATTTTAGACAGAGACGAATAAGCTAGGCTAATGCAACGGCATACGAAAGCTAAGTATTAAAATTGCAGCTTTAGATTCGTTATCTGATTGTTTATTTTCTGATGGTTGTTCTCCACACAGTGGAATGTAGACATAACTGCAGTTTGTTGAAATTGATTTTGTAGGTGGCTTGGGTTTGCTTGGGGCACCTTCTGATATTAGTTTTTTCGGGTTGTTGATTATGGTGCTGTTTTGTAGAATAGTTTCATTTTATTCAATGTTTTTAGCCAGTATGATATCTTTTTTCTCAAAATGTAGTGATGGTACTGCATGGCGATGTTGGTCTGCGTAATTTTTGTCTTGATTATGTTTATCTTTCCAAGATGTTGATGACTGTAGCTGTATTGACGGTAATGTCGTTACAGGCTGTGTATTTAAAAAACATGTTGGCTAGTGAAATACCTGTGGCAGTGTGTGGAGTAGTACAATAGTACAAAAGAAATCTGTCAATCTCGTTTCTCCAGCAGATGCACATTAAATGAATTTTCCAATTGTCTGGTTAAATCTTTCTACTTTCCCATTTGCCTGTGGCCAGAATAGCATGATGGTGTGATGATTAATAATGTGCCTTTGAAGATAACCTTTGAATTCATGGGAGACAAATTGGGGGCCATTGTCTGTGAGGAGCTTATTTGACAATCTGAACATGGACAATACTTTGTCGAGCTTCTTAATGATTTTTTCAAAAGTTACTTCTCTTTTCATGACAAAAACTATGGGGTATGGAGAACGATAGTCAACTAAAACCAACGAATTTTCACCAGTTGGGAAAGGTTCTTTGATGTCGGCTCCAATAGTGTCCCATGTACGGCCTGGCATAGGTGTCATTTGTAACGATTCAGGCTTGTGAGTTGATGGGGTTGTTACTTGACATTGATGACATGATGCTACAAATTCTTCTATGTCTTAATTTATTCTGGGCCACCAAACTTTTCTTCTAAGGAGTGATTTAGATTTTGCTATACCCTTATGTTGGCTGTGTGCTAGTATTTTGCTGCAATATTTTTCTGAGATGACAATACAATGTCCCTTAAGAAGAATTTTATTTTCTACAGATGATTCATTTTTGACTTGTCAAAAAACTCTGGTGTAGCCTTTGACCAGGTGTTAATGTGGTGTTACTTATGATTTGTTGCATTGGTTTATCGTTTTCAGTTGTTTCCCGAAGTTCTTCTATAGTAACTGATGTTGACACGGCATGATTGAGGATGAGCTGAATGTATTCTGCTTTGGTTGCATCTTGATGGTTAGATATTAGTGGGCTGCATGATAAAACATCTGCTGCATTTTGTGACCAAGGATGTAATTCGGTAGTGGTACGCTTGTAGCCTCAGTATCCACCGTTGTATTTGAGGTAGTTGATTTGAGAAGGTAGACAACATGGACTCCAATGGTTTATGATCAGTAAAAATCTCAAAGGATCTGTCATACATGAATGATAAGAGTGTTCACAGGCCCAAACGACTGACAATGCATCTCATTCAGTTTGACTGTATAACAAGTTTCAGTGTGTGTTAATAATCTAGAACCATCCAATATTTGGTTTGTAGGTGCCATTTTGTTATTTTGGGACAGGAATAACGTCAATGATAATGGCGGTGTCAGCTTCTGGATTGTAATATGCAAGTGTTAGTGGATCTATCAGCGCCTGTTTCAATTTGTCAAAAGAATGTTGTTGTTCATTGCCCCAGGTGAAAGGGTGCTCCTTTTTGGTTAAACCCGGTAAGGATTCTGATATGGTGGAGTAGTTTTGTATGAACCAAGAAGTGCAAGTAAACAACAAGGAAGGAACATATTTCAGCTGGGGGGTTGAATTTGTTGGATAGGTTCCACTTTCGACTTCTTTGGTATGACACCTTGTGTCAATAATGTCTGTCCTGCAAACTTTAAACTGTTGACTCAAAAAATGCACTTTTCCTTGCTTACTCGCAACTCGCAATCCCCACTGAAAGAGACGTTGAGGAACCTGGTTGACTTGTTCGCTGGCAATGTTCCTGTGATGTTGATGCCCAGATGAAAATATCATCACTGATGCTTTTGACTCCTTAAGGGAAAGCAATTGCAAATTTGACCTGCTTCTGAAGTTTCAAAAGCACTAGATATTCCATACATTAGGGGTCGTCTACAAATTTCGTATGATATTTTATACGAATATATACGAATTTAATTGCTTTTAATTCGTATAAAAATCGTATACAATTCGTATAGTGTTAAATAGTTATACGATTTTTAAAAAATCTAATACGAATTTTATACGATTTTCATACGAATTGTCATACGAATTATATTCTCTTTTATACGATTTTCATACGAATTGTCATACGAATTATATTCTCTTTCATACGAATTGTCATTCGAATTATATTCTCTTTTATACGAATTTTCATACGAATTATATTTCGTTTTTCAACTTTTAAAACGCGATCTAAAAAAACATTTCTATCGTCGTTTTTCGTTTTTAAACTTTTAAAATGCGATCTAAAAAAACATTTCTATCGCCGTTTTTCGTTTTTCAACTTTTAAAATGCGATCTAAAAAAACATTTCTATCGTCGTTTTTCGTTTTTCAACTTTCGAAAATGCGATCTAAAAAAACATTTCTATCGCCGTTTTTCGTTTTTCAACTTTTAAAATGCGATCTAAAAAACATTTCTATCGCCGTTCTTCGTTCTTAAACTTTGAAAATGCGATCTAAAAAAACATTTCTATCGCCGTTTTTCGTTTTTCAACTTTTAAAAGGCGATCTAAAAAAATATTTCTATCGCCGTTTTTCGTTTTTCAACTTTTAAAACGCGATCTAAAAAAACATTTCTATCGCCGTTTTTCGTTTTTCAACTTTTAAAACGCGATCTAAAAAAACATTTCTATCGCCGTTTTTCGTTTTTCAACTTTTAAAACGCGATCTAAAAAAACATTTCTATCGCCGTTTTTCGTTTTTAAACTTTTAAAATGCGATCTAAAAAAACATTTTATTTTAAAACTCGTATACGAATTTAATACAATGTCAAACGATTTTCTTTTTTTAAAAACCATACGCATCTAATTAAAATCTCATACGAATTTTTTGTTAAACTCGTACGAATTTAACTCATACGAATTTAATTTAAAACTTATACGAATTTATCTCATACGAATTTTTTTAAACTCATACGAATTTAATTTAAAACTCATACGAATTTAATTTAAAACTCATACGAATTTAATTAAAAACTCATACGAATTTTATACGATTTTAGAAAAATTTCATACGAATTTAATTACTGTATGGCAAAAGAAAATTCGTATAGCATATACGAATTTTTTTGATACGAATTGCTACGAAATTTGTAGATGACCCCTTAGTCCCTTGTACTGTAATATCCTCTCATGGGTTGCGAAGACGGTGATGTGGCGTGATTCTTTTGCAAGTACAAGTTATTACGGCTGTGTGTTGCTTGTCTAAACAAAGTCTAATTTGTCCATTTTTTTAGAACCTACTACTACTGGATTTAGCCAGGTGGTTGGACCATCAACACGTTCGATGATATCTAAAGATTCAAGGCGGTGGAGTTGTAGGTTGTTGTCCTGGAGGGATGTCTTTGTCGATGGGTAATTTCAGTTTTAGTGTCGGTTTTTGGTGCCAGTTTTATAACTTTGAATGATGGTTCATGAAGTATGTTAATGGTGGCTCCTGAGTCAATTAGTAGATCTACTTCGTTGTTGCTAATTCTGGCTTGGATTGTCAGAATACTTTGTCCTAACTTGTAAATATATACATCAGCATAGCCGTCTGGGTCGTCTGACTGGTCTTGGCTGTGTGTAGGTGTTTGATCTAACTGATTAACATGTTGCCAGTGTGGCAATGTGATTGGTCGAAGTTATGCGGGTTGTGGTGGCAATGGTAGGACCACAGTTACTTTTCCATTTTTTTTCAAATGTCCCATCTTTCCATAGGTTTCACATTTATCTCTCTTCAACAACATTCTTTACTCTTGTGGCCTCTTGCTCCGCAGCGCGCACACATCTGAAATGATGTCGGTGGGTATTGGTCATGCTTGAAATCGTTTGCATGGTTGTAATTTTGGTGATGGTTACTTCTATGGTTGGTTCTGTGACCTCTGCACCGATTATATTGACTTAGCTGGCTTATGTAAAGGCAGTTGTGTCTTTTCAAGTATGCCAAAACCTTTCTCTTCAAAAAATGGAGAAAAACCAATGATAAAAAATATATAGTAGATATGTATCAAATTACAATAGATAGATAGATGTGCATATTTTACATGGCTAGCCTCACAAATATCGAGGGATATACCCTGTCTATTATTTCCAGGAGGGGCCATGGCTTAGATGGAGAGTCCTAGAGTATTTAATGCTCATTTTGAGCTACGCAGACCCAATTAGTAGGGCCCACGCTCTACTAGACAACTCCCGGCAACATCCAATGGCCCACACAGTGTGCCATCTCCCCAATTTCCCTCACATGGCTTGGGTTAACCCGGGGCTATGGTAACATTCACTCGCCCATGTTGAATCGCCGTCAAGAGGAATCGAACCCCGGTCTCCCGCACAGAGTACGAAAGCTATAACCACTAATCTACGGCGCCACAATCACCTTGTCTTGTTAATTAAGGACTAAAACATTTTCAAAATCACGAGCAATTCAGATAATTGTTCTCTATTCTATACTGTGCAGTGAATGTAGCTGTATATAGCTAGCTAGCTATCCTAGTGGAAAAATCCTTAGATGGGGAGATTTATTCGGATTTGAGAAAATTTCATCTGCTTGTTGTAGCTAGCTATATAAAAAGTTGTTTATACCCATCTAGCAAAATAAAAAAGTACTGGATAGCAGACAAGAAAAAATACTTACTATTTCCAAGCATTTTATAAAACCTCTAGGTTCTTTAATGACTTCGTAATTTGGATTATCACGCATTTTAAAAGGATATCAATGGGACGTCTAAAATATTCTATTTCTATGTTAGCCTTTTGTTTTGTATATCACTTTTTTTCCTTTCACTTTTTACAGCGAAACGCCCGCCAAGAACTGCAAGCTCAGCATTAATAGCAAGTTTCGTTAGATGCTAATCAATCATGATGTTATGTACTTTGAGTTTGACAAATTTAGTTCACAACCTTTTCAAAATGGTGGTGGCGAAAAATCAAAGGTTAAGCCAATGAAAGGTTAAGCCATCTTACATATATTGGTACAAAATACTTTTTTATTATATAATATAATGTACAAATTATGCTTTAGCCAAAAACAAAAACAAAAAATAAGAAATAAAAAAAAAAAATATTCAACGGTACGTTGCGTTCTCGTTTACATGTCAATTCTACCAACTGACTGGGATATAAGGATGTTTGATGGATCAGTTGGCATGTCATTCCTTTTCAAAGTTCTCGATCCTCTTATACACAAGATTGCTGATTTTAATAGCGTGAATGATATTTTCGTTTGTAACCAGCTCATCACAACACCTTCAAGTTCTTTAACGAATCGTTCTGCCTTACGACTACAACCACCATAACTCGAAAACACCAAAGGAGTAAATGAGCCGTGCCCTATTTCAATCACTCGTTGGTTGTATTTTCGTTTCTTCTCTTTTTCATTGTTGCAAAATACCTTCTGAAGATTCTGGTTAACATAGCTTGAAGAGAATGGGTTGAAAACCTTTACATCAAAGAATGCTCTTTGACCACGTTGCAAGAAACTTCTAGCTGCAATATCTAATCTAGCTTCATCCCCTTGAATAGCATTTGGTGGAAGAGCTTCTCCAGTCAGAGGGATTAGTCGCGGCTCTATCTCAACGTCTTTGCATGTTTCTTGCAAAAGATTGGCGATCGAATCTTTCATTTAATCATGTCTCATGTATAAAAATCCACCTTTTGGGCAAGACATGGCATGATCTACACTAAAAACTTTATTGCATGGACAAATTGAAGGTAGATATTTAAGAGGCCATCTGTATCTGAGATTAATTGCGTCGAAAAACTTTTGTATAGAACAAATTTCTCTGACTCCAGGGGCAGAGTGGTAAGCCAAGATGAAGCGCCTCTCATGGTAGCCAGGTCGTTCGCCCTAATATCCTCTTTATTCAATCTTTCTCTCAATTGTGATAACATAGTTGATCTATTTTCTTCACGTTCCTTTCCAATTTCACGTTTCACCTTTTTCATTTTTCCCAAATCAATGGAATTCACTGATTTTTGTTGTTTAATGTTGCCAACCAGTTGTGTAGTTACCCAAATTGAGTTCTGATACTCTTCCGGGGCTGTATCTGCAAAGATTGGCAAAACAAGTCCACCCATCCTAGCAGGTAATGACAAAAGAAGTCTTTTGTCAGAAGAACATATGTGACCATCAGCGAATGAATTCAGGAAACGTTCTAATGAAGTAGGTTATCTTGTCTTTAAAGCCACTTTTAAAAGATGTAAAAGCTGCTTGTGGTTGGTTTTTTGCAATGTTGGAGATTAGAAGAAGCTGATCACACCATTCATTCACTAAATTGCTTGTGTATTCAGATTTTTTCTTCCTCGCTGTCAACAAAACTTCCGAGGTACTTTCTTTCTTGTACCATAATATTTACATTTGTGTTTTCAAAAATATTCTCTGCTTCAACTCTTTTTGCTTCAGACTTTACTATCAGCCAAGATTTTAAAGCATTGGGATAATATCCTAATTTTGGACCGACCTCAACAATTTTGTCCCACCAATTTTTCAATTTTCGAAACTTTCCTGCTCCTCCAAGATCATCGGTAAATGCCACATGACGTATGTCAGGATCGGGTTCAGGACGAATAGATGCTAATAAAGGTGTAATGCCCAACGCATCAATAGACAATGCTATAGGATCACCCTGAGTGGTTCCTTCTAATGATTTAATTTCGGAGCCACCAGTAACAAAACGACGAGATGGTACAAAATAGCAGTTTCATACATGAGTAGAAATCTCCAGATAGATATAATGGATGCTATGAAGTAGGACATTTTGATTCAATGCATTAAATGCATTTGATGTATTAACCAAAAGAATACCATCAGTTGCTAATATATCTGCTATGGCGTGAACTGCCGCTTCACAACCAGCTTGTTGGCCTGCACAAAGTTGAAGACTTCTTCAGGCTTGACTATTGAGATGATTGCTTTACCAATAATTCTCCTCAATACTTCTCCAACTCCTATCGGACGAACTCCAGGTTTCTAATTTACAGGTACACAGAAGACGAGCGAATTTTGCGAGAGATGCGCATAATTCTTTTCCAGTCGATCCGTAACTTTTTGAGACGAGAATCTGTCGCCATCCAAACCTAATGGCCCGCGTGCACCTCTTGTACGTAAAGCTGTTTTGATGCTTGTATCTTCATCAAAGTTGTTGAATACAGCTGGATCACTGAACGGTAGTTTACCAGTCATAAGCACTTCCTCAGTTGCTGGGCTAGCTTCAGGATGTTTCTTTTTCAATTCGTGCAGGGTTTCCGTAGTCAGTGGCAATATACCTCCTGTGTTAATGTTATCCAGAAGCTTCAAAGTCGCATTTACTTTTTCTTTAAACATAAGTTTCGCAAACATTTTAGCGAGGTTTTCTTAATCCATCTGTCTTCCGTTCATATGTAGTTTGCCCTGTATTGTCCGTGGCTCGCTAGCAAGGGCATGAAAATATGCAATTTCCCATAGTTCCAATCGTGTAGCTAGGCATGCACTGTGGTCTTTAGCTTTCGATTTGCAGCCAGGTTTTTGTAGAAGCAAAGCTGGCATAACCATCATTGCTTTCAAAGCGATTTCTTTCAATGGAGAGTAGTCACTATTCCATATATCAATTGTTCTAGTTAGTTCTTTGATAAACTTTTTACGAGCTGTACCAGATGGCAAGAGAAATACATTTCGTCTCCAGAAAACAAATTCCAATGTCAACTTTTCCCACACAGGAGCTGGATGAGGTCTTGACATTACAGTTGGGAAAACGGCCGTTAAAATGGCATTGCAATAGCTTCTTTTTGATTCCCATCAATTGATTGATTTGATTTCGCTTTTGAGTCTTCTAAATGTTGAATTAACTTTTTTTTACCGCAATCTTTTAAGTGCAGCTTCAGTCCTGATGTACTTTTACTAATCTTTGCACAGTGCAAACATTTATTGATGTTTAAACAAGACGTCGTATCAGAAAATACAGAAAGATCGTTATATTTTAACCTATTTCTTTGATCCGTTTTTTGTCATGTATCAAGCAGAACTTCTTTCTCTTCAGCATTTTTTTAATAAAGAAGCTATTGGTACAGTTGCATCAATGTGTAGATCCAGTGCACACTTTTCCAATTTTTTGCTCGTACTTCAAAGCTTCAGACAAATTTAAAACTTCTCTTTCCTAAAATGTCCCCGATAAGGAGGGTGCCTTTTTATGTGATTACTTTAATAACTTTACGATTTTTCTCAATATACAATTTTCAATCCTTGACCACAATTTGAATTCTCTAGATACAAAAATATCCAAATCACTCTTACGTGAAAGGTCCCCGAAAAGGAGGGTGCCTTCGTATTTACTTCACTTTAGAAATATTTAATTTAGAAATCTTGTTATCTTCGTCTTTTCATCAAACATTATATAAAATATTTTTTATTTTTTTTACTCAATAACTCTTGATGAATTTTCGCGTTGTTAGCGAGTTTAAATTCTTCTAGGTTATTGTCCGCATCTCTCGGTGATCTTGATCCGCGAATGCACCTCAATGTTAATCTTATGAGCAAAAAGCTGATCTTCATTCTTTATGACATTGGTTGCGACCGAATTTGAAATGATTCGTTTTTCTGCAATCATATCAGCTAACAGCTTGTAGCTTTGCATTCTTTTGCCATTGCACCATTCGCAGCGAACACCAGTGGTGTGAACGTACCATTCTCGATTTGCAACAGCCGTTCGTTGTACTGTTGCATTCTTTTGCCATTGCACCATTCGCAGCGAACACCAGTGGTGTGAACGTACCATTCTCGATTTGCAACAGCCGTTCATTGTACTGTTGCTACTTCTCTCTTTCGTTATCTGAAAGCATCTCTTAATTTCTGAACGCCTGTACCTCTAAGCGTGTAGGTTAAAAACCCTTACGTCAAAGAATACTCTTTGGCAAGGCATCCAGAAACTGAGAGCACTGATGTCAAGACGTCGTGCTTCCTACTGGATGTTTTCTGTTCCTTCTCGAATACCCTCTCCGTTGATCGGCGTCGTCTTTACGTCATGACAGACTTCTTTTAGGAGTGATGCGGTGATGTCACGCAGTTCGTTGTGTCGCAGGGTGACTATGCCACTTTCAAGGTTGGTGTTGTTCAAACGTTTTTCGACATCCGCCATTTCTTCTCGTAGTCTGTCAAGCCTAGCTTGTTGCTTTTGTCTCCGATTTGCCTTAATCGCTGATTTTGTCTTGCCACCTTCTACCTGTGTGTTTATGATCATGTTCTCTAGATGAAGCGTGACCTAACAGGAATTTTCATATTCTTCATTTGCTGTTCGAGTAACATCTTTCAGACTAAGGCCTCCAAGACGTGGCGGAAGGAGTGATATGTAGCAATCGGTGGCCATGTGTTGGAGATGTTGTGAAGCAGCACGTTTTTGTTCACACTGTTGAAAGCGTTTGCATTGTCAACGAAGAGAACTGCTTCAGACTGCTCTCTTTCAAACAGGTCTTTCACTGCGTGTATCGCCGCTTCACTACCTGCTTCTCAGACTCACATTTGTGATTTTGAGCTTACATGTAGCAGAAATTGCCATTAGTTATAGTAACTTATAGTAGGCTTTATTTTATGAAGGCATTATATATTTTTGCTAAGAACATATTAAAAGTAATGAGGATAGTGTTTGTCAAAAAAGTTAAGAATATTGTGGCTTAAACCAAAACGTTTAAAAATATAAGCAGGTGCAACAAAAAAAAAATAAAAAATAAAATAAAAATGCGAAATGTCCAACAAAATTAAAGGCGTCTAACAACCGTTACGTAAAAAGCGCAAGTATGACGCAAGAAATTTAAAGAGCTGGAAGATTTTTTTTTCATTTTCACTTGAAGACTCTTTAAGATGTCAACAGAAAATGAACAAAAACTTTCTAGGGCTTTGTGAGAAAATATCCTGTTTTATATGATAAGCAGGATAAATATATAAAAGACAGAAATAAAAAAAAACTTGCTTGGAAAGATGTTGTTTTCTTCTGTAACTTCGTTTCAAAAGTATAAAACTTTAAACAAATTACAGCTTCGTCTTCGTCCATGTCGCTAAAACTTTAACAAAATCCTTGCGCCAATGTGAACGGCTTGCGGAATTCGTGCGCCACTTTTGAAACTTGAACAAATGTGCATACGTACTCCACTGCCGCAAGCGCAACGCAAGTCAGTCTTAACCAGGATGTAAAAGACTAGAAGGGCGTAAAGATCAGATTATGGACGCAACATGGCGGATGCAATAAATAAACGTCCGAAAACGAAGTTATTCTTTACTGACTAGAATCAAACTAAGTCGCTGAAGTGATATTTTATTGGTAAAAAAAGGCGAAGAAAGATCTCAAATCGTGTTAGTTTTATTTAAATTGTAGAAACGATGTCAAACGAAAGCGAAAACGATCCTGCTATTTCATTGTTGTTGTGTCATTACTGTAAAAGAATCTTCAAAAATGTTGCCGAAATAGAAAATCATGAACGACCGTGTAAAGAAAAAGAAAATCAGCAAAAAAATGTTGAAGTTGAACCTCGTCCTCCTGATCCAACGGAAGATAATAATGATCTCGAGAAGAGTATTTGTGAGGATGACAGTATGGAGACGTAATCTCTTCGCGTTACCAAATGGGAAACTTGGAAAAGACTTTATATCAGAAATTACATCTGCGATTGATCTATGGGACAACAAATCACCACTCAGATCCTTCGTCTTAAAAATGCTGATGGTATTACCAAACCTGTTATTATAGCGAACGACATTGAAAAGTTCTTTACATGATAACAAAGGAGCACTTGAAAGAAGATTTATGCTATGGAGAGAAAGAAAGATATCAACGTTAGTAGCTGAATGTTTGGTGATTCAACGTCGGTGTCTATAAAGAAAGAACCAGCGAGATTTGATATTGGTAAATCTTTTTTTGAATCTAATGCAACCTCCTTCCCAGGGCATTTAGGCTTGTTGTTGAAGTTGATAGCCACTCCGTTATAACGGCTCAGGGGCCAATATACCCTGGGGACGAGGCTTAATCTAACAATGAAAAGGAATTAACGATATTAATGTGGACTATCTAACAGTGTCAGACCCTATCCCTGCCAATGGAGGTAGGGATCAACGTTTCATAGTGGGGTATGGGTATCATACACGAGACCTCGTAGTAGCCCTAAGAGTAAAAACACCAAAAATCTGGTCCCCGCATGGGGTCAGCCGGTACAACGCCAATGCTGTACCAGCGATGAGTCTTGATTTTGAAGATTACCCCGATTGGGTTGCGAAGTATCGCCAAATCTGGAACAAAATCGAAGAGTTGATCTCTGAGAAATTGACGACGGAGCCTGTGAAAAAGGACCGTTACATCAATACCAAGCTTAAATACGCGATCACGACTAAATTCCACGGTTTTCCAGTACCCTATGATGAGCCATGCCAAGTTAGTGCCATCCTGGCACTATCATCTGTGTATGTGCAAGGCAAAAACTACTACCCACAAGTGCAGGTCGTGGAATGTCGGTATAAGGACTTCAAAAAAGAATGGTTGCTGAGTGAGGATTAAAAAAAACCATATATTTTATAGGCCATACAAGACCTATAAAATATACAAAATTAAGGCTTGTAAGCAGGTGGAGACTCTATGTAGCGCTTGCATACTGTACAGATTGAAGTTTTTTTAAAACATCGTTTCTGCCTTCCTCCCGACCTTTCGCAACTAGCTGAGCACGCTCCTGTTCATTGATGAGTTGACAATACAGTTAAACCTCTGTCGCATCTGTTCCTTTATCTGCATATACTTTTGCTTGTCTTGGTTAATGGTCAATCACCCCATTTTCTACTGCTTTTGAGATGAGATCAACAATAGAGTCTTATGTTCTCATGCTTTTTGGATTTGACGCCGAACCTCTTCCCACCGTTCCTCGGACCTGTCTGGTCAATCCCAACGGCGATCGTGATTCCGCCCATGGCAATACAGAGTGGAGCTTCGAGGCCCGAGGCTAACGCCCCAATCCCAACGCCCGAGGTAATGATGCTAATACTCAGCAACCCATGATCACAGAAGCGTACCGAGCTCCCATGCATTCTAAACTTCTTTACGAGTCTGTTCCGCTCCTTGATCTCACTTCGCAGATACTATTCTATTTACTCAATCTTTTTAAGTGTTAATTTTTGAGTTTTATCCTGCATGTCCGCGCTTTCCACAGGTGCGCTTGGCAAATTTGGATACAATTTGCTCACATCGTTCATCTTTATTCTATGAGTAAATGCATCGTAATCCCGGTGAAGGATACATTTTTGTCGTGGTAATATTCGTCTGTTAACATGAACTCAAGGCGATCCGTAGAGCATTTTAAGGGTAGGTAGATCGGAGTGTCAAAACTCCAGGTCAGCATGTCCCCTAAGCAGTTAACTCTTTTGTAGGAAGCAAGGCCATAATTTTCGACTTTTTACCATTTAGTAGGCAGTGGTCTTCATCCAACTGGGGGCAAACGAGTCGTAGCCGAATGTAAGCGTCAGTCCTGTAGACTGCATCGTAGTCACCGCTCGTGTAGTACTTCTTACTGGAGTCGTATGGAAGACCTAAGAGCTCTTGCAGTTGTCGATGAATTACAACCGTATAGCCATCGCTGACACGGAGCCTACAGAGTCCATTTTTCAAAACAAACAGCTTAATCTTGTCCTCTGCCTGACTGTTGACGATAGTCGCCAAATCCTCGATCTTGTACAGACCGTTCATAATTTCGATCCTAGTAGTCCTCTGATCAGGCCCCACTTTACGAATCGTAAAGTCATTGTTGGTATAAATGTTCAACCACATAAGTCGAATACTAATGAATTTTAGAGCTATCCTAGATAGTCTTCAAAAATCGTAGGTTTTTCAATATCGGTGATGTAGAGTTTCTTCATCCTTTCTTTTAAGAAAGGATGAACATGTTTTCGTACAAGCCCAAGGCAAAGTACAAATCCAACAGGGGAGAATGACCACTTGGTATTACAAGCCTAGAGCATTAGGACCTACATGTCTCCACAGAATCACATATTTCCGTGGTATTCCCCGAGTTTACTAAATATGCCATCAAAGTTAAAACAACCTACCTTAATGACCCTGCCAGAGTGGGTTGGACAGGACAAGCCTTGGACTACTGAAATATCCAGGTTAATTTCGCTACCCACTGTGCAACGACGGCATTAGGTATCTCCGCTAAGCACATGACGGGCTCCGTACCCCTTGTCAACTCTATTTTTGAATTTCACATCTATTACCACATGCGCCGCATCCTTACCAGGATGAAGGTACCCATGCTGTATGACGATGGGTTTGACCAGTACAAATAACCCTACCCAACCTCTGGATATGCACAAGTATGCCGCGAATACGGTGCAGACCCCAATAACCTGTACAAATTCAAGGCCGTCATGTCGTCACTCACCAACGATTCATGGTGGCCTCAGATTGATGGTGATTGGGCCAAATTCATCATTCCGACAAGTCAGGGTTTGTCGTCGAAAGGTCTGACCAAGCTAAGCGAGAGTATTCGCGTCTACGTCGTCTTGTTGCTTGGGTCGCAGGCGGGGGCAAAGGCATCCTTACTCGGGTCTGGGGCTGACATCTATACGGCCAGACAGACTCTTTTTTACAAAAATTTGAAGCCATGGTGCGTAGAGAAGAGAATGTCGGCCGGGACATCACACAATTTCAAAAAGGGCTTCAATATGCCAGAACTCCAGTCAATTTTTCCGTCATGCCCAGCATCTCATGTTGCCTTGTGATATGAACTTGCGTATCGGTAAAATTGAGGGTTACAACAACAATATCTTAATTGCACCTGCCAACGTAAACGTTGGGGTCCAAGCTGACGTGAATAACAAGCCTATTGTCAAACATGCGGCAGCCGCACCCCCTAGGCATACTATCAAAACACCTATACATACTACACCACCTAAATACACCACGCCACTTAAGCCTACTACACCCTCTAGGCATACTACACCTCCAAAACATGCTACGCCTCCTAGGCATACTATCAAAATACCTATACATACTACACAGGATATACCACCTATACCTCCCGAGCATGCTACGCCTCATATACATACTACATTCCCTGAACAACCCCTAGAGGGGGAAGAACATGAGGATACCAAGACTGCATTAATCACGGCAGGGGTAGGGCTCATCATAGGGTACATCTGGCTTAAGTAAGGTCTAATGTGACGCTACCCTGAGAAAGAATGAGACTACGGTACCAATAATCCCGTGTAATGCAGCACCTGCCTTACCTGATAGGTATTTTAGGAATTTTCCGCCTTTCAAGCCGCTTCTCTACAAACCCTTTTCCCGCACCCGCCGCGGCACTTCCTCCTGCGCCTGTCGCGGCACTTCCTCCCGTAACTGCAAGTACAATGGTAGAAATCAGTAGACCAACAGTCGAGACGATACTTGCTATAGTTAGACCCTGCTCTTTGAAGAGGATTTTGAGTTTTTCCAACAGAGACGTATCATCTTCAGCAATTTTCATCGGGGTTTCCTTGATATTCTTCAGCTGGCTGTAAATTTTCGAGGAAAGTAGTCCGTGCTTATCCATCACAGCCTTTTTTTCTCCTTCGATTTTTCAATTTTTTCCTCAAGGTCGGTGATTTTCCTCTTTAAGTTGTCCCTTTGTCCCCCGGTTGCCCCGGCTTTCTGCTTCTTGAGTTGTTTTACCTTAGCCTTTTCTTTGCCGATCTCACTATCATACGAAATCATCTTACCCTTCAATTTTTTAATGTTATCATGTAAGGTTTGAATTTCGAGGCCTAATACTTTTATTTCACCGTCATTGAGGTCAACAAACAAAATGTCTTGTATAAGTCTTTCTGTATCATCTACAACTTTGTTTGTCCATATCTTCGCCCTCGATATCATCAATCTTTTACCCTATTACCCTGACAGCTTCCTTCTTTTCATCATTCTTCACCATAACATCAACCTCTAGCGAAAGTGAACGAACCATTGCTTTACTACCTTTGTTGGGCATTTGATAGTTGTCAAAACCTATGGCTTGCAAAAGATTCTTACCTAACAAAACTAGGAGCTGTTTAATAGTTGGAAATGTACCATCCTTATTCGTAAGCAATTTTTAAATATATATTTTTTTCCCTATCACTATTTCTTTAATAAAAAGTTGGTTGCCTTTATCCATTCGGAAATTATCGTAATGTTTCGCGGATTTCAAATTTTTTTAAGCTGTCTATAAAGGGCGTCAACCTTCGATTCCAATAATGTCCTCCTGGCCATACTCCTGATGTCTCTCTGCTGTTGTTGTCCTGACGTTGAAGGCCCTGGCGTTGATGGAAGTTGTTGCGTTGATGGATGATCTTCATCATCTTCATCGTCTTCATGTTTATCACCCCCCCCCCCCAATATCATCTTCACTCGTAAAGTTAGGGTTATCCATTTATTTAAATTTTTATATAATAAAATGAGTGCATTTGGAACTACATTGGACCCATACGCGGAGACGAAGCAGCTCTTCGGTATTAAAGGTAGAAAACAGCGCGTACAGATCAGTAATATACCAAGCACGATTAATCAGGGCGAAGACCTATACGTTGATATCCCCAATATGCGACAGGACGAGGTTATTTTCCCAGGGTCTATCAAGTTACTGTTTGACCTGGAAGTGACGGCTACCAATACAAAACGCACGATCGTTTCAAATATCGGCAAAAGTCTGGTGCGAGACCTACGCATCACTTTGAATGGCAACTAGGTGCAAAACATATCTGATTTTAACACCTTCTCAGTCTACTGGGATGAGGAGAAAGCCATTGTTGTGGCGTATGGCAACACCTAGCAATAGGCAAGATGTTTGAACTCACCGGAGACCTACCCTTTTATCCAGCGGGTTTATATGACAGACTCCAGTTCGTCCTGCATTTCGCACCGCATGGTGACGTTATCAAAGATGGGGGTACGGCAGCCTTTGGATCTACGGCAGCTGCCTACAAGATCACCAATATCAAGCAAGGTGGTCACCATGAAAAAGGCTGATACCAGCTACAACCATCAAATAGACACTCCTGCCAAGTCCTTGAAGGGTGTCTTACTAATCTTTATAGACCCTTCAAAAGTGAAGGCCTATTCAGGCGTCAACGAGGTCTTCTACAATCCCAAGATTGAGAAGATAAGAGTCACGGTGGAAGGGAAGCCCAACGAATTTTATAGTCACGCGATGCTTCCCAAGGTTAATCTCGAACAGATCGTGAACCTTTTTGGTAGTCACAACTCTAACGTCACGATTCACCAGTTTTTCAATGAACGGTACGCGTTATTTATCGATTTCCGAGCAAGCCCGAAGTACTAAAAATAAATGGCAACCTTGGAAATCATGGCAGGAGGGGCCCTAATAAACGCATTGGCCTTTAGTGGTACCAACTTCTCGTTTTCTAAGCTCTTGGGACACGGCGGGGAAGAACGGAGAAGGCATGACGAATGGGTACTCACCTTCATTGTTGGATCATTGAGCATTCTGGGGTTTGTGGCCTACAAGTATTTGTAAAACGTTTTTAACATGTATAATAAACATGTCAAAACCACATATCGTTACCGAAGAAAAAGCGGAAAAGCTAAGTCAAATTTACTACATGCCGGAACATCTCTGGACTGGACGCAAGGCCATCAAATTGCTCGCTGCAGAAGCTTGCCTCTGAAAAAAGAAGGTCACGCATTGGCTGTCTAGGCAACTGTTGTGGCTACGACAAATCAAAGGCCCGAAACGTATCGATTATCCCCATTTCACCATTACAACACCCAACGACATGCATCAATTCGATATATTGTACATGCCCCACGACAGGGTATATGGAAATACGTACAAGTACATATTGACAAGGGTCGACGTGGCTTCGAGGTACAACGTAGCGAGGCCATTACGTACCAAAAAGGTCGGTAAAGTCGCGGACATGATCAAGGACATTTACAAGGCTGGACCTCTTAGATACCCCAAGATTTTTCAATGTGATAATGGTAGTGAGTTCAAATCAGATGTAACAAAATTGTTGGAGGATAAGGGGGTGGATATTAAAATGGCTACTACTAAATATCATCATACGTTCACGGCCTTTGTCGAATCATACAATAAGGTACTCGCTGAAAGGCTCCTCAAGCCTCAGGATGCGCAAGAGTTGGTCTCTGAGGAGACTAGTAGTATATGGGTTAAGAATTTGTATACCATCGTGAAAAGTCTCAACAATACGAAGACTGCTATGATTAGCATGAAGCCTAACAAGGTGATTAAACTGGATTAGGTACCACTTGCCATGGGGCAACAATTTTTACTACTTATAAGAGTAGTAAAAATTTGCGTCTGCCTAGTCATCTAATGCCGAAACACCTAAATCGTACAGGTCATCCTTGCTCATCCTCTTCAAACCGATTAAAGGTGTGTATTCCGTTGGGGTTGTCGATGACAACAATCTCCTCCGCGCCTGAGTAGTTGTCCTTAAACCACAATCTCTTCTTGCTAACATTGCGCCTCTGAACACGCGTGCAGTAATAGGGAAGATAATGGTACTCGTCGTCGTCCTGTGCGCTGTATTTACGATGGATTATAATGAAGTTGTCTTTACCTAGATCTTGGGCATGTGATACATGTCTTTCTGGAAGCCTTGTATTTTCCAGGGTCTGTACCTCGAGCTCATCCCCCAGTACTATGAGCTAATTATCCCTATCCTCTAGATCATCCTCGAGAATGGCGACGGCAATATCTCCGTCCTCGATTGTCCCCTGTAATTTTTCGACACCTTTTTGGGCTAGCCATGTAATTAGCTCTACAGCCTTGGACTTTTTTGATTTGGCAGCAATCTCTAGGGCCCCATTCAATGTAATGAAGACATCGTGTGAGTTTTTCCCTTTTCCAAGGGGGACAGTGCCACTGTCCCCCTTCCACCCCACAATTTCTTGCCTTGTTGTGGTGCTTCGGTCAAATATTGAAAATTAGACTTGATATTAGCAATACCTAAAAACCATCCAAGATCAGCTCTTTTGAGTAGAGGCCGATTTTGTTCATCGAAGAGAGTCTCGATGGCTGCTGCGGGCACGGCGTTGAAGAGCGAAAGTTGCGAAAATATTTCTAAAATATAAGGGTCAGCCAGAAGATTTCACTCCAACATTTTCCAAGTACTGAGGTGCTCCAACCTTACGTACAAGCACGCATGCTTGGATTTTTTCAGCTCGGCCTTGATGTCCGACCGGGGATCAAATTCGTCTCTTCGTCGATCATTTTCATATCCGATCTTTCGTTTGGATACCACATAAACAGCTGTTCCTTCTGCCTTCTCAAATCTTTAGGCAAGGCAGTGTACGACCGCGTGAGTAGCCATGTTTGCGGTGTCTACCTGAGACCGCCAATTCAAGCAAAGGTTTCCTTTTTTTTATCGAGGCTCTCGGCGGCTATGACGTCATCCACGACGAAAAGAGTCTCTTCACCTGCGAGTAACGACGACAATTTTTGGATCCATTCAAACAGCTGGTCCTTAGGATCGATCAGGAACACATATTCGTCCCTCCAGAGCGAGGACCTTTCGAGATAAGATCTATTCCATTGCAGGGTAGGGCATAGGATGATGATATATTGATAGTGATGCCTGTATTCATTTTCCAACAAATCCAAAACACGTTTTGTCTTACCACAACTTGTCGAACCCGTATGAGATTCCTTCAAAACATCTAACATTTATTGATAACACCCTTTTTTATTATGTACTTTTGGATATATCGCGGCGCAGGTAGAAAAAATCCATACGCCGCCGTGATTGTTCACCAAAGACTCCCTGCAGACGGGGCAGAACGTGGTCTTTCGACTATTATATTCGAAAGGTAGGGGGTCAAGCACTACTATCTTACCATCTAGGTACCGCAGTACCTTGCGATATCTCTTAACAAGCCCTCCTTTTCTGGCTGACAGGGCAGAGTGCGAGGTTAAAAAAAGGTATTTCGATCGGTGTTTTCAACAGCTCAATGTACCGAGGCACAATGACGGATGTGAACATGAGTGAACATGAGTGTAAAGACGTAGATAATTCTCATCTTGCTGGGTACCTTTAATTTCTCTATCTATTCTGATTGGATCCATTTATTATTTCACGCCTATTCCGAGATTCGTCCCGTGTTTGTGTAAAATTTTAGCAACCTCAGCAAGCGTCGGAGCATTACCAGTTTCTTGATACTTGAATGGCAGCTTGTGATTAATATGCAAAAATTCGTAATTTTCTAAGTCCATCCCTTCCAAAAACTGAGCTTCAGTATGGGCCCGCAGTATAGCTATGACCTCCGTGTTTTCATGTAGAGCCATGCAGGGTCGGTTGCTTGTGCGCTCCTTTGACGCTTTGTTGTCAGCCAAACATTTGGTGCATTGTTTTGTTCGTTGACCATTACGCTTAATCTTGAAATTGTTCATAGAA
The DNA here is from genome assembly GCF_029227915.1 of Hydractinia symbiolongicarpus. NCBI lineage: Eukaryota > Metazoa > Cnidaria > Hydrozoa > Anthoathecata > Hydractiniidae > Hydractinia > Hydractinia symbiolongicarpus. Next base: position 12,995,433 of record NC_079888.1, read on the forward strand.
AAAAAAAGTCAACACTTTGAACATTTCTTAGCCTCCTCCATATTGACTCGTTTTTGTCCTTAGGGACAAACACGAGTTTTACTAGACGCTCATTTAGGCTTAGGGAATATGGACGCGGGAATCCAGCCTTTCCCGACGACCATTTCGCGACTTGCTCTCCCTGCAGCAAAATAGGCAACCATTTTTAGGACATCGTTTGTATCCATCTTGGTAGATAGTCTTGTTATACTCAGGAACTTTTTACCTACCAGGGCATAGGCAAATGTGGAACTAAGGTCTACAACTGTTTTGTAGAGCATGTCCAGGATTTCTTTTTCCTTCGGGCTAATGTTGCTATCCACGTGAGGTGTTGCCTTACTAATTTATTTAGTGTTAATTTTTTACCGAAAAAAATTCAATGCATCTTAAAGATGTCAATCTGAGGCTGGGCTTTACCCTGTTGAGGCTCTGGATGAGTCGCTGGCTTGTGAGATTCTCCATCATTTTTGCTTTTAAATTGATAATAGACGCCAACAGCTATCGCGAGCACGGCAAGCGTCCCTACACCGTACATGTAGACTGACTGTACGGAACTTGCCCCAGAAGAGGCTTTGACTGTAGGCTCTACAATACGCTCTTGTTGCCTAAGTTCTTCCTTCCTCTTCTTCATCAGTGCCGCCAACTTGTGTCCCTGCGCCACTCTCCCTGGATGCTTCACTGGTTTTGTAATGATTCGCTCTTCTTGTCTCGGTTCTTGACTCATTTATCTTATAGCCATTCAGGGCTATAAGATAAATTTTACATCATCAATTATATTCCTTAGTCTCCGCCCCATCCTCTTTCTTGCTCATATGCCGGACCGTGTGTCTTGCTACTAAGATGGGTGCCAGACATCTACCAATTGTACAGTACACGAGTACGCCCAGGTCCGCCATGGCATCTCTGATAATTGGATCTTTCTCAATGTCTTGCCGGATGCCCTCCACATAGTCGATATCAACGAAATTTCCAATCATTTTTGCATATAGGCTGACCACATGGGTAGTCAACGCCTTATCCGTCTTCTCCCGAACTTGACGTTGTACGTACTCGGCATATACCTTTTCTACCGCCTCATCGGGAGCCTTGTCGATAAACTCCTCTGTGCATTTTTTGGGTAGAAGATGACCCTTGCCCCTATGCAGGGCATCTTTCAAGACCTGGTGTTTATCCATTGGTTTTTTAACGTGCTCATAGGTTGATTCTGCGGAGGTGTCAAACATTTGTGCAAGTTATGACATCTTTATTAATAGCTTTTTGTAACGAAAAAAACACAAAATGCGATCAGGGCATAAGGTGGAAGTATAGCGATTAGTAGACACACTTCCATGGTTTTTATTCTCGGGTGTCTACCGGCGGCAGTGTCCACGGACCAGTTTTAAAATATGATCTTGTTGCACGAGCCTTTTATCGTCTGCCCTGTTTAAGGCTAATTTGTTCACCTTTTGGGTGTATATTTGATGCTTCTTGTTCTGAAATAAGACCTGACTTTTGTATATATCACCGCCCTCCTCCAAGCATCGCCTATAGTCGTCAAAGGTGATGTACTTCTTCGTAACGCACTTCTTCACACCTTTCGCTTTCCTGTCACCCTCTCTTTTGCAAGGCCCTCATAGGTATAGAGTTTTGCTCTCCAGGTGATAAACTCGGTCATAATTTTTCCACTTAATTCATCCTTCATGAGGTCGACGACTTTTTTGTTCTTCCCCAGAGGAAGAGGTCTCCCATTATCTGAATTATAGGCACTCGTATCGAATCGTTTCTCAACATCCTGCGCAATGTCACGATAAAAGTCTTCTGTTCGAATGTGGTAAACGAAGCTGTCTGTGTCCATGTAACAGAGCTGCAGCTTGCTACCATACTTCGGTAACATGAAATCATAATGGAACTCGTAAATAATTAATTTTGATATATCTAGTATTGCCTGTCCTATGTATACAAGCTTGTTCATTTTGACCTCCGTCTTCCCCATTTTAACGCCTAGGAGGTGTTTACTGAACCGGCTTCCACCTTTAAAGTATGGATTCATCACAAGCTTCATATATTTTTCCTCGTTGGTGACCAGCTGAATGTTACGATGATTCCTAAAGTTCTCCATAGTTTTACCGAACACCGAGAGGTTCATGAGCTTGTAGAAATCCCTCTCAAACTCATTTTTGGCAGCAGTCCTCAACCCCGTGTTGTGATCTATGTATCCCCTAAGCCATGGCTTTTGATTAAATTGAATGACCCTATGTACTTTCTTCAGTTCAAGCCCATGCTTTATGGCTTCGTGTAGAGCTCTAATATGTACCACGTACACAGGCTTGTTTTTCAAATTTGGTACCAGTTTCTCGACTTTGTTGATCGTCATGCGTTCAGGTAAAAATGGTAACTCATTATGTTTATCATGCAACCTCTTGGGATAGTCGATATCTACCTCGAGCAAGTATCCATACTTGTTCTTTTCGACGAGTTTCGCGATTCGTTTTTCTGTAAATTCTCAAATGTTGGAGATCCATTTAAAACCATCTGTTGGTAGGTCTTGACGCATGGCCCATCCGTACAGGCTGTTCGCGTCAAGGTACTGCAGGCATGATGTCTCAACATCCGGGTTATACCGGTCTCCTATATACTTATTGTTAGCTCTCGCATACCGGTGTACCGCCTGGGTTAAACCTCCCCTGATACCTTGCTCGAACATTAATAGCATGTCAGGATCTGTGAGGAGCTCTAACCTAATCCCGGTATGCTTAAGTGCCGCCTTACATGCCAAATCGGGTGCACTGTAAAAATGCGCAGGATCAAGCTTGTAGTTTGTTAGACACACACCCCGGAACGTTTCGAAAACATCTGCCAGTACCAGGACGTCTGTCTTAAGATACACATAGTGGTAGTCCCCCATGGTAACATAATCACCCTCTGGGGTGATACGATTCCATACTTTTTTCGCATGCTCGTAATCTTCATCACTAATCCCATTCATGTTCAGCTTGCTGTAAAAGGCATCCCTTGGTGGTAACTCCAACTCTTCAAATCGTTGCCAATCATCCATGTACTCGTACGGATAGACACCCTTTCTACGCATGAATTGAAATGTATCATCCTTGTTGAAAAACCAGCGGAGATTTTTGCACTGTTCGTCAGTGAGGTTGCTTGCCAATTTATTCAGGCTGGATGGCATTAATCGGCATCTATCGATGAACCTAATCTCTATCTTTTTATAAATTTTTCCGTCACCCATACCCGCAAGAAGTACCTTGATTTTCACGTTGAAGCTTATGTATTTTTCAGTATTCTCTGCTATACAACCGATGTCCTGGGTGTTATATTTTTCACCTAATTCCCGTATGAAGAGATGGGCATCATATCCGCTTAAATTATGGAAGATTACAGGTATATGACCAGGTATCTTATATGAGGTTACAATTATTATGCGCCGCGCCTCTATATAACCCCCTATAGTGACAATGGTCCCGAACTTTACGATTATTCTCGTCCTCAAACGGCTTCATGCAGATGTGACACTCCATGGCCCCGTCATGTTTCCTTCTTAGCACCTCCGTCAGATTCAACATAGGTTGTTGTGGGTAGGTCTTATATAACCGCTTCACTTCGTCCTCCAGGTGGTTCACGAATCACGTGACACAGTCCTTACCTCTGTAGACTGTTAGTGGGTCCGGTACATCCCCATAGGCAAATGTACTGTATGTACACCATCCAGATTCCTGTTCAACTTTTTCGTCTTTATCCCCCTTGCATCTTCTACTGAGACGAGTAGGCTTTCAAAGTCCGCGTATATAGCAAAAGGTACCTTGAATTGTTGAAGACCATCCTTATATTGTAACCATTTTTCAGACTCTCTTGGCATCGTGATTTTAACCGTTTAAATCATCTTCATTCACTGGGTTAATGACGGCCTTTTTCGAGGCTATCCACTTGGGTAGTTCTATGTACGAGGACCCTCTTGTTATTTGTAGCTTATGAAAGTCTACATCAAGGTGTAGGATTCGACTAATGGTGAATCCACTCTGGGGTAGCACCGGATGTTCCACGTGTGTCTTGATATTAGCAAACATCCTATCAAGCACAGTAGTAGTAGGGAGTGATTATAATCTGGTTTTCGCTCCTTTCACACCTTTACCCCCAAAAACCCCGCTTTCACCATTTCCACCACCACCTCCACCCAAAATAGAAAAATCATATGACGTCATCAACACATAATCATATTCATATGCTAATAACCAACACATAATAATATTAAATGCTAATAACCAACACATAATAATATATAATAGTATATACTCATATTACTTAAAATATGAGTAAGGGAAATTCCCTTACTCAAAAAATATGACCGCGCCAGAAAAATTGTTGATTGAAATCAAAAAATATATATAATAAAGATGTCTATTTATGATCATCTAATAACGCCTGATCGAATAGTCCGTACTGATTCATGGACACTAATGTTCGTACCCGATCATTTAAAGACACAGGAAATGTGTACTGCGTAGTTCGTGAACATCCCTGGACATCAATGTTAGTACCCGATAATTTCAAGACACGGGAAATGTGAGAATATCCTAAGATCATCGAATATATTCCGGATCGTTCAGAGCCATGGTTACAAGAAATAAAGCATGACGATTGAGTATTGCGATGAATGTGAAATGGTCCTTGACGAATACGATAAATGTAAATGTGGACAGAGGTTAATTGTGTGTGGAAAAATGCTGTGTTGGCAGCACTATATAATGTATATCACCTACAACGGTGGGTGGTGTAATTGTGAAAAATCCTTGGTTGGGCCCTAGTTATTAAAATAAAGGATGTTCAAATTTTATAACGACTCCGTAGAGACAAGGGATTTTTACAGTGAACCAAGAGTACTAAGCATTGACGAGGTTCAAATTGAAAACATCGTACTAAGTGATCCCATCCAAACCAACAAAGGCAAAGATGCTCGATATGTTATAGGCTATAAAAATGACAGCAGGATATCATCGCTATTAATTCGAACACCGAGAGGTCTATATAGACATGGTGCCTCGCGCTATATTGATGGCCCGTCACTTACCATGTCATTCGATATATAAAACCATCAAGAATGGTTGGATAAATATCAGATTATCCTAGCCAGGATCGAGAAACTATATGGTAGTGAATTCACAGCCTCGCCACTAAAGAATGATAGGTATCTGAAAGCAAAAGTCAAGGAATGGATTGGGGAGGTAACGACCGATTTCTATTATGCTATAGTACCAGGGAAGCAACCGTGTAAATGTACGGCTATCATCAAGCTATCCAGGTCGTACTCGAAGAGTGCAAATACAAGCCGGTACCTGTAACCATAAGGATACGACATCTTATTGATTCAGATAACGATAAGGAACCGTTCGTTGTCGCATAATAAAACAATGAACGATTTGAAAAGAGAAGCGAGAGAATTAGGGATAAGTGGATACTCCATCATGAAGAAGGCTGAAATTATGAAGGCAATTAACAAGATAAAATATATAGATACTGCAACGCAGACCGATGGTCCTTATTGGAAGCCATGCTCAGATATTGCATCAATGAAGATCCTAGAGGAGAACATCAGAGGCTTGGAAGCGAAACAAAAGCGAACTGTTATATATGATGTTGATTTTATGATTGATGCAAATACTGGTGAAGTGCTTGGTATTGTCTAATGTTTTATACAAAACATTAGATTATGAATACACCGGCGGTGCCTCTAAATACCGCTGACATACTGCGCAGATTGAAGTTTTTTGAGCAGTTCATCTTTCGCCTCCTCACGCCTTTTCGCGACAAGTGCTTGTCTCTCCCGTTCATTAAGCGACTCCACGATTTTACGTGTTCGTTGCCTGGCTTGCTCCTTCAGCAGCATGTACTTCTGTTTCTCCTGCATGATTAAGCTAAACTCGTGGTCGCTAATAACACCATTCTCCACAGCTTTAGAGATTTGGCCAACGATAGAGTTCAATTTGGTTTCCGCCAGTAATCTGATGCTCTCATGCTTCTTACTCTTAAAACCTAGCCTCTTTCCGGCGTTCCGTAGACCGGCTTGTCCCAATCCCATAGCTATGGTGATGCCTCCCATAGCCAAGGCGAGTGGTACACCGATACCCGAGAGCATGCTACCAATACCAACGCCTGAAGTTATCACACTTACCGCTAACAGCCCGTGATCCATGTATCTAACCCGCGTATCATGCATTTTAAACTTTTTGGCGAGCCTGTCACGTTATTTAATATCAGCCCGCAGGTATTGTTCCACTTCTTCGATTTTCTTCAGTCTATAGACTTGTGAATTATCCTCCTCCGTACCCTCCATAGGTGCAGAAGGTAAGCTCGGATATAATTTCATAATATCTGTCATATTTATTCTATGAGCAAGTGCATGGTAATTCCTACAAATGATACGTTCTTATCGTGGTGATACTCGTCTGTCAGCATAAACTCGAGACGATGCGTTGAGCTTTTAAGAGGAAGGTAAACGAGTTATTAAAAGTCCAAGTTAACATGTATCCCCATGCGTTATCTTTTGTTGGAAGTACGGCTAAAATTTTTGATTTTCTACCATCCAGCAGGCAGTCATACTCATCTAACTGGGGGCAAACAAGCCTCAGTCGCCGCTGATATACATCATTTTTGTAGAATGAATCGTAATCACCCTTCATATAATATTTTTTACTAGGATCGTAGGGTAGACCCAAGAGCTCTTGCAGTTGTCGATAAATCACCACCGTGTACCCGTCATTGACACGGAGCCTGCATAGTCCATTTTTAAGCACAAAAAGCTGTACTTTGCCCTGTGACTGGGTATTGACGATGGCCACGATATCTTCAATCTTATATAGGCCGTTCATGATTTCAATTCTAGTAACCGTCTGAACAGGTCCTACCTTACGGATAGTAAACCCGTTATTGCTGTAGAGGTTCAACCAAGTAGGTCGAATGCTGATGGATTTCAGGGCTATCCTCGTATCCTGCCCTAGGTAGTCCTCAAAAATCGTAGGTTTCTCTATATCTGTGACATACAGTTGTCTCATGTTTCTTTTAAAGAAACAATGAATATTTACTCGTACAACCCACTGTCAAAGTATGCCCCTAATCATGGGCGATATCTCGAGAGACTCAAGGGCTCAGACCTTACCCAGCAGGACATCGTAATAGACGCAAAAGGCTCGTCATTTAAAGTAAGGTTCCTCGATATTTTCGTATTCTATGTGTTCCATAGTAACCCTCCGGTTGATGAATGGAGGACTCATCCATTTAGCATTTGGTCGACGCAGCTAAATTTTGCGGTATTTTGCGCTACATCGGCTTGTGGTATATCAATGCAGCACTTTAATTCTCCTTTACCGCTCGTGCGCGCCGTTTACCGATTCCATATATACTTCCAAATTCGAAAAATACTGGGGAAGCTGGAAGTACCTTTACCAGGCTCTTCCCGCTTTAATATTTTGCATAACCCCTTTAATAATCAAAAGCTCCATGCATTGGCCCGTGAATTTGGTGTATCTCCAAATGAGCAAGAATGGAAATATCAGACCATTTTTAGTTTCTGGCAAGCCAAACGTAAAGATTTTCCTGGTGCAGGATCTAGTTACTTTAATGAAGGATCATGGAGTAGGTGGATAATCGAGAAATCACAGGGTTATACCCGTATTGGTATTGAAAAGTTATCCCAAAGCGTTAGATATTACGCGTATTTGATTTTGGAGAGCCAAGCTAACGCGCGATTAGGAATTATTGGAAATGATAGCTCATCTATTGATGCTCAACGACTCTACTTGACTACCTTTGAGCAGCTGGTAATTAGACCTACAAATACAGGTAGAGAGATTAGTGAATTCGAGAACGTACTCAGATATGCACGAAGCAAGGTCGACTATAGTGTTGCCCATGGGGTTTACATGATCCCCTCAAATATGAACCTGAGGATAGGAAATGTCGACAATTTCAACAACAAAATTCTTATTAGTCAGGACCATTTTAAGATTGGTATCAATCCAAATATTAATGCTCCTCATGCTGTTGTATCAAGGAAGCACCAACGTCAGCCTTCCCAGGTTCATCCTATCGTCACCAATAGCTCACGAGGATACCAAGGCCATTATTATCACGATGGGAGTAGGATTGATCCTCACTTATATATGGTTGAAGAGATAGATGTAATAGTTGCCTGATAAGCCACTGGCTTACCAGAATAATCTACAATCTCTTCCCACTCCTTCTGTTACCTATATAGGCAACGACGATACCTACAGCTCCCGCGATGGCCATGTATAGATTTCTCGCTACAAATTCCACAACCTTGGCGGCTACCCTGAAAAAAAATGACACCACGCTGCCAATAATGCCCGGCAAAGCAGCCCCAGCCTTACCTGCCAAATATTTAAGAAACCGTCCTAATCTCTCCAGCTGCTTTTGAACAAACCCTTTGCTACCACTACCTCCTCCAGCTCCTGCTGCTGCCCCACCACCCGTGAGCGCCAGGACCAGGTTTGATATCAGTAAACCCACGGCTGAGACAATGCTGGCAATCGTTATACCCTGCTCTTTGAAGAGAATGGTCAATTTCTCACGTAAGGATAAATCATCTCCAGCGATTTTTATTAATGTATCTTTAATCGCTTTGAGCTGGGTATTGATTCTAGAGAGACCATTTTCTTCTATTGCCTCCTTTCGATCATTCTTTAGCTTTTCACGATCTTCCTTGGCCTTATCGAGGTCCTTATCCCAGATATTTTGCTGCTCCTCTGATACGTCGGACCCAGCCTTCTTCGCCTCAAGCCTGTTGATCTTGTCATCTGCCTTGGAAAGCTCGCCATCGTAGTAGATCATCTTACTTTTCACGTTATTCAAGTCGTCCTGGAGCGTTCTAACATAGAAATGAAGCTTTCTTTTTTCATGCTCCGTGATATCAATGCTAAAGGAGGTATCCTCCATTAAGCTCTTCGTTTCATCAAGCACGTTCTCGAGTAGCGGCAACATTTCGATGTCACCCGTGTTATTCGCGACGGTATCAATATTATCCATGAGATTTTGGGCTGCTGCTTTACTGCCCTTGTTGGGTGTAACATAATTGGCAAAACCCAAGGCACGCATGCGATTCATCCCCAACCTTCTCCGTATCTCAACAACACTCCTTAGCTCACCATTCTTTATCGTGAGCTCTACACCATCATAGGTAAGTTGATTATATATTGTAAAGTCATCATAATGTCTCGCGAGTGGTTGTCCTAGCTCCCCACTTAGGAGATCATAAAGATCGTTTATTTTCGATTTGACCAACTCTCCCCTTGCGTAAGTTGTGATATCTCCACTAGACGATTGACCCTGCTCTCCTGGTGTTGGAGTGGACCCAGGAATATCCTCGGGTCGAAGGATCTCACTCTCGCTACTAAACTCCTCAGGCTCGTCTTCTATATCTCGTTCTAGCGTAAAATCTTCAAATCCTGGATTATCCATAGTTTATTTCAACTCCAAAATACTATAAATAAATGAGAAGGAAGACTAAACCCTTATCAGGAAATCAAAACTATGCTAGCTGTCAAAGGCAAGAGGCAGAGAGTCAATGTCTCTCACGTACCATCAACGATTAATCAGAACGAGGACCTTTACGTGCAGATCCCAAACATGCGTGAGAATGAGGTCATTTTTCCAGGGAGTATCAGGCTCCTTTTTGACATGGAGTTGACTGGAACTAATAGCAAACGAACCATTGTCAGCAATATTGGCAAAGCCTTGGTGAGTGACCTACGTAACACTTTGAATGGGAACGAGGTGCAGCACATCGCTGACTATAATGTATTCAGTGTCTATCGTGATCTATGGATTTCCAAGTTCAATAGGGAAAACAACCTAATTCTAGAAGGAATCAACCCTAACGACGGGACCATAAGAGCTCTTCAGGTAAAAGCGTCTGATCATATAGGGACAAACGAAGAGAAGGCCATAGCTGCAGCGTACGGAAACATCTTTTGTATCCCTATCGGAAAAATGTTCGAATTAACTACGAATCTCCCGCTATATCAACATGGACTTCATGACAGATTGATATTCATTCTTCATTTTGCGGCATACAGTGACGTTATCAAAGATGCAGGTACCCCAGCATCCGGAAGCGCGGCGGCAAAGGCTGCAGATTCTTCTTACAAAATCTCAAATATATGCGTCGAGTTTGATAAGGTTGTCAATGAGGATCTGGCAAGCGCTATGATGTCACGATACAGCCGTCTCGCGTTGCCTTATGAACGAATATTGAGGAGTAAAGTGGTTACCCTAAAGAAACAGGATACATCCTACAATCTCCAAGTCGATACGCCTGCCAAATCCTTGGTAGGCATATTATTATTATTCGTTGATCCTGGAATATCCAAAGCTTATGCTTGTAACAATGAACAATTCTATAACCCCGAAATCGAGAAAATCTCTATCACATGTGAAGGTAGCCCCAATGAATTGTATAGCCACGCGATGCTACCCAAAGATCACTTGCAGCAGATCGTTGAATTATTCGGGTGCCACGATTCCGAGGTGACGATTGATCAATTTTTCACCGAGCGCTATGCGCTATTCATTGATTTCAGGGCAACACCTGATCGGGACCTCCATGGTTCTGGCAGACCTTTGAAAAGGCTTAGTGATGGCATCACTTTGCATATGACCAAGAAGGCGTATGGAACTGGGGATATACGCTGTCATGTGTACTTACTCCAGGACGCTCAGTTGAGTATTCTGGATGGGAGATTTCACTCTGTAGAATATTAGAAATAAACAATGGCCACTTTAGCAGTAATGGCAGGAGGAGCGTTGATTATTGCGCTCGCATTCTAAGGAAGTAATTTCCTCTTCAGCAAACTCTCGGGCCACGGAGAGGAGGAACGGAAAAGACACGATTTAGCGGTCGAGAAATTACAAGCTGCTCAGGCGCAGTGGGTGCGGGATCGTCAAGCGAAGATCGATTGGTACAACAAGAGACGGGATGAAGAGCGTGCTGCGGTCGGAGTTTGAAAGAGTTAGACGAAGGCATGCGAGATTATTATATCGCGACGATCGAGAAGGCCCCTATGTTATCCGACTACTATATACCCAGCAAACAGCAACAAGACGATTAGCTGACGTTTATCGTAGGGTCCTTGGCTCTGCTGGGTTTCGCGGTGTACAGATATATGAAGGTCGCTTTTGACATGTATAATAAATATGACAAAAATAAAGCATGCTGTTTCGGCCGAAGAAGCCGAAAAGCTAAGCCATATACTACACTCCGGAACATCTCTGGACTGGACGGAAAGCCATTAAACTACTCGCTGAACACTCTGGCCTTTCTAAAAAGAAAGTTATTCACTGGTTATCCAGACAGCTGCTATGGCTCAGGTATATCAAAGGCCCGAAAAAGATCAATTACCCGCATTTCGCTATTACAAAACCGAATCAAATTCACCAATTCGACCTCTTGTACATGCCCCATGACAAGCTGTATGGTAATACATACAAGTATATCCTCACAGGCATCGATGTTGCATCGCGCTTCAAGGTGGCTTGGCCGTTACGTAGCAAGAGGGCCAGTGAAGTTGCCGACATGCTGAGGGATATTTACAAAGCCGGACCTTTGCGTTATCCGAGTATATTCCAATGTGATAATGGTAGTGAGTTTAAATTGGACGTGACAAAGTTGTTGGAAAGCAAAGGTGTTGAGATCAAGCGTGCTACTACTAAGTATCACCATACTTTCACGGCTTTTGTTGAAAGCTACAACAAGGTACTCGCCGAGAGACTCTTCAAGCCCCAAGATGCGCAGGAGCTTGCTTCTGACAAAACCAGTACCACCTGGGTCAAGCGCCTGTACACCATTGTAAAACCCATGAGCAACACCAAAACTACCATGATTTCCCTCCTTTCCTTTTCAAAAGCGATCAAGCTTTATGACGTACCACTCGCGAAAAGCGAGGAATATCCCGAGGAAAAGCCTTTGCCTGGTGAGGAACATGGTTATGCCAAAGACGTGCAACGGATGCTTGGTGGAGCAAGAAAACGTACAGGCTCGATTACTTGACAAATGGCTCCTCACGTAGTTTCGTATCAGAGGAATTGATGCTAGTACCTGAGAATATTGAGATACCCCCAATCATGTGAAAGAATGGTAAATTTTTGTGGCTTGACCACTTCAATCATATTTTTAAAATATGTTTATTCAAAAGCTTGTTAAGGTGCTTGCCCCACATGTAGAAATTATATATGACGATTGTGAGGCTTCATGGTTTAAAAGAAGCCATGTTGGTAAATATTTTGGGATTTGTGATATAAGATCATCAGCGAGAAACATTGAATGCCTAGCCAGATATGAGCTTTGCCGATCATCCTTATTCTTATCAGGTATGCGAGGAGACGGAAAAGAAATGAGCACGATATATTCATTTCCGCTGGGGATTTTAGGAGAATCTTGGTGCGATGCAAGAGCTTGGATGCTATTAAAATTGCAGAGCGCTGTGGCATAGAAATTCAAAACGTAAAGCTTTTGTCAAAAGAGGAAGGCACCCTTAAAGCTATCAGCACCGCTTTTGAGATGAAGATATGGTGACCCAATATCATATTGATGGGTATAGGATCGACTTGTACTTCCCAAGGTACAAATTGGCTATCGAATATGATGAATTTGGACATGTTGAGAGAGATATAGGGCATGAAGTAAAAAGACAAAAACATATTGAGCAAGTCCTTGGATGCACATTTATACGATATAATCCCGATTCCCACGACTTCTCCATTTTTCACATCATTAACAAAATTTATCGTTATATTTCCCACTTCCAGCACTAGGGAGTAGGGATGAAGAAATAGTTCTAGTATGTTTATCAACATGCTAGATTTTTTCATCGATTTCTTCCTATCCGCGTAGGGTGTTATACAATATAAGTAAGTGATGTAATCTTTCAATGCGCGTGTTAAAATAAAGCGGAAGCGTTGTTTTTTTGCTGTCAAAAAATTTGAAGCTTTTTGGTAAATTTAATAAAGTTAAAAATTTGTTTTGACTTTTGTTTGTTTTCGTTTTAATTGTTTCCTGTGAGTTTTCGAAATTCTTTCCAGCAGATTCTGTGGCTACTATTGCCGGTATTTTTACGTAAAAATACTGCTTTGTTGGTCTTCTGTTTCGTGGAACAAATGCTATAAGGTCATCTCCGAAATCGTTAGCGCTAAGACCTACCTTACAACGCGCACCCCCTTAATTTAAGACATTTTCGCACACTCTTTGTGAGTTGTACGACTCAGTGTATTGCATATCTTTCAGAATACTACTAAAAGCATAATTTTGTATTGGCGCTCTTTAGTTTTATCATTCTGTGAAATAGGTGGTACAATTTTGATACGCGTGATTGTTTCCGTTAGTTTCGCGTAATCCAATTTTCTCGCACATTTTGAAAAGTAATATTCCACGCACATCAAATACTCGCGCAGCCTTTTCGCAACGAATTGTTCTGCGGAGCGTTCATTTCATTACCTCGTCCCCAAGGTTTTTCTATGCTTATAATATTCAGTTTTAATATGATATTCAGTTTTGAAGTATTTCCGGAAGATGTTGGCCCCGGGAAACCAGAAGCGTTAGGGACAAAGTATTGGATAAAAATTAAACATTTTGGTTGCCAACCTTTTTTTAATTTCTAGTATTAAACTAAGTTTCTTGGGTGAAAAACCTTGTTTCTTGACATCTCTGAATATTTCTATTTGAATTATATCTAGTAGCCATAAACTGAATATACATTTGCAGGGCATCTTGATCGAAAAACCTGTTTTTTTGAGCGAGATACCAAGTTTCTCACGAGAAGCTTGGAAACTCGATTTTTCGATCGATAAACCGGGTTTCTCGGAGGTACCGTTGATATACAAGGTATATCGAATAAATGTGAATAGGGCTTGCCATAAGATACACCTTTGAAATTATTAAAGATGTTGTAGCCAATTTTAAACACGACAGCAAAAAAAATTTTTTTTACAGCTGTGATTCCGAAAATGTTTTCTTCAAAAACAAAAGACCATCAGTTATCCTCGGATTTGAGTTTGCGAACTATGTACTTGCACACATAACAGGCTCAGTTGTTAGTATCGCAAATGTATCTTCAGGTGCAAATTTTTCAGTAAAATCACTAAATATCTTGCAGGAAATGTTTTTGAAACTCTTTACAGACGTATACGTAGATCGAAACAAAGTCGTAGTATCTTGAATCTACAGAGCATAGATCTACTTATTGCTGGTAAATCAACTGACCAGGAACGCGATACTGAAATTAACACAATATTTGGCATTAAAGATTGAGGCTGCTTGTGAACAGTAACATCACAAAGTGGAATCCCATTTCCGCCAAGAGTCTAGCACCATCCCTAGAATTATTGACAGTTAAAAAATGGTATCATCTATATTATAATGCCCGTATACGTCTGTCCGTCCGTCCGTCTGTCTGTCACGCAAAATGGTAGCTTAGCTGCGACGGGCGAACCCGTGGATTTTCCACGGGCTAACGACTATATATATATATAAACTAACAATGTAAACACCGCTATCATACAGTAGAGACTCCAATCGCATACCATAACATATATACTATATATAGAATATGATGTAATGGTAAACAAAGATGATACATGAGAACAGACGATAGACTACTGCAAGAAGAAGAAATGGCGGACAGCTTATAGAGTGGTTTCTCAGGTTGTATTAGTTTTTGTTTTTGTTGTTTCCCCTTCTGTATTAAAATATCTGAATAAAACAAGCCTCCACTGTTTCTCCCATTTAATTATGGGTCGCCAATGTGCCCCTCATTCCTGGGGAGACATGTTCTTTGATGTTCGAATAAATTTTTCTTTTTTCGTACTTCTGTCTGCTTTTCGCTCCAAAGTGAAAAGTGTTTTACTTGAAACCTCCTTCAAAACGTAGTGAAAAATAAGTGATAATGCTCTGTGAATTCCCACCAAGACATTGTGAGTATTACTAACTATCTAATGCGCATGTAATAGAACCCTACTGTAATCCTAAGGTGTGGGAATTTGCTGTGTTTTTGTTCTTCCTGTTTGTTTTGGTAGGTATATATGGCTGAGTATCCTCAATCACCTGGACGATGTGCCAGGGCTGAAGATTTGTCACAATCATCATGTTCGGTGAGAATTTTTAGTGCATATATCGAATCATGAAATGAAATCAATGACTTTACTACAAACCCGGTAAACTGATGGTATAGTAAATATGCTTTGTTAGTTCCATATTAGCTAAACCATTTCTTATTTCACAGTTTCAGGAAACTACAGCTTCTGCTGAAAGTTCATCTAAGAATAATCAAGGTATAGCATATATATGTTTTGTTATTTTTTGCTGAAGATATCCTCCTCGGGCCTGATGATGAGAGAAACGTCGCCAAACGTAAACATTTGGGTCCATGACATGATAAACCTTTTTTTTTTTTTGGGGGGGGGGGTGTGAAGCTTGTCTATATTATTATGCCCTTATACGTCTGTCCGTCCGTCCGTCCATCTGTGTGTCACGCAAAATGGTAGCTTAGCTGCGACGGGCTAACGACTAGTATCTCATGAATAATGCAAGAATTTTATGCAATTACAACAAATTAAAAAATGCTTCAACTGAAGAAGTTAGTCAAGAAATTTTAAATTTACTGGAACATCTTATCATGTTGTATATTCGTGTTCGTGTGTATTCAATTGTAAAAGACAAATGTCAGCGGCACAATGATAAATCAAAGATTAAAAAATCACATCGTTGGGAACTGAAGTAAAAAAAAGCCGTAACGGCACACGAATATTTCGGAACGAAAACAAATACGATTATTTTCTAAATCACTTTGCTCAACCGAAAATAACCTTATTTATTTTCTAAACTCCATGTTCCATCCTCCGGGCACCCTAGTTTCAGTCTTATAGTTATAACACGTGCAACAACCTCCACCCTTCTCACAAATCGATTAACCATCACAGCTGAAACAAGTTAAGGAGAAAGCCCAAGCACCCACCCACCCCCTAAAAAGTTGTAAAAAATGATAAGGTAATTGCCTTACTTTAAGCTTAGAAATATGCCGCTTCTATATGGTTTCTTTTCGGAAAATAGGTATATGAAACCAACCTCATTTGGCTGCGAGGTACCGGAGAGTTTTTATCCTGGAAAAGGCAAATCTCTAAGTAAAGCTTGCACTTAAATCAGTAGAAAAAAGGCGAATACCTTCTGATTGCTTGTTGTTTATTTTATATTATGTACATATATTTTTTTTAACGACGTAAAAAATTGTAACGATTCTGAAAAAGTCTAGAAAAACCGATATTACTGTGTAATAAAGATTGATGAACGATGAAAATAATGCTGACTGTTAGCTGAGTCAAAGTTGTAGCTTAGTAGAGAAGCCACGGAGGCATATTGCTAAGCAGGAGGATGAGTTAAAAATTCAATATCGTTAACACTGACCTTAGTAGAGAAGCCAATGGGTATATTGCTAACGACAATTAGGCCAGATAAGCTTTACAGTTGTATTTTTACACTTTATTTACGAACTTGTACAACTCTGATAACTAAGACGACTACACCATCTACTACACTACTAATACCGCGTTATTCTTGTCCCGCATGAAGTTTAGAAAATAAATAAGGTTATTTTCGGTTGAGCAAAGCGAATTAGAAAATAATGGAAAGAAAATTAAGTATTCTTGTATGGAACTTACAGAAAATGATTTCATACACATTTAGTTAATTGTGTGCTGCAAAGTACTTACTACCTTAATGTTTATTAATAATGCTGGATAAATATTTGCGCATTGGGACTCAAAAAATTTATGTGGGACTTGTTTGCGAATACTGGCCTACAAAATATTACGGTACACAATTTTCTAATCATACTCATCATCAGAACCATAAAAACAGAGTAAGGTGAAGCCAGTAATAATGTTTTCTAAGATGTGTGGCTATAAAGATAAGCGTTTTTTGTGTCTTCTTCTTTCATTTGCTGATGTTGATGCCTCGGCGCCTTAATCATTTTCTTCATTACGGTAGACCCTCGATATAACGAACCCTCGATATAAAGAACACCTCGATGATTTTGCCTAAAGAAACCCTTATAAATTCCCTCTATATTCATCGTTACCTCGATATAACGAACCCTCGATTTAATGAACCAAATTTTCCGTTCCCTGAACCAATAAAACCGCTATATAACGACCGCTATATATACTCAAAGTATTACATGCTACAAAATACGACAAAAAAACCCAAAACACAGGCAATGTTTTCAATATTTTTACACCACGTAGATAGCACTTTACGTACAGAATAAAGAAAACGCAATATAATGTCATCCAAATTGGGTGATTCGAACCATAATAATCGACGTTCAAATCTAAACACTGAGTGTAAACAAAACGCAAAAATTGGATTTTAAGGCTCGCATTGGACTTTCAAGTTTTCACCCACTTTTGGCGACCATATGTCATTATGAACATGATGTCCTTTTATATTTGTCTTAAGTGACATTTCGACTGTCATAATAATAGGCAATTCTTCCTGCAAAACAGTTTGGTAAATCAAATTTAGAGTTATTTTTGGAAAAAATAACGCCTGTCTACACAACAACCAACCAAATGATTTTATGATAGAAGTCTTTGCATTGCTTTTTGTAAACAAACACGAACATATTTTATTCCAATATCGTGTGATTCTCAACCTTATTTAATTCTACATATATTTGACGGTGTTCTATAGTGAAATAAAGATCAAAAGTGATTTTCATCCAAGTTCTTCTAATGGACAAAAATTTCCATTAGAAGAACTTGGAAACTTCCATTTTTTCTGATCCCTCGATGTAACGAACCCTCGATATAACGAACTTTTTTCCATTCCCCTTGAGGGTTCGTTATATTAAGAGTCTACTGTATTTCTTTTTTATACGACATGACATAGACTCAACATTAATTTTGGCACATGCTTCCTTGTCAATGCAACTGCCAGCTATTGGTCTGAATATCGTGTTATCATTGTATCCAAAATCTCTTACAGTAGTATTGTCTTTTCTATGCACCATTGATCGTTGTCTTCCGAAATAATTTTCCAGCGGATCTTGGCAAAAGCGCTCTGTTAAAACATATAAGCTTGATCTATTGTGATTTTAACACCTTCATATGTTTGCCATGGGATAAACATGTTAGATTTAGCACTATCAGTGAAATTTCCAGGTCCTGTGGCAATGTAGTCCTTCCAATTAGAAAAAAATATTTTAGAAATGTTTCAAGTAGTCATGAAAAGCGCTCGTTATCTGTTGATTCGAATAGTTTCAGAAATGGTTTTGCTTTAGTGGTGCCTTTTTTGTATCTCTGATGTTTAAACAATAAAAGAACTTGTTCATAATCATACAAAACGTAGCAGTAGCTACTGCTTCTGGTGGTCCATATGTTTGGAGTTCATAAAAAAACTGAATCACTTAACACCTGCGCAGCTAGTGGACATTCATCACAGAAGAGAGTGCGAGTTTGGTATGATTTCGGAAACAAGGTGGAGACCACAGCCCAAATCATAAAAAAAAGTTGTGATTCCATGTCAGATTTACCATTGTTTCACATACCTCTTGTGCACCTTCCAGCCATTGAATTAGCTAAGCAGTTTCTGGGAATTTTGCAAAGTTGGCAAGGAAGAATTTTAAGGGGTTAACAATACTAGCATGTGTGATGTGATTCTTGAAGGGATGCCAAATTAAGTTTAATATTACCTAAGTCCACATATCAAATCAAGTCACCGGTGTGCTTATCCCAATCTCTTATATTTTTGTTTTATCCATTAATACAATACCATATCGTTCTGTGTCTAAAAAATTCTCCACTATTTTTTTTTCATTCTAAAATGACATCTATAATAAATTCTTGCTGTGGTCGCATATAGTTTTTATAGTCCCTTCATCGGCGACGACTAGGCAAAACAAGGAAACCAGCCTTTGTTTTCTCGTCATAACGAATTTCATCATAAAACAAAGGCGATTTTGCGGCCAAACCCAAACGATATTGGACAATCATAGGATGTTATCTAACAGCTGTTTTTGATGAAGAAATATATTTTGCTCACACCAAAAGAATTGCAGAAATATTTATCATATATTTGCTCGAATTATCATCAACAGGTACTCCCTTTTATCTTCATCTTTAATTTTTCAACTCTGAACTGCTTCAATTTTATAACTTTAAAGTTTCAGTTTTATTCGATCAGGAGATGTTAAGGAAACAGGAGCTTTATCATGAGCCGGGGTGGAAAAATTGTCTTTTTTTCTGAATTCAGCTTTCAAACACATTCACATTTGTCTTTAGTGTTAATTAACAAATAGTTGAAAAGTGGTCGATGCCAATTTGTCTAAGAAAGAGGATTTGGTAATATGTCTATTGCTGGGTTAAATTTTTATAGGTGCAGTATGTTCAATGCAACTACCAGAAAATTAGCTTGGCAAACCAAGAAACCTGAAATGTATTTAATTAAATTAGAAATTGTGATATTTTTAACTGAGTGGTCATAGATATTATAAATTTAATGTTGTTTAGGAGGACTCCATAGTAACACACGGACATGAGGACTTGTATTAACATAAATCTCGTACTTTGGTACCATATTAATATTATCATTGCAATAAAATTAAACACTATTATATTCTCTGAATAATTATATCGCCACTTACCAAGTCTAAGATTTTAAATACGGGAAGAAAATTCAGAAAATGATTGATAACATTCAAAGTATTTAGGGGTTTTAATTTCTGGAGGTGGATGTTGAGCTCTCTTTAATAAAGTTGACTGTGATGATTCCTTTAGCTTGTTATGGTCGAAGAAAAAAAATACTTTTGATGGGCAAATTGAGGCAAGGCAATTCACCAGGATTCAATGTAACTCTGGTCTCATGACGATAATATTGATTTTCATTAAAGTGCCGTTGACAAATAAAGATTCTTTTATTTGTTATTCTGTCACGAAGTGCTTTATCAACCACACGATCTTTGGTGACAATAGCTATGAATTTTTTCCTCTACTGGAAATGGGACGTATTATCACTCGTTGGAACTTTAAAAATAGTTATATTCCCTTGTACCTATAGCTCTTCGTGAGACAGCCAAATATACTGAACAATTATCTTACAAAAAGCTTTTAGAAGATAGAAAGGACAAACAGAAACCTGTAAACCTAGCACTGAACACACCACTTTCAAAATCAAATTGTCCTCTGTGGTTCTGCTTTACACGTTCCTTTGTCGGCATGTCGAGGCCGCAAACACCTCGGACTGGTTTTTCAAAAAAATCAGATGTTGTGATTGGTTACTACACGCGGGCGATCAAAACAAAGTCGGTAAAAATGTTTCACATTTGATATTTAGTGCAGCCGTGACAGGATGAAAAGTCAAACACAACATAAAAACAACATGTTAAACGAGAGCATTAAATAATAAAAAACCAACTCAAAATGGCTTAACAATCAAACTGTGCCCCATTTCCTGAGAATCTAAAAAAAGGTAATTAATTTGTATTCACAATGTGGTGTTTTTTACCTGATAAAATTAGCATAAAATAATTTTGTATTGGCTATGCTTTTTAAGTTTCAAAATTTAAGCATTCTGAAAGAAGATAATATTTAAAAAAAAAAAAAAAGAAATCTGGCCAAACAGTAACAAATAGGTAAACTAGCTTTTTGTAAAATAAATATTTTAACTTGATGTACATACTAAGAAAATTAAACAAAAATGCACTAGGTATTCTACTTTTTATATATAATACATTATTAATTAAATTAGGCCTGGGACATTGCATTCCATGAACTATTATGCATAGTATGCAAAGGGTTAATCAGGTGGATATGAAAAAAATCTGCTGGGTTGATTTACCTTATTCCCACTCAAAATCGCCATCGCTATGAAACAAAAAAAATTGGATGGAAAACAGTTTCGCGAGTCGAAAATTTTCTGTAATTTAGAATATGGTTTAGCTAAAAACTTTCGCGGCCAAAAGGCTAAAAAGTTTTTTCTGCGGAAGTTTCTGCCCATAAAGTAAGTCACTGTAAGTTTGCTTTAGCTCGTAATTCCACCATAGTTCACGACTTTCCTAAGAAATTAATGTTTAATTTCGTAAACAATAAAAGTAAAAACGGCTAAGCACTTTTAAATGAAATTTCAACAATTAAATACACACTAATATATACAGCAATCATGTATTCAATATATATTCAATTTAACTTTTCTTAATCATACTTTGTGTTTTTACTTCGCGCCGACAAATGTCACCACAAATGAACGATATTTGAGGAATTAATTTGCGCTTCCTGTGTTGTCGCTTACTGTATAGTTTTCACGGGTTTCAGTTTTTGCAGAAATTAGTACAAAAATAACATTGTTTTTTTTAATACCAGGCAGTAAAATATTTAAAAAATAAATAATTAAATTAAAATAATTTAGTGGAAATATAATCACCAAAAATTTCTAAAATTTGAAATAAATAAAATGGGAACATTTGATACATACTTACAATGTCAACTTTGTCGTTTCAACATTCAGAAGTGCGGGGGGGGGGGGGGGGATATCACACTAGAACAAAACATGCTTAGTATAAAATCAAAGCATGCTTGAAGCAAGTTGCCGATAACGTCAAAGGGAGAGTTGTAAACAAAATTAAAAACGAAACTTAAGCCTCACCTCCACTTGAGCGTACAAGTGGTGCGACCGAGCGATCTATTGGTTTGCAAATGAGGTATTGCGCAATAGTGATTCGCAGTCTTGCCGAAGCGACGAAACTTTCAAACGACAAAAGTAGGATTGGATTCTTCTTTTGTCGCATGGTAGTTTGTCGCTGAGTTTTCGCCAATAAAATTGCACAAAAACGTAAAAAAACAATAAGAAAATTTTTGTTTGCAAGGATAGAAATAAAGATATCTTTATTATCAAGATGATCTATTAATCTTAATGGATATGCATTTGAAGTTTACAAACAAAAGAAACAACTACAACTTGGAGTTGGATCACTTGCAGAAGAAGCACAGC
This sequence comes from Hydractinia symbiolongicarpus, assembly GCF_029227915.1. Classification (NCBI taxonomy): domain Eukaryota; kingdom Metazoa; phylum Cnidaria; class Hydrozoa; order Anthoathecata; family Hydractiniidae; genus Hydractinia; species Hydractinia symbiolongicarpus. The sequence continues at coordinate 13,017,487 of NC_079888.1, forward strand.
TCGAAATTCATACAGCTAGAGTTGAAGAGGAAATGGAATTACATCCTACTGCTGAAGAGAACATGGAAGTGGAGATAAAAATTGATGATGAACTTCTAATATATGAAGTGAGAAATTACAGGTGTCTCTGGGACACAAGCACTACAGCTTTCGAAGACAACAACAAGAAATAGGAAGCCTGAAAAACGATGGCATCAAAATTAGAATATGATGGTAAGAGTTTCCTGTTTTTTCATGATATTTTCCAGCTTTTTTTTATCAATATCCAAGAAAACTTTCTATTTATTCATCTCCTGGTGCTTAGCATTTAAGATATTTGATCACAGTAAATCAAAATCAAAATTTTGGACACAAATTTTTGGTGTTCGGAAACACAGACAAAACAAAAAAATTGTAAATGGGAATTACATTTGTAATTTTTTCTTATATTTTTAGAATTGGAACTATCAAAGCGTTGGAAAAATCTTCGAGATTGGATGATGAGATGTATTAAGAAAATTGATCAGCAAACAAGGTCTGGGGCAAGATACAAAAGAACTCCAAGATGTCAACATTTCGATAGTTTGCTCTTCATCCGGGACAATGTTACAAATAGGGAAAAATATAGTAATTTAACTCTTACTAAATCTACATCAGAAAATTCAGATTTCTAGACAGCAGAAGGAACCTTTTTTAATAGTGTAAATATTCCTAAAACTCCAACCAGTAGTGCCAGTAGCCACACAAAAGTAACCGTTAACAACAAGTCTGTTGGTAAATCAAAAGTTACAGCCAATGACAACTGCACAACCGTAACTATTGACGATTCAATTTTAATTAAAGAACAACTCTCCACACCAAAAATAGGTGTGGGAAAACGTAGAAAATTAGAAGAGGTAAAGACTTTTATTAACCAATCAAAGGAACAAAGTCAAAAAATCGATGATTTGATTGTAAAAGTGGCAACCTCCCTTCTTAAAGCTAAAGAATCAGTAGATGATGATGCAGATATGTTGTTTGTCAAAAGTTTAGTTCTAAACCTTCAAAGGCTTAGTCGCAAAGCCAACATGATGGTGAAAATAGGAGCTGAATTTTGTTGTTGTTGTTTCTGGTTGTGTTGTTTTGTATAATTTGAACCTTCAAATAGGCATATGCTTGAATGTCTCATGACTTTACCTGATGTGTTTCTTAATATTAATAATACTTAATAATTACTTAATAATACTTAATAAGGTTTTATGGCTTCTCTTTTGGAAAAGAGTTTCAATAAAAACAGTGCAACGCTTTCGAACAACTTTTCGTACGTACTTGGTGACATGCGAAATATTGTAATTCATTCTTGCCTGTTTCTCTAAGGAATAGAATTCCTCTTATAATGAACTTTCTTTGAATATTTGTAGCATCCAAAATCTTCTATTTTTAGGAGTTTAAGTATCAACATCTTCCAATTCCATTTGATAAGGATCAATACCAGAAATCTTTTTCTTTTGTCGGCAGATATCTTTGTTTTTTGGGTACATTTACAAACTAAAAAAATTACGCCTTTTTGTTTGCTCCATCGTGCTTGTGACGACTGGGGAGTAGAAAACGCTTCCCGGATCGCTTGATCTCTCTGCTTGTACGCTCAAGTGGAGGCGAGGCTTTAAAATCATACATAACAAATGTTTATTTACATGTGAAGCCGGTTTTCCAATTAAAAAAATGATACGCGTATCGGAACGTATCGTATCAATGAGCATGCGCAGTTTATAAAAATCCTGAAAGACGCGTATTTAAAAGTAAACTGTGCGTGCACAAATAAAGTAGAAATCAATCCAACTTTTTCGCGTGCTACGAAGTATCAGTCAGTGAATCAGCCAATCAGCGTTCTTTTTTCGTAAAACAACCGCATTCAAATTAGCTGAGAATCCACAGCAACAACAAATACCGGTGGAAACTTTTATAGATGTTCTTCATCAATCAGGGATATTTTCTAGTTGTGGACAGTCACAAATTATGCAAGAAACCTCGCAGGAAGCAGTAGCTCTTTTTACCACCAACAACAGCACGAATGATATAGAAGAAACACAAAAAGAAGTGGAAGAAACACAAAAAGAAGTGGAAGATGATAATAAAACCAATGTGAACCTTCTTTCATCTCGTACTGACGAAATAGGAAAATATCCTTGTATTTGGAATATATCTTCTAAAGCTCACAAGGATAAGTACAAAATAGCAGAAGCATGGAGAAGATTATCAGCTGCTTTACAACATCCAGGTAAAAATAATGAAAATGATATTTATTGTCAAGATTTCTGTTGTAATGTACTGAAATGTAGCTAGCCAAACAAAGATGTATATAGTTGCTACAACCCTGGAGAAAAATTGTGGAAAAACTATGTAGTTTTTCAAGATTACCTCTTCCCCAGCATCAATGTTGGCTTTCCAGCCTGTACGCATGGCTCAAACGCATTGATATTAGAGGGGAAAAGGGAGATATTAGGAAAAAAATTTAGGTTTTTGTCACTATATTTTGTCCAGGATTGTAGCTTTATTTGAACTTGTTTTACACCTAGAAAATATGCTTAACCTTGGATTCATTATATATATTTAATAAAGCATTAATCTTCCTTAATTTCTTTTAGAAACCGCACTGCAGAAAAGGTTTCTGAAATTAAAGGATAATTATCGACGATGCATAAGAAAAAGAGAACAGGCAACACGTTCTGGATCTGGTCACAAAAAATTGCCCCAGTGTGAATTTTTCAGTGAACTGTTATTTTTATATAACGTTGTATCTGGGAAACAAACTGACACCAACTTGTTTACCCCACCTCCCTCTCCGATACCGATTAATTCCAAAAATCAGATAGATGGAATTAACTTTATGACACAACCTGACTTTGATTCTGCTAGTGCACATCAATTAAATTCTTCTGTTGTGATTCAGCCTCACCTTCAACAAAAAAGTCCAAAAGGAAAACTGATATTGATGACTTGTTAAGGGAATCTCTTGCTGCAGATTTAAAGAAGAGCAAACAGGAGGAGGGGTTAAAACAGATGGAGAAGCTGGATCACAATGATTCGGATGTTTTATTTTGCAAAAGTCTTGTTGAACAGTTTCGTGAACTTACAAAGCGGCAAAAAATGAAGCCAGAATAAAGATAATGCAAATATTTTTAGGCTATGAACATGATGATTAAGGACATGTTCAACAAAATTTTATGTTTCAATGTAAACTGGACAAAAGTAAAAAATATATATGCAGTTCAAGTTTATTATATTTTGGATTTTTAAGTATATTAGTTATATATTAAAAAGATAGTCTTTCTGTTTTCTTGAATATAGTTTTTGTTTTGTCATTTGTTAAGTACTAGTCACCATAGACCACTGCCAATTTACTTGACCATCATAAGAACTGAAATAATCACGATATTTTTCTGGTATTGTTTTTGCGTCTTTTGAATAATTGTTTGACCCAGCTCTTGTTATACACTGTAGTGCATCTGTATTCCCAATTTCATTCTTCCATTCTCCCAATTTTGTAGACGTATCACCATAACCAGATGGGACAATATCTTGAAGTTTCCGAGTAAAATTCCTTCCCTGCCATCAAAAAGTTGTGTAAAGCTATTACTGCTTTAGTGATATGTATAACAACGTGAACTCTTGCATTTATTGGACGTCTTAAAACACAAAATCTTGAGGCTGCAATACCGAATGCATTCTCTATAGTTCTACGCGCCCTTGAAAGTCGGTAGTTAAAGATTCTTTCTTTAAGACCCAGTGTCTTTTTTAGATATGGTTTCATGAGGTTTTCCCTTAGAGGGAATGCCGCATCACCAACCAAAAAATATGGAAAATAGGTGTTGGTACTTCTCAATTTGTCTTGCTCTGGAACATTTAGTTTATTCTCCAAAAATGCTTCTCCCATTCTACTGTTGGAAAAAACACCCCCGTCACTGTTTCGACCAACGTTACCAATATCTACCATAGTGAAGGAATAATTGGCATCACAAATAGCCATCAAGACAATAGAAAACATCTTTTTGTAATTAAAATACAAAGAGCCTGTATTGGCAGGTGCTTGCACAACAACATGTTTTCCATCCAGCGCACCAATGCAATGCGGGAAGTTCCAGATTCTCTCAAATTCGTCAGCAATTTTTTTCCAATCTTTTTTTGACTTGGGGGGGGGGGGGGGGGGGCGCAACATATTCCTCGAGCAGTGCATTCCAGATTTCTGCGCAGGTTTCAGCTATTATTCTGCCAATAGTAGTTGGACTTATTCGATAATTTGCAGCTATTGTTGTCTGTGCATCACCAGTTGTGAGATATCTCAAAGTGAAAGAGTCTTTCACTAGGGCCTATAAATTTCCTTCTAGATGATTTTAAAATATGTGGTCCCACTTTGGAAAGAAGAATTTCAAGCTGCTGTGGATTCATTCTAAAATATCGGAAGAAATATTCTTCATCATGCAATCTCATATCACAAACGACAAGATAATATTCTCCTTTTGCTTCTCTCTCTTGGAACAATTTTCGAACCCAAAACCTTCTTTTCTTTGACAAACGTCGCCGTAGTAAGAGAAGGATAACTGTTCTTCTACTAAGAATTTTCGCCATGTTTGTTTAGATTTTAATGTTGCGCCAATGTTTTGTTTATGGGAAATTGAAAGTAGTAGCGTATCGTGCGCTTCGATATTAGTATTTTGCTAAGAGACGCGTATCATTTTTTTAATTGGAAAACCGGATTGAGTGAAGCAGATGTTAAAATGGATGCGAGAAAGAAAATTTTTTGTTGATAAAACTCAAAACGTTTTTACGACGAAAGTATGCTGCAAGGGGAAAAAGACACATTCTGATTTTATAAATTTAATTTGTTTCATCGTTTTATCAGATCTAACATCATTGACTCAATCCTTGACTTTCGACCAAACTGAGTTATGTTTCGCTGTTTCAAAATCATTAAAATGTTCTTTTCACACATATCGACTAACGTTCTTGTTTGTATTTTTGACCAACGTTCTCTCTTCCTTTTACCAGTGGTAGTCTTATTGAAATATTACTAGATGCGATTCACGACGATGATGCAGAATTTTTCATATATTGAGAATTTGAAGATACTGCTCGACTTATTATATTTAATGTTTAATCAATATGTGTGGTTTTTTAGAATTTAGAAACACATATTTTGATTTAGACGTGTCCTTTTTATTCAACGATTATTTGAAAGGCATTTTAATAAAGCAAAAATGCGTTCACATTAATTACAAGCTCGTGAGCTTGTATTAAAACGCAAATGTGTCCTACAAGAATGGAAATTTTTGCCTCTCTGAGCACCGACACGGGAGTCGTCGTGTGTTCGAATCTCATCTTGGTAACTATTTTTCTTTTTTCTTTTTTTAAAAAAAAGATAAGACAAGTGTTCAAAACACTTGTTTAACTAACTAGTAAATAAAGGTGTTTCCACCAAACTTTTTAAAAGTGAATGTAGGCAGAATTAACTGAATTAATGAATTTCGCAAATTTTGGGGTTTGTGGGTTTGTGGTCTTTCTTCTTCCTGTCAGTCGGTTCACCCAAGACGGACCCATCGAAAATTAAAAGTTCGAGGAATTCTCCGTTCAGGAAGGTCTCACAAATCAATTTTGAAAAATAAGTGTGTAACAAATATTATTGCGTATCTGAATAGTAAAATATGTCGTGTCTAACTTCGTAACAAAAATCCCAATTTGATAGACAGCTTTTTGTAAACATTATTCGCGAGGTTGTTTGCGTATATCATACGTCTTGTTAAGCATGCTTTAAATCGTGTTTTAAATTTACAGCATGCTTTAAAATTCTAGTGTGACCCCCTCCCCCTATTATTTAAATTTAAAGTACGATCTGAGTCAGTTTCATCATCACTGAACAAAATTGCTACTTAAACAACTTTGCTATTATTCTGCAAATCATCACAGGTTTCGCTAATGACTACTACCACAATATGGGGTATCTCCTTTCCTGTGGTCGATTATTCTCTCCTTTTTAATACACCCGGTATCTGAATTATGACTAGATTCTTTGTCACAGATTTGTGAGATTTGTGGAAAATTATTGATGACCGCTGCATCATTCGATAGAATACTACCTCGTTCAATTATAAATTTATTCGAACGTTTACCCTCAATAATAGTTGCAGTTAAATCTTCACCAGATGAATCTTGGATACATTTTTCTTCGTGTATTTTACCGAACGCTTGATATAACAAAGTATCTGTATTCTCATCTTCAAGCACTATTTCTTTTATTTCAGACAAGTGTTCTTTTTTGTTTACTTTGTTCGACGTGGTAAGTTGTCTTCGTCTGCGTTTTCTGCGAGGTGGCGGGCTTGTTAAATTTCTTATTTTTTCAAACCCAAGAGATCTGTGATGTCTGCTCGCTTAAAACACAAACACAAACAAAATACAAATATCTACTTCTGAGTATAAAACATTCAAATCTTCATAATTTCATAAATTTTGCATATTTGTAAGGTCCTCCGGTCAGAAGCATCGCTTACCTTAAATTACTTAAAATCAACAGGAAACAAGTTTAGAAGAAATGTTTAAAACGTTTAGGCATATCCTAGGGCAAATCTTCCAGATACTTACACAGGACATAAGATGTGAATTTGGAAAGATTAGCGTGTAAAAACACTTTTCGTGTATTGAAAACAAACATTTGCCGCACTCTTTATTCTATAACAGCAGACAGTTAAAAACATATCAAAATTATATTTTTGTCTTAACGGTAGATGGTACAGAGACACACAAAATTAACACTGCGGTGCACACACACGGACACACTAATAATGACGCATACGCTCACGATGTTTTAGTGTCAGAGAATTTACCTGATCTTGGAGACAACAAATTTTTGCTTTGTAAATTCGCAGTCCAGCTGATTTTTCCTTCGCTGATTTCCTCTTCAAGTTTTTCATCAACTAAGTCACTGTTTTGCGAGTCAGAGGTTTGTCTTAGATCTTGCAATCTGTCGAATATCAAACGTTATCGTACGTTATCGAAGATCAACGTTAAAAGAGGTCGAAAAAATAGCTAAATCTTACAAGACTACCTTTCGCTCACTTGCATCTTTTCTTTAAATATTTTAAGTATCACGAAAGAGAAACAGGGAGGCAAAGCATTTATGATATAAAACGACAACATACCTATCATATGCTTTTAAAATATCTTGGCAATCAACAGGTGGAACGCATGGGTATATATTCTGTGGCTTCAGATATCCTACCACCTCTCTGATCTAATAAAACATAAAGAAATAATGTTACGTGGTGGCGAAATCGAATAGCTATTTTGAAACGGGAAACGATTTTAATTTTAAAAATATTTTCCACCTCGTTATAAGAAGCATGCATGGAATGAACAACTCTCCACAGCTTCTGTGATTGTCTAAAAAAATTTATCTAATATCAAAAGAAAGAAAGAAAGAAAGAAAGAAAGAAAGAAAGAAAGAAAGAAAGAAAGAAAGAAAGAAAGAAAGAAAGAAAGAAAGAAAGAAAGAAAGAAAGAAAGAAAGAAAGAAAGAAAGAAAGAAAGAAAGAAAGAAAGAAAGAAAGAAAGAAAGAAAGAAAGAAAGAAAGAAAGAAAGAAAGAAAGAAAGAAAGAAAGAAAGAAAGAAAGAAAGAAAGAAAGAAAGAAAGAAAGTGTTAGTTAGTGTTAGTGTTTTTTATTACGTAAATTCCAAACTTTTGCACAAATAAAATTAGAATACACCATACATCCAAACATGGTTTTCTTTAGGGATTCCATTCCTTAAAAAATACAGACTTGATGGAACGATGGTTATCATCTTGATACGTTCACCATTAATGTATTGTAAATCGCAGGGTAGATGACATGCTGAGTTAGTGCTCTAATGGAAAGAAAGATATACAACCCCCACAACCTTTTACTTGAGGGTATTTTTTTATAAAAAGGAGCTGAAGGTCTTCCTTTCTTAAAAATTTCGAAGGTTGAAACAAATAGTGTTTCTGAGGAATAGGAATATTCACTTACAATTTTTCCATAGTAACAACAATGGATTTGTGTTGATGAAGCGTCAGTGGTGAAATGTTTTAACATGTCGCTTAATTTAGCACACATATTCATCCTCCAGTGGTTTACATGGATCTAAAAAATTATGTTGGTGTAATTACTGCACTGGCCGTAACATGCACTCCTTTTTTTCCAATCATTAAAACTTTTCAATTTATCCCGACCTTATTTTACTGTTCCTATCCCCTAACCTGTCCCGTTTCCAAGCAAATTAAGAGATGCCAGAGAAAATAAAAACATTTTTTTGCAGAAAGAACTCAATTTTACAGGGCCAAGGCCAACGAACAACTCTTGACGTCAATTCTTCTTTTACCCTTACAAAACACACCGCTTGTATAACAGAACATTTTTATACAACTTCAATAGTGTGGAAGTTAAAGAAAACAAGAATGTTAAGATGATGACCTGTTATCATCAGGAGAAGCCAATCCGCAATTTCCATTGACATTACAAACTCCAAATCTGAGAGGTGCAAACGTAGAAATCACTCCTACCTTCATCATAAAATGCTTTGCAACTTCTTTCATAATGTATTCATAGCCATATCTTCCTTTACATTTTAAATGGACCATGTAATTAGGCCCTTTTAATATCCACCTAACAAGAGAAAAGATAAATCACCGACACAATAACATTTGTGGAAACGGTTGCTGAACAATCAATATTACATATAATGTTGATTGTCTCCTTAATCCCGTTTAATTAAATTCGCAAAATTTGTGTGTATAACAACCAAATAACAATAGCTCCTCTCAGGTTAATATAATGAAAGATAGCTCAAAAATAGATAAAAAAAATTGATAGATTTTGCTGTCTATACCCAATATTTTTCATACAAAGTAAGTTCACTAAATATTTAATTGTTATGCCAGTTAAACTACATAAACGATAAAAGCAGTCGCTCTTAAGAAAACAGGACATGAAGTCACTTGATCTAATGGTGAGACTTCAATAACCAAAAATAGTCGTAAACACAGGGCGGAAAAATGTTAAAGCGATAAAAAGCTTTGTCTAGTTTTAACATTATCAAGGTAATATAACTTCGCATACGGAATATATTTATGATAAATAGATTGTAAGATATAAATTCCCAGCTCTATAGCTTTTAAATATTTTGTTAGGTAGATAGCCAGTTCTTACACATTCTACATGTTTTACGTTTCATTAGGAAGTTACATGTTATTGAGATTATCAGAGTTTACTTCTGTCCTGGTATATAAAGCTAATAAAAAACATTGTCTATAATTCTTGCTGTCGTAGGTAAAGTCATTGTTCAATAAAAAATCCTATAGGCTTCGCAACGCAACCATTTGCATTGCAGTTATAACTTTAAGGCTAAATAACTTAAAAAAGGAGGTGGTGACGTCATTCATTTTCCACCGCGTGGGTAACTAAGGACAACCTGGGACTAATGGAACTATTTTAATATCCATTTCCATTCCGCAAAATACACAGCCGGAATAGACATACTAACATGAAAACGAGGTTAGTTTAGAGACAATTTTAATTTTACAGCGAAGTGATGCACGCATAGTCTGTTTACCTTTATTATTTCTCAAATTAACTTGTCAAATGGGCAAATTATGGACTTTTGGTAAAAGAAAGAGAAAATGGCATTTACTTTATACCAATTTACTTTATACCCATTGGTACCCACTTGTGACGCATGGAATATAAGAACGACGGGTTCCACTCAGTTTCAATGCCATGTGGTAGTGTTGATGCTCACCATCTGTATGATCCTCTGTACAAGTAGCCCAGTGTTCGACATTTAGCCTTAGGCGTACCTATGAAAAATGCCTCTAATATGATGTCAGTGAACGCCTTTTGATTTGGAACAACACTTAAATCTGCTTTTGAGTAGGTTGAAATATACGTTCTGCAACTGTCTTTGTTCTCAAGCTCCTCAGCGCTATTTATATCGTTTGCAATTCTATATTAGGTTTTATACTTTATTTTATACTTTATTTTAGGCTAGCATGAGAGCTTTTTTCTTGTGTTGAATATTATTTGATTTCACTTTCATTTTCTTTAAATTTTGGCGCCTAATCTTTCTTATCATATCACTGGATTCGTTACAGAAGAGTAGTCTCATACAAACTAGGCTCAAGCCAACGTGCGTGTCTAACAAATTCGAGTTACAGAGGCCCTTTTGACTTTCTCTAGGATGAAAAAGGCCACTATTCTATTCAATTTTGTTCTTGAAATTCAGATCTCTGAAATTTTAGACTTAGATACAGATACTATTTTTTTAAAGATTTGAATGTGACGCATGTGACGCATTAAATTCTTTCACAGCATAGTACTATGTAGCTGGTGAGGCATATGTGACGCATGGCACAAAAAAAAAACAATGCTGGTACATATTTCAAAACATATATATAGTATTTGTTTTTTTCGTAACCTTCTCATCGTCCTACCAACCTTTTTATACATTTTTTTAAAGATATGTCCCTTCTTACCATGATCTTCGCCACTGCAAAAAATCGACATTTTCGACCTAGCCACCCCGACCATTAATACGGACCATTAATCCAGACTATTAATCCGGAGTTTGAAGGCTGTCAATCCTTTTGCGCCGGACTATAATTTAATAACCAATCAGAAACCTTATTCGTTTCACGTGTTTTCGCAACCCGGAGTTTAATTTTAGGCCGGGGCATTCACGAGATCACCAGAATATACATACGCAACCACGAGACAACGAGGACGGATTGGTTAGACATTGGTTTTACGTTTTACGCACTTAATCTGTTATCAATCTTTCCCCATTTTCTTTGAAGCAATTACCTAAACCTTAACATTTCGCCCCTTTTTATTTTGTAAATCCTTGCAAAAGAATGCAATAATATGCAGCCTTTGCTCGATATTCACTTCTTAGGACCTTTTAATATCCTCTGTGACGATTGTTTTGTATTACACTTTCAAAATAAAAAGAATTTTAAATGCTGCACTGACAGCAAAGTCCAAATGCCACATTTACATTCTTATCCATCTGAATTACAAGATCCACTAACAAGCAATTCTGAATTAGCTAAAAAATTTCGCCACCTTATTCGATGCTACAAAAATTCGTTCAGTTTTGCTTCTCTGGCTGCAAATATTCGCTCTCCTCCAGGACATGGCCCTCCCTGTTTTAGAATTTGTGGCCAGATTTTTCATAGATATGGTACTTTACATCCCAATGAAAACATAGTGCCTCCTTACAGCCAGTTGTATATTACTGAGGCAGCCAATGCATTAAATATTCGCATGAACAACCCTGCCAATAATCAATGCAACAGAGAAGTGATGCACACTGTGCAAACTGTCTTTGATCGACTTTCGCCTTTTGCAGCAGCCTATCGCAATGTGGCTACTATTTAAAATGCAAAAACTGTTCGTGAAAATAGGCCCTCTTCCAAAGTTTCTATGATCATGAGGGAAGGACCAGACCGTCGCAGGTACACTTCATGAAGAAGTAGCTGCAATACTCAACCTTTGCGCCATATTTCTTATAGTTAGTCAACATTGACCCAATGACCTATCCCATTATATTTCCTAGAGGGGAACCTGGGTTGGATCAAAATATGGACCATGTTGCAGAACTTGCAACTGCACGTCGCAATCATGTCACACAGCTCCAATATTACGTGTATAGAATAGCCATACGGAGACAATTTTATGCTATGCATTTGTCTAGCAAGTTGTTTCAACAGTTTGTTGTTGATTCCTATGTTAAAGTTGAGGGAAGACGCCTTGACTTTTTACGCAACAATCAACAGCAGCTACGGGCTGATACTTACAGTGGCCTCATTGACTATTTAAGCAATGTTGCAAACGAACGTAACTTGCGAGCAGGTAATATTGTCATTTTACCCTCAACCTTTCCTGGAAGCCCTAGAAGTATGCATCAGTTATACCTTGATGCTATGGCTTTGGTTGCAAGAAAAGGTAAACCTGATTTGTTCTTGACTTTTACCTGCAACCCCTAACCATTTAGGGTTGTAGGTAAAAGTCAAGAACAAATCAAATTGTTGACAATTTATTGTTAGGTCAATATGACATATATTGAAGGAGGATTAAAAGCATGGTGTTCTTGGCTTTCTCTTTGCTCATGTTGACGTAATCGAGTTTTAAAAAATAGGCTTTTCCCCGCACACATGCTTTTACATTTGTCCCATGACTTCAGGCTTCAGAATGCTGATAATATTGATTCTCTCATTTCTGCAACAATTCCAGACGCAAACTTAGAATCAGAACTTTATTCTATCACAAAGTCCACTATGGTTTATGGTCCCTGTGGTCACCTCAATAATAACTCCTCATGTATGGCTGGTGGTAAGTGCACTAAAAACTTTCCCAAACACTTTGGGGATGAGACTGTCATTAATGTTGATGGTTATCCACTTTGTGCCAGACCTGACAATGGGAAAACGGTCACAATCAGAGGTGTTGATTTGGATAACAGGTGGATTGTCCCTTACAATCCCTACCTTTCCAAAAAGTTTAATGCCCACATTAACTTTGAAGCGTGTGTTTCTATAAAAGGTGTGAAATACCTTTATAAAGGTTATAACACAGCGCATGTTGAAATTAATGATGAAGTAAAAACGTTCCTGAAGCTGCGTGGCGCCTATTTGCTTTTCCCATGCACTCACAAAGTCATAGCATTGTACCCCTTCCCTTGCATATCCCTAACAATCAACGTGTCTTTTTCAGAGATGGAGAGGAAGGTGCTGCAGCACTAAGAGCTGAGGTTCAAAACACTAATGCTTTCACGTCTTGGTTTCTTTTGAATCAAAACTATGAATATACCAGGCAGTTTTTGTATACAGATATCCCATACCATTTTGTTTTTATTAAAAAGAATAAAGTATGGCGGCCAAGACAAAAAGGTGCTGAAAAAACTATCACCAGGATGTATAATGCCAGTAACTGAGAAGGAAAGCGATTCTTCCTCCGCATACTGTTATTGCATGTTCCTGGTGCCACATCTTTCAACTATTTAAAAACGGTTGATGGAAATATTTGTCGAACTTTTAGGGAGGTTTGCATTGCAGGTCATCTTCTAGATGATGATACCATGTGGAGCAATACAATGCAAAATGTTGTGAACATAGCGCCACTACAAAAAATACGCCTAATGTTTTTCTTTATTTTAATTCACGGGGAACCAAACAACCCCGCTGTATTATGGCAGGCCTATCGATGATGGCGGATTTTATGAGGAGGATTAATGAGGCACAAGCTGAAAAAGCTGCTCTTGTACAACAGTACATGTAATGTTAAATCTAATAGTAAACATGCTGATTTTCTTAGAATGCAACATGTTATCATCTTTGACGAGGCCAGCATGATGCCTAAACATGCAATTGAAGCTATCAACAGAATGTTTGAAGACATTTAATGACTCTCCTTTTGGAAGAGAAGTTATTCTTTTAGGTGGTGATTTCAGGCAAACTCTTCCAATAGTAAAGCGTGCTCGACCAGCACAAGTGGTTGAGGTTTGTCTTGAAAGTTCTGTTATATGGCGCACTGTCCAGATCTTCCATCACTGCACCAACATGAGAGCAGGGCTACAAGAGGAAGCTTTTGCAAATTAGTTGCTTGAATTAGGCGATGGAAGGCTACCTGCGAAGCAGGATGATCCACTGATAGGCTGCATTGAAATACCTCTTGAATGTGTCCTTCATCCCAATGAGGGCCACATTCAAGCTATTTTTGATGATGTTGCAGCAGCTGATTTTAGGAGCCGTGTTATTTTGACACCAACAAATGAGGAAGCTCTAGAAATTATTGACCTCATTTTACAAACACTTCCCGGGGAAATGCGAACTGATTTTTCTATTGATTCAGTTGTATGATCCTGAAGAAATAGGTATGCATCCTATGGAGTTTTTAAATAGTATTACGCCTTCTGGTATTCCACAGAGTTTGCATTTGAAACCCAGGTGTATTGTAATGCTCTTAAAAAATCTTAGCCTAAAAAATGGATTGTGCAATGATGCTAGATTACTGGTTTGCCACATGAGAGACAATGTTCTTGATTGTAAAGTTCTTACTGGGATTGCTGCAGGTAATCGTGTACTAATTTCACACATTGCACTTGCTCCCAATGACACTAACTGGCAATTTCAAATTACATGTGTTCAATTTCCATTACGTCTTTTGTACGCCTTGACTATAAACAAAAGTCAAGGTCAAACATTTGGAAAAGTTGGAAGATATCTTCGCAGACCTTGCTTTTGCCATGGTCAACTTTATGTCGCATTTTTAAGAGCTCGCGCTCTTAGACAATGTCCATGTCAAGGTATGTAATACACAACAGCAAGGCTATGTACAAGATAGTGTTAATCTTCCATTCTAGGCGATTACTAATAAGAATCAATTGGTGGTGGGGTTTACTTGTGTTGAACCAATCTTGCTGGTGAAATCATTGTGTTAGTGGTATATATTGTGTTGTGTGTAAATCAATTGGCTTTATTTGGTGTTGCGTTATTAGGAGAACTGTGAAGATAACCTACAGGTTAGTCATACACATATTGTGAGTTTAACAAATGGTAGCAGAGGAATAAAATTGCAAAGTATCATAGAGAAATGTCGAAAAGTTGGGTACCCCCACCATCATTGAATACAGAGTCCAGTTACAAGACCTGGAAAAAAAGAAGTTCAAATATGGCAAGCACTCACAGAACTCAAGGCGGAAAAACAAGGGCCAGCTATATTCATGGGTTTGAAAGGAAAAGTTAAAGAAGCAGTATTAGAATTGGAAATTGAACAAATCAGTGCCACAACTGGGGTAAAAGATATTACTGACAGATTGGACAAAATTTACTTAAAGGATGAAAATCAAACTGAGTACCTGGCTTATGAAACCTTTGAAAAATTTAAACGACCCTCTGAGATGAGCATGAATGATTACCTTATAGAGTTTGAACGATTATATCACAAAATCCAAGTTCACCGTATGGAACTTCCTTATGGAGTTTTGGCATATTGAGTTTTACAAAGCGCTAATCTTACATCAGAGCAGCAACGGTTGGCTAGAGCAACTATAAATGAATTACGCTATGATTCAATCGTATTACAGTTAAAGAAAATATTTGGTGATACTGTGGCTTTATCTGTGTCAAATGATGCTGATAAGATAGAGCCTGTTTTACAGGCAAGTGCAGATTCTACAGAGCAGAATTACTTCACTAAAAGAGGTGGATATCAGCGTTTAAGGTTTAAAAGAGGAAGGGCTGCAGCACCAAATCAAAGATATGGATGGAGGAAAACCAGGTAACAGAGTAATGAATCCGCCTGATGAATTTGGAAATATTTCAAAGTGTAATATTTGTCAGGCTTATCACTGGTCTGTGAATTGTCCCCATTCTTATGAGAATCAGGGGTCTGAAGATGTTAAAAAGGAAGAGAGTCGTTCAAAAGTTACATTTTTTTCTAAAATTAAAGAAAGTGAAATGCAATCCCTTGTTGGTGAAACTTGGTCATGTGCAGTTTTAGACTGTGGTTGTACCAAAACAGTCTGTGGTAAGAATTGGTACCAATGTTTCATTGATAATATTGATAGTGATAAACTGCCAGAAGAGTATCCAGGTGAAACAAGATTTAAATTTGGAGATAGCGAAGCAGTTTGTTCCATAAAACGAGTAATCTACCTGTAATCATTGGTTCAAAAGAGTTTAATCTAGAAACAGAAGTTGTACCCAATGAAATACCTTTGCTTTTGATTCAAACATCTATGAGGAAAGCAGATGCAGTTTTAGATTTTAGCAACGATACTGTTAAAATGTTCGGAGAACGCCATCCTTTAAAATTTACCACCACAGTCACTGTTGCATACCTTTAAACAACAACAGAATAGATTAGATGAAAAGAATTATGACCATTTGCTTCCTCAAGTTGCCTTTGTATGCGCAAGTGAAAATTCCAAAAAAAACAAGATCGTCAAACTTCTTGTGAGCAACACAATGGTATCATTAAGGAAATGCTGAGTAAGATTATAGAGGATACGAAATGTACACTTAATCGAGCACTTTTCTGGGCTATTAGTGCCAAGAATTCTTTATCAAACAACAATGGATTTTCACCAAACCAGCTTGTTTTTGGTAAAAACTATGACTATCCCTGCATCCTTACTGATTAGTTACCAGCCATGAATGATACAGTTTCAAGTAAGACTGTGGCCCATAACCTTGCTGTGATGCATGCATCACGAAGAGCATTCATAGCAGCAGAATCTTCTGAAAGAATACGTACAGAATTGCGGCATAATGTCCAGTGTTACAATGATGTGCAGTATGTAACTGGAGATAAAGTCTTTTATAAAAGAAAAGACAGCGAAAAATGGCATGGACCAGGCACTGTAATTGGACAAGAAAATAAACAAGTACTTGTCAAGCATGGTGTAAGTTATGTGTTATAGTCCACATTTGTCGGTTGCAAAAGGTAAATCAAGTAGTACATTCACAGAAACCATCACAAGATTCTGAAAAGAGCCCAGAAGTAACAACTATGCAGTTGGACAACTGTGTTTCACCGGAAGACAAAATTTTTGACATAGTTGATCTTGAAAGTAATACTACGGAAGTACCAGTAACAGAAGTACCAGTAACTGAGGATGCGGCCATTGATAATTCACAAACCAATGGGACACCAATAGAGGAAAGATCTAATGAAACATCAAAAAGTGAAATCACAGTCAATGAAAAAAAAAGGCAATACCTCTATATTTCAAGGAATACCAAAGTTAAAAACCAGAATCATCTGTAAGCTAACTCCAGACAGTGAGTGGATTAAAGGATTAGTTCACAGCAGAGCAGGTAAAGTGAGTAGAAAAGGAAAAGAAGGCAGGCAATATGACAGCTGTTTAAATGTGCAAAATGTGCAAAATGAAGACACAGGTGAAATTAATTGGTTAGATTTCAAAAGATGTGTGAGTGAATGGCAACCGGTTGTTGAAGCCAATGACACTGAAGAAGTATTATTAGCGATAAAACCAACTATTGAAGACGAGGTCTTGAATGCGAAATTTAAAGAATTAACCAACCGGCAAGACAACAACGTTTTCTCCATTGTTGAAGACAGAAGTCAATCTACAATATCCACAAGATGGGTAATCACAACAAAATTGTCAAAGCTCGTTTGGTCATAAGAGGTTTTGAAGAAGAGGAGGTTCAGAATCTGACTAAAGACTCCCCAACGTTTTCAAAAAAAGCCTGCGAATTGTACTCACAATGTTAGCAACTAACGAATGGGAATGCCACACCTTAGATGTCAAAACAGCATTTCTTCAAGGTAACCCGATTGATAGAGAAGTAATTATAAAGCCCCCAAAGGAAGCAAACGTAATAGGGGTTCTTTGGAAAATGAATAAAGTAGTATATGGCCTTGCTGATGCTTCAAGAGCTTGGTATTTACGAGTAAAGGAACAGTTAATTGGTTTGGGAATGAAAATATCTTTATTTGACGAGGCTTTATTTTATTGGGTTCAAGATGACTGTTGTCAAGGATTGATCGTAATACATGTTGATGATTTTCTTTGGGGAGGATCAGAAGATTTTCAAGTAAAAGTCATTGCATCCATTAGAAAAATATTTCGGGTTGGGTCAGAGAATTGCAGTAATTTTAAATATGTTGGAGTCAACATACAACAATTCAATAGTTCTATTGAGTATGACCAAAGCAAATATGTGGCAAGCATGGAACAGGTTGAGATTCAAAGCACCAAAAACAAACATCAAGAACTCTCACATGAAGAGCAATCTAAGTTTCGATGTATTTGTGGTCAATTAAATTGGGTATCTTCTCAATCAAGGCCAGATATTTCTTTTGATGTTTGTCAGTTAAGCACAAAGTTAAACCGTGCAAATGTTGGTGATGTTATAAGAGCTAGTAAAGAAGTTGAAATTGGATCCTGATATTTGCCTAAAATTTTGGAAGTTGAAACCTCCATTACAATTAATCTTGTACGCTGACGCCTCATTTGGAAATCTACATGACGGAAGCTCTTAAAGTGGAATTTTTGTTTTTCTTAAAGGTGTTGAGAAGACCATGACACCTATCACATGGTAGTCAAAAAAGATTAAGAGAGTTGTGCGTAGCACATTTGCAGTAGAAACCTTAGCACTTGTTCATGGTATTGATGCATGTATCTGGGTGAAAAATGTAATAATGGAAATTGTGAAGACAGATCTAGAAGGTATCTTGTGCTACACAGATAACAAATCTTTGTATGAAGCTGCATATTCAACAAAAGCTTTAGAAGATAAGCGATTAAGAGTTGACATTGCTTCTCTCAGACAGAGCATCAATCAAAAGGAAGTTATATTGAAGTGGATTCCCACCAAACATCAGTTAGTAGATGTGTTAACAAAACAAGGAGCAAATAGCACACTTCTACTGAATGTGCTACAAAATGGTCATGATGAGTATTAGTGACCAATCAAATGTTGTGTTTTCAAAATGTGTGTTTTCAAAATGTTTTATTATAAAGTTTTTTTTTTGAGTTTTATTTTTCAGAATTCATTGCTGAAACACCACTTAGCACTTGGCATCACACAACTAAGGACCCAAGAAAGAATAGTCTTCGGTAACTGTTTGATCAACACTTGTATAGTACAGGGTATTGGTGAAAAGCCAATTTCTCCCCAGGACCACTATACTAAGCGAGTAGGAGTCGCTATAAATTCCTCCCATAGCAGCATAAACTGAACAACGTGCAGAAAAGAAAATAGAGGGAGATTGTTAATCTTCCATTCTAGGCAATTACTAATAAGAATCAATTGGTGGTGGGGTTTACTTGTGTTGAACCAATCTTGCTGGTGAAATCATTGTGTTTATAATAGTGGTATATATTGTGTTGTGTGTAAATCAATTGGCTTTATTTGGTGTTGCGTTATTAGGAGAACTGTGAAGATAACCTACAGGTTAGTCATACACATATTGTGAGTTTAACAGGTCGTTGTACACCATATTTATACTCATATTTTAATTAAAATTACTTAATTTTAAATTGGTGTCAGCTTAGTTTACTATTTCCTAAATATAGGCGTACCTTTTTACAGGTATGCATGACAGTGTGAGTTGTGTTCTGTCAAAGGGGGCAATGTTAATATGTGTTTTGTCCATGGATTGTGCTCAAAGCTTTTTTGTGCAACTTACTATGATTAAACTTCGCGTTCTGTCCAAAATATTTGCACCAGTGCCAGATATTTTGTGGATACCAAAAAGATTTCACACGGTGTTGCCAAAAGAGCGTCTATCTTATAAATTATCTAACATATTTCTTTCTCCTTCCAACGCCTGTGAGAGTTTTATACTCCAATTTTGTTTGTTTGGCTAATGTCTGCTTTTCTCCTTTTCTCATAGGTGGGGTTCAAATTCCTATGGCATACCTTCTCGTGGTGTACCCTGTTACGTAAATCTTAAAGTATTTTTCCTTATTAGCATGTAGTTAAAGTTTACAAACAAAAAGCCAAGGTTATTGCTCACAGTTGGTGGTGGAACTTCCCAAAGCTGCCACTTTACAATTTCTATCATTCTTTCTAATCACCCATCACCTACTGTGTGTAATATCCCTTTATTAAAAATATAACTTCTGTTTTTCTGTCATATGCTCCTTTATTATTTTTTTTATTAAAACCTATTATAAATACTCAGGGATGCACATTACACACTTAGAGAGTAATGCTTCAGTTTAAAGCTGGCCACAATGAGGTTAAAGTTTATCCAGAGAATTTATCTTTGGATAACCTTTTGGCAAAACTGATACCCCTGTGCATCACAGCTAATACGGACAATAACAAATGTCCGGGGACCAGCAGGCCTAAACTCAGTAAAGACTTTTATTTTTAGTATCAACTACACTCTTATTCAATGTGTTTTTTATTCCTGTAGGTACACCATTCAAATATCCTTTCTTTCTTCTTTAACGCACCTACATTATACTCAAATATTGACCCCGGGGTACGACGCCAGGGCTCCCCGGCTAGTATCAATAAAAATTAAATTTAATAACCACTATAAAATTTTATCCACTACAATTCTTTTAATATGGTAGTTGAAAATTATAAAATCAACATTTGTTGATAACTAATGTCAGAACAGCTAGTAAACAACTTGGCGTCCTGAACATTATCTGAACTAACCTCATTTTCATGCAATGTTTTGATTTTTCGCCACTACGGCTGAACATGAAAAGGCAATATTGAAATAGGTCTATTTGGGTAAGTTTCCCAAACCTGCATGCCCGAATCCGTTTCGGAATGGACGGTTGAGATGTCATCAAAAATATTTAAAACCTAATATCTTTTCAACCGTTCGTCAAAAGTACATGATCCTGCACACTTTTTTGATCAGCGTTTCAAGATCTATACGAGGAAAGCAATTGGTATAGAAATTTCTAAAGAAAAATATTTTGAACTTTTGGTAAGGATTTTGCTGATGGGAGCAAAATTTGTAAACCTTTATATCTTCTTAACCGTTCGTCAATAGCACATGATACTATACATTTTTCTCAGCAGCGCTTCAAACTCTGTACATTACATAAAACGGATAAGCAAAACACCTAAAGCAACCTATATTTTTCATCATTTTTATTCCTAAGGGGATTTTTCCACGGGCCTCTTCGACTAGTTGTTTAATATTGTCTCATTAAGTTTCGGATGTATTTGGTGAAATTAGACAACACAGTTAGTTCTCATTCTTTATATTTTATTAATATATTTTATATAATTAATATTTTATTAATTAGAGTCCATAATAATAGTTATGAAAAAATGAAGATTTATACACTGCTTTAACAAAACCTACTTACATGCTAATAATTTTGATCAGCGAATCTTTTGTCTCTCCCTAGCAAAAAATTAAAAATAGTATTCTATCAAACCTTCAAAAATAATGCATATTAAATCAGCACACAGTTCTTTACTACTCAAAAATGGCTGCTGGTAAATAAATTTTTAAAAAAAAATTTTGTGTATTGACGGATCATTGCTGATGTCATCAAAATTGAAATACGGTAATGATCCGATTAGGCACCCAGTTTTTTTAAGCGCCCTCCTCGAATAAGTGCCCAGGTAATTTCCTGAAAGTTCAATAAGCGCCCAGCACTTATTAAGCGCCCCGCTCCCTCTCTCGAATAAGCGCCCATCTGATAAAAGGAGGTGCTTAATCGAAAATAACCTAATTGAATTTTACTTTCTTATATCGAGAATAAAAAAACATAATTTGTTTTGAAAAACTTTTCTATATTACATAAATAGGGAATTTCCTACACAATTCTTTCTTACTATGTTTTAATTCCAAAGTTGAAATAAAATTGAAAATTACCGTTGTTTTTAATTTGTACAAAATTTGGAAAAATTAATATGCACCCAGCATTTCTAAAGCACCCCCCTTAATTAAAAGCGCACACGCAAAAAATCCAAAAATTTAATAAGCGCCCAGGGCGCTTGTTCGGATCATTACGGTAACGGATCTTTTTTGAAGCTCTTCTGCTTATGTACTATCTGTTTATTTAGTTATTTATTTGTTGTTTGTTTGTTTGTTGTTTTTTTGCTTTAGCAATATTAAACATAGATATTAGATATAAAAGGGAACCCGAGTTATAAAATGATGTTGGGCTTACATTGTAGAGCTTTAAAAAGTCTTTTTAAAGTTTTTAAAAAGACACTGGCATAGATAAATTTTTTCTTCCAGTTCCTAATTTCTCTACTTCCATTTGATCAATCTACGAGACATAAATGACAACGTATATACAACCTACCCGAGTTGGAAGACTGGGAACTTTTGGACAACAAAATGTTGTGTCCACATACATACTTTCAAGACACCGAACACTAAAAAAACCCACAGGATCAGTCTAGGTTCATTTAATTCTGGCTTCTTACTCTCGTTAAATTAATATACATACTTTAAACCACAATGCAAGGCAGGAACTTTTGATATTTCTTTCTCGCCAAGGCGAAAATCACCTAAACAGAAACTAAATTTTTTATGAGCATCCTAGTGGCTCAGATTAGGCAGCTTGCTTTGCAACCTTTAGGCCTCCCATCCATTCCTTGATTACATTCGCCAACTTAGTAAACTTCATTTGGACTTACCACAAATCATTTCAGAAGAAACGATATATCAGTGAAATTAGATGCGTTCACTTCTTACGAACACTTTGCAAATGATCAGGTTTGGGTTCATGATGCTAGAATTATGTCTGTAAGAAATTTTGCTTAAACTTGAGGGCCAAAGATCTCCTATACATTAGCAACCTAACACTAGCTACTAAAAATAGAGCTGCTTATAAAAACATGTACGACAAAACAGCCTTTACTTCAGCAAAAAGACGTATTCAGTTTACATGACCAAATTAAGCTGTTAGCAACACAAATGACTTAATACAGTTCAAAGCAGTCACATACTTTAAGGACTTCTGATATAGCTCAATAGAAACCGTAAAATGCGTTATTAATCTGCCTTGGTTCACTGCAGGATTAAGTTAGATACATAATATTGAGCACACACATACCTGTATATAGCACTGTACCTTTACCTCCTTCAAATAAAAACCTAAAAACATATATGGACATTATATTCTCTCTGATTCCGTTTTTTTTAAATCTATAAACAAACAAAGCAACCCACATTACTGATCCAACACAATGTCCAGCAGATATTGGAGTTACAACTATTGTTTCCTTTTTCAACTAAAAACAAAATTTAAAGTAAGTAATTTAAAGAAATTTAAGGATTCTTCAAATAGGATCCTAGTGCATTAAAAAATTTCGCTGAAGCTATGTTAACTGGCCAAGCACAGCAACCACTTAACTAGATAACCACTTACGATATCAATCCTATTTAAGGCTGAATACTAAGCATAAAGGATGGGTTCACACTTTTATTTTCCCTGGCATGACCCAAGGGACTTGACCCCAAAACCTTTCTTTACAACAAGACTACCCTGCACAAAAAACAACAACATAATATACACAGCAAAGGAGTTAAATACACTGAAGGTAAATGATCTACATAAATTTCCAAAGATTTCCTCTTTACAATTTTAACAACAGTGTTTACAATTTTTTCACTTACTTCTCCCTTCTTAATTGAAATGAATGTTTGTTGATGTACAGGAAGTCCAATCTTAAAAAAAAACAGAAAGTCTCAGGTGCTTAACACTAATTCTCTACTGCTGTGTGCACAAGAATTTTATTCTTTTTACTAGTCGTTAGCCTGTGGAAAATTTCATGGGAGATCGCAAGTTGTACTTAGTTTTTGTACGCTATTCCGTGCAGCCTTGTCCACCTGGTAGCATCGCCTATAATAATGTGTTAATGTGTTAGTAAGGGGAAATTTCGACATGTGTTCATTTTCACTTTGTTTACATCACATGATTAAAATGACGCTTCTTGAATGACTAACCGTCGCAAAAAAACAAATGCAAGAGTCCCTTCGTCATGAAAAATGCAAAAAGTAAAAGGTAAAGGAAGAAAAGTCTAACTGAAGAAGTAGAAGTAGAAAAATGAAGATAGAAGCTAAGAGAGTTACTTCTGAAGTGAAGAGTGGAGCTAGAAGTAGTTAAGTAGAGTTAGAAGTAGAAAATGAAGTTTGATGTGGATTGTAAGAACCTTGATATTTTTTGACGTTCAGTTGTTATGTAGCTAGAGCTGCGTGTTACTTTCTTATGTAGAACATTTATTGTCAAGCAGAATTACATTCCCAGAAAAAACACATTAAAGCCACATTCCTAAAGTTTCGTATTTCCGCGTTTTTTATAAAAAAGTTAACATATTTGTTTACATTTTTTCCGCATAATTAATGTCTCCCCTGGTACGTAACTATATATTTATCCTAAAATTCAAAATTCCAAACAAATGTACTAGCGAAACAGAAAATTTTGGTTTGTTGAACTCACTGCAAATGTCATATTTTTTACATTGTGATGTTTCTCTTTGCATGTATTTTACTAAGCATAAATAGCTAGCTAGCTATATGCGCCTGTCTAGTTTAACTATATTTAACTGGATAACCTATGATTTATGTTGTTATTCCTCTTTTTAGCGATTTATAGCTACTCTAGTAATTTTTTGAGCACCAGTTATAATGTAACAAGTCACAAAATCTTTCAATGACTTATTGAACTTTTAGGATAGTGCGAGGAATTATTTTCCTCACGTTTCCTGTTAACTTTAAAAGGAACGGTTTTTGTAAAATTTAAAGTGTGTGCCTTAATTGGGTCAGTTTTATTGTTTCGTTTTTAACTGTTAAACATTTGTCATGTAAATTAACAGGTTATTTTTATAAGAGTGGTTGATATTTTTACAAAGGTTGTTGACATTTTCGGGGAAAATTTACGTGTGACTTTGACGTTTGAGTTTAAATTTTTTCAGAAAAGAATGGTATGGTCGTCCGTTTATATTGTTTGTGTTGCAAACTGCTGTTTTTTAAAATGTTGTGTAAACTTTTATGGGAAAAGACCACATGCAATATACTGAAAGAACAAATTTCTGTAGAATTAGATGTCATGTAAGCTGTTGTGTAAGGTGATATTTTTTATATTTTGTGTTATAACCCTTTGTTGGGGAACGCTAACTGTATGTGATGTCAGTTTCGCTGGACGAAAATTCAACGGTTATTGTTTTTGTTGAATTTACAAATTTTAACAGGAATAAATATTTGGTGATGATAAGAAATTACAACGTGTTTTTGATATTTTGTGTAAACTTTTGTAAGGAAAAACCATATGCAAATATATATACTAAAAGAAATAATCTTATACTAGCTGAATACCCGTGGGAGAATCCACTTTATTTCTTTTTTAATCCATGTAACGGACACGTAAAGACTCAGCAGTTCGAATTTTACAACCTGTTTTATTTAAAGGCGAATAATCACCCTGTAGGCAACTTTTTTTGAGGTGCCTATTTTATTGTAAAAATTGAAAGATATACATGAGAAAACATTACCCAGAAAATTTAATTGAAAACTGACAACCAGAACATGTTCAAATGTTACATGGAAATAACAAACTCACCCCAATTTCTCTTCGCCTACAGAACCGCCATTGCATTTCATTGCACGAATCATGCGATAATAAACGCACGGCAAAATCGATCACATGGTTGCTGGATTCATGCCATTACAGAAAAAATAATGAAGGAGGGAGAGTATCCGTAGCTGTGTTTCCATCGTAATGCTTTTACAAATGTATCAACAAAGTTCCGAACATGATAAATCAGATAAATCAATCGAAGTTTCTGTGTTATTCTTTATTGTTTAAACGTTTTAACTTACTGAAATCAGACTTCTTTGCAACAACGACCTCTTCTTGTTGTTGTTTCTGAAGACAGCTTCGCCTCGCTAGCTGTCTTACTTTTTGATTATTTTCCTTTGTTCAAACAGTTAGTCGTTTCCTTATGGAGACAGTATCAAATCTACACAATTAAAATACCTAAATACTCAGAATTTCCCTTTTCATGATCTAAATTTAATTATCTTCATAGAGCTTCAACTATCTTTAACTATTACAATGAGCATTCTTCCCCGTTGGGTTTTTTTGCCTATAATATGCAATAATCCCGGTCAGCTAATAAAAAAAAAAGAGCGTGATAAGCATTTAATTAATAGCCACGAGGCAATGCTGTGTTTTCTTCTTTCTGTTTTGTTTTGTCTGGTCTCCAAAAACAATGGCGAATAGAATTACGGAGTTTCATACCGCGCAGTTCTGGGCACTAGAGAAGCGCTTGTAGGGACAAATTTTTATATCCCCCGCAGAGCGTAAGGCATTTTCTAAGAAAAACAATGCTGTACGAAGAGAATTATGCACTTTTGCCTTTGTATTTTTACTTTTTAAACTGGTGCGATATATTGATTTTACAATTATTTAAAGGAAGGATACTCAGTAATGACATAAGATTGTATTTTACGAAGGTTCAAGACCTAAACTTGATTATTAATTTAATTGCTTCAAGTTGTGGGGTACACTCATCATGAAAAGTTGGCAGTCAAAAGAGAAAGAAAACTTATTTTGGTAGTTAGTTACATCACAAGTTTTAATATTGTCTTAAAAATATCACAGTGCTGATCAAAGAGGGATTGCTAGCATGTCATTAAAGAATTATATAGCTACTAGTACAGCCAAAATAATGTAGCTCATTAAACACAGTAAAGAAAACAATGGGTTTTTTTCTAAACTAATAGTTTCATGCTCATTAAACAGATACCTAGCTAGCTATAATATTAAAAAACAATTCCAAAAATTCTTATTTTGTGTTTGCTAGAAACTTTATTTAACTAACCAGGGCGGAGCTACCTACATTTTTTATAAACCAAATTAAAAATTGTCAAAAAGCTGGCTGTATCTGTCTCGTTGTAGTTTTTGTTAGCTAGGGGTAACACTGGGTCACTAATATAAATTGTAGCCTTATTCATACAGTAATCAGATATATAGGTAGGTAAGTGCCCAGATGCTAAAAATAGGATCATAAAAACTCATTTCTAATATCACTCAACTTAACAGTGCAGTTCAAACACCAACTTAGCCTTAAAAATTGCTACGCCTCAATTTTGCATTGGAATAATTTTAATCTGTAAAGTGCAAAGTTTCGACCGCTGCGAAATATAAAATAAAATAACATACTGTGGTTAAAATTAACAAATTTTAATGGAAAAAAAATTTTTAAACAAATTTAGTGACTTTAACTGTTTTCGTCAAATATTATCGGTTGCCAAATTTTTCTTATGTCAATGTACCAAAATTACTATAGCTATCACAAAATTGTAAAAGTGGACCTTGCCTAAATTTATTCTTGCATTTTACCAAAATTAAGAACACAGTAATACAGTGTAACATGCTATTATATATTTCCCTTCCTAGCTAGTTATGTAATATTTATAAGCAATAATTTCTAACGAAAAGTCAAAGCCAGTCATTATATCATTGAAGTGTGTATTTTATTTTCAGTCGATTTCATCTGTGCTCTTTTTTATATAACTAGTTAGCTATACTTTGCAAATAAATCCTTTATTAAATGCTCTTCCACGTTAATCCATGTCAAACTTGCAGATCCATATATAGATGGCTAGCTATAGCTTACTGTAAAAAAACTTCCTTTAAGTCTTTCTATAGCTAGCTGTAATTTTTATTTCTTCTTGCCAAAGTGCACTGATAATGACAGAATAGTGTTTCTTTTTAACCATTACTTTATTCCTCACAACACAAAATGTATGGTATATGTAGCTTGCAACTTCAGGAAGCTAACCCCTAAAACCAACATCAACAATATGTCTTCTCTTGCCTCTCTATAAAAGTACATCAGCCGAATTCCCGTGGAAGAAATCCACTGAATCTGTCATTAAACGATGCAAGGAACACCAACAGAAATATACAATACAGTAATTTGAATTTTCAAAACTCTTATAACGGGATGGCAAAAAGAAATTCAAGTTATACTCAAAATATAAGAAATTAATAGTTGACAACACATAAAAGAGAAATATAAAAACTGGAATCATTTGGTATATTGTATATCTACCGAAATATTTCAATCCAAAATCTTAAAAGAACAGAAAGAATAGTTTGCCTTACAAACTCAAACTCATAATCAAGAAAATCAAGTACAGAAAATAATGAGGATAGTATTTTGACAAAAAAGTTAAGAACATTGAGGCTGAATGAAAAAAACACTATTCTTATAAAATACAGTGTGTATATCCTATCCTCTACAAAGTAATTTTTCCGTCGTTACTATGTTTAACGCTACGAAGTGGGTGATTCAGTGTTGATGTCTTATTATAAACATAACAAAATGTAAACAAACTTAAATCAATCGTTTGAAATACGCTCGATTCTTAAATTCGAAAACACTGCATTGTTATCATGCACAGCATGTTTCAAAATAATTGATTTTCTTGATTCTGAGTTTGGGTCTGTAAAACAAACTGTTTTTTTAATATTTTGCATTTGAAATATTACGGTAGATATACAATATACCGAAATCATTCAAGTTTTCATATTCCTCTTTTATGTGCTGTCAACTATTAATTTCTTATATTTAAAATCTTGGGAGTGTTGTTGTATGCAATAGACTGAATAGCTTATTTGGTATGATGCATTAAAACATGTACACTGTGGAATTTTTGTAATAACTTTTTTGTATAAGGTCGAAATTTGTTGGATTTTTTTGTCTGATATACTATTATGTCTGATATACTGTTTTCCCTGGTGTAACTACTTCTGGCATGGCAAAGCAAGTTTATAGTTTTAGCAGATTTAGCTTTTTACATAACAGTTATTACCTTTGATTGTGTTGGACATTTGGCATTTTTATTTTTTTTTTATTTTTTTTTGTTGCACCTGCTTATATTCAGCATGTATAAATATGAAATAATGCGAATAGTGAGTTTTAAAAATTCAAATTACTTTCTTGTCTGTTTTGTTTGGTATCCCTTACACGCATTAAAGAAAGAGGGAGATTCAGTGGATTCTTCCACGGAATTCAGCTAGTATCTTATATTAAACTAATGAAGCCATTGCAATGGAAACTTTGAGGCTATACAACGTGGAAACGAAGTGGCGACATCAATGATTATTCACTGCGTGGGTACCTAGGGACTACATTGGATCAAATTGGGTAAGTTTGCAAAACCTGGGTCCCCGATCCGTTTCTGAATGGACGTGTTTATGGCTTCATTAAAAAATCTTTGAACCACAATATTTCCATAACCGTTTATCAAAAGGCATGATCCTATACATACAATGTGGTTTTATTGACTAGTGAAGTAAAAAAACTTGCTTAGACGGAAGCTATTGCTATTGTTATAGGTGCGATTACCAGGGTGTTTTTATTTACCACTCCTATTTTTGAATTGGCTCACACACAGATGTGAGTATTATAATATAGATTTTTTCTAGTAGAAAGAACTACAATAATACAGAGCTGTAGAGCTTTTGATGTATAGAATCAATTGGGGAGTTAACCCCCGGAATGTATGACATACCATTATGCACTAAAGGGACTGGCAGTTTTTGTTTTCGATGTAATATTACACAAATTTTAATTTGAAACCTTGTTTGACACGTAATATTTTGACATTTCAATTGGGCATTGGCACAACCAATTATATTCATAAAGTAAAGAAAATTTCTTGTTCTTATTCATTTAACATACAATATTGCTGGGGTCAAACGAATGGTTCTGTCCCTGTAAAATACATTGCACTGATTATTAAAATAAACTTTCTTTACATACTGTATACTCTACCACATATTGCATTTCAGGATCACACAACATCAAATTTCTGGTTGTTTCTGAAGCATACAATTTCACATCAGGAAAGCTAAAAAAAAGAAGAATGTTCACACTTTATAATTTTGGAAGTGAAGCATATGTTAATAATACACTGTGCATAAAGGCAAATTGCCACTTCTGTGATCAGTTGCCGAAAATAGTTTTTTCTACAGAACTTTTTTAATATAGCTACAATTTTGGTCAAAATATGTTGAGACAAGACAGCTAATTTCAAAATTCGCAGCCACAAGTAATTGCACAGGCTATTTCTATAACAGATTCATGCATTTAAAATTTGTCAACGTTCACTTGTCAATGTTCAGAGTGGGCTTTGGGATATTTGGTTAGTTTTTTACTCTTGAAATGTGCTAATTGTTGCTGGAGTCAGAAAGGCTATTTCCCAAGCATTTCAGGATCTTTCATAGCCCCAGCATGGATTATTTGTGTCTGACAAAAAATTGAGTTACTACCAACCCCTTTCCTGCAAACTCCCCAAGGCCACTTTCCAACTACAAGGTCACACTTGGCTGCAATGCTACTAATCATGACTTTAGACTTTGCTGTGTTTACCTTTAGCCCTTTCTCTTCTAGTCCTTTTTTCCACTTCTCAAACTTTTCAACTAATTCTTCTATTAGCAAATTGTAAACGCTTTCTGGCTGGTCAACATGTGTGAAAAAGTAGAATTTGTTTATTAGCATTGTTTGACGCTTTTGTACATATTTGAAAAATTATGAAAAAAACTAACTTTATTTTGTCCAAATTTGTAGCTGGTGTTTGGAGTTAGAATTAGATTTGTCCTCGGAATAAAATACTAATCATCACATTTTACGGTTTTTACGTTTTATACGTTAATTTTTCAAAATAAAATACAAATTAAAAAGATATAAATTCAATTAGATAAATATAAATGGGACTGAACATTTTTAGTCGAAGAGTATTCCATTCTGGCTACTATTTACTATGGTGACTAATCAACTCCACTTTTATTCACTCTTACCAACTTTGCCAATGGTTTGTCTTTAGTAAAGAAAAAGGCTATTATTAATTGTTTTCAGACAATTCAGTGTTTTTTTCAGGGTTTTTTTGCTACTGGTAAACAGTAGCAAAAACTCAATCATCACGCTGAGTTTTAAACTCAATCTTATAATATCAAAAAAATAGGATAAAAAAACTCTTATTTGATTCAATTTAAACTTGAATGTTGAAAGACAGTTGCTTTATTATTGTAAAACATTTTTCTGGAAAACATTGTCATTACCACTGCACATTTAATTTGAAGAAAAGTTTGTATCATGAATTAAACATAATACGCACTCTGAGTTCAAGTTTGTCATGGAAATAAAATTATATAATTACTTGTTACCATAAAATTATTCTATAATCAAAACTTATTTATAATCAAATTGGTGTCTGTGAAATGTGTGTGTGTGGCTGCTGATGGTTTCTATAATAAAGTCGTGTCAATCTAAAACATAATACTTAAATGTTCATAACTCTTGACTCTTAACTCAAGCTTACAGTAAAAAGAGTGGCAGTTATACAGGGTGACCACTAATAAAATGAGAACAAAAGTAAGGATATTAAGGAGAATTAAGGAGAAAAATTGACATTTTTTAAGGATATTTTGCTGTAAATGAGGATATAAAAATATAAAAATAAGGATAACTAAGGAGAAAACCAATTTTATAGTTCCCTTTCTATAATGTTACATTCTATGTTCTATGATAAGAAAATTATACATACTAGTCGTTAACCCGTGGATAAATCCACGAGATCACCTGTCCTTTATTAGACGCATTTCGTGTGTCTCGATACTGCGCTTACCATTTTGTGTGACAGACAGACGCATACGGGTATTATAATATAGATTATACAATTATAGATATAAATTATGCCCTGAAAGAGAGAAAATATAGGATTTCAGGTAACAGAGAAATGTCTTATTTCACTGGTGATGAACAATCCATGAACACATTTCCAAAAGTTACGATCAGAAAAATTAAGAAATAAGGAGAAATTAAGGAGAATAGCTAAAATTTCAATTTCTTTTAAGTATATTTAAGTACTTTTAAGGAGATTTTCTTTTTCTAAGGTTCTTTAAGGAATTTAAGGAGGAGTGGTCACCCTGTTATAAATCCTGGGATGATCCCTGAATATAACACAGTAGTAGTAGAAATGCTTAAAATATTTACCCAGATTTAAGTCTGTGCAAAAACATCTCGTCAAGCAAGCCAACAACATGATCTAAAAAAAATAAAACCAGGCTATAGCTAGCTTCATTATGAAGTAAACATTGACTAAACAATACAAATATTGGGTTTGAAACATGTACAAGACGATATGTGTTAGGGCAAGGAACCCTAAAATATGGAAACTACAAAAAAAAATTTGAAAAAATTGACTTGGCATCATAAACTATCGTGATATAAGTTCATGGCTAGCAATTTTAGTCAATAATGAAAAAGTTGGAAGTGGCATCGTTAATTAAACCTTGTCACGACTTGTAGAACAAACATTACTTATATGTATATTTATATAGTCAAGCCTGGTAAAAAATACGCATTTATGCAAATTATGCAAATAAAGCCTAAATATGTTTAAAAACCCTAACCAAAAATAAATAATATTTTAAAGCGCAAGCAGTTTAGTTAGTTTAAGATTCAAATTGTTAATATTTGCCTCCGTCCTGTATTACTCCTTAAGAAAAACATTGCATATCTTTAAACTTCCCTCAGCATTACAAAATAGGCCAGTTGTCATTAAAGAAATTTGCATGCTTTCTACTGGTTAAGCATATATTTAATTGGTTAAATAATCAAAAAATACGCTCTTCAATTGAAATCATGTTCTAGATTTTTCTTGATTATATCACTTGCTTTGTGTTTGAAATTTGTTTTTTTCTTGTTACATATAGATCAAAAATAATGTGTTGTGGTAAAAAAAATTCAGATTCCAGGGATAAAAAGTAAAGAATGCAGTCATTTGACAAGGAAATAGTGTTTTAACTTGGTTACGCATATTATAGACCTCGATTACAATCCATTGTTTTCTGTCTATATTTTTAACTTTATCAAAGAACATTTCCATGTTTGCATAACCAGGAACATTCCATTTGTTTCCTCACTCTTGATACACTTCCAAAGACAAGCTGTTACAAAAGCAAGTTGTTACATTGTGGACCTATAAAAGTGAAATATCTGGTGTGGTTCCTGTGTATAACTGTAACGTTGTACCATTCCCAACACGTGGCTTCAAACAGTCCAATTCAACACCACACACTAGTCCATCTGCATCCAAAAGGAATCGAGTGGTAGCTTTTTCAATGTAGAGAGGGGGTGGCATTCTTTTCTTTGAATTTGCTGATTAAGGTTTAAAGACAAGAGCAAACCATTTCCTAGGAGTGTCTTCCTCCTCATTAGGTGTTAATAATCATTTCCATAATTTGACAAGTCTTGCCTCATCTTCTTCCTTGCCAGTGTAATCTTCTTTTTCATCTGCATCTTTACCTTCATCCACATCTATCTTCTTATCTGTTAGAGATTCTATGTCACTTTCCTTTTTATTCTTTGTCGATTGATGGTGTGGGCGTTAAATCTGCATTCACAATTTTTTGCTCTTTTATTTTTGTTTGTATATTTGAAGTGCGAGCAAGTTCTTCCATATAATATTCACTGGTTTCCAACTTCGCACCATCGTTAAACACATCAGTGGTTATCCAACCTTTGTCAGAGCATTCCATTCCATGGTAAAGATATCTTTACTAGGTTTTTTGATAACTACTTTTGGCTCTTCTAGTTCTTCTGGTTCTTCAATTGACTGTGGCTTGTGTTTTAATCTGGTACTTTCTTTTTTTATATTGCTATACGCAATATATCCACCTATTAAAAATATGCCTGCACCAACACCCGGATTATCATCATCATCATCATCATCATCATTCTCAGCTTAACGTCCGTTTTCCATGCTAGCATGGGTTGGACGGGGTATATTAATGACCCTCTTCCAATCTGATCTAGACTGTGTTAGATCTAAACTCAACTTCCTCTGTATCAAGTCTGTCCTTATAACCTCCTGCCAAGTCTTTCTTGGTCTGCCTCTGGGCTTTGCCCCAGGAACTATCAAGTCTCTACATTTTCTTACCCAATTATCTCCCTTCATTCTTTCCAAGTGCCCCAGCCAATTCAATCTTCTTATCTGGATAACATCCTTAATTCTACGGAGACTTAGCCTGCTTCTTAGCTCATCTGAACTCTTTCTGTCTCTCAGACTGGCGTTACACATCCACCTAACCATTCTCATATCATTCCTTTCTAAACGGGCAAGATCTTCCTGCTTCACTGCCCATGTCTCACTACCGTACAACATAACACTTCTTACACAGGCCTCACACAACCTACCTTTTACCTCAATTGACAGGAATCTGCTAATCAACAAAGTAAGTAACTCTCTGAACATTCTCCAAGCAGAACCTATCCTGCAAGTAACACTTCTTCCAACACCCCCTTCACTGTCCAACATATCACCTAAGTAACAGAAGTTCTCAACTATCTCTAACGAGCCACTGTTGTACATCATTAAAGCTGGAAATACTTCATTCTCTATAATCTCACCTTTGAAACGCTTGCATACAAACTGAATGTCAGCTCTTAACCTTCCACTAATACTACTGCACTTCTTATGTACCCAATGCTTGCAAGTCTGACAAAAAATTGAGTTACTACCAACCCCTTTCCTGCAAACTCCACAAGGCCACTTTCCAACTACAAGGTCACACTTGGCTGCAATGCTACTAATCATGACTTTAGACTTTGCTGTGTTTACCTTTAGCCCTTTCTCTTCTAGTCCTTTCTTCCACTTCTCAACTTTTCAACTAATTCTTCCATCAACTCTGCTATGAGAACCAAATCATCTGCATACAATAACTCCCATGGACAATCTGTTCTGAATTCCATCGAAGGCGTTTCTGAAACTAGAACAAACAACAAAGGACTAAGGACTAAGTACAGAACCCTGATGTACACCAACATTTACACTAAATTCATCACTAAGTGAATCGTTAATCCTGACACGAATTCTAGCATTGCTGTACATAGACTGTACCATCGTAACTAGCCACTCATCCACACCTAATTTTCTTATAGCCCACCAAATAACTTTACATGGTACTCTATCAAAACCTTTCTCTAAATCTACAAAGGCAAAATAGAGAATCTTTCTCTTTCCTAAATACTTTTCCTGAAGCTGTCTGAGTAAAAATATTGCATCTGTAGTGCCACGCCCTCGAACAAAACCAAATTGCATCTTATCTATCTCAATTCTTTCTCTAAGTAACTTATCAATCACTCTTTCAATAACTTTCATTACTTGATCAACCAACTTCAGACCTCTATAGTTACCCCTTTCTAATGCATCACCCTTGCCCTTGAAACAATTCACTATTACACTCGACTGCCACTCACTCAGAATAGCACCATCCTTTATAAACTGGTTAGCAAGACTTGTAATAAGCTCAACTCCAAAATATATATATATATATGCTTTTACCATCTCTGCAACAATACCTGATACTCCTGCAGCCTTGCCAATCTTCAATTTCCTAATAGCCTCTACTACCCATTCTGTCTTGATCTGCATAGCTGGCCCTTCTACAACATCATCATCAGACAAATTATCCTCGTCCCAATCAAACTCAGTGTTAAGCAACCTCTGATAATGATTCTTCCAAGCTACCCTTTTCTCCTCCTCTGTGCTTTCTCCTTTGTTTAGCCTTGGCTATCGGGAAAGTCTCCTTCCTAATTGCTAATTTATTCTTTTAGTAATGTAAATTGTCATTTCTTAGGTAAATAAATGTTTACTTACTTACTTACTTACTTACTTGCTAACACCTTCATCATTACGTATACACTTCTCACCTACAACATCTTGATTAGTCTTCTTTATTTGCTTTGCTATCTTGAATATCTCATTGTGCTGGTCTTCCCTTCTTAACACATCTGCAAATCTGTTTCTCTCTGCTTCTGATTTTGCCTTATACACTGCTGTACGAGCGCGACGCTTAGATACTAAGTAAATATTTTTACTACCACCTGACTTCCACTCTTTCCAAAGTTTCCTCTTTTCCTATATACACTGGTCAACCTCATTATTCCACCACCAGGTATGTCTAGCTGGTCCTTTCGTCCACTCACAGGTATCATCAGAAGCTTCTAGAAGACAATTTTTCAAAGTAGTTCAAGTACTTTCAACATTGTCACTATCACATTGACCATTGTGGGCTAACTCCTGAACTTTTGCACTAAATTGTCTTGCTACAATCTCTTCCTACAGCTTCCAGACTTTTCGACGGGGCCTGTACTTTCCCTTGGCTTCTTTAACACTCTTCAAGATAAGATCACAAACCAGCAACCTATGCTGGGAAACACACTCTTCCCCCGACATAACTTTCACGTCCTTCATCACTTTCTTGTCTGACTTTCTAACCAGGAAGTAATCTATCTGTGTCTCACCTGACTCATATGTTATCAGCCTACTCTGTCTCTTACTGAATGATGTGTTGCAAACTATGTCCGTTGCCATTATAAACTCAAGCAATCTCTCCCCTTCCTTATTTCTGCTCCCAAATCCATAGCCTCCATGCACAGCTCTATAACCTTCAGATGACCTCCCAACATGACCATTAAAGTCGCCGCCCACCATGACAAGTTCAGTGTCTCCAAACTTTGATGTGACTGCTATTAACTCATCATAAAACTTATCTTTATCTTCCTCACTGAGTCCACACTGTGGAGCATAAACTGACAGAAAAGTTTACCTATCAAAAACTTTATCACTATAATACGACTATTAACACCCATAACATCTATTACTTTTTCTACACACTTCTCTGCAACGAATATGCCAACTCCTCCATCCAACTCCTCCATATCCTTCATCATCCTCCATATCCATCATTAAACTATTCATACATTTTAATCAAAATATATAAAGAGATCATGGTGGTTTAAAATTTTCTGTATTGCATATTTTGTAATGGCGCTGCACCACGAAACTGGAAATGGCGAAAATTATTTGCAATGTTATAATTTGGTATATTTTAAAACTTTGAACTGTGACCTGTGGAAAACACCAGTGGTCTCTCATAGGGTGTTTGTCTTTGCAAGGAAGGTCATGAAATGTTGTTGAATGTTTTTATGACATCTTATTGATCTCTTCACTTCAGTTTGTTGCTTACACCATCGTATTTCCATTACAACAGAGTCTCGTAAGGATATTCAATGGTGGTGAGAGTTTCTCACCACTTGGAATGGCATTGCTATCATCCAGACTAAAACGTTAGACTTATCTTCCATACATTTTTTAAAAGTCTTTAAGGATACTTTAAATGTTTCCACTACCTTCTTATATATTTTTCAATGTGACAACAGTTTATATGTGTTTATTATTTGGTGATACCTATTTTAGGACTACATGCTGTGTTAAGTCATAGTATGTGGCTAATGCAGTACTTATAGAAGATTTAATATATAATGTCAATTCTTGGTTTTCTTAATTTGGAGAAATTTGAGGGGTGCTGGGCTTTCTTCGTCAGCCGGTTTAGGTGCAGATGACCATTGTCCTTACAGTGATAGGGTTACGTGAGTATTTTGTGTGTCAGTTCATACCAGTCAGTTCTAATAAGACGCACATTTAATTGTCATTTAATTGTCATGTAGTGTCATAAGTGACAGGCCTATCAATAAGGGGAGAGCAATTGCTCTTGCTCATGCAAAGGCTCACACAATTCTGAGAAATGAGAAACTAGCTGGGCCATTAATCATTAATTGCTCCCCCAATTTAAAATATTTTTTTAGCTGAGCAATATCAATTCATCTCACATGGAAATCAATGTTCTTTTTCTTATTATATATATTTACAAAAAGTACCAAAATATATAAAAACTAGTCGTTAGCCCGTGGAAAATCCACGGGTTTGCCCGTCCTTTTTATACCGCATTACGTGCTTCTCGCTATTGCGCAGCTAAGCTACCATTTTGCGTGACAGACAGACAGACGTATGCGGGTATTATAATATGGATAAAAAATAAATTGCCGTTATAATCTTATTCTATTAATTCAGATTGCTCGCCCAGTTTAAATTTTTGTAAGCTTGGGGGAGCGATTTATTGCTTGGGTGTTATTTTCTTATTGATAGGCCTGATGTAGGTTGTCAAAATGTCTAAAAGAAGTCTGTCGGACAATCGATACAATAAAGACTCACCACAATAGACATGTAGTGTCAAGAGTCCATTGTCAAAATGTCTTAAAAAAGCCAGTGGTCATATGGTTCAGTTAAAGGAAGCCCTATGGGTCAACTGTTATGAAAAACACTAACCATAATTGACATGTCATGTCAAGAGTCCATTGTCAAAATGTCTTAAAGAAGCCAGTGGCTGGCTTCTTTAAAAAAAAGCCCTATGAACCTGTGGCAATAAACACTCACTATAATAGACATGTAGTGTCAAGTGTAAAGAGTCCATTGTTTAAATTGACAATTGACACTACATGTGTAGTGTCAATTGTCTTTTCTGTTACAATGACAGTTATTTGTCAATTGTCTTGTCTGTTACAATGTCAGTAATTTATTTCAGTATAAGCACAAGTTTAGAATAGTAGTCCTCTGTCACAAGTTCCTCATAAGGAGTCCGTTACAGCATGGTGAATCATTTGAAGCACAAAGGTTAGACTTTGAGAATACACATTAATATTTTCTAAAAAAGTCAAAACACCTACACCCATACCCCAAATATAACTGCGAACTATCTAAGAATACATTATCTTCTACAATTTTGTGTTGTTTTTATTTCTGAACCATACCAATTAATAACATTAAACATATATAATACAAATACATAATGACATTAACTACAAACCCTTGTGGCAGTGAGATAAGAAATACACTTCAGATGACAAATTACTTCCATCAAATCGATCAATAGAGACAAATGGATATTCTAACAGATGACCATCAAATGCACTCATTTCATATACATATGATTATAATAAACCTAGAAGAAGCAGCTTTATATATATAACAGATATTATTACTTCAATATTATACATCCCAAAAAAACAATTTAAGACCTTAAAATGATAACAATTATAACTACTATTCTTGGATCCGGGTTAACATTATCAAATTTTGAAAAAGAAAACAAGGAACTTTTGAGAAAATTGAGTGGCATATTTGGATTTATCAGCAAAAATTATATTATATAACATAAGTAGTTTTTCATTATATCTTACATTTTCATTTTGTTTGTCCTCCCCTCTAGCTTTTAGGATTTTACACTACACTTTTAAAAGTATAGCGCAGACCAATAAAATCATATAAATAAAATTCTTTAACAACACTTCAAATAAATGCAACGTATAAGCATCAGTGTAAAATAAGTTTAACGACATAGCTATTTTCAAGTTTTACGACTTCATGATAACAATTACATAAATATTAGGTTCCAGAATTTTTCCTGTTTCCCAGTCGTTTCCTGGTTTCCCTATCATTTCCACTTGACTTTCCAGTTTTGTGATCATTTACCCTCGTTTCCAGCCTGTTTAACTCCGTTTCCAAGCTATTTCCCCCACTTTCTTTATAGTTTCCCCTGCGTAAAGTGCTTGCGAAATAAAAAAGCGTAAAAGCTTAATTATATACTACAAATAAAATACATGTTAGAATTAATTTACAAATTTTTAAAGTTAAAACTGTGTTAAAAAAAATGAGGGTGAACTCAACCATAAATGTTGTCCAAACGCGAATTAAGGAATTTCTTACCTGGTGTAAGGGCGATCAAAAATAACTTGAATTTTATGTTGGGGAGGGTGTTACTATGAGAGCCAGAGTTTTACTATGCATGGAAGTCACCACCCTTACACCTTCCAAATGGAAACAAACGAGGTAAAATGGCTGTAAAAACCCTATCGCTCAGCCCTTTTGTATAAGTAGCCAATTCCTGCACATTGTCACCTAGGTAAATTTTCAAATAGTAAAATATTGCGTAGATAAAAAAACATTGATACTTATATAGATTTGCTCATTTTTTCAATATGTAAATCTAATTTATTAATAAAGATTGTTCCTGTGTAGCTACTTTATTTATTTCACAAACTTATCCAAAACGAACTACAATGTCATATAGAATGTTTCATTTAATAATTAAAGCCCCAGCTGTTCATTGATGTCATACTGATTGCGAGTAAAATTGTACCTGCTTTTAAACATGAACGGGAAACTCGGTCCACCGAGATATCCCGCATGCCGAGATCTCAGATATTTGCGGAAGAACGCTGAAAATGGAAATCGTGTTTATATGGTGCATATTCATCTCGCCCCGGTTAAAGAGGGTGCCGCTAAGCCGCAAACGCCTGCATATATAAGGGCGAGTTCGGGCGACTTTTCGAATTAAATTGACGGTTGTCCGCCGCAACCGCCTGCACTTTCCCGAACACGCCCGAACTCGACCGGAACATTCCCGAAATGCAACATCTTGTAACATAAACATGGCGGACGGCAGTTGAAAGAACGTGCTTGAAGAGTTTGACGATAAAGAAAACGGATGCCGACGTCGTAGTCCATTGAGACTGGAAGGAATAGACCCATGGCCGCCTGTCTGGAGGCGTATTATCACGAGATTAACGTGTAGCGCCTTTTATAAACCGTAAAAGGCAATGTTACGAATTTTGAAAGGCTATGCAGGTTGACAGAGGTGTTCTACGGGCCTGGCGCTAGAGAAGACGCTTGGGACGTCGTAGTCCATTCAGACTGCAAGGAATAAACCGATGGCGCCTGTTTGTGCGCGTATAATCACGTGAATAACGTGCAGCGCGTTTAATAAGCCGTAGAAGGCCATGTTACTGCATTTGATAGCCTGTGCAGGTAGTTGGAGGTGTTCTATGGGCCCAGAGCTAAGGATAACGACTTGGGACGTCGTAGTCCATTGAGACTGGAAGGAATAGACCGATAGCCGCCTGTCAGAGCGCGTGAAACCACGTGATTTACGTGTAGGACCCTAATTTGGCCATAAAAGGCCATATTACAGACTTTGAAAGCCAGTGCAGGTAGTAAGAGGTGTTCTAAGAGCCTGAGGTTAAGGAGAAAAATTTGGCACAACGTAGTCGATTGAGACTGGAAGGAATACAGTGATGGCCACCTGTCTGGGTGCGTGGAACTATTGAATAGAAGAACTAAAGAATAGAACGAGGGGAGTGTTTCTGGGGACATGGAATCACGTGATTTACAGGTAGAGATAGAGAAATGTTCCTTCTGGCACAGTCGACGTCGACCAAAGGGAATTTCCCTAAGTCATCTGTTAGTAACCAACACAAAATAATATGAATATGCCAATCACCAACACATAATAGTATTAATTGTAAGATACCAGAAATATAATGCCAATAACCATCACAAAATAATATTAAATACCAATAACCAACACATAATAATAAATGTAAGATACGTGACGTCATACACTAAATCATACAGAATATGAGCAAGGGAAATTCCTTATAATGCCAGTTACCAGAGTTCTATCAAATAAATATGACTGAGTATTGTGATGAATGAGGGATTAATCTTAATAAATATGATAGATATGAGAAGTGTGGACGGAGGCTAATCATAAAAGAAAGGATGCTTTGCTGGCAGCACTATATCATGTGGATCACCTATAACGGTGGATATTGTGTTTGTGAAAATTCCTTAGTTGGAGTCCAATTTCTATAAATAAAGGATGTTCATATTCTATAACGACTCCGTAGAGATAAGGACTTTTTACAGCGAACCAACAGTACTTGATATTGACTATGTCAAGCTTGAGAATATCGTACTTAGCGATCCTATACAAGCCAACAAAGGCAAGGATGAGCGCTTTGTCATTGGTTATAAATATAACAACAAGATTTCATCGCTGCTAATCATAACACCGAGAGGCCTATATAGCAATGGTGCATCCAGATACGATGATGGATCCTCCCTTACCATGTCATTTGATATACATCAACATCCTAAATGGCTGGAAAAATATAAGTGTATCCTGGCGAAGATACAGCAATTGTATGGTAGTGAGTTCACAACCTCATCATTGAAGAACGGTAGATACCTGCACACAAAAATTAAAGCATGGGAGGGTAAAATAAACACATATTTCTACGATCTTCCATTACCTATACGACAGAAATGTGAATGCATCTCAGTCACAAAATTATCTAGCATTTATCGGCAGAATTCTAAGCATTTTCATCCAGGTCCTTCTGGAGAAATGCAAGTATAGGCCAATGGAATTTTCCAGGACCAGACACCTTATCGATTCCGATAACGAAGAGGAACCGTTCACTTTAGTGTAATAAGATTGATAGATTTTGTATGCATACAAAATAAACGAGACTGGAAGAAATACACCGACGGCCGCCTGTCTGGGTGCGTGAAACCATATGATTTTCGTTTAGGACCTTTAATAAGCCGTAAAAGGCCATACTACGGCTTTTGAAAGACTCTGTACGAAACTTGGAGAACTTCTTAAGGCATGAGAATAAGGTAAACGTCTTGGGAAGTCGTAATCCATTGAGACTGGCAGGAATAGACCAATCGCCGCCTGTCTGGCCGAGTGGATCCACGTGATTTATCTGGAGGAGTTGGTCGTAAAAGGCCATATTATAACCTTTAAAAGCCTGTGCAGGTAGTTAGAGGTGTTCTAATAGCCTGGCGCCAAGGAAAACGACTTGGCACATCATAGTCCATTGAGACTGGAAGGAATAGCCCGCCTGGGTGAGTGAAACTGCGGCGTGATTTACCTGCAGGGCCCTAATTTGGCCATACAAGGCCATATTATAGCCTTTGAAGGACTCTGTACGTACTTGGGGAACTTTTAATGACCTGGCACTAAGGAAAATGATTTGAGACGTCCTAGTCCATTAAAACTGGAAGCAATAGACCGATGGGCGCCTGTCTGGGCGAGTGGAAACATGTGCAGGCAGGTGTTCTGATGGCCTGGCGCTAAGGAAAACGACTTGGCACGTCATAGTCGATTGAGACTGGTCGGAATAGACCGACGGCCGCCTGTCTGGGTGCGTGAAACCACTTGATTTACGTGTAGGGCCTTTAATAAGCCGCAAAAGGCCATGTTACAGCATTTGAAAGACTCTGAACATACTTGGAGACCTTTTAAAGAGATGGCACTAAGGAAAACGACAGGAGACGTCGTAGTTCATTAAGACTGGATGGAATTGACTGATGGGCGCCTGTCTGGGCGAGTGGAAACACGTGATTTACGTGGAGGACCCTACTTTGGTCGTAAAAGGTCATATTGCAAATTTTGAAAGACTCTGTACGTACTTGGAGAACTTTTAATGACCTAGCAATAAGGAAAACGACTTGGGACGTCGTAGTCCATTAAGACTGGAAGGAATAGAAGGATTGGGCGCCTGACTGGGCGAGTGGAAACACGTGATTTAGGTGTACGGCCTTTCATAAGCCGTAAAAGGTCATATTACATCTTTTGAAAGACTCTGTGCGTACTTGGAGACCTTTTAAAGACCTGACGTTAAGGAAAACGACTTGGGTCGTCGTAGTCCATTAAGACTGGAAGGAATTGACCAATCGCTGCCTGTCTGGGCGAGTAAAACCACGTGATTTACCTGGAGGACACTAATTTGGTCGTAAAAGGCCATATGATAACCTTTAAAAGCCTTTGCAGGTAGTTAGAGATGTTCTAATAGCATGGCGCTAAGGAAAACAACTTGGCACGTCATAGTCCACTGAGACTGGAAGGAATAGACCGCCTGTCTGTGTGAGTGAAACTGCGGCGTGATTTACGAGTAGGGCTTTAATAAGCCGTAAAAGGCCATATTGCAACTTTTGAAGGACTCTGTACGTACTTGGAGAACTTTTAATGACCTGGCACTAAGGAAAACGACTTGGGACGTCGTAGTCCATTAGGCTGGGCGAGTGGAACCTCAAGATTTAATGGAGGACAATGATTTGGCCGTAAAAGGCCATGTTACAGCATTTGAAGGACTCCAAACGTACTTGGAGACCTTCTAAAAGCCTGACGCTAAGGAAAACGACTTGGGACGTCGTAGTCTATCAAAACTAGAAGGAATAGACCGATGTCCGCCTGTCTGGTCGCGTGGAACCGTGTCATTTACGTGTACGGCCTTTAATAAGCCGTAAAAGGTCATGTTACATCTTTTGAAAGACTCTGTGCGTACTTGGAGACCTTTTAAAGACCTGACGTTAAAGAAAACGACTTGAGACGTCATAGTACATTAAGACAATAAGGAATAGACCGATGGGCTACTGTCTGGGCACGTGGAGTCACGTGATTTACTTGTAGGACCCTAATTAGGTCGTAAAATGCCTAATTACAGCTTTTGAAAGCTAGAGGATGTGGGTAAATGTGTTCTAATAGCCTGGCGATAAGTAAAACAACATGAGACATCGTATTTCATTAAGACTGGAAGGAATAGATCGATGGGCGCCTGTCTGGGGGAGTGAAAACACGTGATTTAGGTTTAAGGTCTTTCATAAGCCATAAAAGGCCATATTACGGCTTTTGAAGGACTCTGTACGTACTTGGAGACCTTCTAAAGGCCTGAGAATAAAGTAAACATCCTGTGACGTCTTAGTCCATTAAGACTGGATGGAATTGCCCGATGGGCGCCTGTCTGAGGGAGTGTAACCATGTAATTTATGTGGAGGACCCTAACTTGGTCGTAAAAGGCCATATTGCAACTTTTGAAGGACTCTGTACGTACTTGGAGAACTTTTAACGACCTGGCACTAAGGAAAACGACTTGGGACGTCGTAGTCCATTAAGACTGGAAGGAAGAGACCGATGTGCGGCTGTCTGGGCAAGTGGAAACACGTGATATAGGTGTACGGCCTTTTTATAATCTGTAAAAGTTCATAATACATCTTTTGAAAGACCCTGTGCGTACTTGGAGACCTTTCAAAGACCTGGTGTTAAGGAAAACGACTTGGGACGTTGTAGTCCATTATGACAAGATGGAATAGACCGATGGACTACTGTCTGGGCACGTCGAATCAAGTGATTTTCGCGTAGGACCCCAATTTGGCCGTAAAAGGCCGTATAGTCTTTGAAAGCCTGTGCAGGCAGTTAGAGGTGTTCTAATGGCCTGGCGCTAAAGAAAACAACTTGGCACGTCATAGTCAATTGAGACTGGAAAAAACAGACCGACGGCCGCCTGTCTGGGTGCGTCAAACCACATGATTTTCGTGTAGGACATGTAATA
Source organism: Hydractinia symbiolongicarpus (assembly GCF_029227915.1). Lineage (NCBI taxonomy): Eukaryota > Metazoa > Cnidaria > Hydrozoa > Anthoathecata > Hydractiniidae > Hydractinia > Hydractinia symbiolongicarpus. The sequence continues at coordinate 13,062,072 of NC_079888.1, forward strand.
AGCCGTAAAAGGCCATACTACGGCTTTTGAAGGACATTGTACGAAACTTGGAGAACTTTTAATGACCTTGCACTAAGGAAAACGACTTGGAACGTCGTAGTCAATTTCTGAGCGCGTGGAAAGACGTGATTTACGTTGAAGGGTTTAACTTGGTCGTATAAGGCCATATTACAGCATTTGAAAGCCAGTGCAGGTAGTTAGTGGTGTCTAAGGGCATGGCGGTTAGGAAAACAACTTGGGACGTCGTAGTCGATTGAGACTGGAAGGAATAGACTAATCGCCGCCTGTCTAGGCGAATGGAATCTCGTGACTTACCTGGAGGACAATAATTTGCCCTAAAAGGCCATGTTACAGCATTTGAAGGACTCTGAACGAACTTGGAGAGCTTAAAAAGACCTGGCACTAAATAAAACGACATGGGACGTCGTAGTTCATTAAGAGTGGAAGGAATTGACCGATGGGCGCCTGTCTGGGCGCGTGGAAACAGGTGATTTACGTGGAGGAGCCAAGTGTGGTCGTAAAAAGCCATATTATAACCCTTAAAACCATGTGCAGGTAGTTAGAGGTGTTCTAATAGCCTGGCGCTAAGGAAAACGACTTTGCACGTCATAGTCAATTGAGCCTTGAAGGAATAGACTGCCTGTCTGGGTGAGAGAAACTGCGGCGTGACTTACCGGTAGGACCCTAATTTTGCCGTACAAGGCCATATTATAGCCTTTGAAGGCCTCTGCAGGTAGTTAGAGGTGTTATAATTGCTTGGCGCTCATAAAAACGACTTGGGACGTCGTAGTCGATTGAGACTGGGAGGAATAGACCGATGGCCGCCTGTCTTGGCGAGCGGAACGACGCGATTTACCGGTAGGACCCTACTTTGGCCGTAAAAGGCCATGTTACATCATTTGAAGGACTCTTAACGTACTTGGAGACCTTTTAAAGACCTGCCATTATGGAAAACGACATGAGACGTCGTAGTTCATTAAGACTTGATGAAAATGACCGATGGCGCCTGTCTGGGCGCGTGGAAACACGTGATTTACGTTAGGACCCTAATTTGGTCGTAAGAGGCCATACTATAAACTTTGAGCTCCTTTGCAGGTAGTTAGAGGTGTTCTAATGGCCTGGCGCTAAGGAGAACGACGTGCTTTAGGTGTGAAGCCTTTCATAAGCCGTAAAACGCCATAATACAGCTTTTGAAGGAATCTGTACGTACTTGGAGACCTTCTAAAGGCCTGGCGCTAAGAAAAACGACTTGGGACCTTGTAATCAAAACTAGAAGGAATAGACCGAAGGCCGCCCGTCTGTGCGCGTGGAACCATTTGATTTATGTATGCGGAATTTAGTAAGCCGTAAAAGGTCATAATTGATCTTTTGAAAGAATCTGTGCCTACTTCAAGACCTTTTAAGGACCTGGCGTTAAGGAAAACGACTTGGGACGTCGTAGTCCATTAAAACTGGAAAGAATTGACCGATGGGCGCCTGTCTGGGTGCGTGAAACCGCGTGATTTTCGTGTAGGACATTTAATTGGCCGTAAAAGGCCATATTACGGGTTTTGAAGGACTCTGTGCGTACTTGGAGACCTTCTAAAGGGTTGAGAATAAGGTAAGTATCCTGTGACGTCATAGTCCATTGAGACTCAAAGGAATAGACCGATTGCTGTCTGTCTGGGCGTGTGAACCACGTGATTTACCTGGAGGACCATAATTTGGCCGAAAAAGCTATATTACAGCTTTTGAAGGCCTGTGAAGGTAGTTAGAGGTTTTCTTAGGGCTGGCGCTAAGGAAAACGACTTGGGACGTCGTAGTTCATTAAGACTGGATGGAATTGACCGATGGGCGCCTGTCTGGACGCGTGGAAATACGTGATTTACGTGGAAGACCCTAATTTTGTCGTAAGAGGCCATACTATAACCTTTGAAAGCCTGTGCATGTAGTTAGAGGTGTTCTACTAGCTTGGCGCCAACGAAAACGTCTTGGCACGCCATAGTCAATTGAGACTGGAAGGAATAGACCGACGGCCGCCTTTTTGGGTGCGTGAAACCACGTGATTTTCGTGTAGGACCTTTAATAAGCCGTAAAAGGCCATACTACGGCGTTTGAAGGACTCTGTGCGTACTTGGAGACCTTTTAAACCCCAGGCAATAAGTAAAACGACATGAGACGTCGTAGTTCCTTAAGACTGGAAAGAATTGACCGATGGGCGCCTGTCTGGGCGCGTGGAACAACGTGATTTACAGGTAGGACCCTAATTTCGCCGTAAAATGCCATGTCACAGCATTTGAAGGACTGTGAACGTACATGGAGACCTTTTAAAGACCTGGCACTATGTACCACGACATGAGACATCGTAGTTGTTTATGACTGGATGGACTCGAGCGATGGGCGCCTGTCTGGGCGCGTGGAAACACGTGATTTACGTGGAGGACTCTAATTTGGTCTTAAAAGGCCATATTATAACCTTTAAAAGCCTGTACAGGTAGTTAGAGGTGTTCTAATAGCCTGGCGCTAAGGAAAACGACTTTGCACGTCATAGTCCACTGAAACTGGAAGAAATAGACCGCCTGTCTGGGTGAGTGAAACTGCGGCGTGATTTACGTATAGGGCCTTTAATAAGCCGTAAAAAGCCATATTGCAACTTTTGAAGGAATCTGTACGTACTTGGAGAATTTTTAATGACCTGGCACTAAGGAAAACGACTTGGGACGTCGTAGTTCATCAAAACTAGAAGGAATAGACCGATGACCGCCTGTCTGGGCGCGTGGAACCATGTGATTTACGTGTACGGTCTTTAATAAACCGTAATAGGTCATATTACATCTTTCGAAAGTTTCTGTGCGTAATTGCAGACATTTTGAAGACCTGGCGTTAAGAAAAACGACTTGGCACGTCATAGTCAATTGAAATTGGACGGAATAGACCGGCGGCGCCTATCTGGGCGCGTGGAACCATGTTATTTACGTGTACGGCCTTTAATAAACCGTAAAAGGTCATATTACATCTTTTGAAAGACTCTTTACGTACTTTTAGAAATTTAATGACCTACCACTAAGGACAATGACTTGGAACGTTGAAGTCCATTAATATTGGAATGAATAGACCGATGTGCGCCTCTCTGGGCGAGTGGAAACACGTGCTTTAGGTGTAGGGCCTTTCATAAGCTGTAAAATGCCATATTACAGCTTTTGAAGGAATCTGTACGTACTTAGAGACCTTATAAAGGCCTGGCACTATGCACAACGCCTTTAGACTTCGTAGTTCATCAAAACTAGAAGGAATAGACCGATGGCCGCCTGTCTGGGCGCGTGGAACCACGTGATTCACAGGTAGGACCCTAATTTGGCCGTAAAATGCCATGTTACAGCATTTGAATAACTCTGAACGTACTTGGAGACCTTTTAAGGACCTGGCACTAAGTACAACGAGATGAGACGTCGTAGTTCATCAAAACTAGAAGGAATAAACCGATGGCCGCCTGTCTGGGCGCGTGGAACCATGTGATTTACGTGTACAGCCTTTAATAAACCGTAAAAGGCCATAATACGGCTTTTGAAGGACTCTGTACGTACTTGGAGACCTTCTAAAGGCCTGAGAATAAGGTGAATATCCTGTGACGTCATAGTCCATTGAGACTCGAAGGAAAAGACCGATCGCTGCCTGTCTGAGCGTGTGAACTTCGTGATTTACCTGGAGGACCCTAATTTGGCCGAAAAAGGCTGTATTACAGCTTTTGAAGGCCTGTTAAGGCAGTTAGAGGTGTTCTTAGGGCTGGCGCTAGGAAAAACGACTTGGGACGTCTTAGTCCATCAAAACTATAAGGAATAGACCGATGGCCGCGTGTGCGGGTGCGTGAAACCACGTGATTATCCTGTAGGGCCTTTAATAAGCCGTAAAGAGACATATTACGGCTTTTGAAGGACTCTGTACGTACTTGGAGACCTTCTAAAGGCCTGAGAATAAGGTAAACATCTTGTGACGTCATAGTTCATTGAGACTCGAAGGAATAGACCGATCGCTGCCTGTCTGGGCGAGTGGAACCACGTGATTTACCTGGAGGACACTAATTTGGTCGTAAAACGCCATACTATAACCTTTGAAAGCCTGTGCAGGTAGTTAAAGGTGTTCTAATAGACTGGCGCTAAGGAAAACGACTTTGCACGTCATAGTCCACTGAGATTGGAAGGAATAGACCGCCTGTCTGGGTGAGTGAAACTGCGGAACTACGTGTAGGGCCTTTAATAAGCCGTAAAAGGTCATATTACATCTTTTGAAAGATTCTGAATGTACTTGGAGACCTTTTAAACACCTGGCACTAAGTAAAACGACATGAGACGTCGTAGTTCCTTAAGACTGGATGGAATTGACCGATGGCAGCCTGTCTGGGCGAGCGGAACATCGTGATTTACAGGTAGGACCCTAATTTGGCCGTAAAAGCCTATGTTACAGCATTTGAAGGACTCTGAACGTACTTGGAGACCTTTTAAAGACCTGAGAATAAGGTAAATATCCTGTGACGTCATAGTCCATCAAAACTAGAAGGAATAGACCGATGGCCGCTCGTCTGGGCGCGTGGAACCATGTGATTTACGTGTACGGTGTTTATTAAACCGTAAAAGGTCATATTACATCTTTTAATATTAATACTGGAAAGAATAGACCGATGCACGTCTGTCTGGGCGAGTGGAAACACGTGATTTAGGTGTAGGGCATTTCATAAGCCGTATAATGCCATTTTACAGCTGTTGAAGGAATCTGTACGTACTTGGAGACCTTCTAAAGGCCTGGCACTATGTACAACGACATGAGGCGTCGTAGTTCATCAAAACTAGAAGGAATAGACTGATGGCCGCAGGTCTGGGCGCGTGGAACAACGTGAATTACATGTAGGACCCTAATTTGGCCATAAAATGCCATGTTACAGCATTTGAAGGATTCTGTACGTACTTGGAGACCTTCTAAAGGCCTGGCGCTAAGGAAAAAGATTTGGGACGTCGTAGTCCATCAAAACAAGAAGGAATAGAAGGATGGGCTACTGTCTGGGCACGTAGAATCACGTGATTTACTTGTAGGGTCCTAGTTTGGCCGTAAAAGGCCGTATAGTCTTTGAGAGTCTGTGCAGGCAGTTAGAGGTGTTCTAATGTCCTGGCGCCAAAGAAAACGACTTGACACGTCATAGTCAATTAAGACTGGAAGGCATAGACCGACGACCGCCTTTCTGGGTTTGGAAACTACGTGATTTTCGTGTAGCACCTTTAATAAGCCGTAAAATGCCATATTACGGCTTTTGAAGGACTCTGTACGTACTTGGAGTCCTTTAAAGGCCTGAGAATAAGGTGAACGTCTTAGGACGCCGTAGTCCATTGAGACTGGATGAAATTGACCGATGGACCCATGTCTGGGCGCGTGGAAACTCGTGATTTACGTGGAGGACCCTATTTTGGTCGTAAAAGGCCATATAATAACATTTAAAAGCCTGTGCAGGTAGTTAGAGGTGTTCTAAAAGCATTGCGATAAGGAGAACAACTTGAGACGTCGTAGTCAACTGAGACGGGAAGGAATAGACCGATGACCACCTATCTGGGCGCGTGGAACCACGTGATTTACGTGTAGGGCTTTTAATAAGCTGGTAAAAGCCATATTACAGCTTTTGAAAGATTCTGTGCGTACTTGGAGACATTTTAAAGACCTGGCGTTAAGGAAAACGATTTGGGACGTCGTAGTCCATTAAAACTGAAAGGAATAGACCAATATGCGAATGTCTGGGCACCTGGAAACACGTGATTTCCGTGTACGGCCTTTAATAAAACGTAAAAGGCCATATTACAGCCTTTGAAAGCCTGTGCAGGTAGTTAGAGGTGTTCTAAGGGCCTGGCGCTAAGGAAAACGACTTGGCACGTCCTAGTCGATTGAGACTGGGAGGAATAGACCGATGACCACCTATCTTGGGGCGTGGAACCCCGTGATTTACGTGTAGGGTTTATAATAAGCTGTAAAAGGTCATATTACGGCTTTGGAAAGACTCTGTGCGTACTTGGAGACCTTATAAAGCCCCCCTTTAGGGAAAACAACTTTGGACGTCGTAGTCCATCAGGACTAGAAGGAATAGACCGATGGGCGCGTGTACGGGCATGTGAAACCATGTGATTTACGTGTACGGCCTTTAATAAGCCGTAAAAGGCCATATTACAGACTGTGAAAGCCTGTGCAGGTAGGTAGAGGTGTTCTGAGGGCCTGGCGGTAAGGAAAATGACTTGGGACGTCGTAGTCCTTTAGACTGGAAGGAATAGACCGATCGTCGACGTCTGAACGAGCGGAATAACGTGATTTACAGGTAGGACCTAATTTGGTCGTAAAAGGTCATATTTCACCTTTTGAAAGACTATGTACGTACTTGGAGATCTTCTAAAGATCTGACGATAAGGAAAACGACTTGGGACGTCGTAGTATATCAGGAATAGCAGGAATAGATCGAATAAACGCCTATCTGGGCGTGTGGAACAACGTGATTAACGTGGAGGACCCTAATTTGGTCGTAAGAGGCCATATTATAAACTTTGAAAGCCTGTGCGGGTAGTTAGAGGTGTTCTAAAGGCCTGGCGCTAAGGAAAACAACTTGGCACGTCCTAGTCGATTGAGATTGGGAGGAATAGACCGATGACCACCTATCTTGGGGCGTGGAACCCCGTGATTTACGTGTATGGCTTATAACAAGCTGTAAAATGTCATATTACGGCTTTGGAAAGACTCTGTGCGTACTTGGAGACCTTAAGGACCGCTTTAAGGAAAACGACTTTGCACGTCGTAGTCCATTAAGACCGAAAGTAATCGACCAATGGGCGAATGTCTGGGCACCTGGAACCACGTGATTTACGTGTACGGCCTTTAAAAAGCCGTAAAAGGCCATATTACAGGCTGTGAAAGCCTGTGCAGGTAGTTAGAGGTGTTGTAAGGGCCTGGCGGTAAGGAAAATGACTTGGGACGTCGTAGTCCTTTTGACTGGAAGGAATAGACCGATCGGCGACTGTGTGGGCGAGCAGAACAACGTGATTTACAGGTAGGTCCCTAATTTGGTCGTAAAAGGCCATATTACAGCAATTGAAGGACTATGTACGTACTTGGAGATCTTCTAAAGATGTGACGATAAGGAGAACGACTTGGGACGTCGTAGTCCATCAGGACTAGAAAGGAGACCGATGAACGCCTGTCTGGGCGAGTGGAACAACGTGATTAACGTGGCGGACCCTAATTTGGTCGTAAGAGGCCATATTATAACCTTTGAAAGACTACGCAGGAAGTTAGAGGTGTTCTAATAGCCTGGCGCTAAGGAAAACGACTTGGCACGTCCTAGTTGATTGAGACTGAAAGAAATAGACCGATGGCCGCCTGTCTGTGCGAGCGGAACAACGTGATTTACAGGTAGGACCCTCATTTTGCCGTAAAATGCCATAATACAGCCTTTGAAAGCCTGTGCAGGTAGTTAGGGGTGTTCTAAGGGGTTGGCGGTAAGGAAAATGACTTGAGACGTCGTAGAACTTTAGACTGGAAGGAATAGACCGATCGGCGACTGTCTGGCGTGCGGAACAACGTGATTTACAGGTAGGACCCTAATTTGGTTGTAAGAGGCCATACTACAGCAATTGAAGGACTATGCACGTACTTGGAGATCTTCTAACGATCTGACGATAAGGAAAACGACTTAAGACGTCGTAGTCCATTGAGACTGGAAGGAATAGACCGATGAACGCCTGTCTGGGCGACTGGATGAACGTGATTCACGTGCAATACCCTAATTTGGTCGTAAGAGGCCATAATATAACCTTTGAAAGCCTGTGCAGGTAGTTAGAGGTTTTCTAAGGGCATGGCGGTAAGGATACCAACTTGGGACGTCGTAGTCGATTGAAACAGGAAGGAATAGGCTGATGACCACCTATCTGGGCGCGTGGAACCACTCAAGTCATTTAAGGCCGGGCTTTCTCAATTTTGATCAGAAAATTGGTGTTTTTCATTTTCTTATATCTCGGCTTGTATTGACGCTATTCACTTGCGGTTTTTTTTGCTGAAAAGATGCTTCTTTCAGCTATGGTTTAATGTGGAGTATTATTAAATATCTTCTCTTATATCTGTTTGTTGGATTGATTTACCAAGGCATGTACAGTGCCATGTAATGGATTTAGGCACAATTTTCACTCGGTATAAACACGTGAAATTGATTTCAAACGAACCGTACCATTCTAGAGCATCTATGATTAGTCGATCGTCAGCACTTTCCACTTACAAAGTCACTAAATTTCAGTTTATGTATGTATTTACATAATCAGACGCACCAAAAAAGTTAAAAAAACATGCGTTTCCTTGCGAAATCACGCTTGATCGATTACATGTGTTTTTCAGAAGTTGTCGTTGATATAATTTATTAGGTTTCGGTAAAATTAGCTTTGAATAAGTCATTCCTAAACTATTTTTAATTATTCTCGGTAATTTTACCAAAAAATCAAGACATTTGGCACAAATTCGGGAACGAGCGCAATAATCGTTAATTATGCAAAACGACAACCAATATAAACAATAAATCGGTTTAATATTAATAATATATTTCTGCATAAATTATACATTACATTACATATAAAAATAATTAATTTAGCATTAACCAATAAAAAACGCAGACAAAACAATAGCAAATAATTTAAAATTAAATATATTAGGAAAATGGTAGAAAAAAATTGTAAACAACTATAAAAGTTTCCCGCGTTAAATATGTTATCGGTGTGTGCATGATTTCTTTATATATAGTAAGATCCTCCAAGGTAAGATAAGTAAATATTCTTCATTCGAGCATGGCCGTATTTACAAATCATACTTCGTGTGGATTCGCCAAAGTCATATTACATCTGACACGATTGAATATGCCATATTTAACCAACGATGAAGATCTTATCCAGGGGCCATCAGTTCAACAAAAACTTGATCGCTTCATAGCATTTTTCCTAGAGAGAAAAGCAGAATATACAGTTGATTATCGAACATTTAACAATGGAATGGGAAAGCTCAAGGCTAGTTTATTGAAACTAGCGAAATACAAGAATACAAGACGATGAAAGAATCTTCAACATGTTGAAATCCATCACAGGTAACACCTCATCAAAACATCCAGGGCATATTATAGGAAATTTAATTTTGCGTTATCAAGCGGAACGAAAAGTCAGAAAGAAAGTACCAAGAAAGTCCTACGAGAATGACATTGAGAAAAAATATAAATGTCACGTGATTTGCGTGTACTGCCTTTAATAAGCCGTAAAAGGCTATACTACAACTTTTAAAAAACTCTGTGCGTACTTGGAGAGCTTTTCAAGACCTGACGATAAGGAAAACGACTTGGGACGTCGTAGTCCATCAGGACTAGAAGGAATAGACCGATGAACGCCTGACTGGCCGAGCGGAACAACGTGATTTACAGGTAGGACCTTAATTTGGCCGTAAAATGCCATAATACAGCCTTTGAAAGCCTGTGTAGGTAGTTAGAGGTGTTCTAAGGGCCTGGCGGTAAGGAAAATGACCTGGGACGTCGTAGTCCATTGAGACTGGAAGGAATAGACCGATGACCACCTATCTAGGCGCTTTTAACACCGTGATTTACGTGTACGGCCTTTAATAAGCCGTAAAAGGCCATATTACAGCCTTTGAAAGCCTGTGCAGGTAGTTAGAGGTGTTCTAAACGCCTGGCGGTAAGGAAAATGACTTGGGACGTCGTAGTCCTTTAGACTGGAAGGAATAGACCGATCGGACACTGTCTAGGTGCGTGGAGCCACGTCACTTACGTGTAGGACCCTAATTTAGTCTTAAAAGGCCATAATACAGCTGTTGAAAGACTCTGTGCGCTCTTGGAGACCTTTTCAAGACCTGAACATTAGGAAAACGACTTAGGACGTCGTAGTCCATTGTGACTGGAAGGAATAGACCGATGAACGCCTATCTGGGCGAGTGGATCAACGTGATTTACGTGCAGGACCCTAATTTGGTCGTAAGAGGCCATATTATAACCTTTGAAAGCCTGTGCAGGTAGATAGAGGTGTTCTAATAGCCTGGCGCTAGGAAAACGACTTGGCACGTCCTAGTCGATTGAGACTGGGAGGAATAGACCGATGACCACCTATCTGGGCGCGTGAAACCCCGTGATTTACGTGTAGGGCTTATAATAAGCTGTAAATTATGGCTTTGGAAAGACTCTGTGCGTACTTGGAGACCTTATAATGCCCCCGCCTTAAGGAAAACGGCTTGGGACGTCGTAGTCCATTAAGACTGAAAGAAGTAGATCGATGGGCGAATTTTTCGGCACCTGAAACCACGTGATTTACGTGTACGTCCTTTAATAAGCCGTAAAAGGCCATATTACAGCCTTTGAAAGCCTGTGCAGATAGTTAGAGGTGTTCTAATAGCCTGGCTCTAAAGAAAACGACTTGGCACGTCATAGTCGATTGAGACTGGAAGGAATAGACTGATGGCCGCCTATCCAGGCGAGCGGAACAACGTGATTTACCGGTAGGAACCTAATTTGGCCGTATAATGCCATATTACAGCCTGTGAAAGCCTGTGCAGGTTGTTAGAGGTGATCTAAGGGCCTGGCGGCAAGGAAAATGACTTGAGACGTCGTAGTCCTGTAGACTGGAAGGAATAGACCGATCTGCGACAGTCTGGGCGAGCGGAACAACGTGATTAACAGGTGGGACCATATTTTAGTCGTAAAAGGCCATATTACAGCAATTGAAGGACTATGTACGTACTTGGAGATCTTTTAAAGATATGACGATAAGGAAAACGACTTGGGACGTCGATTGACACTGGAAATAAGGTAAGGAAAAAAACTTGGGACGTCGTTGTCCATTGAGACTGGAAGGAATAGACCGATGACCACCTATCTAGGCGCTTTTAACCCCGTGATTCACGTGTACGGCCTTTAATAAGCGGTAAAAGGCCATATTACAGACTTTGAAAGCCTGTGCAGGTAGTTAGAGGTGTTCTAAACGCCTGGCGGTAAGGAAAATGACTTCGTAGTCCTTTAGACTGGAAGGAATAGACCGATCGGCGGCTGTCTGGGCGAGTGGAACAACGTGATTTACGTGGAGGACCCTAATTTCGTCATAAGAGGCCATATTATAACATTTGAAAGCCTGTGCAGGGAGTTAGAGGTGTTCTAATAGTCTGGCGCTAAGGAAAACGACTTGGCACGTCCTAGTTGATTGAGACTGAAAGAAATAGACCGATGGGCGAATGTCTGGGCACCTGGAACCACCTGATATACGTGTACGGCCGTTATTAAGCCTTAAAAGGCCATATTGCAGCCTTTGAAAGCCTGTGCAGGTAGTTACAGGTGTTCTAATAGCCTGGCGCTAAGGAAAACGACTTGGCACGTCCTAGTCGATTGAGACTGGGAGGAATAGACCGATCGGTCACTGTCTAGGTGCGTGGAACGACGTCACTTACGTTTAGGATCCTAATTTGGTCGTAAAAGGCCATACTACAGCATTCGAAGGACTATGCACGTACTTGGAGATCTTCTAAAGATCTGACAATAAGGAAAACGACTTAGGACGTCGTAGTCCATTGAGACTGGAAGGAATAGACCGATGAACGCCTGTCCGGGAGAATGGATCAACGTGATTTACGTGCAGGACCCTAATTTGGTCGTAAGAGGCCATGTTATAACTTTTGAAAGCCAGTGCAGGTAGTTAGAGGTGTTCTAAGGGCCTGGCGGCAAGGAAAATGACTTGAGACGTCGTAGTCCTTTAGACTGGAAGAAATAGACCGATCGGCGACTGTCTAGGTGCGTGGAACCACGTGATTTACGTGTACGGCCTTTAATTAGCCGTAAAAGGCCATATTACAACTTTTAAAAGATTCTGTGCGTACTTGGAGACCTTATAAAGCCCCCGCTTTAAGGAAAACGACTTAGCACGTCCTAGGCGATTGAGACTGGGAGGAATGGACCGATGAGCTAATGTCTGGGCACCTGGAACCACGTGATTTACGTGTGCGGCCTTTAAAAAGCCGTAAAAGGCCATATTGCAGCCTGTGAAAGCCTGTGCAGGTAGTTAGAGGTGTTCTAATAGCCTGGCGCTAAGGAAAACGACTTGGCACGTCCTAGTCGATTCAGACTGGAAGGAATAGACCGATCGGTCACTGTCTAGGTGCGTGGAACGACGTCACTTACGTTTAGGATCCTAATTTGGTCGTAAAAGGCCATACTACAGCCTTTGAAAGCCAGTGTAGGTAGTTAGACGTGTTCTAAGGACCTGGCGGTAAGGAAAATGACTTGGGACGTTGTAGTCCATTGACACTGGAAGGAATAGACTGATGACCACCTATCTAGGCGCTTTTAACCCCGTGATTTACGTGTACGGCCTTTAATAAGCCGTAAAAGGCCATATTACAGCCTTTGAAAGCCTGTGCAGGTAGTTAGAGGTGTTCTAAGGGCCTGGCGGTAAGGAAAATGACATGGGACGTCGTAGTCATTTAGACTGGAAGGAATAGACTGGTGACCACCTATCTGGGCGCGTGGAATCCCGCGATTTACGTGTAGGGCTTATAATAAGCTGTAAAAGGTCATATTACGGCTTTGGAAACACTCTGTGCGTACTTGGAGACCTTTTAAAGACCTGGCGGTAAGAAAAACGACTTGAGACGTCGTAGTCCATCAGGACTAGAAGGAATAGACCGATGCCCGCGTGTCCGGGCATGTGGAACCATGTGATTTACGTGTATGGCCTTTATCAAGTCGTAAAGGGCCATGTTACAGCCTGTGAAAGTCTGTGCAGGTTGTTAGAGGTGTTCTAAGGGCCTGGCGGCAAGAAAAATGACTTAAGACGTCGTAGTCCTTTAGACTGGAAGGAATAGACCGATCGGCGACTGTCTAGGTGCGTGGAACCACGTCATTTACGTGTACGGCCTTTAATTAGCCGTAAAAGGCCATATTACAACTTTTAAAAGATTCTGTGCGTACTTGGAGACCTTATAAAGCCCCCGCTTTAAGGAAAACGACTTAGCACGTTGTAGGCGATTGAGACTGGGAGGAATAGACCGGTGACCACCTATCTGGGCGCGTGGAACCCCGTGATTTACGTGTAGGGCTTTTAATAAGCTGTAAAAGGTCATATTACGGCTTTGGAAAGACTCTGTGCGTACTTGGAGACCTTATAAAGCCCCCGCTTTAAGGAAAACGACTTAGCACGTTGTAGGCGATTGAGACTGGGAGGAATGGACCGATGGGCTAATGTCTGGGCACCTGGAACCACGTGATTTACGTGTGCGGCCTTTAAAATGCCGTAAAAGGCCATATTACAGCCTTTGAAAGCCTGTGCAGGTAGTTAGAGGTGTTCTAATAGCCTGGCGCTAAGGAAAACGACTTGGCACGTCCTAGTGGATTGACACTGGAAGGAATAGACCGATAGCAGCCTGTCTGGGCGAGTGGAACAACGTGATTTACAGGTAGGACCCTAATTTGGCCGTAAATTGCCATGATATAGCGTTTGAAAGCCTGTGCAGGTAGTTAAAGGTGTTCTAAGGGCATGGCGGTAAAGAAAATGACTTGGGACGACGTAGTCCTCTAGACTGGAAGGAATAGACCGATCGGCGGCTGTCTGGGCGAGCGGAACAACGTGGTTAACAGGTAGGACCATATTTTAGTCGTAAAAGGCCATATTACAGCAATTGAAGGACTATGTACGTACTTGGAGATCTTCTAAAGATCTGACGATAAGGAAAACGACTTGGGACGTCGTAGTCCATTGAGACTGGGAGGAATAGACCGATGACCACCTATCTGGGCGCGTGGAATCCCATGATTTACATGTAGGGCTTACAATAAGCTGTAAAAGGTCATATTACGGCTTTGGAAAGACTCTGTGCGTTATTGGAGACCTTATAAAGCCCCCGCTTTAAGGAAAACGACTTGGGACGTCGTTGTCCATTAAGACCGAAAGTAATCGACCTATGGACTAATGTCTGAGCACCTGGAACCACGTGATTTACGTGTACGGCCTTTAAAAAGCCGTAAAAAGCCATATTACAGCCTTTGAAAGCCTGTGCAGGTAGTTAGAGGTGTTCTAAGGGCCTGACGGTAAGGAAAATGACTTATGACGTCGTAGTCCATTGAGACTGGAAGGAATAGATCGATGACCACCTATATAGGCGCTTTTAACACCGTGATTTACTTGTACGGCCTTTAATAATCCGTAAAAGGCCATATTACAGCCTTTGAAAGCCTGTGAAGGTAGTTAGAGGTGTTCTAAACGCCTGGCGGTAAGGAAAATGACTTGGGACGTCGTAATTCTTTAGACTGGAAGGAATAGACCGATCGGCGGCTGTCTGGGCGAGTGGAACAACGTGATTAACAGGTAGGACCATATTTTAGTCTTAAAAGGCCATATTACAGCAATTGAAGGACTATGTACGTACTTGGAGATCTTCTAAAGATCTGACGATAAGGAAAACGACTTGAGACGTCGTTGTCCATTGACACTGGAAGGAATAGATCGATGACCACCTATATAGGCGCTTTTAAAACCGTGATTTACGTGTACGGCCTTTAATAAGCCGTAAAAGGCCATATTACAGCCTTTGAAAGCCTGTCAAGGTAGTTAGTTAGAGGTGTTCTAAACGCCTGGCGGTAAGGAAAATGACTTGGGACGTCGTAATTCTTTAGACTGGAAGGAATAGACCGATCGGCGGCTGTCTGGGCGAGTGGAACAACGTGATTAACAGGAAGGACCATATTTTAGTCTTAAAAGGCCATATTACAGCAATTGAAGGACTATGTACGTACTTGGAGATCTTCTAAAGATCTGACGATAAGGAAAACGACTTGAGACGTCGTTGTCCATTGACACTGGAAGGAATAGACCGATGAACGCCTGTCTGGGCGAGTGGACCAACGTGATTTACGCGGAGGACCCTAATTTCGTCATAAGAGGCCATATTATAACATTTGAAAGCCTGTGCAGGTAGTTAGAGGTGTTCTAATAGCCTGGCGCTAAGGAAAGCGACTTGGCACGTCCTAGTTGATTGAGACTGAAAGAAATAGACCGATGGGCGAATGTCTGGGCACCTGGAACCACCTGATATACGTGTACGGCCTTTATTAAGCCGTAAAAGGCCATATTACAGCCTTTGAAAGCCTGTGCAGGTAGTTAGAGGTGTTCTAATAGCCTGGCGCTAAGGAAAACGACTTGGCACGTCCTAGTCGATTGAGACTGGGAGGAATAGACCGGTGACCACCTATCTGGGCGCGTGGAACCCCGTGATTTACGTGTAGGGCTTTTAATAAGCTGTAAAAGGTCATATTACGGCTTTGGAAAGACTCTGTGCGTACTTGGAGACCTTATAAAGCCCCCGCTTTAAGGAAAACGACTTAGGACGTTGTAGGCGATTGAGACTGGGAGGAATGGACCGATGGGCTAATGTCTGGGCACCTGGAACCACGTGATTTACGTGTGCGGCCTTTAAAATGCCGTAAAAGGCCATATTACAGCCTTTGAAAGCCTGTGCAGGTAGTTAGAGGTGTTCTAATAGCCTGGCGCTAAGGAAAACGACTTGGCACGTCCTAGTGGATTGACACTGGAAGGAATAGACCGATAGCAGCCTGTCTGGGCGAGTGGAACAACGTGATTTACAGGTAGGACCCTAATTTGGCCGTAAATTGCCATAATATAGCGTTTGAAAGCCTGTGCAGGTAGTTAAAGGTGTTCTAAGGGCATGGCGGTAAAGAAAATGACTTGGGACGACGTAGTCCTCTAGACTGGAAGGAATAGACCGATCGGCGGCTGTCTGGGCGAGCGGAACAACGTGGTTAACAGGTAGGACCATATTTTAGTCGTAAAAGGCCATATTACAGCAATTGAAGGACTATGTACGTACTTGGAGATCTTCTAAAGATCTGACGATAAGGAAAACGACTTGGGACGTCGTAGTCCATTGAGACTGGGAGGAATAGACCGATGACCACCTATCTGGGCGCGTGGAATCCCATGATTTACATGTAGGGCTTACAATAAGCTGTAAAAGGTCATATTACGGCTTTGGAAAGACTCTGTGCGTTATTGGAGACCTTATAAAGCCCCCGCTTTAAGGAAAACGACTTGGGACGTCGTTGTCCATTAAGACCGAAAGTAATCGACCTATGGACTAATGTCTGAGCACCTGGAACCACGTGATTTACGTGTACGGCCTTTAAAAAGCCGTAAAAAGCCATATTACAGCCTTTGAAAGCCTGTGCAGGTAGTTAGAGGTGTTCTAAGGGCCTGACGGTAAGGAAAATGACTTATGACGTCGTAGTCCATTGAGACTGGAAGGAATAGATCGATGACCACCTATATAGGCGCTTTTAACACCGTGATTTACGTGTACGGCCTTTAATAATCCGTAAAAGGCCATATTACAGCCTTTGAAAGCCTGTGAAGGTAGTTAGAGGTGTTCTAAACGCCTGGCGGTAAGGAAAATGACTTGGGACGTCGTAATTCTTTAGACTGGAAGGAATAGACCGATCGGCGGCTGTCTGGGCGAGTGGAACAACGTGATTAACAGGTAGGACCATATTTTAGTCTTAAAAGGCCATATTACAGCAATTGAAGGACTATGTACGTACTTGGAGATCTTCTAAAGATCTGACGATAAGGAAAACGACTTGAGACGTCGTTGTCCATTGACACTGGAAGGAATAGATCGATGACCACTTATATAGGCGCTTTTAAAACCGTGATTTACGTGTACGGCCTTTAATAAGCCGTAAAAGGCCATATTACAGCCTTTGAAAGCCTGTCAAGGTAGTTAGTTAGAGGTGTTCTAAACGCCTGGCGGTAAGGAAAATGACTTGGGACGTCGTAATTCTTTAGACTAAAAGGAATAGACCGATCGGCGGCTGTCTGGGCGAGTGGAACAACGTGATGAACAGGTAGGACCATATTTTAGTCTTAAAAGGCCATATTACAGCAATTGAAGGACTATGTACGTACTTGGAGATCTTCTAAAGATCTGACGATAAGGAAAACGACTTGAGACGTCGTTGTCCATTGACACTGGAAGGAATAGACCGATGAACGCCTGTCTGGGCGAGTGGACCAACGTGATTTACGCGGAGGACCCTAATTTCGTCATAAGAGGCCATATTATAACATTTGAAAGCCTGTGCAGGTAGTTAGAGGTGTTCTAATAGCCTGGCGCTAAGGAAAACGACTTGGCACGTCCTAGTTGATTGAGACTGAAAGAAATAGACCGATGGGCGAATGTCTGGGCACCTGGAACCACCTGATATACATGTACGGCCTTTATTAAGCCGTAAAAGGCCATATTGCAGCCTTTGAAAGCCTGTGCAGGTAGTTAGAGGTGTTCTAATAGCCTGGCGCTAAGGAAAACGACTTGGCACGTCCTAGTCGATTGAGACTGGGAGGAATAGACCGGTGACCACCTATATAGGCGCTTTTAACACCGTGATTTACGTGTACGGCCTTTAATAAGCCGTAAAAGGCCATATTACAGCCTTTGAAAGCCTGTCAAGGTAGTTAGTTAGAGGTGTTCTAAACGCCTGGCGGTAAGGAAAATGACTTGGGACGTCGTAATTCTTTAGACTGGAAGGAATAGACCGATCGGCGGCTGTCTGGGCGAGTGGAACAACGTGATTAACAGGTAGGACCATATTTTAGTCTTAAAAGGCCATATTACAGCAATTGAAGGACTATGTACGTACTTGGAGATCTTCTAAAGATCTGACGATAAGGAAAACGACTTGAGACGTCGTTGTCCATTGACACTGGAAGGAATAGACCGATGAACGCCTGTCTGGGCGAGTGGACCAACGTGATTTACGTGGAGGACCCTAATTTCGTCATAAGAGGCCATATTATAACATTTGAAAGCCTGTGCAGGTAGTTAGAGGTGTTCTAATAGCCTGGCGCTAAGGAAAACGACTTGGCACGTCCTAGTTGATTGAGACTGAAAGAAATAGACCGATGGGCGAATGTCTGGGCACCTGAAACCACCTGATATACGTGTACGGCCTTTATTAAGCCGTAAAAGGCCATATTGCAGCCTTTGAAAGCCTGTGCAGGTAGTTAGAGGTGTTCTAATAGCCTGGCGCTAAGGAAAACGACTTGGCACGTCCTAGTCGATTGAGACTGGGAGGAATAGACCGGTGACCACCTATATAGGCGCTTTTAACACCGTGATTTACGTGGACGGCCTTTAATAAGCCGTAAAAGGCCATATTACAGCCTTTGAAAGCCTGTCAAGGTAGTTAGAGGTGTTCTAAACGCCTGGCGGTAAGGAATATGACTTGCGACGTCGTAATTCTTTAGACTGGAAGGAATAGACCGATCGGCGGCTGTTTGGGCGAGTGGAACAACGTGATTAACAGGTAGGACCATATTTTAGTCTTAAAAGGCCATATTACAGCAATTGAAGGACTATGTACGTACTTGGAGATCTTCTAAAGATCTGACGATAAGGAAAACGACTTGAGACGTCGTTGTCCATTGACACTGGAAGGAATAGACCGATGAACGCCTGTCTGGGCGAGTGGACCAACGTGATTTACGTGGAGGACCCAAATTTCGTCATAAGAGGCCATATTATAACATTTGAAAGCCTGTGCAGGTAGTTAAAGGTGTTATAATGGCATGGCGGTAAGGAAAATGACTTGGGACGACGTAGTCCTCTAGACTGGAAGGAATAGACCGATCGGCGGCTGTCTGGGCGAGCGGAACAACGTGATTAACAGGTAGGACCATATTTTAGTCGTAAAAGGCCATATTACAGCAATTGAAGGACTATGTACGTACTTGGAGATCTTCTAAAGATCTGACGATAAGGAAAACGACTTGGGACGTCGTAGTCCATTGAGACTGGGAGGAATAGACCGATGACCACCTATCTGGGCGCGTGGAATCCCATGATTTACATGTAGGGCTTACAATAAGCTGTAAAAGGTCATATTACAGCTTTGGAAAGACTCTGTGCGTACTTGGAGACCTTATAAAGCCCCCGCTTTAAGGAAAACGACTTGGGACGTCGTTGTCCATTAAGACCGAAAGTAATCGACCTATGGGCTAATGTCTGAGCACCTGGAACCAGGTGATTTACGTGTACGGCCTTTAAAAAGCCGTAAAAGGCCATATTACAGCCTTTGAAAGCCTGTGCAGGTAGTTAGAGGTGTTCTAAGGGCCTGACGGTAAGTTAAATGTCTTGGGACGTCGTAGTCCATTGAGACTGGAAGGAATAGATCGATGACCACCTATATAGTCGCTTTTAACACCGTGATTTAAGTGTACGGCCTTTAATAAGCCGTAAAAGGCCATATTACAGCCTTTGAAAGCCTGTGAAGGTAGTTAGAGGTGTTCTAAACGCCTGGCGGTAAGGAAAATGACTTGGGACGTCGTAATTCTTTAGACTGGAAGGAATAGACCGATCGGCGGCTGTCTGGGCGAGTGGAACAACGTGATTAACAGGTAGGACCATATTTTAGTCTTTAAAGGCCATATTACAGCAATTGAAGGACTATGTACGTACTTGGAGATCTTCTAAAGATCTGACGATAAGGAAAACGACTTGAGACGTCGTTGTCCATTGACACTGGAAGGAATAGACCGATGAACGCCTGTCTGGGCGAGTGGACCAACGTGATTTACGTGGAGGACCCTAATTTCGTCATAAGAGGCCATATTATAACATTTGAAAGCCTGTGGAGGTAGTTAGAGGTGTTCTAATAGCCTGGCGCTAAGGAAAACGACTTGGCACGTCCTAGTTGATTGAGACTGAAAGAAATAGACCGATGGGCGAATGTCTGGGCACCTGGAACCACCTGATATACGTGTACGGCCTTTATTAAGCCGTAAAAGGCCATATTGCAGCCTTTGAAAGCCTGTGCAGGTAGTTGGAGGTGTTGTAATAGCCTGGCGCTAAGGAAAACGACTTGGCACGCCTAGTCGATTGAGACTGGAAGGAATAGACCGGTGACCACCTATATAGGCGCTTTTAACACTGTGATTCACGTGTACGGCCTTTAATAAGCCGTAAGAGGCCATGTTATAACTTTTGAAAGCCTATGCAGGTAGTTAGAGGTGTTCTTAAAGCCTGGCTTTAAGAAAAACGACTTGGCACGTCCTAGTCCATTGAGACTGGGAGGAATGGACCGATGGGCTAATGTCTGGGCACCTGGAACCACGTGATTTACGTGTGCGGCCTTTAAAAAGCCGTGAAAGGCCATATTACAGCCTTTGAAAGCCTGTACAGGTAGTTAGAGGTGTTCTAATAGCCTGGCGCTAAGGAAAACGACTTGGCACGTCCTAGTGGATTGACACTGGAAGGAATAGACCGATGGCAGCCTGTCTGGGTGAGTGGAACAACGTGATTTACAGGTAGGACCCTAATTTGGCCGTAAATTGCCATAATATAGCCTTTGAAAGCCTGTGCAGGTAGTTAGAGGTGTTCTAAGGGCATGGGGGTAAGGAAAAAAACTTGGGACGTCGTTGTCCATTGAGTCTGGGAGGAATAGACCGATGACCACCTATCTTGGCGCGTGGTACCCCGTGATTTACGTGTAGGGTTTATAATGAGCTGTAAAAGGTCATATTACGGTTTTGGGAAGATTCTGTGCGTACTTGGAGGCCTTATAAAGCCCCCGCCTTAAGGAAAAGGATTTGGGACGTCGTAGTCCATTAAGACCAAAAGTAATCGACCGATGGGCGAATGTCTGGGCACCTGGAACCACGTGATTTACGTGTGCGGCCTTTAAAAAGCCGTAAAAGGCCATATTACAGCCTTTGAAAGCCTGTGTAGGTAGTTAGAGGTGTTCTAAGGACCTGGCAGTAAGGAAAATGACTTGGGACGTTGTAGTCCATTGAGACTGGAAGGAATAGACCGATGACCACCTATCTAGGCGCTTTTAACCCCGTGATTTACGTGTACGGCCTTTAATAAGCCGTAAAAGGCCATATTACAGCCTTTGAAAGCCTGTGCAGGTAGTTAGAGGTGTTGTAAGGGCCTGGCGGTAAGGAAAATGACATGGGACGTCGTAGTCCTTTAGACTGGAAGGAATAGACCGATCGGACACTGTCTAGGTGCGTGGAGCCACGTCACTTACGTGTAGGACGCTAACTTAGTCTTAAAAGGCCATTTTGCAGCTGTTGAAAGCCTGTGCAGGTAGTTAGAGGTGTTCTAATAGCCTGGCGCTAAGGAAAACGACTTGGCACGTCCTAGTGGATTGACACTGGAAGAAATAGACCGATGGCAGCCTGTCTGGGCGAATGGAACAACGTGATTTACAGGTAGGACCCTAATTTGGCCGTAAATTGCCATAATATAGCCTTTGAAAGCCTGTGCAGGTAGTTAGAGGTGTTCTAAGGGCATGGCGGTAAGGAAAAAAACTTGGGACGTCGTTGTCCATTGAGACTGGAAGGAATAGACCGATGACCACCTATCTAGGCGCTTTTAACCCCGTGATTTACGTGTACGGCCTTTAATAAGCCGTAAAAGGCCATATTACAGCCTTTGAAAGCCTGTGCAGGTAGTTAGAGGTGTTCTAAACGCCTGGCGGTAAGGAAAATGACTTGGGACGTCCAAGTCCTTTAGACTGGGAGGAATAGACCGATCGGCGGCTGTCTGGGCGAGTGGAACAACGTGATTAACAGGTAGGACCATATTTTAGTCGTAAAAGGCCATATTACAGCAATTGAAGGACTATGTACGTACTTGGAGATCTTCTAAAGATATGACGATAAGGAAAACGACTTGGGACGTCGTAGTCCATTGACACTGGAAGGAATAGACCGATGAACGCCTGTCTGGGCGAGTGGACCAACGTCATTTACGTGGAGGACCCTAATTTTGTCATAAGAGGGCATATTATAACATTTGAAAGCCTGTGCAGGGAGTTAGAGGTGTTCTAATAGTCTGGCGCTAAGGAAAACGACTTGGCACGTCCTAGTTGATTGAGACTGAAAGAAATAGACCGATGGGCGAATGTCTGGGCACCTGGAACCACCTGATATACGTGTACGGCCTTTATTAAGCCTTAAAAGGCCATATTGCAGCCTTTGAAAGCCTGTGCAGGTGGTTAGAGGTGTTCTACTAGCCTGGCGCTAAGGAAAACGACTTGGCACGTCGTAGTCCATTAAGACTGAAAGGAATAGACCGATGGGCGAATGTCTGGGCACCTGAAATCACGTGATTTACGTGTACGGCTTTATTAAGCCGTAAAAGGCCATATTGCAGCCTGTAAAAGCCTGTGCAGGTAGTTAGAGATGTTCTAATAGCCTGGTGCTAAGGAAAACGACTTGGCACGTCCTAGTCGATTGAGACTGGAAGGAATAGACCGATCGGTCACAGTCTAGGTGCGTGGAACGACATCACTTACGTTTAGGATCCTAATTTGGTCGTAAAAGGCCATACTACAGCATTCGAAGGACTATGCACGTACTTGGAGATCTTCTAAAGATCTGACAATAAGGAAAACGAC
The DNA here is from genome assembly GCF_029227915.1 of Hydractinia symbiolongicarpus. Classification (NCBI taxonomy): domain Eukaryota; kingdom Metazoa; phylum Cnidaria; class Hydrozoa; order Anthoathecata; family Hydractiniidae; genus Hydractinia; species Hydractinia symbiolongicarpus. The sequence goes on from NC_079888.1 coordinate 13,084,561, forward strand.
TTAGGACGTCGTAGTCCATTGAGACTGGAAGGAATAGACCGATGAACGCCTGTCCGGGCGAGTGGATCAACGTGATTTACGTGCAGGACCCTAATTTGGTCGTAAGAGGCCATGTTATAACTTTTGAAAGCCTGTGTAGGTAGTTAGAGGTGTTCTAAGGGCCTGGCGCTAAGGAAAACGACTTGGCACGTGCTAGTCGATTGAGACTGGGAGGAATAGACCGATAACCACCTATCTTGGCGCGTGGTACCCCGTGATTTACGTGTAGGGTTTATAATGAGCTGTAAAAGGTCATATTACGGTTTTGGGAAGACTCTGTGCGTACTTGGAGACCTTATAAAGGCCCCGCTTTAAGGAAAACGACTTGGGGCGTCGTTGTCCATTAAGACCGAAAGTAATCGACCTATGGGCTAATGTCTGGGCACCTGGAACCACGTGATTTACGTGTACGGCCTTTAAAAAGCCGTAAAAGGCCATATTACAGCCTTTGAAAGCCTGTGTAGGTAGTTAGAGGTGTTCTAAGGACCTGGCGGTAAGGAAAATGACTTGGGACGTTGTAGTCCATTGAGACTGGAAGGAATAGACCGATGACCACATATCTAGGCGCTTTTAACCCCGTGATTTACGTGTACGGCCTTTAATAAGCCGTAAAAGGCCATATTACAGCCTTTGAAAGCCTGTGCAGGTAGTTAGAGGTGTTCTAAGGGCCTGGCGGTAAGGAAAATGACATGGGACGTCGTAGTCCTTTAGACTGGAAGGAATAGACTGGTGACCACCTATCTGGGCGAGTGGAACCCCGTGATTTACGTGTAGGGCTTTATAATAAGCTGTAAAAGGTCATATTACGGCTTTGGAAAGACTCTGTGCGTACTTGGAGACCTTATAAAGCCCCCGCTTTAAGGAAAACGACTTGGGACGTCGTTGTCCATTAAGACCGAAAGTAATCGACCTATGGGCTAATGTCTGAGCACCTGGAACCACGTGATTTACGTGTACGGCCTTTAAAAAGCCGTAAAAGGCCATATTACAGCCTTTGAAAGCCTGTGCAGGTAGTTAGAGGTGTTCTAAGGGCCTGACGGTAAGGAAAATGTCTTGGGACGTCGTAGTCCATTGAGACTGGAAGGAATAGATCGATGACCACCTATATAGGCGCTTTTAACACCGTGATTTACGTGTACGGCCTTTAATAAGCCGTAAAAGGCCATATTACAGCCTTTGAAAGCCTGTGAAGGTAGTTAGAGGTGTTCTAAACGCCTGGCGGTAAGGAAAATGACTTGGGACGTCGTAATTCTTTAGACTGGAAGGAATAGACCGATCGGCGGCTGTCTGGGCGAGTGGAACAACGTGATTAACAGGTAGGACCATATTTTAGTCTTAAAAGGCCATATTACAGCAATTGAAGGACTATGTACGTACTTGGAGATCTTCTAAAGATCTGACGATAAGGAAAACGACTTGAGACGTCGTTGTCCATTGACACTGGAAGGAATAGACCGATGAACGCCTGTCTGGGCGAGTGGACCAACGTGATTTACGTGGAGGACCCTAATTTCGTCATAAGAGGCCATATTATAACTTTTGAAAGCCTGTGCAGGTAGTTAGAGGTGTTCTAAGGGCCTGGCGGCAAGGAAAATGACTTGAGACGTCGTAGTCCTTTAGACTGGAAGAAATAGACCGATCGGCGACTGTCTAGGTGCGTGGAACCACGTGATTTACGTGTACGGCCTTTAATTAGCCGTAAAAGGCCATATTACAACTTTTAAAAGATTCTGTGCGTACTTGGAGACCTTATAAAGCCCCCGCTTTAAGGAAAACGACTTAGCACGTCCTAGGCGATTGAGACTGGGAGGAATGGACCGGTGGGCTAATGTCTGGGCACCTGGAACCACGTGATTTACGTGTGCGGCCTTTAAAAAGCCGTAAAAGGCCATATTGCAGCCTGTGAAAGCCTGTGCAGGTAGTTAGAGGTGTTCTAATAGCCTGGCGCTAAGGAAAACGACTTGGCACGTCCTAGTCGATTGAGACTGGGAGGAATAGACCGGTCACCACCTATCTGGGCGCGTGGAACCCCGTGATTTACGTGTAGGGCTTTTAATAAGCTGTAAAAGGTCATATTACGGCTTTGGAAAGACTCTGTGCGTACTTGGAGACCTTATAAAGCCCCGGCTTTAAGGAAAACGACTTAGCACGTCCTAGGCGATTGAGACTGGGAGGAATGGACCGATGGGCTAATGTCTGGGCACCTGGAACCACGTGATTTACGTGTGCGGCCTTTAAAAAGCCGTAAAAGGCCATATTACAGCCTTTGAAAGCCTGTACAGGTAGTTAGAGGTGTTCTAATAGCCTGGCGCTAAGGAAAACGACTTGGCACGTCCTAGTGGATTGACACTGGAAGGAATAGACCGATGGCAGCCTGTCTGGGCGAGTGGAACAACGTGATTTACAGGTAGGACCCTAATTTGGCCGTAAATTGCCATAATATAGCCTTTGAAAGCCTGTGCAGGTAGTTAGAGGTGTTCTAAGGGCATGGGGGTAAGGAAAAAAACTTGGGACGTCGTTATCCATTGAGTCTGGGAGGAATAGACCGATGACCACCTATCTTGGCGCGTGGTACCCCGTGTTTTACGTGTAGGGTTTATAATGAGCTGTAAAAGGTCATATTACGGTTTTGGGAAGATTCTGTGCGTACTTGGAGGCCTTATAAAGCCTCCGCCTTAAGGAAAAGGATTTGGGACGTCGTAGTCCATTAAGACCAAAAGTAATCGACCGATGGGCGAATGTCTGGGCACCTGGAACCACGTGATTTACGTGTACATCCTTTAAAAAGCCGTAAAAGGCCATATTACAGCCTTTGAAAGCCTGTGTAGGTAGTTAGAGGTGTTCTAAGGACCTGGCGGTAAGGAAAATGACATGGGACGTCGTAGTCCTTTAGACTGGAAGGAATAGACTGGTGACCACCTATCTGGGCGCGTGGAACCCCGTGATTTACGTGTAGGGTTTATAATGAGCTGTAAAAGGTCATGTTACGGTTTTGGGAAGACTCTGTGCGTACTTGGAGACCTTATAAAGCCCCCGCCTTAAGGAAAACGACTTAGGACGTCGTAGTCCATTAAGACCAAAAGTAATCGACTGATGGGCGAATGTCTGGGCACCTGGAACCACGTGATTTACGTGTACGGCCTTTAAAAAGCCGTAAAAGGCCATATTACAGCCTTTGAAAGCCTGTGTAGGTAGTTAGAGGTGTTCTAAGGACCTGGCGGTAAGGAAAATGACTTGGGACGTTGTAGTCCATTGAGACTGGAAGGAATAGACCGATCGGCGGCTGTCTGGGCGAGTGGAACAACGTGATTAACAGGTAGGACCATATTTTAGTCTTAAAAGGCCATATTACAGCAATTGAAGGACTATGTACGTACTTGGAGATCTTCTAAAGATCTGACGATAAGGAAAACGACTTGAGACGTCGTTGTCCATTGACACTGGAAGGAATAGACCGATGAACGCCTGTCTGGGCGAGTGGATCAACGTGATTTACGTGGAGGACCCCAATTGGATCGTAAGAGGCCATATTATAACATTTGAAAGCCTGTGCAGGTAGTTAGAGGTGTTCTAATAGCCTGGCGCTAAGGAAAACGACTTGGCACGTCCTAGTCGATTGAGACTGGAAGGAATAGACCGATCGGTCACTGTCTAGGTGCATGGAGCCACGTCACTTACGTGTAGGACGCTAATTTAGTCTTAAAAGGCCATTTTGCAGCTGTTGAAAGACTCTGTGCGCTCTTGGAGACCTTTTCAAGACCTGACCGTAAGGAAAACGACTTAGGACGTCGTAGTCCATTGAGACTGAAAGGAATAGACCGATGAACGCCTGTCTGGGCGAGTGGAACAACGTGGTTAACGTGACGGACCCTAATTTGGTCGTAAGAGGCCATATTATAACCTTTGAAAGCCTCTGCAGGTAGTTAGAGGTGTTCTAATAGCCTGGCGCTAAGGAAAACGACTTGGCACGTCCTAGTTGATTGAGACTGAAAGAAATAGACCGGTGACCACCTATATAGGCGCTTTTAACACCGTGATTTACGTGTACGGCCTTTAATAAGCCGTAAAAGGCCATATTACAGCCTTTGAAAGCCTGTGAAGGTAGTTAGAGGTGTTCTAAACGCCTGGCGGTAAGGAAAATGACTTGGGACGTCGTAATTCTTTAGACTGGAAGGAATAGACCGATCGGCGGCTGTCTGGGCGAGTGGAACAACGTGATTAACAGGTAGGACCATATTTTAGTCTTAAAAGGCCATATTATAACATTTGAAAGCCTGTGCAGGTAGTTAAAGGTGTTCTAAGGGCATGGCGGTAAGGAAAATGACTTGGGACGACGTAGTCCTCTAGACTGGAAGGAATAGACCGATCGGCGGCTCTCTGTGCGAGTGGAACAACGTGATTAACAGGTAGGACCATATTTTAGTCTTAAAAGGCCATATTACAGCAATTGAAGGACTATGTACGTACTTGGAGATCTTCTAAAGATCTGACGATAAGGAAAACGACTTGAGACGTCGTTGTCCATTGACACTGGAAGGAATAGACCGATCGGTCACTGTCTAGGTGCGTGGAGCCACGTCACTTACGTGTAGGACGCTAATTTAGTCTTAAAAGGCCATTTTGCAGCTGTTGAAAGACTCTGTGCGCTCTTGGAGACCTTTTCAAGACCTGACCGTAAGGAAAACGACTTAGGACGTCGTAGTCCATTGAGACTGGAAGGAATAGACCGATGAACTCCTGTCTGGGCGAGTGGATCAACGTGATTTACGTGGAGGACCCCAATTGGATCGTAAGAGGCCATATTATAACCTGTGAAAGCCTGTGCAGGTAGTTAGAGGTGTTTTAATAGCCTGGCGCTAAGGAAAACGACTTGGCACATCCTAGTCGATTGATATTGGGAGGAATAGACCGATGACAACCTATCTGGGCGCGTGGAACCCCGTGATTTACGTGTAGGGCTTTATAATAAGCTGTAAAAGGTCATATTACGGCTTTGGAAAGACTCTGTGCGTACTTGGAGACTTTATAAAGCCCCCGCTTTAAGGAAAACGACTTGGGACGTCGTAGTCCATTAAGACTGAAAGGAATAGACCGATGAACGCCTGTCTGGGCGAGTGGAACAACGTGGTTAACGTGACGGACCCTAATTTGGTCGTAAGAGGCCATATTATAACCTTTGAAAGCCTGTGCAGGTAGTTAAAGCTGTTCTAAGGGCATGGCGGTAAGGAAAATGACTTGGGACGACGTAGTCCTCTAGACTGGAAGGAATAGACCGATCGGCGGCTTTCTGGGCGAGCGGAACAACGTGATTAACAGGTAGGAACATATTTTAGTCGTAAAAGGCCATATTACAGCAATTGAAGGACTATGTACGTACTTGGAGATCTTCTAAAGATCTGACGATAAGGAAAACGACTTGGGACGTCGTAGTCCATTGAGACTGGGAGGAATAGACCGATGACCACCTATCTGGGCGCGTGGAATCCCATGATTTACATGTAGGGCTTACAATAAGCTGTAAAAGGTCATATTACGGCTTTAGAAAGACTCTGTGCGTACTTGGAGACCTTATAAAGCCCCCGCTTTAAGGAAAACGACTTGGGACGTCGTTGTCCATTAAGACCGAAAGTAATCGACCTATGGGGTAATGTCTGAGCACATGGAACCACGTGATTTACGTGTACGGCCTTTAAAAAGCCGTAAAAGGCCATATTACAACCCTTGAAAGCCTGTGCAGGTAGTTAGAGGTGTTCTAAGGGCCTGACGGTAAGGAAAATGACTTGGGACGTCGTAGTCCATTGAGACTGGAAGGAATAGACCGATGAACTCCTGTCTGGGCGAATGGATCAACGTGATTTACGTGGAGGACCCCAATTGGGCCGTAAGAGGCCATATTACAGGTTGTGAAAGCCTGTGCGGGTAGTTAGAGGTGTTCTAGGGGCCTGGCGGTAAGGAAAATGACACGGGACGTCGTAGTCCTTTAGACTGGAAGGAATAGACTGGTGACCACCTATCTGGGCGCGTGAAACCCCGTGATTTACGTGTAGGGCTTTATAATAAGCTGTAAAAGGTCATATTACGGCTTTGGAAAGACTCTGTGCGTACTTGGAGACCTTATAAAGCCCCCGCTTTAAGGAAAACGACTTGGGACGTCGTTGTCCATTAAGACCGAAAGTAATCGACCTATGGGCTAATGTCTGAGCACCTGGAACCACGTGATTTACGTGTACGGCCTTTAAAAAGCCGTAAAAGGCCATATTACAGCCTTTGAAAGCCTGTGCAGGTAGTTAGAGGTGTTCTAAACGCCTGGCGGTAAGGAAAATGACTTGGCACGTCCTAGTCGATTGAGACTGGAAGGAATAGACCGATCGGTCACTGTCTAGGTGCGTGGAACGACGTCACTTACGTTTAGGATCCTAATTTAGTCGTAAAAGGCCATACTACAGCATTCGAAGGACTATGCACGTACTTGGAGATCTTCTAAAGATCTGACAATAAGGAAAACGACTTAGGACGTCGTAGTCCATTGAGACTGGAAGGAATAGACCGATGAACGCCTGTCCGGGCGAGTGGATCAACGTGATTTACGTGCAGGACCCTAATTTGGTCGTAAGAGGCCATGTTATAACTTTTGAAAGCCTGTGCAGGTAGTTAGAGGTGTTCTAAAAGCCTGGCTTTAAAAAAAACGACTTGGCACGTCCTAGTCCATTGAGAATGGGAGGAATAGACCGATGACCACCTATCTGGGCGCGAGGAACCCCGTGATTTGCGTGTAGGGCTTTTGATAGCTGTAAAAGGTCATATTACGGCTTTGGAAAGACTCTGTGCGTACTTGGAGACCTTAAAAAGCCCCCGCTTTAAGGAAAACGACTTGAAACGTTGTAGTCCATTAAGACTGAATGGAATAGACCGATGGGCGAATGTTTGGGCACCTGCAACTACGTGATTTACGTGTACGGCCTTTAATAAGCCGTAAAAGGCCATATTACAGGCTGTGAAAGCCTGTGCAGGTAGTTAAAGGTGTTGTAAGGGCCTGGCGGTAAGGAAAATGACTTGGGACGTTGTAGTCCTTTAGACTGGAAGGAATAGACCGATCTGGACACTGTCTAGGTGCGTGGTACCCCGTAATTTACGTGTAGGGTTTAAAATGAGCTGTAAAAGGTCATATTACGGTTTTGGAAAGACTCTGTGCGTACTTGGAAACCTTATAAAGCGCCCGCCTTAAGGAAAACGACTTGGGACGTCGTAGTCCATTAAGACCGAAAGTAATCGACCGATGGGCGAATGTCTGGGCACCTGGAACCACGTGATTTACGTGTACGGCCTTTAAAAAGCCTTAAAAGGCCATATTACAGCCTTTGAAAACCTGTGCAGGTAGTTAGAGGTGTTCTAAGGGCCTGGCGGTAAGGAAAATGACATGGGACGTCGTAGACTGGAAGGAATAGACCGATCGGACACTGTCTAGGTGCGTGGAGCCACGTCACTTACGTGTAGGACGCTAATTTAGTCTTAAAAGGCCATTTTGCAGCTGTTGAAAGACTCTGTGCGCTCTTGGAGACCTTTTCAAGACCTGACCATAAGGAAAACGACTTAGGACGTCGTAGTCCAATGAGACTGGAAGGAATAGACCGATGAACTCCTGTCTGGGCGAGTGGATCAACGTGATTTACGTGGAGGACCCCAATTGGATCGTTAGAGGCCATAATTATAACCTGTGAAAGCCTGTGCAGGTAGTTAGAGGTGTTCTAATAGCCTGGCGCTAAGGAAAACGACTTGGCACATCCTAGTCGATTGATACTGGGAGGAATAGACCGATGACCACCTATCTGAGCGCGTGGAACCCCGTGATTTACGTGTAGGGCTTTATAATAAGCTGTAAAAGGTCATATTACGGCTTTGGAAAGACTCTGTGCGTACTTGGAGACCTTAGAAAGCCCCCGCTTTAAGGAAAACGACTTGGGACGTCGTAGTCCATTAAGACTGAAAGGAATAGACCGATGAACGCCTGTCTGGGCGAGTGGAACAACGTGCTTAACGTGACGGACCCTAATTTAGTCGTAAGAGGCCATATTATAACCTTTGAAAGCCTGTGCAGGTAGTTAAAGGTGTTCTAAGGGCATGGCGGTAAGGAAAATGACTTGGGACGACGTAGTCCCCTAGACTGGAAGGAATAGACCGATCGGCGGCTGTCTGGGCGAGCGGAACAACGTGATTAACAGGTAGGAACATATTTTAGTTGTAAAAGGCCATATTACAGCAATTGAAGGACTATATACGTACTTGGAGATCTTCTAAAGATCTGACGATAAGGAAAACGACTTGGGACGTCGTAGTCCATTGAGACTGGGAGGAATAGACCGATGACCACCTATCTGGGCGCGTGGAATCCCATGATTTACATGTAGGGCTTACAATAAGCTGTAAAAGGTCATACTACGGCTTTAGAAAGACTCTGTGCGTACTTGGAGACCTTATAAAGCCCCCGCTTTAAGGAAAACGACTTGGGACGTCGTTGTCCATCAAGACCGAAAGTAATCGACCTATGGGCTAATGTCTGAGCACCTGGAACCACGTGATTTACGTGTACGGCCTTTAAAAAGCCGTAAAAGGCCATATTACAACCCTTGAAAGCCTGTGCAGGTAGTTAGAGGTGTTCTAAGGGCCTGACGGTGAGGAAAATGATTTGGGACGTCGTAGTCCATTGAGACTGGAAGGAATAGATCGATGACCACCTATCTAGGCGCTTTTAACACCGTGATTTACGTGTACGGCCTTTAATAAGCCGTAAAAGGCCATATTACAGCCTTTGAAAGCCTGTGCAGGTAGTTAGAGGTGTTCTAAACGCCTGGCGGTAAGGAAAATGACTTGGGACGTCGTAATTCTTTAGACTGGAAGGAATAGACCGATCGGCGGCTGTCTGGGCGAGTGGAACAACTTGATTAACAGGTAGGACCATATTTTAGTCTTAAAAGGCCATATTACAGCAATTGAAGGACTATGTACGTACTTGGAGATCTTCTAAAGATCTGACGATAAGGAAAACGACTTAAGACGTCGTTGTCCATTGACACTGGAAGGAATAGACCGATGACCACCTATCTGGGCGCGTGGAATCCCATGATTTACATGTAGGGCTTACAATAAGCTGTAAAAGGTGATATTACGGCTTTAGAAAGACTCTGTGCGTACTTGGCGACCTTATAAAGCCCCCGCTTTAAGGAAAGCGACTTGGGACGTCCTTGTCCATTAAGACCGAAAGTAATCGACCTATGGGCTAATGTCTGAGGATCTGGAACCACGTGATTTACGTGTACGGCCTTTAAAAAGCCGTAAAAGGCCATATTACAACCCTTGAAAGCCTGTGCAGGTAGTTAGAGGTGTTCTAAGGGCCTGACGGTAAGGAAAATGACTTGGGACGTCGTAGTCCATTGAGACTGGAAGGAATAGATCGATGACCACCTATCTAGGCGCTTTTAACACCGTGATTTACGTGTACGGCCTTTAATAAGCCGTAAAAGGCCATATTACAGCCTTTGAAAGCCTGTGCAGGTAGTTAGAGGTGTTCTAATAGCCTGGCGCTAAGGAAAACGACTTGGCATGTCCTAGTCGATTGAGACTGGAAGGAATAGACCGATCGGTCACTGTCTAGGTGCGTGGAACGACGTCACTTACGTTTAGGATCCTAATTTGGTCGTAAAAGGCCATACTACAGCATTCGAAGGACTATGCAAGTACTTAGAGATCTTCTAAAGATCTGACAATAAGGAAAACGACTTAGGACGTCGTAGTCCATTGAGACTGGAAGGAATAGACCGATGAACTCCTGTCTGGGCGAATGGATCAACGTGATTTACGTGGAGGACCCCAATTGGGCCGTAAGAGGCCATATTATAACCTTTGAACGCCTGTGCAGGTAGTTAGAGGTGTTTTAATAGCCTGGCGCTAAAGAAAACGACTTGGCACGTCTTAGTCGATTGAGACTGGAAGGAATAGACTGATGCCCGCGTGTCCGGGCATGTGGAACTATGTGATTTACGTGTACGGCCTTTAATAAGCCGTAAAAGGCCATATTACAGGTTGTGAAAGCCTGTGCGGGTAGTTAGAGGTGTTCTAGGGGCCTGGCGGTAAAGAAAATGACTTGGGACGTCGTAATCCTTTAGACTGGAAGGAATAGACCGATCGGCGGCTGTCTGGGCGGATGGACCAACGTGATTTACGTAGAGGAACCCTAATTTAGTCGTAAGAGGCCATATTATAACCTTTGAAAGCCTGTGCAGGTAGTTAGAGGTGTTCAAATAGCCTGGCGCTAAGGAAAACGACTTGGCACATACTAGTCGATTGATACTGGAAGGAATAGACCGATGACCACCTATCTGGGCGCGTGGAACCCCGTGATTTACGTGTAGGGCTTTATAATAAGCTGTAAAAGGTCATATTACGGCTTTGGAAAGACTCTGTGCGTACTTGGAGACCTTATAAAGCCCCCGCTTTAAGGAAAACGACTTGGGACGTCGTAGTCCATTAAGACTGATGAACGCCTGTCTGGGCGAGTGGAACAACGTGCTTAACGTGACGGACCCTAATTTGGTCGTAAGAGGCCATATTATAACCTTTGAAAGCCTGTGTAGGTAGTTAGAGGTGTTCTTAGGTCATGACGGTAAGGAAAACAACTTAGGACGTCGTAGTCGATTGAAACAGGAAGGAATAGACCGATGACCACATATCTGGGCGAGCAGAACAACGTGATTTACAGGTAGGACCCTAATTTGGCCGTAAATGGCCATAATATAGCCTTTGAAAGCCTGTGCAGGTAGTTAAAGGTGTTCTAAGGGCATGGCGGTAAGGAAAATGACTTGGGACGACGTAGTCCTCTAGACTGGAAGGAATAGACCGATGACCACCTATATAGGCGCTTTTAACACCGTGATTTACGTGTACGGCCTTTAATAAGCCGTAAAAGGCCATATTACAGCCTTTGAAAGCCTGTGAAGGTAGTTAGAGGTGTTCTAAAGGCCTGGCGGTAAGGAAAATGACTTGGGACGTCGTAATTCTTTAGAGTGGAAGGAATAGACCGATCGGCGGCTGTCTGGGCGAGTGGAACAACGTGATTAATAGGGAGGACCATATTTTAGTTTTAAAAGGCCATATTACAGCAATTGAAGGACTATGTACGTACTTGGAGATCTTCTAAAGATCTGACGATAAGGAAAACGACTTGAAACGTCGTTGTCCATTGACACTGGAAGGAATAGACCGATGAACGCCTGTCTGGGCGAGTGGACCAACGTGATTTACGTGGAAGACCCTAATTTCGTCATAAGAGGCCATATTATACCATTTGAAAGCCTGTGCAGGTAGTTAGAGGTGTTCTAATAGCCTGGCGCTAAGGAAAACGACTTGGCACGTCCTAGTCGATTGAGACTGGGTGGAATAGACCGGTGACCACCTATCTGGGCGCGTTGAACCCCGTGATTTACGTGTAGGGCTTGTAATTAGCTGTAAAAGGTCATATTACGGCTTTGGAAAGAATCTGTGCGTACCTTATAAAGCCCCCGCTTTAAGGAAAACGACTTGGGACGTCGTAGTTCATTAAGACTGAAAGGAATAGACCGATGGGCGAATGTCTGGGCACCTGAAACCACGTGATTTACGTGTACGGCCTTTATTAAGCCGTAAAAGGCCATATTGCAGCCTGTGCAGGTAGTTAGAGGTGTTCTAATAGCCTGGCGCTAAGGAAAACGACTTGGCACGTCCTAGTCGATTGAGACTGGAAGGAATAGACTGATCGGTCACTGTCTAGGTGCGTGGAACGACGTCACTTACGTTTAGGATCCTAATTTGGTCGTAAAAGGCCATACTACAGCATTCGAAGGACTATGCACGTACTTGGAGATCTTCTAAATATCTGACAATAAGGAAAACGACTTAGGACGTCGTAGTCCATTGAGACTGGAAGGAATAGACCGATAAACGCCTGACCGGGCGAGTGGATCAACGTGATTTACGTGCAGGACCCTAATTTGGTCGTAAGAGGCCATGTTATAACTTTTGAAAGCCTGTGCAGGTAGTTAGAGGTGTTCTAAAAGCCTGGCTTTAAGAAAAACGACTTGGCACGTCCTAGTCCATTGAGAATGGGAGGAATAGACCGATGACCACCTATCTTGGCGCGTGGTACCCCGTGATTTACGTGTAGGGTTTTATAATAAGCTGTAAAAGGTCATATTACGGCTTTGGAAAGACTCTGTGCGTACTTGGAGACCTTATAAAGGCCCCGCTTTAAGGAAAACGACTTGGGACGTCGTAGTCCATTAAGACTGAAAGGAATAGACCAATGAACGCCTGTCTGGGCGAGTGGAACAACGTGCTTAACGTGACGGACCCTAATTTGGTCGTAAGAGGCCATATTATAACCTTTGAAAGCCTGTGTAGGTAGTTAGAGGTGTTCTTAGGTCATGACGGTAAGGAAAACAACTTAGGACGTCGTAGTCGATTGAAACAGGAAGGAATAGACCGATGACTACCTATCTTGGCGCGTGGTACCCGTGATTTACGTGTAGGGTTTTTAATGAGCTGTAAAAGGTCATATTACGGTTTTGGGAAGATTCTGTGCGTACTTGGAGGCCTTATAAAGCCCCCGCCTTAAGGAAAAGGATTTGGGACGTCATAGTCCATTAAGACCAAAAGTAATCGACCGATGGGCGAATGTCTGGGCACCTAGAACCACGTGATTTACGTGTACGGCCTTTAAAAAGCCGTAAAAGGCCATATTACAGCCTTTGAAAGCCTGTGTAGGTAGTTAGAGGTGTTCTAAGGACCTGGCAGTAAGGAAAATGACTTGGGACGTTGTAGTCCATTGAGACTGGAAGGAATAGACCGATGACCACCTATCTAGGCGCTTTTAACCCCGTGATTTACGTGTACGGCCTTTAATAAGCCATAAAAGGCCATATTACAGCCTTTGAAAGCCTGTGCAGGTAGTTAGAGGTGTTGTAAGGGCCTGGCGGTAAGGAAAATGACATGGGACGTCGTAGTCCTTTAGACTGGAAGGAATAGACCGATCGGACACTGTCTAGGTGCGTGGAGCCACGTCACTTACGTGTAGGACGCTAATTTAGTCTTAAAAGGCCATTTTGCAGCTGTTGAAAGCCTGTGCAGGTAGTTAGAGGTGTTCTAATAGCCTGGCGCTAAGGAAAACGACTTGGCACGTCCTAGTGGATTGACACTGGAAGAAATAGACCGATGGCAGCCTGTCTGGGCGAGTGGAACAACGTGATTTACAGGTAGGACCCTAATTTGGCCGTAAATTGCCATAACATAGCCTTTGAAAGCCTGTGCAGGTAGTTAGAGGTGTTGTAAGGGCCTGGCGGTAAGGAAAATGACATGAGACGTCGTAGTCCTTTAGACTGGAAGGAATAGACCGATCGGACACTGTCTAGGTGCGTGGAGCCACGTCACTTACGTGTAGGACGCTAATTTAGTCTTAAAAGGCCATTTTGCAGCTGTTGAAAGCCTGTGCAGGTAGTTAGAGGTGTTCTAATAGCCTGGCGCTAAGGAAAACGACTTGGCACGTCCTAGTGGATTGACACTGGAAGAAATAGACCGATGGCAGCCTGTCTGGGCGAGTGGAACAACGTGATTTACAGGTAGGACCCTAATTTGGCCGTAAATTGCCATAACATAGCCTTTGAAAGCCTGTGCAGGTAGTTAGAGGTGTTCTAAGGGCATGGCGGTAAGGAAAAAAACTTGGGACGTCGTTGTCCATTGAGACTGGAAGGAATAGACCGATGACCACCTATCTAGGCGCTTTTAACCCCGTGATTTACGTGTACGGCCTTTAATAAGCCGTAAAAGGCCATATTACAGCCTTTGAAAGCCTGTGCAGGTAGTTAGAGGTGTTCTAAACGCCTGGCGGTAAGGAAAATGACTTGGGACGTCGAAGTCCTTTAGACTGGGAGGAATAGACCGATCGGCGGCTGTCTGGGCGAGTGGAACAACGTGATTAACAGGTAGGACCATATTTTAGTCGTAAAAGGCCATATTACAGCAATTGAAGGACTATGTACGTACTTGGAGATCTTCTAAAGATATGACGATAAGGAAAACGACTTGGGACGTCGTAGTCCATTGACACTGGAAGGAATAGACCGATGAACGCCTGTCTGGGCGGGTGGACCAACGTCATTTACGTGGAGGACCCTAATTTTGTCATAAGAGGCCATATTATAACATTTGAAAGCCTGTGCAGGGAGTTAGAGGTGTTCTAATAGTCTGGCGCTAAGGAAAACGACTTGGCACGTCCTAGTTGATTGAGACTGAAAGAAATAGACCGATGGGCAAATGTCTGGGCACCTGGAACCACCTGATATACGTGTACGGCCTTTATTAAGCCTTAAAAGGCCATATTGCAGCCTTTGAAAGCCTGTGCAGGTGGTTAGAGGTGTTCTAATAGCCTGGCGCTAAGGAAAACGACTTGGCACGTCGTAGTCCATTAAGACTGAAAGGAATAGACCGATGGGCGAATGTCTGGGCACCTGAAATCACGTGATTTACGTGTACGGCTTTATTAAGCCGTAAAAGGCCATATTGCAGCCTGTAAAAGCCTGTGCAGGTAGTTAGAGATGTTCTAATAGCCTGGTGCTAAGGAAAACGACTTGGCACGTCCTAGTCGATTGAGACTGGAAGGAATAGACCGATCGGTCACAGTCTAGGTGCGTGGAACGACGTCACTTACGTTTAGGATCCTAATTTGGTCGTAAAAGGCCATACTACAGCATTCGAAGGACTATGCACGTACTTGGAGATCTTCTAAAGATCTGACAATAAGGAAAACGACTTAGGACGTCGTAGTCCATTGAGACTGGAAGGAATAGACCGATGAACGCCTGTCCGGGCGAGTGGATCAACGTGATTTACGTGCAGGACCCTAATTTGGTCGTAAGAGGCCATGTTATAACTTTTGAAAGCCTGTGCAGGTAGTTAGAGGTGTTCTAAGGGCCTGGCGCTAAGGAAAACGACTTGGCACGTCCTAGTCGATTGAGACTGGGAGGAATAGACCGATAACCACCTATCTTGGCGCGTGGTACCCCGTGATTTACGTGTAGGGTTTATAATGAGCTGTAAAAGGTCATATTACGGTTTTGGGAAGACTCTGTGCGTACTTGGAGACCTTATAAAGGCCCCGCTTTAAGGAAAACGACTTGGGACGTCGTTGTCCATTAAGACCGAAAGTAATCGACCTATGGGCTAATGTCTGAGCATCTGGAACCACGTGATTTACGTGTACGGCCTTTAAAAAGCCGTAAAAGGCCATATTACAACCCTTGAAAGCCTGTGCAGGTAGTTAGAGGTGTTCTAAGGGCCAGACGGTAAGGAAAATGACTTGGGACGTCGTAGTCCATTGAGACTGGAAGGAATAGATCGATGACCACCTATCTAGGCGCTTTTAACACCGTGATTTACGTGTACGGCCTTTAATAAGCCGTAAAAGGCCATATTACAGCCTTTGAAAGCCTGTGCAGGTAGTTAGAGGTGTTCTAAACGCCTGGCGCTAAGGAAAACGACTTGGCATGTCCTAGTCGATTGAGACTGGAAGGAATAGACCGATCGGTCACTGTCTAGGTGCGTGGAACGACGTCACTTACGTTTAGGATCCTAATTTGGTCGTAAAAGGCCATACTACAGCATTCGAAGGACTATGCACGTACTTGGAGATCTTCTAAAGATCTGACGATAAGGAAAACGACTTGAGACGTCGTAGTCCATTGAGACTGGAAGGAATAGACCGATGAACGCCTGTCCGGGCGAGTGGATCAACGTGATTTACGTGGAAGACCCTAATTTCGTCATAAGAGGCCATATTATACCATTTGAAAGCCTGTGCAGGTAGTTAGAGGTGTTCTAAGGGCCTGGCGGTAAGGAAAATGACATGGGACGTCGTAGTCCTTTAGACTGGAAGGAATAGACCGGTGACCACCTATCTGGGCGCGTGGAACCCCGTGATTTACGTGTAGGGTTTATAATGAGCTGTAAAAGGTCATATTACGGTTTTGGGAAGACTCTGTGCGTACTTGGAGACCTTATAAAGGCCCCGCTTTAAGGAAAACGACTTGGGACGTCGTTGTCCATTAAGACCGAAAGTAATCGACCTATGGGCTAAT
Source organism: Hydractinia symbiolongicarpus (assembly GCF_029227915.1). Classification (NCBI taxonomy): domain Eukaryota; kingdom Metazoa; phylum Cnidaria; class Hydrozoa; order Anthoathecata; family Hydractiniidae; genus Hydractinia; species Hydractinia symbiolongicarpus. Next base: position 13,100,757 of record NC_079888.1, read on the forward strand.
GTCTGAGCATCTGGAACCACGTGATTTACGTGTACGGCCTTTAAAAAGCCGTAAAAGGCCATATTACAACCCTTGAAAGCCTGTGCAGGTAGTTAGAGGTGTTCTAAGGGCCAGACGGTAAGGAAAATGACTTGGGACGTCGTAGTCCATTGAGACTGGAAGGAATAGATCGATGACCACCTATCTAGGCGCTTTTAACACCGTGATTTACGTGTACGGCCTTTAATAAGCCGTAAAAGGCCATATTACAGCCTTTGAAAGCCTGTGCAGGTAGTTAGAGGTGTTCTAAACGCCTGGCGCTAAGGAAAACGACTTGGCATGTCCTAGTCGATTGAGACTGGAAGGAATAGACCGATCGGTCACTGTCTAGGTGCGTGGAACGACGTCACTTACGTTTAGGATCCTAATTTGGTCGTAAAAGGCCATACTACAGCATTCGAAGGACTATGCACGTACTTGGAGATCTTCTAAAGATCTGACAATAAGGAAAACGACTTAGGACGTCGTAGTCCATTGAGACTGGAAGGAATAGACCGATGAACTCCTGTCTGGGCGAATGGATCAACGTGATTTACGTGGAGGACCCCAATTGGGCCGTAAGAGGCCATATTATAACGTTTGAACGCCTGTGCAGGTAGTTAGAGGTGTTTTAATAGCCTGGCGCTAAAGAAAACGACTTGGCACGTCATAGTCGATTGAGACTGGAAGGAATAGACTGATGCCCGCGTGTCCGGGCATGTGGAACTATGTGATTTACGTGTACGGCCTTTAATAAGCCGTAAAAGGCCATATTACAGGTTGTGAAAGCCTGTGCGGGTAGTTAGAGGTGTTCTAGGGGCCTGGCGGTAAAGAAAATGACTTGGGACGTCGTAATCCTTTAGACTGGAAGGAATAGACCGATCGGCGGCTGTCTGGGCGGATGGACCAACGTGATTTACGTGGAGGAATCCTAATTTAGTCGTAAGAGGCCATATTATAACCTTTGAAAGCCTGTGCAGGTAGTTAGAGGTGTTCAAATAGCCTGGCGCTAAGGAAAACGACTTGGCACATACTAGTCGATTGATACTGGGAGGAATAGACCGATGACCACCTATCTGGGCGCGTGGAACCCCGTGATTTACGTGTAGGGCTTTATAATAAGCTGTAAAAGGTCATATTACGGCTTTGGAAAGACTCTGTGCGTACTTGGAGACCTTATAAAGCCCCCGCTTTAAGGAAAACGACTTGGGACGTCGTAGTCCATTAAGACTGAAAGGAATAGACCGATGAACGCCTGTCTGGGCGAGTGGAACAACGTGCTTAACGTGACGGACCCTAATTTGGTCGTAAGAGGCCATATTATAACCTTTGAAAGCCTGTGTAGGTAGTTAGAGGTGTTCTTAGGTCATGACGGTAAGGAAAACAACTTAGGACGTCGTAGTCGATTGAAACAGGAAGGAATAGACCGATGACCACATATCTGGGCGAGCGGAACAACGGGATTTACAGGTAGGACCCTAATTTGGCCGTAAATGGCCATAATATAGCCTTTGAAAGCCTGTGCAGGTAGTTAAAGGTGTTCTAAGGGCATGGCGGTAAGGAAAATGACTTGGGACGACGTAGTCCTCTAGACTGGAAGGAATAGACCGATGACCACCTATATAGGCGCTTTTAACACCGTGATTTACGTGTACGGCCTTTAATAAGCCGTAAAAGGCCATATTACAGCCTTTGAAAGCCTGTGAAGGTAGTTAGAGGTGTTCTAAACGCCTGGCGGTAAGGAAAATGACTTGGGACGTCGTAATTCTTTGGACTGGAAGGAATAGACCGATCGGCGGCTGTCTGGGCGAGTGGAACAACGTGATTAATATGTAGGACCATATTTTAGTTTTAAAAGGCCATATTACAGCAATTGAAGGACTATGTACGTACTTGGAGATCTTCTAAAGATCTGACGATAAGGAAAACGACTTGAGACGTCGTTGTCCATTGACACTGGGAGGAATAGACCGATGAACGCCTGTCTGGGCGAGTGGACCAACGTGATTTACGTGGAAGACCCTAATTTCGTCATAAGAGGCCATATTATACCATTTGAAAGCCTGTGCAGGTAGTTAGAGGTGTTCTAATAGTCTGGCGCTAAGGAAAACGACTTGGCACGTCCTAGTTGATTGAGACTGAAAGAAATAGACCGATGGGCGAATGTCTGGGCACCTGGAACCACCTGATATACGTGTACGGCCTTTATTAAGCCGTAAAAGGCCATATTGCAGCCTGTGAAAGCCTGTGCAGGTAGTTAGAGGTGTTCTAATAGCCTGGCGCTAAGGAAAACGACTTGGCACGTCCTAGTCGATTGAGACTGGAAGGAATAGACTGATCGGTCACTGTCTAGGTGCGTGGAACGACGTCACTTACGTTTAGGATCCTAATTTGGTCGTAAAAGGCCATACTACAGCATTCGAAGGACTATGCACGTACTTGGAGATCTTCTAAATATCTGACAATAAGGAAAACGACTTAGGACGTCGTAGTCCATTGAGACTGGAAGGAATAGACCGATGAACGCCTGTCCGGGCGAGTGGATCAACGTGATTTACGTGCAGGACCCTAATTTGGTCGTAAGAGGCCATGTTATAACTTTTGAAAGCCTGTGCAGGTAGTTAGAGGTGTTCTAAGGGCCTGGCGCTAAGGAAAACGACTTGGCACGTCCTAGTCGATTGAGACTGGGAGGAATAGACCGATAACCACCTATCTTGGCGCGTGGTACCCCGTGATTTACGTGTAGGGTTTATAATGAGCTGTAAAAGGTCATATTACGGTTTTGGGAAGACTCTGTGCGTACTTGGAGACCTTATAAAGGCCCCGCTGGAAAACGACTTGGGACGTCGTTGTCCATTAAGACCGAAAGTATTCGACCTATGGGCTAATGTCTGGGCACCTGGAACCACGTAATTTACGTGTACGGCCTTTAAAAAGCCGTAAAAGGCCATATTACAGCCTTTGAAAGCCTGTGTAGGTAGTTAGAGGTGTTCTAAGGACCTGGCGGTAAGGAAAATGACTTGGGACGTTGTAGTCCATTGAGACTGGAAGGAATAGACCGATGACCACATATCTAGGCGCTTTTAACCCCGTGATTTACGTGTACGGCCTTTAATAAGCCGTAAAAGGCCATATTACAGCCTTTGAAAGCCTGTGCAGGTAGTTAGAGGTGTTCTAAGGGCCTGGCGGTAAGGAAAATGACATGGGACGTCGTAGTCCTTTAGACTGGAAGGAATAGACTGGTGACCACCTATCTGGGCGCGTGGAACCCCGTGATTTACGTGTAGGGTTTATAATGAGCTGTAAAAGGTCATATTACGGTTTTGGGAAGACTCTGTGCGTACTTGGAGACCTTATAAAGGCCCCGCTTTAAGGAAAACGACTTGGGACGTCGTTGTCCATTAAGACCGAAAGTAATCGACCTATGGGCTAATGTCTGAGCATCTGGAACCACGTGATTTACGTGTACGGCCTTTAAAAAGCCGTAAAAGGCCATATTACAACCCTTGAAAGCCTGTGCAGGTAGTTAGAGGTGTTCTAAGGGCCTGACGGTAAGGAAAATGACTTGGGACGTCGTAGTCCATTGAGACTGGAAGGAATAGATCGATGACCACCTATCTAGGCGCTTTTAACACCGTGATTTACGTGTACGGCCTTTAATAAGCCGTAAAAGGCCATATTACAGCCTTTGAAAGCCTGTGCAGGTAGTTAGAGGTGTTCTAAACGCCTGGCGCTAAGGAAAACGACTTGGCATGTCCTAGTCGATTGAGACTGGAAGGAATAGACCGATCGGTCACTGTCTAGGTGCGTGGAACGACGTCACTTACGTTTAGGTTCCTAATTTGGTCGTAAAAGGCCATACTACAGCATTCGAAGGACTATGCACGTACTTGGAGATCTTCTAAATATCTGACAATAAGGAAAACGACTTAGGACGTCGTAGTCCATTGAGACTGGAAGGAATAGACCGATAAACGCCTGACCGGGCGAGTGGATCAACGTGATTTACGTGCAGGACCCTAATTTGGTCGTAAGAGGCCATGTTATAACTTTTGAAAGCCTGTGCAGGTAGTTAGAGGTGTTCTAAAAACCTGGCTTTAAGAAAAACGACTTGGCACGTCCTAGTCCATTGAGAATGGTAGGAATAGACCGATGACCACCTATCTTGGCGCGTGGTACCCCGTGATTTACGTGTACGGCCTTTAATAAGCCATAAAAGGCCATATTACAGCCTTTGAAAGCCTGTGCAGGTAGTTAGAGGTGTTGTAAGGGTATGGCGGTAAGGAAAATGACATGGGACGTCGTAGTCCTTTAGACTGGAAGGAATAGACCGATCGGACACTGTCTAGGTGCGTGGAGCCACGTCACTTACGTGTAGGATGCTAATTTAGTCTTAAAAGGCCATTTTGCAGCTGTTGAAAGCCTGTGCAGGTAGTTAGAGGTGTTCTAATAGCCTGGCGCTAAGGAAAACGACTTGGCACGTCCTAGTGGATTGACACTGGAAGAAATAGACCGATGGTAGCCTGTCTGGGCGAGTGGAACAACGTGATTTACAGGTAGGACCCTAATTTGGCCGTAAATTGCCATAACATAGCCTTTGAAAGCCTGTGCAGGTAGTTAGAGGTGTTCTAAGGGCATGGCGGTAAGGAAAAAAACTTGGGACGTCGTTGTCCATTGAGACTGGAAGGAATAGACCGATGACCACCTATCTAGGCGCTTTTAACCCCGTGATTTACGTGTACGGCCTTTAATAAGCCATAAAAGGCCATATTACAGCCTTTGAAAGCTTGTGCAGGTAGTTAGAGGTGTTGTAAGAGCCTGGCGGTAAGGAAAATGACATGGGACGTCGTAGTCCTTTAGACTGGAAGGAATAGACCGATCGGACACTGTCTAGGTGCGTGGAGCCACGTCACTTACGTGTAGGACGCTAATTTAGTCTTAAAAGGCCATTTTGCAGCTGTTGAAAGCCTGTGCAGGTAGTTAGAGGTGTTCTAATAGCCTGGCGCTAAGGAAAACGACTTGGCACGTCCTAGTGGATTGACACTGGAAGAAATAGACCGATGGCAGCCTGTCTGGGCGAGTGGAACAACGTGATTTACAGGTAGGACCCTAATTTGGCCGTAAATTGCCATAACATAGCCTTTGAAAGCCTGTGCAGGTAGTTAGAGGTGTTCTAAGGGCATGGCGGTAAGGAAAAAAACTTGGGACGTCGTTGTCCATTGAGACTGGAAGAAATAGACCGATGACCACCTATCTAGGCGCTTTTAACCCCGTCATTTACGTGTACGGCCTTTAATAAGCCGTAAAAGGCCATATTACAGCCTTTGAAAGCCTGTGCAGGTAGTTAGAGGTGTTCTAAACGCCTAGCGGTAAGGAAAATGACTTGGGACGTCGAAGTCCTTTAGACTGGGAGGAATAGACCGATCGGCGGCTGTCTGGGCGAGTGGAACAACGTGATTAACAGGTAGGACCATATTTTAGTCGTAAAAGGCCATATTACAGCAATTGAAGGACTATGTACGTACTTGGAGATCTTCTAAAGATATGACGATAAGGAAAACGACTTGGGACGTCGTAGTCCATTGACACTGGAAGGAATAGACCGATGAACGCCTGTCTGGGCGAGTGGACCAACGTCATTTACGTGGAGGACCCTAATTTTGTCATAAGAGGCCATATTATAACATTTGAAAGCCTGTGCAGGGAGTTAGAGGTGTTCTAATAGCCTGGCGCTAAGGAAAACGACTTGGCACGTCGTAGTCCATTAAGACTGAAAGGAATAGACCGATGGGCGAATGTCTGGGCACCTGAAATCACGTGATTTACGTGTACGGCTTTATTAAGCCGTAAAAGGCCATATTGCAGCCTGTAAAAGCCTGTGCAGGTAGTTAGAGATGTTCTAATAGCCTGGTGCTAAGGAAAACGACTTGGCACGTCCTAGTCGATTGAGACTGGAAGGAATAGACCGATCGGTCACAGTCTAGGTGCGTGGAACGACGTCACTTACGTTTAGGATCCTAATTTGGTCGTAAAAGGCCATACTACAGCATTCGAAGGACTATGCACGTACTTGGAGATCTTTTAAAGATCTGACAATAAGGAAAACGACTTAGGACGTCGTAGTCCATTGAGACTGGAAGGAATAGACCGATGAACGCCTGTCCGGGCGAGTGGATCAACGTGATTTACGTGCAGGACCCTAATTTGGTCGTAAGAGGCCATGTTATAACTTTTGAAAGCCTGTGCAGGTAGTTAGAGGTGTTCTAAGGGCCTGGCGCTAAGGAAAACGACTTGGCACGTCCTAGTCGATTGAGACTGGGAGGAATAGACCGATAACCACCTATCTTGGCGCGTGGTACCCCGTGATTTACGTGTAGGGTTTATAATGAGCTGTAAAAGGTCATATTACGGTTTTGGGAAGACTCTGTGCGTACTTGGAGACCTTATAAAGGCCCCGCTTTAAGGAAAACGACTTGGGACGTCGTTGTCCATTAAGACCGAAAGTAATCGACCTATGGGCTAATGTCTGGGCACCTGGAACCACGTGATTTACGTGTACGGCCTTTAAAAAGCCGTAAAAGGCCATATTACAGCCTTTGAAAGCCTGTGTAGGTAGTTAGAGGTGTTCTAAGGACCTGGCGGTAAGGAAAATGACTTGGGACGTTGTAGTCCATTGAGACTGGAAGGAATAGACCGATGACCACATATCTAGGCGCTTTTAACCCCGTGATTTACGTGTACGGCCTTTAATAAGCCGTAAAAGGCCATATTACAGCCTTTGAAAGCCTGTGCAGGTAGTTAGAGGTGTTCTAAGGGCCTGGCGGTAAGGAAAATGACATGGGACGTCGTAGTCCTTTAGACTGGAAGGAATAGACTGGTGACCACCTATCTGGGCGCGTGGAACCCCGTGATTTACGTGTAGGGCTTTATAATAAGCTGTAAAAGGTCATATTACGGCTTTGGAAAGACTCTGTGCGTACTTGGAGACCTTATAAAGCCCCCGCTTTAAGGAAAACGACTTGGGACGTCGTTGTCCATTAAGACCGAAAGTAATCGACCTATGGGCTAATGTCTGAGCACCTGGAACCAAGTGATTTACGTGTACGGCCTTTAAAAAGCCGTAAAAGGCCATATTACAGCCTTTGAAAGCCTGTGCAGGTAGTTAGAGGTGTTCTAAGGGCCTGACGGTAAGGAAAATGTCTTGGGACCTCGTAGTCCATTGAGACTGGAAGGAATAGATCGATGACCACCTATATAGGCGCTTTTAACACCGTGATTTACGTGTACGGCCTTTAATAAGCCGTAAAAGGCCATATTACAGCCTTTGAAAGCCTGTGAAGGTAGTTAGAGGTGTTCTAAACGCCTGGCGGTAAGGAAAATGACTTGGGACGTCGTAATTCTTTAGACTGGAAGGAATAGACCGGTGACCACCTATCCGGGCGCGTGGAACCCCGTGATTTACGTGTAGGGCTTTTAATAAGCTGTAAAAGGTCATATTACGGCTTTGGAAAGACTCTGTGCGTACTTGGAGACCTTATAAAGCCCCCGCTTTAAGGAAAACGACTTGGGACGTCGTAGTCCATTAAGACTGAAGGAATAGACCGATGGGCGAATGTCTGGGCACCTGAAATCACGTGATTTACGTGTACGGCCTTTATTAAGCCGTAAAGGGCCATATTGCAGCCTGTGAAAGCCTGTGCAGGTAGTTAGAGGTGTTCTAAACGCCTGGCGGTAAGGAAAATGACTTGGGACGTCGTAATTCTTTAGACTGGAAGGAATAGACCGGTGACCACCTATCCGGGCGCGTGGAACCCCGTGATTTACGTGTAGGGCTTTTAATAAGCTGTAAAAGGTCATATTACGGCTTTGGAAAGACTCTGTGCGTACTTGGAGACCTTATAAAGCCCCCGCTTTAAGGAAAACGACTTGGGACGTCGTAGTCCATTAAGACTGAAGGAATAGACCGATGGGCGAATGTCTGGGCACCTGAAATCACGTGATTTACGTGTACGGCCTTTATTAAGCCGTAAAGGGCCATATTGCAGCCTGTGAAAGCCTGTGCAGGTAGTTAGAGGTGTTCTAATAGCCTGGCGCTAAGGAAAACGACTTGGCACGTCCTAGTCGATTGAGACTGGAAGGAATAGACCGATCTGTCACTGTCTAGGTGCGTGGAACGACGTCACTTACGTTTAGGATCCTAATTTGGTCGTAAAAGGCCATACTACAGCATTCGAAGGACTATGCACGTACTTGGAGATCTTCTAAAGATCTGACATTAAGAAAAACGACTTAGGACGTCGTAGTCCATTGAGACTGGAAGGAATAGACCGATGAACGCCTGTCCGGGCGAGTGGATCAACGTGATTTACGTGCAGGACCCTAATTTGGTCGTAAGAGGCCATGTTATAACTTTTGAAAGCCTGTGCAGGTAGTTAGAGGTGTTCTAAGGGCCTGGCGGCAAGGAAAATGACTTGAGACGTCGTAGTCCTTTAGACTGGAAGAAATAGACCGATCGGCGACTGTCTAGGTGCGTGGAACCACGTGATTTACGTGTACGGCCTTTAATTAGCCGTAAAAGGCCATATTACAACTTTTAAAAGATTCTGTGCGTACTTGGAGACCTTATAAAGCCCCCGCTTTAAGGAAAACGACTTAGCACGTCCTAGGCGATTGAGACTGGGAGGAATGGACCGGTGGGCTAATGTCTGGGCACCTGGAACCACGTGATTTACGTGTGCGGCCTTTAAAAAGCCGTAAAAGGCCATATTGCAGCCTGTGAAAGCCTGTGCAGGTAGTTAGAGGTGTTCTAATAGCCTGGCGGTAAGGAAAATGACATGGGACGTCGTAGTCCTTTAGACTGGAAGGAATAGACCGGTGACCACCTATCTGGGCGCGTGGAACCCCGTGATTTACGTGTAGGGCTTTTAATAAGCTGTAAAAGGTCATATTACGGCTTTGGAAAGACTCTGTGCGTACTTGGAGACCTTATAAAGCCCCCGCTTTAAGGAAAACGACTTGGGACGTCGTAGTTCATTAAGACTGAAGGAATAGACCGATGGGCGAATGTCTGGGCACCTGAAATCACGTGATTTACGTGTACGGCCTTTATTAAGCCGTAAAAGGCCATATTGCAGCCTGTGAAAGCCTGTGCAGGTAGTTAGAGGTGTTCTAATAGCCTGGCGTTAAGGAAAACGACTTGGCACGTCCTAGTCGATTGAGACTGGAAGGAATAGACCGATCGGTCACTGTCTAGGTGCGTGGAACGACGTCACTTACGTTTAGGATCCTAATTTGGTCGTAAAAGGCCATACTACAGCATTCGAAGGACTATGCACGTACTTGGAGATCTTCTAAAGATCTGACAATAAGGAAAACGACTTGGCACGTCCTAGTCGATTGAGACTGGGAGGAATAGACCGGTGACCACCTATCTGGGCGCGTGGAACCCCGTGATTTTTGTGTAGGGCTTTTAATAAGCTGTAAAAGGTCATATTACGGCTTTGGAAAGACTCTGTGCGTACTTGGAGACCTTATAAAGCCCCCGCTTTAAGGAAAACGACTTAGCACGTCCTAGGCGAATGAAACTGGGAGGAAAGGACCGATGGGCTAATGTCTGGGCACCTGGAACCACGTGATTTACGTGTGCGGCCTTTAAAAAGCCGTAAAAGGCCATATTACAGCCTGTGAAAGCCTGTGCAGGTAGGTGGAGGTGTTCTAATAGCCTGGCGGTAAGGAAAATGACATGGGACGTCGTAGTCCTTTAGACTGGAAGGAATAGACCGGTGACCACCTATCTGGGCGCGTGGAACCCCGTGATTTACGTGTAGGGCTTTTAATAAGCTGTAAAAGGTCATATTACGGCTTTGGAAAGACTCTGTGCGTACTTGGAGACCTTATAAAGCCCCCGCTTTAAGGAAAACGACTTGGGACGTCGTAGTCCATTAAGACTGAAGGAATAGACCGATGGGCGAATGTCTGGGCACCTGAAATCACGTGATTTACGTGTACGGCCTTTATTAAGCCGTAAAAGGCCATATTGCAGCCTGTGAAAGCCTGTGCAGGTAGTTAGAGGTGTTCTAATAGCCTGGCGCTAAGGAAAACGACTTGGCACGTCCTAGTCGATTGAGACTGGAAGGAATAGACCGATCGGTCACTGTCTAGGTGCGTGGAACGACGTCACTTACGTTTAGGATCCTAATTTAGACGTAAAAGGCCATACTACAGCATTCGAAGGACTATGCACGTACTTGGAGATCTTCTAAAGATCTGACAATAAGGAAAACGACTTAGGACGTCGTAGTCCATTGAGACTGGAAGGAATAGACCGATGAACGCCTGTCCGGGCGAGTGAATCAACGTGATTTACGTGCAGGACCCTAATTTGGTCGTAAGAGGCCATGTTATAACTTTTGAAAGCCTGTGCAGGTAGTTAGAGGTGTTCTAAGCGCCTGGCGGCAAGGAAAATGACTTGAGACGTCGTAGTCCTTTAGACTGGAAGAAATAGACCGATCGGCGACTGTCTAGGTGCGTGGAACCACGTGATTTACGTGTACGGCCTTTAATTAGCCGTAAAAGGCCATATTACAACTTTTAAAAGATTCTGTGCGTACTTGGAGACCTTATAAAGCCCCCGCTTTAAGGAAAACGACTTAGCACGTCCTAGGCGAATGAAACTGGGAGGAAAGGACCGATGGGCTAATGTCTGGGCACCTGGAACCACGTGATTTACGTGTGCGGCCTTTAAAAAGCCGTAAAAGGCCATATTGCAGCCTGTGAAAGCCTGTGCAGGTAGTTAGAGGTGTTCTAATAGCCTGGCGCTAAGGAAAACGACTTGGCACGTCCTAGTCGATTGAGACTGGGAGGAATAGACCGGTGACCACCTATCTGGGCGCGTGGAACCCCGTGATTTACGTGTAGGGCTTTTAATAAGCTGTAAAGGTCATATTACGGCTTTGGAAAGACTCTGTGCGTACTTGGAGACCTTATAAAGCCCCCGCTTTAAGGAAAACGACTTGAAACGTTGTAGTCCATTAAGACTGAATGGAATAGACCGATGGGCGAATGTTTGGGCACCTGCAACTACGTGATTTACGTGTACGGCCTTTAATAAGCCGTAAAAGGCCATATTACAGGCTGTGAAAGCCTGTGCAGGTAGTTAAAGGTGTTGTAAGGGCCTGGCGGTAAGGAAAATGACTTGGGACATTGTAGTCCTTTAGACTGGAAGGAATAGACCGATCTGGACACTGTCTAGGTGCGTGGTACCCCGTAATTTACGTGTAGGGTTTATAATAAGCTGTAAAAGGTCATATTACGACTTTGGAAAGACTCTGTGCGTACTTGGAGACCTTAAAAAGCCCCCGCTTTAAGGAAAACGACTTGGGACGTCGTAGTCCATTAAGACTGAAAGGAATAGACCGATGAACGCCTGTCTGGGCGAGTGGAACAACGTGCTTAACGTGACGGACCCTAATTTGGTCGTAAGAGGCCATATTATAACCTTTGAAAGCCTGTGCAGGTAGTTAAAGGTGTTCTAAGGGCATGCCGGTAAGGAAAATGACTTGGGACGACGTAGTCCCCTAGACTGGAAGGAATAGACCGATCGGCGGCTGTCTGGGCGAGCGGAACAACGTGATTTACGTGGAGGACCCTAATTTCGTCATAAGAGGCCATATTACAGCAATTGAAGGACTATATACGTACTTGGAGATCTTCTAAAGATCTGACGATAAGGAAAACGACTTGGCACGTCATAGTCCATTGAGACTGGGAGGAATAGACCGATGACCACCTATCTGGGCGCGTGGAACCCCGTGATTTACGTGTAGGGCTTTATAATAAGCTGTAAAAGGTCATATTACGGCTTTGGAAAGACTCTGTGCGTACTTGGAGACCTTATAAAGCCCCCGCTTTAAGGAAAACGACTTGGGACGTCGTAGTCCATTAAGACTGAAAGGAATAGACCGATGAACGCCTGTCTGGGCGAGTGGAACAACGTGCTTAACGTGACAGACCCTAATTTGGTCGTAAGAGGCCATATTATAACCTTTGAAAGCCTGTGTAGGTAGTTAGAGGTGTTCTTAGGTCATGACGGTAAGGAAAACAACTTAGGACGTCGTAGTCGATTGAAACAGGAAGGAATAGACCGATGACCACATATCTGGGCGAGCGGAACAACGTGATTTACAGGTAGGACCCTAATTTGGCCGTAAATGGCCATAATATAGCCTTTGAAAGCCTGTGCAGGTAGTTAAAGGTGTTCTAAGGGCATGGCGGTAAGGAAAATGACTTGGGACGACGTAGTCCTCTAGACTGGAAGGAATAGACCGATGACCACCTATATAGGCGCTTTTAACACCGTGATTTACGTGTACGGCCTTTAATAAGCCGTAAAAGGCCATATTACAGCCTTTGAAAGCCTGTGAAGGTAGTTAGAGGTGTTCTAAACGCCTGGCGGTAAGGAAAATGACTTGGGACGTCGTAATTCTTTAGACTGGAAGGAATAGACCGATCGGCGGCTGTCTGGGCGAGTGGAACAACGTGATTAATAGGTAGGACCATATTTTAGTTTTAAAAGGCCATATTACAGCAATTGAAGGACTATGTACGTACTTGGAGATCTTCTAAAGATCTGACGATAAGGAAAACGACTTGAGACGTCGTTGTCCATTGACACTGGAAGGAATAGACCGATGAACGCCTGTCTGGGCGAGTGGACCAACGTGATTTACGTGGAAGACCCTAATTTCGTCATAAGAGGCCATATTATAACATTTGAAAGCCTGTGCAGGTAGTTAGAGGTGTTCTAATAGCCTGGCGCTAAGGAAAACGACTTGGCACGTCCTAGTTGATTGAGACTGAAAGAAATAGACCGATGGGCGAATGTCTGGGCACCTGGAACCACCTGATATACGTGTACGGCCTTTATTAAGCCGTAAAAGGCAATATTGCAGCCTTTGAAAGCCTGTGCAGGTAGTTAGAGGTGTTCTAATAGCCTGGCGCTAAGGAAAACGACTTGGCACGTCCTAGTCGATTGAGACTGGGAGGAATAGACCGGTGACCACCTATCTGGGCGCGTTGAACCCCGTGATTTACGTGTAGGGCTTGTAATTAGCTGTAAAAGGTCATATTACGGCTTTGAAAAGAATCTGTGCGTACCTTATAAAGCCCCCGCTTTAAGGAAAACGACTTGGGACGTCGTAGTCCATTAAGACTGAAAGGAATAGACCGATGGGCGAATGTCTGGGCACCTGAAACCACGTGATTTACGTGTACGGCCTTTATTAAGCCGTAAAAGGCCATATTGCAGCCTGTGAAAGCCTGTGCAGGTAGTTAGAGGTGTTTTAATAGCCTGGCGCTAAGGAAAACGACTTGGCACGTCCTAGTCGATTGAGACTGGAAGGAATAGACTGATCGGTCACTGTCTAGGTGCGTGGAACGACGTCACTTACGTTTAGGATCCGAATTTGGTCGTAAAAGGCCATACTACAGCATTCGAAGGACTATGCACGTACTTGGAGATCTTCTAAATATCTGACAATAAGGAAAACGACTTAGGACGTCGTAGTCCATTGAGACTGGAAGGAATAGACCGATAAACGCCTGACCGGGCGAGTGGATCAACGTGATTTACGTGCAGGACCCTAATTTGGTCGTAAGAGGCCATGTTATAACTTTTGAAAGCCTGTGCAGGTAGTTAGAGGTGTTCTAAAAGCCTGGCTTTAAGAAAAACGACTTGGCACGTCCTAGTCCATTGAGAATGGGAGGAATAGACTGATGACCACCTATCTGGGCGCGAGGAACCCCGTGATTTGCGTGTAGGGCTTTTGATAGCTGTAAAAGGTCATATTACGGCTTTGGAAAGACTCTGTGCGTACTTGGAGACCTTAAAAAGCCCCCGCTTTAAGGAAAACGACTTGGGACGTCGTAGTCCATTAAGACTGAAAGGAATAGACCGATGGGCGAATGTCTGGGCACCTGCAACCACGTGATTTACGTGTACGGCCTTTAATAAGCCGTAAAAGGCCATATTACAGGCTGTGAAAGCCTGTGCAGGTAGTTAGAGGTGTTGTAAGGGCCTGGCGGTAAGGAAAATGACTTGGGATGTCGTAGTCCTTTAGACTGGAAGGAATAGACCGATCTGGACACTGTCTAGGTGCGTGGAGCCACGTCACTTACGTGTAGGACCCTAATTTAGTCTTAAAAGGCCATATTACAGCTGTTGAAAGACTCTGTGCGCTGTTGGAGACCTTTTCAAACCAGACCATAAGGAAAACGACTTGGGACGTCTAGTCCATTGAGACTGGAAGGAATAGACCGATGAACGCCTGTCCGGGCGAGTGGATCAACGTGATTTACGTGCAGGACCCTAATTTGGTCGAAAGAGGCCATGTTATAACTTTTGAAAGCCTGTGCAGGTAGTTAGAGGTGTTCTAAAAGCCTGGCTTTAAGAAAAACGACTTGGCACGTCCTAGTCTATTGAGAATGGGAGGAATAGACCGATGACCACCTATCTGGGCGCGAGGAACCCCGTGATTTGCGTGTCGGGCTTTTGATAGCTGTAAAAGGTCATATTACGGCTTTGGAAAGACTCTGTGCGTACTTGGAGACCTTAAAAAGCCCCCGCTTTAAGGAAAACGACTTGGGACGTCGTAGTCCATTAAGACTGAAAGGAATAGACCGATGGGCGAATGTCTGGGCACCTGCAACCACGTGATTTACGTGTACGGCCTTTAATAAGCCGTAAAAGGCCATATTACAGGCTGTGAAAGCCTGTGCAGGTAGTTAGAGGTGTTCTAATAGCCTGGCGCTAAGGAAAACGACTTGGCACGTCCTAGTCGATTGAGACTGGGAGGAATAGACCGATGACCACCTATCTTGGCGCGTTGTACCCTGTGATTTACGTGTAGGGTTTAAAATGAGCTGTAAAAGGTCATATTACGGTTTTGGAAAGACTCTATGCGTACTTGGAGACCTTATAAAGCCCCCGCTTTAAGGAAAACGGCTTGGGACGTCGTAGTCCATTAAGACTGAAAGAAGTAGATCGATAAAGCGAATGTTTCGGCACCTGGAACCACGTGATTTACGTGTACGGCCTTTAATAAGCCGTAAAAGGCCATATTACAGGTTGTGAAAGCCTGTGCGGGTAGTTAGAGGTGTTCTAGGGGCCTGGCGGTAAAGAAAATGACTTGGGACGTCGTAGTCCTTTAGACTGGAAGGAATAGACCGATCGACGGCTGTCTGGGCGGATGGACCAACGTGATTTACGTGGAGGACCCTAATTTAGTCGTAAGAGACCATATTATAACGTTTGAAAGCCTGTGCAGGTAGTTAGAAGTGTTCTAATAGCCTGGCGCAAAAGAAAACGACTTGGCACGTCCTAGTTGATTGAGACTGAAAGAAATTGACCGATGGCGGCCTGACTGGGCGAGCGGAACAACGTGATTTAATGGTAGGACCCTAATTTGGTCGTAAAATGCCATAATACAGCCTTTGAAAGCCTGTGTAGGTAGTTAGAGGTGTTCTAAGAGCATGGCGCTAAGGAAAACGACTTGGCACGTCCTAGTTAATTGAGACTGGAAGGAATAGACCGATAAACGCCTGTCTGGGCGAGTGGAACAACGTGATTAGCGTGGAGGACCCTAATTTGGCCGTAAAATGCCGTAATACAGCCTTTGATAGCCTGTGCAGGTAGTTAGAGGTGTTCTAAGGGCCTGGCGGTAATGAGAATGACTTGGGACGTCGTAGTCCTTTAGACTGGAAGGAATACACCGATCGGGGACTGTCTGGGCGAGCGGAACAACGTGATTTACAGGTAGGACCATAATTTGGTCGTTAAAGGCCACATTACAGCATTTGAAGGACAATGTACGTACTTGAAGATCTTCCAAAGATCAGACGATAAGAAAAACGACTTGGGACGTCGTAGTCCATTGAGACTGGAAGGAATAGACCGATGAACGCCTGTCTAGGCGAGTGGAACAACATGATTAACGTAGAGGACCCTAATTTGGCCGTAAAATGCTATAATACAGTCTTTGAAAGCCTGTGCAGGTAGTTAGAGGTGTTCTAAGGGCATGACGGTAAAGAAAACGACTTGGGATGTCGTAGTCGATTGAGACAGGAAGCAATAGACCGATGACCACCTATCTAGGCGCGTTTAGCCCCGTAATTTACGTGTACGGCCATTAATAAGCTGTTGAAGGCTATATTACAGCCTGTGAAAGCATGTGCAGGTAGTTAGAGGTGTTCTAAGGGCCTGGCGGTAAGGAAAATGACTTGGGACGTCGTAGTCCTTTAGAGTGGAAGGAACAGACCGATCGGCGACTCTCTGGGCGAGCGGAACAACGTGATTTACATGTAGGACCCTGATTTGGTCGTAAAAGGCCATATTACAGCATTTGAAGGACTATGTACGTACTTGAAGATCTTCCAAACATCAGACGGTAAGGAAAACGACTTGGGACGTCGTAGTCCATTAAGACTGGAAGGAATAGACCGATGAACGCCTGTCTGGGCGCGTGGAACAACGTGATTTACAGGTAGGACCCTAATTTGCCCGTGAAATGCCATGTTACAGCGTTTGAAGGACTCTGAACGTACTTGGAGACCTTTTAAACACCTGGCACTATGTACAACGACATGAGACGTTGTAGTTCATTAAGACTGGAAGGAATAGAACGATGAACGCCTGTCTGGGCGAGTAGAACAACGTAATTAACGTGGAGGACCCTAAGTTGGTCGTAAGAGGCCATATTATAACCTTTGAAAGCCTGTGCAGGTAGTTAGAAGTGTTCTAATAGCCTGGCGCTAAGGAAAACGACTTGGCACGTCCTAGTCGATTGAGACTGGAAGAAATAGACCAATCGCCGCCTGTCTGGGCAAGTGGAACCTCGTAATTTAGCTGGAGAACACTAATTTGTCCGTAAAAGGCCATGTTACAGCATTTCAAGGACTTTGGACGTCCTTGGAGGCCTTTTGAAGACCAGGCACTAAGTAAAACGACATGGGACGTGGTAGTCCATTAAGATTGGATGGAATTGTCCGAGGGGCGCCTGTCTGGGTGCGTGGAATCACGTGATTTACGTGTAGGACCCTAATTTTGCCGGAAAAGGCCGTCTTTGAAAGCCTGTGCAGGCAATTAGAGTTGTTCTAATGGCCTGGCAGTAAAGAAAGCGACTTAGCACGTCCTAGTCGATTGAGACTGGAAGGAATAGACAGATGGCCGCCTGTCTGGGCGAGCGGAATAACGTGATTTACAGGTAGGACCCTATTTTGGCCGTAAAATGCCATAATACAGACTTTGAAAGCCTGTGCAGGCAGTTAGAGGTGTTCTAATGGCCTGGTAGTAAGGTAATCGACTTGGCACGTCGTAGTCCTTTGAGACTGAAAGGAATAGACCGATGAACGCCTGTCTGGGCGAGTGGAACGACGTGATTAACCTGGAGGACCATAATTTGGTCGTAAGAGGCCATATTATAACCTTTGAAAGACTGTGCAGGTAGTTAGAGGTGTTCTAATAGCCTGGCGCTAAGGAAAACGACTTGGCACGTCCTAGTCGATTAACACTGGGTGGAACTGGGTGAGCGGAACGGCGTGATTTTCAGGTAGGACCCTAATTCGGCCGTAAAAGGACATAATACAGCTTTTGAAAGCTTGTGCAGGTAGTTAGGTGTGTTCAGGGGCCTGGCGGTAAGGGAAACGACTTGGAACGCCGTAATTGATTGAGACTAGAAGGAATAGACCGATGACCACCTCTCTGGGTGCGTGGAATAACGTGAATTACGTATAGAGCCTTTAAAAAGCCGTAAAAGTCCATATTGCAGCTCTTCAAGGACTCTGTACCTACTTGGAGACCTTTTAAAGGCCTGGCACTAAGCAAAACAATTTGGGACGTCGTAGTCCTTTAAGACTGGATGGAATAGCCCGATGGGCGCCTGTCTGGGTGCGAGGAAACACGTGATTTACGTGTAGGACCCTAGTATGGTCGTAAAAGTCCATATTACAGCATTTGAAGGAATCTGTACGTACTTGGAGATCTGTTGAAGACCTGACAATAAGGAAAACGACTTGGGACGCAATATTCGATTGAGACTGGAAGGAATAGAGCAATGGGCAACTGAACAACGCGTGGAACCACGTGACTTACGTGGAAGACCCTAATTTGTCCGTAAAAGGCCGTATTACAGCCTTTGAAAGCCTGTGAAGGTAGTTAGAGATGTTCTAAGGGCTTGGCGGAAAGGAAAATGACTTGGGACGTCGTAGTCCATTGAGACTGGAAAGAATAGACCGATGAACGCCTGTCTGGGCGAGTGGAACAACGTGATTAACGTAGAGTACCCTAATTTGGCCGTAAAGTGCCATAATACAGCCTTTGAAAGCCTGGGCAGGTAGTTAGAGTTGTTCTAAGGGCATGACGGTAAAGAAAACGACTTGGGATGTCGTAGTCCAATGAGACTGGAAGGATTAGACCGATGAACGCCTGTCTGGGAGAGTGGATCAACGTGATTTACGTAGAGGACCCTAATTTGGTGGTAAGAGGCCATATTATAACCTTTGAAAGCCTGTGCAGGTAGTTAGAGGAGTTCTAATAGCCTGGCGCTAAGGAAAACGAATTGGCACGTCCTAGTTGATTGAGACTGGGAGGAATAGACCGATGACCACCTATCTGGGCGCGTGGAACCCCGTTATATACGCCGTAAAACCCCGTTATATAAGCTGTAAAAGGTCATATTACGGCTTTGGAAAGACTCTGTGCGTACTTGGAGTCCTTATAAAGACCTGGCGTCGAGGAAAACGACTTGGGACGTCGTAGTCCATCAGGACTAGAAGGAATATACCGATGGCCGCGTGTCCGGGCATGTGGAATCTTGTGATTTACGTGTATGGCCTTTAATAAGCCGTAAAAGGCCGTATTACAGCCTTTGAAAGCCTGTGAAGGTAGTTAGAGATGTTCTAAGGGCTTGGCGGAAAGGAAAATGACTTGGGACGTCGTAGTCCATTGAGACTAGAAAGAATAGACCGATGAACGCCTGTCTGGGCGAGTGGAACAACGTGATTAGCGTAGAGGACCCTAATTTGGCCGTAAAGTGCCATAATACAGCCTTTGAAAGCCTGTGCAGGTAGTTAGAGGTGTTCTAAGGGCATGGCGGTAAGGAAAACGACTTGTGATGTCGTAGTCGATTGAGACAGGAAGGAATAGACCGATGACCACCTATCTAGGCGCGTTTAACACCGTGATTTACATGTACAGCCTTTAATAAGCCGTTAAAGGCCATAATACAGCCTGTGAAAGCATGTGCAGGTAGTTAGAGATGTTCTAAGGGCTTGGCGGAAAGGGAAATGACTTGGGACGTCGTAGTCCATTAAGACTGAAAGGAATAGACCGATGGGCGAATGTCTGGGCACCTTGAACCACGTGATTTGCGTGTACTGCCTTTAATAAGCCGTAAAAGGCTATATTACAACTTTTGAAAGAATCTGTGCGTACTTGGAACCTTTTCAAGACCTGACGATAAGGAAAACGACTTGGGACGTCGTAGTCCATCAGGACTAGAAGGAATAGACCGATGAACGCCTGTCTGGGCGAGTGGAACAACGTGATTAGCGTGGAGAACCCTAATTTGGCTTACTGTATTAGTCCTTTAGAATGGAAGGATTAGACCGATCGGCGACTGTCTAGGTGCGTGGACCACGTCACTTACGTGTAGGACCCTAATTTGGTCGAAAAAGGCCATATTAGAGCAATTTAAGGACTCGGTACGCACTGGGAGATCTTCTAAAGATCTGACGATAAGGAAAACGACTTGGGACGTCGTAGTCCATCAGGACTAGAAGGAATAGACCGATGAACGCCTGTCTGGGCGAGTGGATCAACGTGATTTACGTGGAGGACCCTAATTTAGTCGCAAGAAGCCATATTATAACCTTTGAAAGCCTGTGCAGGTAGTTAGAGGAGTTCTAATAGCCTGGCGCTAAGGAAAACGAATTGGCACGTCCTAGTTGATTGAGACTGGGAGGAATAGACCGATTACCACCTATCTTGGCGCGTGGAACCCCGTTATATACGCCGTAAAACCCCGTTATATAAGCTGTAAAAGGTCATATTACGGCTTTGGAAAGACTCTGTGCGTACTTGGAGTCCTTATAAAGACCTGGCGTCGAGGAAAACGACTTGGGACGTCGTAGTCCATCAGGACTAGAAGGAATAGACCGATGGCCGCGTGTCCGGGCATGTGGAATCTTGTGATTTACGTGTATGGCCTTTAATAAGACGTAAAAGGCCGTATTACAGCCTTTGAAAGCCTGTGAAGGTAGTTAGAGATGTTCTAAGGGCTTGGCGGAAAGGAAAATGACTTGGGACGTCGTAGTCCATTGAGACTGGAAAGAATAGACCGATGAACGCCTGTCTGGGCGAGTGGAACAACGTGATTAACGTAGAGGACCCTAATTTGGCCGTAAAGTGCCATAATACAGCCTTTGAAAGCCTGTGCAGGTAGTTGGAGGTGTTCTAAGGGCCTGGCGGTAAAGAGAATGACTTGGGACGTCGTAGTCCTTTAGACTGGAAGGAACAGACCGATCGGGGACTGTCTGGGCGAGCGGAACAACGTGATTTACAGGTAGGACAATAATTTGGTCGTAAAAGGCCACATTACAGCATTTGAAGGACTATGTACGTACTTGAAGATCTTCCAAACATCAGACGGTAAGGAAAACGACTTGGGACGTCGTAGTCCATTAAGACTGGAAGGAATAGACCGATGAGCGCCTGTCTGGGCGCGTGGAACAACGTGATTTACAGGTAGGACCCTAATTTGCCCGTAAAATGCCATGTTACAGCGTTTGAAGGACTCTGAACGTACTTGGAGACCTTTTAAACACCTGGCACTATGTACAACGACATGAGACGTTGTAGTTCATTAAGACTGGAAGGAATAGAACGATGAACGCCTGTCTGGGCGAGGAGAACAACGTGATTAACGTGGAGGACCCTAAGTTGGTCGTAAGAGGCCATATTATAACCTTTGAAAGCCTGTGCAGGTAGTTAGAGGTGTTCTAATAGCCTGGCGCTAAGGAAAACGACTTGGCACGTCCTACTCGATTGATACTGGAAGAAATAGACCAATCGCCGCCTGTCTGGGCAAGTGGAACCTCGTAATTTAGCTGGAGAACACTAATTTGGCCGTAAAAGGCCATGTTACAGCATTTCAAGGACTTTGGACGTCCTTGGAGGCCTTTTGAAGACCAGGCATTAAGTAAAACGACATGGGACGTGGTAGTCCATTAAGATTGGATGGAATTGTCCGAAGGGCGCCTGTCTGGGTGCGTGGAATCACGTGATTTACGTGTAGGACCCTAATTTTGCCGGAAAAGGCCGTCTTTGAAAGCCTGTGCAGGCAATTAGAGTTGTTCTAATGGCCTGGCAGTAAAGAAAGCGACTTAGCACGTCCTAGTCGATTGAGACTGGAAGGAATAGACAGATGGCCGCCTGTCTGGGCGAGCGGAATAACATGATTTACAGGTAGGACCCTATTTTGGCCGTAAAATGCCATAATACAGACTTTGAAAGCCTGTGCAGGCAGTTAGAGGTGTTCTAATGGCCTGGCAGTAAGGTAATCGACTTGGCACGTCCTAGTCGATTGAGACTGGAAGGAATAGACAGATGGCCGCCTGTCTGGGCGAGTGGAACGACGTGATTAACCTGGAGGACCATAATTTGGTCGTAAGAGGCCATATTATAACCTTTGAAAGACTGTGCAGGTAGTTAGAGGTGTTCTAATAGCCTGGCGCTAAGGAAAACGACTTGGCACGTCCTAGTCGATTAACACTGGGTGGAACTGGGTGTGCGGAACGGCGTGATTTACAGGTAGGACCCTAATTCGGCCGTAAAAGGACATAATACAGCTTTTGAAAGCTTGTGCAGGTAGTTAGGTGTGTTCAGGGGCCTGGCGGTAAGGGAAACGACTTGGAACGCCGTAATTGATTGAGACTAGAAGGAATAGACCGATGACCACCTCTCTGGGTGCGTGGAATAACGTGAATTACGTATAGAGCCTTTAAAAAGCCGTAAAAGTCCATATTGCAGCTCTTGAAGGACTCTGTACCTACTTGGAGACCTTTTAAAGGCCTGGCACTAAGCAAAACAATTTGGGACGTCGTAGTCCTTTAAGACTGGATGGAATAGCCCGATGGGCGCCTGTCTGGGTGCGAGGAAACACGTGATTTACGTGTAGGACCCTAGTATGGTCGTAAAAGTCCATATTACAGCATTTGAAGGAATCTGTACGTACTTGGAGATCTGTTGAAGACCTGACAATAAGGAAAACGACTTGGGACGCAATATTCGATTGAGACTGGAAGGAATAGAGCAATGGGCAACTGAACAACGCGTGGAACCACGTGACTTACGTGGAAGACCCTAATTTGTCCGTAAAAGGCCGTATTACAGCCTTTGAAAGCCTGTGCAGGTAGTTAGAGATGTTCTAAGGGCATGGCGGTAAAGAAAACGACTTGGGATGTCGTAGTCGATTGAGACTGGAAGGAATAGACCGATGACCACCTATCTAGGCGCATTTAACCCCGTGATTTACGTGTAAAGCCTTTAATAAACCGTTAAAGGCCATAATACAGCCTGTGAAAGCATGTGCAGGTAGTTAGAGGTGTTGTAAGGGCTTGGCGGTAAGGAAAATGACTTGGGATGTCGTAGTCCTTTAGACTGGAAGGAATAGACAGATCGGCGACTGTCTGGGCGTGCGGAACAGGCCATATTACAGCATTTGAAGGACTATGTACGTACTTGAAGATCTTCTAAAGATCTGATGATAAGAAAAACGTCCATTGAGACTGCAAGGAATAGACCGCTGAACGCCTGTCTGGGCGAGTGGATCAACGTGATTTTCGTGGAGGACCCTAACTTGGTCGTAAGAGGCCATATTATAACCTTTGAAAGCCTGTGCAGGTAGTTACAGGTGTTGTAATAGCCTCGCGCTAAGGAAAACGACTTGGCACGTCCTAGTCGATTGAGACTGGGAGGAATAGACCGATGACCACCTATCTGGGCGCGTGGAACCCCGTTATATACGTGTAGGGCTTATAGTACTCTGTAAAATGTCATATTACGGCTTTGGAAAGACTCTGTGCGTACTTGGAGTCCTTATAAAGACCTGGCGTTGAGGAAAACGACTTGGGACGTCGTAGTCCATCAGGACTAGAAGGGATAGACCGATTGCCGCGTGTTCGAGCATGTGGAATCATGTGATTTACGTGTGTGGCCTTTAATAAGCCGTAGAAGGCCGTATTACTGCCTGCCTGGAGGACCCTAATTTGGTCGTAAGAGGCCATATTATAACCTTTGAAAGCTTGTGCAGGTAATTAGAGATGTTATAAGTGCATGGCGGTAGGGAAAACGACTTGGGATGTCGTAGTCGATTGAGACAGGAGGGAATAAACCGATGACCACTTATCTAAGCGCGTTTAGCCCCGTGATTTACGTGTGCGGCCTTTAATAAGCTGTTAAAGGCTATATTACAGCCTGTGAAAACATGTGCAGGTAGTCAGAGGTGTTCTAAGGGCCTGGCGGTAAGGAAAATGACTTGGGACGTCGTAGTGCTTTAGACTGGAAGGAACAGACCGATCGGCGACTGTCTGGGCGAGCGGAACAACGTGATTTACAGGTAGGACCCTGATTTGGTCGTGAAAGGCCATATTACAGCAATTGAAGGACTATGTACGTACTTGGAGATCTTCTAAAGATCTGCGATAAGGAAAACAACTTAGGACTTCGTAGTCCATTGAGACTGGAAGGAATAGACCGATAAACGCTTGTCTGGGCGAGTGGATCAACGTGATTTACGTGGAGGGCCCTAATTTTGCCGTACCAGGCCATATTATAACCTTTGAAAGCCTGTGCAGGTAGTTAGAGGTGTTCTAATAGCCTGGCGCTAAGGAAAACGACTTGGCACGTCCTAGTCGATTGAGACTGGGAGGAATAGACCGATGACCACCTATCTGGGCGCGTGGAACCCCGTTATATACGTGTAGGGCTTATAGTACTCTGTAAAATGTCATATTACGGCTTTGGAAAGACTCTGTGCGTACTTGGAGTCCTTATAAAGACCTGGCGTTGAGAAAAACGACTTGGGACGTCGTAGTCCATCAGGACTAGAAGGGATAGACCGATGGCCGCGTGTTCGAGCATGTGGAATCATGTGATTTACGTGTGTGGCCTTTAATAAGCCGTAGAAGGCCGTATTACTGCCTTTGAAAGCCTGTGAAGGTAGTTAGATGTGTTCTAAGGGCCTGGCGGTAAGAAAAATGACTTGGGGCGTCGTAGTCCTTTAGAATGGAAGCAATAGACCGATCGGCGACTGTCTAGGTGCGTAGAACCACGTCACTTACGTGTAGGACCCTAATTTAGTCGTAAAAGGCCATATTACAGCAATTTAAGGACTAGGTACGTACTGGGAGATCTTCTACAGATCTGACGATAAGGAAAACGACTTCGGACGTCGTAGTCCTTTAGACTGGAAGGAATAGACAGATCGGCGACTGTCTGGGCGTGCGGAACAGGCCATATTACAGCATTTGAAGGACTATGTACGTACTTCAAGATCTTCTAAAGATCTGAAGATAAGGAAAACGACTTGGCACGTCCTAGTCCAATGAGACTGGGAGGAATAGACCGATGACCACCTATCTGGGCGAGTGGAACCCCATGATTTACGTGTAGGGCTTATAATAAGCTGTAAAAGGTCATATTACGGCTTTGGAAAGACTCTGTGCGTACTTGGAGTCCTTATAAAGTCATGGCGTTGAGGAATACGACTTGGGACGTCGTAGTCCCTCAGGACTAGACGGAATAGACCGATGGCCGCGTGTTCGAGCATGTGGAATCATGTGATTTACGTGTATGGCCTTTAATAAGCCGTAGAAGGCCGTATTACTGCCTTTGAAAGCCTGTGAAGGTAGTTAGATGTGTTCTAAGGGCCTGGCGGTAAGGAAAATGACTTGGGGCGTCGTAGTCCTTTAGAATGGAAGCAATAGACCGATCGGCGACTGTCTAGGTGCGTAGAACCATGTCACTTACGTGTAGGACCCTAATTTAGTCGTAAAAGGCCATATTACAGCAATTTAAAGACTAGGTACGTACTTGAAGATCTTCTAAAGATCTGACGATAAGGAAAACGACTTGGCACGTCCTAGTCGATTAACACTGGGAGGAACAGCTGAAGGCTGCCTGTCTGGGTGAGCGGAACAACGTGATTTACAGGTAGGACCCTAATTCGGCCGTAAAAGGCCATGTTACAAAATTTGAAGGACTCTGAAAGTACTTGGAGACCTTTTAAAGACCTGGCACAAAGGAAAAGGATATGAGACGTCCTAGTTTATTAAGACTGGATGAAATTGACCGATGGGCGCCACCTATCTGGGCGCATGGAACCACGTGATTTACGTGTAGGGCCTTTAATAAGCTGTAAAAGGCCATTTTCAGCTTTTGAAAGACTCTGTGCGTACTTGGAAACCTTTTAAAGACCTGGCACTAAGGAAAAAGATTGGTACGTCGTAGTTCATTATGAGTGGATTGAATAGACCGATGGGCGCCTGTCTGGGTGCGAGGAAACACGTGATTTACGTGTAGGACCCTAATTTTGTCGTAAAAGTCCATATTATAGCTTTTAAAAGCCTCTGCAGGTAGTTAGAGGTGTTCTAATGGCCTGGCGCTAAAGAAAACGACTTGGCACGTCATAGTCGATTGAGACTGGAAGGAATAGACCGACGACCAAGTATCTGGGCGCGTGGAACCACGTGATTTACGTATAGAGCCTTTAAAAAGCCGTAAAAGGCCATATTGCAGCTCTTGAAGGACTCTGTACGTACTTGGAGACCTTTTAAAGTCCTGGCACTAAGCAAAACAATTTGGGACGTCGTAGTCCTTTAAGACTGGATGGAATAGCCCGATGGGCGCCTGTCTGGGTGCGAGGAAACACGTGATTTACGTGTAGGACCCTAATGTGGTCGTAAAAGTCCATATTATAGCCTTTGAAAGCCTGTGCAGGTAGTTAGAGGTGTTCTTAGGGCCTGGCACTAAGGAAAGCCACTTGGTACGTCATAGTCCATTGAGATTAGATCGCATAGTCTGACGGTCGCCTGTCTGGGTGTGTGAAACCGCGTGATTTGCTTGTAGGACCCTAATTTGGCCGTAAAAGGCCATAATACAGCATTTGAAAGCTTGTGCAGGTAGTTAGGTGTGTTCAAGGGCCTGGCGGTAAGGGAAACGACTTGGGACGCCGTAATTGATTGAAACTAGAAGGAATAGACCGATGACCACCTATCTGGGCGCGTGGAACACCGTGAATTACGTATAGAGCCTTTATTAAGCCGTAAAAGGCCATATTGCAGCTCTTGAAGGACTCTGTACGTACTTGGAGACCTTTTAAAGGCCTGGCTCTAAGCACAACAATTTGGGACGTCGTAGTCCAATATGACTGGAAGGAATAAACCTATGAGCAAATGTCTGGGTACGTGGAATCACGTGATTTCCGTGCAGGGCATTACAAAAAACCGTAAGAGGCGATATTACGGCTTTTGAAGGAGCCTGTGCGCACTTGGAGATCTTCTAAATGACTGACGCTAAGGAAAACGACCTGGCACAACGTAGTCGATTGAGACTGGAAGGAATAGCATGATGGCCGCCTGTCTGCGCGAGTAGAACCACGTGATTTACGTGTAAGCCCTGTTATTAGCCGTAATAAGCCATATTCCTGATTTTGAAAAACTATGAACGTACTTAGAGACCTTCTAAAAGCCTGACAATAAGAAAAACGACTTAGGACGTCGTAGTCGATTGAGACTGGAAGGAATAGACAGATGGCCGCCTGTCCGGGCAAGTGGAACCACGTGATTTGCAGGTAGGTCTCTAATTTGGCGGTGAAATGCCATAAAGCGGACTTTGAAAGCCTGTGCTGGTATTTGGAGGTGTTGCTTTGGCCTGGCGGTAAGGAAAA
This sequence comes from Hydractinia symbiolongicarpus, assembly GCF_029227915.1. Lineage (NCBI taxonomy): Eukaryota > Metazoa > Cnidaria > Hydrozoa > Anthoathecata > Hydractiniidae > Hydractinia > Hydractinia symbiolongicarpus. The sequence continues at coordinate 13,127,774 of NC_079888.1, forward strand.
TGTCTTGGGACGTCATAGTCCATTGAGAATGGAAAGAATAGACCAATGGCCGCCCGCCTGGGTGCGTGAAACCACGTGATTTTCCTGCAGGACCCTAATTTGGCCGTAAAAGGCCATATTATAGCATTTGAAAGACTGTGCAGATAGTTAGTGGTGTTCTAAGGGAGTGATGCTAAGAAAAACGACTGGGCACATGGTAGTCCATTGAGTCTGGCAGGAATAGACTGATGGCCGCCTGTCTGGGCGAGTGGAACCACGTGATTTACAGGTAGGGCTTTTAATAAGCCGTAAAAGGCCATGTTACAGGTTTTAAAGGACTTGCACGTACTTACGGAAAAGCGGATCGAGAGGCTCGTTAGGGATAATGAGCATGGGTACATTTTAGAGGTAGATATAGACTACTCCGACAGACTACACGATAGACATAACGAGTTGCCGTTCTTACCGAAACGCACGACGGTTCACAAGGTTGAGAAATTGGTACCAAATCTGGAGGACAAGCGAAAGTACGTGGTACACATCAGAGCCCTAAATGAGGCTTTAAAACATGGGCTTGAATTGAAGAGAGTGCGCAGGGTAATCCAGTTTAACCATAAACCCTGGTTTAAAGGGTACATCGATCACAACACGAGGCTTAGAACGGCTACCAAAAATGAGTTTGAGAAGGACTTCTACAAGTTCGTGAATTTGAGCGTGTTTGGCAAGACGATGGAGAGTATTAGAAACCACCGCAACATTCAGCTGGTTACAAACGAGGACAAGTACATGAAGCTTGTCATGAAGCCAAATTACAAGGGTGGAAGTCGGGTCAGCAAATACCTCCTAGGCGTTGAGATGGGCAGAACAGAGGTCGAAATGAATAAGCCTGTGTTTATAGGCCAGGCCATCCTGGATATGTCAAAGCTAGTCATGTATGAGTTCCATTATGACTATATGCAGCCTAAATATGGTTCTATATTGCAGCTCGGTTACATGGATACAGACGGCTTCGTTTACCACACACGCACGGAGGACTTTTACAGGGATATTGCGCAGGATGTTGAGACACGCTTCGATACAAGTGCGTATAATCCAGATGATGGAAGGCCTCTTCCCAAAGGGAAAAACAAGAAGGTCGTAGGCCTCATGAAGGACGAACTAGGTGGGAAGGTCATTACTGAATTTATCACTCTGAGGGCAAAACTATATGCTTACAAGAGCCCTACCAAAGAGGGCGGTGATCGCAAAGCGCAGGGCGTAAAGAGATGCGTGACTAAAAAATCCATCACCTTTGATGACTATCGGCGATGTCTGGAAGAGAGCGTTGATATCTACAAGAGTCAGGTGGTGATTCAAAACAAGGGGCATCGGGTATATACTCAGGAGGTGAGCAAGTTAGCACTAAACAGAGCAGATGACAAAAGGCCAATTTTGTGGACATCAAGAATATGGAGGATCTTCGCAGGGACATCAACGAGGACCCTGTTATCCGAGATGCCTTGGCAGACCTGGGTATTCTCGTGTACTGCACGCTGGGTAAATGTTTAGCACCACTCCTGGTGTTCGGGCACACGGCGAGACACATGAGCAAGAAGGATAATGGCTCGGAGAATGAGGAGAACAGAGATGAGCAGCGCTATAGTATTATTATCAATTAACAGCATCCCGAGACCATGGAAAAAATGGTTGAAGTAATCAAAAAGCATCCGGGAAGAGTTGCTGTTGGCAAGAGACTTGCCGAATGAAACCGACTTCGAAAGCTTGGGCCCCAAAAGGAAGAACTACCGTGGCCCATATGTGACATTTGTTAAATGCATGCGTTATCAATGTTTCAGAGTCCCAAAATACCATTTATTTATTTGTAAAAATGATTTTGCGCCAATTACTAACTAGCAGTGCCAGTTATTACGTGCCAGTTACTATCAAGCATTGCGCAAGTTGCTAACTAGCAGTGCCAGTTATTAAGTGCCAGTTATTAACAAGCAGTGCGCAAGTTGCTAACTAGCAGTGCCAGTTATGAAGTGCCAGTTACTAACTAGCAGTGCGCAAGCTGCTAACTAGCAGTGCGCAAGTTGCTAACTCGCAGTGCCAGTTACTAAGTAGCAGTGCCAGTTAATAAGTGCCAGTTACTAAGTAGCATCGCCTTAGTAAGTGCGAGTTGCTAAGTGACAGTGTAAGTTATCAAGTGCCAGTTACTAAGTAGCAATGCCAGTTGTCAAGTGCGAGTTACTAAGTAGCAGTGCCAGTTATCAAGTGCACGTTTTTAGTAAGTGGCAGTGTCAGTTATCAAGTGCTAGATGCGAGTTAATGCTCTAAGATGGAGTGAACTTTAGAGATACGGATTTTTATTGGCTAAAAAGATTCAACTCCCGCTTTAATGTAAACAAGTAAGATGGCTGACAATGAAAATGAAAGTGTGGAAAAGGTGCGACGTATTTTCAGACTTTAGTGTTGATTACAGTACCACTGACATGTTCATACTTCTACATACTTTTTCATTTTTCCTGCAGGTGTGTCAATATTTAAAGAAAAGGGGTGTTGCGGATAAAGTTGTCAACAATTTCCGCAGAAACAAGGCAAGGCCTTTAAAGCTATATCTATAGCTAGCTATTTTATACTAGTAGCTAGCTAGCATTCAATTCATTACTTTAATAATATACTTCCATGTTTTCTTAAAAGATGGAATCTCTGCTTAAATATTTTTCTGACTAAAAGCCAAAATTTTTTGAGGCCTGTTAGGGCCTGCGACAAATAGCTTTTGTCATGGTTTGGGATAGAAACTTTCTGCAAAGTGCCTGTTTCCCAAAAATTTGGACAAATTACCAATTTAAATCTTAATATTGGTGATTTTTCTGGTGAAAAAATAGATGATGTGACTTGTACTCTTGAGGGATACCTAGCTCGCACAAAATTGATTGGTCGTACCCGTTTGTGTATCTGCTCACAAAGGAAAAAAGTGGGCATGGATTCATGCAACAAATTGCCAAGAAATGTAATGGATGATGATTCAGTCCAGATGACAATATTTCTTCTGGTTTATATAATATGCTTACAGTTGACTCTTCTGTGCTCATGTCACCTACTGGCACTATAGCTTTCAAAGGTTACAACACGATTATTCCAAAAAATGCAACATTGAACGTAAGTAGCAATAATGAAATAGACGAATGTGATGATAGTTTTGTAGCAGACAATTATGAATCTTTACAAAAACTGCGGCTGTTAGAAATGGCAAAGTTGAATCCTGCTGAAATAGAAGTTGAACTTTCTCGGGACAATATTTATGAGGACATGCTGTCACTTTTCAAAAAAAGGCAAATATGTACACACATTTTGACTTTATCTTTCAAGGGAGAAAATGCAAGAGGAGATGGTACAACTTTGGATGCATTTTCAGCTTTTTTCTGGTACAACTTTGGATGCATTTTCAGCTTTTTTCTCGACTATGTATGAGCGAATGGAAGGGACTTTCCAACGTGTGCCTTCTGCAACATACGATGAAGATGAAATACATATTATTGGTAAAATAATAAATCATGCTTTTATTCAATGTAATATGTTTGCATTTGAAAATTGCAAAAGTTCCATAAAATATTTTCTACTTGCTTCTGTGAGTGATAAAGAAATTGTTGAGTCATTTTTAGATTTTGTGACTACAAGAGAAGCAGACTTAATCAGACAATTCAGTGAAGGCAAATTTAATGATACACAAGCTATTGTGGACATTTTATGTGACTAAGGAGTGTTTGCCCAACTTAAAAAGGAAAATATAATGACGTTAGTAATTAAAGCAGGGAAGGTGGCATTGTTGAGAATGCCATCGTCTTCCTTTAATTTATTGATAGATGGTATGGGCATATTTTGGAGGAAACTTTCAGATCAGGTGATTACTGCTTTATACAATCTAATGATACCCACTCCTGAAAACATCATCAAGAGCATAAATTCTTGCGAGACGAACCAACATGAGCAAAAAATAACCACTTGGTTACACAGGTACATCAGAAGTTCATCCAAACCAGAATTGTTGTCATTGTTAACATTTGTTACTGGATGTAGAAGTTTTAGACCTGACTTATCTATCAAATTGGAATATGTTAACCAACCACCAGATCATCTCAGACCTAGATCAATGACATGTTTCAAGATTCTGTATTTGCCACGGCAATATAATTCATTTTCACAGTTGCGAGAAAATTTATTGTTTTATATGAACTGTAATTCTATTTGGAATTTAGATGGTTAATGTTCTAGTGACACATTGACACTGTTACAGTCATTTTGTCAACATATATACAAAAGTTTGGTATACAGTATAACGTTATAAAGTTTGTACATTCTGATTTTATTTAGCACGTACATAATTTGGGCATATTTTTAACAAGTACATTTTGCTATCCAGTTAAAATGATATAAAAAGCTTGCTTAGTCCCTGTGCATTTTATAAAATTTGTTTTGAAATTTTGTTTTATATTTCTTGATTAAATTTGTTTCAAATTTTTGTTTTTGTTTCATTTTATAGAACTTGTTTTGAAACTTCGTTGATAGTTTTTTTTTTAATTTTGGTGAAAAGCGAACCTTCTATCATGTTACAGTTTATTGATTATTATTGAGTTAATCAGTACTACAACCCTTCTGATTTTGAAACTTTGATAGCTCTCATTTCCCAATTTCTGCACAAATTCTTATGATTTATAAACAGTGTTGTAGGCAATGGAGTGCATAATCAATCAAAAGTTTTTACAAATTTTGTTCTTCTTTCTTTACTATAAAGACAAGTTTTTCTTGACAATACACCCTTTATTTTTAATAATATTTTTTTTATTAACACGGTTGCCAATAAATACTTCAGCAATTTATTTCAACTTAATCTACCGAAAAAGGTTATAAATATTGGCGATACACCTCTGTACCCTCTCATGAACACTTTTTCATATTTCTAAAGTTGTAATAAGAACAGAGGCTGGAAATCCTTTAAATATAAGAACAGCGAGCTCTTGGTCAATTTCACTGGTCCTTTAATAAAAAGTCTATATACAGATTGTCTTTTGTTTTTAGTTTTTTTTTCAATTATTTTCATTGGAAGAGACTTTACATTGAAATTCTTCTTGTCGTTTTCTCAAGTTTTGTCCCTTTGATTTCCCCTTAAAAGCAAAAACAAGAATGATATTAACTACCCTTCATAGGTTTTCTAACTCCTCTATAAGTACAAAAAACAACCCCTTCGCTTCTTCAGCCGAATTGGGAAAATCAATTCCCTCTTCGATCTTGACAATGCGTGCAAACTCAATCATCGGCTCGGTGCATCCAAAAAGAGGCGACTCTTCTGAATAAGCTGCTGCCAAGGTTAAATCTGAATCGTCCAATAAGAACTTGCACTCTTGGCCTCGGGTATTCTGCGGAGAAAAATACAAAACATCTGGTCGTCCGGCAGGCGATTCAGCATTTCTTATTTTTCGAACACGGTGACTATTCCATAACTTCAATGTATGATCTAGGTCGGTTTGCAACACGCCCATAAAACAAAACCTTAATAATAATAATAATAATAATTATCACAATTTGGTTGTATCATTCTGCAGAATATTGAATGTACCTGTATTTTCCCAGCCACTTAATAAAAATTGTTCAAATTTGTCATGGCAAGCCTTCCTGGCAAAATAATAAAGATTATAACAAAAAAAATATAATATTTCAGGGTTAAATTCATTTTTCAGCACACGAAGAGGAATAGTACAACCAAACTAATGTCCCATTATTAGCTTTATAATAACATTATAATTTGCCTTAACTGGAAAAAAGCAATCGAATTGTGAATTGAACTTATCGTAGAAAATAACGAACCAAATCATAGACCTTAAAATATTAAAATCGCATTTCTCCAAGAATGTCAAGCTGACTTTTTGCAAACAAACAAGGCTCGTCGTTGCAGCAGCTGCGCAGATAATGAGATTTTATAATTTAAAGATAAGGCTTAATTTTTTGATATTCCAATGTTCAAATAATTCTAGGATGTAAACTATAATGGCACGTCCCTTTTTGATGGATTTTTGTTTTTAACAAAAGGAAACAAAGCCTTTTTTGGAGCCTCAAATCCCCAAATTGCAGAATAATACAACCCCCGATTTAATAACCATTATTGGTATACGTACCAAGTTACCCAGTACACTAACAACTTAAAAGAGAGACTTCTGACAATCGGCCATCTTGGAGCGCCATAAAAAACAAACAGACGAGGGGACAGGACTACTCTGTGGTTTTATTGATGGTGTTTACTGCTCTTTAGACCTAAAAACTATTAATCAAGGAATTTTTCATTACCTTTTGATTACTGAAAGGTATTTGTATAATTTTGACAATGTTTTAACTTTAAGATTTCATATTGTAGTTAGCTGGTGTAGCTAGCTAGCAAAAGACACTAGCTAGTAGCTGGATATTTTTTGGAATTTGTTATAGCTAGCTACACTTGTTTTTATTCTGCTTTAGGCAAGTGGATAGCTGAAGCTAACACCATGTCTTCTGCCAGCTACATTTAGCATGCTGCAAGATTATAGACATCTTAGCTAGCAAGCACGAACAATTGCTGAATTTCTTAAATTGAGGAGCATTCTTATGTAATAAAACTTGCATAAACACTATACACAGCTAGCTAGCACTAGTGACCTAATTATGTTTAGTTATACAACTTGTCTGTTGTTGGTTTAGCTAACTACTGCTATAGTTTTGATAAGGACACAAATTGAGTGTAAATGCTAAAATACACAGTAAGTTTAAACAGATCGTTTAAAGGTATATAAGATAAAAAAAACTTACCGTGTAAACAGCAAAGATGTTTTAACTTTTTTCTGTTTATGTTTAAATTGTTTAGACTAAAGATTTGAGCATATTTGTTCAATTTCTAATCATAACGGGTTTTTTTCTTTCAACATTTACCCTGCTGATGCTATAACAATACCTGCAACGTGTTTTTCCTTGGTATTTATTGTGAAAAGAGAGTTTTTTTAAAAAACTTATACATTTTATCTTAGCGTGTAGACAGGTATATTACCTGCAACGAAACAAGTTTTTTCTTACAACTAAACGGTCCTTTTAAACTTACCGTGTATTTTAGCCTTAAGAACTGGCTAAACATAAAGTTGTTGTTGTGCTGTCATTATGATGCAAGCTCTATCACTTTATGGTTCTCTCAATACACTGCCCTCTCGAATAAGCGCCCACCCTAAATGTCAAAATTTTAAGCGTCCGGGGCACTTAATTGAGCATTTATGGTATGTAACTTTGGTTTCTAGTTGACCAACTGGCTACTTATTATTTGACTACAATATTTTATATCAAACAAGATAATGCATTTATTATATTTTGAAAAAGATCAACCATTTTTTATGTTTGCAATTCATTAGCAGCTATTAGGATTTTAAAGTAAATATCAACATGCTATGATTAGGTTGAAATAAAAATGATCTTTCAGGCGAAAAACCTTAATTATTCTTTCCTTATAAATTTTTTTCTGCGTTTTTAGTGTTTTTTGCTAAATTTCGACTTAAAAGCCTCAAATCTCCCAAAAAGCAATCTGATATTACATATAGATATACACTTTTAAGGCAGTTAATATATAATGTATATAATCTTTTAGGGACTTTATTGTTTTTTTTTATCTTTATATATATATATTTTTTTCCCATCAAAATTTTTTTTATAAAAATATTCATAATGTCTTCCTATCAAATGTTGCTATGTTTTTTCAATTTCTGATGTTTTGTTATTATAATTTTTATTTCTATTATTTTAACCTCTTGGGTCTTTTTATCACAAAGTCTTTCAATAGAGCTTATGATTTTATTTTAATCCCATGGGTCATTTTGTCACAAATCTTTATTATAGAACAGCTGTTGAAATTCATTGAAGGAAATATGATATTAATATTGAGTTATATATCCTAAAAATTCACATTGGAGTGCATCGTGCATTGGAGAGTTGATATCAATAAGGTATAGGTACTTATAAAATATAGTATGTATGTGTCACAAAAACATATGTTTACAATTAATTGAATCTGGAATATTTGGGAACTTTTTTAATTGTGATTATGAATATTTTTATGAATTTTGTTTTCCTTATAAGAACATGGAATTTAGTTTGAATATTCTTCTTTTTACATTGCAGCCAAATTAAACTTTTTAAATCTACTCACATGTAATTGATATATAATAACATGTATTGTTAAAAAGATGGTTAATCATATACTAAGTTTCAAGACATCATTTTCGCTTATGTTTAAATAATCATTGAGGATACATGGCAAAGGAAGACATGGATTCCTATGTTTCATATAGTTATTACTAACCAGGATCTGAATTAATACATCCAAAGTTTAATAGTTTGTTATTGAAATTTATTTTTCAGAATTTTAACTGAAATATTGTTTTAACCAAATTTTCTATTTTAGTTAATAAAGTAATATATAAAACAGAATCTGTTAAATTTATCAAAATGACAGAGCAAACAATAAATGTAAGTATACATCAGCGCTTATTTTAACATTGATACTTGCTCAATCTTTCAGGGTATGCTTAACAAATTAATAAAACGAACTGATGCCATCATGTATATAATGCTACTTTAAGTTTTATGTTTGTATTTTTGTTTGTATTTTTGTGTTTAGACTCGGTCAAAGAAACCTAATTTAAGCCAAAAGGATATTGCATTAAAGTACTGTAAATTAGGTGTTGACCAAAATGGGTTCATTAAGAAGTGGATTCATATCGATATTGGTATAAATATTTTAAATTTGTTCAAGAAAGTAGAACATAAATTACACATATTTTTTTTAAGAAACTATAGTTTAAGAATGTTGAGGCTGATAATTTTCTAAAAATTAAGAACATAAGAACATACTTTGGCTAATTCCCTTCATAGATTGAAATCAAAATAATGTGAATTATTAGAATTACTAAGAAATAATTGTTTCTGAACAGTTTTTTTTACTAATATTTTTACACTAACTTCAACACGATCTTTTCCTTCCAATTCTATAAAACCTTAATCGCCAGTCATACATCTGATCATATATATTTCCCAATTTTGTGAAGAACATAAAACAATATATTAACATTTTATCAACAGAAAATTAAACTATTACTCTTTTATAGGTTATGGTGTTTTTACTGAGCGTCCTTTTAAAAAGGGAGATTTTTTGCTTGAGTATGCTGGCACTTTTATGTCATATGAAGATGGTGAAAGGCAGTTTGAGGAAAAGAAAACTGGAGACTCATTTTTCTACTTCTTCCAAGGAAACGAGAAAAATGATTGGCACTGGTAAGTTTTCGTTCTAGATACAACATGGCTGTTCATTTAATAAAATGAAACTTACTGCTAATGAAAAGGTTTCTCAAATTACGTTTGACAATTTTCTCTTTGGTGTAAGTTGCTTTAAACATAATCAAAATTCCAAGGGAAATTAAAAAAATCCTTGTATAAATTAAAATAAAATAAATGTTTAATTTCAAGAATTTTTTATGTTTGCAATTTATTAGCAGCTATTAGAATTTTAAAGTAAATATCAACATGCTATGATTAGGTTGAAATAAAAATGATCTTTCAGGCGAAAAACCTTAATTATTCTTTCCTTATAAATTTTTTTCTGCATTTTTAGTGTTTTTTGCTAAATTTCGACTTAAAAGCCTCAAATCTCCCAAAAAGCAATCTGATATTACATATAGATATACACTATATGTAATATCTTTGGTGTAAGTTGCTTTAAACATAATCAAAATTCCAAGGGAAATTAAAAAAATCCTTGTATAAATTAAAATAAAATAAATGTTTAATTTCAAGAATTATGGTTTTTTGTCATATTGGCTCCTTCAATTCTTTGTTTCAATAAGTTGTTCGCATTTTTTTGTTTATTGTGCCTACACCCTTTTTTTCTTATGTGCCCATCTTTCTAATTTCCTTTTCCCTGTGCATTATCTGACACAGTTTTACCTTGTTGTTTCAAGTTTTATGGAAATTTTAGAATTGTATTATTGTATTATATATTAATAAATTTTCATTTGTATTTTTAATTTATAGGGAGAAGAACCATATTTTTATATGGAACCCGATTTGATGTTAAATAAATAAATAAATAAATAAATAAATAAATAAATAAATAAATAAATAAATAAATAAATAAATAAATAAATAAATAAATTTCTGGATTAATTGTGGTCAATGTAGTTATGATTCCATGTGAAATTCAAGTTATAATGCATATGACACATAAATTCTTGCTATTTTCTTATTTTACATTTTATGTGCATTTTCTTTTTAGTATTGATGGATCAACTTCTAACCAAAATGGAAAATTTGTAAATGACTCACTACATGGAAATTCTGTTATGAGAAAGATTAATTGTAGCAAAAGCGATATTAGACTCTGCTTATTTGCATCAAAAGATATATTGGAAGGAACGGAATTAAGGTATAATTATGGAGACGATGAAGATATCTGGTGGAGGAAAGAGGTATGTACTGTAACATCACAATGATAGTTAATCGTCTTATGTTATTCTCAAGCATTACAGTAAGCTTCAAAATATTTTCATTCAGGGTTCATTCAACAAACCACTTAATATTCAAGTAAGTTGATGTTCTGGTGAAATTTATTGCTAATACCATTTCTTAACCTGTTTTTTGTATACAATGTTCTTTTTTTAGGCGATTGAAAATAATTCATGTGAAGTAAGTATTTCTAATAAACTAAGATAGTTATTAGTTTCGATTTATCCAGCTTACCAACAATTTGTGTTTCATTTTTGTTTATGGTTTGGTTAGAAATTATTATCTTAGGAATTTTTCTATTAAGGAATCGGGAAATAAACTTTTAAAGTTTTTTTGAATAAGTATTTTATATTTTTTTATATTAACTTTATTGAAGATGGAGTCGAATGATGAATTAGATGTATTTCACTGGACTAAATACAAGTAAGTATTTTTTTTATTTATTTAACATATGTATCTGAAGGTGCTTTTTTAACAAAAATAAATTTTATTATTATTTAATGGATTTTAATGATAAGCAAACTTCTCTTAGGGACCTTCAATCCGTACCATGTGAAGTAGTAAAAGTTCTGGTTGAAAAGTGTGAAGAAACATTAAAGGGAATATTTACTGGAAAGGTAATGAACTTATGATTTTTACTTACTTGTGTAGTATTCCATGAATAGAATTTTGTATGAAATTTTAAAAGAAGAAATAAAAGTTGATACATAACAAAGGAAGTTACATTATTAGATTAATACACAATAACGAACATTTTTCAGGAATGGCGAAAACGATGTGATATTTACAAACAAAGAGGCCGAGCTAGAGGTAATGTAGTTTAGGTTATGTATTTTTTGAAAGTGAAAAATAAAGGTTTGTATTAAAAAGTTCTTTTTTAAATGTTTAGAATCTCTTACAAATACTGTTCGTTTTGGTGCATTTACAAAAGAGCAAATTGATGTGATTGTAAAAACTTTGTTGGAGATTTTTTGTCCAAATAACAGTACAAAGGTAATTAATTTCTCCTCTTTGTAAAAAAACTTAGGATTCCACAGGATCAAGACAGTCCTGCAATCTAAAAAACGTCTTGAAAAGTCCTGGGAATTCCTGAATTTTTTTAAAATTAATTATAAAGATGTTAAAGATTTTAATCCCTTCAATTTTCGTTTATCTTTTTGGGGTGAATTGGTAAAAGTTTACTATTGTAAAATTTAGAAAACATGCCTATTGGTGAAAAATTCCCTTTTAAGTCCTAAGTAATTTGTCTGGAAAGCTTATTTGGTCAATTTACCAAGTTACTTTTATTCTAGAACTTTGATTTCGTGTTTAAAGTTCTTTTGCCAGAGACCGTGACACTTATATACAGTCGTGTAAATGAGATATCAGTGGAAGAGGTATGTTTGACACTATTTGAAACGTCACTTTATTTATTCAACTCTGTGGTAGGAAAAAGTGGTATTACATTGAAAATTGATTAAGCTTGCTATTATATTTTGTATTTTTAAGGCTGAAGAACAAGTTAGCAATGTTGGAATTTCTGTCTTAAAGGAAGGTAGTGATTCCGATGATGGATCAAATAAAGAAAGTAAAGAACATTCAGGTACACGAAGTCGTTCATTATAGAACGAAAAAACGATGGAAACGTTAAAATGAATTTTAATTTAATTTATATCAATCTACTTCTTTTGTAGAAAACGAGTTTAGTCATGATGTTAACTGTTATCCTCCAACAGATGATGATGATATTTCTCCCAAAGGAAAAAGTACGGTTGCATGATTTAGCATTTTGAAAGTATCTTTGTTATGTACATTATTCCAAAACTGGTTCAAACGTTTTTCTAGGTATTCTACAAAAGCGTTTAAAGGCAGAAATATTTATAGCTAAAAAGGAGAGAAAAGGTATGTATAGTCTATCTCATGGGTAGAAGTAATTTAGAACACATGATTATTGCACTTGTAACATTTTAGATTTTTATCTAGAAAAAGACGGAGACAGTATTGGCGTAAGCACGAAAAAACAAAATAATGGCGAATATTATCATTCTGCTTTTGAAGAAGAGAATAATGAAGAGGAAGAAGAAGAAGAAAAGAAAGAAGATATGAACTTAAAAAACAAAAATGGGTTTGAAGGTAACAAAAGGACTAAATTAAAATGCCTAAAGCAGGATGGACGGAAGAAAAAGGTCACTGCAAAAAAAAGGTTAAAAAACAAAAAAGGTATATTACCTCAAACCTCAGGTATATTAGCAATCGACTCTGTTTGGTTCATTGTTCTTATTTCTTATTAACATTTTTAAAGTTCCAGAAATGCCGTCTACTAAAAGAAGGGCAATCTCAGCCAAGGAAGTATGGAAAATTGTCAACGAAAGAAATCGTCAAGGTATTAAACAGTATAAGTATACGTTAACTTTTAATAACATTCCAGCATTTTCATACTTATACAAAATATTGCTCGAAATATTGCTTAAAAACCTGACAAATTATTTAAAAAAATCAGAAGTTGATTTCGTATGTGCTATAAATTATATTGTTTTTAGACGATTGGTTTGACACAACTGGAAAAAGCGATGACAATGAGTCCAACACACCAGAGTCAGATCTAGAAGAAAACGTTCATGCCAGTATATAAAATTCTTTTGTTTAAATTATCAGTACCAATTTGCTTACTTGTATATCAGTAATGTTCTCCTTTGTTTTATTAAGTTTTGTGACACAAAAATTACATTTTTTTAAATGATTTTTTCCTTTAGTTGTCCATACCCTCTCAAAGAAAGAGAAAAGAAAAAAGAAAGAATCAGGTGAGTAAGAATACTAAATAATGATGTCAGTACGTCACTGCCAGTTGCCTGCAATTAAATTTCGGATTTTTAAATTTCTTTTTTTTCAGATGAGATCATGGAATTGAAGAAAAGTATGGAGGTCATGAGGAAGCGCTTAGAAAAAGCAGAAAAAGCAGCCGAGAGAGAATATACGTACGTAGAAGGTGATAATGAAAATGATGATGACGATGTTGATATGTCTGTACAGAAAAGTGAAAATACAAGTGAAGAGATAAGGAAAACACATAAGATCTTAAGCCATGGAAAGATTCTTGCTAACAAGAGAAAAGCTGAAAGAAAAAGGAAAAAGATGTTAGCCTGTGTGAACAAGTATGTCGGGCCTCCAGGTACTATAAAAGAGCGCAAAACTGGCGTTATTGACTACAGAAAAGTATATGACATTAAATGCCCGGTTTGTTCAGTTGTATCTAGCAGACTCTACCAGCATTTAATGCTTCAACACAAATTTTCGGATAGGGAAGCAAAACTAAAAGAGTCAGAAGTCAGGGTGATGTTTCTTTGGTCAAAAAAGGAAAAGCATGGTATCCCAAAACCGTTGCCTTGCGCAATCTGTGGAGTTTGGCACCTGCGTCTTCGTACCCACCTGAAAAGGAAACACAAATTTGAAGGATCAAAAATCACAGAAATTTTAGAAACTGCGCGAAAAGAAAATTGGGCTAACGAAGGATGTTTGGAAAATAAAGCCAAACTAGTCAAGACAGCCAATCAAAAGGCGAAAAAACGTACGAAATGTAATAGAGAAGAATTGATTAATACTGGGAGAACGATCAAGTATCTGCCAGATAATGCGAAGGAAGTAAATGCATCTAACAAAGCAGATTGGGATATTGAAGGAGATAACTTTCTCATGTATTATGAAACCGGAGAGGAGTTGCTAGAAGCTTTTAAAAGTGAAGTGGAAAAGAAGAAAGGAGCTGTTAAGGCAAAAAGGTAAGACAAATCCTTCTTATTGATATACATGTTCCATCGTTATCCTAACCCTAGTAGATCGTGGTTACGAACCTGAAATCCTTACAAATAAGACATCATTTATAGGATTTTCTAGCTCCAAACTTTATTGAACTTTTCCAAAACTTTTTCAATTTTTTTATCGTGGAACTCTTTAAAACTGAACCCACACTAGAATTTTTCTGTTTGGTAAATTTAAAAATGATTCATTTTATCTTAGGTACAGACAGCATGTGGAGTACATATGGACTATTATCGATCCCAACATGGCAGTGATACCAGCCAGTGCATTTGCAAATTGCTTGCTTGTTGAAGATAAATACCACGATCCAACTTACCGCTTGATTGGTAAAGGAGGAAATGAGGCTTCCACTCTAAGGGTTAGATACGTCGCTTTGAGAGCATTTATTAGATTTTTACGTCGTCGCCATGTCTATGGAGGCATTACCCGTGATCAAATGACAGCTTTGTCGGAATATATCGATGAATGGAACGCTGATTTTACTGAATCCATTGCCCAGCGTAAAACTGACATTAGACGAATTAAGATTAAACGCTTAATGACTCCTACCCATATGATTAAATATGGCCGATCAAATTTTGTGCAGGGTCTTGTGAAAAGTATTGAAAGGGTCGCTAAGTCTGAGAAACCTACAAAACGGTTTTGTCAGCAGGTCAGAGACTATCTGATTACTAACTTGTGCATAATGAATGGGTTGAGATCATCAAACCTGATAGAACTCAGGGTTTCGGATGTCCAGGAAGCGCACACTAGCGAAGAATATCCTGGATACATGGTGTTTACTAATTCCCGTTATAAAACATCCACAATATATGGTGAAAAGGTCATTGTCTTGCCTAAAAACGTGTTTGAACATCTTAAATACTATGTCAAAGAAATAAGGCCTGTTTTGAATCCCACAACAAATACTTATTTATTCATTTCATCAGATACAAATCAACTGTCGCACGCTACAATTGGCAGTAGCCTGACGTCATCTTTCAAAAATGCGGCGGTATTTGGCAAACACGAATATGATAGAGTAAGTCCTACTCGAATAAGATGTGCATGCGCAACATTCGGGTGTAAGGTTGATGGAATTGACAGTGGCTATTTTGCAAAGCACTTTATGAAAAATAAAGAGGATACCACAAATATCCATTACAATTTGTATTCAAATCATAGAGAGGCATTAAAACTTGCTATGATGATGGGTAATACATTTGAAGTTGGTGGAGTTACGCAAACGTTAAAAAAAGAAGATGTTGAAAAAATTACATCTGCAATCTTAAAGAATGAAAAAGTTATGCCCTGTAAAGATGATGTTATCGAGTGGGTAAGCAAAAACAATAGCCTGGAACCAAAGGAATTGTCAGATTTTATGGATATTTTGGAAGAGCTGGAAGGGGAGACCAATAGAATTGATCTTTTCTACAATAAAAATGGAGGAAATGTAAAGAAAGTAAGTTGATCCATTATTTGCTTTGTTTTTCTTCATTATAAGGAAATCATGATATAAAAATGATTGCGTTTTTAAACTTAAAATAACTTTTTTTTACAGAAGGATGCTAAAAAGTCTGTTGCTGTTCCAAAGACAACACTTAAAACGTATCCAAAGCGAAAACAAAAGGTGCTACACTTTTTTGCTCTATAAGAAAAACGAGTATCACGCCATATAGATCAGTCAAATTCTTTAACGTAATTCTGGATCGAAGTTTGGTTTTGCATACTTTTACCTTTTACAAGGAAACGGTAGATCCATTAAGGCGGTTTTTCACTTAAAACGAAATTGATTAATTGATTTATGAATGTCATAAGTAGGATTGTTTTGATTTATTTATTTATTTAATATTTTTGTTCAAGTAATCTTTAAACAGTTTGCCTTTAGTTACATGCCTGGTACATTTTACTAGAGGTTGCCAAATTTCAAATTTCACAATTTCTTTACTTCATTTTATTTTAGCCACCTAAAGGGAGTTGTTTAGTATTACAGCATCAGGTACTATTTATTTTATAAAAACATGACACGTTTTCTGTTTTATTCCTTCATGTGTGATATTTTTAGGGATTCTTTTTGTTAAATTTTAGTATGGTGAAGACTCTATCGGAAGCAATTCGAGCAATAATGATGACTCGAGTGAAGAGGATGACAATTCTATTTGCGAATTCTCTGCTGAAAGTTTAAATGACATTTCTGACGAGAACTTGCAAACAATGTCAGAAGTTGATGACTGTGAAGTGGAGAACCATCCTTTAAAAGATAGTTTGGACGAGGTAATTTCAGGAATAGTTTTCTCAATCGACACTTTCCGAATAAATTTTGATGTACCGCAGTTTTTTTAAAGTCCTTACAAAAAATTTGAATACACCTTAAATTTTAATAATTTGTAAAAAAAAATCCTTTTGTTTTAAATACTTAAGGAATTAATGCCGCCGTATTATATATAATGACTTTTTATTATTGTAGAAAATTGCGAAATATGAAACAGTAAAGAAAAACGACCTTGTGAAAGGAAGAAAGCACTGCAGGACCATGTTTCTAGGTCTTACGTATGTATGTGAAGAATTAATGAAACGCAAAGATTATGATAACGTGTCAAAAACGAAAACATTTACAGCAAACGAAGTAAAAAGATGCATTAGCAAAAACGAAAAAATGAAAGAAGCGTGCAAAGGAAAAGACGCCGACTACTGGAAATATTTAGTTTTAAATATGCGTGAGAAATACCAAAGAGCTATGAAAAGGGAAGAATACTGCAAATGTCGTCAGTGGTTAAATGAAGCAAAGGACATGATGAATCACTGGAATACTTAGTGTCGTTTTGTCATTATTATGTGGCACAAACCGTGATGCATTCATCAAGCGCCCCACTCGTAATATCGACTCCCTAATATACGCTTTTCCTTAATATGTCCATTTGTTTAGGTTTTTGGCGCCCCACTCAAAATATTACCTCCCTAAAACAATTGCACCAAGAAATATATTTATCTATTTCACTTTTTGATTAAAGTAAAAACAGAAGTCAATAGTTTAAAGATATATATAAAGAGCCCTGGCGCTTAATCGATGCATTACGGAGCGAGTAGAAAACTTTTAGCTACGTAACTTTCCATCGTTGACATATATGCATGAGAAACAATGTCATTTCGCTTTTATTTTTTTTATTAAGCGTCTCTCTTTCACAAGCTGATCGGATGGCTTACTTGTTGCTTGTTGACCATCAACTTGAGAATATCAAATTCACGCGTTAGCTTGCAGAGTTAATTCACAAATCGAAATCAAACTTAGGTGTTATCAGTTTTTTGTATACATATTATTTGCATAACTTTTAGAGATATGTATCGGAAATATGTTGAAATTCCGATCAATTTTCATTTATGTATTTCTTTTTAGTTTTAAAGATAACATTTTTTGACATCTTTAATTTTGTAACTTTATTAAGATTAAAAATATATTTATCTTATCAAGTCTAGCAACCTTTTGTTTGTTACATCGGTTCTGTTAGGCAGTCAAAATTTTGCGTTTTTTAAAACTAGCGAAATTAGCAATAGTGTATTTAGATTCTTAATCGAAATTTTCTACCACGACAATACCTTTTCCCGTCTATTTTGACTGGTTGATAAGGGTTACACCAAATCAGGAAGTGGTGTGAATTATCTTTGGGAATTCATTGAAATGCACCTTTTTTATAAGAACAAATTATATAAGAACATAGGGCTTCACAGGTACAAAACTTTGGAACATGTTAACAATATTTTTCATCTTTGTCAATACCGAGAAGTACTGAAATGTTCCTTTAAACGAAAAAAATGACAAAATAAGAGAAAAATTAAGAAGAATTTAAAAGCATTTTGAGACAAATTAAAAAAGTTATAAACATTCGTAGGCTTCCTTCAAGTTGCATGTTTTTACAAAAAGCGTTTAGTAGACGCGAAATATGCAATTTGAAAAGTAGTTGACAATTCTTTTTTTATTCTCCGCAATTTGCAAAAACTAATCTTTTTTAGCTGCAATTAATTCCGTGAAAATTGTAAAAAATAGCAAAATACTTCACCGCGAAAAAGCTGCTTTCTATGTAGAAAAAAACAAAATGCGGAAAAATACAACCGCAATTCAGAATAATACAACCAAAAAACATGGAACAACCAATTACAGAATAGTACAACCATTTGCAGAATAGCACAACCAAAAAAATCGCGTCGCAGAATGATACAACCATTTTCAGAATAGTACATCCGCCGTAATAATAATAATAATAATAATAATAATAATGGTATATTTCGGGCATATCCATGTATTACAATGGCTCTTCATCCCTAATTAAAAACAGCTATTTATAATAAAAATTAAAGAAAATTTTAAAAAGCGTAATATATATTTCAGTATAAACATTAATCAACTAAAATTTGACTCGAAATGGACATGAGAATAGAGTAGATAGGACTAGTGGAGAAATGGCTGGAGGCATGGTGGGATGCGATAGCGTGGAATCGATTGGTGAGAAAACGTAGGGACAAGGCAAAATCAACAAATAAACAGATTATATATTAAAGAAATACTATAGTATTAGTATATGTAATCAAATAAAGTCAGAGACTAAAATGGACTTGGAATAGAACGAGTAGAACAAGCGGAGAGAACAAAAAACAGCCTGGGGGAAATAGTAACTAGATTGGCTGGAGCTATGCGCATACAAACAAACAAAAAAACTAATGTTTATTTATATATTTTGCAAGAGCTCTATCTGATAAATAACATTTAGTTCCGTAAACAAATTTTTTATAAACCACTTCTTTTCGTAGACTGGTGGGAAGATCGTTCAGTTGTCGACTACTTCTTCCAATAAAAGTTTTATCCGATGCGTTAACTTTGAATTCGGACACACATCTTTCAGAACTTTTTGTCGTTCTTTCTGTTTTCTTCATTTCCAGCTCTTTCAGGTATGTGGGAAATTCTGTTTCGTGCAAAGATTTGTGAGCGAGTTTCAACATGTTCAAGTTAATTCTCTCTTTGGAGGGCAACCATTTCAAATTCAAAATATCTGCTGTGGTACAGTAGTGCGCTGTAACAAAGGCTGCTGCACATCTTAAAACTTTGTTGATACGGTTAAGTTTGTAATCTGGTGCGTTGGAAAACACCACATTGCAGTAGTCAAGTCTAGAGAGTAACAGTGTCTCCGCTAACTGTTTACGTAAGTACTGAGGAGCTGAATGTTTCAATTTGCGCAATACAAAAAGCTTACAGTAAGTAGATTTCAAAAGCTGGTTTAAATGAGTGTCCCAGGCTAAATGTTCATCAAAATGCACACCAAGTAACTTATAACTTGCAACTCTTTCAATAAGTTTATCACAATGTTTAATATTGAAGGTTACATGTGTGTCATCATCTAACTTATGTGTTTGTGACATTCTGCTTCCCGAAAACAGCATGATTTTAGTCTTGCCTTAGTTGAAAGCAAGGTTGTTGTTGGAAGACCAGTCACACAAGTTGTCCAAACGTTGTGTGAGTTGTTCAATGGCATTCGGTAATTCGTTTTGTTTACAGTGATCATAGCAAGATGTGTCGTCAGCGAATTGACAAACTGTCCCATGAACTGCATCTTGTAGGTCAGTTACGTACAAGTTGAAAAGAATCGGCCCTAGAACTGAACCCTGTGGCACACCAAATTGAACGGTCTCCATCGATGATGAACAGTCATCGATTTGAACGTACTGCAATCGATTGTTGAGGTAGGAAAACATCCATAGAACAGCTGGTTTAGAAAAGCCAAGATGATACAGCTTAGTTATGATAGTTTTGAAATCAACTGTATCAAATGCCTTGGAATAATCTAAAAACATTGCTAGTATCACTTCACCCTTTTCCATGGCTTTTATAATATCATCGCGTATTTTCAGCAGTAAGGTGGTAGTCGAGCGATGCTTTCTAAATCCGGACATGGTGTCTTTGAGTACATTCTGAGATGAGATGTATTCACATATTTGGTTTGCGATACACCTTTCGTACACTTTAGACAAGGTCGGCAAAACTGAAACAGGTCGATACTGATCTGGAGAAGTAGCATTGTCACATTTTGGAATTGGAGAAACCTTTCCGATTTTCCATTGCGTATGAAATTTTTGCTCATCAATACCAGAATTAATAACATATGTTAAAGGTGAAATGAGATATTCTAATACAGGTTTTATAAGAGCAACTGGTATATTATCGAATCCAGCGGAACAATCCATGCGAAGCGATTTCAGTTCTGTTTCAACTTCCGCATAGGTCACATGTCTAAAATACAACTCTGAACGGTCATTGCGTAGTTGGAAATTGTTAATATGATTCAATAAGTCATCTTGTGTAGTTGGAACAGCGTTCAAAATTCTATTCGCGGTTGATATATAGTGATCATTTAGCGTGGTTGGATCCAGGCAAATTTTATCTTTCTTCGGATTCAGAATACGGTGAATAAACTTCCACACATCTGCAGGTCTTTTTGAGCTTAGAGCTTTCTTGAAAAACGTTTTCCTAGTGTGCTTGATCGTACGTTTCAGGTTATTTCGAATATCTCTGAAATTATCCCAGTCACTATCAGATTGTGTCAGGTGAGCTTTGTGACGCAATTCTCTACATTTGCTTTGCATATCATTAATGCGGAGACCTTTAACCATGGTGCTGGAGGTCTGGTAACTTTGATTCGTTTCAATGGTGCATGTCGTTCTATACATGAAGATATTAATTCATTGATAATATCTAGTTTATCATCTGCAGATTTTGAAGAATAAACAACACTCAATGGTAATTGCGAAAAGTCAGTGACATAATCATTTAAAATGTAATTCTTGTAATCACGTATATATTTAAAACGAGGCTGAAATCTTGTAACTCTTGTGTTGATACAGGCATATATAGCATCATGATCACTTATTTCTGGTGTTGGAGTAACATCACAAAGTTTTACTTTACATTGAGCGTTTGTTATAAAATGGTCAATTAGCGTAGTCCCTCTTCTGGTTGGCTTCGTAACATGTTGTACTAAGTTATGAGAGTCAAGAATGTCGTTGTACACTGTTGTGATCTGTGAATTCTCCAACAAGTTGATGTTCATATCACCGGTAATAACAATGTGACCTCTCCACTGAGACACGACTTTATCTAATATAATATCCACTTTACTGAGCCATTCAGCTTTGCTTGCATCGTCAAAGTTCGGTTGATAAAAACACCCAACAGAATTTTGCTATGTCTATTGCGACCAGTTATCTCTATCCATATGTGTTCAAGTTCGTTATGTAAAGTTGTGATGTCATTTCGTAATTTAAAGTCAATATCATCTTTAACATACGCTGCCACACCACCTCCTCGCCTTTCTTCCCGGTTTTTATAGACTAGCTTGAAACCTGGTAATTCAACATATTTGATAATGTGTTTATTATTTTTCAACCAAGTTTCAGACATTGTCATTATATCGAAGTTATATGTATGGGCAAATACTTGAAATTCTGCAAAAGAAGATATCAAGGATTGAGTGTTCAAATGAGATATTTTTAACAAATGTTTGTTTTTGTTCAGCGCTTCAAGATGGTAGTCAGTCATTGATACGTCGTTCTCACTTTCTACATAGGATGTATTTAGTGAAACATTGAGAAACGGGAGAACAGTATGAAGACATCGATCACACATTGTTTCGTACGGTACTCGAGAATTCGTAACCAAGTGTTGTTTATTTTGGCATACTGCATGTGAAACATCGAGGCATTGACTACATAATAGACGTTTTTGGTTACATCTCACTACTTTAGAACAAGTACTGCATTTAGGAGCGACGAAACCAGGTCCTGGATTAACTTCAATATCACCATCAAGAATAAGATTAAACGTGGCACTGCAATTTGAATACAGTGGAATCCCTCTAAAGCGGACACCATTGGTGCAAAAAAAAAGTGTCCGCTTTAGAGGGATGTCCGCTTTATAGGAAGTTGACCAAAAAATTAGTTTTAGACCTAATTTTGACCAAAAAAGCTTTTTTTGTAGTACTGGCGGGTATCATGGGGTGACTTGCAACACTAGGGTAGACGGCAACATCAATAGATTTAGCTTATCGAGCAAAGAACCCAAGTTGGCTGTGTAAAGTAAGTTTAGCAGCTCAAATTTGTCGGTGTTGCAACCAACCTTTAAGTGTTGCTAAGGTTATAAACTAAGAAACCAAGTTATATTACGAAGATATATTTCATTTATCTTATAGGTCTTTCAATACACGTTTTTCTCCCTATTTGAAATAATCTTTGATTGAGGATTGTTTTCTATTTTGAAGCTGAAGTTCCTCAATCTTTTTCGTAATGGTTGACAACATTTCTTGGCATGTATCATCAAAAATAGTAGATCGCTTAATTTTATCAAGCATAGTGATTAGCTCGGTGAAACCAAGCATTTCTTCTTCAACCACGTCTTCACTCTCATCATCATCCTCGGAAATCTCTTCGACCTGACATGCCATCTCTGGATTTTCAATTGCGTTAATGCTAGCTTCTCGGATTTGATGTCGCCAATTTATTTCTAATTCGTTAATTCTTGGCTCCGAAGCTGGAACATCGGCGTCAAAATCGATGTATTCTGCAGCAGACATATCTTCAGTTAATTCCTTCACCAGAGCTTCAAATTCCAAGTCATCTTCTTGATCTTCCATCAATTCACTTTCTCCTTAAACTACGCCACATTTCTCGAAACAATTTTTGATGGTCAAGTTGGTTACTTCTTTCCACGCATCTTGAACCCATTGAATAGCCATAAGTATGTCTACGCTCTTGATAATTTCAGTTGCAGATTTATTCTCCTGGATCCTTGCAAGCACGTATTTGACCAGTCTTTTTCTGTACTTCACCTTGAAGTTTTGGATGATCCCTGCATCGAGTGGTTGAAGCCTTGAAGTTGTGTTCTTCGGTAAGAAAATGATTTTGATTTGTGAAAACTGGCCTATCATTGACTCCGGATGACAGGTGGCGTTGTCCAGAAAAAGAATAACTTTTCTGTCCTCAAATAAAAGTTTTCTGTTAAAACGTGCCAGTACAGTTTCCATTACTTGAGATGTCATCCAAGATTTAGGATTTGAAAAGTAGTGAACGTTAGCTGGACGCGATGGATCTTTCAATTTTTTAAAACAACGCGGGACTTTACTCTTCCAGATAACAACAGGCTGGTCGATCTTTTCCCCAGCTGCATTTACAAAAAAAGCGACAGTTAATCTAAGCTTTGACTTTTTCCTTGTGCTTCCTTTTGCTTGTTTTCCTTTTTCCACTAACCCTTTGGCCGGTAGAGCTTTAAAAAAACAGCCAGACTCGTCCATGTTCCAAATATTTTCTAGTGAATAACCTTCAACCAATTCTTTGATCCTCTCCATCCAGGAAGTAACCGTTTCTGTAGAAACGTCACCAGCTTCACCAACAATACGACGTTCTTTGACGGAATATGTTGTTTTCCAACGATCCAACCAACCGTCAGAGGCGGAGAAATTATCAAAATCGCTGTTCTGAAGTTTTTCCTTAATTTCCAACGCCTCCTCTTTAAGCATTACACCATTAGGGTAGATGTTAGAAGCGCAACATCTTTTGTACCATTCGAATAAGATCTCATTTATCTTGTGATACTTGCCATGGCGGTTACGTTTTTTTGTTTTCTCACGAAAAATTTCATGTTGTTCACGAATTTTCTTTTCGTCTCTTAAAATATTTGCTGCGGCTGTCTTTCCAATCTTGTAAATGTCTGCTAGTTTTCTACATCCAAGTTCTGGATTTTTTTTGGCGAAATCCAAAAACTTGATCTTATCATCTAATGATAAAGTTTTCTTCGCTAGTTTACCAGCAAGCTGCTGCTTCGACATTGCCATGTTGAATGTGCATTAGAAATTCAAAATTCGAAATTCTTTCCAGTTTAAAATTTTACGCTGCAATGTCTTCACGATTCGAATGCTATTTTAAAGTTAAAGAAGCTGAAGAGAACACAGATATGTCGAACGTTCAACTAAATGAGATGCTTCTCAAAAACATTGACCAACAGATTGAGATTATCCTTATAAAACAGAAAGAATATCGCTTCGACTCGTTTATCCGTGGATACCATGCTTACATGGACATATGGAGCCCAAAAGTCGGAGAAGAGAATTTTTGTTTAAAAGCGGAAGAAGATAACGAACATGACAAGTTTGCTGTAGCTGTTACAGATGACGATAAAGTAGTTGGGCACGTCCCTAAAAACCTTAGCAAACTATTCAACAAATTCATGTCGCTTCCTAACTGTACCATCGGATGTAAAGTGACTGGGAAGCGAGTGAACCGTGGTGCTGGCTACGGACTAGAAATTCCTGCCCAGTACCAATTAATTGGTGTTGAAAAGGCAGTTGAGTGGGCCGAGAAAAATATAAGGAAAGTGTTGGACTCGGTAAATAACAAAACTCAAAGATGTACTAAGTAAAATGGTTTAAATTTTAAGAAAAAGTGACATTTCATCTCGTTATTTTTCCATTGTCCGCTTTATAGGGAGTGTTTATAAGGGAAACTGTCATTTGGTGCAAAGATTTTTGTCCGCTTTATAGAGTGTCCGCTTTATAATCGTCCGCTTTATAGAGATTTTTTTATGAGAGTTTGACCTAAATTCTGCCGGTGCAAAAATTTTTGTCCGCTTTAGAGGGCTGTCCGCTTTATAGGGTGTCCGCTTTAGGGGGATTCCACTGTAATACAATACCCGTGATTTCCCTCTTTTAAGATGTCTCGCTTGGGTATTCTTTGGTAACGACGGTAATGAAGTTTCATAATGTACTTGTTGATCACTGGAACTAATTACGAATGTTGTTAAAATTAATGTGTAAAATAGAATTTTTCTCATATCACCTGGTTTCTATTAGATGGAATGTAAGAAGCTGGTGTAGAAAATTCTCCCGCAATCAATTTTCAGAGCAACGACTTATTTTGTAAATTCCTTCCAAATTATTAGTCAATTCACAAAATGTCTTCTTGGTTATCATGTATCAATAACAAAATAAATCTGTGTTAAAATCTGTAACAAATATGAGTAAAATCTTGGTTTATCAGTAAAATCTTGGTTTATCATAACTTTATCAATAACTTTTATCAACAATCAACAAACACGTCCGTTCGTGTATTTGAGGATTTTAATGTCAGACTTTTAATGTTAAACAATCAATATGATATGACAGGCTTGGATCAAAGATTGTGTTGTCGCATAAATCCATATTTGAAACATTGTTTATAAATAAAACATTTGACATTATGTGGCGTTTTGGCGGGAAATTTTAATGGACATTGAAATTGCCAATTTTCAAATAGCATTACAAATTCCATTTGTTAACTAGCACTTTATGTTCGATGCGCATTATTAAGTCGCACTTCGAGTTACTATGTTGCACTTCGTTTGCTTGATGCGAGTTATTAAGTGAACTCAATGCTAGTTGTCAACTAGCACTTTATGTTCGATGCGCGTTATTAAGTCACACTTCGAGTTATTATGTTGCACTTCGTTTGCTTGATGCGAGTTATTAAGTGAACTCAATGCTAGTTCTCAACTAGCACTTTATGTTCGATGCGCGTTACTAAGTCGCACTTCGAGTTATTATGTTGCACTTCGTTTGCTTGATGCGAGTTATTAAGTGAACTCAATGCTAGTTGTCAACTAGCACTTTATGTTCGATGCGCGTTATTATGTTGCACTTTGAGTTATTATTGCATGATGCAAGTTATTAAGTCGCACTTGATGTGAATTACTGTCTAGAATTCAACGTAACACTATATTTTTCTTTCGAGTTGTTGTGTTGTGTTTGTTGATAACACTAGTATTCCTGTTAACATTGCAATTCATAGATGTCATATATGGGCCACGGTAAAGAACCCATGACCTTTAGGGAGTTTGTGAGATACTTTGAGAGGGATCTTAATACCCCTGAGGCTATACTCAAAGGGATAAAGGAGACTTTGGAAATCCTTGAAGATCAAGGTCTATCTATCCATCTTATAGTAAAAAAGAAGTGATTTATCTTATAGCTCTTAAGGGCTATAAGATAAATGAGTGAAGAACAGAAATAAAAAAAGAGAGTCATTACAAAGCCACCAAAGCATCCGGGAAGGGTTGCGCAGGGACACAAGCTGGCGGCGCTGATGAAGAAGAGGAAGAAAGAAATGAAGCAACAAGAGGGTACTGTAGAGCCTGCAGTCAAAACTTCTTCTGGGACCAGTTCCGTACAGTCGACGGACAATGTCTACATCTATGGGGTCGGGACCCTGGCCGTGCTTGCCATAGGTGTCGAGATATGGTGGTATAGGTCCGAGAACAAATCTCAAAACATCACACCTGAGCCTCAGCAGGGCAAAGTCCAGTCTCAGATTGACATCTTCAGGATGCATCGAATTTTTCAGTAAAAAAAAGCTTTAATGAATGACAACAAGCAAGGCTCTTATGGATAGCAACATTAGCCCGAAGGAAACCATGGTTATTGACTCCCTATGGGAATCAGTCAGGTTAGTATCCTATACAATCCTTATAGCCATGGAGGCAAAAAAGGCTCTGGGAGTTTCCAGGCCGGGGCAAAGATGGACCTGGAGGACGGCCTAAAGCTCGCCGGTTATATGACGGCAGCAATCTTGTTCGACGAATACGCGATTAAGCAGGGGTGGTACAAGAAGTCATTGATACCTCCAAAAGTAAGCGTACGATAAATTTCTATCTCTCGTGGAGAGATAGAAATCAATATGAAGGGAACCTAGTGCCAGAAATGTAAACGCTATCTTTCTATAGACAATTTCAAGATCAAAGGAAAAGGTCAAACTACAAAGACATGCACATGGTGCCTAACTGGAAAGAAACTGTCAAGGGGGCAGCACGTACGCACCGGCCATCAGCCCCTGTATGAGCTCATGACTATCTGTAGAGGTCACATAGAAGCTCAGTTTTCCGAGGGTTATACCTGGGAGCTCTACGAGCATTTGCACGTGCACCACAAAATACCTTTTAAGTATGTGGAACCTGGAAGGCAGCCGACGCTTGCCGAGGTTGCAATACACAAGGCGAGCAAATGGATAGTAAATGGAAAATAAATGCCTAAAATGCAAAAAACTGCTTCCCCTGGACAGGTTCAAAAATAAGGGCAATGGCAGAACCAAGAGTTGTATAAGCTGCCTGAATAAAGCGAAGGGGAGGCGGCGTACCAAATGGCATGGACCATGTTATCGAGCATGAAATAGACCCCCTTGCTATCGACAGGGAAATTCAAGGGTTTCAACAGGATGACAATTACCTACTTCTCTATACCCTGCTCACATACGATATTATACCTCAGTACGGAGGACTCATAGGGGCACCCTCCGAGAGCCGGAAAAAGGCACTGCTCATCAAAAGGTACCGCAAGGTACCGCGTTTCCCACAGGGAAAATTAATATATACTCCGCTATCCCCTAAATACCACACCCAAAATACCAAGCTCTGCCCTGCCTGTCGGGGGTCTTTGGTGAATAATCATGGCGGTGTATTGATTTACTCTGCATGTGCCGCGCTATACCCTGAAATTCATTATAGAAAGTGGTTAAACTATTGAAATAAAATGTTGGATGTTGTAAGAGATCCGCATACGTCAATTTTCACCGGCCCGACATCGTGTGGGAAAACGCAACTTGTCTTGAACCTACTGGAAAATGAGTATAAAAAGTACTATCACAATATCATCATCCTATGCCCTACCCTACGGTGGAATACCACCTATTTGGAGATTGCATTGCTCTGGAAGGACGAATATGTGTTCCTTATAGACCCCGGAAATGAGCTGTTTGAATGGATCCAAAAATTCTCCTCATTGTTGGCGGGCGAAAGGACGTTGTTTGTGGTTGACGACGTCATAGCCAATGAAAGCCTCGACAAGCGTCGACAAAGCCTACTTGAGCTTTCTATTTCGGGTAGACACAGGAAGCATAGTTTATGGCTCTTAACGCAGTCATATAGTGCGTTACCCAAGAACCTTCGACGTCAAAAGAAGCCGTTGTTTTTATGGTACCCTAATGAACGCAGCGACATGAGGATGATAGACGAGAAAACCAACCTTATTTCAGATTGGGATGATATCAAGGCTGATCTGAAAAAGTCCAAGCATGCGTGCTTGTACGTGTGGTTGGAACATCCTAGGACTTGGAAGATTCTCGAGTGACCGTGGTGAAATCCTCTGGCCTACGTTGCTTATAAGAGAAAGATGTCGTAGCAGGTTAAGTTCAACACAGAGACTATCGAATCCCTGTCCGGCAATTAAATTAACCTATGTTCAAACGTGCTGATATTGGCCGTTTTTTTGGGCTCATTGATATTCGTCACATGTTTTCAGATATTGAGACCACGCCGCGCGCAGATCTTATATGGGGAGGGGTTGAGAACCCACCACTAAATGAGGCCCAAAATAGGCATGACGCTTTCGTCACGTTGGACGGCGCGTTGGAAATCATCCGTCGTTCCCGAAAACCAAAGGTTGTAGGGCTAATCAAATGGCTAGCCCGGGAAGGTGTGAAAAAACTACAAGACGAACTTGGGAAGCAGCGCGAAGCCCTCGAGGACAGAGATCTTGCCGTACCCTAGGCATTGAGAGCTTTTACCTCAACCATTTCACGGTACCCGACGATGATACGCGGGAGCTATTTGAGAGAATGATTGACATTGACATGTCGTAAGACGCTGGTCTCCAAGGGTGGACAGATCTGTCCGCACCCAACCAAACACAATTTTCACTACTCTTGCGGGTATTGAAAATTATAGGCAAAAGTGAGGCACCTCCCACGGGCCCCTTCTATTGACAACTGGCTTCGAGATATAAGGTGTTGAAATATCAAAAAGATGGAATCCTATGTACAAAAACAGCAATTTGCAAGGGATTATGATATTCGGGTACCTGTACTGCGCTGCTGTATAAAGGCAGGATCAGTGACTGGTAATTGCCCTACCTGCCTGGAAAATTTTATATATCGAAATGGTGAATGCTATGAAGGGTTTGAGTACCCGATGGACGACGATCTTTTACACAGGGTATGGTCAGGAAGGAAGCCATGGGGTACATTTGCAAGAAGTGAGATCGATGAGGATCTCGAGGATGATACTCAAACCCCATGACTTTATGTTATTTCTGTTAAAGGGAATAAGTATGGGCACTCTGTTACGAGGTCATCAAAAATAAAGGCTTGAAGCTATCGGATTTCCCTGATATAGCAAAAATAAGCGATATCCTCAACTTTCCGATACCAGATTGACGCCTAGTTGACATTGATTTGGAAAATAAACCTGATGTCATCAAAGGTATTGTTTATGGGTACCCGTTCTATACTGAGCCGCCTTTGCTGTATATAAGAGATCCAAGCAAAGAGTTGGAGGATGAACCTTTGGGAGTAATCTTGAAGATACTCTTTACCAATCCTTCACGTTCCCCGGAGGCACCTGAACATCCTCTGGAATAAGCATTGGTATTGTTGAGATTTTTCACGATAGTGTATAGGTGTTTGACCCAAATGTTACTAGGCTCATCAGAAGCCAACTTTTGCGCATCCTGAGGCTTAAAGAGCCTTTCCGTAAGCACTTTATTGTAGCTCTCTACAAAGGCCGTGAAAGTATGATGATATTTGGTGGTAGACCTCTTAATTTCAACTCCCTTGTTCTCTAGCAGCTTGGTTACATTTGACTTGAATTCGCTACCATTGTTGCACTGGAAGGTTTTTGGGTAGTGTAAAGGTCCTGCTTTATAGATATCTGTGATCATGTCAGCGATCTCACTGGCTTCTTTCGTTCGTAGGGGCCTGGCTACCTTGTACCTTGAGGCTACATCAATGCCTGTCAGGATGTACCTGTACGTATTGCCATACAGCTTGTCATGAGGCATGTAGAGTAAATCAAATTGATGCATCTTATTCGGTGTTGCAATGGTAAAATGGGGGTAGTCTATACGTTTCGGACCTTTGATATGCCTGAGAAACAAGAGCTGCCTACTCAGCCAATGGGTGACCTTCTTTTTGGATAGGCCAGCTTCTGCAGCGAGTAATTTGATAGCTTTCCGTCCGGTCCACACATGTTCCGGGATGTAGTAAATTTGGCTTAGCTTTTCCGCCTCCTTATCGGTAACAATATGTGGTGATGCTTTTGACATGTTTATTATATGTCAAAAACCGTTCTTACAAATACCTGTAAGCAACAAATCCTAGCAGGGAAACTGAGCCAACGATAAATGTGAGTTCACCATCCTGTTGCTCCTTGGAGGGTACATAGTAATCGGACAATTGCGGGGCCTTTTTGTTTGATGCTATATAATATTTGTACATACTATCGTCCAATTCTCTCAGACTCTTACCGGCCTTTCATTGCATCTCCCGTTGTTCGGCGAACCAATCCAATTTAGCCTGTCGGTCTTGTATCCACTGTGCCTAAGCTGCATTGAGCTCCTCTATGGCTTCATCGTGTCTTTTCCGCTCGGCCTTGCCGTGTTCTGAGAGCTTGCTAAATAGAAAATTTGTACCGGAGAATGCTAGTGCGTTGATTGCCGCGCCGGCTACGATTACAGCGATAGTAGCCATGCTTTATTTGAGTACTCCATGCTGTGGAAGCGCCCATCTAAGATATTCAGCTGCGCGTCCTGCAGGAGGTAAACATAGCATCTAAAATCCCTGGTTTCGTCGGCTTTCTTGGTCATATGGAGTGTTATCCCAACACTAAGCCTCTGTAGGGGTCTACCACTACCATGCAAGGCATCATCGGGAGAGGCCCGGAAATTGATGAATAACGCATACCTTTCGTTAAAAAACTGGCCAATCGTGACGTTACTACCGTGGGCACCAAAAATGTCGACGATCTGTTCGAGGTGGTCCTTGGGAAGCATCGCGTGGGAATACAGTTCATTAGGCTCCCCTTCCACCGTAACACTTATTTTCTCAATATAGGGGTTATAGAACACCTCATTGACGCCTGCATAGGCCTTCACTTTCCCTGGGTCTATGAAGAGTAGCAACACACCTTTCAAACTCTTGGCGGGAGTGTCGATTTGGAGGTTGTAGCTGGTGTCTGCTTTTTTCATGGCGACGACCTTGCTTCTTAGTATCCGCTCATACGGCAAAGCGAGTCTTGCATACCTTGACATCATGGCACTTGCGATACCTTCATGGGTGATCTTGTCACACTCTAGCTTGATGTTGATGATCTTGTACGCA
Source organism: Hydractinia symbiolongicarpus (assembly GCF_029227915.1). NCBI lineage: Eukaryota > Metazoa > Cnidaria > Hydrozoa > Anthoathecata > Hydractiniidae > Hydractinia > Hydractinia symbiolongicarpus. The sequence continues at coordinate 13,159,277 of NC_079888.1, forward strand.
GCATCAGCTGCCTTGGCTACCGTGCTTCCCGGGGCTGCCGTACCCCTATCTTTGATGACGTCAGCATGTGCTGCGAAATGCAGGGCAAATTGCAATCTGTCATGGAGGCCCTGCTGGTAAAATGGGAGGTCCCTCGTCAACTCAAACATCTTGCCAAGGGGTATGCAGAAGGTGTTACCATACGCTGCGGCGATGGCTTTCTCTTCATCGGTCCCAACGTGATCACTAGCCTTGACTTGCAAGGCTTTGATGGTCCCGTCCTTGGGATTGATGCCGTCCAAAATGAGATTGTTTTCACGATCGAACTTGGGTAGCCACAAATCCCGATAGACCGCTAAGGTACTATAATCAGATATATTCTGCACCTCGTTGCCATTAAGGGTAATACGCAGATTCTTCACTAGAAGTTTGCCTATATTTCTGACAATGGTACGTTTCGTGTTGGTCCCCGTCAACGTTACGTTAGATCAAACAAGAGTTTGAGACTCCCTGGAAAAATGACGTCATTCTGTGGCATGTTTGGGATATCCACGTACAAGTCTTCATTCTGGTTAATCGTGCTTGGTTTGTGGCTTATCTGAACCCTTTGTTTCCTGCCTTTGATACCAAAAAGTTGCTTAGTCTCTGCATACGGGTCCGAGGTCGTTCCAAATGTACTCATATTTATTATATATAGATGGAAATCTTCTAATAAAATGGGTTATAATCCAGTATATATGCATGAGGATGATATTGGTAGGGATGATAAAGGTGTTAAGGAGTATACGCCATCAACGCAACAACTCCCCGGAACATCGGGAACTTCGACGCCAGTAAGCGATTGGTATTGGGGCTGGGGGAACAGAATTTAGAGGATGATGTAGACGTCCTTTATGACAAGCTTGGCAAGCATTTAAATAGGACGCTGAACGAGAAAAACTATGATTATTTTTTGGTAGGCGAGGGCAAAAAGCTTATTTTTAGGCAGATGACGAAGGGGGAACAGGTCTACAAAGAGATAGTGCTTACGACTAAGACTGGTGAGCTAAGAGCTATTACAGCTATAGAAAAGGATTTAGGTCCTACGCGTATCAAGGCCCTAGGTTTTACCGACTATCAAACACCTAACAGGGGTAGTGGGGCAACGGCACAGAACCTCGCGAATGAGGTTGATATTTTTATATTGAATAGGGGTGAAGAAAAGGGTAAAGAGGAGGTGGGTGAGATGATTCAGATGGAAACAATAGACGGCATTCAATATTTTGCGTGCGATGTGGATGGTTTTGTCGACACCTCGTTTGCTGGCATCGACGACGATGCCACCGAGGTCATTAATATGAGGAAGATAAAGCTCGAAATTCAAAACCTACAGGATAATATTAAAAATTGAAAGGCGATATTATAAAATGCGATAGCGAAATCGATACAAAAGAGGCCAAGTTGAATGAACTCAAAAAACAGAAGGCCGGTAGGCAAAGAGATAAGGAAACTGACAAACTTGAGAAGGATACTGAAAATTTAAAAAGGAATAGGAAGGACGTACTGGGCAGACATGGCCTATGCTCGGAGTAGATTTTTAAGCACCTGGAAAATGTCAAGGCTGAGTTGATGAAAATCGCCGGAGATGACATGCCTTTGCAGGAGAAGCTTAAAATACTCTTCAGGGAGCAGGGTATAACTATAGCGAGTATCGTATCGGCTATTGGCCTATTTGTTTCCCCCATTGTGCTCTCCGTTACGGGAGGAAGTGCAGTGGCGGGTGCTGCAGGAGGAAGTGCAGCAGGAGGTGGTGGAAAAGGGTTCGTAGAGAAGCAGCTTGAAAGCCTTGGAAACTTCCTCAAAAACCTGATGTCAAGCCCTGGCTTGTGGGGATAATGAACTTGGCCCAATCCCCGTCAACTTGAGGCCACCAATGGCCGTTTGTCAGGGAGAACATGACAGCTTTAAACTTGTACAACGCATTGGCATCTGCACCGTATTCCCTACATACCTGCGCATATCCTGAGGTGGAATAGGGGTTTTTATACTGAGAAAACCCATCATCATAAGGCATGGGGACCTTCATTCTTGTTAGGATACGACGCATGTGGTGATAGACGTGAAATTCAAAAATCGAGTTGACAAGGTGTGCCGAACCAATCCGATGCTTAGCAGAGATAACTAATGCCGTCGTTGCGCGATGAGTTGCGAAGTTCACCTGGATATTCCAGTAGTCCAACGCTTTGCCTGTCCAACCCACCCTAACGGGGTCATTCAGCAAATAAGTGGGGGTTTTGATGGCATATTTGCTGAATTCAAGTAATGCCACCTCAATGTGCGAGTCTGTAGACATGTACAAGCCCTGATGTTCCAAGTTGGTTACACCAAGTGCCCACTCTCCCCTGTTGGATTTTTACTTCGTCTTGGGGTTGTACGAATACATGTACATCTTTTTCTTCTTAGAAGAAAGGGAGAAACAACTATGTTTCACTGATATGGAAAAGCCTACTATATTTGAGAACTACCCAGGACAAGACACTCGCATAGCTCTGAAATCCATCAGTATCAGGCCTGTATGGCTGAACATTTGCAGTGACAATGAAATCGTCATCCGTAAAATAGGGCCCGACCAGAGGGAGATTAGGATTGAAATTATGAATGGCCTGTATAGGATCGAGGATTAGGCGGCCATTGTAAAAAGTCAGGCGCAGGAGAGGATTAAGCTGTTTGTCCTTAAAAATGGACTCTGCAAGCTCCGTGTCAGTGATGGGTACTCGGTGGTGATTCATCGACAACAGCAAGAGCTCTTGGGCCTACCCTACGACCCTATTAAAAAGTACTATATAAAGGGTGATTATAATGCATATTACAGGACTGACGTCTATTTTCGACTACACCTTGTTTGCCCTCAGTTGGATGAAGACGACTGCCTACTTGACGGTAAAAAGTCTAAAATTCCGGCCTTGCTTCCCACCAAGGTAAACGCTTGGGGAGACATGCTGACTTGGAGTTTTGACACTCCACAGTACCTACCCCGGTCAAGCCGGTCTGCGGAACGCCGGGAAGAGGCTGGGTGTGAAATCCAAAAAGCATGAGACTATAAGGCTACTTGCGGAGACCAAGCTGAATTCTATCATTGATCTTATCCCAAAAGCCATTGAGAACGGAGTCGTCAGCAACGATCAGGAGCGTCCCCAGTTAGTTGTCAAGGGCCGGGAAGAAGGGAGGCAAGACATTTTAAAAAACTTCAATCTGAGCAGTATGTAAGCGGTACCTAGAGTCGCCACCTGAGTACAAGCCTTAATTTTATGTATCCTGTATGGCCTATAAAATATATGGTTTTTTAATCCTCGCTCAGCAACCATTCTTTCTTGAAGTCCCCGTACCAACATTCTGTAATATGTCCCTGAGGGTAGTAGTATTTACCTTGTACATACACCGATGAAATAGCCAGGATTGCACTGACTTGCCAGGGTACATCGTAAGGTACCGGCATACCATGGAATTTAGTAGTTATTGCATCCCTGTGATATTTGAGTTTAGCGTTCACATAACGGTCCTTTTTCACGGGCTCTGTCGTCAATTGTTCAGAAATCACTTCTCGATCTTGGACCAGATTTGACGATACTTCGCAATCCAATCAGGGTACTCTTCGAAATCAAGACTCATCGCCGGTACTGCATTGGCGTTGTACCGGATGACCCCATGTGGGGACCAGATTTTGGGCGTCTTTACCCTCAAGGCAACCACGAGGTCTCGTGTATGGTAGCCTATAATGTACCGATTATCCTTACCTCTGTTAGCAGGAATGGGATCTGACACCGTCAGATAATCCACGTTGACATCGTTGATGTCTGTAGAGGTAGTAGCAAATGAGTAGAATAATTTAGGGTTGACAAGCTCATTCTCAAATTGTAGTATCTTGTTTATTGTATTTCAAACGACTTCAGAGAATTGCATGTCATTGTACATACGCAACCACCGCCGTTACACGTGATACATTCATGATAACAGTACCAACACAATAATTTACCATTTACCAAGGACCTCCGGCCACAGGTACACCTATCATACGCATCGAGTACCCGTTCACAGTCCTTACATTGTTCCATTTTATCTTATGAGTCCGATTCCAAGGTATAGAGACGAACCTCTAAATTCTTAATCCTTCGCCCATTCTCCTTCTCCGATTCTTCCGATAATGCTAATGCCATAAGTGGGAGAGAGATACCAATACCGGCCATAAAGGTCATGAATGACGCAGTTCCATTTATATCGAATTTTGATTGACAGTTGACGCACAATTTATTATAGTAGTATTTTTATCCTACAACAAGGTTGTAAGATAACCTTGGATTCAAGACAATCCCAGGAATTCCTTTTGCGTCAGGCCACCCCCCAAATCTGACGAGGCGTCTCCAGTGTGGAGCAGGCCCTCCTTTATAGCGCCTTTTCAACAACCACAGCGACATTTCGTACGCACTGTCATACACCTTCCGCTCTTCCGCATAAGCCAAACAGCACGCATCTCCACTAATATAGCCCTCGTACAATTACTCACCGCAGATTTTCTTTGACATGAAAGATGCCAGTTTTCTCTGTGTGTTTTGTACTCACCTATGGGGGTGTATCTCATGGGGCACCTCACTTTGTCGCATACTTCTATAGAGCACCAGTAACAGTGCACCATTTTATATACATTCCAACAAGGTCTGAAGATTGCCAAGTTTGACTGTGCATGCGTTGATTATCACTACAGGCTGTGCTAGATATTTACTCATTTATGTTTGATATAATGACGTCATCACTTTATAGGGACATTACCCTACTCAAAACTGTATGGTAGGGGTATACCCTTGAATTCCATGGCTCAACACCGCATGACACAATGAAAGTGGAGCTCTCTAGGACACTCACCGTTTTTCACTCAAAACCCCAATTTCAAGGGTCTGAGACAGCACTGTTTCCTCGCTATATTGATCCTCTACGCAAAGGGTCAATACCGCGGGCAATTACCGCTGTGCTGCAGCACTCTCGTACGAACGCAATGTTGTCACCCTGGTTGGGGTCACAACATAAAATAAAATGTCCAGTGTCCCAGAAAATTTTCCAACATATAATAAAGCAATGAGTTTCTTTAGAAATGCAATTAGTAAATTATATAGCGCTGTATCTGCACCAGTGGCAGCAACACGTGATGCACTCGCAGGGAGACTGCAGAGTGTACGAAACACTGCTTCTTTATTATACCACAAGGCTAAGGAGAGGCTTGGTTACGGTCAAGCCTTGAAAGCCACCGTTGAAGACGCTGCTGTGGAAGAAGAACAAGTGGAAGAAGTGGATCACAGTGCTGTTGAAACGGAAGGTGGATTTGATGGTATATCGACATTTCCGAAGTGAAGGAACACCAGAAGGTCAAGTGGTGAGTATTGAACAGTACCTGGATCAACAGAAACAACATGTGGAGAAAGTCATCACAGACTTGCAAAACACTAGACAGAATTGGAAGTTTCAACTGAATCTCGTGGTGGAGTTTGTGCACAGGGAAAATCCTTCTGACAAGTTCACAAAACCAATATGGAGTGAAGCTGTCACAATCATGGAAGGAAGCGACATCGAAGAATTGATCGAAGAGATGTATAAAAGCCTGCTAAAACGCTTTGAAATGACATCGGAGAAACTCAAAAAAAGCGACTACATCTTAAACCGAATCACGGAAATGACGTATCACTGCCACATGATTGACCTTATGAGAGGTAGATCATGGTTCAAGACACCCGAATGGCTACAAAAAAAGCACTGCATCATCAATCCCAAAAATGAAGACGAGCAGTGCTTCAAATGGGCTGTCATTGCAGCCCTCCATTTTGATGGAATTGGAGCACATCCTGAGCGCATCTCGAAGCTCGAACCGTTTGTTGAACAGTACAATTGGAGTGGCATCGAGTTCCCAACTCCCAACACACACTGGAAAAAGTTTAAAAGGCAAAACCCCAACGTGGCGCTGAATGTCTACTTTTCTGAAGAAGATTTTCAGGTCAGACAGGCATATGTTTCGAAACACAACACGACACGTAAAAAGGTGGCAGATGTGCTAATCATTCAAGAAGGAGGGAAAAAGCACTACGTTGCCATTAAAAGATACTCTGCGCTCATGCGCGGTTTATCATCTAGACATCGAGGTGATCATTACTGTCGAAACTGCATGCACGGATTCCGCAGTCAAGAGACAAGAGACAATCACATGAAAGTGTGCATGGACCATGATTTTTGCGAGATTGTCATGCCCGAAGAAGGAACAGTCCTCAAACACGAAGATGGGCAAAAGTCGCTCAGAATGCCATTTGTCATCTATGCAGACACAGAATGTATCTTGGAACCTGTTCAAGGTTGTGATGGAGACCCTGAAAAATCACACACCAGAGACGTCAGCAAGCATGTGGCTTCAGGATATGCCTTCATAACCAAATTTGCACATGGAGAAGTTGAAGAATCATCCGACTGCTATCGTGGAAAAGACTGCATGGAAAGGTTTTGTAAGGGACTGAGAGATCAAGTCAATAGAGCTATCAGACATCCACAGAAGAAGATGATCCCGTTGACACACGAAGAGAAAGAAGCCCACAAGTCTGCAAAAAGATGCTTCATTTGCAATGGGCTTTTCAAGAAGAACAACAAAGACATGACAATGCGCAAAGTTCGAGATCACTGTCACTACACTGGTCAGTATCGAGGAGCTGCACACAGTTCGTGCAACCTAAAATATCGCATCCCCAACGAGATTCCGGTGGTCATGCACAATCGCTCACGGTATGACGATCACACCATCATCAAGCAACTGGCCAGGGAATTCAAAAGCCACGAGTTTGAATGTCTGGGTGAAAACAGCGAAAAATACATCAGCTTCTCCATCAAGCAATCCGTCACATTTCAAGGAAAAGACGGCGAACCGCTGAAGCAGATGAAGAAGAACAAGAAAACCAACCAAATGAAAGAAGTGGAAATCAACACGACCTGCAAAATCAAGTTCATCGACAGCTGCAGGTTCATGCAAAGCTCACTGTCAAGCCTTGTGGTTAATTTAGCTGGAACTAACAGTGAAAGTGTCTGCAACGACTGCAAATCAAACATGGAACTCATCGAGATTGACTCAGAGTACAAGGCGCAATTCAAGTGCCAAACCTGTTACTGCTCTTACAAGACGGTGGAATTGAATGAGCATTCCATGAAGAAGAAATTTTCCAACACATTCAAGCATGCAAAGGGCAATGACGAGCACTTTAGACTTTTGCTGCGTAAGGGTGTTTACCCCTACGAATACATGGATGCGTGGGAGCGTTTTGAAGAGACAGCACTTCTTCCAAAAGCACAATTTTACAGCAGCTTGAACCTTGAAAGCATCACCGAAAACGACTACAAGCATGCTCAAAAGGTGTGGAAGGCTTTCAACATCAAAAACCTTGGAGAGTACCACGATCTCTACGTGATGAGCGACACGCTTCTTTTAGCAGACGTTTTTGAAAATTTTCGAGACACTTGTCAAAACATCTACGAGCTTGATCCAGCGTATTTTTACACTGCTCCAGGCCTCGCATGGAAAGCAGCTCTTAAAGTGACTGGTCAAGTGCTCGAGCTTCTCACAGACATCGACATGCTACTGATGGTTGAAAAGGGGCTCAGAGGTGGTATTTGCCAAGCAATCAAGCGCCATGCTAAGGCAAACAATCCGTACATGGGGGGATTGTTTGATGTCAACCTGTTGATCTCGTATCTGCTGTACATCGATGCCAACAATCTGTACGGAGGTGCCATGTCAGAAAAGCTGCCAACACACGGCTTTAAGTGGCGTGAAGACCTCGAAAATTTTACTCAAGCTTTTATAGAAAATTATAAAAATGGAGATGATGGCTATTTTCTTAAAGTGGATGTCCACTACCCGAAAAAGCTGCACAAACTCCACAACGACCTTCCATTCTTGCCTGAAAAGATGCGTCTGAACAACGACTGTGAAAAGTTGACATTCGCAAATTGCAGCAGGCACTGCAGCATGGATTGGTTCTCACCAAGGTGCACCGAGTCATTGAGTTCAAGCAAAGTGCTTGGCTGAAGCCCTACATTGACATGAACACAAAGCTGCGAAAGGATGCCAAAAATGACTTTGAGAAAGACTTTTTTAAGCTGATGAATAATAGCGTGTTTGGCAAGACCATGGAGAACGTTCGCAAGCACCGTGACATCAAACTGGTGACAACGGAATGGAGGCGCAAGAAGCTCGCATCAGCTCCAAACTATCACAGCACATCAAGATTTGACAAGAAATTTGTGGCAATGGAAATGAACAAAGTGAAGGTCGTCATGAACAAACCTGTCTACCTCGGCCTCTCCATCTTGGACTTGAGCAAACTCACGATGTATGAGTTTCACTATGACTACATCAAGCCGAAGTTTGGTGCAGGCGCAGAGCTTTGCTACATGGACACAGATAGTTTCGTCTACCACATCAAAACAGACGATGTCTATAAAGATATCGCAGGTGACGTTGAATCAAGGTTTGACACATCGAATTACAGTCCCGAAGACAAACGTCCCTTGCCTATTGGCAAAAACAAGAAAAAATTGTGCTTAATGAAGGATGTACTTGGTGGCAAAATCATGATCGAATTTATTGCATTGAGGTCAAAAATGTATGCGTACAAGACACTCGAAGGATACGTGGAAAAGAAGGCAAAAGGTACAAAAAAGTGTGTCGTCAAGAAACAGATCACGTTCGCAGACTATTTGAACAGCCTGCAGACCTGTCAAAATTTGTATCGCACGCAACTGAGATTTACCAGTCGAAAACACGAGATTTTCACCGAAAAGCTGAACAAAATTGCGCTGAGTTTTGATGATGACAAGCGACTTCAAGCTCAAGGTGGGTTCACCTTTGCACATGGAAGCAGTCCTGGATTAGTTTGCAAGCAAGAATTGCTCGCCAGGGTGTGGCATCCCGACCATGTTAAACCATGGATGTTTTGAGTCTCGCGGCTTTAAAAATTTATAAAAAATAAAAATGATGAACGACATAAGCCTCACTATAGCAATAATTCTTCCGTACGTCTTGATCATGCTCTGCTTTTTGCGCTATAGAAGGCTTCTAATAAAGATGAGCGAGATTACAGCTATATTTGATGTTGTAGACACACCTGCGGAAGCCTTTCAACCCAAAGAAAAACCTATCGACAAACGTCAAGCTTTGAAAGAAGCTATACGCAAAGGCAAACAGCATCTCTTGCCGAAGAAATGTACTGAAGGATTTATCGACAAAGCTCCTGAGGAGGCAATCGAAAAAGCGTACGCCGACTATGTTCAACGTGAAATTCACGAGAAGGGAGAAAAGACCGCCAAGGCACTATCTTCACATGTGATTAGCATGTACGCGAAGGCCGTAGGTAATGTTGTTCAACTCGATAGTGCGGAGGGTCTGAAAAAGGACATCGAGGAAGATCCGATTATCAAGGACTCCATGGCAGATTTGGGGATCCTCGTCTACCACGCCTTTGGAAAATTTCTAGCGCCACTATTGGTTGCTGCTCATACCATTAATCACACTCAGCTCTTCGTGAAGTCCAAGATAGATGAAAAGCAAGAGCACGAACAGCAAGAAGAAGATGGGGAACAGTCTTTCGAAGTTTCATGGTTATGCCCAGATTTGTCGTGAAATTATTGATCGTGTAATCAAAGGGGAATAGGCATAACAAGAGCACGGTACACAGATTGGTGCAGCATTTACGGTGACTCACGCGGTTGGGTAATCCTGACACCAGAAGTGATTTTTGTACGTCTCACGACTTACAAGATAAATGAGTGAAGAACAAACACAATCTAACCAAGTCATAACCAAGAAGAATGAGGGTCGTGTTGCTGCTGGCAAGAGACTTGCTGAATGGAACCGTAAGAACAAGGCCAAGTTGAAGCAAGTACCTGCTCAGGTCGAGACAAGTAAGAATTCAAGTACCTCAGCAAGTACTTCACAAGAGGGTCAGGAACTTGTCGCAAGTCCTCACAAGTTCAGTGCATATCTCTATGTCGCTGGAGGTCTCGCTGCCGTACTTACCGCTTGCGTGGCAGTCTATTACATACGTGGCAGCGCGGAACATAGTTCCAAGAAGCCTGCTGAAACCGTCTCCACAGGAGTACGTGCGTCTCAGCAGCACACACGAGAGCACACGCGAGAGCCTTCGAAACCCTAAATTGACATTTTCAAGATGCGATAAACCTATAATAAATGAGCAGCAAAGAGTATCAGAAAGAAATAGTCGATTCCTTGTGGGAATCTGTCAGACTAGTATCCTATACTATTGTCTTGGCGCTAGGCGCGAAAAAGGCTCTGGGAGTTTCTAGACCAGGGGCTAAGATGGACATGGAGGACGGCTTGAAGCTCGCTGGCTATATGACAGGAGCGATATTATTCGACGATTACGCGATAAAACAAGGGTGGTATAAGCGTTCCATGATGCCTCCGAAGTAACTGTCTAGCTCAGAATAAATATGACTCTAGACATTGTCAAAGACCCGCATACGGCAATCTTCACTGGACCGACAAGTTGTGGCAAGACGCAGCGTGTCCTGGATTTGCTTGAGAACGAGTATAGGCAGCATTTTGACAACATTGTCATTCTCTGCCCTACAATCCGCTGGAACAAGACCTATCTCGAGAGATCCTTGCTATGGAGGGACGACTACGTGGCTCTGATAGACCCCAAGGAGCAGCTGTTCGAGTGGATCAAAGAACTGTCGTCGAAGCTGGCGAAAGAAGAGACGCTGTTCATCGTTGACGATATGATAGCCGACGAGAGTCTCGACAAAACTCGTGGTGCGTTGCTAGAACTAGCTGTTTCGGGTAGACACAGAACACATAGCTTCTGGCTACTAACACAAAGATATAAGAAGATCCCAATAACAATAAGGGATCAAATCAAACAGCTTTTTGTCTGGTATCCGAAGAATCGGAAGGAGCTCGAACTCATTCATGAAGAGAACGATGTAATTTCAAGTAGGGAAGAAATTTCCATTATTAAGGCTCAACTCAAAAATTCCAAGCACGCTTGCTTGTACGTAAGACTGGAGCATCCTAGAAGTTACAAGATTGTTGGTTAGACTCTTGACATATAAGAAAAGATGAATAATGAGAGCGTAATTAAAGCTGTGTATCAAGCTCTTTTGAGAGCCCATTCCAGACTAATAGATGCAGTGGATGATGACGCTGACAGCAAACTGGTAAACACGACTCGGGATATTGAAGAGTTATGCAAAAAATATCCATGGCTTCCTCAGCTTAGTGTTGGTTATTGGACCTCGTAATTTTGTGACTTTTTTCGAATCACAAAAAAACTGTGGTTGAGCCTTGGCGTGTATAAGAAATATGTCTTCTCAACTTGGCCTGTGCAACGCCGTGCCTGCTGGAGCGATCGAAAGCTTGTATGACGAGCACTCGCAGCCGCGCTTCAAGCGTGCTGATCTTGGTAGATTTTTAGGGATCCGTAACATTGCGACGACTTACAGAGACGTAAAAACAACGCCTCGTCGTGATATAAAAGGGTTGCTTTTAAAGCAAACCTTTCAAGAACCAAAACATGCTAATCCTCACGATATGTTTGTGACACTAGGTGGAGCTCTTGAGATTGCAGACTGTTCTAGAAAACCTAAAGCCATCGAGCTTACCAAGTGGCTAGCGCGAAAAGGTATAGAAAAGCTGCAAGATGAAGTACGAGAGCAACGGCAAGCTATCGATGAAAAAGACGTAGCCATTGCGATCCTTGACGAAAATCTTGAAGACAGGGATAGACAACTTATGGTGCTGGAGGATGATCTTGAAGAAAAAGATAGACAACTTGCGGTACAAGCGCAAGAAATCACGGGGCTACGACAGCGACATGTTCCACGTGCGCGAGATCCTCGAAAAGACAACGCGATCATGATTTACCGCAAGCATACTGCACCAGACGATGATCAGTGCCATCGTCTTCCCTACTACTGTGCACGTGTTCAAAGACGGAAAATCTCCACCAAAAGGAGATGGCTTAGGGACAACTATCCAAACTGTGAAGAGATTGTGGTCATCGATAATCCTAACGGGATGCACGCGTTCAATCGATTCGAAGAGGAAGGACACGTAGAACGGTATCAATGCCACTTTCGACTCATCGATCTTACTTGCGACGATTTGTATGACCTGGGAGTGCCTGCGCTCGAAGACTAGCGAGACTCAACTTTTTTGTAGCTTCACGAGGCTACAAAAATATTGTCAGCTTACCACTCCTTGACAAGGGGGTCGATATCGCCCCCCTTCATCCAGACACGCTATTACTGACCTTAGACCTCGTAATTTTGTGACTTTTTTCGAATCACAAAAAAACTGTGGTTGAGCCTTGGGTGTATAAGAAAGATGTCTCTTGTGGTTGATTACTTTGAAGGAAAGCAAGTCCGATCATTTAAGGAAAGAGGCCAATGCCTCGTAGGCCAATACCTCGTAGCCAAAGACGTGTGGAGAGCTGTCGGCTATAACGATAATCGTGATGGTAGAAAAGCTATTCAGGTACATGTACCGGAGAAGTATGTAAGGCGGGCCTGGGAGGTTAAAAGTACCGCAGAAGACAAGGAGGTCGATATCGACCCCCTTCATCCAGACACGATGTTACTGACAGAGCCAGGCCTTTATTGCTTCCTCTTGAGGTGTGGTAGACCTGAAGCAGAACCATTTTTGGATTGGTTTGTTGGAAAAAAGAAAGCGGAGCTGGTTCTGCGCAACAACGACTTGAATTACAAGGATCGAACGATAGCCGGACAAGAGCAAGAAATCATAGAGCTACGACAGCGACATGTTCCATGTGCGCAAGATTCTAGAAAGGATAACGGGATGGTTATAATCCAAAAGAATAACGATGATGAATATCCGTATGTCGCTATATGTGGGCAACAAGGCTATGTAGCGCAAAAGATTCGCAACAAGTTAACAGATCATCCCAAAGGTCAACTCGTCGTTCTTGCAGAAACCCTAAATGCCATTGTACATTACAACTGGCTCCGAGAGCGTGGATGCATTGAAGTAAATCCCGAACGTCCAAGGCACTTTCGATTAGGTCGTAATTATACACATCAGAGATTGATGGAGCTTGCCGAGATCTAGGATTTTTTTTTTTTTGTAACCCTGATAGATTACAAAAACTACAAAAAAAACCTGATAGGCGCTGCTTGACCAAATCGGCTGTATTTTAAAAGGTAGATAAATGTCAAAGAAAAATGCAAAAGTACGTACAGAGTCAGCAATTTACAAAGTCTTACGATGTGACGGTACCGGTTCTGCGATGCTGTATCAATGCAGGTTCCACTACCGGTTATTGTTCACAGTGTTTGGAGAATTTTAGATTTAGAAATGGACCATACTATGAAGGTTTTGTATATCCAGATGATTACGAGCTTTTGAATAGACTGCAATCAGGAGAGAAGCCCTGGGCGACAATTGCATGTGAGGAGGAGGATGAAGTACTCGAATACGATATCGAGGATCGCAGGGGTCTGCATATTGTTTCCGCTGAGGTGAACAAGTGGGGCATGGTCTGCTACGAGATTATCAAGGATAAGGACTTAAGGCTCTCGGATCTAGCGGACTTGGAGAAAATTGGCGACATACTAAACATTCAAATCGATGACAGAGCATTGGTTGACATCATCGACCTTGATAGCGAGCCAAATGTTTTCAAGGGAATCGTCTATGGCTATCCATTCTATACCCTACATCCTTATGATTATACCCGCCTTCATCCGATTGACGACCCTGAGGACTCCGAGGATGACTAAGACTTTATGTTGGTAAGTATTAATGTAAGCCGTAGGTTCACATTAACTACGCTTATGGGTATCAACTGAGCGGTTCCCCCGTAGCAGGGGAACCTGTGAAATGGCTCGGGCTCGAGAAATTTACCACTCCTTAACATGCTCGGGAGGCAGCTTCGTGTCTTCAGGAACCCGCAAAAGCTCTTCTTTCACAAACACACGCTCTGGCGCTCCTGCGGAGCCGCTAGGCGACCCATCTGCAAGGTAGTACATCGTTCGGTTGTTTGGTTCGTTGATGATGCGGTCCAAACGGAACGTTTTTTTCGACCAAATCATGTCAGTTGCACGTCTTCTCTGATCTCCATGCTCTTCACCAGGTTGCATCAAATATCGGTAGAGACCATCTTCTGCCAGAGGCTTCTTGTCAGGCTTGTAGCTTGCTTTTTGTGGAACCTCGTCGAGTTTGACTGCATCGTTTGGTTTCATCTTGATTCCAGCGGTTTTGGTGTTGTTCATCTGATCGACAATTTTGTAGAGTTGCTTGACCCATATCGTCGAGACCTTACCCTCTTCGTTGAGCTCTTGAGCATCTTGAGCCTTGAAGAGACGTCTCGCGAGCTGCTTGTTGAAGTTTTCCACAAATGCAGTGTGGCGATGATGGTACTTTGTCACCGTCCTGTCGATCTTGACGTCATGTTTTTGAAAGGTCTTTGTAACGTCTGCAAGGAACTCGGTTCCTGCATCTATCATGACAGTCTCGGGCCACGTTAAGGGCCTGGCCTTGCCTCCGGGCTTCGCGTAAATGTCCTCGATCATTTTGACCACTTCTGCAGCCTTTTTCGTTCGCAGGGGTCTCGCCACTTTGAACCTGCTGGCAATGTCAATTCCAGTAAGAATGTATTTGTATTTCGAGCCATACAGGCGATCATGAGGCATGCTAAGCAAATCAAATTGATGTACTGCATTTGGAACTGTAACGGTGTAATGAGGATGTTTTACCACCTTTGGCCCTGGAATGTGAACTTGCCAGAAGGCCTGGTGGGCAAGGTAGATTTTGACCTTTTTCATAGACAAACCACCAAGTTCAACAAGTTTTTCAATGGCTTCGTTTCCGATCCAGAGATGTGTGGGCTGATAGTACAATTTGTCTAATTTTTCCTTCTCTGTGGGTGTTTTCGACATGTTTATTTTAATATTCGACATGTCGAAAACATTTTACGTCCATTTGTACACTGCAAAACCAAGGAGGGCTAAGAATCCAACGATGAACGTTAGCTCACCGTCTTGTTGCTGCTTGCTGGGCGTGTAGAAGTCGGATAACTTAGGAGCCTTCTCGATCGTTGCGTTATAGTACTCAGGCATGACTTCATCGAGCTCCTTCAAGCTCTCTCCAGCTTGCTTTTTCAGCTCTCGTTGATGGTTATACCAATCTTCTGCCTGCCGATCTCTTCTTACCCACTGTGCTTGAGCAGCTTGAAGTTGTTCAATTGCTTTATCACGCTTTTTACGCTCGGCCTCGCCATGGTCTGACAGCTTACTGATTAAGTAATTCGATCCGCTAAACGCGAGGGCATTGATTATAGCCCCACCCGTGAGTACTAATATGCTTGCCATCTTTATTTTAATATTCGACAATGTGAAAACGCCCATCTAAGATGTTCAGCTGAGCATCTTGAAGTAGGAAAACGTAGCATTTAATATCCCCCGTTGTTCCGTCTGCTTTCTTTGTCATATGCAAGGTTATACCGTCTGACAATCTCTGTAACGGCCTTCCGGAACCATGGAGCCTGTGATCAGGTGATGCTCGAAAATCAACAAACAGGGCATAACGCTCAGTCATGAACTGCCCAATTGTCACCTTTGAATCGTGGCTACCGAATAAGTTTACTATCTGCTCGAGGTGATCTTTCGGGAGCATCGCGTGCGTGTAGAGCTCATTAGGCTCACCCTCGACAGTGATCGAGATTTTTTCGATCTTTGGGTTGTAGAAGACCTCGTTAGCACCCGAGTAAGCCTTCACTTTCCCCGGATCTACGAACAATAATAAGACGCCTTTTAAACTTTTTGCTGGAGTATCAATTTGCAAATTGTAGCTGGTATCAGCCTTTTTCATCGTGACAACCTTGCTACGGAGTACCCTTTCATAAGGTAGCGCAAGACGGCTGTACCGTGACATCATAGCGCTCGCAAGACCCTCGTTATTAACCTTGTCAAACTCTAGTGCGATATTAGTGATCTTGTACGCACTGTCTGCGGGCTTAGCTGCCGTGCTTCCTGAAGACACCGTACCACCATCTTTGATAACGTCACCATATGATGCAAAATGTATAACGAATTGCAGCCTATCGTGTATCCCTGGCTGGTAGAACGGCAAGTCTCGTGTCAATTCAAACATTTTACCGATAGGGATGCAAAACGTGCTGCCATAAGCTGCGACGATCGCTTTTTCCTCGTCCGTTCCTACATAATCAGTCGCTTTTACCTGTAGGGCGCGGATTGTACCGTCGTTGGGATTGATCCCCTCTAGGATCAAGTTGTTTTCCCGATCAAACTTGGGCAACCATAGGTCCTTGTAGGTAGCAAGCACCCTGTAGTCGCTAATATTTTGCACCTCGTTGCTATTCAAAGTGATACGAAGATTTTGCACCAAGGATTTACCTATATTGCTGACGATAGTGCGCTTCGTGTTTGTTCCCGTAAGTTCCAGATCGAAAAGTAGTTTGATACTAGATGGAAAAATTACATCGTTCAGCCCCATGTTGGGGATATCAACATACAAGTCCTCGTTCTGATTAATCGTACTAGGGACATGACTTACTTTTACACGCTGCTTCTTGCCTTTTATAGCCATCATTGTTTTAATCTCCGCGTAGGGATCGAGCTTAGTTCCGAATATGTTACTCATGCTTTATTATTAGCTGATTTTCGTTTCAAATAAATGCCGATTAATCCAATATACGAAGGAGACGACTTTACGCCAGAGGAAAAAATTTCAGACGAGGATTTCAGTAGGCCTGATACCAATTTAACGCCAGATCGCCTGGCGGCTCTGCAAGAGCATCAGGGTCAATCCGGCTCAGCACGAGGCGGCCTCACTGACACCACGACAAGGCAGAGGGAAGAGCTACTAAAATCAAGGGTCGACGATCTTTACGAACACCTTGGTGAGGAACTTGGGCAGCCAATCGCGAGATTTTATAACGAGTTTGAGGCACAAGGAAACCAGCTTCTTTTCGATGGCATAGAGATCACTAAAAGGAATGGTGAATTGAGGAGCGTTGCCGAGATACAGAGGAGATTAGGCACAAATCGCTTGCGAGAATTGGGGTTTACCGACTATACTACACCAAACAAAGGCAGTAAAGCAATGGCTCAGAAACTCCTTAACGAGATTGTTCATGTTGAACACAACCAGGCTTTCGTTATTTTTGTGACTGTCTCCAGTCACAAAGATTACTTTTTAGTCTTCCACTTCTAGCTGAAAAGCTTAGAATCTTGTTCAAGGAGCAAGGAATTACTATAGCGAGCATCGTGGCGGCTGTTGGTCTACTGATTTCCACCATCGTACTCGCAGTTACAGGTGGAGGTTCCGCAACAGGCGCAGGAGGAAATGCCACAGGGAAGGGTTTTATACAAAAACAGGGAAAGGCTTGGAAAATTTTTGAAATACCTAGCAGGTAAGGCAGGTGCGGCGCTACCAGGGATTATTGGCACGGTTGTCTCGTTCTTTTTTAGAGTAGCAGCAAAAGTTGTTGAATACGCAGCCAAACACCTCTACATGACGATCGCTGCCGCTGCTGGTCTTGTTGTGGCCTACGTTGGGAAGGGTGGCAAACTATCGTAGATGATCTAGTATGTTGACAAAAAACATATTAGATCGCCTTGCGGCCATGTCAGCGGAAGGGCGATCGTCTAGCGGCTCAGCAAGAGCAAGCCCGTCTCAGCATAAGCACCTATTTTTTAAGCCATAGATATGCTAAGATGAGACCTACGCCCGCAGTAACCAAAGTGGTCTTGGTGTCCTCGTGAGGGTTTCCATCTCCTAGACCTGATTGAGGTATCGGTGGCATCTTTTCAGACCCCCGGGTTAGGGACCTCGATATTTCTTGCCGCGTAGCACCTCGTTTTAAACCCCGAGGCTGTGTGGTAATGGGCTTGTTGTTTAGGTCTAGCCTTATGCCAATCATCGCACTCGCCGGCGCAATCAAGATGTTGTTGTTATACCCCACAATTTTACCAATACGCAGGTTCATATCGGATGGTAGCATGTACACGTGGTGCATCACGGCAAAATTCACTGGGGTCCTGGCATATTGAAGCACCTTTTGAAACTCGGTGATATCGTGGCCTACGTTCTCCTCACGTTGTACCATGGCTTCGAATTTCTGTAGTAGTATCTGTCTCGCTGTAAAATTGTCAGCATCCGAACCTATAAGGGATGCCTTGGCATCAGCTTGGGACCCTAGTAGTAAAATCACGTAAACACGAATACTCTCGCTAAGCTTCGACAGACCTTCCGATGTCAGGCCTTGGCTCGTAGGCATGATAAACTTGGCCCAATCACCATCTACCTGCGGCCACTATCTACCATTTGTGAGCGAGGACATGAGAGCCTTAAACTTGTATTGGGCATTGGGGTCGGCACCATATTCACGAAAAATCTGGGCATATCCAGAAGTAGAGTAGGGGTTCTCGTATTGAGAAAAGCCGTCATCGTATGGCATGGGTACCTTCATTCTCGCTAGGATACGCCGCATGTGGTAATAGACGTGAAATATAAAGATACTGTTGATGAGAGGCACGGAGCCATTCAAGTGTTTGGCGGATATACCCAAGGCGGTGCTAGCGCAATGACAAGCGAAATTAACTTGTATATTCCAGTAGCCAAGGGCTTGACCGGTCCAATTTACACTTACGGGGTCGTTCAACAGGTTAGTGGGGACTTTTATTGGGTATTTCGTGAACATCGAGAAGGTCACGGGAATGTGCGATTCTGTAGAAACGTAGAGGTCTTGATGTTCTAGATTAATTACACCGAGAGGCCATTCACCTCTATTGGACTTGTATTGTGCCTTGTGGTTATAGCTATAAATGTTCATGTTTCTTTAAAGAAACATGAGACAGCTGTATGTCACGGATATAGAGAAGCCTACGATTTTTGATGATTACCTAGGGCAGGACACGAGAATTGCCCTGAAATCGATAAGTATCAGGCCCGTATGGCTGAACCTTTACAGTAACAACGATTTTACAATACGCAAAGTAGGACCTGATAAAGTTCAAGCTTTGGGGGATGGGGCTTCGCTATGCTGATCATGGCATGATTGCTGTTACTGTCATCACCTCCGCAGCAGGTATTGCCACGCTTGCAACCGGATTCGGAGCCCCTATAGCAATTGGTCTTGAAGCCGCGGCTCTTGCAGTTGGCATAGGCCAAGTAGGTTTGAAGAATGCTTCCAAAAGGATACAGTATAAGGTGCACAAGCACGAATCCATCAAACTCCTAGCTGAATCAAAACTAGACACTGTATACTATAAGATTTCCAGAGCGATCCAAGATGGTATAATTTCAGACGATGAGTTTACATGGATCATGCAGGAAAAACAGCGCTACATGGTACTCAAGGAGCAGATCCGACAACGAACGAAAAAAGCTGTGAAATCCATCAACGATAATGAACGCGCAGAGTTGCTAGCACAAGGCAGGCAAGAAGCTAAAGATGAAATTTTTAAAAAACTGCAATCTGCGCAGTATGTCAGCGCTACTTAGAGTCCCCACCCGCCTACAGAGTCTAATATGTTGGTCAACATACTAGACGATCACTTCTCCCGTATCTTGATCTATGAGCAAGTCGCCATCATGTACGACACGTCGCTGAGCGAGATCCCTCAAATATTGTTCAAGATTTTCCTCCCATACAATTTTAGCACAAGGCTCGCAGTACGGTCCATCCGTTTGTGTCAACGCATCCTTATACTTGACTTTGCGTATGGCTTCAACAAGGTCTATTCGCTTCAACATAGAGTACCCTTTGAGACCTAAGGCTTTAGCTTCCTGTCGCAGTTTGTCCATTTGTTTATGTGGGTGAGCACAACCAGGCTTTCGTTATTTTTGTGACTGTCTCCAGTCACAAAGATTACTTTTTAGTCTTCCACTTCCACAAGGTCGTAATCATAGTAAAATTGACCAGGATTCTTCGTAGATTGTTTCTTTCCAAGTGATTTGATGAACATCTGACCTGTTCGACCTATCAAAGCTTCTCTCAGTACACTCGTTGCCCATGCTCGAAATCGTTCACCATCACAATCGATCAATGTGATGACAGTTGCATCACCTTTTTTGGTCTTGATCTCTTCAACATACTCAATTTTGAATATGATTCCAGTGGGAACATCACGTCACTTCATAATGCTCTCGTGTTCTGATTTCAAGGCATCAAATTGTTCTGCAGATAGGAAAGGCATCTCTTTATTATAGATTTTTTAAACCCTAACCAGGATCAAAATACTGGACATTACTTCCATAATTTAGATATCTCGCACTTTTTTTCCTCATCTAAACACCAATTCCAATATCGATCCGGATGCCACGCCACTGGCATTACCTCATTCCATAGTTTTTCATAAAAATTACGCTTGTGATGATGTTGCAGCAATTCATCATGAATTATATCAAAACCACGCAGCAATACAACAATCTCGATGTGACCATTGAGAGCTGCAATTTCTAGAGCCCAATCAAAATCTGTCGCACCCCACTCTTTGCACAGCTTAACAATCTCGATGTGACCATTTTCAGCTGCATTATCTAGAGCCAAATTAAAGTCTGTGGCACCCCATTCTTTGCACAGCTTAACCATCTCTATCTGACCATTAAGAGCTGCATTTCGTAGAGCCCAATTAAAGTCTGTGGCACCCCACTCTTTGCACAGCTTAACAATCTCGATGTGACCATTTTCAGCTGCATTATCTAGAGCCAAATTAAAGTGCGTCGCACCCCACTCTTTGAACATCTTAACCATCTCGATGTGACCATTGAGAGCTGCATTTCGTAGAGCCCAATTAAAGTCTGTGGCACCCCACTCTTTGCACATCTTAACAATCTCGATGTGACCATTGAGAGCTGCTCTTTCTAGAGCCAAATTAAAGTGCGTCGCACCCCACTCTTTGAACATCTTAACCATCTCGATGTGACCATTTTCAGCTGCATTTCGTAGAGCCCAATTAAAGTCTGTGGCACCCCACTCTTTGAACATCTTAACCATCTCGATGTGACCATTGAGAGCTGCATTTCGTAGAGCCCAATTAAAGTTCGTCGCACCCCATTCTTTGCACAGCTTAACAATCTCGATGTGACCATTGAGAGCTGCATTTCGTAGAGCCCAATTAAAGTCTGTCGCACCCCATTCTTTACAGCTTAACCATCTCGATGTGACCATTTTTAGCTGCATTTTCTAGAGCCAAATCAAAGTATGTCACACCCCACTCTTTGCACAGTTTAACAATCTCGATGTGACCATTTTCAGCTGCTCTTTCTAAAGCCCAATTAAAGTTCGTCGCACCCCACTCTTTGCACAGCTTAACAATCTCGATGTGACCATTTTCAGCTGCATTAAGAATGGTCCAATTAAAGTTCGTCGCACCCCACTCTTTGCACAGCTTAACAATCTTGATGTGACCATTGACAGCTGCATTAAGAATGGCCTCATTAAAGTTCGTTGCACCCCACTCTTTGCACAGCTTAACAATCTCGATGTGACCATTGCGAGCTGCATTATCTAACGCACTGGACATTTTATTTATTATGTTGTGACCCCAACCAGGGTCACAATATTGCGTTCGTACGAGAGTGCTGCAGCACAGCGGTAATTGTCCGCGGTATTGACCCTTTGCGCAGAGGATCAATATAGCGAGGAAACAGTGCTGTCTCAGACCCTTGAAATTGGGGTTTTGAGTGAAAAACGGTGAGTGTCCTAGAGAGCTCCACTTTCATTGTGTGCATGGTATTGAATTTGTTGGGACTTGCTGTGACGTGAGTGCCTGCGCGTGCGCGACTGTGCTAGAACATACATTTCCCTATCTCTCGCCTGACGATAAGGAAAACGAATTAGGACGTCGTAGTCTATTGAGATTGGAAGGAATAGACCGATCGCCGCCTGTCAGTGCGCGTGTAAGCACGTGAATTACGTGTAGGACCCTAATTTGGCCGTAAAAGACCATATTACAGCTTTTGAAGGACTCTGTGCGTACTTGAAGACCTTTTAAAGACATGGCGCTGAGGAAAACGACTCTGGACGTCCTAGTCCATTAAGAACAGAAGGAATAGTCCGATGGGCGAATGTCTGAGCATGTGGAATCACGTGATTTCCGTGCAGGGCATTACAAAAAGCCGTAAGAGATGATATTACGGCTTTTGAAGGACTCTGTACGTATTTGCAGATCTTCTAAATGCCTGACGATAAGAAAAGCGGCTTGGGACGTGGTAGTCCATTGAGGCGGGAAGGAATAGACCGATAGTCGCCTGTCAGTGTGCGTGAAACTACGTGATTTACGTGTAGGACCCTGATTGGCCGTAAAAGGCCATATTACAGTCTTGAAAACCCTGTGCAGGTAGTTAGATGTGTTCTAAGGGCCCGGCGCTAAGGAAAACGATATTTGACAACGTAGTCGATAGAGACTGGAAGGAATAGACCAATGGCCGCCTGTGTGAGCGCGTGGAACTACGTCATTTACGTGTAGGGCTTTTAATAAGCCGTAAAAGGCCATATTACAGCTTTTGAAGGACTCTGTGCCTACTTGGAGACCTTGTGAAGGACTGTCGATAAAGAAAACGACTTGGGACGTCGCATTCCATTGAGACTGAAAGGAATAGACCGATGGCTGCCTGTCTGGGCGCGTGGAACAACGTAGTTTACAGTTAGTCTCTATATTGAGGGTAAAATGCCATAAAACGGCTTTTGAAAGACTGTGCTGGTAGTTGGAGGTGTTCTTAGAGCCTAGCGATAAGGAAAATTACTTTGGATGTAGCAGTTCATTGAGACTGGAAAAAGTCGACCGATGCCCGCCTGTCTAGGCTCATGGAATCACGTGATTTGCGTGCAGGGCAGTAATAAAAACCGTAAAAGGCCATATTACAGCTTTTAAAGGACTCTGTACGTACTTGGAGACCTTGTAGGGATTTCACACATTGTTACACGAGCCCAGACAGGCGGCCATCGGTCTATCCCTTCCAGTCTTGATCGCCTACGACGTCCCAAGTTGATTTCCTTACCGCCAGGTCCTGAAAAGTTCTCCAAGTAGGTATAGAGTCCTTCAAAAGCTGTAATGTGGCCTTTTACGGTTTTTATTACTGCCCTACACATAAATCACGTGGTTCCACGCACCTAGACATGCTGCCATCGGTTTATTCCTTCCAGTTTCAATTGACTACGACTTCCAAAGTCATTTTCCTTAGCATCAGGCCCTTAGAACACCTCTAACTATCTGCATAGTCTTTCAAAGGCCGTAAAATGGCGTTTTAGGACCAAACTAGGGTCCTACACGTAATTCACGTTATCCCACAAATCCAGACAGGCAGCCATTGGTCTATTCCATCAAGTCTCGAATGACTACGACGGCTCAAGTCGTTTTCCTTACCGCTAGGTCCTTAGAACACCTCTAACTACCTGCACAGGTTTTCAGAGCCCGTTATGCGGCATTTTACCTCAAATTAGAGTCCTACACGTAAATCACGTTGTTCCACTCTCCCAGACAGGCGACCATCGGTTTATTCCTTCCAGTCTTAATAAACTACGACGTCCAAATTCGTTTTCCTTAGCGCTAGGTCTCTAAAAGGTCTCCAAGTACGTATAGAGTCCTTCAAAAGCTGCAATATGGTCTTTTACGGTTTTTATTACTGCCCTGCAGGTAAATCCCGTGATTCTACGAGACTAGACAGGCGGCCATCAGTCGATTCTTTCCAGTCTCAATGAACTGCTACATCCAGTCACTTTCCTTACTGCCAGGCCATTTGAACACCCCTAACTACCTGCACAGGCTTTCAAAGGCCGTTATATGACATTTTACCGACAAATTTGGGTCCTACAGGTAAATCACGTAGTTTCACGCGCCCAGACATTCGCCCACCGGTCTATTCCTTCCAATCTTAAAGGAGTACAACGCCTCAAGTTGTTTTCCTTAGTGCCAAGTCTCTAAAAGCTCTCCAAGTACGTACAGAGTCCTTTAAAGGCTGTAATATGGCCTTTTACGGATTATTAAAGGTCCTACACGTAAATCACGTGATTCCACACGCCTGGACATGCTGCCATAGGTCTATGCCTTCCAGCCACAATGGACTATGACGTATGAAGTAGTTTCCTTTAGCGCCAGGCCCTAAGAACACCTCTAACTACCAGCACAGGCTTTTAAAGGCCGTTGTATGGCATTTTACCGTCAAATTAGTGATCTACCTGCAAATCACGTTGTTCCAGGCGCTCAGATTGACACCCGTCGGTCTATTCCTTTGAGTCTCAATTGACTACGACGTCCAAAACCATTTTCCTTAGCACCAGACTGTAATATGGCTTTTTACGCCTAAATTAGAGTCCTACACGTAAATCACGTGCTTACTTGCGCACTGACAGGAGGCCATTGGTCTATTCCTTCCAATCTCAATAGACTACGACGTCCTAAGTCGTCTTTCTTATCGTCAAGCCAGAGATAGGGAAATGTATGTTCTAGCACAGTCGCGCACGCGCACACACACACGTCACAGCAAGTCCCAACAAATTCAGTACCATGCGGTGTTGAGCCATGGAATTCAAGGGTATACCCCTACCATACGGTGTAACATACCAAGCAACTACCAAGTATCATCATACTTTTACGGCTTTTTTTGAAAGCTACAACAAAGTACTCGCGGAAAGATTGTTCAAACCCCAAGATGCGCAGGAATTGGCTTCTGATAAAACTAGTACCACATGGGTCAAACACCTATATAATATTGTGAAAAACATGAACAACACCAAGACCGCGATGATTGGTATTAAACCGAGCAAGGCGATCAAGCTTGATGATGTGCCGCTTGCAAAAAGCGTTGGCCATCTTGAAGAAAAGCCTCTACCTGATGATGGTCTTTACATCCACCTCTTGCAACCTGGTGAGGAACATGGAGATCAGAAACAGCGCGCGACGGATGCTTTTTGGTCGAAGCGTACGCAAAGACTCGACCATATAGTGACAGGTACCCGTCTTCTATACTATTTGGCAGATGGACCTGATCGATCTTTCGTATCAGAGGAATTAATGCTAGTACCCGAGGATGTAGAACTACCTCCCGAGCATGTGAAAGAATGGTAAATTTCTCAATTTTTTTTGTGGCTTATAAAAGCTACAAAAACCATATAAGCGATTATAAGATATCAATATCATACAATCTTTCGAATAACTCGCGCGTAGCGTCATCTGGTAAAGTGAAATGATTTCGCCATGAATTTTCTATCCCGAGATTATCATCTCTGAACCTGTTCCATGTATGCACGGCCCTGGGATCGTCACATATTGGATGCCTCTAGATCATATCAGGATACATCTCCCGTAGGGTACGTAGCTGATCGTTTAAAGATCTACGTTGGCAACGAAAATGTAATGGGGATGTTGGCCTTTTTTACCACATTTATTAGGGTCGTTTTTATCAATCACACATTTCACATTATCATATGGATAACCGGTGGGTACATAACGATCTCGTAGACTTGCAATCTCTAACGCTCTTAGGTCGAGTTGATTTTCTCGATCTTCAAGATCGTCGTTAAGCATCGCCAGGGATTGACGATATTCTTCTATTTCATTTTGTAATTTTTTGATACCCTTCATCGCAAGCCATTTCATAATCTCAAGAGCCCTTGGTTTTCTAGATCTATGTACAATCTCCAATGCATCATCCAGGGTCACGAAAGCATCGTCTCCGGTTATTTCCTTAAACCATGCGTCTAACGCATGGTCTATGATCTCATTACGAGGCGTGATTTTACGTCTCTGTATGTTGCTCTTATATCAGCAATATCCAGAAATCTTCCTAGATCAGCACGCTTAAACATGGGTTGACCCTGGTTGTTTAATAATCTTCCCAGTCGTTAATTATGTTTGTCTCTTCATCCACCAATTTCATGTCACTCCTTTCGTGCGGGTACCACATGAACAACTGCTTTTTCTGCCGGCAGAGGTTCTTCGGTAAAGCGGTATAGCTTTGAGTTAAGAGCCATAGACTGTGCCTTCGATGCCTCCCAGAGATTGCCAATTCCAGTAATGGTTGCCTTTTTTTTGTCGAGAGAGTCATCGCTGATAACGTCGTCAGTTATGAAGAGCATGTCTTCACCGGCGAGTATATTCGATAATCGCTGAATCCAATCAAATAGTTGATCTCGTGGTTCTATCAAAAAACATAGTCATCCTTCCAAAGTGATGATCTCTCAAAGTACGTTGTGTTCCATCGAATTGTTGGGCACAAAACTACGATATTGTGAAAATGTCCTCGATACTCATTTACCAAAAGATCGAGAACACGCTGCGTTTTTCCACATGAGGTGGGGCCTGTAAATATTGTAGTGCATGGATCTTTAACGATGTCTAGCATGTTTGTTGTATGCCATGGGCAGACAACAAAACCTTGAACTTTTTTATTTTGGTGGCATCATGGAACGCTTATACCAGCCTTGTTTTATTGCGTAATCGTCAAATAAGATCGCACCAGTCATATATCCAGCGAGCTTTAGTCCATCCTCTAGATCCATCTTCGCACCTGGTCGAACAACGCCTAATGCCTTTTTGGCACCCAGCGCTAAGACGATTGTATATGAAACTAGTCTGACAGACTCCCACAGGCTATCAACTACTTCCTTCTGATATTCTTTGTTGCTCATGTTTATTATAGGCCTATCTCATACGGAAAATATCAATCTCGGGCTTTGAAGGTTTTTGCTGAACCGTTGGTGCATGTGTTTCAGGAGCTGCTGGGTACTCGCGGATGGAAAATTTAATATACCCCTTTCACACAGGCGAGTATAGCAACGATGCCTTCACCAATGTATATTACATCACCTGACTGAACAGAACTCACCTCAGAAAAGTTTTTGACTGGAGGCTGTACAACACCCTGTTGTCTAAGATCTTCTTTCCTCTTCTTCATCAGTGCGGCTAATTTGTGGCCTTGAGCTACTCTACCGGGATGCTTCACTGGTTTTGTTATTACCGTTTCTTCTTGCGATTGTTCAATGCTCATTTCTTTATAAGTCGTGAGACTTATAAAATCTTCTTTTTTATGATGGAGAGCTTGTATCATTTACCAGTTCCCCCGAATCGGGGGAACCCTGTTTGGACAATTTTGTATGATTAATGGTGTGCGCCGCAACAAGCAAAGGTACCAGGAATCGACCAAAGGCTGTATATATGAGGATTCCAATATCAGTCATGCTCCTGATAATAGGGTCGTTTTCTAAATCATGATGAAGAGCTTCGGGACTATCCAGTGGTAAAATATTGTCTATGACCTTCGTATACATACTTATCCCATGGGTATTAAGAGCTTTGGCAGTCTTTGTTACTTTCTCATGGAGATCGCGTTGAATATACTCATCATATATTTTCTCGATAACTTCAGGCGATGCTTTGTCCAGGAAACCTTCGCTACATTTTTTAGGCAGCAAATGTGGCTTGGTCTTTCGTATATCTTTCAATGTTTGACGTTTGTCTATTTTTTGATCAACAGCCTCGGCTGGAGTGTCAACTACATCAAATATCTCCGATAAATCGTGAGCCATGTTTATTAAACGTCTATACCGATAGAAACAAGTAATGATTACTACGTATGGGAGGAGTATCAATATCAGTAACAGTAACTTCATTTATTTGCAGCTTTGTGTAAAGGTGGTGTCTCACAACACCCTTAGATAAAGCGCGCTAAATTACTCTGATATGGATCGATGGCCTTTCGATTGATTTTCATTTTTCCACAATGGCTGCATGTTGGTATAATGTAACCGCGCGAGCTGTATCTCCCTACTAGGTAGAACACCATTTTCTCGATATTTAATAGGGATTTTGTGATCTAATTCCCACTGCCCTCGGTTTCTCCAGCACGTACCATCCGAAAATTGAGCCTGAATATGGCCAATAAATGTGCAGATCCCACACCCAAGGTACTCTGTGGATGCTATCTCAGTGTCTCTGTTTAGAGCATCGCGAATCCTTTTTAGAATGAGGTGATGCATATATCCAAGGAAATCGCATTCCTTACAATGACCATGTTGTTTCCCATGGTCGCATTTATTGCGTTCCCTTGTCGTCTTCATGCCGTCGAGACATTTGATGCACCATTTTGTCCATTCGCCATTCCGTTGGATCTTAAAATTATCAAAAGAACAAGGTTTTTTACAGCTTGTACAGCATTTAGTATCCTCCATTTTTTTGTTGTATATACTATCAATATATACAAACTTTGGGACAATATTAATCATTTATAAATCTAATGGCTTTGTATGTATACGATCCTCTAGCACTACCCTCTTATCATAGAACGCCGATAGCCCTAGTTTGTTTTGCTGATACGTTACCATTCCTTGGTTATGAACCCGGAAGCCCACATTTTTTGCATTATCCAGCTCTCCCTTCAGTGATTTTATATATCTAGACCACGTCACTTCATTCTGTCTTTTGGACATGCATTTGCAGGAAAATATCGTGCCATTTTTACCTTCAACGAAGTAACATTTGGCGGTCCAGGCAATCATTCTCGAACCAATGAATTCTTCTTTGAACAAACCTCCGGTTCTGCTTGAATATTTATCGGCGACTAGCCAGTTTTTAACATCTTCATCATACTGCTTGATTAATTCGGGGCGAACAACTTCACGTAGGTTATCTCCAGAGATCGCAAAATAAGCACTATCGGTGTTCATATAAAGGTACTCGTAGTTTTTTCGATCTACGTATTTGTCGAGAAAATTATAATGGAACTCGAGCATCCGCAATTTAGCTAGCTGACACACAAGGATTCCACATTGGTACGCTCTATTTAGGAAACGCCTTGTTTAACCCGTCTTACTTCGTATGCCTCTCCAATCTCTTCCAAATCCTCCAAATATGGGCTTCTCATTGCAGCATCTACCACCTTCTCATCTTGCGTAAAATTAGTATTTGCATGTCTCGCCAGGTCCTCTATCATTTTGCCGTAAAAACTGTTCCCCTTCAGCTTTGCAGTATCACCAGCGATGCGCTTATCAGGGTCTTTATCAGCTTGGCGACGCGCATCCGCTATTTCCTCAGGAACCAAGCGAATGGTTTACCACGTGAGTACTCGAGTATTTGATAACAAGCTGTAATTTTTAATCCATGATTCAGGTACCATTTAAGCGAGTCAGTACAAAGCAGGATCTTCTCAGCTTTCATCACTCCCAACAGTTTCCTGGTACCCGGAATACGTTTTCGCCCTGTCTTGTTTAAATAATCGTGCATAAGCTGAGGAATTGATTGTCAGCGATCTCTCTAACCACAAATAACGGGGACATTTCACTGAATTTTTCATACAACTCAGTAGGCACCTCAATGTCAACTTGGGCAAACCCGAAGAGCGATCCATCAAGAATGTCTCGCACCAGATCATCTATTTTTTCAGCAGGGTCTACCCTTTTTATCAACTTCTCCTCACCACAAGGAAAATCTTGTAGCAAAGTGCTTGGATAGAGCATGTTTGCATCATAGCACAGTATGGTCTTGCACTTGTTTGGCTCGGTATAAATATGCGATCTGATACATGTTACATCCCTCTCGTGGTACCCTACAAAATACGATAGCTGGGCCACCTACCATGCCTGTTTGGAGGAGTTCATAGGCCTCGTTCTTTGTACAATATGTACAAGCGTTTTGAAGTTGTTTACAATCCTCCCATCGGGCTTTGGTGCAACGAGCCTCACATTTATGCCTACAAGGATCACCCGGGGCATAAAGCTTTATAACCGGGTTCAACCGCAGAGACTTGTTCAGAACGTAGCGCATCGACACACCCGGAATGCTCACTGCATCTTTTAGAATGTCCATCTCATCCTCATAGTATGTATTGCGGGTTTTGTCGACGGCCTCTATAAATTGTATTACGTCCGCCATATTGTATTGTGCCAGCCAATCAAGCATCGTGACGTATTCTCTCTTAAAAAACTCATGTCTGAACGTCTGGTAATCTTCAATTGATAGTGTGTTTTGATCACTGAGTGTGCTATAAAACGCATCATGATTCAACTTTTCGTAGCAGGTCAACTACTCATATGGAAACATTAATTTTTTAAGATCACAATCCAATGATTTGCACCATCTTTCATAACTCAAGCCTGGTGCGAGGAAAATTTTAATATCGATGAATTTGAACTTTGAAGTGGTTAGAAAAATATAATCGTTGTCTTTTTTCGCCACTTTGATATTGGCATCATCCGCAATTTGTTCCACAAAATATCGCTTTATCATATTGATATCGTACTTACCGCTGTTAAAACCGATCACCGTCACTTGGTTTATCCATTCGTGCCAAGCATTTTGAGTTTGTTCCGGGAGCATATCGAAATCATCCGGCTTGGGATATATACGTTAAACTTCTTGGACAATACGGATCTGTCTCTGCTCTAGTTGCTCGACAAATGTTTGCACAAGCACCTTTGGGTCTTCATTCATGATGAATGCTGGATGTTCTTGTAGACTATCGTGAATGGCTACGCTGACGGGTATAAGCTCTGATATATATTTTAGATAAGACGTTTGCTACTGGTTCAATGGTGCCAGAAGAGCCTTGAAATCAAAAACGATGAAATGGGGATATGCTCGAAATTCTTTCTTGAATAACCTCTTAACCTTGGGAGGATTTTCACACTCCCATGTAGTAACCAGGTTGTAGCCTAAATTCCGAATGTGGTCCTCTTTGAATTTTGTAAGATTGAAATTATTTTTATCTGCGTTGGTTGGCTGTGGTTGACATGGGCATCCATGCCATTTACAGCCGTGGTATTCATATACTGTTTTTGTGTGAGGATCATACCCATCTACCCTATAAACTTCCTTACTACCATCGCGTATCACGCACTCTCCCCCATGTCCACAAAGCGCATGATGTATATGTCGGCCTGTTTGCTCTGATATAGCTTCAATCCATTGGCATGCCGCGTAACTGAAACCCTTATCGGGATAAAATACCTTTTCAGAGCTACTCTGCATCCGTTCGATCTTTTCACCTTTGCAAATGATCTTGGTTTTGACACCTTCGCATTCATTTTGTTTATGTCGTGTGAGGTCCTCCGATCTGTTGAATCTTTGTGTACAAACCTCGCATTCCTAATGCTGCGTCAATACATCCATTTTCTTGATATAAAAACAATGGCCCTGCATCATACCAATATTGATCGTGCTTTTGGTTCAAAGACTCTGATATTAATTTTGAATTTTGTAGCTATACCTTCCAAGTCCACGAGCCTCGTAGCCCTTACCTCTTCCTTCTTTAATTTAGGTTGCTCGTAGTACTCACGAGCTAATTTGAGGGCCGTCTTTGTAAGGAACTCTGTCCCACTTTTTACATCCACTCTCTCCCTTACAGCTAAACACCTCCAGAAGCATAGATTGTCCGTTCTAACATCTTCACCGTCCATGGCATAGATACATCCTTTTCCGCTCAGCCAATCTGGTAATGGTCCACATCCAGGTAGGGGTTCTCTCGTAGAAATTATCATGATCTGAACGTGCTTGAATATTATTTTACCTTCATATGCTCCTGGTGTCTCGATAGTCCTTTCCTGGTGGCAAATAGGCTTTCGTGCAAAACTCCGCATCTTCCAAATCCAGGCGTTTCATCACTTTCATCTGGATTTCGGCCATGCTTGATATTGACCCGGAGCTCTTGGTTTTGTGATAATTCGCAACATCTCCACCGCCGCGGTAAATATCGCAGCCGAAGCTGTATATTATCTTCACACGCGTGTCTACGTGCGGTGTGATTTTTCGCATAATGGTATCTGTCAATGGCTGGTTAAGGTTATTATTAAACCTCCATGTTTTGATGCGGTTTCCGTCTTCTATCATTTCCGTGTCATCATCAAAAATATTATGGATATCCTCAATTACATCAGTATTGGTGGCATGCTCAGATTCTTTCCCGAACATGTGTTTGAGGTCCTCAATTCCTTGGTATTCATCTTCGATGGTGACTCGTTGAACATCATCGTGGAGAGTTAGTGTTCCTGAAAATTGACCCCTGGCCTTGTTATAATAGTAACTAACGGTATCCCGCACGCTCTTTAGTTGTTTAACGAGAGCTTTGCGAGTTGCCGTTACTGGTGCTGACACGGTATTATATGTTTTACTGATTGCATTTTTGAACCAACTCATTCCTTTATTATATACAGATTTTCTTTTCAACCAGAAAATTTTGTTTGGTCAAGGATTGAATATTCTGGAAATTTCCCTTACTCATATTCTGTATGATTTAGGTATGACGTCATATGTTGTTTATATCATTATATTATTTTGTGTTGGTTATTGGCATTGATATTCTATATTATTATGATTTCACGTATGCGTTGATGACGTCATATGCTTTCGTTTTTAATGGGTTTGTGGGATAAGGTGGTGGTGGAAATGGTGAAAGTGGGGTTTTGGGGAGTAAAGGTGTAGAAGAGCGAAAACCTGGTTATAATCACTCCCTACTACTACTGACCTAGTTGGAATGTAAATAAAATTGTGCTCCGTTACTGGTGCTCTATAGAAGTATGCGACAAAGTGAGGTGCCCTATGAGATACACCCACCATAGGTGAGTACAAAACACACAGCGAAATCTGGCTTCTTTCATGTCAAAGAAAATCTAGCTGCTCATATGAGCGAAGGCGGTGAGTACGTGTACGAGGGCTATATTAGTGGAGATGCGTGCTGTTTGGCTTATGCGGAAGAGCGAAAGGTGTATGACAGTGCGTACGAAATGTTGCTGTGGTTGTTGAAAAGGCGCTATAAAGGAGGGCCTGCCACAGACTGGAGACGCCTCGTCAGATTTGGGGGTAACCTGACGCAAAAGGAATTCCTGGGATTGTCTTGAATCCAAGGTTATCTTACAACCTTGTTGTAGGATAAAAATACTACTATAATAAATTGTGCGTCAACTGTCAATCAAAATTCGATATAAATGGAACTGCGTCATTCATGACCTTTATGGCCGGTATTGGTATCTCCCTCCCACTTTTGGCATTAGCATTATCGGAAGAATCGGAGAAGGAGAATGGGCGAAGGATTAAGAATTTAGAGGTTCGTCTCTATACCTTGGAATCGGACTCATAAGATAAAATGGAACAATGTAAGGACTGTGAACGGGTACTCGATGCGTATGATAGGTGTACCTGTGGCCGAAGGTTCTTGGTAAATGGTAAATTATTGTGTTGGTACTGTTATCATGAATGTATCACGTATAACGGCGCTGGTTGCGTATGTACAATGACATGCAATTCTCTGAAGTCGTTTGAAATACAATAAACAAGATGCTACAATTTGAGAATGAGCTTGTCAACCCTAAATTATTCTACTCATTTTCTACTACCTCTACAGACATCAACGATGTCAACGTGGACTATCTGACGGTGTCAGATCCCATTCCTGCTAACAGAGGTAAGGATAATAGGTACATTATAGGCTACCATACACGAGACCTCGTGGTTGCCTTGAGGGTAAAGACGCCCAAAATCTGGTCCCCACATGGGGTCATCCGGTACAACGCCAATGCAGTACCGGCGATGAGTCTTGATTTCAAAGAGTACCCTGATTGGATTGCGAAGTATCGTCAAATCTGGTCCAAGATCGAGGAGTGATTTCTGAGCAATTGACGACAGAGCCCGTGAAAAAGGACCGTTATGTGAACGCTAAATTCAAATATCACAAGGATGCAATCACAACTAAATTCCATGGTATGCCGGTACCCTACGATGAACCCTGCCAAGGCAATGCCATCCTGGCTATTTCATCGGTGTATGTACAAGGTAAGTACTACTACCCTCAGGTACATATTACGGAATGTCGGTACGGGGACTTCAAGAAAGAATGGTTGCTGAGCGAGGATTAAAAAACCATATATTGTATAGGCCATACAGGACCTATAAAATATATAAAACTAAGGATATATACTCAGGCGGCGACTCTAGGTACCGCTTACATAATGCACAGATTGAAGTTTTTTTAAAATCTCTTGCCTCCCTTTTTCCCGGCCCTTGACAACTAACTGGGCAGGCTCCTGTTCATTGCTGACGACTCCGTTCTCAATGGCTTTTGAGATAAGATCAATGATAGAATTCAGCTTGGTCTCCGCAAGTAGCCTTATAGTCTCATGCTTTTTAGATTTCACACCCAGCCTCTTTCCGGCGTTCCGCAGACCGGCTTGACCGATTCCGACGGTGATGGTGATCCCACCCATGGCAATAGCCAAGGGTACTCCTAGGCCAGAGGCTATGGCTCCTATGCCAAGCCCTGACGTGATAATGCTTATACCTAACAGTCCGTATACCTCACCCAGGTCTCATGCATTTTAAACCTCTTTGCGAGTCTGTTCCGCTCCTTAATCTCATCCCACAGGTACTTTTCAATATTCTCAATCTTTTTGAGCCTGTAGACCTGGCTCTCCTCGGGTATATCGGCGCCCTGTGCAGGTGCACTCGGTAAATTATGATAGACCTTCGTTACATCATTCATTTATTCCATCAGCAAATGTATCCTGAGGTCGGTGAACGAAACGTTCTTCTCATGGTGATACTCATCCGTAAGCATGAATTCAAAACGGTCCGTGGAGCCCTTCAAGGGTAGGTACTGTGGAGTGTCAAAACTCTAGGTCAGCATGTCTCCCCAAGCGTTTACCTTGGTGGGAAGCAAGGCCGGAATTTTAGACTTTTTACCGTCAAGTAGGCAGTCGTCTTCATCCAACTGGGGGCAAACAAGGTGTAGTCGAAAATAGACGTCAGTCCTGTAATATGCATTATAATCACCCTTCATATAGTACTTTTTAATAGGATCGTAGGGTAGGCCCAAGAGCTCTTGCAGTTGTCGATGAATCACCACCGAGTACCCATCACTGACACGGAGCTTGCAGAGTCCATTTTTAAGGACAAAAAGCTTAATCCTCTTCTGCGCCTGACTGTTCACAATGGCCGCCTAATCCTCGATCCTATACAGGCCGTTCATAATTTCAATCCTAATCTCCCTCTGGTCGGGCCCTATTTTACGGATGACGATTTCATTGTCACTGCAAATGTTCAGCCATACAGGCCTGATACTGATGGATTTCAGAGCTTTTACGTGGTCTTGTTGCTAGGATCGCAAGCAGGGGCCAAACCATCCCTAATCGGACCTGGTGCAGAAAACTACACGGCAAGGCAAATCTTACTGCAAAAATTTGAGGCCGTTGTACAACGCCAAGAGAACGTGCGCCATGACATCACGGAATTTCAGAAGGTGCTGCAATATGCCCGAACCCCGGTATATGCCCAGCGTATACATGCTGCCTTTCGATATGAACCTGCGCATAGGCAAGATTGTGGGTTACAACAACAACATCCTCATAGCACCTGCCAATATAAATGTGGGGGTCCGGGTTGATGTAAATAACAAGCTTATTCATACGGAGAGGACTATCAAACCACCTCCAAAGCATACCTTCACAATACCTCCAAAGCAGTGGCCATGTACAGATGTTTTGCTGCATATTCCACGATAGTTGACGCTACCCTCAGAAAGACTACGGTACCGATGACTTCGGGTAATGCAGCACCTGCCTTGCCTGCCAGGTTTTTGAGGAAGTTTCCAAGCCTTTCAAGCTGCTTCTCTACGAACCCTTTTCCACAACCTCCTGCTGCACTTCCTCCTGCAGCACCCGCCACTGCACTTCCTCCCGTAACGGAGAGCACAATGGGGGAAACAAATAGGCCAATAGCCGATACGATACTCGCTATAGTTATACCCTGCTCCCTGAAGAGTATTTTAAGCTTCTCCTGCAAAGGCATGTCATCTCCGGCGATTTTCATCAACTCAGCCTTGACATTTTCCAGGTGCTTAAAAATCTACTCCGAGCGTAGGCCATGTCTGCCCAGTACGTCCTTCCTATTCCTTTTTAAATTTTCAGTATCCTTCTCAAGTTTGTCAGTTTCCTTATCTCTTTGCCTACCGGCCTTCTGCTTTTTGAGTTCATTCAACTTGGCCTCTTTTGTATCGATTTCGCTATCGCATTTTATAATATCGCCTTTCAATTTTTAATATTATCCTGTAGGTTTTGAATTTCGAGCTTTATCTTCCTCATATTAATGACCTCGGTGGCATCGTCATCGATGCCAGCAAACGAGGTGTTGACAAAACCATCCACATCGCACGCAAAATATTGAATTCCGTCTATTGTTTCCATCTGAATCATCTCACCCACCTCCTCTTTACCCTACTCTTCACCCCTATTCAATACAAAAATATCAACCTCATTCGCGAGGTTCTGTGCCGTTGCCCCACTACCCCTGTTAGGTGTTTGATAGTCGGTAAAACCTAGGGCCTTGATACGCGTAGGACCTAAATCCTTTTCTATAGCTGTAATAGCTCTTAGCTCACCAGTCTTAGTCGTAAGCATTATCTCTTTGTAGACCTGTTCCCCCTTCGTCATCTGCCTAAAAATAAGCTTTTTGCCCTCGCCTACCAAAAAATAATCATAGTTTTTCTCGTTCAGCGTCCTATTTAAATGCTTGCCAAGCTTGTCATAAAGGACGTCTACATCATCCTCTAAATTCTGTTCCCCCAGCCCCAATACCAATCGCTTACTGGCGTCGAAGTCCCCGATGTTCCGGGGAGTTGTTGCGTTGATGGCGTATACTCCTTAACACCTTTATCATCCCTACCAATATCATCCTCATGCATATATACTGGATTATAACCCATTTTATTAGAAGATTTCCATCTATATATAATAAATATGAGTACATTTGGAACGACCTCGGACCCGTATGCAGAGACTAAGCAACTTTTTGGTATCAAAGGCAGGAAACAAAGGGTTCAGATAAGCCACAAACCAAGCACGATTAACCAGAATGAAGACTTGTACGTGGATATCCCAAACATGCCACAGAATGACGTCATTTTTCCAGGGAGTCTCAAACTCTTGTTTGATCTAACGTAACGTTGACGGGGACCAACACGAAACGTACCATTGTCAGAAATATAGGCAAACTTCTAGTGAAGAATCTGCGTATTACCCTTAATGGCAACGAGGTGCAGAATATATCTGATTATAGTACCTTAGCGGTCTATCGGGATTTGTGGCTACCCAAGTTCGATCGTGAAAACAATCTCATTTTGGACGGCATCAATCCCAAGGACGGGACCATCAAAGCCTTGCAAGTCAAGGCTAGTGATCACGTTGGGACCGATGAAGAGAAAGCCATCGCCGCAGCGTATGGTAACACCTTCTGCATACCCCTTGGCAAGATGTTTGAGTTGACGAGGGACCTCCCATTTTACCAGCAGGGCCTCCATGACAGATTGCAATTTGCCCTGCATTTCGCAGCACATGCTGACGTCATCAAAGATAGGGGTACGGCAGCCCCGGGAAGCACGGTAGCCAAGGCAGCTGATGCTGCGTACAAGATCATCAACATCAAGCTAGAGTGTGACAAGATCACCCATGAAGGTATCGCAAGTGCCATGATGTCAAGGTATGCAAGACTCGCTTTGCCGTATGAGCGGATACTAAGAAGCAAGGTCGTCGCCATGAAAAAAGCAGACACCAGCTACAACCTCCAAATCGACACTCCCGCCAAGAGTTTGAAAGGTGTGTTGCTACTCTTCATAGACCCAGGGAAAGTGAAGGCCTATGCAGGCGTCAATGAGGTGTTCTATAACCCCTATATTGAGAAAATAAGTGTTACGGTGGAAGGGGAGCCTAATGAACTGTATTCCCACGCGATGCTTCCCAAGGACCACCTCGAACAGATCGTCGACATTTTTGGTGCCCACGGTAGTAACGTCACGATTGGCCAGTTTTTTAACGAAAGGTATGCGTTATTCATCAATTTCCGGGCCTCTCCCGATGATGCCTTGCATGGTAGTGGTAGACCCCTACAGAGGCTTAGTGTTGGGATAACACTCCATATGACCAAGAAAGCCGACGAAACCAGGGATTTTAGATGCTATGTTTACCTCCTGCAGGACGCGCAGCTGAATATCTTAGATGGGCGCTTCCACAGCATGGAGTACTCAAATAAAGCATGGCTACTATCGCTGTAATCGTAGCCGGCGCGGCAATCAACGCACTAGCATTCTCCGGTACAAATTTTCTATTTAGCAAGCTCTCAGAACACGGCAAGGCCGAGCGGAAAAGACACGATGAAGCCATAGAGGAGCTCAATGCAGCTTAGGCACAGTGGATACAAGACCGACAGGCTAAATTGGATTGGTTCGCCGAACAACGGGAGATGCAATGAAAGGCCGGTAAGAGTCTGAGAGAATTGGACGATAGTATGTACAAATATTATATAGCATCAAACAAAAAGGCCCCGCAATTGTCCGATTACTATGTACCCTCCAAGGAGCAACAGGATGGTGAACTCACATTTATCGTTGGCTCAGTTTCCCTGCTAGGATTTGTTGCTTACAGGTATTTGTAAGAACGGTTTTTGACATATAATAAACATGTCAAAAGCATCACCACATATTGTTACCGATAAGGAGGCGGAAAAGCTAAGCCAAATTTACTACATCCCGGAACATGTGTGGACCGGACGGAAAGCTATCAAATTACTCGCTGCAGAAGCTGGCCTATCCAAAAAGAAGGTCACCCATTGGCTGAGTAGGCAGCTCTTGTTTCTCAGGCATATCAAAGGTCCGAAACGTATAGACTACCCCCATTTTACCATTGCAACACCGAATAAGATGCATCAATTTGATTTACTCTACATGCCTCATGACAAGCTGTATGGCAATACGTACAGGTACATCCTGACAGGCATTGATGTAGCCTCAAGGTACAAGGTAGCCAGGCCCCTACGAACGAAAGAAGCCAGTGAGATCGCTGACATGATCACAGATATCTATAAAGCAGGACCTTTACACTACCCAAAAACCTTCCAGTGCAACAATGGTAGCGAATTCAAGTCAAATGTAACCAAGCTGCTAGAGAACAAGGGAGTTGAAATTAAGAGGTCTACCACCAAATATCATCATACTTTCACGGCCTTTGTAGAGAGCTACAATAAAGTGCTTACGGAAAGGCTCTTTAAGCCTCAGGATGCGCAAAAGTTGGCTTCTGATGAGCCTAGTAACATTTGGGTCAAACACCTATACACTATCGTGAAAAATCTCAACAATACCAATGCTTATTCCAGAGGATGTTCAGGTACCTCCGGGGAACGTGAAGGATTGGTAAAGAGTATCTTCAACATTACTCCCAAAGGTTCATCCTCCAACTCTTTGCTTGGATCTCTTATATACAGCAAAGGCGGCTCAGTATAGAACGGGTACCCATAAACAATGCCTTTGATGACATCAGGTTTATTTTCCAAATCAATGTCAACTAGGCGTCTATCTGGTATCGGAAAGTTGAGTATAGGAAAAATGAGTATAGGAGGCACTTCCACAATATAGTGATACTTTGCCCCACCCTGAAATAGAATACCACCTACCTTGAAAAGACCTCACTCTGAAAAGACCCTTACGTGTTCCCGATAGACCCCGGAAATGAGTTGCTTGAATGGATAGCAAAATTGTCGTCATTGTTGGCGGGCGAGGACACGTTGTTAGTGATTGACGACGTCATAGCCGATGAAAGCCTCGAAAAGCGTCGACAATCACTACTTGAATTAGCCGTTTCAGGTAGGCATAGAAAGCACAGCTTGTGGCTGTTAACCCAGAGCTACCCAAGAACCCAAGAACCTCCGGAGGCCAAAGAAGGTCTTGTTTTTGTGGTATCCTAATGAACGCTCAGATATGAGGCTAATCGATGAGGAGACGAATTTTATCCCCGACTGCTTGTATGTGAGGTTGGAGCACCGCAGGACTTGGAAGGTTCTCGAATGACCACGTTGAAATCCTCCGGCCTACATTGATATATTAGAAAGATGTCGTCGCAGCTTTCCCTTGAATTTAACAATAGCAAACTAAATGCCGTGACTATCAACTACCCCTCCTGGACCCGTGCTAAGGAAGTAGTAAAAGGTGCGCTGGAGTACAAAAAAGACACGTCCGATACCATCCGCGATCACTGCAGTCCGGAAAATTGCGCTCACAAGTGTCAGCTAACCGGTTCCCCCGCAGCGGGGAAACCGGTAAACTGGCCATCCGAATCTCAAAAGTACGACTTCTACATCAATGAGGAGGGTATGTACGAGCTGGTGCTTGGAAGCTAGCAACCCAGGGCAAGAAGGTTTAGGAAATACTGCTGCAACACAATGTTCCCAAAAAATCCGTGATCAACTACAGCGACAGGCCCTCGAAGAAAAAGATATAGAGATTGCCATTCTCGAGAACGATCTTGACTCCAGGGATGAACAACTTGTGGAGCTGGGGTACGAACTCGAAGTACAGACCCAGGAAAATGCGAGGCTCAAAAAACGGTACGTACCACATACTCAAGATGCAGGTAAGGACAACGCCATCATGATGTACAAAAAACAAAGTGCACAGGATGACGACGAATACCATCATCTTCCATACTACTGTGCGCGTGTTCAAAGACGTATTATCCCTACCAAAAGGAGATGGTTCAAGGACAACTACCCAAAATCCAAAGAGATTGTTGTCATCGACAACCCCAATGGTAAACACTCCTTTAATCGTTTTGAAGAGGATGGGCATGTAGAATGTTTCAGGAACCATTTCGGGCTTATCGACCTTACTCGGGATGAACTGTATGATCTGGGTGTTCCGGCAGGGGAGAATTAGGCGACGCTAAGTTTTACTACTCTTGCGGGTATTAAAAATTATAGGCAAAAGTGAGGGGGTGTCACCCTCCCCCTTGGAAGCAGGAAAAATCCGTATAAGCCTCATTTAGTGGTGGGTCCCCAACCCCCAAACTTAAAAGGTAGTGAAATATCAAAAGATGGAAGTATACATAAAACACAATCAATTCACAATCAACTACAATACCCAGGTACCTGTGCTACACTGCTGTATCAGGGCAGGGTCAGTGACTGGTATATCCCAACCTGCCTGGACAATTTTAAATATCGGGATGGGGTATACTACGAAGGTTTTGAATACACCACAGATGAAGATCTTTTACACAGGGTAGCGTCAGGCGAAAAAGGATGGGGTACATTTGTAGGAAGCGAGATCGATGATGATCTCGAGGATGATATTGAACGTCTAGGGCTCTATATCGCTGCGGCTAAAGAGAACAACTATGGGGCACTCTGCTACCAAGTCATCAAGGATAAGGATTTGAAGCTATCGGATTTGGCTGATATCGAAACAATAGGCGATATACTCAACTTTCCGATACCAGATAGACGTCTAGTCGATATTGATTTGGAGAATGAGCCTAATGTCATCAAAGGCATCGTCTATGGGTACCCGTTCTACACCCAACATCCTTTGGACTATGTAAGGGATCCGAATGAAGATGATGACGAGGATGACGAGGATGACGAAATAGATTTGGATGACCTAGAGGAACTCGTGAAAACATTTTACCATTCTTTGATAACATCTGGAGGTACCTGAATATCTTCAGGAATAAGCTTCAACTCTTCTTGCACGAAGCTTCTTTCGGGACCGTCCTTTAAATAGTACAAAACACGACTACCCGCCACAATACGGTCCAACCGGTTAGTATTTTGCTCCAAAAGGCGTCAGTGGCGCGTCTTTTCGAGTCAGCGTGCTCCTCCCCCGGTTGTAGCAAATACAAGTACAGCCCATCCTCAGGTAGGGGTCTCTCCTCGGGATACTCTTCGCTTTTCGCGATCGGTATCTCATCCAGCTTGATCGCCTTGTTGGGCTTCATGCCGATCATGGCAGTCTTGCTGTTGTTTAGACTTTTTACGATAGTGTACAGGTGCTTGACCAAAATGGACCTAGGCTCCCCAGAGACCAGTTCTTGCGCATCCTGAGGCTTGAAGAGTCTCTCGGCGAGGACCTTGTTGTACGACTCTACAAAGGCCGTAAACGTATGATGATATTTTGTCGTAGCCCGTTTAATCTCAACCCCGTTGTCCTCCAGCAGCTTGGTTACATCCGACTTGAACTCAGAAGCATTGTTGCACTGGAAGGTTTTTGGGTAGTGTAAAGGTCTCCCTTTGTAGATATCTTTGATCATATCCGCGACCTCGGTAGCCTTTTTAGTACGCAGGGGTCTAGCTACTTTCTAACGTGAAGCCACGTCAATACCTGTCAGGATATACTTGTAGGTGCTATTATATAGCTTGTCATGTGGCATGTACAGTAGATCGAATTGATGCATTTCGTTAAGCCTCGTAACGGTGAAGTGTGAATAATCAATACGTTTTGGGCCCCGAATATGCCGTAGCCACAAGAGTTGCCTACTCAGCCAATGAGTAACCTTCTTCTTGGATAGGCCGCTTTTCTTCGCAAGCAATTTGATGGCTTTCCGTCCGCTCCAGAGATTTTCTGGGGTGTAGTAAATATTGCTTAGCTTTTCAGCCTCTTCCTTGGTAATAACGTGCGTTTTTGACATGTCTTTATTATACATGTTAAAAATGCGTTCTTACAAATACTTATAGGCTACGAACCCTAGCAGGGATAGGGAGCCAACAACGAAGGCCAATTCACCATCCTGCTGCTGCTTGGAGGGTGTGTAAAAATCTTTCAATTGCGGGGTTCTTGTCCGAGGCGATATAGTACCTGTACATCTCGTCGTCCAACTCCTGAAGGCTTTTACCAGCCTGTAGTTGCAGTTCCCACTGTTCGTTGAACCAATCAAATTTGGCTTGTCGATCTTGTACCCACTTTGCTTGGGCTGCTTGTAGTTGTTCCATCGCCCTATCATGTCCTTTCTTCTCCGCCTCACCGTGTCCTGCAAGTTTACTAAATAGAAAATTTGTGCCACTAAAGGCTAAAGCGTTGATTCCCGCGCCGGCGACAATAAAAGCTATTGTTGCCATTTATTGTTCGCTCTTCCTGCAGTCCTTACAACAAGCCCTCTGTCTCTCATGCTGGCAGATTTGACTCTTCCCGCACTCCTCACGCCTTACAATAGGCCCTCCTCCTTTCATGCCGGCATATATGTCTACCACCGCATTCCTTACACTGGGATCTCCGCCTACCAAGGGGGCATCTGTTACGTTCCCGTGACGCCTTCTTTTTATCCAGGCAGCATACACAACTTGTTGCCGTCTTTCCATTTCCCAGCACTCTAAATGCATCTAGGGCGAACACTTTTTTACACTTGGGGCAGCTCCTGGTCCCCTCCGGTTGCTTGCTCTTCTTGCATTTCTTGCATTCCTTGCAGCGATACCTTACCCTTTCATGAGGGTAAATCTGACTACCTTTGCAGTCTTTGCAGATGGGTCTCTGCCTTTGACGGGGACAAACCTGACTGCCCCCGCATTCTTTACAATAGGCCCTCACCCTTTGATGGTGGCATATTTGACTCCCTCCACAGTCTTTACACTCTGATCTTCGCCTACCATGAGGGTATTTGTTACGTTCCCGTGACGCCTTCTTTTTATCCAGACATTTAATGCATGTGTTTGTAGTTTGACCATTTCCCAGCACCCTAAATGGATCTAGCAAAAGACTTTTGTTACATTTTGAGCAGCTCTTGCTTCCCATATTGACTCGTTTTTGCCCTTGGAGGACAAACACGAGTTGTGGTCATTAGTACTCCACGCTATGAAACCTACCATCTAAGATGTTCAGCTGTGCGTCCTGCAAAAGGTAAACATAGCATCTGAAATCCCCGGTTCCGTCGGCCTTCTTAGCTATATGTAACGTGATGCCATCACTAAGGCGTTGTAGGGGTCTTCCGCTACCGTGCAGACTGCCATTGGGGGAGGCTCGAAAATCGATCAACGCATATCTTTCGTTGAAGAATTTCCCGATGGTGACGTTGCTATCGTGGGCACCGAAAATGTTCACGATCTGTTTGAGGTGGTCTATGGGAAGCATTGCATGGCTATACAGTTCATTAGGCTCCCCCTCAACGGTAACGCTCATCTTCTCGATCTTGGGATTATAGAACACCTTATTGACGCCAGAATAAAGCTTCACTTTCCCAGGGTTTATGAAGAGCAGCAGGACGCCTTTCAAACTCTTCGCTGGAGTGTCAATTTGAAGGTTGTATGAGGTGTCAGCCTTTTTCATAGTGACTACCTTGCTACGGAGTATGCGTTCGTAGGGTAGTGCTAATCTTGCATACCTTGACATCATGACACTTGCCAGGCCTTCATGGGTGATCTTCCCAAACTCAAGATTGATGTTGGTGATCTTATAGGCAGCGTCAGCCGCCTTGGCTGCCGTGATTCCCGAGGCTGCAGTACCCCATCTTTGATCACGTCACCGTAAGATGCGAAATGCAGGACAACTTGGAGGTAGTCATAAAAACCAGCCGGATAAAAGGGTAAATCTCTCGTCAACTCAAACATTTTGCCCAAGGGCACGCAGAAGGTGTTGCCATACGCGGCAGCAATCGCTTTCTCCTCTTCGGTACCTACATAGTCAGTGGTCTTGACTTGCAGGGCCCGGATTGTTCCGTCGTTTGGGTTGATGCCTCCAGGATAAGGTTGTTATCACGATCAAACTTGGGTAACCAGAAGTCCCGGTACACTGCCAGGGTGTTATAATCAGATATATTCTGTACCTCGTTGCCGTTCAGATTAATACGTAGATTCTTCACCAGGCTCTTGCCAATGTTGCTGACAATAGTACGCTTTGTATTGGTCCCCGTCAGCGTCGGGTCAAATAAGAGCTTGAAACTGCCAGGAAACATGACATCATTCTGGGGCATGGTAGCGATATCCACATAAAGGTCTTCATTCTGGTTTATCGTGCTTGGTATGTGGCTTATCTGAACCCTCCGTTTCCTGCCTTTGATACCGAAGAGCTTCTTCGTCT
Organism: Hydractinia symbiolongicarpus; assembly: GCF_029227915.1. Classification (NCBI taxonomy): domain Eukaryota; kingdom Metazoa; phylum Cnidaria; class Hydrozoa; order Anthoathecata; family Hydractiniidae; genus Hydractinia; species Hydractinia symbiolongicarpus. Next base: position 13,204,125 of record NC_079888.1, read on the forward strand.
CTGCATATGGGTCTAGCGTCGTTTCAAGTGCACTCATTTTATTATATAAGGGAAATCTTCTAATAAAATGCCGAATATTCCAGTATTTGATCACGATCTTCTGGATGAGGGCCGTCCGGATGATAAACCCGATGATACGCAGAAACTTCCAAAACCCCCGGCAACGCCAGGTCCATCAACGTCAGGAGAAAAACAGGGTGTGCCGGGGGTGGCCTTTCAGAGCAGAGGCAAAAACTACTAAAATCAAAGGTTGACGACCTTTACGAAGGTCTTAGTCAGGATCGAGGCAAGGGAAACCTATTGCGATACCCTACTACGAGTTTTGGGTGGAAGGGAAACGTCTTTTTTTCAACGATATAGACCTTACGACATTAATTACACAAGATAAGGGTGGGTTGTGAGCTGCTGGGGAGATGATCAAGAGATTGAAGGCAGATCTCGTGCGAGCCCTGGGTTTTCCCGACTATGTTACTACACCCAACAGGGGTAAGGCAGCAGCCCAGGCACTTGGGCAAAAGGTTGATGACATTTTGGATGATGATATCATTTCGATGGAATCGATAGAGGAATTTGTAGATGCCACGGAAAGCCTTATCCAAGAAACTTTATTTGGTGGTACTGATGAAGTTCTCACTGAACGTGAAATAAGAAGGTTTAACCAAGCAGCACAGACTATAAGGGGTAACTTGAAAGACTAGAAAAGCAAGATGAACTTATATGATAGCGAGATTAGCAAGGCAGACGGCAAGGTGAAAGAACTCGAGGGTCAGAAAACCGGGGTAGACGAAGGACAGAGGGCTAATCTTGAGAGGGAAAAAGCAAAGCTTGAGGAAAAAATTGAGAAATTGAACGATTTAAAGGAGGCCGCGCAGGATGCCCATAGCTTACTTTCCTCCCAGGTTTACAGCCAGCTGAAGGTCATCAAGGAAACGTTGATGAAAATTGCCGGAGATGACACGTCTTTGCTGGAGAAGCTAAAGATCCTCTTCAGGGAGCAGGGTATAACTATAGCGAGTATCGTCTCTGCCATTGGTCTACTGATAAGCACTCTCGTGCTTGCAGTTACATGGGGAGGTGCCGCAGCGGGTGCTGCAGGAGGTGCCGCGGAGAAGGGATTTGTAGAGAAACAGCTGGAACGATTGTGTAAATATTTCAAATATCTGGCAGGTAAAGCAGGTGCTACATTACCCGGGATTATGGGTACCATTGTGTTCTTCTTTTTGAAGGTAGCGGCAACCGTTGTTGTGTACACAGCCAAGCAGTATATGGCCATTGCTGCCGCCGTTGGGTTTGTCGTGGTCTACGTTAGAAAGGACTAATATTAGCTATTTTTAAGCCAGATGTAAGCAATGATGATCCTCGTGTTGTTCCCCCTGTATAGTATGATCGGGAGTATGTATCGGAGGTGTAATAGGTGTGGCATGTTTGGGAGGTATGGGTTCTTGGTAATATGCTTAGGGGGTGTAGTATGCTAGGTGTTTTGATAGTATGCTTTGAGGGTGTAGTATGTATAGTATGTATATCAAAATGTTGTTATACCCTACAATTTTGCCTATGCGCAGGTTCATGTCCGAAGGCAGCATGTACACGCTTGGCATGACGGCAAAATTCACCGGAATTCAGGCATTCTGTAAAACCTTTTGAAACTCCGTAATATCATGGTCTACATTCTCCTGACGTTCCACCATGGCCCCAAAATTCTGCAATAGAATCTGCCTTGCTGTGTAGTTGTCTGCGCCAGATTCGATCAGGGATGCTTTGGCACCTGCTTGCGATCCCAGCAACAAGACCACGTAAACCCTGATACTCTCGCTTAGCTTGGTCAGACCCTCCGATGTCAAGCCCTGACTTGTCGGTATAATGATCTTTGCTCAGTCGCCATCGACTTGGGGCCATTATCTACCGTTTGTGAACGAAGACATGACGGCTTTGAACTTGTAGAAAGCACTAGCATCTGCACCGTATACGCAACACACTTGGGCGTATCTGGATGTTAAGTAGGGGTTTTTATACAGTTCAAACCCATCGTCATACGGCATGGGTACCTTAATTTTTGCCAGGATACGGCGCATGTGGTAACAGACATGGAATTTAAGGATCGAGTTGACAAGGGGTATGGAGCCCGTCAGATGCTTGGCGGTTATGCCTAATGCAGTGGTTGCGCAGTGCACCGCAAGATTAGCCTGAATGTTCCAGTAGTCCAACGCTTGTCCTGTCCAACCCACCCTGACAGGGTCATTCAGCAAATTTGTAGGGATTTCTATGGCATATTTGGTGAATTCAGGGAATGCCACCTCAATGTGCGAGTCTGTAGATACGTACAGACCCTGGTGCTCCAAGTTGGTTGCACCAAGTGGCCATTCTCCCCTGTTAGACTTGTACTTTGCCTCGGGGTTGTACGAGTAATATTCATCCTTTCTTAGAAGAAAGGATGAAGCAACTCTATAATACTGATATCGAAAAGCCCACTATATTTAAGGATTAACTGGGACAGGATAGTGGGATTGCCTTGAAATCCATCAGTATTCGACCCGTGTGGCTGAACCTGTACAGCGACAACGAAATCGTCATCCGTAAGATAGGGCCCAACCAGAAGTAAATTAGGATTGAAATCATGAACGGCCTGTATAGGATCGAGGATTTGGCGGCCATTGTGAACAGCCAGCTAGGAGAGGATTAAGCTGTTTGTCCTGAAAAATGGATTCTGCAGGCTTCGTGTCAGTGACAGGTACTCTGTGGTGATTCATCGACAACTGCAAGAGATCTTAGGTCTACTCTACGACCCTATTAATTAATAAATATATAAAGGGCGACTACGATGCATACTATAGTACTGATGTCTACCATAGATTGAGACTTGCCCACACTTGGATGAAGACGACTGCCTACTTGATGGTAAAAGGTCTAAGGTTCTGGCCTTGCTTCCCACCTAAGAATTGAACGCTTGGGGGGATATGTTAACCTTGAGTTTTGATACCCCCAACGTACCTTCCCCTGAAGGACTCTACGGACCGTCTCGAGTTCATGTTAACAGACGTCTATCACCATGAGAAGAACGTTTCGTTTACTGGCCTCACCATGAGCATTCTCATACAATAAAGATGAGCGGTATCGGCAAACTGTAACCGAGTTTGCCGAGTGCACCTGCGCAAGGCGCCGATATGCAGGAGGAGAGCCAGGTCTGCAGACTCAAAAAAATTGATGAAATAGAGCAGTATCTGCGAAATGAAATCAAGGAGCGGAACAGGCTTGCAAAGAAGTTTAAAATGCATAATACGTGGGTACGCTTCTGCGACCATAGTCTGCTTGGCGTGAGCGTGATTACGTCCGGGCTTGTCATTGGAGCTATAGCCTCCGGCCTAGGAGTCCCTCTGGCCATTGCCATGGGGGGTTCACGATTGCAGCTGGAATAGGGCCAGCCGGTCTCCGGAACGCCGCAAAAAGGCTTGGTGTCAAATCCAAGAAACATGAATGTATAAGGCTATTGGCCGAATCGAAATTGAACTCTTTTGTTGATCTCATTTTAAAAGCCAATGAGAACGGAATTATCAGTGACTATAAGTACAGCCTGATCTCTCGAGAGAAGAAAAAGTATATATTGTTAAAGGAACAGATGAGGCAGCGGTTTAACCGTATTGTGAACGCCATAAATGAACAGGAGCGTGCCCAGCTTATAGCTAAGGGCCGAGATGAAGGGAGGAAAGAGATGCAGAATGAGATTACAAAAAACCTTCGACCTGCGCAGTATGTAAGTGGTACCTAGAGTCCCCACCTGAGTAAAAGCCTATAAAATATATAGACCTATAAAATATATGGTTTTTAATCCTCACTCAGCAGCCATTCTTTTTTGAAGTCCTTATACCGACATTCCACAACATGTACCTGGGGGTAGTAGTTTTACCTTGCATATACACCAATGAAATAGCCAAGATGGCACTGGCTTGGCATGGCGCATCATAGGGTACTGGAATACCATGGAATTTAGTCGTGATTGCATCCTTGTAGTATTTGAGTTTAGCGTTCACGTAAAAGTCCTTTTTCACAGGTTCTGTCGTCAATTGCTCAGTAATCAACTCTTCAATCTTGGACCAGATTTGACGATACTTCGCAACGCAATCAGGGTACTCTTCAAAATCGAGACTCGTCGCCGGTACTGTATTAGCGTTGCACCGGCTGACCCCATGCCGGGACCAGATTTTAGGTGTTTTTACCCTGCGGGCTACCACAAGGTCTCGTGTATGGTAACCTACCATGTACCGATAATCCTTACCTCCATTGACACTGTCAGATAGTCCACGTTGATATCATTGATGTCTGTATAAGTAGCAGCAAATGAGTAGAATAGTTTTGGGTTGACAAGCTCGTTCTCAAATTGTAGCATCTTGTTCTATTGAGAGTTCAAACGACTTCAGAGAATTGCATGCCATTGTACATATACAGCCACCCCCATTGTACGTGATATATTCATGGTAGCAGCTCCAGCACAACGATTTACCATTTATTTTGATCCTCCGACCACAGATGCACCTGTCGTATGCGTCCAACATACGTTTACAGTCCTTACATTGTTCCATTTATCTTATGATTCTAAGGTATAAAGACGAACCTCTAGGTCCTTAATCCTCCGCCCATTCTCCTTCTCCGACTCTTTCAATATTGCTGAGGCCATAAGTGGGAGGGAGATACCGATACTGGCCATAAAGGTCATGAATGCTGCAGTTCCAAATATATCGAATTTTGACTGACAGTTGATGCACATTTATTAGTAGTATTTTTTATCTTACAACAAGGTTGTAAGATAACCTTGATTTCAAGCCAATGCCAGGAATTCCGTTTGCGTCAAGTTACCTCCAAATCTGACGAGGCGTCTCCAGTCTGGAGCGGCCTTCCTTTGTAGCGCCTTTTCAACAGCCACAGCGACATTTCATACTCACTATCATACACCTTTCGCTCTTCCACATAAGCCAAGCAGCGCGCATCTCCACAAAAGTAGCCCTCGTACATGTACTCATCACCGTCGCTCATATGGGCAGCCATGTTTTCTTTGACATGAAAAAAGCCAAATTTCGCTGTATGTTTTGTACTCACCTGTGGAGGGTTGTATCTCTTGGGGCCTGACCTGACTTTATCACACAGTTCTACAGAGCACCAGTAACAGAGCACCATTTTATATACATTCCAACAACATCTAAGGATTTCACCTGCATATTGGGCACATGTTAATGCGCATATCCTGTGCTTTGAACTTCCTTGGCACAAACCTTAGCAAACAGGCATGATATTCAACGGTCTTGTTGCACATATCCTGCGTTTTGAATTGGTTGGGGATAAACCAGAATATGTTGGGATCATTCGGGAAAGCCCTGAGGCACATGTCTTGCGTCTGGAATTGATCCGGCACGTATTCTAGCACCCAGGGATCCTTTTCAACGGCCTTATTGCACATGCTTTGGGTCTTGAATTGATCTGCTACAGGCATGAGGCCCAGGCCATATTCTCAACAGCTTTGTTGCACATCTCTTGCGTCTTCAATTGACTCATCCTTAGTAACGGTGTTTCCACATATTCTTACCTTGCAGGGTGAACGTTTGTTCACGTCTTGACTGCGCATGCGTTGATTATTAGCATAAGGGAATTCCCCTTTGACTCATTTTTGTATGATTTGATGTGCGTAGACAGAAATTTTTGACTCATTTTTGTATGATTTTTGACGATGCCACTACATTGCAATGATTATTAGGGAATAACCCTTGATAGGCACTGCATGGTACTGGATGGTATTGGATAATGAGGACTTGCTGTGACGTGCGCGTGCGCGTATGCGCGACTGTGCTCAAACATACACTTCCCTATCTCTATCTGTGATATTGTCTTTTACGGTTTATTAAAGGCACTACATTTAAATCCCGTTCTTCCACGCGCCCTGACAGGCAGCCATTGGTTAATTCCTTCCAGTCTTAATGAACTGCGACGCCTCAACCATTTTCTTTATCTTCAGGCCTTAACAGGTCTCCAATTACGTACCCGGGCTTCTGAAAGCTGTGATATTGTCTTTTACAGGTATTGAATGCACTACACGTACGTCACGTAGTTCCATGCTCCAGACGGGCGCCCATCGATCTATTCATTCCAGTCTCAATGGACTACGACGTTCCAAGTCGTTTTCCTTAGTGCCTGGGCTTTAGAAGGCCCCCAAGTACGTACAGAGTCCTTCGAAAGCTGTAATATGGTGGTTTACGGCTTATTAAAGGCCCTACGCGTAAGTCACGTGGTTCTACGAGTCTAGACAGGCAACCATGGGTCTATTCCTTCCATTCTCAATGAACTGCGACGTCCCAAGTCGCTACGTTTAGCGGAACCACGTGTTATAAGTGTGGGACCCTAATTTGGCCGTGAAAGACCATATTACAGCCTTTGAAAGCCTGTGCAGGAAGTTGGAGGTGTTCTAAGTGGCTGACGCTAAAGAAAACGGCTTGGATCCTCGTAGTCCACTGAGACTGGAAGGAATAGGTGACCGCCTGTATGGGCGCGTGGAACAACGTGACTTACGTGTATCCCCTTTAACAAGCGGTTAAAGACCATATGACAGATTTGAAAGGCCTGTATAAGTACTTGGAAACCATCTAACGGTCTGACGATAAGGAAGATGGCTTGGAACGTTGTAGACCTTTGAGACTGGAAGATATGCACTGATTGTCCCCTGTCTGGGCGCGTGGAAAGACGTGATTTACGTGTAGGATATTAATTTGGCAGTTAAAGGCCATATCACAGGTTTTAAAGGCCTGTTTACGTACTTGGACACCTTCCAAAGCCCCGACAATAAGAAAAATCACTTAGGACGTCTTAGTTCATTAATACTGGAAGGAATAGATCGATGGCCGCCTCTCTGGGCGCGTGGAACCACGTGACTTACGTGTAGCGCCTTTAATAAGCCATAACAGACAATATCACAGCTTTTAAGGACCTGTGTACGTACTTGGAGATCTTCTAAAGGCTTGACGATAGTGAAAATTGCTTAGGACGTGGTAGTTCATTGAGACTGGAAGGAATGGACCCATGGCCGGCTGTAATATGGCCTTTTACGGCTTACTAAATACCCTACAAATAAATCCCGTTTTTCCACGCGTCCTGACAAGCAGCCATTGGTCTATTCTTTCCAGTGTCAACAGGTTACGACGTCCCAAGCAATTTCCTTGTTGCCAGGCCTTTAGAAGGTCTCCAAGTACGTACAAAGTCCTTCAACGGCTGTAATATGGCCTTTTACGGATTGTTAAAGGCCCTACACGTAAATCACGTGGTTCCACGCGCCTAGATAGGCGACCATGTGTCTATTCCTGCCAGTCTCAATGTGCTACGACGTCCCAAGCCGTTTTCTTTAGCGCCTGGCTCTTAAAACACCTCCAACTATCTGTGTAGGCTGTCAAAGGCCGTAATATGGTTTTTTACGGTTAAATTAACGTCCTACACAAAAATTACGAGGCTCCATGCGCCTAGACAGACGGCCATTGGTCTATTCGTTCCGGTTTTTTGATGAACTACGACGTTCCATGTCATTTTTCTTATTGTCATGGCTTTGCAAGGTCACCAAGTACGTACGGAGGCCTTTAAAAGCCGTGATACGGTCTTTTACAGCTGACTAAGGGCACTACACGTAAATCACGTGGTTCCACGCGCCTAGACAGGCAACCATTGGTTTATTCCTTCCAGTCACAATGAACTACGACGTTGTAAGTCGTTTTCGTTAGCGCCAGGCCTTTAGAAGATCACCAAGTACGTACACAGACCTTCAAATGCTGTGTATGGCCTTTTACGGCTTATTAAAGGTGTTAAACGTAACGACTTCGGACGACGCAATTCATTGAGACCGGAAGGAATAGACCGATGGCCGCCTATCTGGGCTCGTGGAACAACGTGATTTATGTGTAGGGCATTTAATAAGCGGTTAAAGACCATATTACAACATTTTATGGAATGTGTACGTACTTGAAGATCTTCTGAAGGCCTGGCGATAAGGAAAAGGCAATAAGGACTTCCGACGTCGTAGTCCATTAAGACTGGAAGAAATAGACCGATGAACGCCTGTCTGGGCACGTGAAAACACGTGATTTACGTGTACCGCCTTTAATAAGCCGTAAAAAGCCATACACAGATTTTGAAGGCCTGTGTACGTACTTGTTGATCTTTTAAAGGCCTAACCATAAGGCAAATGGCTTGAAACATTGTACTATATTGTGACTGGAAGGAATAGACCGATGGCCGCCTATCTGGGCTCGTGGAATCACGTGATTTGCGTTTAGGACCTTTAATAAGCCGTAAAAGGCCATATTATAGCATTTGAAGGACTATGTACGTACTTGGAGACCTTCTAAAAGCCTGACGATAAGGCAAGCGGTTTGGAACTTCGTAGTCTAATGAGACTCGTAGGAATAGACGGATGGCTGCCTGTCTGTGCGCGTGGAAACACTTGATTTACGTGTAGGACCCTAATTTGGCCGTTACAGGTCATATGACAGCCTTTAAAAGCCTGTTCAGGTAGTTGGAGGTGTTCTCAGGGCCCGGTGCTAAGGAAAACGACTTGGGACGCCGTAGTCCATTGAAACTAGAAGGAATAGACCGATGGCCGCCTGTCCGGGCGCGAGGAACCACGTGTTATAAATGTAGGACCCTAATTTGGCCTTAAAAAACATATTAGCTAGAGTAGGGAGGGAATATAACTACATTTTTAAAAAAAACACGGTCAAACTCTTATAAAAAATATCATACATAATTTTCTTTGTGACGTCACAACTTTTCGTCACGCCTCATGGCACAAAAATCTATTGTTATGCATGACAAATCCCCATCATGTGGTGCTTAGTCATGCATATCAAGGGTAAGACCCTATCATACAAAAATGAGTCAAAAGGGGAATTCCCTTATGGAATGCTAATAATCATCAACAATCAACGCATGCGCAGTCAGGATGTGAACAGGTAAAAAAAATACCACTATAATAAATGTGCGTGAACTGTCAAACAAAATTTGACATCGCGGTGTTCATGACCTTAATGGCTGGCATCGGTATCCCCTTCCCACTTATGGCCTTAGCAATATCGAAAGAATCGGAAAAGGAGAATGGGCGAAGGGTTAAGGACTTAGAGATTCGTCTTTATACCCTAGAATTGTAAGATAAATGGAACAATGTAAGGACTGTGAACGTATCTTGGATGCGTACGACAGGTGCACCTGCGGATGTATGTTTGTGGTAAAGGGTAAACTTTTATGCTGGTACTGCTACCAGGACTATATCACTTATAACGGGGGTTGCTGCGTATGTACAATGACAAGCAATCCTCTGAGAGCGTTTGAAAGAGAATAAAGATGATGCTACAATTTGAGAATGAGCTTGTCAACCCTAAATTATTCTACTCATTTGCTGCTGCCTTGGATAATTGGTACATAGTGGGGTAACATACACGAGACCTCGTTGTAGCCCTCAGGGTAAAGACGCCTAAAATCTGGTCCCCGCATGGGGTCACCCGGTACAATGCTAATGCAGTACCTGCAATGACTCTCGATTTTGAAGAGTACCCTGATTGGTTTGCCAAGTATCTTCAAATCTGGTCTAAAATAGAGGAGTTGATATCTGAGCAATTGACGACAGAGCCTGTGAAAAAGGACCGTTATGTGAACGCGAAACTCGAATACTACAAGGATGCAATCACAACTAAATTCCATGGTATGCCGGTACCCTACGATTAGCCATGCCAAATCGGTGCCATCCTGCCTATTTCATCGGTGTATGTGCAAGGCAAAAACTACTACCCTCAAGTACATATCACGGAAAGCCAGATCTACAGACTCCAAAAGGAATGGCTGTTAGGAGAGGATTAAAAAACCACACATTTTATAGGCCACACAAGACCTATAAAATATATAAATTGGGGCTTATACTCAGGTGGGGACTCTAGATACCGCTTGCATACTGCGCAGGTCGAACATTTTTTAAAATCTCATCCTGCATCTTTTTCCTCCCTTCATCCCGGCCTTTCGCAACTAGCTGGGCACTCTCTTGTTCATTGATGGCGTTCACAATACGGTTAAAACTTTGCCGCATCTGTTCCTTTGATACCATATACCTTTCCTTTTAACGGCTAATCAGGCTGTACTCGTAGTCACTGATCACATCGTTTTCTATTGCCTTTGATATGCGATCAACAATATAGTTCAATTTCGATTCGGCCAGTAGCCTTATACTTTCATGTTTCTTGGATTTGACACCAAGCCTTTTTGAAGCGTTCCGAAGACCAGCTTGACCTATCCCGGCTGCGATCGTGAGCCTCCCCCCATCGCTATAGCAAGGGGACTCCTAGGCCTGAGGCTATAGCTCCAATGCCAAGCCCCGACGTAATCAGGCTCACGCCAAGCAGACCGTGGTCACAGAAGCGTACCCACGTACCATGCATCTTTAACTTCTTTGCAAGCTTGTCCCCCTCCTTGATCTCATTTCGAAGATACTTTTCAATATCATCAATTTCTTTTGAGTCTGTAGATCTGGCTTTCCTCCTGCATATCACCGCCTTGTGCAGGTACACTCGGTAAATTTGGGTACAGTTTGGCTATATCGCTCATTTATTCTATCAGCAAATGCATTGTGAGGCCGGTGAACGAAACGTTCTTCTCGTGATGATAGACGTCCGTTAACATGAACTCCAGACGATCTGACGATCCTCAATCTATGGTAAACATCGGTCCTGTAATATGCATCGTAGTCACCCTTCGTATAGTACATTTTACTGGGGTCGTAGGGTAAGCCTAAGAGCTCTCGGAGTTGTCGATTCATAACCACCGTGTACCCGTCACCGACACGTAACCTACAGAGCCCATTTTTCAGGACAAACAGCTTGGTTCTGTCCTCTGTCTGTCTGTTCAGAATGTTCGCCAAACCCTCGATCTTGTATAGACCGTTCATAATTTCAATCCGAGTCACCTTCTGATCAAGTCCCACCCTACGGATGGTAAAATCGTTGTTACTGTACAGGTTCAGCCATACAGGCCTGTTACTGATGGATTTCAAGGCAATTCTACTATCATGCCCAGGTAGTCTTCAAATATCAGTAATATATATCAGTAACATACAGTTGTTTCATCCTTTGTTTTAAGAAAGGATGAACATGTACTCATAAAACCCCAAGGCAAAGTACAAATCCAACAGGGGGGAATGGACACTTGGTATTACAAATTTGGAGCATCAGGGCCTGTACGTGTCTACAGACTCACACATTGAGGTGGCACTCCCAGAGTTTACCAAATATGCTATAAAAATCCCCACCAATCTGCTGAACGACCCCGTTAGAGTGAGATGGACAGGACAGGCCTTGGACTACTGGAATATCCAGGTTAACTTCTCAACCCATTACGCAACGACAGCATTAGGCATCTCCGCCAAGCACATGACGGGTTCCGTACCCCTTGTCAATTCGATCTTTAAATTCCATGTCTATTACCACATGCGTTGTATATTGGCAATGATGAATGTCCCCATGCCGTATGACGATGGGTTCTCGCAATACAAAAATCCCTATTCTACCTCAGGGTATGCGCAGGTATGTAGGGAATACGGTGCAAATCCCAATGCTTTGTACAAGTTTAAAGCTGCCATGTCGTCGCTCATCAACGGTAGATGGTGGCCCCAGGTTGATGGGGATTGGCCCAAGTTTATCATCCCCACAAGCCAAAGCCTAACATCGGAAGGTCTGACCAAGCTAAGAGAGAGTATCAGGGTTTACGTGGTCTTGTTGCTGGGATCGCAAGCAAGGGCCAAGGCATCCCTGATCGGATCGGGTGCAGACAACTACACAGCAAAGCAGATTCTATTACAAAATGTCTAAGCCATGGTCCAACGCCAAGAAAATGTAGGGCATAATATTACGGAATTCCAGAAGGTGTTGCAGTATGCCCGAACTCCAGTAAATTTTGCAGTAATACCCAGTGTGTACATGCTTCCCTCAGATATGAACCTGCGCATAGGCAAGATTGTGGGGTATAATAACAACATCCTCATAGCACCTGCCAATGTAAGTGTGGGGGTCTGGGTTGACGTGAATAACAAGCCTATTGTCAAGCATACTACGCCCCCTAGGCATATTACACCTCCAAAGCATAGTACATCTCTAAAGCATACTAAACACCCTAGGCATACTATCAAAACACCTAAGCATACCGCACCTCCTATACCTCTTAAGCATGCTACACCTATTACACCTCCCATACATATTCCCGATCATACCATACGGGCTATACCATCTATACCTCCAAAGTATGCTTCGTCTCCTATATATCCTCCCAAACAACCCCCACAAAACCAACACGAGGATACCAAGGCCGCATTGAACACGACAGGTGTAGGGATCGTCATTGCCTACATATGGCTTAAAAAATAGCTAATATTAGACCTTTCCAACGTAGACCACGACAAATCTAACGGCAGCAGCGATTGCCATGTACAGATGCTTGGCTGCATATTCGACAACGGTTGCCGCTACTCTTAGGAAGCATTACCCGGTATTATGGTACCCATAATACCGGGTAATGCTGCACCTGCTTTACCTGCCAGATATTTGAAGAATTTACCCAATCGTTCCAGCTGCTTCTCCACAAACCCCTTTCCTGCGGCACCTCCAGCTGCACCTGCTGCGGCGCTTCCCCTGTAGCTGCAATTATGAGAGTGCTTATCAGTAGACCAATAGCAGAGACGATACTCGCTATAGTTATACCCTGCTTTTTGAAGAGTATCTTTAGCTTTTCAAGCAAGGACGTGTCAACTCCGGCAATTTTCATCAACGTTTCCTTGATATTCTTTAGTAAACTATGGGCATTTTGCGTGGCCTCTTTTAAATCGTTCAATTTTTCAATTTTTTCCTCAAGCTTTGCTATTTCTCTCTCAAGATTAGCCCTTTGTCCTTCGTCTACCCCGACTTTCTGCTTCTCGAGGTCTTTCGCCTTGCCCTGCGCCTTGTCGATCTCGCTATAAGATCATCTTGCTTTTCAAGCTTTTCAAGTTACCCTTTATAGTTTGGAGTTCGAGGTTTAATCCCCGCCTCTCGCGCTCGGTGAATACTTCATCAGTACCACCAAATGAAGTTTCTTCCATAAAGCTCTCCGTGGCATCTACAAATTCCTTTATCGATTCCATCGAAATGATATCATCATCCAAAATGTCATCAACCTTTTGCCCAAGTGCCTGGGCTGCTGCCTTACCCCTGTTGGGTGTAGTAACATAGTCGGGAAAACCCAGGGCTCGCACGAGATCTGCCTTCAATCTCTTGATCATCTCCCCGCCAGCCCGCAACCCACCCTTATCTTTTGTAATTAATGCCGTAAGGTCTATATCGTTGAAACATAGACGTTTTCCTTCCACCCTAAACTCGTCGTAAGGTATCGCAATCCTGACTAAGACGTCCGTAAAGGTTGTCAACCTTTGATTTTAGTAGTTTTTGCCTCTGCTCTGAAAGACCAGGCCCCGGAACACCCTGTTGTTCTCCTAACGTTGAAGCCCCTGACGTTGTCGGGGTTTTTGGAAGTTTCTGTGTAATATCATCGGGTTTATCATCCCTCCCGCCCTCATCAAGAAGATCGTGATCAAACACTGGATTAGTTGGCATTTATTTAAAGATTTCCCTTATATAATAAAATGAGTAACGTATTTGGAACGACCCTAGACCCTACGCAGAGACGAAACAACTCTTCGGTATAAAGGGTAGAAAACAACGTCTTCAGATATCTAACATACCCTCTACAATCAATCAAAATGAGAACTTTTACGTGGATATTCCCAACATGCGACAGGACGAGGTTATATTTCCGGGGTCTATCAAACTTCTGTTTGACCTGGAAGTGACGGGGACAAACACGAAACGTACCATCGTCTCGAATATTGGCAAAAGTCTGGTGCGAGATCTACGCATCACTTTGAATGGCAACGAGATACAAAACATTAGCAACTACAACACCTTCGCAGTCTACAAAGACCTATGGCTACCAAAGTTTGACAGGGACAACAATCTCATTTTGGAGGGGATCAACCCCAACGACGGGACCATCTGGGCTCTGCAAGTTAAGGCCACTGACCATGTAGGTACCGACGAGAAGAAGGCCATTGTTGCGGCGTATGGTAACACCTTCTGCATACCCCTCGACAAGATGTTTGAGCTCACCCGAGACCTACCCTTTTTTCTGGCGGGTTTATATGACCGCCTCCAGTTTGTCCTACATTTTGCGCCGCATAGCGGCGTCATCAAAGATGCGGGTACGGCAGCCTCGGGAGGCAGTCAAAGCAACTGATGCCGCCTATAAGATCACCAATATCAAGCTAGAGTTTGACAAAGTGAGCCATGAAGGCTTCGAGCGCGCTATGATGTCAAGGTATGCAAGATTGGCACTACCCTATGAACGGGTCCTGAGAAGCAAGGTAGTGGCCATGAAAAAAGCCGATACCGACTACAACCTTCAGATTGACACTCCTGCCAAGAGTTTAAAAGGCGTCTTGCTACTCTTGTCGATCCTGGGAAAGTAAAGGCTTATTCCAGTATCAATGAGGTCTTTTACAATCCAAAAATTGAGAAGATCAGCGTCACGGTGGAAGGTGAACCTAACGAACTGTATAGCCATGCCATGTTACCCAAAGACCATTCGGAGCAGATTGTGAACCTATTTGGTAGTCATGACTTGAATGTGACTATCGGGCAATTCTTCAACGAACGGTATGCATTGTTTATCGATATTAGAGCAAGCCCGAAACATACCCTACAGGGATCTGGAAGGCCTCTACAACGCCTGAGTGACGGCATAACCCTCCACATGACAAAAAAAGCCGACAGAACCGGGGATATCAGGTGCTATGTGTACTTGCTTCAAGATGCGCAGTTGAACATCCTAGACGGCCGTTATCATTCTGTGGAATATTAGTGACCACAACTCGTTTTTGTCCCTAGCAGGACAAAAACGAGTCAATATGGAAAACAAGAGCCGCTCAAATAGTAAAAAGAGTCTTTTGCTAGGTGCATTGAGAGTGCTGGGAAATGGTCAAACTACAAAGACATGCATCAAATGCCTGGATAATAAGAGGGCGTCACTGGGAACGTAGGGGATGCCCCCATGGTAGGCGGAGATCCCAGTGTAAAGACTGTGAAGGAAATAAAATATGCCACCATGAAAGTGTGAGGGCCTATTGTAAGGTGTGCAAGGGCAGTCAGATTTGCGAGCATGAAAAACAGAGTTCCCAATGTAAAGAGTGCAAGGGTAGTAAAATCTGCCAGCATGAAAGGGTGAGGTCTCAATGTAAAGAGGACAAGGGTAGTCAAATCTGCCAGCATGAACGGAGAAAAGCTTGCTGTAAAGAATGCAAGGGTAGTCAGATTTGCCCACATAAAAGGATAAGGTATCGCTGCAAGGAATGCAAGAAGAGCAAACAGTCAGAGGGAACCAGGAGCTGCTCAAAATGTAAAAAAGTGTTGGCCCTAGATGAATTTAGGGTGTTGAATAATTGAAAGACGGCAACTAGTTGCCTAGTTTGCCTGGAGAAAAAGGCGTCACGGGAACGTAACAAATGCCCCCATGGTAGGCGGAGGTCTCAATGTAAAGAATGCGGTGGTAGAGATATATGCCAGCATGAAAGAAGGAGGGCCTATTGTAAGAACTGTAAGGGCAGTCAGATTTGCGAGCATGAAAAACAGAGGGCTTGTTGTAAGGCCTGCAAGAAGAGCAAGCAGTCGGAATAAATACGGTTTCATTCTGTGGAGTATTAGTGACCACAACTCGTGTTTGTCCTTGGAGGACAAACACGAGTCAATATGGAAGGAACCAAGAGCTGCCAAAAATGTAAGCACTATCTTTCTTTGGACAATTTTAGGATCAAGCGTAATGGTCAAACTACAAAGACATGCATCAAATGCTTTAACGTAGCCAAGGCGTCACAGAAACGTACAAAGTGTCCACATCAAAAGCAGAGGTCCCGCTACAAGGACTGTGGCGGTGTAGAAATATGCGGTGAGCATGGTAGGATAAGGTCCCAGTGTAAAGACTGCGGGGGTGGAAGCTTCTGCGACCATGAAAAAAGGAGAGCAATATGCCCCATTTGCGACCCTACCGGCCATCTCGCTCATAATGTACGATGTCGAACACGCAAGGCTTTACAGGGAAACAAGGAGCTCAGTTCTCAGGAGTGTATCAGGTGCGGCATGGCTAAGCTGCGGGTCCATATTGAGGCTCAGTTTGTTGGGGGTACGACCTTGGACAATTACGGTACGGTTTGGCACATTGATCACAAAGTGCCAATTAAATATAAGGAAAATGGCGATGTCCCGTCGCTTGCCGCGGTTGCTAGTAGATTGCACTACACTGCAATACTCAGCCCATGTGGGTGAGTGAAACATAGCCAAGGGCAATCATTTCGTCTCAGAATGAAATGGCTACATTGGCGATTATAACAGGGGGCGCATTGATCAACGCCCTAGCATTCAGCGGTACAAACTTCTTGTTTTCTAAACTTGCAGGGCACGGTGAGGCCGAGAGGAAAAGACAGGACCAAGCGATGGAACAACTACAAGCAGCCCAGGCACAGTGGATGAGGGAGAAGCAAGCTAAATTTGACTGGTTTAACAAGCAACGGGAACTGCAAATAAAGGCTGGCAAGAGTCTGAGAGAGTTGGACGACGATATGTACCAATACTTCATCGCTTCAAACAAAAGGCCCCGATATTGGCTGACTATTATACACCCTCAAAGGAGCAACAGGATGGTGAATTGACCTTCATCGTTGGATTCTTATCCCTGCTAGGGTTCATAGCATACAAGTATTTGTAGGAACGTTTTTGACATATAATAAAGACATGCAAAAAACGCATGTTGTTACGGAAGGCGGAGGCGGAAAAGCTAAGCCAAATTTACTATACTCGGAAACATCTCTAGACCGGGTGCAAAGCTATCAAATTGCTCGCGAAGTAGAGCGGCATATCCAAAAAAAGGCCACCCACTGGCTGAGTAGGCAACTCCTGTGGCTACGACACATCAGGGGCCCAAAACGTATAGACTACCCCCACTTCACAATTACAACACCCAATGAGATGCCTCAGTGTGATCTACTGTACATGCCCCATGATCGGTTGTATGGCAATACGTACAAGTATATTCTGACGGGTATCGACGTGGCCTCAAGATATAAGGTAGCTAGACCGTTGCGCACCAAACGGACCAGCGAGGTCGCGGCTATGTTAAAGGATATCTATAAAACAGGACCTTTACGATACCACAAAACTTTTCAGTGTGACAATGGTTCTGAATTCAAGTCAAATGTAACCAAGTTGCTGGAGGATAAGGGGGTTGAAGTTAAGAGGACCACCACCAAGTACCACCATACATTTTCGGCCTTTGTAGAGTCCTACAACAAGGTACTTGTCGAAAGACTCTTGCAGGATGCACAGGAGCTGGTTTCTAGGGAGCCTAGTACCATTTGGGTCAAGTACCTGTACGCTATCGTAAAAAATCTCAACAATACCAAGACTGCCATGATTGAGATGAAATTTAACAAGGCGATTAAGCTGGATGATGTCCCGCTTGCCAAAGGTCAGCAATATCCTGAGGAGAGACCCTTACCTGAGGATGGGTTGTACTTGTATCTGCTAAAACCAGGAGAGGAACACGCTGACTCTAAAAGACGCGCCACCGACGCCCTTTACAGCAAATATACTTACAGGTTGGATCGTATAGTAGCACGTAGTCGTGTTTTATACTATCTAAAAGACGGCCCCGAAAGAAGTTCTTCAATCGTTCCTCTAGGGCATCCAAATCTATTTCATCCAAAGCATCATCCTCGTCATCATCTTCATTCGGATCTCGCAGATAATCCAAAGGATGTAGGGTATCGAACGGGTATCTATAGACGATACCTTTGATAACATTGGGCTCATTCTCCAAATCAATATCTACTAGGCGTCTATCTGGTATCGGAAGGTTGAGTATATTGTTTATTGTTTCTATATCAGCCAAATCCGATAGCTTCAAGTCCCTATCCTTGATGACATGGTAACAGAGTGCGCCATAGTTGTTACTATCCTTTTGAACGATATGGAGCCCTAGACGTTCAATATCATCCTCTAAATCCTCGTCAATCTCGCTTCTTACAAATGTACCCCATGCTTTTTCACCTGACGCTAATGTCCCTAAAAAGTCTTCGTCGGTTTTATATTCAAACCCCTCGTAGTATACTCCACCTCGATATTTAAAATTTTCCAGGCAGGTAGGACAATATCCAGTCGCCGACTCTGCCCTGATACAGCAATGTAGCACGGGTACCTGAATATTGTAGTTCACTGTAAATTGATTTTGTTTTATGTATGCTTCCTTCTATTTGATATTTCACTACCTTTTAACATACAGTCAAAAGGGTCAAAAATGATAATTTTAATACCCTTGTGAGTATTAAAATTAGTGCCCGTTTAAGTCATTCCGCAAGCTCTAGGAGACGCTCATGCGTGTAGTGTTCACCAAGCCTAAAATGTCTCACACGCTCTGGGTTGACTTCAATACATCCACGTTCTCGAAGCCAGTTGTAGTGTACAATACCATTTGGGGTCTCTGCTAGGACGACAATCTCACCCTTGGGGTAGTCAACAAGCTTATTCCGAATCTTTTGCGCTACATACCCCTGTTGACCACAAATGGCAAGGTATTGGAAGGGAACGTCGTTGTTATTCTGGATAATTACCATACTGTTATCCTTTCCAGGATCTTCGAGGTGGGGCACGGTACGTTGCTGTAGCTCCTCAATTTCATCCCCCAACGCTATGAGCTGACTATCCCTATCCTCAATTTCATCACCGAGGAAGGCCAGGGAATTATCCTTATCCTCAAGGGCTTGACGCTGCTCTTTTAGTTCATCCTGTAATTTCTCAACACCTTTTTGAGCTAACCATTTGATTAGTTTTATTGCCTTGGATTTTCTAGAACAGTGCGTAATTTCCAACGCGCCTTCAAGTGAGACAAAGACATCATGCCGTTTTTTCCCTCCTCCTGGCATACCTGAACAACTGTAGTCTCCCACTACACTTGGAATACCCTCTATTTCTCCCCTTGATATTGTCATATGGCGATCAAGGCCATATACGTGGTCATTCGAGAATCCTCCAAGTCCTAGGGTGTTCCAATCTCACATACAAGCACGCATGCTTGGACTTTTTCAGATCAGCCTTGATATCATCCCAATCTGAAATAAAGTTGGTTTCCTCGTCTATCATTTTTATATCTGAGCGTTCGTGAGGGTCCCAGAGGAAGAGCTGTCTCTTTTGCCTCCGGAGGTTCTTGGGTAAGGCAGTTCATGACTGCGTTAAGAGCCACAAACTATGCCTTCTGTGCCTACCCGAAATGGCCAATTCAAGTAGGGACTGTCGACGCTTGTCGAGGCCTTCATCGGCTATGACGTCATCAATCACAAACAACGTCGCCTCGCCTGCCAACAATGAGGACAATTTCGCTATCCATTCAAACAGCTCATTTCCAGGGTCTATAAGGAACACATAACACATCCTTCCAAAGTGAGGCCCTATCAAGGTAGGTGGTATTCCACCGCAAGGTAGGGCACAGGACGATGATATTATGGAAGTGTTTCCTATGCTCATTCTCGAGTAGATTCAAAACCCGTTGTGTCTTGCCACAACTTGTCGGGCCAGTAAAAATGGCCGTATGGGGGTCCCTCACAATGTCTAATATTTTATTTCAATAATTCGACCACTTTCTGTCGTGAACTTTAGGGTATATTGCGGCACATGTTGAAGAGATCAACACGCCACCGTGATTATTCACCAAAGACCCCGGCAGGCAGGGCATAGCTTGGTATTTTGGGTCTTTTATTCAAGGGGCAGCGGAGTATATCTTAATTTTCCCTGACCTTTAAATATCTCTTGACGAGCAGTGCCCTCGGAGGGTGTCCCTATGAGTTCGGCGTACTAAGGTATAATGTCATATGTGAATAGGGTATAGAAAAGCAGGTAATTCTCATCCTGTTGAAACCTTCTAATTTCCATATCACTGATAAGAGGGTCTACTTCGTAGTCAACGTCTTTGATGTCTTTGCATTTGGTACGCCGCTTCCCCTTCGCTTTATCCAGGCAGCTTATACAACTCTTTGTTCGACTATTACCCCTAATTTTAAACTTATCGGGGGTTAGAATGTGCTTGCATTTTGAACAACATTTAGCCATTTACTATCCATTTGCTCGCCTTGTGTATTGCCCTGGCAACCTCGGCGAGCGTCGGCTGCCCGCCAGTTTCCACATACTTAAACGGTATTTAGTGGTGCACATGCAAATGCATGTAGAGCTCCCAGGCATAACCCTCGGAAAACTGGGCTTCAATGTAACCTCTACAGATAGTCATGAGCTCGTATAGTACGTGCTGCCCCTTTGACATTTTCTTTCCAGTTAGGCACCATATGCATGTCTTTGTAGTTTGACCATTTGCTTTGATCTTGAAATTGTCTAGGGTTAAAAGGCGTTTACACCTCTGGCACTTGGTTCCTTCCATATTTTTATTTGTCTATACGACAAATAAAAATTTTATTAGGCGCTCATTTAGGTTTCGGCAAGATACTCACGGGGATCCATCCCTTGGAGACAGCCATCTTGCGGCTCACCCGGCCTGCGGAAAAGTACGCCACCATTTTGAGACGTCATTTGTGTCCATTATTGTAGATGGCCTTGCTATACCCAAACATTTCTTACCTGCCATGGCATAGGCAAAGGTGAAACTAAGGTCTACAACTGTCTCATAGAGCATGTCCAGAATCTCCTTCTCTTTAGAGGTTACGTTGCTTGTAGTCAATTATTATTACCTCATTTTTAAAATATTGATCTGAGGCTGGGCTTTACCTTTTTGAGGCTCTGGATTAGTCGCTGGCTTGTCCTCAACCCTACCAAACCTGCACCAAACGCCTACTTCTATCGCCAATATGGCCAGCGTACCGACTCCATACATGTAGACATCTATTGACTTGCTAGGACCTGCAACAGGTTCTTGATCATCTGGTGAAGAACCTTTGCCACGTTCTTCTGTAAGTTAGCCTTGTTCTTTCGGTTCCATTCGGCAAGTCTCTTGCCAGCTGCAACACGATCCTCGTTCTTCTTGGTTATGACTTGGTTAGCAGACTCCTCACTCATTTATATTATCCTCCTCTTTCTTTTTGCCCATGTGTCTCGCGGTATGCCCTGCTACAATCGGAGCTAGGCATCTACCAATGGTGCAGTACACAAGGATCCCGAGATCTGTCATACTATCTCGGATAATAGGGTCCTCTTCAATATCCCTGCGCAATTCGTCAACACTGTCGATATCCACTATATTTCCGATCATGCTAGCATATAAACTGATTACGTGAGTAGACAGTGCCCTAGCAGTTTTCTCCCCGTTCTCTTGAAGCTCACGTTGAAGGTACTCGGTATGTACTTTATCGATGGCCTCCTCTGGGGCCTTGTCAACAAACCCTTCTGTGCATTTTTGGGTAAAAGGTGTCCTTTGCCTTTCCTCAGGGCCTCCTTCAGGGCCTGGCGTTTATCGATGGGTTTCTCTATCTGTTCATATTCTGCAGAGGCTGTGTCGAATACTCGTGCGATATGAGACATCCTCTTTATTGTATGTTGAAATTTTAGATAGAATAGTAGTATTATTACATAGGGTAGAATTATAGATATATACAAACACACTTCCTATTTCCATCCTCCAACATCTGTATATCGTCCCCCTGGATGTCCTCCGTGTAGTCCTCCTTGCCTCCTGTTCAATCTCATCGTGAAGCGTTGTACCTCCCGAAATTTATTCCTTTGCCCTGTTGTAATAGAATGCAACGGTATCCCGCACACTCTGTAGTCGATCGGCAAGAGCGTCGCTAGTTGCTGCCACCGGTGCCGACACGGGGATATCTAGTTTGCTGATGGCGTTCTTAAACCAACTCATCTTTATTATATACATATTTCAACAAAGTCCGAAGATTACAGAGCAAGTTGGGAATTCACCTCCTGACTGCGCAGGCGTTGATTGTTGATGATTATTAGCATTATATAAGGGAATTCCCCTTTTGACACATTTTTGTATGATAGGGACTTATCCTTGATATGCATGACTAAGCACCGCATGGTGGGGATTCGTCATGCATAACAATAGATTTTTGTGCCATGAGGCGTGACAAAAAGTTGTGACGTCACAAACAAAATTGCGTATGATATTCTTTATAAGAGTTTGACCATGTTTTTTTTGAAAAATGTGGTTATATTCCCTCCCTACCCTAGCTATATTACAGCCTTCGAGAGCCTGTGTAGGTAGTTAGATGTGTTCTAACGATCTGGTGCTGAAGAAAGCGACTTGGAACGTCGTAGTCCATTGAGACTGGAAGAAAAACAGTAATGGCACGGGCGCGCAGAATAGCGGGATTGAAGTGTAGGGCATTTTATAAGTCGTCAAAGGCCATAACACGGCTTTTGAAGGCATGTGTCCGTACTTGAAGATCTTTTAATTGTCTGACGATAAGGTACACGAATTGAGACGTCGTTGTCCATAGTTACTGGAAGGTATAGATCAATGGTTGCCTGTTTGTGCACGTAGAACCACGTGATTTACGTGTTGGACCCTACTTTAGCCTTAAAAGGCATTATGACGGCCTTTGAAAGCCTGTGCAGTTAAATGCAGTTGTTCTAAAGAATGTCGCTAAGAAAAACGACTTAGGACGTCGTAATCCATTGAGAGTGGAAAGAATAGCCCGATGGCCGCCTGTTTGGGCGCGTAGAACCACGTGATTTGCGTGTTTGACACTAATTTGGCCTTAAAAGGCCATATTACGGCCTTTAAAGGCTGTGCAGGTAGTTAGATGTGTTCTAACGACCTGGTGCTAAAGAAGGCGACTTGGAACGTCGTAGTCCATTGAGACTGGAAGGAATAGCTTGATGGCCGCCTGCCCGGGCGCGTAGAATCAGGCGATTTACTTGTATGACCCTAATTTGGCCTTAAAAGGCCATATCACACCTTTTAAAGGCCTGTGTACGTGTTTGGAGACCTTCTAAAGGCCTGACGATAAGGAAACGACTTGGGACGTCGTAGTCCATTGTATGTTATATAAGAATGATGTATTTTATGTATGTTCGTATGTTATATGAGAATAATAATCTAATCTAATATCTAACAATTCTATTAGGAATAAGTTAATATCATTAAAATGTACTCTTCTAGACCATGTCAATGTTTTGTGTATTGCAGAAACTAAATTAGACTCGTCATTTCCAGAGGCTCAGTTTGCGGTCTCTTTCTTCAAACAACCCTATAAGTTGGATATCACAGATAAAAGTGGAGGTCTAATGGCTTATATAAGGCAGAATATTTCTTCCCGCTAATTGAAATGTCCTGTTTTGTCTAAAGATATTAAATCTATCCCTTTTGAATTGAGACTAAGAAACAGAAAATTCTTTTTCTTTATGTATATCGTAACCCAAATCACTGTCTCAATTATTTTCTCGATGAAATTATTAACGTAGTAGATTCTTTCTCAACATTTTATGAAAGTTTTGTAATTCTAGGAGATTTTAACGAAGTCTTTACACACAATTGTATATCCAAATTTATGGAACATTTAAATTTATCTAGTGTAATAAGAACACCTACGTGTTTTAAATCGGATGATGGAAGATGCATTGATCTTATTCTCAGCTCCTTTGAAACTGGAGTCAGTGATCATCATCATCTGATTTACACATTTTTTAAATCGTCTATTATAAAATGTTCACCTAAATATACAAAGTACGGATCTTTTCGTAATATTTATCGCACAAATTTTGAATACGGCCTTTCATCTGAGTTTTTAGCTATTGATCAATCTAATTTTGATGCTTTTCACAACGTCTTCACAGACGTCCTAAATAGGCATGCGCCAGTATAAATTCGAGTAGTAAGAGGTAATCAAAAGGAAGGCCATCATGAAACGCTCTTACTACAATAATAAAGCTAATAAATCAGGTGACTCTAAATATATTGAGCTTTATAAAAAACAAAGGAACGTTTGTAAAGATGAACAGAGCAACAAAAAGAACAATTCCAAAGATTTTTGGAGCTCTTGTAAACCTTTCTTTTTGAACAAATCTCGCGGTAGTGAAAAAATTTCTTTGTTGGATGATGATGTAAACAATTTCACCTCGGATGATGGTGAAGTAGCAACATTGTTTAATAACTATTTCTTAGATTTAATAAAGAAGCCTGGAATTCCAATGTAACCGCTTCAGTTTCTCTTAATGAACTTGACTCTGTCCTTCTTCACTACACTAATCACCCTAGTGTTTTAAAGATCCGTTCACAAACGGAGGGATGCTTTTCCTTTTCACCTGTTAACCCAGACGAAGTTCATAAGTGATACTGAGCCTAAATTCAAAAAAGGCAGTCAGCAGCCCAATCCCAACGAGAATAATTCAGATGGTTGAAGACACAATTTGCCTCTTACAAACTGCATAAATTCTTGCATCACTGACGGTATATTTCCATCAGTGCTCAAACTATCTGAAGTTGTTCCCGTTTTCAAAAAGGGTGGCATATCTCAAAGGAAAATTATCGACCAATTAGTATTTTACCTAGTTTTTCTAAAATTTTAGAACGCCTTCTATTTAATCAGATTTCTAGCTATTTTCAAACAATATTTTCATCATTATTATGTAGTTTTAGATCTAATTATAGAACCCAACATGCGCTATTCCGCCTGATTGGTAAATGGCATCAGTGCTTAGATAAGTCTAGGGTAGTGGTACCTGTCCTAATAGATTGTCAAAAGCATTTGATTCCATAGATCATGGCCTTTTAATCTCAAAATTGGCTGCGTATTGTTTTGATAGAAAAAGTCTTCACTTTATGAGAAGCTATCTTTTTGGACGTTTTCAAAGAACCAAAATCTGTTCTTCTTTCAGTGAGTGGCTCTCAATTGTTTTTGGCGTCCACGCGTGTTGTCCACGCAGTGATACTTTATCACTATGACTAAGAATAGGCAATGATTTCCTCGTAACGTATGAATCTGTAAAGTTATTAGGTATTACTATTGATAGATGTCTCACTTTTAATGAGGACATCTCCAATCTGTGTAAAAGAGGAAATAGTAACGTCAAATGCCTTTACAGAATAAGACGATTCATTAATTTTGAACAATCTAAGTTATTGCTAAATTCATATACTTTATCAATATTTAGTCATTGTCCCATTATATGGATGTTTTGTAGTGCTACGCAGTATAAATTAATCATTTCAACATATAAACGTGCATTAAGAGCTGTGACTAAAGAATATTTATCCTGTTATCAGGACTTATTAAAAAAATGTAAAAGTGTGCAAATTTATGAACTGCATTTGCGTATGCTCTGCACAGAGATTAATAAGACATTAACGAACGAAAATCCGTCCTTCATGCAGTCTTTTTTCCCTCTAAGAGGTATCAGTTACAATCTGCGCAGCAAGAATAGTTTACTATTGCCGTCCACATGTTCGATACGATTTGACATTAGATCCTTTTTATTCAGAAGTTGTTTGTTATGGAACCCTTTGCCTGACAAAGTGAAGGCTTCTCAGTCCGTTGAGAGTTTTAAAAAGGAACTCACCTTACTTAACCTTTCAGATCTCTGCACATGTAAGTTACATATGTCAGCTATTCTTGCCCCTATTTTTAATATTTGTTATACAATTTGTGTGTTTTTCTTTTCTTTTTTTAACTTTAGTTGGTTTAAATTAGTATATAATACTTACCATGTAAAATCAACTTTAAACAAATGAAATAATAATAATAATGAAACTGGGAGGTATAGACCAACGGCCGCCTTTCAGGGCGCGTGGAAGAACGGTATTTAAGTGTAACACCTTTAATAGCCGTAAAAGGCCATATTGCAGCTTTTGGTGGCCTTTGTACGCAGTTGGAGATTTTTTAAAAAGGCCTGACGATAAGGAAAACGAATTGGGACGTCGTTGTCCATTGTGATTGGGAGGAATAGATCGCTGGCTGCCATCATTCAAATTGAGCTCGTTCAGAAGTTTTATATTAGAATCGTCAAGTTTATACATAACACGATTTGTATTCTTGAAATTTCAGAATTTTCCTGATCAGTTTTAAAAATATCCAGTTAAAGTTTTAACTGTTATTTTAGAATAATTAATATAGATATGTAAAAATTTTATTTTATTTATTGAGTTGTATTATAACATTGCAGATTAGTTACAATAATAATTGAGAATACTCAATGATTTCTTTACCCCATAATTCTTCATCTTCTTTAAATTTTAAAATCTTTCAGGGAAATAGCGGAAATTTTCAAACCGCAGGGCTTCTTGTTTACATTTGAATCACTCACTTTGTAGTAACAACGGAAAAATTGCTTTTTACAGTTTTTATAAATTCTTCTTTAGGATACACGCTGTATTTTATAAGAATAGTGTGTTTTCGTTGCAGCCTCAATGTTCTTAACTTTTTTGACAAACACTATCCTCATTATTTTTAATATGTTCTTAGCATGACTATAACCTGAAAATATATAATGTTTTAATGAAATAAAGCCTGCTAACTTGCTATAAGTAATGGAAAATTATGTTCCATTACCTATATTGGACAGAAAGAAGTTCAGTTTGTTTTATATGCAATAAAAACGTAAACCTCTGATCAATTTTGTGCGTCATACAAATTTTTATATTTAGAACAAACAATCAAGCTTGGACATATTCTTAGGATATTCTGAACTTCTGTCTCATTGTCCAGAGATTATTCTTACAAAAAAAGTGCCTAAAGGAAATATTTTGCGGCTCAAGACACCACAAGAAATTTAATGTTTAAGGGAAAATTTAGCTCCGAAAGTTAGGATGCTTAAAAAATCGTTATACACCTAAATTCATTTCCATACCAGAAAATATAAACAACACACATGCTTTTTTTTGCTTTCTCAGTAGGTAGCTTGCTATTATCTGGATCAAGTCCAATCAGTTTTTTACTTCGATTACTAAACTTCGCTTCATCCCAAAGAGAACGAATTGGAAGCGTATACAATTGTTTGATACATTTTCAATTAATTCTCTATGTGATATTTATATCATCGTACTTTTTTCTTTCATCAAAAAATATTTCTAACTAACAGCACCAACTTCGTTCGACAATACCATCCAAAAAAATAATGAAATGAAAAATACTTATTAAAATTGAAACGAAGTTAAATTTAATTTCAAATTAAAAACAAATCGTATTTTAACTTGAATTCAAATATATTTAAATTGAATTCAGATTTTTTTTCTGACCACGGAACTTTAATTCATACTTTAAAATTTCATTAAATTGAATTTAAATTCTTGCCTTGGCAGAGAGCAAGTGCTAACAAGTGCTATCTTAAGATTAGCACAATCACTATTAATGTGATTTTGGAATGCGTGAATATTCACATTAATGCCCTGATTGTAAGATAACTCGAGTTATCTGAAGATAACAACTTATTAGAAAAATATTGTAAGATTTCTTGATCATGGTAACATTAACGACTTTTCTGCCTTTGATGCTAGCGCTATCTTAAGTTAACTTTAGGCACATGGGAAGTACGGAATATTTCCCAACTTGGTTAGTTCTTTTTGGGAATTACCGATTACTTGGTGCATATGTCTAAGGGGTTATAACAACAAACCTCCTGGCTTAATAGTAAGCGCGTGCGACACAAGAAAAAACAAGTAATGAAAGTACTACCTTTGCTGCTTGTTATACCCCATTTACACCTAAAAAAACTGGTTTTACTTCAACTGGTAAAATACTCCAAAAGGTTTTTTTCTGGAATAACAGATTAATTCGTATATGAGTTCAACTACATTCAATCCTTTATATTTTGCTCCATTTATATTCTTATGTGTAAACAACTTTGAGATAAAACACGAATAAAACAGCCTCGATATGTTGTTTTTTTACAAATAGGTTTCATTAAAACAGGTTTTATAAAACCACATTAAAACATGTTTTAACTTTAGGTGTGAATGGGGTGTTAGTTATTTTTAAATTAAAATCGCAACGCACATGGTAAATTTTCCCGCTTAAAATTAAAACCCACTGGGAATAAAGTTGACACTTCATTGCTGTTAATTATTGCGTAATTTAACGCGTTTGAAACGAAGATAATGCTATCTTTAGATAACACGAGTTATCTTAAGTTAGGAAAAATTTAGTTTGAAAAGTAATTGGCGAAGATCAAATCAAATCAAATATAGACTACAGAGCTATGAACATTAAATTGAGGCAGAAATACAAAATAAAAATACCACGCTACAGAACGGACAACTTGGCAAAAAAAAAAGAAAAAGAAAAGTCGCAAAAAAATACTTTGATATCTGGAAAACAACTTCTAATGAATTAATTTATTTTTCATCAAAATCAACCATCGCATACTTGGGTTTGGTGTCGGGGTTTTAAGATTGAAATATTTTTAAGCCTTTTGTAATCAATGATGTTGTTTCTTCCTGTATCACCATCACTCCTACTGCTTGAAAATTAACATTAGTTCTAACAACCAGGAAAAACAAGGGCAGGGCATATTTTGTTGTTTTATATTTAGCGTCAAGTGCAATAAGAAAAGGTGCATATTTTTGATATAGACGTCTCATTTTCGTTGACTGGTAACAGAAGATGAGTTTAACATCAATACTGTAGGTAGACATATTTCTTACCATATTCTGAAATGCTATATCATCTTCATCCATAACTTCCTCAGCTAAACTATTCTTGTCACATGCTTTATCTATTGCTTGCTTGACTAACTCTTCATTTAGCTTCTTGTGAAGACGGTCAAATGCAAGATCAACCAAAGATTTCCATTTTTCAACTAAATGGGTTAAATTTTCTTGATCCAATTTACTATATTGAAGCTTCAATTTTACAGATAAAATTAAATTTCTCAGTTTTTTGCGCGGAGGAGTGAAACGTCTACGATAGAAATCAGGAGCGTCCCCTGCAGGACAAAGGTTTTCCTCAACAACAATTCTGCTCTTGAAGTCAAATCACGAATGTTTCGACATCCTTTCCGTATTTGTTCCCGTAAACACTCTTCTAAACGGTAGTCCAGTGATTCCGCAATGCCAGCTGCCTTCCCACATTATGATTAACGTGTTGCTCTGATGGAAAACACACTAAATATTGCAGTTGGCCAAATGGTTCTTGTTGAAGAGAACTGAAGATTTCTTGAATTTTCGTTTTCAGTTCATGACCAGCTACAATCAATCTTATTATATTTTCTATCGTTCTTCACACTTATTTCTGGAAATGACACCACCTTTTTAACTGAGAATGTTACAGGACAGTCGAGTTTTTTGATTGGCTTTGTTAGTTTTCTCCTACGAATGTACTGATGTTCATTTATGGTCATCGCTTTTTTTGATTTAATATTGTTTTTCTCTTTTCTGGTATGTGAAATACAAGTAAAATAAGTTAAATGTTAGTAAAAATGTTTTAAATGTTAGTAAAAATGTTTTAAATGTTAGTAAAAATGTTTTAAATGTTAGTAAAAATGTTTTAAATGTTAGTAAATGTTTTTTTAAATGTTAGTAAAATAAGTATTAAGTATGTAAAATATTAAAAATATTTTTTCTTATCTTAAAATGCAAGAGCATGATATAACACATGTTGTTTATTTTCATCATGTACATTTAATTTTCCGTACTGTAAGATGGAGATATTTGGCACTCCTTCGTTCAGTTAATTCGTAAAACTAGTCGTTAGCCCGTGGAAAAATCCACGGGTTCGCCCGTCCTATTTATACCGCATTGCGTGCGTCTCGCTACTTTCGTAGCTAAGCTACCATTTTGCGTGACAGACAGACGTATACGGGTTATATAATATAGATACACATACCTTCTTAAGTGGAAATGATTTAGCATCGACTGTTGTGGTCGTTGTGGGTTTTCGGCCATGTTTTGTTATCCTTGTTGCATCGGATTAAATACCATATACCATATACACCATATATATTAATTAGCTTTGACAGCCCTCGGACAAGGGTGGAGATTGAATTTAAATTAAATTTGTTTTTATTTTTCAAATTGAATTGTATTTTTTTAATTTTAAAATTACATTTGAAATTGAATTGTTTTAAGTATTCAATTTTTTTTTATTAATGGCAGCTCTCAGCCGCCATGAGGTAAGCAACCTCGAATCCATTTTAAAAAAATTGCAAATATAAAACAACAAGTAAACCTTGTGCTGACCTCATGATGAGTGAACATTGGCCTGCTTTGTTTGAAATAACTTTTTCAGGTTTGAGGAAATGAAAACAAAAGATACAACCTTTTACGTTTCGGTTTTCTTTTTTTAGTTAATAAACAACTTGTTTTCGTTAGATCCGGCGCGCGCATGGTAAAACGGGGGTAAATTTAAATTATTTAAAACATGACAGCCCTGTTTCCTCGTATGGCGGCTTACTTATGTTATTACAGTATACTCTTCAATTAGCGGACACCATCGGTGTATGACCAAAGTGACCGCTAATTGGAAACGTCCACCTTTTGGATAGTTTTACATTTTAAGCCGCAAATCAGAAAACTTTTGATGGCTCCCTCTGTTTATATGTTTGAAGCCCTTGCCTTGTAAGTTTTCATACTCTTCTCTGAGTTTTTTCTCGTCTTTCAAAACGTTTATGACTTGTGTCTTTCCAATAAAATATGTTTTAGAATTGCCCCTGCAACACATTTTCTTTATTGACATCTAACATTTTGATATTTCATCTAATGCTAGACATCGTTTGTTAAGTTTTCCAGCCTCCCGTTTCTTCAGGTTAACAGCAGGAGCCATGATGTTAAATCAAAGCCAACTTTTCAGTGATAAAATCTATCAACAAACATTCATTTCAAATTCAAAGCATTGGAAATAAAAACATTCGATCGAATTGACGCATTCAATTTTCCTTCTTTCATTCGATTCATTAGAATGTTTGAATGTGTATTTTTTTTTCGTTGTTTCAGTTATCAAGGCATAGCAACGCTCGAAAGTATGGCAGTTAGCAACTCAAATATGATTATAAAAGAAATGTACGAGATACAAAGAAACACAATGAAATGAATGTAAATAGCTCCTTTGCACGAGGACATCATGTCTATATAAACATCTGAAATCCATTGATAGAGAAAATGTTGCGATCTAATGAGGTTGAAATGCGATTGCAATAATAAGAACTGATTCTTTTGGAGTTAAACACATTGTTGGGCACGTTCCACATAATATTTTAGTAATATGATTAATGTTTTTAAAGGTTCCAAACACTGCCATTACGTGGAGGTGGCTATGGTGTGGAGGTTCCTGTTTTTTTTATGGCTTTCATGGCCATGACAAGCTGATAAAGTGGTTGATAAATGTTTGAAATAAATTTTAGAAAAATTATTTATTTTTGTCTATTTTTCTTTGCTCGCTTTTGATTTTTTTGGACTGTCCGCTATTAAGAGAGGAAAAAGCCATATTTGCTCTTTGGTGCAAAAAAATATTGTCCGCAAATTAGGGTGTCCGCTTAAGTTTTCGCTTTTTGGAAAGTTTTTTATGAGACTTTGACTACAAAAACGGCCGGTGTATGACCAAAGTGTCCACTAATCAGATGCGTCCGCCTTTTAGAGTGTCCGTTAATTGGAGAGAATACTGTAGTAAATTTAAGCGTAACGCCACGTTATAAGAAAATGACCCGTGATTTGCGTGCCGTGGACTCACATAGTCACTCACACAAGCGTATTATAATATAGGACTAGTCAAAATGGCCCGTGGAAATATCAACTTAATCAGGGGAACAATGGAAAAGAGAACCGTTATTTGAATTTTGATGACGTCAGACGTTATTGTCATGGAAATTTGTTTACTTGTTGCCTATGGTGTAGAGCTTCAATAGCTGATTAAATGATTTATAGGATCATATGTTTTGGGCTGACACCAAAGGAGATAAGAGAGTATTTTGCCCAATGTAGCCATTTGACTACATTGGGATAGAAAAGGTTAGCCAACATGTTAGCCAACATTTTGAGCAACATCGACTAACCAACATGTTGGCCAACAATGTTGGCCGGTTTGCGTTAGGCGCCAATATGCTCAAGAAGAAAAAAAATCTCAAAAAATGTTGGCCAACATTTCCGCCAAAATTTGCATGTTGGTAGCATGTTTGTCGGTTTGCACTGGGTAACCAACATGTTGGCCAACATTTCGACTAACATTTTAGCTTTCGAATGCTTTAATTCGAATTTTTTAAAATTCGAACTCCAAATCGAATGTTCTTAATTGATTCGAATGTTTATATATATTTTAAATTTGGCGGGCATGTCCTTATAGCACTCTATTTATTTCAAAATGGCTGACAACAAGGAAGTGAGTAGTACCAAAAAGTCTGCTGCTGCAGCTGCAAACAAAAAACGCACTCGGAATGATGATGAAGTCGAGATACATGTATGAGGCAAGACCATGCCTTTGGGACGTGGCTGATTCCACATATTCCAAGAAAGACGTAAAAGAACAAGCGTTAGCTGAGATTAAAGAAGAGATGGGAATTGAAATACCCTTGATAAAATCCAAGTGGAATTCCTAACGTGCAAAACACGGGAGAGAGCTTACCAAGGAATCTAAGACCAAAAGTGGGCAAGGCACCGAAGAGCTCTACGAGGGCTCATGGATTTTCATGGATAAAATGCGATTTATTGAACACGTAAAGAAAACAGCGAAAAGCACGTCAATTATAAATATTACGAGCGCCTTTGAAACAATCGAAGACGAGGAGGATAAAAGTGAAAAAGAGGAGGAGACTCCTGTAAAACAATCAGCCAAAGAGACTCCAGTAACAACAACAAACGTAAACGTACCCCTAATTCAGCTGAACAAAAACAAAGCTGATTTCAAAATGCATTGATGTATTGGATCGTCCGAAAAACCCTACCAAAAGAGAAAGAGCCTGAAGAACCATTCGCTTTGTATGTTTTTAATCAGCTAAATACATTAGATAAACGACGCAAATTGCTTGTAGAAAAACGAATCAATGACATATTATTTGAGATGCGCTTTAAGGAGTTTGACCAACCTACACGTTTCAATCCTGGCGTTCAAAATCGAAGATTTGCTGCTCCACCTATGCAAGGACCTTATACTGCTATGTTAAATAATGATTTTTGATTATTGATTAAGCTTTTTTATTTAATAAACTTAAACATAGAATATAGTGTTAAAATACAATAAATCCGCCAGTAAATAAATAAATGCCAGATTCCAAATAGATTCTCGGAAATTCTTCGTGCTCGGCTATGCTGGTAGTTATAGATTTGCTTTTCAGGGGTTAAATTTGCTTGAGGATAGGGCTTCATCATGTACGACTTTAAGGCGAATGCGTCATCCCAACAAAAACATGCGGGATGTTAGTATATCCATGAGTTATGTTCATACTATTTTCCTCGATTTTTCTGCGC
Organism: Hydractinia symbiolongicarpus; assembly: GCF_029227915.1. Lineage (NCBI taxonomy): Eukaryota > Metazoa > Cnidaria > Hydrozoa > Anthoathecata > Hydractiniidae > Hydractinia > Hydractinia symbiolongicarpus. Next base: position 13,237,596 of record NC_079888.1, read on the forward strand.
AAATCTGAGTTATTCCAAACTCCAGAATTATTCGTCCATTACTACCTATATCCGCATAAATACACTCATAATCAGGACCAACTATAGCCAATAAGATTATTGAAAAACTTTTCTTGTAGTTGTGTTAAGTTTTCTCGGGATGACAAAAACCCTGATAGAATTGTTTGTAACTTTTTGCATCAAACAAGGTTCAAACCAAAATAAATACACAGAAAATATGAAATACAAAGAAAAACACAACGCCTAAATTTGAAATGAATAATAACTAAATATAAAACAAATGTATACCAACTATTCTTTACAGAGCTTGAAAGGATGAACATTGTTGAGTGTTTAACTATGAGTGTTTAACTTTCTTGAACTTCTTTATTAACAGACGTAAATTATTTGAAATTTGATAAAACAAAACTTTGTAACTTTTGTATTTGAAGATTGATTTAAACTTGTTACTTTGTCTTTTTGAGCGGGAATGAATCAAGAAAAGTGAAAAAACTACATATGTAAATTCTATCAACGAAAATAGCACACTTGAGACACGAACATAAAACACAAGTTAAATACGCAATACACCAAAAAAGAACAATAAAACATGCACATAAAATACGTATTGAACACGAAACGAACGTATAGTATAATATAACACGAAATCATCACAAATCCAGTGTTAACTGTACATTGCCCCCAGACAAATGAAAAATTTTGATTGATAATTGATATCGATAATCAATATTTTGAGATTTGTCTTAATTAACATAATTTAACATCGCTTTTGCTTTCAACGCAGCTTCATGCAATTCAGTTTGTATGTACAATTCGTCAACGTGATGAATAACAATTAATTCTCTGACAGCTCGTCTTGTTACTCGATTAGTCGATTCGCTTGAGTTTCGATATCTAACAACAGCAGTTCTTATAGGACCATTGTTTCCAAATTCAACATCAACTACTAAACCATACATATATTGTCCTGATAATTTTCTGCTTTTAGGAATAGGACAATGTCGCCAATTTTGATATTAAGATCATTTGGAACCCATTTAGTTGTTTCATTAGTTTAGGTACATAGGTTATTAACCAACATTCGAACCATGCATTGAATATCCTACGGTTTTGATCAATAATTTTCCAAGGCTTGTCAGTTGAGGCAATAGGACTAACTGGTGACCTGTCATTGTTGCGGCCGAGGCGTAAACAATTAGGTGTTATTAGATCAGCATTTTCAAAATCAGCTGTGACATCTCCAATAGCTAATGGGAGATCATTAATACAATTGGCTATTTATGTACCCAGAGTCTCCCACTGTAGTATAGAAAGTCTCTCATTTGAATTTGATTTTATTATAGATTCTTTAACTTGTTTGACTTTTCTTTCTACTTTACCATGCATAAAGTGTCCCCCAACAGGGCATGTCTCGAATTTAATTCCCATTTCTTTGTGAAGTCTACCTCTTAAAGCCATAAACGTGATTTTCATGTTTTTGCATCCACTCACTAATTGGCTTCCTTCGTCTGGTAAAAGGATTATTGGATATCCAACCTCACATGAAAAACGAATAAACGCTTGGATGAAACCTGAGGTGCTGTAATCTTTCATGACTTTTATGTTTATGGTTGATGTTGTGGTAGCTACAACAAAACACCAAGTAGCAAATTTTTACAGTGGTTCTCTTGTTGTGTGGGGAATATGACAAGAATGGGCCAGCTAGATCAACTTTAACACAAGTAAAACGCAGGAGCGATGTTGAGATTGTGATCGGAGATCGGTCCCATAGCAACTTCGACAGTACGTTTAGGAGATATCGACATCTCTTACAATTTTTTCTGATAACTTTCACTCGTCCTCTACCTTCGATTATGTGCACTTGCTTCATGACGTATCGATGAACGGTTTCGATACTGGAATGCTTAGCAACAGGGTACCAATGAACCTCATTGATTATACTATAAGCAATAGGTGAATACTTATCACCAATTGGTACAAAAAATGTGGAACTTGTCAAATCTAACATAACATCTGTCATAGTGCTCGTGTTAGTGAACTTCTGATCTGGTAGAATACGTCCTGTATGTTGTTGTTTTCTTTTGATATTTTAGCATAAGCATCTTTTTTTGCGAATTTCTTAACTTCAGCGGTTGCTTTTTTCCAGAAGTACTCTCTGAAAGTCTTCAAGTCATCACTGGACAAAATAATTGTTTCCACTTGAGAGATGGACTTATTTGATTTTGTAATATAAAAAGTTATTTTTACAGTTACTGATAAATGTGTAAGTACAAGTAATCGGATAACTTGACTGAATCTATGTTTCAATGGATCGATAACGTAATTTGACAATTCGTACCTGAATATTACCTCGTCAGATATTTTTCTTAAACCTCTGAAAACAAGTATATCTGGTGATTCTTCATGGTGTGCAATTCCTTTTATTGTTTCGGAAAAATCTTTCAAATTTAGTGTGTTAACGTTGTTTGCAGGAAATTTTGATACGTCTGACTTCATCCACTCGAATCCTTCTATCCATGTAGATCCTGGACTGACATCTAAGATAGTAGCACCGTCTAGTTCCAACATCGGCTATCATATCTTTACTTTTGACATACATCCAATCATCACGTTGATATCAATTACTCGATTTCTAACCCAGGTTTTGGGTTTTTTCTCATTTGTTATCCAAAACAAAGCAATTTTATTTCATCATTTCGAAATGTGAAGTCCAGAGCGGTCTTAACTCATCAGGAATGGCGTCAGCCCAATCCAGTTTTCGTTGTGATAATGTGTGCAAATCCAGTTTCAAGGAAGCAGTTACTGGTGTCAATTTTCCTGTTGAATCAAAAATTTCTGCCACCTTACCGACACAGATTCTCCGCGTTAACTTTTCTGGAATGGCTGCCGCATATTCTGGTTTCCTTCCTCGAGATTTTTTGGTGAAATTGAGTTATATATCCAACTTGATTTGATCATTTTCAGGGTACCACTTCATTCCTGCATCAGATATACTCTCTCCATCTTCGCTCAATTTATCTGCTGGTTTTTTGTTTAAGAATATAAAACCTCTTAACATAAGACCTCCACGACTAAGTACTGTTGTCAATTCATCTGCGCTTTAATACGCTTGATTTTATGATTTTTCTCCAGAGAGACAATCGTCAACATAGAAATCGTTAAGAATCATTTCACATATTTCAGGGTATTCACATTAGGACAGCTTGGCTGTATCTCTTAATCCCTTTTCCACCTGATTTTCGCTGGATTTGACACTGTATATAAGGGTTTTAATTACTTTTTCAACTGGTAGCTTCGTGATATCCAATTCGGATTGCCAAATGTAACGTTGCAGACACCACTCTTGCTCTATTAACTTGACGGTGTTGTACAATTTTTTACATCTGTATGGAAAGCGATTGGATGACTAAACCAACAAATGACAATTTCCAGCAATTTATTCATGTTATTGGTACCTTTAGCAAGTATGTCATTCAAACTTGTTTCACTGTCAGTGGGTTGCGACGCGTCAAACACAAGTCGACATGGTGTTGTAAACGATTTTCCTCATACAGCACGCCAGGGAATGAAGTTTTGGAGTTGATGGTTTTTTAATGACTGTTGTTGTGTCGGTGTAAGGCTGTGCACAAACTCCACAAATCCAAGTGATTGCATTTTCTTTTCTGAATTGATAACATCTTCCTTATCTTTAACAGATTTGTTAAGTTTTCTGAGTTGACTGTAGTAAACTTTTAATGCTTTTTCTTGTTTGGAGCAAGTTTCACTGCAGGGTTATGAATGAATGGTAGTCTGGCAATTGTGAGGCTACTTGATTCATCTACTGAAACCTATCGATCTATTAATTTTTGTTCCACTTCTTCCTTTAAGCTTAGAATTTCAATTTTCTCCCCATTTTTGCATTTCTTACATGATCTACAATCAACACAATTTGATTTATGAACCAACTTCTTCTACCTGCTCGAATATTTTCTTTTTCCGAACGATGTAAGTGTCGGGACTTTCATAATTTTCTACTGACAGCTGGTGTAAAAATTGATGACTGTCTTTTAGAATTCCTACATCTGCGTTGACTTGATAGCCCATTTTATATAGACTATATTGCTGGCTAAGGTACGATTGTTGGCTGATATTCGATCGATTATGATGATGAAATTTGTCTATTTCTGTAAACACAGAATGTGGTCCTACTACTACTACTCTGCCACTGGATGCATTCAAAAGGGGGGATCGATAAATTGTCAAACCTGAAGGCAACTGAAATACTATTTCGGGATAATATCGCAGGTACTTGATTCCAATCATAAAGTTGGTTTGACCTCCTACGGACTCTGGTAACTGTGGTAGATCTTCTATTATACCTCCACGATTGCGATATTGGTTTTGAATGTCGTCTGATACTTTCCCTCTCAGAGGATACAAGGGAAAATCACTTGTGATACGGTCTATGCAAACTCCTGTCATGACTGCATGTCTTCCATCATGTAGTGGTAACGTTACGCTGTAGATGCCATGTGGTGATTCAGTTTTTAAAGCTGTCATTTCATACCCAATCAGCTTACGTATCACTGAAAGGTAATGCGAAATCCAACTCTGAAGATGTCACTGAACATGCGATCTACATACTCCAAACAATCAAGGTACAAAATGAGACGTACACCATATTCTTTGATAATGGATGTGGAGATTTCGTATGCAGACATGAAGCAGCTAAAAGAATAACTGGCCTTCTCTTGTTGTATCCTTAATTCCTTCTCAAGAAATAAAATCAATCTCTCCTACTTTTCAGGTTCTTGTAAATTTTCCTCATAGATAAAAGACAACCACTTAGTAACTCTCGCATCTCCCATAATATGGTAAATCATAGCCAAACCATCACCAAAATAAAGCCTATTTTGGATATTATGAACTTTGGACAGAGAAAGAATATCCTGGAGTAATGTAATAAGTTTTGATAAACCGTGTTGCAAAGTATCGGGACTTTTTAATATCCATAGCGGACCAAATTTCTTAACATCTTCGAGTTTCTTCTGAAGCATTGTTTTGGAATCACCAAATGCTCTTTTTAATCTAATCCAAATTCCAAATCCTCAATATTTTCAAGACCTTTCACTAAAGACAGCGCAAGTTAGAGATAGGGAAATGTATGTTCCAGCACAGTAGCGCATACGCGCACGCGCACGCCACAGTCAATCACAACAAATCCGTGGTTATTCAGTACCATGCAGTGCCTATCAAAGGCTATTCCTTAATAATCAGTGCATAGCCATGCCTAGTCCCTAATAATCAATGACGTCATCAAAAATCATACAAAAATGAGTTGAAACAGGAATTCCTTAATAATCAACGCATGCACAGTAAGGTTCAGCAATCTTCGGACCTTGTTGGAATGTATATAAAATGGTACTCTGCTACTGGTGCTCTGTAGAACTGTGCGATAAAGTCAGGTGCCCCATAAGATACAACCCTCCACAGGTGAGTACAGAACATACGACGAAACCTGGCTTTTTTCAGGTGATGGAAAACATCGCTACCCATATGAGCGATGATGGTGAGTACGTGTACGAGGGCTACTTTTGTGGAGATGCGCGCTGCTTGGCTTACGTGGAAGAGCGAAAGGTGTACGATAGTGCGTATGAAATGTCGCTGTGGCTGTTGAAAAGGCGCTATAAAGGAAGGCCTGCCCCAGACTGGAGACGCCTCGTCAGATTTGGGGGTGACCTGACGCAAAAGGAATTCCTGGCATTGGCTTGAAATCAAGGCTATCCTAAAATAATACTACTATAATAAATGTGCGTCAACTGTCAATCAAAATTCGATATCCTTGGAAGCGCAGTAGCCATGACGGTTATGGCCGGTATTGCTATCTCCCTACCACTTATGGCCTTATCGATATCGAAAGAATCGGAGAAGGAGAAGGAAAAAGGAGAAGGAGAAGGAAAATGGGTTCGTCTCTATACCTTAGAATCGCAAGATAAATGGAACAATGTAAGGACTGTGAACGTATGTTGGACGCGTACGATAGATGTACCTGCGGACGTAGGTTTGAAGTAAATGGTAAATTGTTGTGTTGGTATTGTTATCAGGAATGTATCACGTGTAACGGGGGTGGTTGCGTATGCACAATGACAAACAATCCTCTGAAGTAGTTTGAAATACAATAAACAAGAGGCTACGATTTGAGGAAGAGCTTGTCAACCCTAAATTATTCTACTCATTTGCTGCCACCTTTACGGACATCAACAATATCAACGTGGACTACCTGACAGTGTCGGATCCTATTCCTGCTAACGGAGGTAAGGATAATCGGTACATTATAGGCTATCATACACGAGACCTTGTAGTAGACCTCAGGGTAAAGACGCCTAAAGTCTGGTCCCCGCATGGAGTGACTCGATACAACACCAATGCTGTACCGGCAATGAGTCTTGATTTTGAAGAATATCCTGATTGGGTTTCGAAGTATAGACAAATCTGATCCAAAATCGAGGAGTTGATATCTGAGCAATTGACGACAGAGCCTGTGAAAAAGGACCGTTATGTGAACGCTAAACTCAAATACTACAAGGATGCAATCACAACCAAATTCCATTGTATGCCAGTACCCTACGATGTACCCTGCCAAGCCAGTGCCATCCTGGCTATTTCATCGGTGTATGTGCAAGGTAAGAACTACTACCCTCAGGTACATATCACGGAATGCCGGTATAAGGACTTTAAACAAGAGTGGTTGCTGAGTGAGGATTAAAAACCATGCATTTCATAGGTCTATAGGGCCAATAAAATATATAAAATCAAGGCTTATACTCAGGTGGGGACTCTGGGTACCGCTTACATACTGCACAGATTGAAGTTTTTTTAAAAATTCTTGCCTCCCTTCTTCTCGACCCTTGGCAATTAACTGGGCACGTTCCTCTTTAGCAGCATGTACTTATTATATTCCTGTGTGATCAGGGTGAACTCATAGTCGCTGACGACTCCGTTCTCAATGGTTTTTGAGATAAGATCAATGATAGAATTCAGCTTTGTCTACGCAAGTAGCCTTATGCTTTTAGTCTCATAGTCTCATGCTTTTTAGATTTCACACCCAGCCTCTTCCCGGCGTTCAGCAGACCGGCCTGACCTATTCCGAAGGCAACAGTGATCCCGCCCATGGCAATAGCCAAGGGTACTCCTATGCCAGAAGCTATGGCTCCTATACCAAGCCCTGACGTGATAACGCTTATACCTAACAGACCATGGTCCGTATACCCCCCCCAGGTCTCATGAATTTTAAACCTCTTTGCGAGTCTGTTCCGCTCCTTAATCTCATCCCGCAGGTACTTTTCAATATCCTTAATCTTTTATAGCCTGTAGGCCTGGCTTTTCTCCGGCATATCGGCGCCTTGTGAAGGCGCACTCGGTGAATTTGGGTACAGCTTAGCTATATCGCTCATTTATTCTATAAGCAGATCCATGGTGAGGCCAGTGAACGAAACGTTCTTCTCGTGATGATACGCATCTGTAACCATAAACTCGAGGCGATCCGTGGAGCCCTTCAGTGGAAGGTACGTTGGAGTGTCAAAACTCCAGGTTAACATATCCCCCCAAGCGTTTAGTTCCTTAGTGGGGAGTAAAGTAAGAATTTTAGACTTTTTACTATCTAGCAGGGCATCGCCTTCATCCAACTGGGGACAAACGAGTCTCAATCTTTGGTAAACATCAGTCCTATAGTATGCATCATAATCACCTTTCATATAGTACTTTTTTGCGAGATCGTAGGGCAGACCTAGGAGCTCCTGCAGGGGTCTATTAATCACAACCAAGTACTGACACAGAGCCTGCAGAGTCCATTTTTTAAAACAAACAGTTTGATTTTATCCTCCGCCTGACTGTTCACAATAGCAGCCAAACCCTCAATCCTGCAGAGGCCGTCCATGATCTTAATTCGATTCACCCTCTGATCGGGTCCTATTTTACGTATGGAACTTCGTTGTCGCAGGTTCAGCCATACGGGTCTGATTTCAGGGCTATCCTACTATCCTGTCCCAGGTAGTCCTCAAATATCGTGGGCTTTTCGATATCACTAATATACAGTTTCTTCATCCCTTTCTTGTTAGAAGAAAAGGATGAATATGTACTCATACAACCCCATGGCAAAGTACAAAAGCAACAGGGGAGAGTGGCCACTAGGTGTAACCAACCTGGAACATCGACGGACTGGCATATTTCTGTTGCATTCCCCGAGTTTACAAAATATGCCATAAAAATTCCTACTAATCTGCTGAATGACCCTGTTAGAGTGGGTTGGACAGGACAAGCGTTGGACTACTGGAATATTCAGGTTAAGTTCGCAACCCATTGCGCAACTACGGCATTAGGCATCTCTGCCACGCACATGACGGGCTGGGTACCCGTTGTCAACTCGATCTTAAAATTTCACGTCTATTACCACATGCGTCGTATTCTGGCAAGAATGAAGGTCCCCATGCCTTACGATGATGGGCTTTCTCAGTATAAAATCCCCTATTCCACCTCAGGATATGCGCAGGTATGTCGCGAATACGGCGCTAACCCAATTAGCCTGTACAAATTCAAGGCTGTCATGTCCTCATTGACAAATGGTAGATGGTGGCCCCAAATCGATGGCGATTGGGCAAAGTTCATTATACCGACAAGTCAGGGTTTGACATCGGAAAGCCTGACCAAGCTAAGCGAGATTATCAGTGTTTACGTGGTCTTATTGCTAGGATCGCAAGCAGGGGCCAAAGCATCCCTGATCGGATCCGGTGCAGACAACTACACAGCAAGTCAAATTTTATTGCAAAAATCTGAAGCAATGATCCAACGTCTGGAAAATTTGGGGCATGACATCACGGAATTTCAAAAAGTACTTCAATATGCCAGAACACCGGTGAATTTTGCCGTCATGCCTAGCGTACGCATGTTGCCCTTAGACATGAACTTGCGCATAGGTAAAATTGTAGGGTATAATAACAATATTTTGATCGCACCTGCCAATGTAAATGTGGGGGTACAGGTTGATGTGAATAACAAGCCTATTCATACGGAGAGGACTATCAAACCACCTCCAAAGCATACTGTTGAAATACCTACACATACCACACCCCAGAGCATGTTACCAAAACACCTGTACATACTACACCCCCTAGGCATACCGATCATACTATACAGGCTATGTCATCTATACCTCCCAGGCATGCTACGCCTCCTTTACATCCTCCTGATCAACCTCCACAAAACCAGCATGAGGATACCAAGGCCGCACTGATCACGACCGGGGTAGGAATCATCATTGCCTACATATGGCTTAAAAAAAGGCCTATTTCTTTCCAACATATACCACGACAAGCCAAATGGCAGCCGCAATTGCCATGTACAGATGCCTGGCCGCATATTCGACAACTGTTGCCGCTACCCTGAGAAAGAACGAGACTATGGTACCCATAATACAGGATAATGCAGCACCTGCTTTACCTGCCAGGTATTTGAGGAATTTACCCAATCGTTCCAGCTGTTTCTCTACAACCCCTTCCCCGCGGCACCTCCAGCTGCACCTCCTGTAACCGCGAGCACGAGAGTGATTATCAGTAAACCAATAGCAGAGACGATACCCGCTATGGATATACCCTGCTCTTTGAAGAGGATCTTTAGCTTTTCAAACAAAGACGTGTCATCTCCGGCAATTTTCATCAACGTTTCCTTGATGATCTTCAGCTGGCTGTAAATCTGGGAGGAAAGTAAGCCATGAGCATCCTGTGTAGCCTCTTTTAAATCGTTCAATTTTTCAATTGTTTCCTCAAGCTTTGCTATTTCCCTCTCAAGATTAGCCCTTTGTCCTTCGTCTACTTCGGCTTTGTGCTTCTCGAGTTCTTTCTCCCTGGCCTCTGCCTTGCTAATCTGGCCATCATATAAGATCATCTTGCTTTTCAAGTCCTTGAAGTTACCCCTTATAGTCTGTGCTGCTTGGTTAAACCCTCTTATTTCACGTTCAGTGAGAACTTCATCAGTACCACCAAATGAAGGTTTTTGGATAAGGCTCTCCGTTGCATCTACAAATTCCTCTATCAATTCCATCGAAATGATATCATCATCCAAAATGTCATCAACCTTTTGCCCAAGTGCCTGGGCTGCTGCCTTAACCCTGTTGGGTGTAGTAACATAGTCGGGAAAACCCAGGGCTTGCACGAGATCTGCCTTCAATCTCTTGATCATCTGTCTAGCAGCTTGCAACACACCCTTATCTTGTGTAATTAATGCCGTAAGGTCTACATCGTTGAAAAAAAGACGTTTTCCTTTCACCCTAAACTCGTCATAAGGTATCGGAATAGGCTTCCCTAGCCTCGGATCCTGACTAAGACGTTCGTAAAGGTCGTCAACCTTTGATTTTAGTAGTGTTTGCTTCTGCTCTGACAGGCCACACCCCGGGACACCGGTTATTCTCCTGACGTTGAAGGCCCTGATGTTGCCAGGGGTTTTGGAAGTTTCTGCGTAGTATCATCGGGTTGATCATCCCTCCCACCCTCATCGAAAAGATCGTGATCAAATATTGGATTAGTTGGCACTTTGTTAGAAGATTTCCCTTATATATAATAAACATGAGTGCATTTAGAACGACGCTAGACCCATGTGTGGAGACGAAGCAGCTCTTCGGTATCAAAGGCCGGAAACAGAAGGTTCAGATAAGCCACATACCAAGCACAATAAACCAAAATGAAGATCTGCATGTGGATATCCCAAACATGCCGCAGAATGATGTCATTTTTCCAGGCAGTCTCAAGCTAATACTTAACAACAATAACAACTTTATCCCAGACGGTATCAACCCGAACGACGGAACTATCAGGGCCTTACAGGTCAAGGCCAGCGACCACGTTGGCTCGGACGAGGAGAAGGCGATTGTTGCCGCGTATGGGAACACTTTGTGCGTGCACTTGGGCAAAATGTTTGAGTTGGCCAGAGATCTACCCTTCTATCAAGCGGGATTATACGATAGGCTGCAGTTTGTCCTACATTTCGCGGCATATGCCGATGTGATCAAAGATGCAGGGACGGCGGGCTCGGGAAGCACGGCGGCCAAGGCTGCCGATGCCGCATACAAAATCACCAACAGGCTGGAGTTTGACAAGATCACTCACGAGGGTCTCGCGAGAGCCATGATGTCAAGGTATGCAAGATTTACCCTGCCCTACGAACGCATACTCCGTAGCAAGGTGGTGAAAATGAAAAAGGCTGACACCTCATACAACCTCCAAATCGACACTCCTGCGAAGAGTCTCAAGGGTATTTTGCTGCTCTTTATAGACCCCGGGAAAGTGAAGGCCTATGCTGGTGTGAATGAGGTCTTTTACAATCCGAAAAATGAGAAGATTAGTGTCACCGTGGAGGGAGAGCTTAATGAACTGTATAGCCACGCCATGTTTCCCAAGGACCACCTCGAACTGATCGTGAACGTTCTCGGTAGCCACGATAGCAATGTCACCATCGGCCAATTCTTCAATGAACAATACGCCCTGTTTATCGACTTCTGAACCTCCCCCGACGATACCCTACATGGCTCCAGAAGACCCCTACAATGCCTTAGTGATGGCATTACCCTCGATATGACAAAAAAGGCTGATGGGACCGGGGAATTTAGGTGTGTTTACCTCCTGCAGGACGCGCAGCTGAACATCTTAGATGGTAGGTTTCATAGCGTGGAGTACTAATGACCAAAACTCGTGTTTGTCGTCCAAGGGCAAAAGCGAGTCAATATGGAAAACAAGAGCTGCTCAAAATGTAACAAGAGTCTTTTGCTAGATTTATTTAGGGTGCTGGGAAATGGTCAAACTACAAAGACATGCATCAAATACCTGGATAAAATGAAAGCGTCACGGGAACGTAACAAATGCCCTCATGGTAGGCGAAGATCAGAGTGTAAAGACTGTGGGGGGAGTCAAATATGCCACCATCAAAGGGTGAGGGCCTATTGTAAAAAATGCAGGGGCAGTCAGGTTTGTCCCCATCAAAGGCAGAGGTCCTTCTGCAAAGACTGCAAGGGCAGTCAGATTTGTCATCATGAAAGGATGAGATCTCGGTGTAAAGAATGCAAGGGTAGTCAAATCTGCCAGCATGAATGGAGGAGAGCTTGCTGTAAAGAATGCAAGGGTAGTCAAATTTGCCAGCATGAAAGGAGGAGAGCTTGCTGTAAAGAATGCAAGGGTAGTCAGATATTCCCTCATGAAAGGATAAGGTATCGCTGCAAGGAATGCAAGGAATGCAAGAAGAGCAAGCAGCCGGAGGGAACCAGAAGCTGCCCAAAGTGTAAAAAAGTGTTGGCCCTAGATGCATTTAGAGTGCTGGGAAATGGAAAGACGGCAACAAGTTGTATATGTTGCCTAGATAAAAAGAAAGCGTCACTAAAACGTAACAGATGACCCCATGATAGGCGGAGATCCCAGTGTAAGGAATGCGGTGGTAGAGATATATGCCAGCATGAAAAAAGGAGGGCCTATTGTAAGGACTGTAAGGGCAGTCAGATTTGCGAGCATGAGAGACAGAGGGCTTGCTGCAAAGACTGCAAGAAGAGCAAACAATAAATAGCTACAATATCTATTATTGTAGCAGGTGCGGCCATAAATGCCCAAGCCTTTTCAGGGACAAATTTACTATTTAGCAAACTTGCAGGACATGGTGAGGCAGAAAGGAAAAGACATGATAGGTCGATGGAACAACTACAAGCAGCCCTAGAAAAGTGGGTACAAGATCGACAAGTCAAATTTGACTGGTTCGCTGAACAGCGGGAGATGCAGCTCAAGGATGGTAAAAGCCTCCACGAGTTGGACGATGAGATGTACAGGTACTATATCGCTTCAGACAAAAAAGCCCGCAATTGAAAGATTTTTACGTACGCTCTAATTTCTCCGGCATATCAAAGGCCCGAAACGTATAGACTACCCTCATTTTACCGTCACATCACCGAATGAGATGCATCAGTTTGATCTACTATACATGCCCCATGATCGGGTATATGGCAATACGTACAAGTACATCCTGACAGGTATTGATGTAGGCTCGAGATATAAGGTAGCAAGGCCCCTGCGCAGCAAAAAAGCTAGCGAAGTCGCGGAGATGATTGGTTCTGAACTCAAATCCGATGTAACGAAGTTGCTGGAGTATAAGGGGGTTGAGATCAAGCGGGCCAACACCAAATATCACCATACATTTACAGCCTTTGTAGCGTCGTACAACAAGGTACTTGCAGAAAGGCTCTTCAAGCCTCAGGATGCGCTGGAGTTGTTATCTGGGGAGATGTCAAGCATTTGGGTCAAACACTACTTGTATACTATCGTCAAAAGTCTTAACAATGCCAAGACTGCCATGATAAACATGTAACCGAACAAGGCGATCAAGCTGGATGAGATACCGCTCGCGAAAAGCGAAGAATATCCCTAGGAGAGACCCTTACCTGAGGATGGTTTGTACTTGTATTTGCTACAACCAGGAGAAGAGCATGGTGACTCTAAAAGACGCGCTACAGATGTTTTCTGGCGTAGGAAAATGTGTAGGTTGGATCGTATTGTATCGGGTAGCCGCGTTTTATACTACTTAAAGGATGGTCCTGATCGTAGCTTCGTCTCAGAGGAACTCATGCTTATTCCGGAGGATGTTGAAGTACCTCCAGAGGGTGTTAAAGAGTGGTAGACACCCTCAATTTTACCTATAATTCTTACTACTTACAATAGTAGTAAGAATTAGCGTCTGCCTAGTTATCTGATGATCATATAGGCCATCGCGAGTAAGTCAATAAGTCCAAAATGGTTCACATAATGCTCCACATGTCCATCTTCTTCAAACCTATTATAGGTGTGTATGCCGTTGGGATTGTCGATCACAACAATCTCTTTGGATTTTGGATAGTTGTCCCTGAACCATGTCCTTTTGGTAGGAAGAATACGTCTTTGAACACGCGCACAGTTGTAGGGCAGATGATGATACTCGTCATTGTCCCGCGAGGTATGTTTCTGTATATCATGATGACGTTGTCCTTGCCGGGATCTTGGGCATGCGGTACATACCGTTCCCTAAGTGTTTCTACTTGTTGCTGTAGCTCCTAAATACCATGAGCTGACTATCTCTATCGTCCAGATCATTCTCAAGAATGGCAATGTTAATATCCGTATCCTGGAGGGCTTGATGCTGCTTCTCAAGTTCGTCCTGTAATTTTTTCACACCTGCCCGGGCTAACCATTTGATAACCCTTACAGCCTTAGGCTTTTTTGACCTACGCACAATTTCCAACGCACCCTCGAGTGTGACAAAGACATCATGCCCATTTTTCCCTCCCCCTAGCATACCTGACCGGGGGCATTTCGGAGATGACCCGCTGGAGCCTACTATTTCGGATCTGGTAGATATGAACGATGAGGCTATCACCTTATTTCTAACCTTTTCGATACCCAAAACCGTCCTAAATCGGCGCGTTTAAACATAGGTTGATCCTGGTTGTTGGACAGGGTTTCAATGGCTCCTGTGCTGAACATAACTTGCGACGACATCTTTCTATATACCAATGCTTGGCCGGAGGATTTCACCACGGTCACTCGAGAATCTTCCAAGTCCTAGGATGTTTCAATCTTACATACAAGCATGCATGCTTGGATTTTTTCAATTCAGCCTTGACATCATCCCAATCGGGGATCAAATTCGTCTCCTCATCGATTAGACACATGTCACTGCGTTCATTAGGGTACCACAAAACAAGGCGTTCTTCTGCCTCCTCGTGAGTAGACAAAGCCTATGTTTCCTATGTCTTCCCGAAATAGACAATTCAAGTAGGGATTGTCGACGCTTGTCGAGGCTTTCATCGGCTATGACGTCGTCAACTATGAAGAGACTTTCTTCACCCGCCAGCAATGAGGAGAGTTTTTTGATCCATTCAAACAACTCTTCTCCAGGATCTATCAGGAACACATAATTATCCTTCCAGAGCGAGGCCCTCTCTAAATAGGTGGTATTCTACCGTATAGTCGGGCACAAAATGATGATGTTGTGATAGTGTCTTTTATACTAGTTCTCGAGTAGATTCAAAACGCGTTGCGTCTTGCCACAAGAAGTAGGGTCTGTGAAGATTGCCGTGCACGGATCCTTCACAATGTCTAACATTTTATTCAATAGTTGCTCCACTTCCTGTCGTGAATTTTAGGGTACAGGGTAACCACGGCTTGAACAAATCAGTGCACCGCTATGATTATTCGCCAAAGATCCCCGACAGGCAAGGCAGAGCTTGGTATTTTGGGTCTTACATTCGAGGGGTAGCGGAGTATACTAAACTTTCCTTGTAGACACCGCAATGCCCTGCAATATCTCTGGATGAGCAGTGCCTTTTCCAGATCCTCTTTGATAAGTTTGGCGTACTGGGATATAATGTTGTATGTGAGCAGAGTGTAAAGAAGTAGGTAATTCTCATCCTGTTTAAGCCCTTTAATTTTCCTGTCAATAGTAAGGGGTCTACTTCGTAGTCAACGTCTTTGATGTCCTTGCATTTGGTACGCCGCTTACCCTTCGCTTTATCCAGACAGCTTATACAACTCTTGGTTCTGCCATTGCCCCTAATCTTAAACCTGTCCAGGGGATGCAGATTTTTGCATTTTAGGCATTTCTTTTACATTTACTATCCATTTGTTCGCCTTGTGTATTGCCTTGGCAACCTCGGCGAGCGTCGGCTGCCTGCCGGTTTCCACATACTTGAACGGTATCTTATGGTGAACGTGCAAATGCTCGTAGAGCTCCCAGGTATAACCCTCGGAGAACCGGGCTCAACCTCTACAGATAGTCATGAGCTCATAGAGAGGGTGGAAGTCGGTGCGTACGTGCCTCCCCTTTGACATTTTCTTTCCAGTTAGGCACCATATGCATGTCTTTGTAGTTTGACATTTCCTTTGATCTTGAAATTGTCTAGGGTTAAAAGGCGTTTGCATCTCTGGCACTTGGTTCCTTCCATATTTCTATTTGCCTAGGGGCAAATAAAAATTATCATTATTAGCAAAAAGCCTGCCATGGGGGCACTTTGTACGCCTCCTTGACTCCTTGGCTACATTCAGGCATTTGATGCATATTTTTGTCAGTTGACCATTTCCCTTGATTCTAAAATTGTCCAAAGAAAGATAGTGCTTACATTTTTGACATCTATTGGCCTCCTCCATATTGACTCGTTTTTGTCCTTAGGACAAACACGAGTTTTTATTGGACGCTTTATTTTGGCTTTGGCACAATGCTTGCGGGGAGCCATCCTTTCTTCACAGCCATCTCGCGGCTTGCCCGGCCTGCAGCTAAATAAGCAACCATCTTAAGGACATCGCTGGTATCCATCTTGGTAGATGGTCTTGTTATACCCAAAAATTTCTTACCTGCCATGGCATAGGCAAAGGTAAAACTAAGGTTTACGACTGTTTCATAGAGCATGTCCAGGATCTCCTTCTCTTTAGGGCTTACGTTGCTTGTAGTCTTTTATTTAGTGTCATTTTTTGAAAAAATTCAATGCATCTTAAATATTTCGATATTTGGTTGAGTTTTGCCATGTTTTCACTGCTGGGGCTCAGGTGTGGTGTTTTGAGATTTGTTTCCGGACCTATACCACCATATCCCGACACCTATGGCAAGCACGGCCCAAGACCCTACACCGTACATATATACATCCATTGACTTGCTAGGAATTTTGACAGGTTCTTGATCATCTAGCGAAGAATCTTTGCCCACGTTCTTCTGCAGGTTGGCCTTGTTCTTCCGGTCCCATTCGGCAAGTCTCTGCCAGCTCCAACACGACCCTCGTTCTTCTTGGTTATGACTCTTTCTTCTTGTTTTTGTTCTTCCATTTATCTTATAGCACTGCCCGAGGATCTTCCTTAGTCTCATCCTCCTCCCTCTTTTTGCCTATATGTCTCGCGGTATGCCCCGCCACCAAAATAGGCGCTAAGCACCTCCCAATAATACAGTACACAAGGATCCCGAGATCTGTCATAGAGTCTCGGATTATAGGGTCCTCTTCGATATCTCGACGTAATTCATCTACATTGTCAATGTCGACAAAGTTTTCAATCAAATTTGCATACAGGCTAATCACGTGAGTAGTCAACGCTTTTGCAGTCTTTTCCCCCTTTTCGTGGAGATCACGTTGTACATACTCGGCATGGACCTTGTCGATTGCCTCGTCAGGGGCAGAGGCATTGTCAAAGACTGCAATATCAGACATTCTCTTTATTATACGTCTATATCGAAAGAAGCAAAACACGATCAGATCATAGGGTAGGATTATAGCGACATACAAACACACCTCCATTTTATTCCCTTGTAGACACCAGGCGGTAATTGCCACGGGCAAGCGTGGTAATTTGATCAGGTTGCACAAGCCGTTTGTCATCCGCCCTGTTGAGTGCTAACTTGTTTACCTCTTGGATATATACCTGATGGCCCTTGTTTTGAATCAGCACCTGGCTCCTGTAGATATCAACGCCCTCCTCCAAGCATTGCCGGTAATCGTCAAAAGTGATGGACATTTTGGTTACGCATCTCTTTACGCCCTTGGCTTTGCGATCACCGCCCTCTTTTGTAAGGCTCTTGTGGGCATAGAGTTTTGCCTTTAGGGTGATGAATTTGGTCATGATTTTCCCAGCTAATTCGTCCTTCATGAGGCCTATGACCTTTTTGTTCTTTCCTGTTGGGAGAGGCCTTTTGTCTTCCGCACTATACGCACTTGTATCGAACCGTGCCTCCGTTGGCGATATCTCTGTAAAAATCCTCTAAAAGGGCTCTGATATGTACCACATATTTCCGCTTGTTTTCCAAATTTGGTACCAATTTCTCGACCTTGTGGACCATAGTGCGTTTGGGTAGGAACTGCAACTGGTTATGTTTGACATGCAACCTCTCGGGATAGTCGATATCAACCTCTAAAATGTACCCATGTTTATTGTCCCTAACGAGCTTCTCGATTCGCTTTTCGGTGAATACCTCGGTATTTGACACCCATTTAAAGCTATCCGTTGGCAGGTCTTGACGCATGGCAAGGCCATAGAGGTTGTTGGCGTCGAGGTATTGCAGGTATGAGGATTCAACCTCTGGATCGTATTGGTCTCCCATATACTTATTGTTAGCTTTGGCATAGCGATGTACAGCCTGGGTTATACCTCCACGGATACCTTTTTTAAACATCAATAGCATGTCAGGATCTGTAAGGAGCTCTAACCTGATTCTGGTATACATGAGTGCCACCTTCCATGCCAGGCCGGGTGCACTGTAAAAGTGCGCAGGATCAAGCTTGTAGTTTGTCAAGCAGACG
This sequence comes from Hydractinia symbiolongicarpus, assembly GCF_029227915.1. Lineage (NCBI taxonomy): Eukaryota > Metazoa > Cnidaria > Hydrozoa > Anthoathecata > Hydractiniidae > Hydractinia > Hydractinia symbiolongicarpus. The sequence continues at coordinate 13,255,909 of NC_079888.1, forward strand.
TCCCGAAACGTTTCAAAAACGTCGGCCAATAGCAGTACGTACTTAGCGAGGTACACATCGTGATAGTTGCTCAAAGTAACGTTATCACCCTCTGGAGTTATACAATTCCGTACCCTCTGCGCATAGGTATAATCATCGTCGCTAATACCCTTTATATTCAGCTTGCTGTAGAATGCCTCCTTGGGGGACAGCTCCACCTCCTCAAATCGTTGCTATCCATCTATATACTCATACGGATAGACACCCTTTCTGCCCATGAGTTTAAAGGTATCATCCTTATTGAAAAACCAGCGGAGATTTTTGCACTGTTCATCGTTGAGGTTGCTTGCCAATTTGTCCGGGCTTGAGGGCATGAGCCGACAGCTATCGATAAATCTTATCTCTATGGTCTTATACGCCTCGCCATCACCATATCCCATGCCTACAAGGGGTACCTTAATTTTCACGTTGAAACTGATATATTTTTCAGTATTCTCTGCTATGCATCCAATGTCCTGGGTGTCGTACTTCTCGCTCAAATTCCTGATGAGCAAGTGTGCGTCGTAGCCACTTAGGTTATGGAAGATGACGGGAATATGGCTAGGTATTTTATATCTGAGGTTGCAGATCGCGTGTGCCGCACCTCTATACAGTCCGGTACAGTGACAATTACGGCTATTCTCGCAGTCGTCGAACGACTTCATGCAGATTAGGCAATTCGATGCCCCGTGGTGTACCCTTTTTAGGACCTCCGTTAGAGGCAGCATGGGCTGCTGTGGGTAGGTATTGTATAGTCTTTTAACTTCATCCTCCAGGTGGTTCACGAACTTCGTCACACAGTCCTCACCCCTGTACACTGCTAGTGGATCTGGTACATCCCCATAGGCAAAAATACTATAGGTACACCATCCGGATGGTACATGCTTGTTCAGCTTTTTAGTCTTGATCTCCCTGGCATCCTCTACCGGGACGATTAGGCTCTCGAAATCTGCATATATGGAAAGGGGTACCTTGAATTGTTGCTGGCTATCCCTATAGTATAACCATTTTTCAGCCTCTGTTGGCATCGTAATTTTAACGGCCTCATGGTCCTTGCAATATCTGTAGTGCTTATCCCTCGATTCAACCGTGTTGAAGCCTTGTAGGCAGTTCAGGCAAAAATGCATCGATTTTGTGTTCTTTGATGTCCCATTGCCTAAGGGTTGCGATAGAAAATTGACGGCCGTGTAGTGGGTCTTTTTATCATCGGTAATAAGCAGTAGAGTCAACACCTTGGTACGTCCGTTGTGCACCGATCGACGTAGGATGTTAATCTTCTTCCCCGTTATATATAGGACGTTTACCGCAATCTCCTTATTATTCTCCTCGAACCTATATATGCTTTTAATGCTTGTGGGGAACTATATACCCTCCCAATTGTAGAGGTCCATGTAGGGTCTCATCTAAGATATTCCATTCGGGTTCCTCCCAATTTCTTCATGATGTAATGATGCTATGATACTCCACTTGAAACACTCCTCGTCTTCATTCACCGGTTAATGACGGGCTTTTTAGAGTCTATCCATTTAGGTAGCTCTATATATGAGAAACCCCTTGTTAGCCGTAACCTATGGAAGTCTATATCAAGGTGTAGGATTCGACTAATCGAAAAGCCATTTTGGGGTAGTGCCGGATGTTCTACGTGTGTTTTGATTTGGGCAAACATCCTGTCCAGCACATCGTCCACGTCGTTACCCTGGAAAACTGAGACTTTTTTCACCTCAATGTACTCATCGTTGGCCCCCTCCGGGTTCGTCCTCTTCTTCCACATGATCCATAGGGACAACTGTATCTTTGCCGATGCCATATCTTCCACCTGCCCCTTAACCAAAGTTTTCACGTTGGGTCGAACCATCGCTATATACCCGTCGACGTCGGCTCCCCCTATACCTGGAATGCGGAAACTTCGGAAGGTCCTGTGGAGAGCATGCTTATGTTCCTGAGGTGTATAGTCTTGCCCCGGCTGTTCATATAGAAGTTGGATATCTTCAAGGTATTCTTTCTCGGCCTCTTTTTCTACCTCATCATGAAGCGTAGGTCTCACATTATCTGCCCTGTCATAGAGATCCATCACCCTACGTTCCTGACCCCCTCCTTTATAGGTTTGGGGACATCATCAACTAACCAGTTGTACCATCCTCGCATCTTGGTTTTCACGACCGAACGATTTTTCGACATTTCCTGTCTCTCAAAAATGTCCATGACCTCGGACGTTATAGGTTTAACTAGAACCCTCTTAGGTGGCCTCCAAGCATAATGTGGTACATTCTCCAATAATGAAATCAATTCGGCCTTGCGTAGGTTGTATTACCCCGTTAGTCCACGGGTTTTCGCAATATCACGTAATTGTTTCACGGTGTATGTATTCATTTCTTTATTGTATAGAGTTTTTTGTTTTCTCAGAGAATGTCTGATATGGTATTTCCATCCCTTCTTTATTAACAGACGTAAATTATTTGAAATTTGATAAAACAAAACTTTGTAACTTTTGTATTTGAAAATTGATTTAAACTTGTTACTTTGTCTTTTTGAGCGGGAATGAATCAAGAAACGTGAAAAACTACATATATAAATTCTATCAATGAAAATAGCACACTTGAGACACAAACATAAAACACAAGTTAATTACCATAAAAGAACAATGAAACATGCACGTAACATACATAATATGTATGTGTTATATCATATAACACCAAATCAACACAAATCCAGTGTTAACTGTACAAGTTGAAATATTCAGAACCAGTGCCAAGCGGAGGTCTTATTAGGATATGCTTTCCATCAATAGCGCCTATGCAATTGGGAAAGTTCCATCTTTATGCAAACTTCTCAGATATCTTGTTCCAATCATCTACACTTGAAGGTATCTTGATATACTCTTTTCCAATGTACTCTGTGATCGCTTTAGTAAACTCATCAGCAATATAAGATAATGTTCTTTCAGATACTCTGAATTGGAAACTTAAAAACTTATAAGTTTCTCCTGTCCCAAGGAACTGAATGGTGAGCACTAATCTTTGAGCCGCTAAGATTGTTTGATGAGCTCCCATTACACCTGATTCTTTTGGTGTTATGTATGGGTCGATGAAAGCAAGAATCTCTTTAAACGATTCATAGGTCATTCTTATCATTTCCCTGTACCTTTTTGTGTCTTCAGCCAGTAATTCTTGTACTAAGTTTGTATACATCCCTTCGATGTTTCTTGTTCGAACCCATTTTCTTGTAGGATCACGTCTTTTTTTGTCGTCGTCATCAAGCAAGAGGACGAGTGCCAAACAAGCAGCAGCTTCAGACTTTGACATCCTTCTTCATTGGAAGTCAAAAAAAAAATGAATAAACATTTCGTAATGTTGGCTACTTTTTTTAAAAAAAAATATACGCCAACGCAAACCGTACCAACATGTTAGCCGAAATGTTGGTCGAAAATGTTGGCCAACATGTTGGCCGATTTGCGCCCCACTTAAACGACCTAAAAGACAATTATGAATTTATTTTTGTAACTTTAAAAATCATAGCTAAGTTAAATTACACGCGAATTTTCATTAGTTGCGCAGGAAAGAAGGAAATGAAGTTTCTATCCGTTTCCGCGGGAGGAAGCTTTACATCTACGAAGGAGATGTCTTCACGCATGCGCCGTGAGGACGCGTTAAAAAAAGGCTTTTTTTAAACTTATGAGACCTCGGATTGTTGGGACAGCATCAAAGACAGTCGTTTTTTATTTTTATTTATTTAACTAATATATTTCTCTTTCATGTGTCCATGGTAACAAGCGCGTTCAGCAGGATGAAAAGAAGGAGAGCAACCAGTCCAGTTATTCAAACGACGCACAACGCTACACAGAACTAATATAATCTATGTATAAACGAGTTTAAGGAACCCGTGCACGATTGGGTAGCAGTACTGCATGGATCGTGTGGATGTTCCATCACAGATATCTGTTCTTGGTAAATTTACGGTTGACAGGTTCGCTGATAACTTGAACAAAAAAGTGGCAAAGTTTAATTCAAAATTTTATTGCCCAGGGACGTCTTGCGTTAACTGTTTTACGGAACGATGAAACACGGAATTTAATTGGCTATGCCCTCCAATCGATCTTGTTGGTGAGACTTTAACGCATATAAAAAATTTGCAAATGTAGCGGCGTGTTAATAGTACATGAGTGGAAATCGGCATATTTTTGGCCGTTGCTAACACCCGACGGTAAAGTATTCTACGACTTCGTAAAGGATTGTTTGGTATTAGACCCTTACTTCCTTACGACAGAAAATTCGATTTTCTCTGGATTTGTTAAATTTCAAACTCTAGCTTTACTAATAGCATTTTAGTTTTTCGAAGTTCTATTTTGTCGTTGCAAATACTTTGTACTTCATTGGAAACTAAAAAAGCAATGCATATTAAATTATAGCATTTTTACTTCTACACCTTTGAGTGAACACTCTGCAAAATTTGTGTCGCAGCAACAAGCTACGAAAACCACGTTTGAAGGTAGTTGGCTGTTTTCCTATTAAAAAAACTTGAACGGAGTTCAAGAGATTGAAATAAGCATCGTCTTTGTGTAATTGGCTGTCGTGTTACAACATGCTAGTGAGCAAAATGATACGTCCTCATTGGACTGAATACCCTCTTTGGGTAGTTGGCTGTTTTTGTGTTACAACCACCGATGTAAGCTCATACGTCCTCTTTGGACTGAAACCCTCTTTGGGTAGCCGGGCTGTTTCAGTGTTACAACAGCTGAAGCTTATACGTCTTTTTTAGGCAGAACACCCTCTTGGGGTAGCTAGGCTGTTTGCCAGTGCGAGTCGATACGTCTTTTTTAGACGAAATATAAATTTAAGCATTTCGTAATGTAATGTATATATGACTAATTATTAACTTACCTGTGATATTTCTTTAGGTAACGTTTTTCGGCGAGGCATATGAAAGACAGCAAAATCAATTGGAAACCCTCGTTTAAGCAATCTTGCTAGTTCTCTTCCAGAAGTGATCCAATCGGCGTTCGCTAAGTCTACGCTAAATAAGTATAAACCTGCTTGGGAAAAGTGGGTCAGGTGGTCACAATCTTTTAGCGAATTTTGAAGCATACAAGCAGATCCGTTTTTTGTGGGTCTTTATCTTAACGATTTGTTAAAAGAACAGTCTCCACCTAGCACGTTAACATCAGCATTTTATGGCATTCGTTGGGGTCATATTTTAGCAGGAATAACTAGTCCAACTGATCAGAAGTTCGTTAAATTATGTCTAGAAGGCGCTACCAGACAAGCTTCGGAATCTTCAACCAAAAATAAGAAGAAACTTTTAACTCCAGAAATACTTACCGAAATAGTAAAACTATACGGGTATACTAACAATTTATTACATCTTAGATTTATAGAGATGTGTGTTTTGGGATTCGCATGATTCCTAAGAATTGGAGAGTTAAAGGAACTAAAGGTAAAAGACATCCAGCAAGGCCACGAAGGTATTAAATTAAACGTTATTCGATCTAAAATAGATCAGCATCGAGAAGGTAATATTATATATATTAGTAAAACCAATTCTATTTCTTGTCCAATTTATTGGTTAAATAAGTACATCCTCACAGCGAAACTTGAACCAGATACGTACCTTATGTGCAGACTTTCGAAAACTCGAAAAGGATATAAAGCCATAGGAAAATATCAGTTATCTTACAGCCGATTAAGAGACACATTCATGGAATTATTAAAACCGATTACAAAAGAAGAAACCAAAAGTTTTGGTTTGCATTCATTGAGATTGGGCGGGGCAACAGCAGCCGCCAATATTACATTTCAGATAGGTTAATTGGAAAGCATGGGAGATGGGCTTCCTCCAGCAACAGAGATAAATATATTAAGGATAAGTAACACTTCAAGATATTCAGTTTCTAAAGCCTTACGGTTTTAGCTTCTCTTTTTTCCTCACCAAATACCAACAAGTACCAAAAACGGATGTTTTTATTCATTCTGTCCGAATAAGGAATAGGAAAGAAACACTTTTTCTATTATTAGAACAATTTTATAAGAAATAAATGAAATACAAACAAAGCAAGAACAATAACAAGGCTGAATTTTTACCGATTCAGGCTCATTGTTAACCGTTCTAACAACGTTGTTTAGAAATGCTCCCCTCCCCAGTATATTATAAAAAATGGTGTTACTTCGTATGTGAAAGCCGGCAACTAAACTGAATTTGAGACATTTTCTAGACACTCTTGCTCATTAGATCATAACAAGACGTATGAAATACGTAAACAACCTCGCGATTAAAGTTTACAAAAAGCTTTCTATTAAAATGTGATTTCTGTTACGAAGTTAGACACGACATATTTTGCTATTCAAATAGGCAATAATATTTGTTGTGGACTACTCAGTTATTTTTCGAAATGGATTTGTGAGATCTTCTTGAACAGAAAAATCCTCGAAATTTCAATTTTCGTTGGGTCAGTCTGGGGTAAACAGAAAGAAGAAAGCGAGAACGAAATTCTTTTCGTAGCGAAAAGAATTTCGTTCTCGTAATTGTTTATATATGGCGGAGAGTCTTCGTTTCTCTCTTACGTATTGTTGTGGAAATTTTATTTTTCGCAGACTACTTTTCAGGCATTTGGGGAGACCTTAATTCTGCCTATATTCACATTTGAAAACTTTGGTGGAAACACCTTTACTTTACCAGTTAGTTAAATAAAGCTTGTGAACACTAATCTTATCTTTTTAAAAAATAAACAATATGCAGGCGCTGCAAAAATTATCTCGCTATTGAAAATGCACAACTATGAAACATCCACAATGCAACCCAATTCTACAATTTCTGCTAACAAAAAATATAGCGTATCATTCATGGTTGAAAGTCGCGCGATTGAAACGTTTATGAGCTTAAACGGCATTTAGATGACAAAAAATTAAAATTTTGATGTCACTATTATGTTCAGCATACTTTTTTTTGTTAACTGTGCCAAATTTTGTCGAAAACAAATACCAATTTTGGCCTGAAACGTCATTTAGATGACTTCCAAGTACTTAGAGAGTTTAGGTACGAATTCTAAATCTATGACGTTGCAATTAATTGTTTCGGACATAGTTAAGAGTTAGTAAAAAGAAAAAAAAGTAAAAGTAGTTACCAAGATGAGTTTCGAACACACAACTACTCCCGGGTTGGTGCTCAGAGAGGCAAAAAATTCCATTCTTATAGGACACATTTGCGTTTTAAGGATACGGTCAGGGTCATTTTTTTTTAAAAAAATATTTTTTTTAATTTTGATTCTTTGGCATAATTTTCTGATATTTTTTAAAAAAGAATTAAAAATATTTTTTGTTAAGAGGGATAAAATGAAGAAAAATCTTCTTTATCTTTTAGTGTTTTCAATAGCGTGCTCAAAGTTTAAAATTCCTTAAATATATTTAATCTGTATAAAATTTTTTTCGTTTTTATCCTGTTATGTCATGTTATCCTGTTGTCTGTTTAACAATAACTAGACCCAAAGTTCTGCGAAAACACTTTGCCTTTAATTTTAAATAAAATATTCATGAGTTATTAATTTTTCATAACGTTTAAGTGGTTCTAACCATGATTCTTGCAGTTAAAAGCAAAGGTCTTTGATTTGCTTTTACTCGAAATAAAATTTTCAGTCGTAACGGTATATATTTTTGTCGAACACTCCCCTCCATATTGTCGAAATGGTACGAAAACAAGTTTGTTGCGACAATTATATCTTTGGCTACAAAACTTTGCTTTTTTAGCGCAGAAAGTGAGGAAATATCGAGTTATTGATCTATCATGCTTAAAAATAGATAAATCTGTCATAAAACAGCTATTGTGACACAAAATCTATATTATTTTGCCCGTATACGTCTGTCCGTCCGTCCGTCCGTCTGTCTGTCACGCAAAATGGTAGCTTAATACCGTTAAACAAAAATCCTGGTTTACGACCAATTGGTGTTGGTGAGGTGCTTCGTAGAATAGTTGGGAAGATTGTGATAAACATATCTAAAAATGACGTAATTAAAGCAGCAGGCTCGTTACAAGTTTGTGCTGGTCAAAATGCTGGTGTTGAAGCAGCCGTCCATGCGATGCATGACATTTTCGACAACGATGATACTGAGGCTGTTCTTCTAATCGATGCTGAGAATGCCTTTAACTCAATTAATAGAAAGGTAATGCTGCATAACATTTCGAAGTTATACCCAATGATTGCTACGTTCATTAACAACTGTTATGCTGTGCCTGCACGTTTATTCGTGATAGGCGGAAAGGAGATTCTTTCGAGGGAAGGCACCACACAGGGCGATCCGACGTCGATGGCTGCGTATGCTATTGGAATCATACCATTGTTGAAAGCACTTTTCAACAATACACGTTCGAATGACCACACCCTTAAAGAGGTTGCATACGCTGACGATTTTACTGTTGCTGGAAAACTTTACGAAATTAAAGAATTTTGGTCGAAAATCGTTGACATCGGTCCGAAATACGGCTATTTCCCGAGGGCAACTAAATCCCATCTAATTGTGAAACAAGAGTATCTACTTAGTGCTGAGCAAATCTTTGCAGATTCAAATATTTTGGTAACATCGACTGGTCAACGTCATCTCGGTGCAGTCATTGGTAGTCAGTCTTACAAGATTGAATATGTTAATAGCAAAGTTGCAAGTTTAGTTGAACAGCTAAAACTTCTATCAAAGATTGCTGAACTAGAACCTCAATCATCTTATTGTGCGTTTGTAACTGGTTTTAAAGCTAAATTGACATTTCTTCTCCGGACCGTTCCTGACATAAAAAAATTACTTCAACCGATAGAGACAGTCGTCAGAAACGAATTCATACCTGCGATAACTGGTGGTCATCTATGCTCCGAAAACGAAAGGCTTTTACTGTCACTTACCACACGACTTGGAGGATTGAATCTCACTATTTTTCCTGACGACGCACAAGTACAATTTAATAATTCGAGAATGATCACAAAATGTCTTGTCGACTCTATCAAAAAGCAAGACATAGACGGTATCTACGATGATGGAAAAACAAAAACAGCTAAAGCACAAGTTAGAACTTTAAAATTGGATATCCAGAAAGAGAATCTGGCCCTATGCAGAAATAACATGACGCTGAAGCAAGTTAAGGTAAACGACATCAACCAACAAAAAGGAGTCTCCAATTGGCTCAATGTATTGCCAATAAATGAGCAAGGTTTTTATCTCAACAAGCAAGAGTTTTGGGATGCTATGCGTCTACGCTACAATTGGAGCATTCCCAACTTACCCAGCAGTTGCGTTTGTGGAGCTCGATTTGACGTTGAACACAGCATGAAGTGTAAGATGGGTGGCTTTGTTACGAGACGTCACAACGACATTCGTGACCTCACATCAAAGTTACTCAAAGATGTTTGTCATGACGTACAGTTAGAACCGAATTTGCTACCGCTGACTGGAGAACGTTTCGATTTAAAGAGTGTAAAAACCGGTGATGATTGTAGACCGGACATTCGTGCTCGTGATTTTTGGATAAACGGCCAACAGGCATTTTTTGACGTAAGGGTTTTTGACCCCACTGCCTCGAGGTACAACAACCAAACTTTACAGCAATCTTTCATTTCAAACGAGAACGAGAAGAAAAGAAATTACAATCGTAGAATTTTGAATGTTAATAATGGCAGTTTCACGCCGCTTATATTCTCAATTCACGGAAGCATGGGTCGCGAACGCATCACTTTTTACAGTCGGCTTTCGGAAATGATAGCGGATAAGAAGAACATACCCATTTCAACTGCAGACACATATATACGCACAAAACTTTGTTTTGCTCTGTTGAGATCTGGTTTAATATGTTTAAGAGGTTCAAGAAGTTTATATAAAAAGTTCGATGTAGGAAATGATATTGTGGTTGATCATGAAATTTCAAAGTTGAACTGTTAAATCGTTAGCTAGGAATATGTTGTGTTATGTAGTAAATTAGTCCCTTGTAATCATATAATGTTGTAGTTATTGTTGTAAAATTGAAAATAAAAAAAATATTATGATAAAAAAAAAATGGTAGCTTAGCTGCGCAATAGCGAGAAGCTCGCAATGCGGTATAAAAAGGACGAGCGAACCCGTGAATTTTCCACGGGCTAACGACTAGTATGCTATATTTTTGGAACCACTTTTTTAGAGCTGTATAAGAGCTTCGCAATGATATTTTTTTCAACGAACAAAAACTTTACTGAGGGGAATGTTCGACAAAATGAACTGGAAGGGTGAATTTTTGTATATAACTTTTTTTCTACTTTTTGGATTTTTTTTATGAAAATATTTTATCATCATTCTAGAGATAATTTATTTGGCTTTTAGAATATATATATTTGCCAAGGGTTAATATAGCGAACAGAGGGGATATTTTAAATATACTGAGTATGTGTCCCAGGGGGTTACCGTATCCTTAATACAAGCTCACGAGCTTGTAACAAGGGCCGGGTACCAGGTACAGGTACATGTAGAAACCACCCCCATGGCCTGTGTCTTTTTAAGTTTTTGTGCTGTTCACATTTCTCAAAAGAATTAATGAACGAAAGAGCCCGCATATAGTTACCGTGCTAAATTAATATAAATCCACCCTGGCCATTCAAACTAAATTTTAAGCCTAGCATATTTTTGAAAAACTTTGTTGATTCGTTTGTTAGTCCCACTGGTTTATTTTAAAACTCAATCTCAAAAAATGGAAGTAAAAAATACAAAAAACACTCACAGTAAGGTGAAAATATATGTCAAATGAAAATAGATAAAGAATTTAGTTCATTCAATAAAAACGTTTTGCCAACGACAGCCTTTATATTATATACATCTACATGATATTTTTACAATACACAAAGTCAGCTTTTGGTTGTTATTCTAATCAAAACAGGTCGAAACAAGTTTTGCACGACATGATATGATCCTCTCTTTTGCCATTAGCTAGCTAGCTACGTTGTTGTGGCAGAATAAAAGTATGAAACCACGAACATTTGTATAGCAGAAACTATATAGATTATGTTATAAAGAACAAACAGAATGTTGTGTTGTTATTCTTTGCTGAAACAAAACTTGATGATGTTCCAAACTTTTTGTGCGCTGCTTCATTTCATTACCTTTCTTCATATGGCTTCTTTGGTACGTGGATGTCCTTCTATTTGTGTTTGTCAAGATGATAATGTGGATTGTTCTGGCAAAAACTTGCAAGAACTTCCTTCATACTTACCAAAGCAAACAAAACATCTGTAAGTTCAATGATACATAATAATAATCCCTCTTAAATATTATGTTTTTGCAAACGGTTGAGTATTAGAGTAGGCCTTTAAAAACATAAACATGATCTCATAATGGCTCAGTATATGCAAAAGTGTGTGTGTAAAAATAAAAATAAAATAAAAATGTAATTTCTTACAATGTTATTTAGCTATGTAATGTAGCTATATATAGACCACTTTCCTCGTGATGTAGTTGTTTTGATTTCATTTTGAGAACAATGGGCATGTGCGCACTTTTGTGTAGGTAAAAAAGCAGGACTCACACAGGGTAAAATGGTTATTAATGAAGATTAAAGACTTTTGGGCAGCATTAGATTCAAGAGGAACTGGAATTAAATTTTAACTATATTCTTCTAATTCTTCTTAAAAAATTTCACTAATTTTGAGCGAATATATATTTCTTTTTTGGATGGATTTCTTTGATTACTGTGGTCTGTTGTTTATATTTTCTGCCACAGAAATGCTTGCGCATGTGCAAAAAAAGCGCAAACTTTTTAAACATTGGCAAGTCATTCTATATAATAATACGCCAGTTCTATGTGTCTGTAACAGGCAAAGTTGATATGCTTATTTTTCTTTGAAGTCGCTGAAAAGAGTATGTCTCAAATGTTAAATTTTATGACGTTACGGTGCGACGTCAATAACACTACTTTAACGTCAATATCCTATATTAAATTAATGAAGCCATTACAATGCACTTAAAACATTGAGGCCAAATAACTTAGAAACGAGGTGGTGACGTCGATGATTTTTCACCGCGTGGGTAACTAGGGACCACCTAGGACCAATTTGGGTAATTTCCCCGAATCCGTTTCCGAATGGACGGGTTAATGACGACAACAAAAAGCCTTCAAACCCCAATATCTCTGCAACCGTTTATCCAAAGTACATTATCCTATACATTTTCTTAATCAGTGTTTCAAGATCTATACGATGAAGGCAACAGGTACAAAAATTTCTCTAAAAAATATTTTGGGTTTTGACGGGTCATTGCTAATGTTAGCAAAACTTTTAATCCCTGACATCTCCTTAGGCGTTCGTCGAGAACATATGATCCTGTACATTATTTTGATCAGCGTTTCAACCTGTGCACATTACAGACAAAGAATAAACAAATTTCGCGAATTTTCTTATCTGCGCTACGTCAGCAAAACATCTAAAGCAACTTATTGATTTTTTGCCTTGGTGGATTTCTCCATGGGCTTTATCGACTAGTCTATATATAATATAACTAAACTTTTATCTATATGCATATGTACAGGCATAGGCTTATTCGTGTGTTTAACCTGTGTTGGTACCTATTATCAATGAATCATGCATTTATGTGTGCATTGTTAATTTTTAAAGTTCATGCAGAAACAATATTTTTTAAGATTTCAAGCTCATTTTATGTATTAATGCGATTTAGGAATCTGTGTGGGAAACAATTAAGTTTAGTGTCAGAAAAACTTATATATACTTATTATATATATAATATATATATATTAAAATTGTTATTTATTTATCTTGATTGTTTATAAAGTGATAAAGTCACCTGTTTTTGTTGATATCCTAAAATCTAGATTGCAGCCCTTAATAAAAGTGAAAAGGCTAAATAAATGTGCTTTGATTTTTGTTTAATCTGTATATACTTGAAACACTTTCTCTTAAACATAAAAAATGTTGACAAATGTATGATATTTTTAACATTTTGTTATAACCAAAAGTCTGGACATTTAGAGATTCTTTCATTAAAAGACATAGATCAGGCTTAAAATAGATATTTCTTACATATTGTTATCACTTTATTTTATGTGTCTTTTTGTGAGTTTTTAATACACTTGTGTGTTTAAAACATGCAGGAAACAATTTGATATTTAAGTAAAATCTCAACATGTTGCCGTAGTATTATAATGACATGTTGTGTTAATCAATAAGGACAGGAATGTCATGCTATTTTCAGCATGACTAATAGTTATTGTTTAAAACAATTTTGCTATGTATATGGTATCATTATAAGAAGTTTTGTTTTGCTTTGAATGTTTTGTCCTATTTCTTATTTTTGTGTTTATATGCATCCCATGTCAATGAAACAATTGTGCTGCTTTTCTACAAATAAATTCTCCAATAATCACTAAGTTCTAAGGCTCTTTTGGTTTGGCTAGGTGAGCCTAGGCTTTTTAGAAATTCATATTTTTTATAAGTTTTCCTTTGATATGCAGAGAGAAAAACAAAGTGTTTGTTACTAGTCGATAAAGCCCGTGGAAAAATCCACTTAGACAGAAGTATAATGGAAGAAATAGGTTGTTTTAGGTTATTTGCTGACGTCAGCAGTAGAGATGCAAAAATCATTTGGTAAAAATTAGTTCATTCGTTGCCTATAATAATTGGGACGTCTATCGAAAAAATGCATAGAATCTTGTGCTTTTGGTAAATGCTTAAAAAGGTATAAGGGTTTAAAAATTTTGCTGCGGTCAGCAAAGTCCCTACCAAAATTACAAAAAAAGTTTTTTTAGAAATTTGTACACCCGTTGCCTTCATCGTATAGATCTTGGAACGCTAATCAAGAAAATGTATAAGATCATGTATCTTTGACAAACGGTTGCAAAAATATTTAGGTTTAAAGGTTTTTTGATGACGTCATCAACCCGTCCATTGCAAAACAAATTTGGGCACCCAGTTTTGGAAAAATTACCCAAATTAGTCCTTGGTGGTTCCCAGTTACCCACATGGTGAAAAAACATTGACGTCACCACCTCGTTTCCAAGTTATTTGGCCTCAAAATTTTAGGTTCACTGTAATGGCTTCATTAATTTAATATAGATTAGACGTTAAAGTAGTGTTATTAACATCGCGCCGTAACGTCAGAAAATTTTAACATATTAGACATGCACTTTTCGGCAATATCAAAGGAAAACAAGAAGCCCAGGGGCTTGAAGATTTCTGCCATTAGCCTTAAAGATTTTAAAATTTGAAGTTGATCTTGAAAACGGAGAATTATGGGGTAAACAAATCATTCAGTATTCTCAAATAAGGGCCTGATACACTTCACTGAAATATAACTTATATATTATCAATATAATTTCTTAAAGTATGTTTAAAATATGGTTTTAATTTCTTATAATTTCTTATAATATAGCTATAATATATATAATTTCAGCACCTGACATGTGCGTCATAACCTCATAATTTGCTGGATGGCTATAATATTTGAATAAAATCAAACGAGTTTGATTTTAATAATATTGTTGGTGATCTGGTTTTGAATGCCTTTTGTTTGTGTGACAATAGATCTTTTATCTGCTAGCGTTGTTGTGTCAACAATGTAATGAAATTAAATGAAATTATAACAATATTTTAACAAATTATAAGTATATTGTAGAAAAATTATAACTGTATTATAGAATATATTTAATAATATTATAAAAGTGTATCCTGGCCTTAACTAACCTGCAATGTTAAAATACAACTCAAATAAAAAATAAAATTCATGAATAATTAATTAGTTCTGCTGAATATAGCTTGTGCTTGAAAAATTGTACAGAAAGAAATGACTTAACATCAAAGATGGCACATTATAAGACGATCTTCATTATTCTACACTGCAGGAGCTTTAACTTTTGATAGCATATAAACTATAAAATAAAGTATTGTTTATTGAATAATAAAACAATCTGTTGCACTGTTAGGATTCTTATTGGCTTAAAACTCATTTTAGCCTTGTTCTCAGAAAAAAATCTTTAGCCTGGATAAGTTTCGGGCGTCCAGCCTAGCTGCGCTGTCTCTATCTCTCTATCTCCTCTGGCAATTTTAAAGATTCCGCCTTCGCTGGCGGAATTTAATTAGCAACATCCACTTTGCCTGTCACAGACAGACACAGTCGCCGTATTATTATATAGAAGTCGACAAAGCCCATGCAAAAATCCACTGAGACCGGATTAAATTGAAAAAGAAGGGTCATTTGAATTTTGGTCACGTCAGCAACCCATCCGCAAAAAAAAATAATTTGAACCTTGTTTTTATACATTGCCTCTATTGTGTAGAACTTAAACTGCTGATCAAGAAAATGTATATGTTCATGTGCATTTGATGAACGGTTAATGAGATAAGGGAAGGGTTTAAAAATTTTGCTGACGTCAGCAATGGCTGTCAAAACGTCAAAACAAAAATTTTATTTTAGAAATTTGTATACCTGTTGCTTTCATCGTATAAATCTTAAAACGCTGATGAAAAAAATGTATAAGATCGTGTACTTTTGATAAACGGTTGCAGAGATATTAGGGTTTGAAGGTTTTTTAATGACGTGATCAGCCCGTCCATTCCGAAAAAGATTCGGTTGTCCCTAGTTACCCCTGCGGTGAAAAATTATTGACGTAACCACTTCGTTTCCAAGTTATTTCGCCTCAAAGTTTTAAGTGCACTGTAATGGCTTTATTAATTTAATAAAGGATATTGACGTTAAAGTAGTGTTATTAAACGTCGCAGCGTCACGTCATAAAATTTAGCATTTCAGACATACATTTTTTGGCGACTTCAAAAGAAATTTCGGCGACTTCAAAAGAAAATGAACACATCTGCTATGACCGTCACATACACTTATTATTATTAACAGTCCTCGAAATAGATTTTGGAGACTTGTCAGACAAAATGTGCGCCACATCTCCAGCTTGGTCGGACATGTCCGTAGCTCGTTTCGAACTTTCGGCGGGTAAAACGTCCGATAGATTTCCGTTTTTATCAGACATTTTTAGATCTCAGAATTATTGAATAGTCCTTTTAATCCATAAGCAAGCCTATTCATAGCCAACCTGACCATCCTAGCTAATTCACCGACTCCTGACTTAGTTAAATGAACTACGTAGACATGGATCTCTATTGCCTGACCCCTTCGTCGTTGGTAACCAGGTCTTACACATGAAATCCAGCCATGTGGTTCTTAACTAATGCGGTGGTAAACGCTGACGGAGAACGGATGAAGCAAGTTTGCAAAACTGCACTTACAGGCGAAACAGACATTATTATATCACTGATTTAATTACAAGCTCGTGAGCTTGTATTAAAAACGCAAATGTGTCCTACAAGAATGGAAATTTTTGCCTCTCTGAGCACCGACACGGGAGTCGTTGTGTGTTCGAATCTCATCTTGGTAACTATTTTTACTTTTTTTTTCTTTTTTCTTTTTTAAAAAGATAAGACAAGAGTTCAAAACACTTGTTTAACTAACTAGTAAATAAAGGTGTTTCCACCAAACTTTTTAAAAGTGAATGTAGGCAGAATTAACTGAATTAATGAATTTCGCAAATTTTTGGGTTTGTGGGTTTGTGGTCTTTCTTTCCTGTCAGTCGGTTCACCCAAGACGGACCCATCGAAAATTAAAAGTTCGAGGAATTTTCCGTTCAGGAAGGTCTCACAAATCAATTTTGAAAAATAAGTGTGTAACAAATATTATTGCGTATCTAAATAGTAAAATATGTTGTGTCTAACTTCGTAACAAAAATCCCAATTTGATAGACAGCTTTTTGTAAACTTTATTCGCGAGGTTGTTTGCGTATATCGTATGTCTTGTTGTAAATAATTTCTTCATTTGACAAAACAATTGGAAACCATAGCAGGTCTCATGTAATTGATTTTTTTATGCTGCAAGTGTCATTTTTATTCAACCAATTTTAAAAACGAAACCCACGTGCGGTATAATTTTTTTTCTGTATAAATTTTGTTAAAATGTAGCTGAACTTAATAATAATAATAATAATAATAATAATACAAACTTAAAAACTTATTTTATTTTATATTTTTTAAGTTTTCTTTAGCGACGGCATTTTTTGTGATTTAATTGGCTTATTAAAATGCACAGCCTTACTTTGTTTTTTTAACAGCGCCTAAGACATTTATTATTGGTGGTATGTGTGATCGTGATTAAGTAACTTCCATGATGGCACGTGGCAGATGAAAACAAAACGGAAGAGATGTGGAACGACAATTGATTAAAGATACAAGATTATATTTGATTTATCTCGTTATTTTTGCATGTTTTAATTTTTAATTTTTGAAGTTATAATAGGGGAGATGTAGCTAGAGAAACGTGCCGGACAAAATGACAGGCCAGAACTGATTTTCGTCTGACGTATTTGCGTCTGGGTTGGACAATGTCCGATGTCCGACCGCTATTTCGAGGACTGAGTAATGGCTTATTAACCGTTTAGCTGGTCTATACGGGAAATTATAGGCTGAGATCATTCCGTCATGGACCGAACGCAGTGGGGTCCATGCCAGCGACAGAGGTTTATTACCCCACTGATTATTTCATAACTATTAATAAAAAAAAAGGTTTTAGAGTCCAGGGGTCTTTAATAAAAACAAGGCTTAGGGATCGTATCAAAATGTTCGTATGTTTTTTTCGTATAATTATACGAACGCTACGAAGTACTTCGTTTCGTGAGACGAATGTCATACAAAGTGCTTCGTTTAAAATGAACAATGTAAACAAAATTTATACAAACTTTTTTAATATATGATACGAACTTAAACAAAGTTTTTTTATCGTAAAAAATGAAATGATACGAACTTTGAACAAAGTAAATTGCTATATGATCTTGAAACAAACTTCAAAAGTACCAGCGTAATTGCGCATAATCTACGATGATCTTTCCGTTTTCTACGATCCTGTTTTCATGATTTTTAAACAATCAACCACAATTTCTTAGCTTTTATGGTGCCGTTTTCATGATTTTTAAATGATCTACGGCGATCTTTTCGCTTTTTACGATCTCGTTTTCATGATTTTTAATCGATCTACGGCGATCTTTTGGTTTTATACGATCCCGTTTTCATGAATTTTACACTTTCCACAGCGACCTTTTCGCTTTCTATGATCCTGTTTTCATGATTTTTAAACGATCTACAGAGATGTTTTTGCTTTCTACAATTTCTACAAACGACGATCCCTAAAGACCTTAGATAAGTTCGTATAACGAAATGAACTTTGTATTTGTTGAAAAAATTTCAATATAAAACTATAGATAATAGTCCAATTATAATAAACGAACTTCGTATAAGCAAATTTTTATACGAACTTCTTTAAAAATGATGCAAACTTTATACGAACTTGTAATTTTGATGATACGAAAAAGTTCGTATAAAAATAAAATGATACGAAAGATTTAATAAATCGATACAAAATTTTTTATACGAATTATACGAACTACGTACGGACATTTTGAGACGGTCCCTTAGGTGGAAAACAGGTAACTTTCTTTATATTTCGAACGTACACAAACATTCGATCCACAATTCGTTAAAAAATAAACAATATACAATACAACTTTTAAAAATAGAATATTTCAAAACAGTTTTAAAATTCAATTCTTTATCGTTTCGCTGATGGAGTGTTCGTATTAAAATTTCTCTGGAAAAAAATGAATAGAGGGTTAAAGACTGCGTGGAACTGGAAGTATTAAGAGCTGTCGATTGGTTATGTATGTCAAGTTGGTTATTATTATTTGAGCTCAAGATGTTTGACATTTTGTAACAGTGAGTGGTACTAGCTAATATGTAATTTCGTAACGAATCAATACTTTTGTGACCACTGTGTTGGGCTACATAAACTTGGGGACATTTGCATCCAAAAGCTTTCCAATCGATGTTTTTCTTACCGAATGATTTTCCACTTTTCTGCCTGTAAGCCTGTGTTTTTTGCAACTTAAAAGTTGTCCAATTTTATTTTTCCTGAGGGGAGTTTTCAAATACCAACTGTCTTCTCTTGTGTAGTCAATTTTTTGCCTCAATGTAAGAAAAAAAGGCGGGTTTTCCATCAGCATTTTCTCCGGTCCATGTTTTTTGAACTCTTTGTAAAGGGAGACTAGGCATTTTTCTGTTACGGTGGCATATGCGGTGGGATAGAAAAATCTTTTTTTTCCTTTTCATTTCCTTTTCTGGTTTACGTACCTCTTTCCTTTACCAAAACTAAACATTCCCCTTTTTCTGGATCATTTTCCAACACAATGTCTCCCCAAAGCAATTTTCTGGCCTCATCTCTTGCACGAAACCCAAAATGTAATAAGATAACCCACCACATTGTTCTTTGCAGTGTGAGTGCAAAGTCCAAAAAAGCCAGTCTTGTGTAATTTTTCAATTTCATGTTCCTCCAATTCCCCCTTTAGCATTTGGTTTATTTCTGTACCCAAGTTTTGTCAACTGTTTTCGTTTTGCTGCTAACACCTTTCTAGACTTTTCAAAATCAAAGAGGATGTTAAAAGGAACTTTCATACTGTCTAGATGTCTTTGTAAGCCACGTTGTAGTGATGTAAGGGAGTCATGTTCATATTCTTTTCCGTTCTTTTGTTTGACATTAATAAATAGTTTGCACAGTTTGTTGTTCAGTTCTTCTGGTGTTGTGAGATGAGGTCGTCTATATTCTTGAAGGCTTCAACAATACAAAAGACAAAAGCTGTTTGCTGCAAACGTATTACAATATTTTGTAGCTTTTGACTGTTGTCCTGCTATGAATTCGTCTATTTCATTTAAATCGTCAAATAAACTATCGTCTACCAGACGAAAACAAGGAGTAATTGACATTTTTATATCACTTTAAATTAACTTTCTTTTTTTGTTTTTGTTTTGATGTCGGTTAGTACAGTGTCATATAGACTGGTCACATGAAAAAAGAAACCAATCAAATTTTCCGAGAACGTTCGAATAAATGTAAACATTCGAAAATACTCAATAGTGGGGTAATAAATAAGATTATTGTTATATATTGGCTCAATTTATGCGTAGAAAAAAAAAAGTATATGGTTAATCGTTTGGTTATTGCATAAGTTTTTAACTGATTTTCTCAGTAGATAGTCTTTAAGTTCCTTTATATATGAATTGAAATGCATTTGATAAATTGTTAATTTTAACTTAAATTCTTAAAAAACTAAACAGATTAGAATCAATTTTCAAGGTATTTAGAAACTTAAGACCATCATAGTAAGAAATTCTCAGAAATACCAAGAAACTTTTGTCTCAGAAGCAATTAAAATACAATTATCAAAAATCTGTTATATTAACACAAAAACTGTGTCTTGCAAACTCAATTATATTATCTATATATACTATCTTCTTTAGAGGGAACCTTTTAGCTTAAAAATTTTTTTTCTCATATGGTAGATAATGTTAAACTATTACAGAATTTAATAATTATTTTGCATAGTTCGTTAATATATATAATATTGCATTCTTTGCCATTTTAAAGAGATTGTAATCATCCCTTACATTCCTTGCAAGTACCATGTGTGAGTGTGATCGTTACTTTCAGTAAACTTATATTGGCTGCAGAAAAGCAATGTGTTTCTCACTAATTAGTATTATACGTAATCTCTTCTCTGATCTTTTTTTTCTAAAACATTAACATTAAAAATCTAATAATATATATTTCGTAAAGCAATGTTACAAAATTGCAAATTTTTTTAAAAGCAGAAAATATTAGTGTTTTCTCCCACACTTGCTTGGCATATTTCTTGTCTCGAAAATCATAACTTGCTTATGTAAGCAAA
Source organism: Hydractinia symbiolongicarpus (assembly GCF_029227915.1). Taxonomy (NCBI): domain Eukaryota; kingdom Metazoa; phylum Cnidaria; class Hydrozoa; order Anthoathecata; family Hydractiniidae; genus Hydractinia; species Hydractinia symbiolongicarpus. The sequence goes on from NC_079888.1 coordinate 13,276,693, forward strand.
TTCGCCATTAGCGTGAGCATGTGATAAGAAAAAGTAAAGCTTAATAAAGTGTTTTTGTTTTTTTAGAGATACTATAGATCAGAACAAAACTATTAATAATTGAATTCTTTATCCACAACAAACATCCAAAAACCATTTTTTTATTTTATAAAACTTTTGCTTTTATTTCTAATTGGCTGGAAAATAATTTTATAAACTAAAGAATTTTGCTATTCTTTTCTTTTTTGTCGTGACAAGTTTTAAAACCATAGGAAAAGTATTGCTTTGTTATAAATTAATGTATATGGGCAAAGTCTCAGGCAATTAATATAGCTCCTAATAGCTTTTTGCAATTTCATCGTTGTTTTGATAGCTTTTTTTAAGCTTATCTTCCACGAATAAACAAGTTGATTTCATGAAAGAGCTTGAAAAGTTGTGTAAATAAATTTTAGCGCGTGCGATCGCACTCACACATCTCCACACGCCTAAAACTAATTTGGGTGTGTGGTTTTCAGGCCTTAGTTGCATGTCTAAAATCCAACAGTACTTGTGCATAAATTAAAAAATTTTATGCCATTTATAACAAAAATAAACTGCCTGAGTTGCAGCAACATAGTGAGAATATTTTTGTTAAATTAGTTATAACACAAATGAGGAACAAGACAGATTATTTATTGTAACATATTGAAAAAATCTTGCTGCATCATACCATTTAAAAACAAGTTTTTAGCATGCAAGTATTTATTTTTATCTTTTACCTTGACAGCTTGTTATTTTTATAAATCAAAACAAGAGAACAAATTTATCTGAATGCTTGTTTTTAGCAAGACAATTTTTTTTCTATCTCAACAATTAATTAAAAATTAATATTAATTAACAGCATGTGTAAAGCAAAAATACAAGGAAAAATATGCTTGTCATGCTGGTCAGGAAGCTTTGATTAAACAAGAACCATAGAAACAATTTTTTTTTCATTGACAATACTGTGATACTAAGTGAAAATTAAAAACCCCAAGACCTTAGGGATCGCCTCTGAAATCGTTTTAAAAAAAATCGTTTCATATCTTTCATTTTTTAATTAGCATAGCATGTGATACGTATTTGAAACGATTTTAAAGTAATGTTTAACCCTTTTTCAGCCTCTATTATAAAATATATTATGTCAAAATAAAGTGGGTAATCCAGTAAATTTTCTAAAAACCGATTCTTATAAAAAGATGTACAACTTCTTAAATTATGTAATATGCAATTTAAAATCACACATTTGGTCAGCCTTGTTTACAAATTATCTTTTTTATGGAACGCTAGGAAAAAGGAATAGGGGTAAAATCGAAAACATGAACTATATATTTTCTGTAATATTTTTCAATTATGTAAAATTTAGTTAAAATTTACTAAAAATGTCTTTATAAAAATATATATTTGAAAATTTACTGCATAAACTAAAAACCCTAATGTTTCATAAGACACAGTTAAGTTAGGTGGAGAGGAGCTTCAGTGAGATTTGTGGAAGGTAGGAGGGCAAGGTATAAGCTTTTTTGGATTGGTAATAGTGATGGATATGGAGGAGTTGGCATATTCGTTGCAGAGAAGTGGGTAGAAAAAGTAATAGATGTTATGCGTGTTAATAGTCGTATTATAGTGATAAAGTTTTTGATAGGTAATAGGATTGTCACTTTTCTGTCAGTTTATGCTCCACAGTGTGGACTCAGTGAGGAAGATAAAGATAAGTTTTATGATGAGTTAATAGCAGTCACATCAAAGTTTGGAGACACTGAACTTGTCATGGTGTGCGGCGACTTTAATGGTCATGTTGGGAAGTCATCTGAAGGTTATAGAGGTGTGCATGGAGGCTATGGATTTGGGAGCAGAAATAAGGAAGGGGAGAGATTGCTTGAGTTTGGAATGGCAACGGACATGGTGGTTTGCAACACATCATTCAGTAAGAGACAGAGTAGGCTGATAACATATGAGTCAGGTGGTTGTAAGACACAGATAGATTACTTTTTGGTTAGAAAGTCAGACAAGAAAGTGGTGAAGGACGTGAAAGTTATATCGGGGGAAGAGTGTTTTTCCCAGCATAGGTTGCTGGTTTGTGATATTATCTTGAAGAGTGTCAGAGAAGCCAAGGAAAGTACAGGCCTCGTCGAAAAGTCTGGAAGCTGAAGGAAGAGATTGTAGCAAGACAATTTAGTGCAAAAGTTCAGCAGTTAGCCTACAATAGTCAATGTGATAGTGACAATGTTGAAAGTACTTGGACTACTTTGAAGAATTGTCTTCTAGAAGCTTCTGATGATACCTGTGGGTGGACGAAAGGACCAGCTAGACATAGACAGACCTGGTGGTGGAATAATGAGGTTGACCAGTGTATAAAGGAAAAGAGGAAACTTTGGAAAGAGTGGAAGTCAGGTGGTAGTAAAAATATTTACTTAGAAGCTAAGCGTCGGGCTCGTACAGCAGTGTATAAGGCAAAATCAGAAGCAGAGAGAAACAGATTTGCAGATGTGTTAAGAAGGGAAGACCAGCGCAATGAGGTATTCAAGATAGCAAAGCAAATGAAGAAGACTAATCAAGATATTGTAGGTGAGAAGTGTATACGTAATGATGAAGGTGTTTTGGCTAGCACAGAGGAGGAGAAAAGGGTAGCTTGGAAGAATCATTATCAGAGGTTGCTTAACACTGAGTTTGATTGGGACGAGGATAATTTGTCTGATGATGATGTCGTAGAAAGGCCAGCCATGCAGATCAAGACAGAATGGGTAGTGGAGGCTATTAGGAAAATGAAGATTGGCAAGGCTGCAGGAGTATCAGGTATTGTTGCAGAGATGGTAAAAGCATCTGGATATATTGGAGTTGAGCTTATTACAAGTCTTGCTAACCAGATTATAAAGGATGGTGCTATTCCGAGTGAGTGGCAGTCGAGTGTAATAGTGAATTGTTTCAAGGGCAAGGGTGATGCATTAGAAAGGGGTAACTATAGAGGTTTGAAGTTGATTGATCAAGTAATGAAAGTTATTGAAAGAGTGATTGATAAGTTACTTAGAGAAAGAATTGATATAGATAAGATGCAATTTGGTTTTCTTCCAGGGCGTGGCACTACAGATGCAATATTTTTACTCAGACAGCTTCAGGAAAAGTATTTAGGAAAGAGAAAGAATCTCTATTTTGCCTTTGTAGATTTAGAGAAAGCTTTTGATAGAGTGCCACGTAAAGTTATTTGGTGGGCTATGAGAAAATTAGGTGTGGATGAGTGGCTAGTTACGATGGTTCAGTCTATGTACAGCAATGCTAGAAGTCGTGTCAGGATTACCGATTCACTTAGTGATGAATTTAGTGTAAATGTTGGTGTACATCAGGGTTCTGTACTTAGTCCTTTGTTGTTTGTTCTAGTCTTAGAAGCGCTGTCGATGGAGTTCAGAACAGGTTGCCCATGGGAGTTATTGTATGCAGATGATTTGGTTCTCATAGCAGAGTCGATGGAAGAATTAGTTGAAAAGTTTGAGAAGTGGAAGAAAGGACTAGAAGAGAAAGGGCTGAAGGTAAACACAGCAAAGTCTAAAGTCATGATAAGTAGCATTGCAGCCAAGTGTGACCTTGTAGTTGGAAAGTGGCCTTGTGGAGTTTGCAGGAAAGGGGTTGGTAGTAACTCAATTTTTTGTCAGACTTGCAAGCATTGGGTACATAAGAAGTGCAGTAGTATTAGTGGAAGGTTAAGAGCTGGCATACAGTTTGTATGCAAGCGTTGCAAAGGTGAGATTATAGAGAATGAAGTATTTCCAGCTTTAATGATGTACAACAGTGGCTCGTTGGAGATAGTTAAGAACTTCTGTTACTTAGGTGATATGTTGGGCAGTGAAGGGAGTGTTGGAAGAAGTGTTAATTGCAGGATAGGTTCTGCTTGGAAAAAGTTTAGAGAGTTACTTCCTTTATTGACTAGCAGAGTCCTGTCAATTGAGGTAAAAGGTAGGTTGTATGAGGCCTGTGTAAGAAGTGTTATGTTGTACGGTAGTGAGACATGGGCAGTGAAGCAGGAAGATCTTGACCGTTTAGAAAGGAATGATATGAGAATGGTTAGGTGGATGTGTAATGCCAGTCTGAGAGACAGAAAGAGTTCAGATAAGCTAAGAAGCAGGCTAAGTCTCTGTAGAATTAAAGATGTTATCCAGATAAGAAGATTGAATTGGCTGGGGCACTTGGAAGGAATGGAGGAGGATAATTGGGTAAGAAAGTGTAGAGACTTGATAGTTCCTGGGGCAAAGCCCAGAGGCAGACCGAGAAAGACTTGGCAGGAGGTTATAAGGACAGACTTGATAGAGAGGAAGTTGAGTTTAGATCTAACACAGTCTAGATCAGATTGGAAGAGGTTCATTAATATACCCCGTCCAACCCATGCTAGCATGGAAAACGGACGTTAAGCCGAGAATGATGATGATGATTTCATAAGACACATATGACATATGTCTTATCAGCTGCAGAAAAAAAGCATTGAACAATCATGATGATTGCACAATCCATGTTGTGTTGGATTAAATATCTCCTTGGTTATGCACCGATAATTTTGTGCCAGCAAATCTACAAATGTTTTGTAGTGTCCATTATGAATTTCACTCACTTCAAGACAGGGACATGTTCCTCTAAATTTTTCTGTTATGCTAATGAAGTTGTTAAATCTTGGTGGAAGAGATTGGCAATGCTGGCAGTCTTTTGATGAGCACCTGAAAAACTCTAGCTGGTATCCTTTTTGATTAGCAGGTTTCACGAAAAATTGGTATACTAATTGTAGTTCTGACAATTCTGGTTGCTCACAGATTTTTTTGGCGGAAGCATCTGCAAAGGTCTTGAGGAAACTGCGCGTTGTTTTGATATGCGGTAATAAGGCATTATCACTGAGAAGGGTTTTTGCTACAATTTCAAACCCATAAGTTTTTTGATGCCAGAATTTAGCACACTATTGTCACATTGTCTAAAACTTTAGCCCAGTTTTTTTTATCACTAACCGCAAACACAACTCCTTCAATGTTACCCGATAAAGTTACGCCAATGATTTGTTTAGTCAAATACGACTAACTCCTTTCGATCGGATTAAACCGTAAATGCCCAGGTGCATAGCATTGCACGATCAGCGAAACCAACTTGGAATTCTGCCACAGAAAACCCAGTGACATAAATTTTTTTATCCCTTTCACTGACCAATCAGGTCTGTCAGCAATTAATACGACAATACAACATTCAAAACATTTTCAAGTTTGATAAGTTCCATCAAATGATTTACATACATTACGTTTGTACTTTCTAATAACCGTGACGGAAAATGTTTTACAGTCAAATTTCCATTTCGTGGCCATTTATTTTTTTTTCTTTTGAGTTTGTCTTCACATATTTCTGCTTTGCTGTTGATGAAATTTGTCACTGTGTCTCCTTCAGGCAATGACCGTTTTCTTGTTTTTCGAAACAAAGGTTTAGGAATGGAAAATGATCGACGCCTCTTTAACTTTGTTTGGAGTACCTAATAACCAGCAGGTACCAGTTTGCAATTCGCAAGTGGGAAATCATGATCATCAAAATTTGGGGCATCCTTTTTCAAATAAAAAGTTCGAGGTCGGCTACGACGGCTGGTTTTCGGGGTCCCAACCTCAACCTTGTTTTTGTTATCAACTGACAAACAAAGTGTGTCAACATCGCAAACAGTCGCCATTGTGTTCAGTTTGGCAGAACACGAGCATCTAGCAAGTTTTTAAATCTCCTGCTCAAAATTGTTTTTCGACGAGGCGGTAAAGTCTATGGATAGTATTTCTACTTACGGTGATACCCATTGCACTTTTTACATGTCGAACAATATTCTGTAAAGTTATGCCATTGGTATACATACATACATATACATTGTATCGCTTCGACGTCGAAGATGTGCTCTAGCTGAGTTTTGTTCTATATAATTTCTTATGCAGGGCACAAGATTGTGGTGTTATATATGCGTGGAATGATTTTTATTTTTGCTTATCATTTCTAAAAACAAAAGAAAAAGCTGCATAAAAAAGAAACAAAAAACACACCATTTCTCATCGCGATATCAAGATTTCTAAAAGAAAGTCTGAATAACAAAACAAGAACAAAACAACAGTGCCATGCTGAATTCATAATAAATCCAAACCTCGATAAAGTTGTTCAACTTTCTCTTTGTTAATATGTTTCGTTTCCGAATCAGTGTCGAACATCCAGTCACTATCGTCAGTTTCATAAAGTTTCTGAAATATTTTTCATTTTAAAGGAAATTGTTAGTTTTAAGAAAAACTGTTTATTTTTATTTTAAAAAACTGTTTTACGATGATGTCGATGTTGTGTTGAATAAAAGAAAGAGAAACAATAATTTTACATTTATATATAAAAGTTTAATTGGTTTTTAATTAGTTCAACATGGTTTCAACATTTGTTTCAATAACTTCAAAGACTTTTACATCGTATCACAAATAATATTTTGACAATCGTATCTAATCAATTCAGAATTTTTTTCTAATCGCTTCAAAATAGTTTCAAAATCGTTTCATTTTTACGTAGTTATATACAAAATCTTTTCACAAATAAAAAATGAAACATTTAATTCGTTTCATTATACGACTATGAAACGATGTAAAAAAATATTGAAACGATTTTCATACAATGAAAATCGTTTCAATTCGTATCAAAACTGGAATGATCTTGGAGACCGTAACTTACATGCTATACATAGTTTTGGTGTGATGTGCATTGCATCCCTCCAATTTGATTTCCTTGGTTTTGATTTCCTATCCTACATTTACTTGATATATAAGAAAATCTTCTAATACTTACTATCTATACTAAATGTACTACTTGTATATGCTTTCTGTTTCATACATATAAATAGCTTTAACTATACAGTTCTGAAAGTGATATAACATGTATATATACTAGATAGGTATAGCAGCAATGCTAGTTTCATAAATGGAATCAGTCAAATCTTTACATAAAACTTGCATCTCTTTGGAACTAGCTAACTTTCTTTAATCTCATTGCTTTTATCTTTGTAATAAATTATTACATGTAAATATAAATATATTCATGTTGACAATTTCTGACATATAATTTTGTGTTTAGTGATCTGATATTGACAATGTATGACATATAATTTTGTGTTTAGTGACCTAATGTTAACAGTGTATGACATATAACCTGATATTGACAACATATGACATATATTTTTGTGTTTAGTGACCTAAGTTTGAATTCATTTGTTGAAGTTCCTGATGTTTCGCGGTTGCAGCACCTTAGAGTTCTTACACTGTAAGTATCTCTTTTTTTCAGTTTGGAAAGTCAATATAATAACTTTAGATGTTGTTTATATGGAATCTTAAAAAAAATTAATAAGGTTAGACCAAGTTGTTTATAATGAATGGTCTTTGCTTTCAAACTGTGTTGATAGGTTAGTCAACAAAACATGAAATAACCATTTAATCAAAATTTTAATGTACCAACAATCACAATTATATTCTACTTTTGTATTGCAATGGGTTTGTCAGGTCCATAACAATTTTTGCAATGAATTATTTTAAGTCTTTATGTAGCAAAACACAGGTATATACCAATAAAAAGATTTATTATCATTATGTAATTTTGAATAAATAATATGAATAAATGTGTCATGCAATAAAAATTTAAAAAAATAAAAGTTAACCTGAAAAATATAAAGGATTAAATCCTTGAAAAAATTTGCAAACATTCACTTTCTTGAATTATCTATTCTATTTTATTTTATTTTATTTATATGTATTCCTTTATTATTAATTGAAATTGAAATAGACATTTTTAACTGGGATTTTTTACACATTTATGTTTCGTGAATTTATGCTTTTGGGAAATTTTGCGACATAAACATTAACAAATTTGGGCAAAACTCACAAAATTCGTTTCTCCACCTGAAGTAGGTAATATTTTATTTCATGAAAATGGTACATAACAATTTTTTTAATAATATTACAACACAAATTTGACTGCCTTTGCCAAAATGACAATTTTATAAATGGTTTAATAAATCAGGATGGTTACTCATATATGTTACCTCTTCGATTTGCAATATGTTAATAAAAAAGAAAACATGAGAAAACCTTACAATACAGTAACACGCCACAATAACTTCAGTTAGTGTACTACTGTTGGTTTTGACAAAGAGAAAGTCAAAGCTGTCTCAAAGTATTATGGAGAATATAAAACTCTTAGGAACAACTTTCAAAAAAATTAAGATATTAATAATATATTTTTTTACTACCAGGGGAAATTAGTGTTTTCAGAATGTGAAAAAAGATTAATGTTTTTCCAAACAAAGTGTATATTCTCAATGTATATTCCAAGTTATGGCCTGCAGGTAATTTTCTATTGTAATTTTCTATTGTAACACTTTCCCATAGAATAAAGATTTTAATAAATGATTTGTAGGGCAAGAAATTATATTCGAAAGATAAACCTTACAAGGATGTCAAACACAGGTTTACTAAAAGTGCTGTAAGTTTCACTTTTGTAAAAGACAGTGTTAACTTTTTGTAGGAATCTGTGTAAATAATTTATAAATTAAAAGCTGTTTTGCTGTTGTTTTGTCTTTTTTCTGTCTTTTTTATGGTCCTAATCATACTAAATTTTGGAGCAATTGATCTTAAACGTTACTGCTTTAAAGAACTTTTTTGCCAAATATATCTGATTTTTAATGATTGTAGACTCTTTGTAGAATTTTTGGCCAATGTGGAATATTTTTTGCAGTCATCAAGTTCTTTACGTTTTTGTATTCCTAAAATATTTTCTGTTACTTTAGAGACCTCAGCTACAATGATATAACAGACATATCTTTATTTTCTCTACCCTTCCCGCAGCTTGAAAAACTGTAAGCATTAACCTTTTTTTCTATTGTACATACATAAGATTTCTAGTTTATTTTTACACTCCTTAACCAGAAAGATGTGAACAAATAAAGAGAATCATTTTGTAATTAGGAAACAAACTTGATTGGGTTGTCCAAAACCTAATTTTAAATTTCAGGTATTAACTTAGTGCCAAAGTAAAGTTTTGATTCTGCTTTCTAAATTTAGTATCTTGTTATTAACAATTATGACAATGTAAAATCAATAACACTGTTTAATGTATATTATTTCCTTTATATCTCAGCTCGTTACAACACAACAATATTAAAAACCTCGACATTGTCCGGAATAGTACGATGCCTAAATTAAAAATTTTGTAAGTGAATTTTTACATTCAGGCTTCAATTATTATGTACCAAAATGTGTAGGTATGTTCTATGATGATGTAATGTCACTGCACTATTTTCAGTCTAATTTAAAAAATTTCCCTTTCTAGAGTGTGTATCCTTTATTCATTTTCCTTCAGTGTATGTTTTTTCCCTTTTCCAATTACTGAAACCAAAAAAAAACTTCCACTCCAACCTTCTATGATATGTTGTCAACGTTGCTGACAAGAGACAGGTCATATGCAAATTTCCAATCCTGCATTGTTAATCTAATGCATCAAAATCTCTTATTGTTTTAATTCCTACATTATACACATTAAATAGCAAATTTTAGAATTTTGATTCCCCATGTTTTTTATTGCTAGTATTTTTGTTATAGACAAGCTGGATACAATAGCATTGAACAATTGGTGTCTCCTTTAGATATGAATTGGGACCTAACTGCTTTTCCATCCCTTCAAATCCTGTGAGTTTGCTAGTAACTATCTATTTAATATGTGAAAATGACAACTACTGGCTTGTTCCATTAAGCTGTATTGTGTGAAGTATAGTTCATTTTATTTGTTATCATATTTTAGTGAGTTAAATAATAACAAGATATCAGCCATCAGCATGTTTTTGACCCGATTTAAGTTTTTGAAAAAGCTGTAAGTAATTTATTAATACATTAAGCATAAGCAACTACTTTTGATCAATTCATTATTTTAAACTTAAAGCGTTCTGTTTAATTAAGTTCAATTTTTATATTTTGTATTTCAAGGATCTGTGTTTCTGAACCAATATGAACTATGAAAAATACAGGATTTTCAAATATATTTTATTGTTTACTGTGCAGTGAGAAAATGTGAACTATCTTTTAGGGTGTTATCTCACAACAGACTAATGTCGTTAGATAGTTCTTCATTTCTCCGAAACAGTGATCTTGAAGAATTGTAAGTGTTCTGTTCATGTTTGTGTGACGGTTTGGTGTGGGTGTGAAAATTTGGCAGACTCACATTTCCTGGTTAAGATTGCTAAACTTAATGTCCAATGAATTGTGTTTGAATCTGTGAATATTATGCAACTAGTTAAAGACTAAAAAAATCTACTTGGCAGGAGAAAAATGGAAAAGTATAGGTTGTTTAAGGAGTTTTGCTGATGACAGTACTGTCTGTCTAAGACCTTCAAATACTGAGGAAAAAAATTTATAGGATCATGAGCTTTTCACACAAACATGTAGGATAAAAGGGTTTAAAAATTTTGCTAAATGTCAGCAATGATCCATCAAAATACAAAAAAAGTTTTTTAGAAATTTATTGACCTGTTGCCTTAATGTGATAGATCTTGAAACGCTGGCCAAGAAAATTTATGGGATCATGTACTTTTGACAAACGGTTACAGATATATTGGAGTACCCATTGGTTCAGTTCATTACCCCACGTTTGGGACACTTACCCAATTTGGTCACAGGTTGTCTCTAGTTACCCACACAGTGAAAAATGATTGATGTCATCATCCCGTTTCCAAGTTATTTAGCCTCAATCTTAAAAGTGCAATGCAATTGCTTCGGTAGTTTTAAAAATGCTATTGACGTCAATTTAAGTGAATTGAGATCATGCTGTAACGTTTGGAAAGATAACAAAGAAGACATAAATTTCTCTGTGACAGCAAAGGAAAACAAATGCATCCACTTTGCTGATCACAACACAGTTTTAGTAATAATTTTATAGACTAGTTTTTTAGTCTGTGGAGAAATTCATTTAGGCAGGAAAACATTAAAAAAAATCTAACATTCAGATTTTAATATTAATTTTATGATAAGTAAAATAGTAACCACCAAGCAATGAGAACCGTTTGTTTCGCTTAATAAGAAAAAGCAGTCTCTTTAATAACATTTAGAATTGAAAAGGCAAGAAGTCATCTCCTAGGAGTTTACATCAGGAAGACACAAAATGTTTCGAGTACATGTGAATTAAATAAAATATAAGAATTCTTACTTTGCGGTAACTGTACTAGCCTGTTAGCTATTCAAACAAAAACAAAGTTAATACAGTCGACTCTCTCTGTCAATTTTCCAGAGTGGGGGGATAAATCAAATTAGGGAGTGTCTCTCTAATTCGAATTTTTAGGCGGCAAAGTAGAAAAAACTCTCTTGGTAGAAGCACTGCGTTTTTGGAAGACTGGTTTTTCCTTTGTCAAGTTCAAGCAAGGCTTTGTATTTTAATTCGAAACTCACTTCTTTTTTATCTGTTTTTTGATACAGTAGACATTCTCTTGAGTTTGAATGCCTTTATTTTGGCAAAATTTGCTTTCAAAACACCATTTCAAAACATGAATTAGACAGAGAATTTCTCTGTTTGGACCTAAATTCTAGATCAAATTTCAGAGTTTATCGAATTAGAGTATCGAATTATGGAGGTTCTTAAGGAAATTTGACGGTGACCTTAAATTTGATCGAATTAGAGAGAGTATCGAATTACGGAGGTTCGAATAAGGAGAGTTGACTGTATAGGCAACTTAAAAATTGCACAAAGCTAGCTAACTTATATATAGCTAGCCACCCCTAGTCTAAAGATTTTTTGTTATAAAAGTAACTTAAAATAAACAACTGTTCTCTCACTTTTTAATTTTCTATCCTTGATAAAAACAGAGAAGAAAGTTACTTAATAGCCTAATTAATAAGCTATAGCTAGCTCCTGACTCTAACTTACTCAACACATCTATCATGACAATAAAATATATATATATATAACTTGACAATATATAGCTAGCCATGTAGGGGGTTTGTGGGAGCAAAAGTAATTTACTAAAAATTTAAAACACCAATAAGAAAATAACACCCGAGCAATAAATCACTCCCCTGAGGTAATAACAATATTTTAAACTGGGCGAGCAATCTGAATAAATAAAATAAGTTTATAAACGCATATTTTATAACAAAGTCTATTTTATTTTTATTTTTTTACGTATTTTGGCTCTTTTTTACTGTAAATAATAAGAAAGAACATTGATTTCCATGTAAAATGAATTGATATTGCTCAGCCAGAAAAACTTTTTTTGGAATTGGAGGAGCAATTATTGGCTCAGCTAGTTTCTTATTTCTCAGAATTGGGCGAGCCTTTGCGTGAGCAAGAGCAATTGCTCTACCCTTATTGGTAGGCCTGAAACACCTTAAAATTTCCTTTGTAACTGAACTGCATTTACTTTCTGTCTTGTGGTTTCTTCCTAAACTTTTAACTTTTTTTAAACTTTCTTTGCCTTGCTTGTTTTAAAAGAATTGCTGCCTAAACAAAAAATAAATGATGCATACAAAATATGCTTTTCCAACGATTATCATCATCATCATTATCATTCATCATCATTCTCGGCTTAACGTCCGTTTTCCATGGGTTGGACGGGGTATATTAATGACCCTCTTTCAATCTGATCTAGACTGTGTTAGATCTAAACTCAACTTCCTCTGTATCAAGTCTGTCCTTATAACCTCCTGCCAAGTCTTTCTCGGTCTGCTCTGGGCTTTTCCCCAGGAACTATCAAGTCTCTACACTTTCTTACCCAATTATCCTCCTCCATTCTTTCCAAGTGCCTCAGCCAATTCAATCTTCTTATCTGGATAACATCTTTAATTCCACGGAGACTTAGCCTGCTTCTTAGCTCATCTGAACTCTTTCTGTCTCTCAGACTGGCGTTACACATCCACCTAACCATTCTCATATCATTCCTTTCTAAACAGTCAAGATCTTCCTGCTTCACTGCCCATGTCTCACTACCGTACAACATAATTATTATCTCTATAATAATACAGAGAGTGTGTCTGTGACAGGCAAAATTGATGTGTTCGTTTTCTTTTGATGTTTCCGAAAAAGTTATGTTTTATATGTTAAATTTTCTGATGTTACGGCGCGACGCAATTTTTATCCTGCCTCAGTGGATTTTTCCACGGGCCTTGTCAACTTGTATATATTATAGTACGAATTGTTTGTGTCAGGCATAGTGGATGTGGTCATTTTCTTTTGTTGTCGCCAAAAAATGTCTTATTTTTTAACTGCCTAGACGTTACGGCACAACGTTAATGCACTAAGACTGACGTCAATCCATTATTCTAAGAATAGTGTGAAGCCATTGCATATATAAACATGACGTTATTAACATAAATTAACCTAGAATTTACATTATAAAACACAATTGACTAAAGACATTATACGTGGAAAGATAACATTTGAACATTGAAAGGGTGACATTACAATACGAAACGACATATAATATTGATTTAACAGTACATTTACATGCAATCATAAATAGAAGCTCTCTTCGCAAACGCAAAGTCATTGAGATAAATATCCCTATCTAGCGTCAATCTTAACCCCGAACACATAGAATTGTCAATTGTAGCAACAAGAAACAGATCTTTGTTCATATGACATTCGTTGCTAGAGATACCGGAATGGACCGATTTTTCAGCAATCATATCGACTAAGCGTTTAAAGAAGGCTTTGCACTCATCGCCTATCGCACCATTTGTCGCGAATAGAAGAGGTGTATAGGAACCATTCTCCACTTGAAGTATGCGTTCATCATACTGCTTCTTCTTTTCCGTTTCGTTTTTCTGGAAGGTTCTGCTTATTTCCATATCCCTGTACCTCTGAGCGTAGGCATTGAATACCCTTATGTCTAAAAATACTCTTTATTCAGGAATCCAGAAAATGTGTGCACTCACATCCAGTCTTGATTCATTTCCGTTGTTCATCAGGCGCTTTTAAGGATGAATAACTTAAAAACAGTTGGAAATAACTGACGTCATCTCCTGCGTGGGAGGCACCATCTGTGAGCGAAATTTAAACACCAATAATTCTGTAACTGTTTGTGAAAAGTACATGACCCTATTTATTTTCTTGATCAGCGTTTTACGCTCTATACAATAAAGGAAACCAGGTATGCATATTTCTAAAAAAATATTTTTGTAACTTAGTGGGACATCAGCTGTCGTCAGCAAAATTTCTAAACTCTTAAATCACGCAATCCTATACTTTATTTTCATCAGCGTTTCAAGCTCCGCACAATTCAAGTAACAGCTGAAAATTGTGAAAAATAATCTTTGCGCATGGCAGTTGACTGCTGACGTCATTAAAATTCAAATGATGGATCTTTGTTATTTTTTTTTTTTTTGCCTGAGTGTATTTTTCCACGGTCGTTATCAACTAGTCTTATATAATAATACGCTAAGTGTGTCTGTGTGTGTTTCTGTAACAGGCAAAGTGGATGTCTTCATTTTCCTTTCATTTGCCGAAAAATGCATGTCTAATATGTTAAATTTACGGCGCATCGAAAATAACACTACTTTAACGTCAATATCTTATATTAAATTAATTAAGCCATTACAATGCACCTAAAACTTTAAGGCCAAATAACTTGGAAACGAGATGGTGACGTCAATGATTTTTCACCGCGTGGGTAACTAGGGACCACCTAGGACCAATTTGGGTAATTTTCCCAAACCTGGGTCCCCGAATCCATTTCGGAATGGATGGGTTGATGACGTCATAAAAAACCTTCAAACATTAATATCTCTGCAACCGTTTGTCAAAAGTATATAATCCTATACATTTTCTTGATCAGCGTTTTAAGATCTACACGATGAAGGCAACAGGTATACAAATTTCTAAAAAATAATTTTTTGTTTTCGCGGATCTTTGCTGACGTCAGCAAAATTTTTAAACCCTTATATCTCATTAACCGTTCATCAAAATCACATGATTATATACATTCTCTTCATCAGTGTTTCGTCGAGCTCTAACCAATAGAGACAACGGATAAACTGAATTTCGTCAATTTGTTTTTGCATATGCACTGCTGACATCAGTTCTCTTTGTTCTCTTTTCCAATGTACTCCTGCCTATGTGGATTTTGCAGTGCAAATTTCTGAAGAATTTTTTTTCTTGTACTTTAGAGGACTTTACTAACGGCAGCAAAATCTTAAAATTTTAAAACACTTATATCTCCTCTTGCGTTTGCGAACAAATATGATTCTATACATTATTTTTATCAGCGTTTCAGTCTGTACGCATTACAGGCAACAGATAAACTACACTTCGTCAATTTTTTTTGTATATGAACTGCAGACGTTAGCAAAATCTGCAAAACAACCTAACCTTCTGCCTGAGTGGATTCTTTCACGGGCCTTATCGGCTAGTATATAATAATTGCAAGCACACTACTGTTCTAATTACATTTTATTATATTTGCTTTGATTGTTATGGAAAATTAGAAATTTCAGCAAATTAGATGGCTTTATTTTGATCACGTAGTTTGGTTTAACAAATAAATTGCTTTGTTTCACGTGATTTGAAAAGGTAAAAAAACAAAGTTCATGCTTTTCAAAGAGGACCTAACATCAGCATAAGGCTTTTCTTTTATAGATTGAGATTTCAAGTTAAAATGAGTGGCTCTATTGTTTAGAACAATAAAGAAATAAGAATAATGACAATCCTCGTTAGAATTTTAGTATAAATTTTTTTTAAAAGTAAAAATAAACGTGTCCCTTATGCCTGTCACAAACACACGGACACAGTTAACTTATTAATGTAAGCAATACCTTAATGTGCCATGTTGTTTTACATGTCATTTAAAGCGCAATGTCACATCGAAAGGTCCCATGGCGCATCTAAAAATTCAATGACGTAGCTAAAAATGAAAGTTCCACCTGTAATTTAGATATCTTGATCACAATCAATTGTCAAGTGTTACGAATCTCTGGTTTACCTTCAAATGGAAGCTCAGAACATTGTAAATAACCTTTTTACGTTTTTATTTATTATTATAAATATATTTTGAATGTTATAATAAACTTTAACCAATGTCTTTCACTTTACTTAAAACGTTGATGTTGAAACACCTAATTTTGTATTTTTAAACCTGAACAAGGGCCAAATATCCTTAACCCCAATTCGATCCAGGGTTTTTCGAACATACTATGACCAGGGGCGGAATCTCAATAACTTTTCATAGGCTTGTTCAAATTGAATCAAACTTGGCACACTTATAGTACGTCATAAAAGGAACAAAATGGCGGCAATAAATTTTTGCTTGAGTCAGCACATTTTCTGTGACGTCATCAGAAGCTTAAAATTTGTTAAAAATGCCACTATCTGCTTAAAATTTAATTACTTTTGTTGTAGAGTGAATTTTTAACTTCTGCTTGACTTTTCTGAAAGCTAAATAAAAGTTATTTAACATATCTTCCGCTTTTTACATGGATAGCATAAAATATTGCCAAAAATTGCCCGAAAATACGGTTTTTTTCGATTTTCGGGTAAAACCCGACAAAATCGGGAAATCAGATTAGTCACATGTCCAAATTATGCAAAACGATTCTTTTTGATAAAACAAAGTAGTGTTGCAAGTTTCAAGTTCTAAGGATAATCCTAACAGGAGTTACAGGAATATTTTCCTCCTTATAAGGATTTCATAGAGATTTTTAGGGGTAGTTTCGAGTAATGGCCAATATCAAAGCCACTGAAAGGTATGGGACCTAAAAATTTAGCATGCAGGTGTCTAATAGATAAATATTAAAACTCAGTAAGTATCTATCATAGCCATATAACAAAGCAATAAGGAGTTATTAAAAAAAACCGTCAGGGGGGCGAATAGGGTTAAAGGTTAACTGACGATTGAAACAAGTTGTGCTTAAAATGTTCATTATAATGTGAATTTAAGCTGTTTTATTTTTTTATTTGTGAGCTTTAGTCCTCGAGATATTTCAGGTCAAAGTAGTCCTACAGTCGCCGCCATGGCAGTGTCGATGGGGACTTTATGTTCGGTAAAATACTAACTTGTGTAAAGTAAGTCTGCGTAATTGTAAACAAACACATTCTGAATGAACGAATCGGGGAAATGCTAAACTGTGCCTCCTGTGACTGTTTAAAAGTAATTTTATTTATCATATTTTGAAATAAATTTCTTTATCAGTTTCTCCGTTATAAATATAGTTTAAGAGTTTTAGACATGAGTTAGTTATCAATTGGAAAAACCTAATTATTACCTGAAATGAAATGAAATTTTTCTTGTTATTTTTGTGTCATAATATCAACAGGTGCTTCATTTAAATGCTAGATTCAAAAATAAAACTTCAAATGATTATGCACAATAAAACAAAACAAAAACAGTCTCAAAGTTTTTCTTTATTTCCCTACTTTCGCATGTTGTTATTGTTAAAAGTTTTTCTAAGATGTTGTTAACCATCTGGATTTTGCAAACGGGCAATACGGGTTTTTAAGCATTCTGATTGGCTTAGCGCTCTTGACAACGGGCTGATATTTTGCGGTATTGTCCGTCGTCAAGAAAAATAGTAGCTTATAATGTAAATGTAAACAAGCACGAAAAAACAGGTTTCAAGAAGCATTCAAAATGAATATTACCAAGTCCTACAACACATTTATCAAAAAGAAACATTTTCATAGCATAGAAACAAAAGCGATGTCAACTTAGCTGTTAAAATAACCAAATTCAGCAACATTCTGTCTGGATGCTTCTTCAACATACTAGTTGACTATATCCAGTTTTATCAAAAATACTAAATACAGGACGACGAAATCATAACAAATACGTCTCTTCTCAATTTCAGATTCCTTCCTTCAGCTTTGTGGTTACCAAGTCAATATAGTCATGTTATTCTTGGCTAGCTAGCCAGTTAAAAAAATTACTTCAGTATTCGTTGTAACTATATTTTAGTTGCGCATTTAACTTTAAACATTATTCTGTATGTGTCGAACATCATAATGTTTTGTTTACAAAGTTTTATTCTATAGGAACTTTCGAATTTTAAATAGAATATTTGTTTTTAGACAGGACTGTTTCGAATTTTGACCTCGAGTGTTCACGAAAGTAGTGGTAGTGAATTATATTATAAGAACACTAAACCAAAATTCTTATTTTTTGTTTTTATTTAACTTAGACGGTTAACAAATACAATAATAACCGATTACCCCATGCTGTACTGAAAATATCGCCCTCAGTTATTGCACCGACCTCGCAAGCTCGGCTGGCACTTAGACCTCGGGCGATATTTGGCGGTACAGCCCGGGGTATTCGGTTATTATTGGATTAATGTTTTTCTATTGGAGTTTAACTTGTCTTTTTCATCGCTAAAACCTCGCGATAAATTATAAGCTCTCTTGGAAGACCAAGAGGTGAGTGCATCTTCACAAGACCTGCTGAGCTATGTAAACTTTGTGACGTCACAAAGCAACAAAATATGTACGAACCAAGTTGGCTTTTATTCAATAATGGCGGCGACTGTTAATGTAATTATGGCTTTTTGGGGAGGAAATTTGGTCATAATAATAATAATGCTATGCTGTTTTCGTATTATGAAAAAATGTTTTTATTACGTAGAAACATATATGTAGGTTTTTTCGTTAGTTCTCCTTTAAATTATTCATGTGAATTTACTTTTCTAAGATGTTACTTTCCATATGCGTTATTGTAAGGAAAAACACTTTGTTTTGTAGGGATCTAAGTCATAACCTTGTTCACCAATTCGACCAGCAAGCATTCGATAGTGCTCGAAATGTTAAGTATATGTAAGTGCATGTGTGCCAATGTATTTGTTTATTTCAATCAAACCAATAACATCCTAATAGATTTTTGTATATTCCTTTTACCACTAGTTAAAGTGGATGAACCCACTTAACTATTTTTTAAAGTTTAAAGTGATTTTTATCACAAAAGGGTTGGTTGTTAACTGCGCTTGTTCCAGCTATTATAAAAATGTAAACAGATGTTTTATAAAATACAGAACATAGTTTTCAGGAGATGTTTAATAGGTGCTTTTAAAGAAGAATGTAAATTATACTCGCCTTTGCCATTCACAGACTGACTTACCATGGTATGTTATATAAGAGATTCTATAGTTTAGTATTATCACCTTTTTTTATTTTTAGCGACTTATCTAATAACAACTTGCAATCTTTGGACACTGGCATGTTTTATCAGCTACAAAATCTCTCTTACTTGTAAGTCAACAGACCTACTTCCAAATACGTTTTTGTTCCGCAAAATTCACATCCAAAAATGCGGAATAACATGAAAACGAGTTATGAGCCGTTTCGTGATGCGGGTTGTTTACATGCAAGTTTGAAGAACGCATTAACAAAATGTTTAATGTTGTAGATTTTAAGTGCAACTCTTTTGGTATATGTCAGCTAGCTAAACCTAACTTGGCCACATTTTAAGGATGATGTGATTACATTTTTATTTTACTGTTTGTTAGTTTATTTAGAACTAAAACTTAATATACGGTTTACTAACGCTCAGTGGCACTTCTTCATATTACTGTTGTCAGTTCAAAACTAGCTAGCTTTCTAGTAGTCAACCGGCATAAATCCAGTAGCCAGCTAAAGCTGCAACACTGAAAAAATATATTGGGAATTTTATTTTAACTCTTTCCCAAAACCAATGTTAAGGATAGGAACAACGCTAACAGAAGTACCTTAGAGGTAAGTAACATTGACTTTAGGGGGGAAGGAAGGAAATAGTAAAAATGATTTTAACTTCAAGAGTAATGAACAAAGAATATTTTTCCAGGATTGTAGCTATAGTTAAGTTGCATGCATAATAAACAAATCATTTTCAACATTTGTTGCGTGCAATGATATTAGAATTAATATTTCAGACTATTGACTGCCTCTGTGACTACTCTCTTATAATCATACATTTGTATCAAGCATTGTGATGGTTTGGGATTCTCTTCGTCTTTCAAAATAATCGTTTTAATTCGTATATTTTATTTGAAAAGATTTCTATACGATTTTAAAACAGTTTTTAATAAATTTTTTTTCAAAAAAAGTCGTTTAACATTCGTTTTAAAATAGTTTTTAATCGCTTCGTTGAATTGAAAATCGTTTTGTAATCGTTTCCAAACGGGTATCAGTTTAGCTAAAAAGTTATCCGAAGAAGAAAGAAATGGATAAAATGGATAAAATAACTATAAAATAAAAACTAAACATTATAAAGAAAAAACAAAGATAATAGGCAATGATGATAATGTATCATATTTTTGAAACAAACCATGAATATTACCAAAGTTGATACTAACTATGCATAAAGACTACAAACACATTACGTTATCTGCAAAATATTGACAGTCGCTTATTAGTGACTAAAACTGAATACTGAGAAAATTGACTTTGATGCAAAACTAAGAAAAGGCAAGCAAACTTTCAGAAAAAAACTGACGAAGAGCTGAATTTTAATGCGTACTACATACTAAAACTGGAAAAATTATGAACTATAATAAAAATTACTATAATAAAGATAAATAAAATTGAAAAGTGAGTGATGATGACACACGGGAGAGTGAATTAATGCAACGTCAATTAAAGGAAATCACGTATCAAAGTGGTTACTGATTAACGGTATTCCACCTTAATAGACCACGTCGCCTGTTTATCAGGATCAATCTTGCCTCCGTTTCACGTTTAGGTGGCTCAGGCTGCTCCTGCCAGCTGTTGCGGTCCCTGGCCCCAAGGCAACGCCACACCAGGTATGACACCCGGACCTGGGACCTGGATTATTTTTTCTGTCTTGCAGGTATGCGTGTTAAGATAGATCCTAAAGTACAGAAAAGAATATATAAGACTCAACTTTTTCTGCAATAATTTGATAAAAGTATGCGAGAAAATTAAAATTTAAAAAGAATGGTATTTTTTGTTTTGTTTAATATATACAGGAATTGTTGTTTCAGTATAATAAATTAATCGTTTTCCAAACGAGTCCTGTTTTTGTACAAAATAAAAGCGTCTATGTGTCATGAAGATTTAATCAAAGCCTAGAGAACTTGAAATATTCAAACCTCACAGTAGGTGTAGAGTTAAAATATTTTAAAATACAAATTCATGTAGTTTCTGTAAGAACTTATTTTCATTTTCTTCAGTGCGTATTTCTTTAGGTAGGCTGTTGTATACAAATCCACCTTGGAAATAAAAACTAATTTGAGCTGCTTTTGTTCTAACTTTTGGTAACTTTACCGAAATCCCGTTGTTTCTAGACATTAAGTAGGTCACATAATTTCGAAATACTTATGCATAGGTGGTGGAAATTTTTCGATAACACATTTTTCAACCAGCTGGCATGATCGACGTTTAACGAGGGTTGTAATCGGACTTATTTTATAAATTCTGGTTGTCGTTCCTATTTATAATTGTTATGGCTCTACAATGGATTTGATCAAGTTTTCCAGTTTCGGTTTTAGTTTTAAATCGACGGTTCCGCAGTAGGTGAATACTGGTACTACAATGCTCTTGTAAATAGATTCTGCTGCTTTTGTGGTTAGATGTGGTCGCAGTTTTGACTTGAGATGTGCCGGTACTGAGCTTTTTATATTTCATTTAAAAATTTTCATTCGGCGTAAGTGTTGGATCGAGTTGAACACCTAAGAACTTGCACAAATTTGTGTGATTTAATTATCTAGTCCCAAAAAGCATCGATTCTGTTACCCTTTTTTAGATTTAGGGAATAATCGTGATTGGTTAGCCATTTATAAGCTTCACAATCTATTGAATTTGTCTTGAATTAATGCTGAATTAGTTCCGGAGACATAAATGACGGTATCATCTGCGTATTTGATAATGTTGCAGTGACTTAGGCAATTATCAACGTTGTCTAATTGAAGTATAAACAAGGGTTGGACCAAGAATTGATCATTGAGGGACGCCATTGTACACAAGGTATTCTTGTGATAGACATTATTGAAGCTGAATTTCCATCAGTGCTAATTCTCTTATCGCTCTGGCTTTTTTGACCCATTGATCTTTTTTCGCACTGGTGGAAATTGCAGAGCGACGCTTTTTTTGCTCTTATCGCCAAATTTCAGTGCGATAGTCAGAGCGACAATTATCAAAAAGTTTTCGCCCAAAAGTGCAACTTCTAAGAAATACCGAATGTTTTTTTAAAAAATTTAAATAGATTGTATTGAAATGTAACTTACACATGTTGAGAACAAGAAATAGTTTCATATGTGTTGTGAAACGAGCAGTCTTGTAATAAAAAGTTTTTATAAAATGGGAAAAACAAGTAGGTGCGACTTGAATGAATATTTAGCAGAGGCTGTTCGACATTTTTATTATGTCTGTACCACAAAAGTTGCAAAGAGTATCGAGAAAAAGATTCAGTGGCAAATGCGTGGAAGAAAGTTGAGGAGGAATTAGAATGTTAAAGTTTATCCTTGTTTTTCAGTTCAATGCGCTATATTTTTGCGCTGTTTAACCTCAGCGTATTCAGCTTGTTCTATTACTTTGCCTATTACTTTATTATCGTGCAATTTCATTTCTTGAAGCAGTTGATTATACACTCCTTTTAATTCTTTTTCTCTATAAACTTAACGAACCCAAGAAATAGCGATTTTCTTCACCTCTTTTTCCTTATACTTTTAATGACTATTAAGGCAGCTACAGCTTCTTTTTTTTGAACTGTCTGCCATCTTGAAATGTGTGTGTTCACATAAGAAAATTTCGCACGAATAATAATTTTTATTGGCATGCTATCTCACTGAAACTTATTTGCAGCGTAAAACTTCTGTCGCACTAAAAGTTTGTGTAATATTAGAGCGATAGGAAGATTCGCACTGGTTGAAATCCACCTTTAAAATTGATTTGTTGCTTTCGGTGGAACAAATAGCTGTGAAACCAAGACAATTCATTACCGGATATTCCGTAAGAAGGCAGTTTTGACAGCAAAGATAAGTGACTCGCGGTGTCCACAGCCTTGCTTATGTCAAGAAAAACTGCTCCAGTAAGTTGTCCTTTCTCAATATTTTTCCTGATATCGTCGAGAAAGAGGGTGGTAGTTGAACGTCCTGGTTATAAACCAAACTGGCTATCTTTCAGGAGACGGTTTTCTCAAGGTATTCCATGAGTTGACGGTGTAAGGATCGAGTATTTTCGATAAACAAGGTAAGTACTAATATAGGACGATAGTTATTAAGAACAGATTTAGATTCGGGTTGTTGGTGTTTTCTTGAAGGATGTTTTTGTTAAAGTTCTCTTTATATCATATTGTTGACTTAATTGCGTTGGCATTTGCAAGCTTTCTCGTTAGTCTTCGATTTTGATTTTTGAAATTTCCTATGGAGAACATCTTGGGTTTTTTTTGGTTATTTAACTCTGGAGTTAGCTAGGGACATACGTTCCTATTTATTCTTTTTGTTAAATGGGGAGCATGTGAAGCAGCATCTCTGTGTCTAGTGTCACTCTTGTTGCAGTTTTAATGTTTTAGTAGACGGGGGTCGGTACCATCACTAGCCAGCAAAATACATTCTAAATAGTTGTTTTCTAAGTCTGTCCTTTTTGTAAAAGGTATTTATTTATTTATTTATTTATTTATTTATTTATTTATTTATTTATTTATTTATTTATTTATTTATTTATTTATTTATTTATTTATTTATTTATTTATTTATTTATTTATTTATTTATTTATTTATTTATTTATTTATTTATTTATTTATTTATTTATTTATTTATTTATTTATTTATTTATTTATTTATTTATTTATTTATTTATTTATTTATTTATTTATTTATTTATTTATTTATTTATTTATTTATTTATTTATTTATTTATTTATTTATTTATTTATTTGTAGATTCATCATTTTTGGATATGTTCCCGAAATTGAAATTAAGGGAACATCCCTTATCATGGCTTAGACTAAGAAAGAGGTGTTTTTAACTTGTGAATTTGAGTTAGGGGAGTTGTAGAGACTTGTTTCTAAACAAAAAGGCATATTTACTGTCATCCTGTTGCATATAAATTTGTTAACACGCTCTTAAGTACTTGGTTTCAATTTCGGGAACAACGATGTGCATACACTTATAGAAAAGGCATCAGAAACTGGTTTTAATTGGGTAAAAACAGGTTAAAGTGTTAATGAAAATTGACTACTGTCCACCTGGTTCCACCCACATTTCGACTTATCTATCTAGAAATTAGAATAATTTTCATTTCTCAAGTATTCTACAGTATACTTATGTTACTGCACAACATAGCCGTAGTTTTATGAGATTTCAAAATTTTTGCTTTTAGTCGTCTCGTCTCCCTTTTCTTCCGTTTTCGACAAAAGTATTGATTTCTAGACTGGTTATTAGTTACTAAACGTTATTATGAAACACTGAGAGTATTTTTACGTAGAAAACTTAAAATTAATTTTTTTTCCTGCTTCTCATTATACCCCTGAAAGGCAAAAATTCGAGAATTTCAATTTCGGGAACAATGTCATATCTGAAAATCCGCAAAATCTGTGGCTTTTTCTACTATATCTCCTAAACTTTGATGTTGGTTTCGTTAAATCTGATGTTTAGGAAGCACTTAGTGGTGTTACTTTCTGCAAAAGCTTTTACGAAGATTTAGAAATAGATATAGAAAAGGTATTTATTTCAATTTCGGGAACATTTATACTGTTACAGTTGTACAACGCCGACATTGACTATTCACCACTCATGCGAGTCTGTTACCATTATATTATTATATGCACTTCTACCACTGTAGTGAGTAGTACCTATACTTATGACTAAAGCTATATGACTCAAGTCTAATCTCTGAAAAGCGTAGATTTGATAATCCTGAATGAACAAGTCCTAAGTCAATTTCGGCAAATTCTACACAAGGCACAACTTTCTAACCTTTTTGTAATATGATTTTGATAAATCCTTATTTAGTGACAGCTACATTAAATACCATCTTTCGCTTAGACATACACCAGTGCATTGCATGCATGAAGCGATTCTCCAATTTATACTTTTTTATGCAGAGGGAGGTTACATTTTGCCTTAGTTTTTTTCCGAGTGCGAATAATTCAAGTACTTTCTCAATTTTGAATTTTTTTACGGTAATTCGACCGAATATCTAAATCTTGGTAAGTATTTTTCATGAAACCAGTACACTTAATTTGCAGTTCAAACAAAAATCTCTTTTATTTTTTACATTTCCCTAAAAAAAACTTTTTGTTCAGTGCGGACTTTGGGCAAAAGCGTATTCTCTCCATCTTTTTCCAGCAATGCCTTTGCTTGTTCATTTTCTTGAAGCAACCGCTTGAAATTTCTTGTGTGAATCCGACTATCCTTGTCCGCTGTAATCATCATTCCAAAGATAGAGCGTATCAGTTTTAAATCAGTATCACTGAAAACTACCATATCTTTTCTGCTGGCTACCCAGCTTGGTATTGACAATGCATTTGATGCAGTAGCACTTTCTTCTTTCGAAGATAATTCTTCCTTGCATTCTAAAGACATTTTAAGTTGCTTAACAGATAATAACTAATTTTAAATGTAGTATAAGAATTTAAAAATCACACCTGCACCTCCTTCTTTCTTTATTATGTGACGTATTTCGTCCCGCAAAACTATTTCAGAAAAATTTCTAAACCGTGTACTTAGAACAATCTTTTCCCTGACGATTGCTATTGTAATTTTTTCCCGCTTGATGTCTTCACCAAAGTGTTTAGTAATTTCTTTAACAATGTCGTCGACACGGTCGTCCACATGATCATCTTGAGGAAAGACTGTGTGAAGTGACGCACTAGTTTCAGCTGCATTTTTTGATTTTTTCTGCAAGTAATAAATTTTTTTTTTTGCGGTTTCTTTATAGTGACACATCAAGTGGGTAGGATTTCCTCGCATCTCTGTTTTTATGCGCCTTAGAAACCGCTGACTTATGGATTAAGATTGCGGAGATGCGAGGTCGTTTTTGGGAATGTCCCACAGCTTTTCCCCAGAACGAATTGATCTGGGCAGTAACCATGGATGATGACATCTTTTTCCCACTCCAACCCACAAAAACAGCATCGTCATCAATGGAGGCAATACCATCCAATTTGTTCCTAATCTTTTCGACATAGACCAGAGTATCTTTTTAAAGCTGTGGTGTGAATACAATAACAGCAGGCCCAGCAGTAAGAACAGCCACTACATAAAGGTTGTTTTCATTCTTGTTATGGCCTTCTTGAATTCTTTTAGCATCATGTTTGCTAAGGCCCCAGTTCTTCACGCATTGTCCAAGAAAAGATTCATTAGAATATAGTCGCGGACATTGGTGAACTGTTTCAAAGAGGGTAATAATTCTTTGCATTTAAAAGATTTTACCACTTTTCGGCAGTACCGGATGACTTCAAATTCGTCCAGTTTTCTGACTTCTTCACCAGTAAACAATTGGCTAAGCTGCTCTATGTCACGTTTCCAACGATTTTTTTTTGCTTTTTTTCAGTAGAATGAAATTCAATATTCGCACATTATAACAAGAGAAGGTATCTTATCTTGATATTTGCCATACTGTTGCTTGCTTAACAGAAATTTATAAAAAAAGCGGAGAGAGTGGATATAGCTCTTCACTGTTCCAGCCTTTCTTCTGATGTCTAAACCAACTAGCCATTTATCCCTGATGCCTTTGTCTTCGGTTCCATCATTATCTAATAAAGAGAAAAGGGATTGCAAAATTACTATATAAAAGCAGATTTACACTTTCATCATTGAAAAAAAGACAATACTCGGGCAAAAGTGAATATGATAATTGCCAACTACTAGCTAGCAACTATTTTTTAGACGGTATTTTTTTCCTGTCTAAAGGACTGATTACACGCCACTTTATATTCAAAAACTTCCTGAACATACGCATTGGTAATTTCTAATTTTCGTCTCAATATAGTTTTTTTCTTCTTTGATAGTAAGTAGAAATGCTTTGAATCGTATTCGAAAATACTATCAGGCGTACAAATTACTGATCAGGAAGTAATGTAAAAACGAATCTTAAAAGACGGTGTCCCCTCCATATTGCGTAATGTATATTAAAAAACTTTAGAAAGTTAATTGAATTGTAGCAAAAATAAACCGTAGAACTCATTGCTTTTAAAATTGATTAAATTTGTTGTGGTTATCACGCCTGAGACTTTTATAGTTTTCCTTTTTTCTCAAGAGATTTTATTTGTGTTATTTTTGTTGTTCTATTAATATTCTGCAATAAGAGATACCAAAATTATGCACCACTAAGATTGAATTTTCATCTACAAACATTGTTTTAACGAATTAAATATTACCGTGAAATTCATTTTCATCAGCAAGTAGAATTAATTTTCCTATACCATCACATTTATTTTCTAAACAGAAAAAGGATAAATTGTAAACACTACCTTATTAATATTTTTTCTATTGTTCTTATTATCAATTTCAGACGTTAATGCTTAACGTTATGGCTACGAACTCTGATAAAAATGATTACCTTCAACATCATTTGCGCTACCAGATGGGATGACTTCGTTTTGTACCACAGTAGCCTTGTTTTCACATTTTTTTTTCTAAAAAATAATCTTTATAATTTCATTTTACTGAAAACAAAAACAAAAAACAGAAACACCATATGGCAAGAAGATTAAGGCAGCCACAAATAATTTTGTACAACGCATAAAATAAGGAGTTTATTTACCTTTGTGTTCTTTTGCTGGATTGCCAATGTCATTGTGTGGTACAAGAAAATCTATTTATGAATTCTGTTCTCCTGCGACATCTATGAAAATTCAAAATCTAATAAGTATTTTTACTTAAAAGTGTTTTCGATCTGTATTGTAACAGCAAAAGCCCAAACGTTGTAGCGACTAATTATAAATTAGAATTATAAATTATATAAAAAAGGTTCTATTATTAGTTAAGGAGGATTAATCTCTAATATTATTATTTTACGTACATGTAAAGTGTTTCAAGGACAAAGCAAATGACTTTAAAAATATATATACGGTTAGTTTCTTTAAACTCCTCTTTACTTCTATCTTTTGACAAAGGTTCTGCAACATCCTTCTTGTTTGTATTTTAAATAATTTTATCTTTGTTACTACAAAAGAAAAGCTACTCTAAAAATTATAAAGCACTTGAAATAATGTTATAATAGTTCTTACTCTTTTCTACTTTTGCGGTGATTCAGTCTTTGTCGCTCGTGCTGTCAGAATCCATTGGTAAGTATTTAGTCCGCTTTACGTACTGTGAGCCAATTTTTTTTTTGAGATCTTTTTGACCATTTCACATTCAACTTCGTCTTCGTCGCTTTCTCCACTTATCTCTGACTCTGACTCATTTGGTTCCACATAAATTTCGGCTTCTGGCAAACATCTTCGATAAGTTGCTGGATCAGTGATTTTGTGTGTGCTTTTTAAATGATTGTGAATCCGTGCAACTACTTTTGTACAGGCGGAAACTGCACATACTCTTTTGGGGTGTTTTCGTTTCTTTGCTTTTCTTTCGAGATGCAATTGTCCGGTTTGATTTGCCAAACCCGAAGCATTTATTTCATCCATGTTGTGAGCTTTTATTACATGCTGTTTCAAATTTGTCTTTAATTGACCGCAGATTGGGCACTTTAAGGTTTTGCTGCTAACCATTTTTTGTTAGCCCATTTGAAAAAAGCTAGGATATAGAAAAAGAAGAATAACAGAGGGATCGAGATGTTATTTCGCTCCTGAGCTTTCGCAGAATTTACTGCACGCATTGTTTCGCATAAATCTTCTAACAATTGTTCTTCCTGTAAAACACAAGTTAATTTTCTTTAAAAATGATTAAGAAAGTATATTTAGTAGAACTCTTTAAATTAGGAAGGGCTACAAAGTTTTATTTTGTTCTTGCGAATCAATGTTTGTGAAAAATTGTATTCCATGTGAGCCTAAACCTTGAAATTAAAATTCTGTTTATGTAATTATGAGTTCCACATTTTGTTTATTTTTAAAGCCTGCTAAAATTCATGTAATGGGGTACACCGCGAGAAAGTTAGCCATTGGATTATTCACCCAACCTATGAGAGAAAAACATACATTTGCACGATAAAATGTGACGCAAACTCTCACAGGCAGTGGGAAACAATATTTTAAAATATAAGGGATAGAGGTTCTTTTAAAAGGATTTACAGTTTCATTTAGCAACACTGCGTGCGACAACTGTGTGCCACAGAGGTCAAGTAGACGTGGCACTTGTTCAGGCGTAAACACACACTTTAATCATTGAAGTTAAGAAACTATCTTCTATAAGAGCTTGGGACAGAACATAATAACAATGTCAACGCACCCATAACGGCATAAGAACACCTAAAACCCATTAACCACCTAACATGGTGGTATAATGGTCACGTAGACAATACACAATTTTGATTAACATCAAATCGAAATTGTAAGTTGCTTATCAAAAATATGTTGATGAACCTTGCTTAAAATGATTAACAACCTGCACTTTCACTGCTTGAAATGACTGAGCACGTGAAAATGCAACATAAAGTTAGCGATGACGAAAGCAAGGTCTACGTAAAAATATACCAACTTTTTCAAACGTCTTGTTATGAGTACGTTTATTTGAAAGGGTAGATTAGTATCATTTCGACAGACGGAAGTAAAACAGGTTCACCTCTCAGCCAGAATTTTACAACCAATAACATTTGCATGCAAATTACAAACCATTAACCTTGTGCCATTATAAAACATTTGGAATTCAATACAACCTTGATGTGGATCATCTGTTTTTTGTGGCACCTGACCACTACCAAGGTTTATAAGAAATTTAGCAAAAACTTGCCCTCCTGCAGCTCTCATTTTTGTGTAGAGGTGGAAAATTCGAGTCAAGCGCCAGAGTTTTGTGCTTTAAAAAATTTTTGTAATTAACCTTTTATCATTACAAAAACATTTGAAATTTTAATACAACCTTGTGTGGATCATCTGGTTTTTGTGGCACCTAACCACTACCAAGGTTTATAAGAAATTTAGCAAAAACTTGCTCTCCTCCGGCTCTCATGTTTCTGTGAAGGTGGAAATTCGAGTCAAGGCCAGAGTTTTGTGCTTTAAACAGATTTCTATAATTTGTGAGGTCCAGCTCTTCTGACAACAGGGAGTACTGGATGGAAATTCCCTTCCAAAAGAATAACCAGGGCTTCCATCGAGTCAGGGAAATCAGGGAAAGTCAGGGAATTTTATCTGTGGTCAGGGAAAGTCAGGAAAAAAAGACCCATTTTGGGGGAAAGTCAGGGAAAAGTCAGAGAATTTTTTGTCATTAACTTGACTTAGACTGATGAACTTTATTTCTATAAATTCAGTGGAACTAACATACTCTTGACCATTTTATGTAGTATATGGATTAAAGCTCTTGTAAGTTATGTTGTGACAAATACGGTTTAAACGGTTTTAGTTAATTTGTTTTTCTGTTTGGCTGTAGAATTTCTTGAAAAAGTCAGGGAAAGTCAGGGAATTTAACCTCAAAAAGTCAGGGAATTTGATACCATATTTTTGGTGGAAACCCTGATAACATTACCTGCAAAGGGAACATCACTATTACATATTATCACTAAACATTCCGTCAATTGCTTTCAAAGCATATTTAGGTATTATGCTGGCTTCATCAAATATAATGATGTCCAGCCTTCTTAAAAATGCAGCATGGTCACTATTGGGTTTGATATTACATGTACCGCCGTCTAAAACAGGGACTGGTAACTTGACAAGAGAGTGCGCAGTTTTACCATTCTGCAAAAACGTAGAAGCAATACCTATCCAGGCACAAGTAGCAACATACAGAGTTCTTGCAATAACTTGTAATTATATGTGAAAGTTTAACCTCTTCCACCTAGCCCATCTAGGAAGAAAATATCAACATTATTGTTATTATGGTTGGCGGCATTGAGAATAGAATCGGCTACATAAAGTTGCTCAGCATTTAACTCATTTCTTCAGCATTTGGCAAATCATCAAGCAAAGCTTTCTGTAAAACAGAAAGATTAAAATCAGTAAAATTCTTACCAAACTGCTGAATAACACCTTGAATTTTATCTTGCATCTTTTTTTCTTGCATCTGTATTTCGGGGTGGTGACGACGCAAGTAATCCTCTATCATTGCAGCACAAAAGGTTTCCCTCAATTCATGGTGAGTTATTTGTTTCACCGTGAATCAATATAAAAAAACGCTTTTCTTATTTCAGATCAAGAAGCATATTCCACCAACTTATTCATAGTGCGAATCCAAAGATTGTCATCAGCTAGCAATCCTTGTGCTAAGCATGCGTTTTTAAAAGAAGAGTTTCTTCTTAAAAGAAGTAGCACCGACAGGAAGTGCAAAAAATATCTTTCACCTTCGCGGATGCTGGCATTCTTCATTCTACTTACTCTCTTTTCAGCAACGCATTGCCTAACTATCCACCATTTCTGTTGTTTTATAGCCCGAAAAACGAAGTAGTAAGTTATTACAGTGTACAAAAATCGTTGAGTATGCTCATCCTGCTAGTTTAATTAAAACCAGACTGTTAACATCGTCTTAGAATTTTTAGCCCTGTCAGCAGCAACAGCCTTGTTGCCTTCCCTAAAAAACACTTGTTGGTTATTTGGAAGGTGAACAAAAAGTCTTACACTGAAATGACTGAGTATGAATGGGAAATTCACAAAGACGGCAAATTGCTTCAGGTGCAGACACATATCTAACATATAAGAATGTTGTTACTTCGTCATGATCGCCACCACCACCACCACCGTCACCAGACTAAAACAAACAACAAAGAACTAAGTACAGAACCCTGATGTACACCAACATTTACACACCAACAATAAATTCATCACTAAGTGAATCGTTAATCCTGACACGACTTTCTACCATTTCTGTACATAGACTGTACCATCGTAACTAGCCACTCATCCACACCTAATTTTCTCATAGCCCACCAAATAACTTTACTTGGCACTCTATCAAAATCTTTCTCTAAATCTACAAAGGCAAAATAGAGATTCTTTCTCTTTTCTAAATACTTTTCCTGAAGCTGTCTGAGTAAAAATATTGCATCTGTAATGCCACGCCCTGGAACAAAGCCAAATTGCATCTTATCTATATCAATTCTTTCTCTAAGTAACTTATCAATCACTCTTTCAATAACTTTCATTACTTGATCAACCAACTTCAAACCTCTATAGTTACCTCTTTTTAAATGCATTACCCTTGCCCTTGAAATAATTCACTATAACACTCGACTGCCACTCACTCGGAATAGCACCATCCTTTATAATCTGGTTAGCAAGACTTGTAAGCTCAACTCCAATATCCAGATGCTTTTACCATCTCTGCAACAATACCTGATACTCCTGCAGCCTTGCCAATCTTCAATCTCCTAATAGCCTGCACTACCCATTCTGTCTTGATCTGCATAGCTGGCCCTTCTACAACATCATCATCAGACAAATTATCCTCATCCCAATCAAACTCAGTGTTAAGCAACCTCTGATAATAATTCTTCCAAGCTACCCTTTTCTCCTTCTCTGTGCTAGCCAAAACACCTTCATCATTACGTATACACTTCTCACCTACAACATCTTGATTAGTCTTCTTCATTTGCTTTGCTATCTTCAATACCTTATTGCGCTGGTCTTCCCTTCTTAACACATCTGCAAATCTGTTTTTCTCTGCTTCTGATTTTGCCTTATACACTGCTGTACGAGCACGACGCTTAGCTTCTAAGTAAATATTTTTTCTACCACCTGACTTCCACTCTTTCCAAAGTTTCCTCTTTTCCTTTATACACTGGTCAACCTCATTATTCCACCACCAGGTCTGTCTTTGTCTAGCTAGTCCTTTCGTCCACCCACAGCTATCATCAGAAGCTTCTAGAAGACAATTCTTCGAAGTAGTCCAAGTACTTTCAACATTGTCACTATCACATTTACCATTGTTTGCCACAATGTCTTCCTTCAGTTTCCAGACTTTACGACGGGCCTGTACTTTTCCTTG
Source organism: Hydractinia symbiolongicarpus (assembly GCF_029227915.1). NCBI lineage: Eukaryota > Metazoa > Cnidaria > Hydrozoa > Anthoathecata > Hydractiniidae > Hydractinia > Hydractinia symbiolongicarpus. The sequence goes on from NC_079888.1 coordinate 13,309,669, forward strand.
GCTTCTTTAACACTCTTCAAGATAATATCACAAATCAGCAATCTATGCTGGGAAACACACTCTTCCCCCGATATAACTTTCACGTCCTTCACCACTTTCTTGTCTGACTTTCTAACCAGGAAGTAATCTATCTGTGTCTTACAACCACCTGACCCATATGTTATTAGCCTACTCTGTCTCTTACTGAATGGTGTGTTGCAAACCACCATGTCGTTGCCATTCCAAACTCAAGCAATCTCTCCCCTTCCTCTTTTCTGCTCCCAAATCCATAGCCTCCATGCACACCCCTCTGTAACCTTAGATGACTTCCCAACATGACCAATAAAGTCGCCGCCCACCATGACAAGTTCAATGTCTCCAAACTTTGATGTGACTGCTATTAACTCATCATAAAACTTATCTTTATCTTCCTCACTGAGTCCACACTGTGGAGCATAAACGGACAGAAAAGTGACAATCCTATTACCTATCAAAAACTTTATCACTATAATACGACTATTAACACGCATAACATCTATGACTTTTTCTACCCACTTATCCGCAACAAATATGCCAACTTCTCCATATCCATCACTATTACCAATCCAAAAAAGCTTATACCTTGCCCTCCTACCTTCCACAAATCTCACTGAAGCTCCTCTCCACCTGACTTCCTGAACACAACACATATCAACAGATCTACGTTCTAACATTTCAACTACTTCTCCTGCTCTACCTCTCAACATTTACACTAGCCATTTACACTGTACCAACATTTACACTGTACCAACATTTACACTAGCCATCCTCAACCTAGTGTTATCTACTTTGTGATGTGATAGCTGGGTAACGGTCTGACGATGCTCACACCTGACATCTCTCCTACTGTGCGCGACGCCTTCACTCCTTAGAGTTCCAGCCCCGTTTACACAGTTTGTCTGATCAACTGTTCTTACGGCCATTAGTAAAGAGTTTTGGCATTGTTTTACAGCTGGATGCCCTTCCTAGCGCCAACCGTTCACAAACCGGACTGGGTGTTTTTTAAAGTGACACCATCACTATGTGGCATTTCACGGGACTTCCACAATCGCCCCTTTAAACTAAGGTATGGAGGAGGACGTTTAACTCCTAATTTGTCTCTTAAAGAGACCCTTCACCCATCTACATATCAAAATTCAAGTTTTGGATTCTTACTGATTGTTCCGTCATTAAATTGCGTAGGAAAATGCTTAGTTCACTCACCCTCTTTCATGCACGAAGAATTGTTATTTAGGCGACCACATGGCCCATGGATCATACAAAACTTCTATTCTTACAATTCAGCATTCTAGTCTTGATCCGGAATCTGTGCACAAATCAAGAAGTTAATATCATCAGCATTTCGTAATTTAAACTCATTAGATGTAAAAAGCATATAAACATGCGGTAAACCTCTTTTCTGAAACTCAATAACATCTATATGTGCACACAGAACACCTAAGAACCATCTTTTAAATCTTTTTCCAACGCATGTAATTTTCATTTAAACACCTTTGCAACAAATCTAGTCTATTGGAATCAGATTGACCATGTAACAAATTAGTAACAATTTCTGGCCATTTTGGGTTGCAAGTAAAAGTTAAGAGCAAATCTGGCTTACCTTATTTGAAACTAAAGCCACTGCATCGGTAAAACTGATGTATGTTACGCAGAAAACCAGAAAAGGTAGAAGGCAAGACAACAACATTACCTGCTCGTAGGTTACGTTGATGTGGCGCATTTTTGCGGCAATCAAGTCCATGATAAGACTCTGCTGGAAGTTGGTTTTGTTTCGACGAATAAATGCAAGCCGTTGACCTTCAACTTTAACATATGCGTCTACTAACAATTGCTGAAACATTTTGACTGCTAAATGATGGACAGAAAATTCTCGCAATGCTGTAAATAAAATATTTCAACTGCGTAAGCCTATTTCTAACTGCAGTTGCATGCTCCCGGACATTGATCATGTTCCCAATCAGGCTCACCACGTGGAAATAAAATGACACATCAAAGGATCGATGTTGCATGATGTATAAGAAGTTTGCTGCAATCACTTGGATAAACAAAAATATCTTTTGCAGAAGGAGGCGCCCTATTTCCAACGAAAGTAGCAGCAACTTCCTAATGCAAAGGGGAATTATACCTTTCGCGATCATTACCCTCGCGTATTACTATATTACAAGAGAAGGCGGTCTGTTTTTCACTGCTGCTTTGTCTGTTTCTTCACGTTCCACTTCAGCCATATTTTATGAGCTGCAGTTTATGGAGAATAACATCTTGAATTGTCTGCATTATTTAATGATTACAATGAACATGTGTTGGATTCTCAATGCGCATGTTTAAGGCAGCTGCAGCCTTTACAATATGCAATTAGCTAAAATTAGGTATTTCATTCTGCGGAGGTAATAAAGCAACATACCTGTTAAATAATTGACCACATATTCTAACGCAGGGCAGTCCCTGACCTGACGGTGGTCGAATGTTTGCTGACAAAGAAGCAAAACTAAATGCATAATTGTATACACAGACATACTTACAAAGTTGTTTAGCTTGGGCAGAGTTGTTGCTTAATAATTCACGTATTTCAGCAAGAAATTGTAATATAACAGGCTGTTACCACTTTGCCATTGTGAAATAATAGCTCACCAATATTAAACTCGCCTGTAGAATGCGTAGGAGGTTAGACTTTGTTAATTCTAGCCAAATTTAATTTAAGAAACGTGGAGCCTCGGATCGAGAAGACACGATTATTCTGCCCTACACCTTACTGCTGTTTGCTTCAGTAGTTCATCTTCTCTTTTTGCACGATGACGTTGTGCATCTACCTGAAGGCGAGCATTTGCGCCTTCTACATTTTCTGCCGCTCGTCTTGGACTTTGGCGTGGAGCATCTGCTGCTTTACGCTGTTGGGCCTGTTCTAAAATTTCATTGGCTCTCTGTTCCCTGGGACGTTCAACATCAACTCTTCTCCATGCGTCAACAACATTTAAATCATTTTGTAAGCAGGGAATCGCATAATTATGATCAATATTTACAACAGCGTTTTCCTGGGAAATATTATTTGCATTCGTGTTAACGCTGGCAACTTAAAGGAAAATAAAAATTGACAGCAAAAAAACTTCGCCTCTTAGCTAGCTCTAACAAAAATGCAGGGAAACAAAAAAAAAATGACCGAAAAGTATATCCTAAGAATACAAAAAGTCTTCTCAGAAGTATAAAAAAGCAAAAAACGATGCAAATTATAGTAAAGAAACTTTCCTTAACACCTTGTTTAGTCTTCTTGCTAATTTTGTTAAATTTCGGACCATTCGTTTCTCTTTCGACAAGCATAAGATGTTTCGACGTTGACAACCAACAGAAGGCCGAAGTTTAAAGGAACAATTGAATATGTTTAACAAGGCTCCTTGATTGGTTGATTTTAGAAAATAGCAATATAAAATGGAATCTTTTCCAAAGTATGCCGCAGTGTATATTTTTCTGTGCATTTTAAAAAAATAGTAAGGCCGTAACAGGGCGCGTCTCTTGCGAACAGACAAACAAAATACAGCTATTATTATAGAGACTTTAAATTCCAAATTTAGAAAAATCCTTTATTTTATTCAGGTTTTTATCCAGTCAGAGGGAAAAAATAACTTCTGTTGTACAGATCTTCTTATAAGAACGTTTGATCTTCAGCTGTAAGCGTGCTTTATTTTTGACAAAATGTCAGCTTCAATGTTCTTATAAACTAGGTTCATATGTTGGAGAGAAAAAGAAACAACAATTTCATTTAAGCTTTTGCCTGCTTCAGCGAGCATGATTACACAATCTTTTAACAAATTTATCGCATTATAAAATAAAATAAAATAAAATACAAAGTAACAATAGGTTCATATGTATTTTATGTCTTTTATGTATATAAAATCTTGAAAAATCTTGCAGAATAGTTCGAATTGTTTACTCGCAGAAAAAAATCTCCGTGGAATTCTTCCATAATACTGATTTGTGAACAAATAAAAGTAAAAAATTTCGTTTCACCAACACAAAAAAATTTTATTACATTGTTTTCCCTGATTAATGTTAAAGTTTGTCATTACGTCAGAGCTGTCCAAGTAACCATTTGATGTTTTTGTCAAGAAACAATTTTTAAATGGAATGAGAGAAAACAAACATGCTTTGTGAAGTGAGCCTTCCAAGGAAAAAATTGTTTTGACTGAGCAAAATCACTAGAAATTTCATTTTATCAAAAAAATACTAACATGGTAACTCTCTCAATACAAAATAGAACAGAAGCTTAAAATGTGACAGAAAAAAGCAAGAACATCCTATTCAAAGTTGTGAATCGCTTGGAAGAGCCCTTACATTTTCGGACTTTAATGCAAAAACAACAAGAGTATTACAGTCCAACTTTCCAACCATGATAAGAAAGTCAAATTAGTATTCTAATTCTCAAATCACAAATGTGTGACTTTTAAATACTGTCAAACTACCATTTTTGTCCCCTAAGAAACCCCTACACTAGGTCAACTATTGTTTTACAAGTCTTGGCATCAACCATCAGAATAGCCCAATATCTGGCAGATACATGCTATTATCCCATTACCAAATGTTAATAATTACATTGTATGACAAACTAATTTTGCAAATAATGCAAGTAAACAATGCGCACTACTTAACCTCAAATTAAAAATTTGCTTATAACTATTTTCGTTTTCATGTTACTCTGTTGTTTGGAATGTATACTTCCCGGAACGAAAATGGATATGGAAGGAAGGTCTATTGTGTTTTCAGCATAAAATCTGAGCATACAATAGGGTATTTCTAAAAGCAGTACATCCAAGTTCTGCTCAAACGATTTGAAGACTACTAGTAACCTGTAGGGAAGACCTTATTATAAAACATAATCTGACTAAAATGATAGCATGATCAATAGGCTGATGAACCTTTTTATTTGGATTATTGCAAAGAAATAATGTTTTCTTTTGTATATAATTTGAATTAACAATTAGTTATCTTCCTGTATTGAAGAGTGTACAAAATAAGCTTCTTAAAAACGTCCAAACTTATTTTTATATCGTAGTTTTTTTTATCTTCATTAAATCCTTGTTACTCCAAACACTAGTATCGATAGAAGTGTCCAGTCATATTTTATTTCATCTTAGTGTTTAATGTTTTTTTTTATTTCAGAAACCTTCACAACAATAGTATAGATTACGTATCAGAAAATGCTTTCTTTGGCTTGCACATGTTGGTGTACTTAAATCTAAGTAACAACAGGATTTCCATTGGTAACAAAGAATTCGATACTGCCTTCACACCACTGCACATGCTCAAGATACTGTAAGTTGCTTAAAACACTGCTGTTTCTTAAACAGTCATTAACCCGCTGCTTGTCGACAGACGGACATAAAGTTTTCGAGCATTATAACGCAGACTAGCCGTGTTAAGCCACAAGTAACTGTGTGACCTGGCGTTGAACGCCTGGTGGAGCGCTTAATGAGAGTCGTAAATTGTGCCACAGATCTAGATTGAGTGATTTAGTACAGGTATGCAGTATGCCGTAAATGGAGTGAAACGCACACAGCATCATAGTGTTTCGGGTGTAATATATTTTTTTTAAAAAAAACTTTCCCGCAATTTTAGCTGAAATAAAAACCCGTTGCTACCCGACAAATTATTTTATTTCGCGGAATAAGTTTTTATGAGTATCCTAAAATTATTTGTGACACCGGGGTAAGCGCTTAGTACAGGTAAACTGTGTTGCACATCCGTATAAGCATAATATCCTTTTCAAAAAAACTACACAGCTTCAGCTTAAATAAAAACAGGAAACAGTCCGTTGGTGACACTGGGCTGAGCACATATCGGCGTAACATCCTGTTCAAAAAATCTTCTTTTTGAATGTTAGCCCTTCTGCCTTTAACAACTGCGTAACAGGCAGAAAGATGCGGGAGCTTGCTGAAGAAATTTCTTTTTACGGAAACATTTTTGAGGCTTTAAACTACAGTGGAATCTCTTTAAAGCGGACATGGTCTAAAGCAGACACATCTATATAACGAACACTATTCCTTGGAACGGACTGATATCAGGTCAAACTCTCACAAGAAGATCTCTGTGAGACGGACAGTTGTAAGGCGGACACTCTATAAAACAGACACTTTTTTCACACCAAATGGCATTTTCCCTTGAAAAATCTCTGTGTAAAGCGGATACATAAAAAAAAACACTTTAAATTTCGATTTTCATCTTTATTTCATACATTTTTTAACTTTTTTATTTACATCTCTAAAATCTGTTTCTGACATTGGAACGAAAGTGATGATAATGAGGAGGAAAATCTTAGTTATACACAAGTAGTGAGCCTGCTCGATAGGATTTGTCGCAGCACTATTATTGACGAGAAAAGTAAAGACATACTATCATCAGTTACGAAAAAATTGGAGGATCTTCAAATATCAAAGAGAAAGCAAGCTTCAATCAAAGATTTCTTCGAGTAGATTATCAAATACAATGTATTTGTTAATTGACATTTGTTTTTGTTTGTATAACAATAGAGCGTATGAATAATAGAAGTTCACATTCATCAAATTATATGTCTCATTTCCTTGATTTAAAAGTAATAGACGAAGAAACAACGTGTATAAACAAAAAGTCATGTGAAAGTGATTTTTGGATACAATCTCTATAAAGCGGTCACCTCTGTAAGACGGACATTTTTTTGCACCAATGGTGTGAGACATTCCACTGTATTATCGAGCGCAGATGATAACTTCTAAGGAACATATATTCATATAAAGTTGTAGCGATTCTTTCGTGCGAAGAAACAGACTGAAAAGATCCTCACTTCACCTAGCGCCCGCATCTTTTTGTCTGTCACACAATTGCTAAAGCCGAAAGGGTTAACCGCGAAAATGTGAACATTCCAAAAGCTCTATTGTATCTTTGGTTTAAATAAAAACACAGGAAACAGTCTGTTGTTACCATGTCCAGTTTAAGTTTTCACGACAGTAATAAAAGGTGTAGCTACCTAACCTATGTACCGTGTAGCCTTGTGGTTATGGAGTTCGCTTTGTAATCACAAGGTCCGACGTTCGGTCCACAGCGCGGGCATGTTTAGCGTCTTCATCACCGCTATGGGTCAACCCATGCCATGTGAGGAAAATTGGGTAGGCAATGCCAGTGTATACCTAATGTATACATTCAGAACACAGGACCCACATTGATAACAGTGTTTTCAACACTGAAGTGGCTATATTCTGTATAAATATTCGGAATAATAATAATAATAATAACTGCATTTAGCATAAGAATTAGTGATTGAGAATTTTGTTTAGCCAAACTGTACTTTTGGTACTTTCACTTTTTAGCCAGAAGTAGCTAAAGAGCTAGCTAGATTGCCACAACTCTAACATAAAAATAAATAATGATATACCAAACTAAAATATAAAATCTAGGCTGGTTGTAGGTTGCCAGGTGACTTCAGCAGAATGCTGCCTCGAAATCTACGTTTGTAGCCAAAATCATAAAAATGGTTTCTTTAAGATTTATACATAGATAGAAGACGTGACGCAGAAAATAAATATTCCTATAGATACAAAATATTTAGAAAAATAAGAGGGCAAAAGATGACTTATACAAACTTCACACCATAAACTACAATGGCCTTCGTAGCATGTTTCCTTTTTTTCTCGTTTTGCCGTGATTCCGAAATTAAGCTGTGTGCAACCAAAACAAAGTCCGTAAAAAACGAGTTCTGCAGGGATTTAAGCTGCGCGCAACCCTTTTTAACAAAGTATGGCTATAGAGATATCGCACACTAACATTATTTTTACCTTGTAACAGAATTTAATATTGAATACTAGACGGATTTGAATCGTACATAATGATGACTAAGTTGAAATGACAATTCGAAAAGTTGTGTTATTTTTTTTATTTTTTATTCATAGTGATTTAAATTCCAACAAAATATTACTTATACCTGCTGATGCATTTCTTGGTTTATCATCTCTTCAAACATTGTAAGTGTAATTGTCCACATGGTATTTAGTGTTTGTCTCGATTACTTAGTTTTATACTAGTAGCTAGCAAACCACATTCAGCCTGTGTGATTACTATTGATAGGCTCCTAACGTTCACGTCAAATTGCTTTTATAACTAAAAGAAATGCACGTTTTTGATAGGCGTCACCAGATTGAATGTCAACTTGCTTTACATGTTATAGTTTTATCGAAGATAATATGTTGTACCAGGAGTTGTAAGATTTTTATAAGTAGAAGTGAAGTAGGAGGAGAAATGTTGATGATTCAAGTAGAAGTGAAGTAGGAGGGAAATGTTTATCATTCAAGTAGAAGTGAAGTAGGAGGGAAATGTTAATCATTCAAGTAGAAGTGAAGTAGGAGGAGAAATGTTGATGATTCAAATAGAAGTGAAGTAGGAGGGAAATGTTGATGATTCAAGTAGAAGTGAAGTAGGGGGAAATGTTGATGATTCAAGTAGAAGTGAAGTAGGAGGGAAATGTTAATCATTCAAGTAGAAGTGAAGTAGGAGGAGAAATGTTGATGATTCAATTAGAAGTGAAGTAGGAGGGAAATGTTGATGATTCAAGTAGAAGTGAAGTTGGAGGGAAATGTTGATGATTCAAGTAGAAGTGAAGTAGGAGGGAAATGTTGATGATTCAAGTAGAAGTGAAGTAGGAGGAGAAATGTTAATCATTCAAGTAGAAGTGAAGTAGGAGGGAAATGTTAATCATTCAAGTAGAAGTGAAGTAGGAGGGAAATGTTGATGATTCAAGTAGAAGTGAAGTAGGAGGGAAATGTTGATGATTCAAGTAGAAGTGAAGTAGGAGGGAAATGTTGATGATTCAAGTAGAAGTGAAGTAGGAGGGAAATGTTGATGATTCAAGTAGAAGTGAAGTAGGAGGAGAAATGTTAATCATTCAAGTAGAAGTAAAGTAGGAGGAGAAATGTTAATCATTCAAGTAGAAGTGAAGTAGGAGGGAAATGTTAATCATTCAAGTAGAAGTGAAGTAGGAGGAGAAATGTTAATCATTCAAGTAGAAGTGAAGTAGGAGGGAAATGTTGATGATTCAAGTAGAAGTGAAGTAGGAGGAAAATGTTAATCATTCAAGTAGAAGTGAAGTAGGAGGAGAAATGTTAATGATTCAAGTAGAAGTGAAGTAGGAGGGAAATGGTTATCATTCAAGTAGAAGTGAAGTAGGAGGGAAATGTTGATGATTTAAGGGTCACCTCTGATGTACATTAAAAAAAACAATGACAATAAAATGAAGATTTGCCAGCTAAGTAGATGCTTTGAATGTCGATGTAAAAAGTTACTACTGGTGTGGCGTAATGAAATAAAGCTTCTTGTCACCAACATTTATCGAGGCAGAAAAAGAATTGTATTAGAAAGGCTGGGTGGTATTTTTTGCGGGCCTTGCACTGTTCAAGGTTTTACTTTATATTTGGTCTCAAATTATTTTTGATTTTTACTTGCATTTTCTTGCTTTATAGATACATTAAGTTTAACAAAGTAAAGATCATCGAGAAGAAAGCGTTCATTTATTTAAAGAACATCACCGCTTTGTAAGATTTTCGATTGTTCCTTGTTTTTTAACTTGATTTTGTATCCTATCAAATGCATATATAATAAATGTTAATTGCTAGGAGAACAAAGGAAGTTTGACATTATTTTTCAATGTCTATGCTTCAGTCAGGCTATTCCACGAGACCGTTAAGTTGCAATTTGATTAGAAAAAAGAGTAGTATTGAGAAGCAACAAAGAAATTAGGCAGCGTTAAAATTTGTCAAGTAGTGAACTCCGTGCACTTCTTTCTGCTGTCCTTTAAAGTCTTTTTTTAAACTAAATATTTCAGATACTTGAATACGAACGATCTATTGTGTGATTGTTCAGTCGGTTGGCTGAGAAATTGGATTAAGAAGATGTCGTTGCAAAATACAATCACAGGCATATGCTCTTCTCCGCGTTGGCTCGAAAACAAAAATTTTATGAATGTGTTGGATACAGAGTTAGTGTGTGGTAAGATGTAGTTTTTCTTGCGCGTCAACAGAGGTTGTTGTAGTATTGAGTATGATTAAAAGTGTTGCTAATGGTTTTCTACTTAAGAAAGATCTACAGAACGGCGATGATACTGTATTTTGTGTTTAACTACAAGAAATATCTTAAAAAACCGCAAAAAATTGTACATTTCTTTATTTATGTTTATATTTATATTTCTACGTTTATAGGTGAAGGATCGATGATGTATACACACCGACCAAAAGTTGTCGCTCACCCGAGAAGCAAGTACGCCTTTTTCCGTGGAAATACCACACTTCGATGCGTGGCCACTTCTTCTACAAATTCTCCGTTAATTATTCAATGGTACAGATCCTCTACATCGGTTGATCATGTTAAATCGGAAATGTCTGATCAAATACAAGTTGGTGTCTATGGTTATAAACGTATGGCAAAACTCACCTTGAAGGGTCTTAGTTTTGATGATGGCGGAGAATATTGGTGTCACGTGTTTAACGTATACGGTAGTGATTGGTCGGCTAAAGCAAATTTAAGTATAGCTGGTACGTTCATTTTATTCCAGGTTCTTTTTTTTAACAATCTTGCAAACAAAAGCAAAACGAGAAACTATAAAGTCATTGTCTTAATGTTTTAACTAAATATAGGTACAAGTTAATTTTTTTTTCGTGAAACAGCCAGTGTTGGTGCTGACAATAAAATTTAACAAAACAGGACTGGCGCTAAAAAAAATTGAAATAGGTTGGTACTAAATCAAAAAAATAAAATTATATGAGAATGTCATGCCGTTACTATTTTCAACTTTAAACTCTCGGGTGTTCACCATTGCCTTCTAGCATAAAGAATTGCACCACTCTCAATACTTTCATTCATCGTCTTAAAGACATTTTGAACATTTTTCTTGTCCGTGTCGTCTCTGTAAAACTTACATTTTCGGGTTGGGGTATATCTAATACAAAATATTCAGTTTGATTTTATTGTTTTTCTGTATATGTATTTTATGTTACTAGTCGATTTCTATTAGCTCAGATGCTATATTATTGTAACTCGACTATAAATAATTGAAATAAATAAATAAATTCCTTAATGACATAAGTTTGAAAAACCAGACTGCGTGGAAATTGTCTGGATAATTCTACCACCTAACAACACCTACTCTTAATTAACCTAAATTCTACACGTAAATGAGTTTATCTTTGTTTTATTTTAGTGGCCCCATCATTATCGCCAGCTATTAGTAGAGACTTGATCGCACGAAGTGACGAAGACGTTTTCATACCTTGTTCCGCGGAGGGAATCCCCACACCCAACATTCAATTTACCAAGGAGAACACTCCTCTACCTTTTCACGCTGTGGTGGAGAAACGGATTGTTTACATTGACCATCATTTTGTCATCAAAAAGCTCAAGATTGAAGACAGCGGGATGTATTCGTGCACGGCCAAAAGTCCCGTAGGCGTTGCTAATGCTACCGTACGTTTAACCGTCATAGGTAATAATAATACCTCATGCTTTTATTGTCTTGATGTTTTGTTGTTCTTTAATGTTTTACTCCACATGCGTGGTAATTCAAGGAAAAAATGGCACTCCATAAATATTTTAAACCAGTTGAACCGATAAGGTTCCAAGTTCCAATGGGTCAGATATACCAGAAAAATAATTTTGAGATATTATTTTGTTCTTTCTTTTTCAGAAGAGCCAAAATTTATAAGACCAATGAAAGATAAAGCCGTTGTGGCTGGTTCAACTGCTGTCGTTGACTGCATTGTCAGCGGTAACCCCAGGCCAAAAATCACGTGGTACAAGGATGGCACATTGTTGAAGTCCACCAGAAGAGTTAAACTGTCTAGTCAACTTTTAGTTGTACCATATTTTCAATATTCTGATGAAGGCATATATGAATGCAGAGCCTCAAACAGATTAGGTACTGTTCGTCAGAAGGCCCGTTTATCGATTGGTACAGACGCTGGTTATTCGTCGTCTAAATTGCCGTCCGATATTTTTATTGTCGTCATTGTAGTTACAGTGGTCGCCGTTATTGCGTTGACGTCGCTCGTTTGGTTGGCTCTTATCTGTTACTGTCGGAAAAAACGTCGCGAAAATATCCCCTCTAGTAAGCAAGTAAGCAAGCATACGAAAGACTCGTTGTCACAGTTACCGAAAGAGTATATTTTACGTTGTAATGGTCGATTGGTATCAGCTCAAACGAAAGATGATATACATGCAATAGATGCTACTTCGGAGAGTTTATTACTTGAGACTAGGACTTATTTACGGCAACAACAGGGTTATTTAGAAGACGGCGACAAACGGCAAAATGACGACGACGAAGACGATAGTGGTGTTGCACTCGTGTTCCCAACGTTCGAACGAAATCGTGAAAGCACAGGAAGTAGAGGCCTTAAAAATTATGAAAACTTTGCAATGAAAACGTCAAAACTACAGCCGACAACTGCCTATGTATTACATCCTAATCAACTAGGTAGTAGCAACAATTCAGCGTCAGAGGTTAACAAACATAAGCGGTTTAGAGGAAAGCTAAAAGGTGTGGATACCTCACGATTAATATCGATAAAACCCTTTCCACGCTTCCCTCCTGCTATGCACGAGGATAACTTTCGTGCTTATATTACGTCATCGAGTGGTATTGAATCTGGAGAGAGCAGCTCCTCATTGGATACTACTTCGTTAACGAATAATTTGACTCTATGAACTGCACGGGTTTCTGTTGGTACCAACCCATCTAATAGATGCACATGTTATTTAGTTTAAACAAAGACTTTTGCCCGTAGTTTTGATGAGCAGAAGCTCTTAAAAAATATCTTTTTAATCGGCGGCTATTTTCAATAAAGAGAAAATGAAGTTGTTTTACAATGCCTTAGCCTGCTTTCTGAAGCTTCATGGGCTTCTCGTGCGTCGCCTTGTAAAATCGTTTTTGGGGTAGGAAATTTTAAAAATATGCAAAACATCTTGTTGTTTATATGTTCTATAACTTAATTTATATTCTTCCAAAGTATTTATGTGTAATCATTTTTATATGTTTGACCACGGTTAAGTCTGAAACATTGCAGTTAATTTAATCTACTGATTGTCGGTTCTTTCAACCAGCTAAATGAAGTCTGAGGACTAAGTATCCAATCCATTGGAGTGTATAGCAGGACACGTGACCTTCCCGTCAACGATGACTGGCTTAATTTTATATATATAATATATTTATATTAAAATCTAAATAAATTGTAAATAGCCCAACCGAGTCGTTATGAGCGGTTCGTACTAACACGTTGTATATATTACTTTATGTGTATACGATAGAAAATACGTGTTCTAAATGTTTTCATTGGCAACTTAGTTATCAGTTCCCCTCTTTCAAAAAGCTTCCTCATAAGACAAAAAAAATGTCGGAGAAGATTTGTTTTTGACGAAAGTTTAGAGCTTGACGCACATCATTAGACTGCGGGTGAATTGGCTCATTTGAAGCATCATCATCTGCGTCTGCTTCTGCAGGATGTTCTTCATCAAAGACATCGATAGGATCTCGTCATCAGTCATTATTGGCTCTGTGTTGATGACAGAATCATCAGCAGAGACGAGATTATAGGAAATAGAAAGAAAGATGGCGGACGGACGTGTGTGCGTGTTTTTATTAATTTTATTATTGTTAATGGCTAGGGATATTGAAAAATGTCCAGGTCCATGGAAAGAACAGGATTTTACAATTGTGCACCGTCGTTTATTAATATTCCTGGATATACATTTGAACAGAGAGACCGTGTTTCGCCGGGAGGAGGAGTTGGCGCTTACATTAGCAACAGCTTAAATTATGTTAGAAGACTCGATTTGGAAACTTATGATGTCAAATGCATTTGGTTAGAAATATTTTCCGATTACACAAAGTCTTTTATTGTTGGTATACTTTATCGACTACTGAATACCTCAAAACACCTCAGTAAAATCTTTAACAATAATTTTCAAAAAACTTTAACAAAAATAAATAACGGAAACAAAGAACTCATAATACTGGGACACATTAACTGTAATTATCTTATAAAAAATAACTAAACCGTTGACAGATTTACTATCATTAAATGGCCTCATACAAACCAACAAGGGACCAACAAGAATTACGGACACCACTGAGTCGCTTATTGATGTTATTTTGACAACAAAACCGGAGAATCTAATGGAAATTAAAATCGTTTCAACCGCGCTTAGTGATCATTATGCCATTGGGTGCAAAAGAAAACTTAATAACATTAAACAACAGTATGAAACAATAAAATTTAGAGATTATTATTTAAATTACAATTCTGGTGAATTATCACGCGATTTGAGTAATGAAAACTGGGATTCAGTTTATGCTGAACGAAATCCTAAAAAACGCCTGGGATACATTGAGAGATATTGTAAGTCGGAATTTCAACAAGCATGCCCCAAATATTACCAAAAAAGGCAAAGGTAAAAAATCACCACGGTTGACACGTGATATAAAATTGGAAATGAATTACCGAGACACGTTGAACAGAAAGTTTCTTAAATCAAGAACTCCCACTGACTTTAAAAAATTCAAGAGTCAAAGAAACAAAGTAAATAACCTTGTTAGAAAGGCTAGAAACGAACAAAGTAGGACACTCCTGCAGGAAACGGCAAACGATCCTAAACGATTTTGGAAAACATTAAAAAGAATTTTTCCCTTAAAAGAAAAAATCTCAACAGTTAAATATTTTATTATTGACGGCATAAGAAACTCAAATGCAAAATCTATCTCATCACGTTTTTGTTCTTACTTCTCTACCACCGTTTCGAAACTGAAAGCCTAGGCAATGCCACTGAAAAATTTCATCTGGGCAAAACCGAAGGAAAGTAATTTGAAAACAGGTACTACCTTTGAGTTCACTGAGGTCACAGTTAATGAAGTTTTCATCCATCTCAAGAAACTCAAACGTAGTAAGGCTTGTGGTTCTGACGATCTTCCACCAGGCATGTTGAAAGACAGCGCAAAACACTTAGCCAAGCCTCTTTACCATGTCATCAATGCCTCACTAAGATCTGGTATAATACCGTCCGATTTCAAGCTTGGCCAAGTGACGCCCATTCACAAATCAGGACGTAAAGATGACATGGACAATTATCGTCCAATTACCGTCTTTCCTGTTTGTTCGAAAATTCTGGAAAAATGTATTTACAACCAGTTATTTAAATTTCTAGAACAGAATAAACTGTTATCTGAAACTCAATTTGGCTTTAGAAAGAAAAGCAACACGGAACTTGCTGCCACACTATTTCTTGACACAATAAGAAGGAATATAGACAATGGAGAGTTAACTGGTGCAATCTTCATACATCTTAGCAAAGCCTTCGATTCGCTAAGTCACGCACAAATCATTGAAAGCCTGAAAAGTCATGATGTTACAGGAATTGAAAAGGAACTTTTCATTGACTACCTCTTTGGTCGGAAGCAAACTGTGAAAATAAATAATGAAACATCTGAACATGAGTCAGTCACCTGTGGTGTAACGCAGGGCTCGATTTAAGGTCCCCTTTTATTCTTAATTACATTCAATGACATTGGCAGCGTCAAACTGTAAAATACTGACATACGCTGATGACACTGTCATTTATGTTTCTGGTAAAACAAAAGATAGCATCGAAAAATTGTTGACTGATGACTTCAGTCGTGTTGCAGACTGGCTCGAAATGAACGATCTTGTTATAAATATGAAAAAAGGGAAAACGGAATGCATGCTGTTTGGCACTACTCAACGTATCAAAAATAAGACCTTGGATATAGATTATCGGCATCAATCACTCTTTCACCAACTCCTACAAGTATCTTGGTGTAAAATTGGACCAAACGCTTTCACTATCTGAGCACATCGAGTCGACATACAAGAAAGTTAGAGGGAGATTATACTTGCTTCAGAGAATCAGACCTCAGTTAACCATCGAGACTGCATCAACAATTTACAAGACCATGTTGATACCAGTTTTCACGAATTGTTCAATCATTACATGTTATTCTACCAAGACGTATCAGGTAAAGTTGGAAAATTTAGAAAAGCGAGCAAATCGTATTATATTCAAGAAGAACGTGCCAAGAAAATCTAAACCAGTATCAATTAAAGATCTGTTAAGGCAACGTCTTTGCCTTCAACTTTTCAAGTGTGTTCATGGAGACGTGTGTGAAAACTTTGTAAATTATTTTGAAAAAATGACAAACAACACAAGAAATAAAAATCATTTACTACGACTACCTAAGATTAAGCTGGAATCAAGTAGAAAAAGTTTCTTTTTTAATGGTGCAGAAACTTTCAACGAGCTTCCTCTGCAAATACGTGCTTCGACATCAATAGAAGATTTTGTAAAATTATATGAAGAGTTTTTTTAATTTGTAAATATTAATTTTTACTAACACATTTTTAGTTATTATTTTAAATTTTATTACTATTTTTGGGGGGCTGGAAAACAGGACCCATGGAAGAACAGAAATTTTGTAATTATATATATTTTGTATATTTTACTAATTTTTTAATGGAAAAATCCTGTATAAATATTCGTTATAAATAAATAAATAAATAAATAAATAAATAAATAAATAAATAAATAAATAAATAAATAAATAAATAAATAAATAAATAAATAAATAAATAAATAAATAAATAAATAAATAAATAAATAAATAAATAAATAAATAGAGGTTTCTTAAATTTGGAACATTAAAAAAATGAAAATAAGTAGCGATTATTTTATAGCGACAGTTCTCACTAGGTTCACCTATACCTTACATTTACGAGAATTTTTTTGTAATTAAACTTTTGGCAAGAACTAATTTGTTGGCAAAGCCTAATAATGCGAGAATTAAAGTTTTCAATAAATAAGAATAAAAAAACGTTTTTCAAAAAGTTTCCCAATGATTTTCGTTAGAACTACTTTATTCGGAGAAACTTTCGCGAGAGAAACTTTCACGAATTTCGCGTTCTTCGGTCTTTTTCGCGAAACTTTGTCTCGCGAAACTTTTAAAAATGGCTATTCGCGAAAGTTTATTCAGTACAAACTTTGTAAATTGTCGATTCACGAATGTTTATTCACTAAAATCTAAAAAAAATTTGCTGGTTTTAAAAGTTATTTCTTGACTCGCCCTCACTTGGCTCGCCCTCTCGATAAAAAAAGAGACAACTGGCGCTGGGAACGATATTGGAATAAACTTAGAAGCAAACAAAAGCGATGATGTTTTAAATGTATGTATGGCTTATAACCGAGTTATTGGCGAAGAAGACGATGACGACGATGCGTGGGAGCCGAGAGAAGACGAGCCTAGAAATGTGTTTGATCTGTTTTGTAATTTTGACGATGAACCCAATTTGTAAATAGAACTTTTCACATACCATTAGAAAGAAAATTACATCGTTAAAACGTTTATCTCGCCAAAAAATTTTTAATTTGTAGATTCGCGAAAATTTACCCAAAAAATTTCGCGAGTTTTTGGACTTTTGGATTAACAAAAACTCACGAAATTCGGGAAAATTAATTCTCTAAATTACTAAACATAAAACCCCTCTTGAAAACTATAATCTATTTCCCAGTGAATCACATCGTCCTGTCGTATAGAACTTACTGGACTTGGTTTTCGTAGGGAACTCGATCGAGGGCCTTGGTTAACAGAAATTGCGCCTCGGTGGTGTTTCCCAATATAAGAGGAGCTGCGATATGTAAAAAAAAAATAAACAACCCGGCTTACACTGTTCTTTTCCATTGAAGAATAATTCAGGGTTTTCCCCGAAAATATGGTATCAAATTTCCTGACTTTTTCTAGAAATTCTACAGCCAAACAGAAAAACAAATTAATTAAAACCGTTTAAACCGTATTTGCCGCAACATTACTTTAGAGCTTTAATCCATACACTACATTACTACATAAAATAGTATGTTAGTTCCACTGAATGACTAACAGAACCTGTCAGTAATTATCAAGCCAAGTTAAAAGACAAAAAATTCCCTGACTTTCCCCCAAAATTAGTCTTATTTCCTGACTTTTCCTGACCACAGATAAAATTCCCTGATTTCCCTGACTCGGTGGAAGCCCTGCAATTCTTTTCCATATAAAAGCACTTTCTGGACAACTGTTAGGTTGGTGTGTGTGCGTTTCAAATGGCTGCCGTTTGGTTACAAGTGTTGCATGGCTCGAAACATTTTAGGAAAACAAGGTGCCGCGTGGCCATTTCATCCATTTGTGTTTCAACTTGGTACAGACACTAACTACAATTTACTTTTACATTGTACATCACATCGAAAATCAAAATCTGTTTAATTAACGCAAATGATAACGTTCACAAAATTAGCGACACAGAGGTAGCTTTTTCGTAATTTTTCAAGTTTGGACAGATGGGTAAAATGGTAAATGCTCTGACAGCATATCAGCTTTCCCAGTGGCAATCATTGCTAGCACCAGGAAGTTCATATTGCTAATGCGCTAAAATTAATACGAATGAGGTAAAACTTGAAAGCAATACGGATATCTTCCAAAAAAGTGTTACGTTAGACAAAACATTTCACTCATAAATACAAAACTAAACAAAAGGATGTTCTATGCCAATGTTTATTGTAAAACCTTTTGACCTTAGTTTGTTGTTGGTAAGTGCCACGGCAACGTTATTTACACTTTTATATTGCATACGTTAGTCCCGCATTGTATCATCGTCTGCATCATCTTCATCTTCAATGCCTCGAATATATAACACGTTGTTGCACCTAAAACGTTTATAAGCTTTGGTTATTAACAAACACAAAATACGAGCTTTTCTCTGTTGACAATCTTCGCCCATTTTTTATTTTAGCCTTATTCAGCTGCGAAAGGTGAAAAAAAATATTTATAATATGCCAAACGGAACTCATGAAATATTTTTCACGCCTCTGAGTCAAGTCGAGCCGAGCTGAATTGAATCTTATTAAAATTTCCAAAATCATAGCTGTATTTAACATTTTCTTGCTAATAAGCAGTTTTACTTTTTGCCATTTTATTATACGCATGCTTCAGCACGGATCAAATCAGAAGAGCCAAGCCATGCCTAAACACGCAACACAGCTAAGCCAGCTGTTCGACAGGCTGGGTTTAGCACGACAAATGTTGGTTTTATATGCTAAGTGGAAATCAGTAAATATTTTACGAGTTCCGTTCCGCACGGCACAGCTTATATGTTTAGCCCTTAGCAACTTAGCTTCTTATCAAAAAAGAGTAGTGTAGTGTAATTCTAAAAATGTTTTAAAACCTAACAAATCTAAACACACACAACCTGATAAAATTTTATACCTAATTAATATTTCACCCAATGAACCAGTTAATTCTCCATCTATGAACTCTTGTGACCTCTCAAGCTAAAGAAATCACAAACAAAGAAAGGTATTAACACAGATTTAAAAATATATCAAGTCATGCTTAATGTTATTCAACAGCAATAAGCCTGTAACATTAAATCTTTTTAATTTTTAACTGGTCGATAAGCCCGTGAAAAAATTTAGGCAAGAGAACAATGGAAAAGATGACGTCATTAGTGAGTGACCCGTCGACACAATTTTTTTGTAGAATGTGGCTTAGCCATTGCCTCCGTTGTGTAGAGCTTTAAAGGCTGATCAAAAATGTATAGGATCATGATGCACTTTTGACAAACGGTTGAAGAAATATTGAAGTTTAAGGATTTTTTTGAGGAATGCAGACCTGTCAGTTCTGAAACGAGTAGTTAGACTCAGCTTTGGTACATTGGTCCCATTTTGGTTCTGTTTGGTCCTTAGTTACCAACAAGGATAAAATATACCCTTATAAACTTATTTGTTGGCTAACAAATGAGACATAAAAAATCCTCTTTGCAAACGTCACAGACAGACAGACAGACACAGAAATAGAGCGCAATGGTTAAAATTAGCTATGGAAAAATTCACTTAGACAGAAGAACAATAGAAAAGGTCTGCTATTAGTTTTTTAATGAGGTCACCAATAACCCATCGATACACAAAAAAAAAAATCAGAAATTTATATTTAAAAATGAAAATTGGTTTCCACTTAGCAACTTCCACTTAGCAAGACCATTTAGTGCAAACGTTCAGCAGTTAGCCCACAATGGTCAATGTGATAGTGACAATGTTGAAAGAATTGTCTTCTAGAAGCTTCTGATGATACCTGTGGGTGGACGAAAGGACCAGTAAGACATAGACAGACCTGGTGGTGGAATAATGAGGTTGATCAGTGTATAAAGGAAAAGAGGAAATTTTGGAAAGAGTGGAAGTCAGGTGGTAGTAAATATATTTACTTAGAAGCTAAGCGTCGTGCTCGTACAGCAGTGTATAAGGCAAAATCAGAAGCAGAGAAAAACAGATTTGCAGATGTGTTAAGAAGGGAAGACCAGCGCAATGAGGTATTCAAGATAGCACAGCAAATAAAGAAGACTAATCAAGATGTTGTAGGTGAGAAGTGTATACGTAATGATGAAGGTGTTTTGGCTAGCACAGAGGAGGAGAAAAGGGTAGCTTGGAAGAATCATTATCAGAGGTTGCTTAACACTGAGTTTGATTGGGACGAGGATAATTTGTCTGATGATGATGTTGTAGAAGGGCCAGCTATGCAGATCAAGACAGAATGGGTAGTGGAGGCAATTAGGAAATTGAAGATTGGCAAGGCTGCAGGAGTATCAGGTATTGTTGCAGAGATGGTAAAAGCATCTGGATATATTGGAGTTGAGCTTATTAAAGTCTTGCTAACCAGATTATAAAGGATGGTGCTATTCCGAGTGAGTGGCAGTCGAGTGTAATAGTGAATTGTTTCAAGGGCAAGGGTGATGCATTAGAAAGGGGTAACTATAGAGGTTTGTAGTTGGTTGATGAAGTAATGAAATTTATTGAAAGAGTGATTGATAAGTTACTTAGAGAAAGAATTGATATAGATAAGATGCAATTTGGTTTTGTTCCAGGGCGTGGCACTACAGATGCAATATTTTTACTCAGACAGCTTCAGGAAAAGTTTTTTGGAAAGAGAAAGAATCTCTATTTTGCCTTTTTAGATTTAGAGAAAGCTTTTGATAGAGTGCCACGTAGGTGGGCTATGAGAAAATTAGGTGTGGATGAGTGGCTAGTTACGATGGTACAGTCTATGTACAGCAATGCTAGAAGTCGTGTCAGGATTAACGATTCACTTAGTGATGAATTTAGTGTAAATGTTGGTGTACATCAGGGTTCTGTACTTAGTCCTTTGTTGTTTGTTCTAGTCTTAGAAGCGCTGTCGATGGAGTTCAGAACAGGTTGTCCATGGGAGTTATTGTATGCAGATGATTTGGTTCTCATAGCAGAGTCGATGGAAGAATTAGTTGAAAAGTTAAAGAAGTGGAAGAAAGGACTAGAAGAGAAAGGGCTTAAGGTAAACACAGCAAAGTCTAAAGTCATGATTAGTAGCATTGCAGCCAAGTGTGACCTTGTAGTTGGAAAGTAGCCTTGTGGAGTTTGCAGGAAAGGGGTTGGTAGTAACTCAATTTTTTGTCAGACTTGCAAGCATTGGGTACATAAGAAGTGCAGTAGTATTAGTGGAAGGTTAAGAGCTGACATTTAGTTTGTATGCAAGCGTTGCAAAGGTGAGATTATAGAGAATGAAGTATTTCCAGCTTTAATGATGTACAACAGTGGCTCGTTAGAGATAGTTGAGAACTTCTGTTACTTAGGTGATATGTTGGGCAGTGAAGGGGGTGTTGGAAGAAGTGTTACTTGCAGGATAGGTTCTGCTTGGAAAAACTTCAGAGAGTTACTTCCTTTGTTGACTAGCAGAGTCCTGTCAATTGAGGTAAAAGGTAGGTTGTATGAAGCCTGTGCAAGAAGTGTTATGTGGTACAACATGGGCATTGAAGCAAGTAGATTTCGGATGGTTAGAAAGGATTAATATGAGAATGATTCAGTGGATGTGTAACGCCGGTCTGAGAGACAGAAAGAGCTTAGTTGCGTTAAGAAGCAGGCTACATATCGGTAGCATTAAATATGGTATCCAGATAAGAAATCGAGTTAGTTGGGACTCTTGGAAAGAATGGAGGAGGATAATTGGGTAAGAAAGTGTAGAGACTTAATAGTTCCTGGGGCAAAGCCCAGAGGTAGACCAAGAAAGACTTGACAGGAGGACATAAGGACAGACTTGATGCAGAGGACTTTAAGTTTAGATCTAACACAGTTCTAACTCCCAACCCATGCTTGCATGGAAAACAGACGTTAAGTTGATAATGATGATGATGACTAACATTCGACCATGCCTTTAAACCATGCATTTAAAAACAATAACACAAATTCGACATAAAATAATGATATTGAGCATGTATACTTAGAATTTCATGACATAATAAGATGAACAAATCTATTTTGGTACCATTTTTCTAAAATTTCTCAGCCATTTGCCTCCAAACTTTTTGCTTCATACAACTTTCTTTGAAAGTTATTGAGGAAGTGACCAAAGACACGAAAATGCGCAAATTTTTTCTGCAAATGCTATCTCAAATTTTTCAACAATAATTTGCGAATAATCACTTATTGGTGATGCATTTCAGCAGTTTCATCGTGTTAAAAAGTGTATATATTGCTTTTGCTGCATTAAGTATGAATTTTTTATTTGTTAAAATGTTTTTAGCCATTTTTCACATTTCCCGCTTCTCAGTGAGTTTTCATTTTTTTATTGATTTGCTTTGGATTGATCACTGTAGATAAATTTCAATCAGTTGATAAAAAGTATATCTATATATAGAAAGCAAAAAGCTTAAAAATTTTGCTGGTGTCAGTTTAGGAATTTGTATATATTCTTTTTATAGAGCCTGAAACGCTGAGCAACAAAATGTATTCATTTGTCAATTACTATTTAAGACACTTTGCATGTTACAGACAGAAACACGGAAGTAGCCTATTATATAATATAGGCATTAAAAAAAGAAGTAGTAACACAAAACTATATAGAGAATGAAATATACCAAGAAAATGACTCTTATTTGCATGAAATTGGCTTGAAAACTGGACAATAAAAGGTCTCACCTTTTGCAAATTTGAAACCATGTCCAGTCATTTATCTATATTATATTACTCGTATACCTCTGTCTGCCATGCAAAATGGTACCGCAAGTAGCAATGCAGTATAAAAAGGACGGGTGAATATGTGGATTTCTCCATGGGCCACCAACTAGTTATTATTATAATTATTATCAAAGCACACACTATAAATGAGGGAACCAAATTACAGGTAATCCTAATTTACTACAGAAAAATTTGCGATGTCGTATAAATTTTTAAGAACGTAACAGCGTAAACAGCCAGAATTTTAAAGCAAAAAAGAAAAGAAAGGGTATTGGCAAACTGTTAAAATGAAAACTTCTGTCACAAGTTAACCCACGTGATTATTGTTTTAATAGACGAAACACTCTGTTTTTCTGACAGTATTCAGGTGGGTTTTTTTAGGATAAAACACAAAAAACATGTTTTTTTAATTTTTAAAATGGATGCAGGCTTTTCAGCGAAAAATTTGGAAGGCAAAAGACCTCAGAGCTTTTTTACTGTTTTATGAAGAGTCTGCACCCTGTGATGTCAAAAATTGCAATCAAAGATAAGGTCAGCCAAGTGTCACTCTATTATCAGATAGTGACTAAAATAACATGAGATATGCCCTCTGCATGGAGGACAAGATACGGGTGTCAATATGAGAGATTTACCTGAAGATTCATGTAGCCGTCAACAGCCACAAGCAATCCTTTATATTCCATACCCCACTTTAACTTTACCATGACATTTTTACCAGTCAATCCATTAAGAAATGGCTTTGGGTTTAATGGAAGTTGCTAAAATAAAGCATTCGTCACAGAAAATTAAGACGTAAAACACATTGAATTATGGTGAAATAAAATCTATATATATTAAATTTACTCAACACGTACCGCCATAGCTCCAGGTGTCCCGTGTGTTTATGAGGGTGGTGGCTAGTTCGTATCGGCCAAATTGTGGTCACAAAATATGAAATATAA
This sequence comes from Hydractinia symbiolongicarpus, assembly GCF_029227915.1. Lineage (NCBI taxonomy): Eukaryota > Metazoa > Cnidaria > Hydrozoa > Anthoathecata > Hydractiniidae > Hydractinia > Hydractinia symbiolongicarpus. The sequence goes on from NC_079888.1 coordinate 13,333,698, forward strand.
TTTATTCCGTAGAGGAAATAAAACAACTCCGAGGGAGTGCTATTCTTCTTCGTACTTTCGTGATTACACAAAGCATTCTCGACCCCAGAGTTCTTTGAGATAAGTTTATCTCAAAGAGCTCTGGGGCCGAGAATGTACACAAAGTACATTTTGTTGCGTACTTATCACGAAAAGATTTGTTATTAAAAAACTGCTTTTTATAATACAACACAAAAAAAATATTCTGTTAACAACCCGGGGTATGTCCAACGTAAAGGTTTGTTGTCTGTTAAAAATACTTTTTTAGGAAATGCACACATTTCTCTTGAACTATTCTTCGCAGTTGGAACATTGTGCAACCTCGTCCCCAGGTCCCGAAATTACGAAATTGCGAAATCTTGTTTAGCCGTCCAAGTAAGCGGTAGCGCGGCCCTTAGGCAACAAACCCTGGGGACGATATGATGAACAATGGAGCCCATAAAATTGTTTTTCTCGTTTTCTTCGTACATTTGTCGACAAACACATAATATGTTTATATTTAGAACCTTAGCCCTGCTCATCTTTACTCTTTTCGTTTCTTCTTTTGGAAAACGGAGAAAATTCTTTCAATTGAAGAGACACTAGCAAATGATCGCGCATTTTCGACGCGTCGTACTTGCTCGCTTCTGGTTTTATCCACGCGTCAAATTGACGGCAAAAGCAATGGAAAATACACCACAGTCGACTGAGTTATTTTGTTGTTGCACTGACATCATAGTCATTTTCAAAGTTGGTGATTGGCTAAATGCTGTTCGACATGCCGACTTAAGAATAACTTGGGGAGATATGCCGTACCCAAAGAACGTAAAGAATTTTTTTCCCATCAAAATCGCCAAACTAATTACAATCCAGTGTTATGTTCTAAGTCAGACAAAAAAAATATCTAAACGAAATTACTCTGATACTGAGAGAATTGGGACTATTTTAAAGATGTGTTTTCTAGCCCGTTTATTTTTCAGGATGTCACGTTAGCTAGCTAAGGCAGCTACATATAATACACAGCCCAGCTAGCTAGCTGGAGCTTATGAGTTTTTATAGAAACAAACTTTCAAAACATTTTCTAAATTAAAAGCCTTTCGCCAATATTGAACAATCAAGCTAAGCCAGATTAATAGACTTTACGTCAGTAATATTCTGACAATTTTGCTTTTATCGACAAAATAGTTTCTTTAACGCTGTGTCCTTTTTTTGCCCGCCATCTCTAAATCTTGCTTGCGAGCGCCAAATTTGCATCTCATTATCTTTGGAATTTCAAAAATGCCCAGTATATCTGGGCATTTTTGTGTCACATGACCAGCCTGTTCCAGGGTCATTGTTGGCCACTCCGTAATAACGGCTCAGGGGCCACAAGACGCTGGGGACGAGGTTGGTCAAACCCTTCATATATAGCCGAGCTTTCCAAGAATAGCCTTAAATTTAAAATAATTATTTTCTTCAAATCTAAATAAAATCCAACCAGAATATTATATTGCTCTAAAAAACTTCAGTTTTGTCATGATAATTTGATATTCGATCTGAATAACCTTATTTTAAGATCATAACTCTTATAAAATTTTGGATGACGTCATAATTATTATAATTTATGAAAATCAGGAAAAGTGTATTTTCTGAAAATAGGTGATCTGTGTTTCTTTTTATTCTACCAAGCAAGATATATTTTTGCAGACTCAGCATATATGTAAAGATGGTAAATCTTACATGCTGCCTGTTGATTCAGATATTTAGCTGTTAAACTGTAGGGGAACAAGAAATTTTTTCTGAACAATTTTAATGTCAAGGGAACATGTCATACTGTAGGAATGAAGGTAGGTAGCTTGTTATATTATATTTCTAAATTTCTTTCTTGTTCTTTCATTCTTTTTTTGCAGGGAAGGGGTGGAGGGGGAAGAGGGGGGGGGGGGGGGGGGGGGGAGAATTATCTTGTTGATATTACAGAAGAAATCAAAAAAGCAATAGAGACGGGGGGAGAATTATCTTGTTGATATTACAGAAGAAATCAAAAAAGCAATAGAGACAGAAACAATTTTGCATGTGGAGGAAGACTTCTTCAGTACAAAAAATCTCAAATGGCATGTTGCAAAAGCAAGGATCTTTAATGATTAAGTTTTCATAATTTTATGTCCGCAAATAAAATATGTTTGTCCTTCTTCCTGAAAAGGGCAAATATTTCTGTATCAGAAAAATTTTCCACAACAGGAAATTTTTTCTTCCTCTAGCTATTAGGTAGGTCTTGTTTTTCCTTCCCCGATTGGGGAAGGAAAAACAAGAAATTTAGATAGATAGAGAGGGGCCATGGCGTAGATGGAGAGTCCTAGAGTATTTAATGCTCATTTTGAGCTACACAGACCCAATTAGAGCCCGCGCTCTACTAGACAACTCCCGGCAACATCCAACGGCCCACACAGTGTGCCATCTTCCCAATTTCCCTCACATGGCTTGGGTTAACCCGGGGCTATGGTAACATTCACTCGCCCATGTTGAATCGCCGTCAAGAGGAATCGAACCCCGGTCTCCCGCACAGAGTACAAGAGCTATAACCACTAATCTACGGCGCCACCAATTTCATAGACCATTTTGGAGATTATGCGCCATTATGGATTTTCGAAGCCCGGTGGTGCAAGTTGAACTTTGGACTTCACGTTTTGTTCAGTCTTTTCCCTAACGGACGTGCTGGCGGCAGGACAGTTTTGATTTTTGTTATCTGTTTTTATGTTTGTGATACTAATTTTATGATATATATTATGAAAGATGCTTTTATTATGCACTTATTTGTACTTTTAATTTCTTTTTGTACAATAAAGGCAACTTAATATATCCTAAAAATCTTTTAACTAGCTAGCTAGCTAGAGGTCTCCCAAAAATGCTTTTAGGACACTGTACTGTAGGTAGCTATAAGTCTGTAATTAGTAATTAATGCTTGATTAAAGGTAATTTCATTTTATATTTAGATATTTAAAATTGTATATTTTAAAGATATTGGCATTGGATTTTAAACTTGGTTTTTTAGAGAGAAATTTTTGATTTTGGAAATTCTTTACTGGATTTGGACTTGAATTTTGTTTTTGGATTTGTTAAGAAATGTTTAGGTTGTAATATTTGTGAAGATCTAGAGAGTTATAATCCATTGTCAAAATACTTGTCAAAACTCTACAATGTTATCTATTCCTAAAGTGAAACTTAAGCTCGCAAAATAATCTGGCTTTTTCTCTATAATGGGTGTAAAAATTTTCAATACACTGCCCATAGAGATACGGTGAACAGGTTCAGTCGCAAAATTTTAGGAATAGAGTCAGTAGTCATTTTTAATTGCAAATAATTTTTATTATTTTGATATTTTTATAATTTTGTTTTTCGATGATAATTACACTAATCGTATGTTTGTCCCTTGATTCGTCTACCTAAACACTCCTATCTGAAGTCTTTTAAGAGTGGTATTAGAAAGAATACCTGTCTCTCTTCCCTGCTTTGCTATTGCCCTATAATTTTTTTGTACGCTTCCCTTATTGAAAAATATCAAAAAGGAAAAAATGATTAGTTTAGTTTACAGACTAAAGTGTTATTCAATTTTTTGTTTTTCTATGTTATTTGTTTCAGTCACAATGTATATTTTACATGATTTTTTGTTATATATATGTATGTCTTTATCGGTTTCTTTATCAGGACACACAATTATAGCAGTAATTTATTACTAAAGTGTAAATCTTTATGATAAATAAATAAATTACTCTTTGAAGCTTGTTTGAATTATTGACATAATAAGTTCCATAGAAGAAAAAGCTCTGGCAATTAACTCAACTATTACTCAGTCCACAAGAAGTCAGTCAGCTGCCTCACACTAAGTTCTAAAAAATCCTCATACGTTGTAAGCGGCATAATTCGATCGTAAAAATATGTTTAAAGTTGATTAAATATATCACTTCAGCGTTAAAATAATAATAAAAGACACTCAGTATCCCTACGTCCTACACGTGTATTTAATTGCTATTTCTAATTAATTAATAGATCAAATCAATATGCTTAAATAAATGTTGTCTGGTGCTATCCCCTGTTACTTAGATAAAAACATACGAAGACCTAGACACGCTAAGAGTGTATACAAAACTTGTTTCTTTTTGTGTGTTTTAAGAGAGTTTTCTACTATGGCATATAGGGTTCAAAGTTCAACTTATATCAATGTATCCCAAAGGTACATAAAAACAATGGCAAACTGCAAACATTACCACAAGAAACTTGTGTGAAAGTTTGTTTCCATAGAAAAGCTGCATTATTGCGAAGCAATTGAGCTTCGCGAGTGAAGCGAAATTGTGGAGCACGTTTGCTACGCGAAGTATACCAAGAGAATTATTGAGATTCTCAAAATTTCGATAGAAAAAAAAAATCATATAAAATCAGATATGACTGGTATTTTTTCAAGAAAAGGTAGGTTATTTTTTTGTCTAATAGAACAAATAAGTTTGGACCAATCAGCTCTTTTAAATGTTAGCTAAAAATGCCAATAAATAGGCTTTGTACCCCCCTACCCCCGTTATTTCCCGATTTTCCATTTACCGGAAGCAAAAGACTGGGAAGTACACTCAAGCAATCAGTAACTGGCTATCGGCTAATTTGAATTATCGTGTATCTTACAGACCTAACACAAATACATAGTTTATACCAAGTCCTAATAATAATTGGCTTGGCTGGCATGCTATTTCTCTTAATATTTGGACTTGGAAAGGTTGTATATACCTTTTAAAGGCACATTATATTAATTTGAATGTTTATAATGCACAAAAACGTGTTATATTTATGGCTTCATTAAAAAGAAGATTTTAAAGTACCAAATTATCAGCTTGAATTGGCATGTTTGTGGTATCCTTTTCATACAGCAGAAGAAAAGTGAGTTGCGAAGGTATGGATGATTTGAAAGTTATATTTACGGTTTTTTCCTTGGTTTGATGTAGCTAGCTAACTAAATTACTTTTTGGTGCCTATGGCCACCATGGAAAATTATTTTTGCTGTCATCCTTCAATCGAATCATTAGCTAGCTAGCTAGCCAGCTAGCTACAGTCAGAAGAAGAAAATTCAATTCATAATGATTAACAAAACTCTTTCTTTTTAAATTTTATTACACAATTTTTAAATATTTCCTAAAACTCAAGTTGCTTCTTTTTTTTGGAAAAAAATTTAAGTCACCAATCCAAAACTATGTACGACACAAATGACCGATTGGACTTTTGTTTGATAATGGTGGCAACCGTTAATGTAATTACTGTTTTTGTGAGATGAAGTTTGGACATATATAAAATATTTAAAAAAGATAAAAAAAAATTTAGGGCTTCATCATTTTTTTTACGACCCTATGTTTTTGCATTGTGTTTCATGAGCTTACAATAATGTGGTATAGCTAAGTTATGATACGTAAAAACTACTCTTGAATGACCCTTTAGGAATGTGAAACCACATAATACACCTTAATCAAATTTTTTGTTTTTCGTAACTTTTGTGTTCAGTATGGTAGATTAGTATGCGTGTCAACTGGCCAAAAAAGCCATAAGTATGAGGGCAACCTTGAGCAAATTGTTAAGTACAATTTGTACTTTTCAAATGGAAAGCAGTGCCTTCAATTCTATTGTCTTGGCCACAAAAAAGTAGTGATCTATATTTTATGTGGTTAGCCTCATTAATTACAATAAATTTACCCTGTCAATTGTTCCAGGAGGGACAACATGACGGTTCTAGAGTGCTAAAAAGCTTCCATTTGAGTTACAAAAACCCTTTAAACTGTTCAATAAGGAACAGCTGTTATGTGGAATTGAACCCATATGAATATGAAGTGAATGCTCTACCGACTGAACTACCAATCCCCAAAAGAAGACAACCCTCAAAGTAAACAGAGTTGCATGACTTTAATAATTCTATCAAGCATGTATCAATCATATTGTATTTAGTAAATACCTTTTGAGCACTCTGTCCCAAAAAAAGATATATATTTGTAGTTTAGAAATTTAGCTCTAAATATTGTCTCTCAAAGGCATTGGATTTTAATGAATTTAAAGACTATAATATACTATATAAAAATATTTTCTGTTTCTTTTTAGATTGCGTACAATGAGAGCGAGAGATGTTATCTTTCAATACGTGAGATAAAAAGAAGAAAGCCAAACCTCATCCCGCGTTGTTATTGTTTTTCTGTCAAAAACTTGAAGCTGTTTTATAAATCTTGATAAAGTTAATAAATTGTTTTCGTTTCTCTAGATTGTTTGTTTTTGTTTATTGTTTCCCCTGCGTTTACAAAATTCATTGCAGCAGATTCATTGGCTTCAAGAAATCGGTTTTCATAACTAGTGCAGTTATTTTTAAGTGAAAAAAAAACCACAAGCTGCTTCGTTCGCCTCCGAAAGTCTCTATTATTATCTGCGTTCCGAGTATTATTTTCCGGTTGAAAGAGCGTACCTTACGATGCGCATCCCCTTAATTCGTGACATTTTCGCACACTACGGATTGTACAACTCGATTTATTGCATTTCTTTCAAAATAAGGGTTTTAACTTTATAAAAGTATAACTTTGCATGGATTTTTGGCGCTAAAAGCTTCATCAATGTTGGATTTACGTCGGCCACCACTGACAATATTGTGATTATTATCAATTCTGTGAAAAAGAGGTTTTAAGAAATTTCTTAGTTATCGTTTTTGTTTAGTTTCGTGCGATCTAAATTTCTCGTAAATATTCCGCATATATAATTGTATTTTTGCCAAAAAATCACTACTTTTCCACAACAAGTTGTTGTTTCGCGGCGAGTTTATTTTACAACCTCGTCCCCAGGGTTTTCTGCGTCTATGATATTCAGTTTTGGTGTATTTCCCAGATATCAGCTACAGTAAGTTTTTAGCACCTCGTCGTAATATATCAAAGGGAAACAAAAGCACTAGGGTCAACTATTGGCTAGTTTCGATTTTGCTTGCAACTTGCGTAATGCTTCGCAACCTTTTTTTAATTTCTAGTTAGTTAATAAATTCACAATATTAGTTAATGAATCACATACTTTGAGGATTGTCTTTTTTGGAGCTACAACAAAATCCCTTTTTATAGCATTTTAGGAAAATTTAGACGAGAGTTCAGAAAAGTGCAGAGAAGTTCCAGGAGAAAATCCTGAATTTTACCGTGGCGTATTGGCACTTTTGCATAGTGTGAAGCTCCCTACCATTAGGGGAGGTTGGAACAATTAGAGCTGGAAATACTTTTGAATTTATCTGGGGGTTTCTATTATAGGGGTGGGATAATTTTAGAAATTTCTGAGTTGAGATTTTTGGTATATATGTGTGATCAATATCTTTCCTAAAACTGAGTGGAGGATAGAGAACCCCAAGAAGAAGCTAGTCTACATTTTAATAATACAATTATATAATCAATCTATTCCTTTTGAACATTGAACATTCAAGGCATTTTAGAGCCTCATTTTAAAAGTTGTAACATAATAAAAGTTTCATTCAAATTTTATAATGACGATAAATGAAGATTATAATATTGAGGTTGGAATCAGTATCAGTTTTTATGTGGGGGTTGTTGCAGAAGGGAATGCTATCGAAATAATGATCATGATGTGGGGGTTTAAAATATAGATTGGGATTTACCCCAGTGCACACTATGTCTTGTGTAAAAAGTGTATTATAATACGTTTTTTATAAATAACTGAGTTGCTAATTGCTGAGACTGAGGTTTGGCTCAAAACTAAAAGAAACCCTTAAGCCAGCTGAATATGCAGAAAGTTAGCTATAGCATTGATCACGTTTTACTTGCCAAGATTAACAGGGTCCTCTGGTAATTAGGATCTGTGATCTAAGAATATATTAGAACTGATTTCCCCAATTGTAACTTTACATTGTTGGGGAAAATGGTCATGAAAATGGCGATTTGTAAAAGAAGATGCTGACGATTTGCAAAACTTATGTCTGGATGAAATGTAAAACCCCAGTTCCGTAACATTTGTAATTTTAACTTGGTTAACTGTTTAAATTTTGAGCCAATTTTTAGCCTTGCCTCAAATAACAACTTGTTTTCTTTATCAAGGGAGGGAGTAGTACTGTAGTTCGGTTATTATTAGAGCAAAACTGTTATTAACTTCTTCTTTTACAGGAAAAGACAAACTCATATTTGTAACCAAGGATGACCATCAACAAGGATCGCCACAAAGTAATCCGTTGTTACCGGACAATGGTGATGGAACTGTTGGGTTGATAAAAGAGAATGGAGAGATCAACTGGAATTGTCCTTGTCTCCAGGGAATGGCTGATGGTCCATGTGGTGAATCGTTTAAAGATGCATTTTCTTGTTTTCATTACAGCGAAGCTGAACCAAAAGGTGCTGATTGTTTAGAACAATTCAAATCGATGCAAGAGTGTTTTGTTAAATATCCAGAAATATACGGATCCTTAGATGACGACCTTGATAAAAAAGAGAAGGGTGATGAAAGTGAGGAAAATAATAAGACAGGTGAAGAGCATGAATCGACTGAAAATCAGCAAAGTGACATTGTGTCTAATGAAAAAAATGATAATGAAACAAATTCTTAGCACTATGTGTGTTTAGGTGTATTTGTTCAAATCTTTTTCAGTACTTTTGAGCTCCTAATTGTAAGAGGCTCTTGTTTCCTTTATATTTTTTTTATATAACTCTGTTACAATGGCAATTTATTGAAAGGTTGATGCTATAAAACTGTGTAAATACAGGGCAGTTTTATAAACAAGGTGCCTACCAGATCTTAATAGCAAAAACATCACAAAAAACTTTGAGAAACGGAAAAATATGCATGGAATAAACACTAAAAAAATATTTAAAGTAACATGTACTCTTTACAATCTAAGAAAAATTGGCATTGTTGCTTCTAAAAGCGTTTCAAGGCACAGTTAGGCACTAATGATTACTGTTTTCTTGTTTTTATTAAAGAAGTTTTTATATAATACTAAATGTTCTTCTTTCTATGGAAGTCGTCCAATCTCGTGTAAAAATGTATTAAAAACTCAGGAATTTCCCTTTTTCTTTCTCTTGTGACAAGTTTTGAAAATGAGGAAAATATCTCCTCATGCAATGTTTGTGCATGTGCTGGGGTCATTACAGGAGTCCTAGCATTTAAACTTTCGAGGATGATCACAGTACCTAAAAGCTGAAATCATCTAAAATTGTTCATCTTGCCATGAATGGCAGGATGAACAATATTTTCTTTTAAATTAGTTATTTTTCATTATTATTTTTAAGGAAAAAATACAATTACTGCGAGCTGACTTAAAAAACTTCTCTGGAAACAGGCTTAATTATTACTATGTGCTTTTGTCCTCCTAAAGATATACGTTTTTTAGTGTCTTTTTTTGTATCAAACCCAATATTTTAAATTCTCCTAGAACCTAAATTTTAAAGCTGTGGCCGCCCTGGTTTGTGAATAAAGTATGAAAAATTTAACAGGAGAAGGAGGACAGGAGAATTTTTAGCACCAAAAAGATTGCTTAATAAGGGTTTGAGAAACTTTTTTTTTGCGAATTCACTCTATATTCACAAAAATATGTGCCGCCAAAAATAATATAGCACCCATTTCGTGTAATTAAAATTTTTTTTTTAATTATCAATAAGTTTCTCCTACTATATTGCATGATATCAGATTCGCGAAATGAACATTACAAAGATATTTTATTGGTGCCTTATTCGCAAAATTAAATTCTGCAAAAAACAACTATTTCACCATTAAATTGCTAAAAATGCGGCCATTCAACTATTTTTGTTTGTGATACACAATAGGCAGAATTGATAGTAGGCCATCGTGCTACAAATGCATTTTTGGTGCCTCTTTTTAATTTGCAGCTAATGGCGTATAGCCTGCATTTGATATTTCACAAAAGTTTGCGATGAAAAGTTAAAGATTACGGTGTGGTTATTTTTAGAAAAAAATAAGATGGCAGGAAAATGTTTTTATTTTCATTTATTTTGTACAGTAATTTAAAGTCTATATCAAACAAACATGACCTATGGAAAAAATACTCATCTTATTTTGTCGAATTTATTTATTTTTTATTTTCTTTTTCCTTTGGTTTGAATCATTAACCTGCCTCAGGTAAAACCATAAGCCAAAATTATAAGCGGTGTTACCACGATTTAATTGTAGCAGTAAAAGGGATTGTCTTTAAGTACACATTTGTCCTGGTAAGGGGTTGTGCAGATATTTTAAAAAGGGGAATGCTTAAAAAAACTACTGACATAATCATCCAAAATTGACGCATGCGCAAAAGTCAAGTGACCAGCAAAAAGCGTTGAAAATTAACGCATGCGCAAAAAGGTCTTTCTCAAATCCGACGACATCAAGCATAAACAAGAAGCCCAGGGGCTTAAAGATTTCCGCCATTAGCCTAAAAGATTTTAAAATTTGAAGTTGATGTTGAAAACGGAGAATTATGGGGTAAACAAATCATTGAATATTCTTAATTATTATTATACAATAACCTCATAATTTGCTGCATGGCTATAATATTTGAATAAAATCTAACGAGTTTGATTTTAATAATGTTGGTGATCTAGTTTCGAATGCCTTTTGTTTGTGTGACAATAGATCTATTATCTGCTAGCGTTGTTGTGGCAACAATGTTATGAAATTAAATGAAATTATAACGATATTTTAACAAATTATAAGTATATTGTAGAAAATTTATAACTGTGTTATAGAATATTGTTTTTGGATATTATACAAGTGTATCCTGGCCTTAACTAACTTGCAATGTTAAAATACAACTCAAAAAATAAAAATAAAGTACATGAATGATTAATTAGTTCTGCTGAATATAGCTTTAATCTACGTGCTTGAAAAATTGTACAGAAAGAAATGACGTAACATCAAAGATGGCGCATTATAAGACGATCTTCATTATGCTACACTGCACGGGCTTTAACTTTGGAGGGCATATAAACTTTAAAATAAAATTGTTCATTGGATAATAAAACAATCTGTTGCACTGTTAGGATTCTTATTGGCTTAAAACTCCTTTTAGCCTCGTTCTCAGAAAAAAATCTTTAGCCTGGATAAGTTTCGGGCGTCCAGCCTAGCTGCGCTGTCTCTATCCATCTATCTCCCTATCTCTCTATCTCCTCAGGCGATTTTAAAGATTCCGCCTTCGCTGGCGGAAATCAATTAAGTAAGGAGAGGATAAGCACCTACTCAAAAAGTTTTGTCCACCTCAGAAAAAATCTGAGAAATACAAAATGTAAAAAAAAGGAAATAGTTGGTTCAGAAATGCAGGGTCTGTGCTTAAATGCAAAGATCAGGTGGGCTGAGATTAGGAGTTGTCGCAGGCTTTCTACCAGCGTTGATCAAAACATCTAGTGAAAATTGTTGATCTTATGTCGAAACTCGTTTTGGAAGAGTATCAACTCTGTTAATGAGTCCACGCAGCTCGTTGTTTCTCACCTGTTTGGCAGGTTGAAAAAAGAATGCTTTTAGGTTTTGTTTAATAGGCCTATTTGCCATCCGAGAGAAGACGTCAAGCAGGGTTTCCAAGAACAATTTTACCACAAAGTGACGGCTTTAGGAGATGATCTCAAACTGAGGTTAATCCGGAAACAAGAAGCCTGATGGCTTGAAGATTTCCGCCATCAGCGAGACTATCCTCAGAGAACAAAAACGCCATGCCTGTTATCTGCAATGCAACCAAAGTTTAAAACAAAAAGAAAACAATAAAGTAAACCCAACGTAAATATTTGTCGTTCTGAGGACGAAATTGATTTGAAGTAGCCCTTCTAGAAGATTTCGTAAACATCATGTTAGAGAAAGTCTAAGCCTGACTGCGTCATGATCACTGAAATATACATTTTTGACGAGCGTATCAACTTCAAAGGTGTTTAGAACATTCTTATAGATATAGATATGGTCAATAAGTGAATCGGACATATGAGTTGGAGAGGTTACAACCTGTTTATATTCATTGAGAAAATCAAGGAAATAGTTTTTGTCACTAAATGCATTTAAATTAAAATCTCCGAGTATAACATCAACGATTTCGTTTCCCAAAAAATGTTGAATAAGGTATAATGACTCATCTCGATTAGGTGAATTTTTACGATATAGAAGTCATTTTAAAAAATATTGCACCTGGAATTTTCACAATATTAAACAACTTTATAGTTTCATTATGACCAACCATAAGACTAGAAAACCTATCCACATTGTTGTTTGGAATTAAAGTAAAGTAATCTAGTTTTGTGTCGCAGTATGACTTAAATGGTATCTGAGTTTCTGTTAGGCAGAATAAGAACGCGATCGGACTTAATATCATTTTTATGTTTGTTGTAGGATCTTGTATTAAGCAAAGTTACTATGATTGAATTTTCACTAATTACGCCAGTATCCTTTGATGTCAATTTTGAATGTTCTCGCATATAATTGTACTCGGTTCCTCGTGTGTCTGATTTAATAGCTGATCTGGAAAATGTCCCCGTTAAGTATAAACCCTCTAAGCTTGTGACTCGACTCAATGCAACATAGATCTGTCCTGCGTGAAAGCTCTTTCGGATTTACGGTACTTTTTGTTTTGATCTAGTTTTCTCTCGGAAAGCATAATGTTATCAGTTATATGTTCAGTTGTCAGTATTTTAGAATATTAAGTTTTTAAGACACCTTCCTTCCTTCCTTCCGTATATTTCGCGTATGTAGTTTTCAACTTCTTGTATTGAATCAAATTTTAAAAGGACTGATACCACATACTGTTATTTGTCCAAAACTATTTCGGCTAATAAATTTGTGGGTGCCCCCAAATTATAGCAAACAGTCAACTTTCAACAGTCAAACTATTTGGGAGGTCACTTGCACTTAAGTACTGGTTTGTGTAACTTATGCTCGTGTACAACTTTGTTCCTTCGCAGAGGATATGATCAAGATCACCTGAGTCCCAAAAAGAAACCTTTTCAATAACCAACCAATCAGGGAATTACACAAACATTGTGTGCCAATAAAAGTTCCAAGCCTGACATCCCTTTGATGAAAAGATCCCTGTACCGGCTTAGTTTCAACATTACCGGGAAGTAAAAGAACCATACGCCAGCAGTTTCTATACGCGGGGTTCACAATAGCAGTGGTGGCGTGTGACCAAGAAAAACAACTTTTAAAAACTAGAGAAACCTCTGTCATATTATTTAAAAACCACATGGTTTCAGCGGGCTTAATAATTTCAGTAAGTTCACCAGTAAGTTCACCAGTAAGTTCACCAGTAAGTTCATCAATAGGTTTACCAAATAAATCTGAATATCTGATTGTCTAGCTTTTATACTCTGTCGAGTTTCTTCTTTTTTGTACTCTGTCGAGTGTTGGTTGTAAATGTCGAACCTAAAGATAAGAAAAACTGATTCATTGCGTGCATAATTTCTTCATGGTTAAATATTATTCGGCGATTTTATATTCTTAAAAATCGCTGAACACACAAATTTAAATTCCTTGTAATTTTTATTTCATTGGCAAGGTATGTTTAAATTCACATGTTTGCGGGATTAGATAGAATACCAAGACCTCACGGTATTCTATCTAATCTGGCGTACATAAGATGTGTTGTGGGGTCACGTACATGTTGTGATTTTCAGTTTTGCCATCCTCACGCATCACATAGGCAAAGTATATAAACAACATAAAAAAATCAAGTTAAAAAGTAGAAATTTGTTAAAAAGTAGAAACTTGAACTTAAAGCTTACCTCTCACTCCCAAATAAGTTATACCTTTAAAAACGTTTACAAAATACTAGTTAGCCTGTTGAAATCTACGAATTCGCCGGTCCTACATATTTTGGTCTTCAGGTTAGTCTGTTGTATAAGTATTTATACGGGTTAGCAAAAGTGTGTGCCAAAAAATACACGTCAAGTATTGTAGGTGTGCTTTTGGGTGTGTGCACTGGTTAAATTCTTATAAAATTTGTCATTTTGCAGGTGCTATCAATAGCACGCCTAACCCATTTTGTGTGTGTGGAGGTGTAGCGTGCTATTGCACGCCTCTACCTAAAAGGCCTGAATGACCCGTCTATATAGGAAAAAATTAGAAACTATATGATCATGTGCTTTCTGCAAACTCTTAAGAAGATACAAGGGTTTAAAACTTTTCCTGACATCAGTAAAAAACAGCCAATGTACACAAAACTTTATCCACAAATTTGTTTACCTATTGCATCTATGTATAGCGTGAAGCTCTGTTCAAGAAAATGTCTCCGATCATGCGCCTTTGACAAACGGTTAATGAGATTTAGATACAGGTTTTAAAATTTTGCTGACGTCAGCAAAGTTCTTCTCCAAAGAACAAAAAAATTTGTATACTTGTTGCCTTCATCGTAAAAATCTGAAAACACTGATCAAGAAAATGAATAGACTTGTGATGACGTCATCAACGTTTTGATTCCAAAATGGGTTGAAGGACCACGGTTCAGTTTTTTGAGGGTTTCAAAAATAATATTCACTTTGCTGGGCACAGACGGACACAACTTTTGTATTATCTTTTATCTATATTATATTACCCGTATATGTCTGTCTGTCACGCAAAATGGTAACAGCAGTAGCGAGGTACACAAAATGCATTAATAAACAACGATGAACCCGTGGATGTATTCACGGGTTATTGACTAGTTATATAGATTAGGTTTTCCTTAAAAACTTATTCGTTTACCATTTTCTGAAAAACCTACACATTTTTTTGCAGACTACAAAAAGTTTGATGCAATATTTTTCAACATTCTGTTTATATTTCCAGTATTTCACTGATTCACGACCCAAAGAGTTAAACTGTACTTACTCAAATTAATTTTCTCTAAAGTTAGAAGTATATATAAAAATGTTGCAAGCAAATCTTTCAACAAATGAATAACAAAAACAACAGAGCACCCCGCAATAACACATTTTAAGCAGCTGCCATATTTGTTTATAATGATCGGTAATAAATGATTGTATTTATGCTCACGTGCTTCAACTTAGTAAAGATGGTGCCAATGTTTGGTGTGACTGTTGTGTAGCGGTCAGCTGCAAAAACATTAGTCTATTTTAAAAACAAGTTAAAGTTTTATAAAAGATAAGTAACAATTTAACTGACAACATCTTCTGATGATAGCATCAGTCATAAACTAAATATATTAAGCTCTAGCTTATCCCTCGCCCCAGTTTATTGCTTTCTCATTGGTCTAGAAATATTTGCCACTAAAGCTTGGTTTCCATCTGGTGCTAATTTGCGATAAGCATGTGCTCTAATTGGAGTTAATTTTTTAACGCATAATGAAAACATCCAGCTAAATATAAGTTTATTTTGATATTTTATGTCAGCTGGTGCAACGTTTACATTATGCATGCCTCAAGGCTGCAATAAAATTAAGAGTCGGAAAACGGCAAACGAACATGTAAGGACAGCCTTAGTATTGAACAAAAAAAAATTGGTATATTGTAAAAAACGTAATGTAAACTAAGAGGGTGCCGATAAGCCGCAAACGCCCGCATATATAAGGGAGATTTCGGGCGACTTTTCGAATTAAATTGTCGCCCGGAAACCGCCCGCACTTTTCCGAACTCGCCCGGAACATTCCCGAAATGCAATCCCTTGTAAACATACCATGCGGACGATAGTTGGAAGAAGGCGCCTGAAGATAAAGGAGTTATAAAGTTTATATATAAGTTATTTATCAAGTAAATCTTATTTTAAACTATCAAAAACAGTTCTTTTAAGAACTTCGCTACCACATAGTAAGTTTATTTTAATTTTTATAGTTTTTTGAATCATTAGTGTCTGTTTTTCTTTTCTTCTTCGGGCATTGTTCGGGTCTATTCGGGGGTTTTCGGGCAAACACTTGATTTTTTTAAAAAACGCTGAACTCGCCCGAAAACGCCCGCACTTTTTACGGCGTATGCGGCTTATCGGCACCCTCGTGCACCCTAATTCTGGAGGTGAATATATTCTGGAAGGTATATTAATATCTTTTTTAACAGCTATGTTTAGTCCCTTCTGAAGCTTTCTAACAATAACCAGCAGGAGAACGGTTTCAAGACTCTCAAAAACGATATCTGCACACGAGATTGAATATTTCTGCTAGCCTGCAAACCATGCCATGTGATAAAGTGATGTGATAAATTACCACCGAAGGCAGCTTTTCACGAGGAAGCATGTTGAAAACACAAAATGTGGCTTTTTGCTTTATTATTTCGAATCTTACTTAGTAAATTTTAAATTACTAATTCTTAACAGTATAAACAAGATAAGATGAACTTTTTGAAAGTGAGAGGTAATCTTTATTCGTCGTGAAAGTAGGCAAATACAGTTGGTTGCGACAAAAAAAATTTTAAACTGACTAAATTTTACAAATTTCACGGAGAATTATTTCACAAAATAAAATTGTTAAGTGATTGTTTCTGGACGGGTTAATGACGGGCTGTTTTCTATGCTTTTATTTAAACCGTGCTAAAGTTGAGATAAATTTTTTTGGATGTGCGACACGGTTTACCTGTACTTATCACTTAGCCCAATGTTAACAAATCCGTAAATAAGTGTGACTTATACAATTTATTGTGTTTCTTTACTACCAAGTAGTGCCACTCGACAGAGCACCGAAATGCACCAGAGAAAGGGTCAATCTGTACGAGTAGTAGAAACGAGTGTTAAAACCGCATGGGTTTTCTTGTCTATATGATGTTACTGCAAGATTAGAAATGATTTGTAGATTTGCAAAGTTTCGCTTAGTTTATAAAATTTCATTTTTCATATTTTCGTGTGATTTTTTAAAAAGCCTTTTACAACATTCATGTTACGTTTGGATGTAAGGTGAACAGCAGACATTCTTTTACCACGGCCATTCAGAAGTGTAGGTATTAAATTCAACAAGATGGCCCGATGTCTTGAAGATTTCCACCATCATCAGGGATAATAAGTATGGGATTAAAATATGTCATATAGTGTGAGATTATCCTCAGACAACGAAAACGCGATGCATGTTATCTTCAACCAAAGTTTACCAAGTTTAAAAACAAAGTAAGTCTAGCGTAAATATCTTTTGTTCTGAGGACGAAACAAGTATATAAGAACATAAGTCTCAAAATTTAAGAACATGTTAAGATTATTGTAAGGATTTGTTAAGCTTGACTACAAATTTTTTTAACAAAAATATAAAAAAATGTAACAAATTTAAGTGCTACACTCTGTAGCAATTATCAGCAAATTATGGTATTACCATAAATTACAGAATAACCGCCCCTTACTGAATAAGCACTACTACTTAATTAACCGCCCTCCCAATTAAGCCCCCCCCCCTTTAATGGGCAAAATTAAATAAGCTCCCTGCCCAGGCGCTTATTCGTCATTGACGGTAAATTAAGAACATCACACGAATATTTATAGGCTGCATTTCAAAAACGTTAACAACATTGCAAAGTCTTTTTTCCATATTCATGTTCTTATAAAAAAAGAATGCCTATATATAAATAAAAATATAAAATATTTTACATATAGTATTCTGTAAAAAAATAAAAGCTTTAGCTTGATGTCTTTGAAACTGACCTAGAAAATTTTGGACATTGAACTTCTGAATGTTTCAGTATTACGTTACTCAAACTCTATAAGTCATCATCATCATCATCATCATCATCATCATCATCATCATCATCATCATCATCATCATCATCATCATCATCATCATCATCATCATCATCATCATCATCATCATCATCATCATCATCATCATCATCATCATCATCATCATCATCATCATCATCATCATCATCATCATCATCATCATCATCATCATCATCATCATCATCATCATCATCATCATCATCATCATCATCATCATCATCATCATCATCATCATCATCATCATCATCATCATCATCATCATCATCATCATCATCATCATCATCATCATCATCATCATCATCATCATCATCATCATCATCATCATCATCATCATCATCATCATCATCATCATCATCATCATCATCATCATCATCATCATCATCATCATCATCATCATCATCATCATCATCATCATCATCATCATCATCATCATCATCATCATCATCATCATCATCATCATCATCATCATCATCATCATCATCATCATCATCATCATCATCATCATCATCATATATCAAAAAATAATTTTTGCGTGTAGTTCCCCTTTAAGTAAAATGTTTGCAAAATAAATAACACCATTGCGTTGACATTGAGCTCCATCGTTCGTATTTTCACATCTTCCATATTCACTGGATGTGTTAGTTTCGCAGTAAGACACATCATACAATTAAACGCATCGCGGAGTAATACGTTTTGCATCAAATTTATTAGTTTAAATATAAAACTACACAAAAACCTTGACACCTTCCTATTCTAACATTACTCAGCCATCTTAAAGAGGAACATAAAGCTTAAAGTGCGAGGACGATAGCAAAGGCATAAAACATTATTTAAATCTGTCAAAGATCTGTCAAACACCCAACTCGTCTTTATGGATTCTATTCTCGTTTTGATAATATCGCTGAATTGAAAACATAAACTCTTCGGATAAATGCTAGAAAGTCAATAAAGAAAAGGATATTTTTAAACATTCTTCAGTAAAATTATTGTTGTTATAGCTTTTTGTAATGTGGTTTACCTCAGAATTTTTCATTTCTCCGCTATCTGACGATTTTTGTAATCGCAATTCTTCTTCATCTTCTTTTTTGTCAACAAACCAACAATCTCCAAATGTATTGTCTTCTGTCTCTGCCTTAAAATATGCTTTGTCACAATTTTCGTTGTTTCGACATTCCAACAAGCAGGCGGTTATTATCTGTCCTTCGATGTATTTTGTGATCATTCCACTTGTGATAGAAATCATGTTGTGTAGGGTTGTGTATGAATCCTGTTCAGGTTTATACAAATATGGTTTAATATTTTTAGACTTTAAAATGCAAGACGTCTTCTTCAACGTTTAGTTTTCTTGAGAGACGTGTATGCCGAGAGTCTAAAAACTTTTACTGTATTATTTATGAGTTTGTAGAATTTGGAGAATCTGTAAACGTTCTTCAATATATGAGTGGGTTAAACATTACATGTGTTAAAATAAACATGACAAAAATGCCTCAAATACTATTTTGTTACATATATGTTACGGGAAAATACTCAATTGATAATTATGCATATTCCCCCGTGTATGTATAATGTATAAAGGTTAGGGTTAGAGTTACTGTTATTATGCATAACAAGAGGTTAATATCCGAAACTCTTAAATTTATCACAATCCTCCCTGTAATTTATACACATTTTTTATGAGGACAACTTCGAAAATGTTTTTAAAACATCCTTAGACATATTGGACATTGGACATATTTAAAAGAAGCTACAGAAGTAAAACATTTTTTGTCTTTTAAGTAATATCCCTGAATATAAAGGCTAAACACGACGCCTTTCTGTAACATAGATCGAGGAGGTTTAAAGAGAGGAGATACATCTCAGTAGTTTCTATTGAAACAACATACGTTACCGATTTGCAGGTTGCTGTATTATTCTTTGATCGAATTCTCTAAACATTTAATTTGAAATCTCGCGCTTAAATTATAAAATTAGCCGTTTTCCTTTGTTATTTTTGCATAAATTATATTACTTGGTTAGACCTTTCCACAATGTTTAGGTAATGGCAAACATATCGTAATGCAATCGCCAGTCTAAAATGTTTCAGACTACAAGAAAACGCATAGCTTATTGTGGGTACAACGCACGTTAAGAAATTACATTGACGACAATGGTAATTCGGTGTTATATTTTAGTATATTAACGAACTTAGTGTATATATTTTAGTTTTCCGACAACTTGGTTTGTACAAAAAATAAACAGACGTGTAATTAATAGGCCATCCCCATCCACAATAAAACATGCAGATAAATAAGCTATATCCATATATGCTTTTTAATTAAAGCGACACATGCTTAAACCTTTTTTTTAAAAACCTTAAAACTTGCTCGTCTGGATTCAAGCATAAAAATAGTATTAACTACTGTCAATCAAGGGCCAGAATAACAATCAGAAGTTGTTCTGATATAGAAGCAGCAGATTTCGAAGTTTTAAGCGTCGTATATTTCACAGGTTAAAACTGTAAATTTAATAACATAAATGACTTTAATAAATTTTCGCGATTCCAACAATCTAACCAAAAGTAAAATAGATCTGCTGCTAGGGAGAACTGGAGAATAAACAGTTAGACGGTAAGCATGACTACTCTAGTTCAGTTATTTAGTCAGTTTGTTTATCATAAGATGTCCATTATCTTTTTCAATAACAATTGTTATACTGTGGATCCAAAGGCCAGCAAAGAAGTCAGTATAAACCTTCTGGAACATATGCTCACGTTGTATACAAGAGTTCGGAGTTTTTCATATGAAAGAGATATACGTGAAAAACACAAAGCTGCTAAGAAGGCTGCAAAAAAAAGAGATCACTTCTAAGAACTGAAATAAAGAAATCAAGCAGCAGCACAGCCATAGGACACTGATTGACTTAGTTCCAGGCATGAACTTTAAAAACTGCCATAACGGCTATTTTTATAGCCACACACTTAATAAAAATCATTATTCGGCTTAGCTTACCAAGTAAAAATAGCTGCTGCTATATAGTAATTTTTTGCAGCTTTAAATAGTAAATATTATTAAATTCTACCAACACTAAACTTTGTAGAAAAAAAAACTTGTAAAAACAAACAAACTTACCCTTGAGTAGTATTATGGTTTAATCTCCCTAATTCCATAATAAAAATGAAATTGGCATTTCTAGAGTGAACCATCAACAATAGCCAATCTCTAGTCTTTCAGAATAAGAGAAACCAAAAAATAATGTTTTTTTAACTTTGTGGCTATAAAAATAGCCGTTGTGACAGTTTAAGTTCATGTCCGGAACTTTTGGGCTTACTGAGTCTTCTTTCTTTTCGGTAATGGAGTGTCATCAATGATGTTAAATTTACTGTTTGTCCCCTGAACATTCCCATCAATAGGTCTTCGGAAAATTGAGCTTTGATGATATTATCATTATACCCAACATCTCTTACAGAAGGATTATCACGACGAGATCCAATTGCACGTTGTCTACGAAAATAGTTTTCTAAGTCATCCTAGCAAAGTCTATCTGAAAGAATATATGGTACACCATGTTCTAAAAGGAATTTAACAACTTCTTTAATTGAATTGACTGTAATTTTTTGTCCTTCGTGTGTCTGCCAAGAAATAAGCATATTTGATTTTGCATTTTTTGTAAAGTTTCCGTCACGTTCTTCAATAGATTCTTTTCGTAATGTAAAATAGGAAAGGAAATCATCTAACCATGCAAAACATGTACATCATTAACAGACTCTAAGGCTTTAAAAATGGCTTTCTTTTCAACTAATGTTCAAAAGTGTTCTTTACGTTCAAACAATCAAAAAATTTATCCATCATGAGACAAAATTGTGCTGCACCAGCTGCTTCAGGTGGACCGAATTGATTCAAAACACTATCAACAGTTTCACTAAGGACTTGAGCGGCAAGACGAAGTGGTTTGACCAATACTTTTTTGTGGAAGATTGAGATGAGGTAGCTCTCCTTCTTTCAAGCTTTTGCGAGTTGAATAAACCCAGATTTGTTCTGGAGAAAAATGACGTTCACATATATATAATTTAAATGTTTTGATGCGTTTTTTTCAGCTGATCATCAATGACCCTATCTTTCGTAATAATGCTAATAAGTTCCTTCCCCCATTTCTTGTTTACATCACTATTGGGTAATGGAACTTTAAAAATACTGAACTCTTTGTTTCTCCGTGATGTAGGGCATCCAAATATAGCACAATTTTCACCAGGTATAGTAAAAATTGCAACAAATAACCGAAATACCAAGCAAGAAGTCCAAACAACAGCTCAAACAACAGTTAAAAATACGCCATTTTGAACTTCTGTGCAGGATCGGAGGTTTGGGCGCCAGTATATCTCGCCCATAAAGACATGAGAACAATAGATCATTGTTTCTTACCAGACTATCTTTTTTCTTATGACTATGGTAAAAACGATAAATTAACAAAGCTTGTTTCTTCAAGTAGATGAACTTTTAAAAATTAAGGAGAACGTTTTCTTAATTTTGAATTTAATTTCTATTATATGACGCCCAATTGTAAAAGTATCGTAGGTAACCTTTAAGTCAAAGCCTGCTTTTCTGCCAAACTGCTTTTCTTCTGCAATCACAGGCGACACAGAGAATAAATGTTTTCCAGTCATGTTTCTTCTTAGCAACATTGCTCAACTTCATTCCGCAATCATATATTCAAGCCTTCCATTTACTTGCTGCAAGTCAATACAAAACTTTCTTAGCCTTTAGACATGTTGAATCCTACCCTATCAAACCGACTGGCTGGCAATAACAATAGGAAGAGTAAATTATTCCTACACACCCATCCCCTAATATCAATCTTTCTTTCACCGTAAATTTCGACAACTTCTTGTTAAAGAGAGTCCAAAAGTCCACACCTCGGCGAGATGTTTCTCGACGTCATAATTCTTTTGTTTTAAAGAGAGTCCAAAAGGCCACACCTCGGCGAGATTTTTCTCGACGTCATAATTCTTTTGTTTTTCTTTTGTTTAAGAGAGTCCAAAAGTCGACTATTTTTACGGCAGAAAACAGAGGAATCGAGAGAAAAAAGTCAGCGAAATGCGGCAAAATGTAGTTCGACTACTGTAAGAACCATAGTACTTCGAGTCGAGCCTCGGCAAACACTCCTGAGTGGAGATAAAAATATTACCTCGGATCCTGGGTGCAAAGGAATCTTATTAAACGCTTATAATAAAAATTATGCGTTGCTTTAAATCAATTTCTACATTTAGATATACATGATTTTCTCAATGGCAAAATTTCTCCTTAGGCGATTGCCGAAGTGGCCGAAGTCTAAATCCACCCCTGTAAATTATATTTCCTTTCCGAAAAGAAATGACCATTACATCTGAAAAAAAAAACACTTTCATTTTTAAAAATGTATACCATCCTGTTCTGTTTCTGCAAGTCACAGAGAAATGTTAAACGACTTGAAAGTTCTATTTCTCTGGTATTCTCAGTCACTTCTTTGCGTATAAAAAATTTAAAAGGACAACCTTCTGAATATTCATCGCCTCGGAAGTGTGAAAGTATCACCATCATTATGAGTATGCCTGAAAGGTGTGATATTTTAAAAAACTTTTAAAACACTTTTTCGTAGTGTTTTTTTTTTCGTATACCATCTATTACATTTCAAATCTCTTTTACAAAACTACAGAAGATATACAAGGAAGAGTGCTACTGTGCTGTAGCCAACGTGTTTATTTAAAAGCGATTTTTTTTTATTTTTAAAAAATCAACGATTCTCTAGATATTACATCTTAAAGACGAAAGTTTAAGTTAAAAAATGGCTTTTTTATAAAAAGTAAAATAAATCAAAAACGGGGACTTTGTGAAAAATAATTAAAAAATCGTCGAATGAGATTTGGAAACCAAGTATTTTTGTAAATGAAGTCACTTTTTTGAAGGCAGGTGTGTTTCAAAAATGTCTCTGTACTTTTCACAAGTTAAAAAGTTTCAAATTATTTTTATACCATTTGATAGGCGGTTGAAAATGCTTTTTGGTGATGTATGAATGAATAAACTTTGATTAACTATCGCTGAAAAAATCGCGATTTAAAAAACCATGCTCAAAACGTATACCGTCACCTTAAAGATCGTTTAGCAGAAGCAAGTTTTAATATGCGTAAACTTCAGTCCAATGCTCCAAAACTTGCAGCTCTCGTTAACGAACGTTACAAAGGGCCTCTTGAAGTAAACCATGAAGGCAACACAACAAAAGTTTTGGGATTACAGTGGCTTAAAGATAGTGAGAAAATTGGGTTTAATTTTGAGGAGATAAAACCGAAATTTCATGCGAAGCCCGATACAACGTAACGCAACGTATTACAAGCAATAGCGTCTATTTTTGATCCACTTGGCTTGATAAATCCTATTATCGTTAAAATGAAAACCCTTTTCAAGATTTATATATTAAGAATGTAAAGTGGGATTCTCCTTTATCGGAAGATCACTTAGAGATATGGTCAGGTTTTGTGCAACACGAAGTCCCCTCTATTCAAATTGATAGAAGTTATTGTTATAATGATGAGAACGTTCCGTAAAGTCTGTCCAATTACATGGTTTTAGTGACGCCTCTAAAGCAGCATACGGATGTTGTGTTTATATTCGATTTGAAAAAGAATCAGGTAAGATTAAAACTGATTTGGTACCGAGTAAATCGCGTGTTGCTCCAACTAAGTCACAAACCATACCTCGCTTAGAATTATTGGGGGCTTTAATGTTAGCAAGACTGTTGGATACAGTCTCCCGTGTTTTAAACAATGCTTATCCAATCGAACATATATTTGCATGGATTGATTCTAGTGTTGTGTATTCTTGGATTAAAAACAGTGATAAAATTTATAAACCTTTTATACAAAATAGATTGACTGAGATAAGATTATTATATGTAAATTGCTTAAAATTAGATGGCACTAATGATAATCCCGCCGATATTAGTTCCAGAGGTTCTTCGCCATTAAAGCTCCCCACTGGGAGTCTCTGGTTTGAGGGTCCAGGTTTTCTAACTTTACCAGAATACGAGTGGCCGCGTCTGCAAGTTGGAGACAAGTTCTTGCCGGAGTCTTCATGTGAAGAGAAAATTTTATTGAATGTTAAATCAGAGCTCACGTGTTTAAAAAGTGACTCTGATGTAGTTTATCTGAGATCATTAAAGTTGATAATTATAATAGTTTTAAAAAATTGGTGAAAGGGAGTGACCCGAAGATTTGTCAGTCAGATTAAGTTTGCGAGATTCAAGTGGTTAAAACTGTTTCAGTGCAAGGTCCAGAATAACAAGAATTTTGAAGTGGAAAAAGTAAAACTTCTGCGATGTAAAGGCCGTGTACAAAATTCACCTTTACCATACGACACTCGGCATCCAGTGTTTTTACCTACACAATGTGAGCTTTTGCCTCTTGTTTCGGATTTACATCGTGCTGTTGGTCATAACAGACCACGTGACACTCTTTGTCACGTGCGAAAACAATTTTGGATACCGCGTCTCAGACAAGTTGTTAGAAATTTATTACGTAACTGCACATTGTGTAAAAGATACGAAAGTAAAGCGTTTACTTACCCAAGTACTTCGGCGTTACCTGATTTTCGTTTGTCGTTGAACTTTGACTTCACAAAGATTGGAATCGATTATGCAAGTCCGTTGTACATATGAGATATTCATTCACGTTCTGATGTACATAAAGCGTGGATTTGTTTGGTTACTTGTGCTAGCGGTAGAGCTGTTTATTTGGATATTAGTACTTATTTGTCGGCTTCAGCTTGTGTTAATGTTTTAAAACGTTTTGAAAATAAAAATGGAGCTCCGAAAGTTATCAACTCAGACAATGGTTCTAACTTTATTAGTAAAGAAGTTCAACATTTTGCATATCACATGGCATTAAGTGGTGTTTTAATATTGAAGCTGCGGCCTGGCAGGGTGGATATTTCGAAGGGCTAATTCAGTCTCTTAAATGTTGTTTGAAAAAAGTACTTTTTAAAACTTTAGTTGATTATGAAGAGATGTTGACTATTTTGTCAGCAATTGAACGCATACTTAATAACCGTCCTTTGACGTTTATTTACGACGATGTTAACGAAGGCCTATTAACTCTGAATCAATTAATATACGGAAAAAAACGATGTTGTTCTTATACACGATGATGTTAAAACTAGAGCAAAATGGAAAATAGGTCGGGTAACGGAATTGTTGAAAAGCAAGGACGCTCGTATACGAAAGGTATTAGTCGCAACTAACAACAATCGTAAAACGCTAATTACACGCATTTTGAACAAATTTTATCCCGTTAAACAGTCTGACTACGAGAATGACAAGGAAGATAACGACGAAATTAAAATTGACTTTATAAACGAAGATGACATCATCGTTTTTGGTGGGGAGTGTTCATTATTTATGTATTTTTAACATGTGACTATTAAAGCCACGTGTGACGAATGTGATGTATACTTTTTAGATGCCTCAGCAGTACAGAAAATATTTTGTCGTTATAAGACACGTTTTCATGAGTTCCTTTTCACGAGATATTACACAGAACACATAAAAGCATCTCACTCACCAGCTGACACGCGGAGCACATAAAAATATCTCACTCACCAGTTGACCCACAGAACACATAAAAACATCCCACTCACTAGCTGGCACACAGCACATAAAAACATCTCACTCACCACCTGACACTCCAACACTGAAGTAGCTATCCTGTATAAATATTTGGAATAATAATATTAATAATAATAATAATAATAATTTATTTTTATTAACTGCAAAAGTTTTCTCGCGCAAAAAATTCTAATTTCTCAGAATCGCGAATGGCGTGATTTTTTAAGCTGGATCGGCTTCTTGTTTTTATTTCAATGGAATTCCAAGATATTGTTATCTAAAAAATATTATTTTTTCTCAATTTCTATGAAACTTAAATCTTTTTTTGGATTCCATTTCATCAACTTTGAATATCGTTTTAACAATCTGAACCAGTAATCTTGTACGTCGGCCATACGAAGATGTTTCTTCACAAATATACGACCTCTAAATTGGAGAAAATATAAAATAAATCACTTTAAGAGGATCAGTTAATGCTGCATATAGTTTGGTTGGATTTACGTTTGAGATACAAGGGCGAAATATTTTGTTTTCCAAGAATAGAGGGCCACCTAAAATGTATTTGTGTAGTTATTATTGCGAATTAGGTTAAGAAAATATTTTACGATCGTATGTTTTTGCAAATTTACGGTTTTGGGGAGAAACTTTCGGGAAGAATAAAGAACTACAATTTTACAGGATTTATTTTTTGCTAGTTCGATATCGAAAAATTTCTGCATGGTTTGTTATATATAAAAAGGCCCGAATAAATGAATTTTGCTTACATGACAAATAAAGTTACCTCTCTGTAATTTCTCGAACAATTTCATCGTTCGATTTCGCGAATTCGATTAAATCTCTAGAAAATATAAAATTATGGAACATTGAAAAACACGTTTGACGCATTGGCAAAGACAACAAAAAAGGACAAAATCAGCTGATTAATTGAACTTAAAATATTTTTTCTCTCGATACTTTTTATTGAAAAATTTATGTAAATTATAAGAGCCTTAGACAAAGCGTTGTTAACAAGCGCAAACAAACTTCTTGAGTGGAGACAGTCACATATTTAAGAACGTTCAGTAGATCATGGCTTAATGATATGAAAAACATGTATTTTCAACCTCATAACATAAAGATAAATACAATCGTAAAGTATACATACAAGTTGGTCGTACAATAATGAAATATTTTTCTTCTTTTTTTTTAATTATTGTATGTATTAAAATTAGGCTGACGGACATTGAAAAAAGGTCACTAAGGACTATCCGAGTCTAACATCCAGAAGAATAAAAAAAGAAGAAAAAGGGAGATGCAAGATGCATAGTATGATTACTTTATTCAGAGAAACTTTCGCGAGAGAAACTTTCGCGAGTCCAAAAACTCGCGAAAGTTTTGGATAAACTTTCGCGAATCTACAAATTAAAAAATTTCCGCGAGATAAACTTTCGCGAAATCTGAAATTGGAAAGTTTTAGCGGGATAAACTTTCGCGATTCGTGATTTTTTATGTTCTTATAAAAAAGTGGCCTATATTTCTTATGATAGAAAAGTGTTTTTTAACGATGTAATTTTCTTTATAATGCATTGTATGTAAAAACTTCTATTTGCAAACTGGCTTCATCGTCAAAAACACAAAACAGATCAACCACATCTCTAGGCTCGTCTTCTTCCGGCTCCCACTAATCGTCGTCATCGCTTTTTTTGCCAGTTATAAGCCATACATAACATTTGAAACATCATCGCTTTTGTTTATTTCTAAGTTTATTCCAATCTCGTTGCCAGCGCCAGTTGTCTTTTTTTATATGGGGAGGGCGAGCCAAGTAAGGGCGAGTCAAGAAAAAAATTTGAAAGCCAGCAAATTTCTTTTAAATATTATTGGATAAACTTTCGCGAATGGCCATTTTGAAAGTTTCGCGAGACAAAGTTTCGCGAAAAAGGCTAAAAAACGCGAAGTTTCTCCGAATAAAGTAGTAGTTATGGTATACATGCAAAAATGTCTATGTTGCTAAAAACTTTGTAAATTATGTATATAGATTTTAGTAATCTAAAGTTACTTAGGATATGTTGTTTGCATTAGAGGAAGATTTGTTAGAGAACCCGTACAAAAAACAAAAAACAAAAAATATTAGAGAACATGAAAAAAAGTATATAAGAAAAAATAAGTACAAGAATAAAATATGCAATAACATATATAGTTTTAAAATCCAACACTCTCTAGATTAAACTCAGAAGACGTGACTTCAGGTTTCTGTTAAACACATTGGCACAACTGTTGTTAATTTGATTCGGAATAGTTGGGTTCCATGTTTTAGTGACCGATTATACTAGGAAGTCTATCCCATAATTGGTTCTCTGATTTGGAGTGTGCATTTTTAAAGATTGGATATCTGCTTCCATATCACTTAGAATTGCACCATGATTTTGAAAGACTTCGAAATGCTTTTAGGCTGAAGTAAGTGAGCTCGTCTCCACATAAATTAAAACACATAAAATAACATTATTTTTTACTAGTTTGGAGGAGATGTGATCATTAGGGATGACCAGGTTAATTAGTGGTCAAAATATATACCTAAATATTTGGCATAAATTTTTTCTGTCAAAGGCTGCTGGTTGATTTTTAGATTTAACAGCTGAGTATTACTTTGTTTTTTTGGTTCTAAACACTAAGACATTAGACTTACTAATCTCCACGCTTAGTTTTTTTGCTACTAACCACCACGATATCTTTTTCAGTTCAAAATTGTATATCAAAAAAAGGTGGGCTGGTAAAAAGTAGGAGATCTCATTTCCTATCTGCATACATTGTTTTCTATATATAAGATATGATTTCAGTCAATTCAATGTAGTTTCCCTGAGTCCGTAATGTTCTAGTTTGCTCAAAAGAATGGCATGAATAACTATCAAAAGCCTTGGCGAAATCCAAAAAAAATACAGCATGGTGCTTCCTTATGCTCGAAAGCATCAGCAATTTTGGATTAAATATCCAAAATTGCATGTTCAGTGGACTGATTTTTTAAAAAACCATATTGACGTTTATATAGAATTTGTTCTTTTTGAAGAAAACTGTATAATCTAGTATGCATTAATTTTTTAAAGATTTTACTAAATAATGGTAACAATGAGATGGGTCTATAATTACAAGATTCAAGGTTAGATCCAGATTTAAATATATAAATTACTTTGGCTAATTTCATGCTGTCTGGAAAAGTTCCAGAACTAAGGGACAAATTGAAAATGGTTGTTAAATTTGAGTGTAAAAAATTTGCTGGTCTTAAGAATTTTGAAGAGATGCCAAAGTAGTCAGATGATTTTGTATTTTGCTATAGTAATAATTTAAGGACTAAACTATTTTTATTTGGATTTTTAACATAATTTTGAAATTTATTATAACACTTGTCTAATTTTGAACCAAGACGTTTAGCTACATTGGTGTATAAATTATTGAAGAGATTTATTTGCTACTCGGTAACTAAAGCTCCATCATCGCTCAAGAGGATAACAACAATATTGTTTTTGGAGCGTTTATGAATAATCTTTCTAATACCTGACCAAATCTTTTTTGAGCTTTTTTTTTTTAATTAGAGAAATAGTGTAAATAATGTGTCCTTTTGGATAGAAAAATTAGTCTTTTTGTGTTATTTCTATAAAGTTTATACCTTCTGTACCAAGAAGAACTTTCGGTTCTTAAAAATTTACCATAAGTTTTTTTTAATTGATTTCTGAATAGCCTTAGTAATCCATGGTTTTCGTTTTTACCTGATTTCTCGTGCTGAAAGAGATTTCAAGGGAGCATGTTTATTAAGTACCTGTAAGAACTGGTTTTGAAAAGTCATCAAATACATCATTGACATTATCAGAATTTAGAAGTTTTAATGTTGCCTATATCTTTATTAAAGCAGTTCTCCTCAAATTTAGCAAAGTTCCTTACTTATTTTTTTATTTTATGCAATTAGGTTACCACTTACCAAGACCTAGCACCTGGCACACATCAGCTTGGTTCAAGTACGCATGGTTGAAAAAAATTATAGAACAGGAGATCAATAAAATCTTAACAGTATCTGTCATAATTGAAATCACCTGTAATAAAAATTAGTTTTTTTGTGGATAATATGCGCAATAAATCTTTTTTAAAGTGTTGTTTAACGAATTATTAGATGTTTTTTGGATGCCTGTAACAAACTCCTACAATGACATTGCACTTATTTTTGTTGAGAGTAACAAACTCCTACAATGACATTGCACTTATTTTTGTTGAGAGTAACAAACTCCTACAATGACATTGCACTTATTTTTGTTGAGAGTAACAAACTCCTACAACGACATTGCACTTATTTTTGTTGAGAGTAACAAACTCCTACAATGACATTGCACTTATCTTTGTTGAGAGTAACAAACTCCTACAATGACATTGCACTTATCTTTGTTGAGAGTAACAAACTCCTACAATGACATTGCACTTATTGTTGTTGAGAGTAACAAACTCCTACAATGACATTGCACTTATTTTTGTTGAGAGTAACAAACTCCTACAACGACATTGCACTTATCTTTGTTGAGAGTAACAAACTCCTACAATGACATTGCACTTATTTTTGTTGAGAGTAACAAACTCCTACAACCACATTGTACTTATTGTTGTTGAGAGTAACAAACTCCTACAATGACATTGCACTTATTTTTGTTGAGAGTAACAAACTCCTACAATGACATTGCACTTATTTTTGTTGAGAGTAACAAACTCCTACAACGACATTGCACTTATTTTTGTTGAGAGTAACAAACTCCTACAATGACATTGCACTTATTTTTGTTGAGAGTAACAAACTCCTACAATGACATTGCACTTATCTTTGTTGAGAGTAACAAACTCCTACAATGACATTGCACTTATCTTTGTTGAGAGTAACAAACTCCTACAACGACATTGCACTTATTTTTGTTGAGAGTAACAAACTCCTACAATGACATTGCACTTATTTTTGTTGAGAGTAACAAACTCCTACAATGACATTGCACTTATCTTTGTTGAGAGTAACAAACTCCTACAATGACATTGCACTTATCTTTGTTGAGAGTAACAAACTCCTACAATGACATTGCACTTATTTTTGTTGAGAGTAACAAACTCCTACAATGACATTGCACTTATTTTTGTTGAGAGTAACAAACTCCTACAACGACATTGCACTTATTTTTGTTGAGAGTAACAAACTCCTACAATGACATTGCACTTATTTTTGTTGAGAGTAACAAACTCCTACAATGACATTGCACTTATTTTTGTTGAGAGTAACAAACTCCTACAATGACATTGCACTTATTTTTGTTGAGAGTAACAAACTCCTACAACGACATTGCACTTATTTTTGTTGAGAGTAACAAACTCCTACAATGACATTGCACTTATTTTTGTTGAGAGTAACAAACTCCTACAATGACATTGCACTTATTTTTGTTGAGAGTAACAAACTCCTACAACGACATTGCACTTATTTTTGTTGAGAGTAACAAACTCCTACAATGACATTGCACTTATTTTTGTTGAGAGTAACAAACTCCTACAATGACATTGCACTTATTTTTGTTGAGAGTAACAAACTCCTACAATGACATTGCACTTATTTTTGTTGAGAGTAACAAACTCCTACAACGACATTGCACTTATTTTTGTTGAGAGTAACAAACTCCTACAATGACATTGCACTTATTTTTGTTGAGAGTAACAAACTCCTACAATGACATTTATTTTTGCTGAGAATTTCAATCCATTTACTTTGGAATTCATTTTGTTAATCGTTAAAAAAAAAACAAGATCAGTCCTTTCTAAAAAAAATAGATTACTTCACACATAAAAGCCACACCCAACCTTCAAAGTTGTTTCTGTCAGTCAAGCAAAGTGGTGATATCCTTTAAGGATTCCTGGTCGAAAGTTTATGAAAGTCATAGATACTACAATAGTTAAAACTGGAAGCATATGGTAAAAACTGTCCATGAGGTTTTCTGGATCTGGACCAAAGGGGTCATATGTCCCAGTTTGATGAAAATTGTGGTAGGCTTGGCTAATTTTAGTTTTATGTCATTTTGGGGGACATAGAAGGTTCTACAAGTGCAATTAAAATTTGAATTAAAATTTGAACTAATGAAATCTTGTTAAATAAGCATGTTTTGCATTCCCAAAGAGTAATATGTTTCATCTGAATTAGTTCACTAGTTTTGAGGTTACTACTTTTTATGAACCAATGAATGACACGAATAGCATAGAATCGTTGTTTTAATTTTTGCCGTTGCTTTTGGCTTTTTTAGACATAAAGACCATTTGGTAAAGAATTGTCCCTTTGAGGAAATAAGAATCTGTTTTGTAAGAAGTTCTGCTCTATAACTAATGTTCGTACAGTCAAGGAAACTTCATTATTTACAGATGAAATGGAAAAGAAAAGCAACTAGTAAAAAACCAACCCAGATAACTTTTGGAAATAGCATTGTATTGAAGTTATTTTATAACAACCTAAGATACCATGTGTTACAAACATCACAACAAATACCTTTTTGATGATTAAAAAAAAGGTTTAACGCATTTAGAGCATTTAAAGTTAGAACAAAATAAACAGGAAAATTTTAAATCAGGGTTTTGGATGAAGTGTCTAAATTTTTTTCAGTCTTATTTTGTGCATTTTAAGTGGTACCAGTTATCACATTCGTCACAACAAATAGAGTTACCACATGATATAGATAATCTATATTTCTGTTTTGTTCTTGATAAATATATATACCTAGTGATCTTTACTGTAGTTAAATATATGGATAATAAATAGCTTGGGAGAAATTTACTGAATTTGTCAAGGTCTGTTTTACATCGTATGGCGATGTGCTGTGAACCTTCAGAAAGTTTGACTTTAACTTCGCCATTCATTGTATACCCTGGATAATTGTAATTAAGTCCTTTTGCGAATTCTTTACCTTCTTTGAGAAGATCTCCGTTTGCTTTTGTTAGTGATTTCAGCATAAATACTCTACTTCTTTTATTGTTGTTATTTTGTGTAGAGGATTCTAGGTCGTTGACAAGGTTAGACTTATCTGTTGTGATGTTATAGAGTTTTCTTCTTTGTCTGTACATATTCATTCTGGCTATTTTTAATTTGAATCTAACAATGATTAATGGGCTTTTTGAGTCTGCTGGAAGTTGGTGAAAGATGTCAATATCCTGACTTGAAAATTCAGTTAGATCAGCTATTTTGGCTACTTCTTCTACCACTTTTAGAGTCATTTTGTTGGAGGTTTTGTCTTTGACATCCTTGCCTGGTTGGGTAAGGATGCCATCAAATATTATTTTTACTGCACTCCGATGGTATTGAGCAGCTATGTTACGACTAACGGACTCCTACTCCAGTTTATGTTGCAGCGTTTTATTCTTTTTCTCTAGGTCTTGTACATCGTTTTGATTAGCCGTGTCATTTTTCATCATTGCTTCTGATCACAATATTTGAGCTTCATACTGGTTAGAGATAAAATCAGTTGCTTTTTAATTTCCAACTCTTTCTTTTCAACAATACCAATGCTGCATTCAACATTCAACATTCAATTTGGTAAATTCAGCACTAAGGTTGGTAATCTTTTTGTCCGGTTTCTCTAAGTTTTCTGTTCTTTTGAGTAGTATATGTAGCGTTTTGTTTACTTCCTTCATAATTGGGATATTTATGGATTTAAGTCTATATATGAATCATGTTTTCGGATGTTACAGCAGATATTTTCGGAGCAGTCAGAAAGCGCCTCGCTGCTACTTCGGCGGTTATCTTGAGGAAAAAACTTTAGAGAATCGAAGAAAAGACCACATAGATCACTGGAAAACGTAATCCATAGTTAGAAATTAAAAAAAAATTCAACAAAGACATGACAAAGAATCCTTAAGAAGAAAAGATTGCCATAGAATCAGATCAATAACATGCTGTATGGTATGGCAGTTCATACATATATGATGTTACAAAACTAATCTTTTCTATAACAAAACGCGAAGCAAACAAGTTCTTTAAAAAATCTATTTAGGCAGACAATGAAAAAAAACTGGTTTTGACTATAAATATTGTTTAGTCATAGCTTCTATTATTTAGGTCTACATAATAGAAGCTATGATTAAACTAAAGGGTCTACCCTTAAACAAAATAAATGATTGTGTTGTTCTAATGAACACTTCAGGGGAGGAGGGTTCAAACCAGTTATGAAAGGCGGTTGTGGAATAGCACATGTCCTGGTCACATGTTTGTGGCTGCCTTAATAAGTCCTAGAACTTACTCGTTCAACACGAGGGAAGAAACTTTATTGATAAGTTTCTTTAATAACACGATAATTCTGGATTTTTGCATCAAAATAATTCGGCGTGAAGGAAGTTATTGACGGTAATTTCAGCTCAGAGTTACAAAAAATTTGAAGTTACATGTTTAAATAGAGAATAGTTCACCTTGGATCGAAATTTGCTCTTCGGTCAAAAACAGCAGCATGCATTTACTGCTTACACAAAACCTTTTATTCTAACTCCTGTCGTAGATAGCAGTTTGTGTCTCCTTTAAAAAAATAAAACATTAGACCTACTGCATAATAAACCTACTGGACTTCCGTTAAATCAGTTGAAACTGGAATATAATGCACCCATGGCTTCATTT
This sequence comes from Hydractinia symbiolongicarpus, assembly GCF_029227915.1. Taxonomy (NCBI): domain Eukaryota; kingdom Metazoa; phylum Cnidaria; class Hydrozoa; order Anthoathecata; family Hydractiniidae; genus Hydractinia; species Hydractinia symbiolongicarpus. Next base: position 13,368,553 of record NC_079888.1, read on the forward strand.
CACTGTAGAAAAATTCAATCCATTCTTTGCCGACATGAAAGACAAGCGAATTGCACAAAAACAAATGCTTGAACCGAAAACTTGCAGCTACTCCACGAAAGTTGAATAGATATCTAAATGTAGCGAAATTATCATGAATTTAAAAAGAAATATTTTGATTTAAGGTTAGTTAAGCCACAGATAAACCACACTGGGATTCGACACACCTAAATTATCTAAGAGTTTATATTTAGACCACAAATAAACCACTGTGGAAAACAAGCTTTGAATGAAGAATGATTTTTTGATTAAGGTATTTCATGAACAATTTAGGACTTTTCAGGACAACGTATTTCGTATTTCATCAGGACGCAGATAGTGTGACGTAACGGCTAATCATGCCATCACATTCTCAGGAAATCCAGGACTTGAGAAAAATAAATTTATCTAATTCATAATTAAATTATAATTTAATAATTATCTATCTAGTTTGGGTAAAATATGTAAAAATTTCGTTGTTGTTTCAACAAGGCTTTTTAGGAAACAAAAAATAAATTTTAGCAACCAATCTGAATCTGCATATATTTAACTCAACAGGGGGATACTTTCCTTGACAATTTAAAGACATTTTTAACTAAAAATTCTATGATTTTCAAGGACAATTTTATTTTTTTGCATTTTTCAGATTATCCATAGTTAAACACAGTTGGGATAACAACTCGCAAACAGTTGGCGAAAAAAAACATACTTAAATTAAAGCATAGAATGTATGTAAAGGGTCGGGGAATGAAGAGGCAAAAAGTTATAAAAAGTTATAAAAAGAAATAAAAAGAAGTCATGGTATTTTATTTGAAGAAGACATCCTCTTCATAATGCACGAAATCAGACGAATATATCATTAAAACAAAAGATAAAACAAAAACCCACTTATACTGACAGTGTTCTTCCAATGGCACTTCTTTTGCTGGCTTCGTGTAAAGTGTATCCTGAAATAAATTTAAGATTTTATTGCTGGCATTCGAGGTAAATACTGACTTCGTTTTTTAAATGTTTACGTAGCCATGCTTTTGACATTTGTTTGACAACATTATCGTAACTATGGTAGGAACGGTGTTTGCACAAAACGAGTGATAAAAAAATTAACGATTAATAAATGCTGTAAAGGGCCTCCTTAAAGGGAAACCAAAAAAAGTCAAAAATCTTTTTGTCTTAAAAACATTCTATTATTCATGATAAAACATTTTTTCCGAAAAAAATCTTTGTAAGAATTAAGAGCCAAAGAACATTGTCACGCACACCGCTATTAGAGAAACTAATAACCTCTGCGATGGAGAGACGTGACTTCATTTTATATGTTGTGAATGCATAGGTCACAAAGAAACAAAGTGAAAATTATGTTCGTTCTAGTAATTAATCCATTTTTATAATCATATCATAACTTAAAGTGCCTACTTGCTTGACTTATGGATGTTCAGAAACCAGGGGAGTTAAACATAAAACCTAATATAATCAACATGCAATCATTCTTTAAAAGAAACGCTGGAAGAACGCAAACATGTGACTTATTAAGATTACGATTTACTTTTCTCATCGCTGTTTATCACATTCGAAATTTTTCCTTTTTCTAAATTATTTCTGGGAGTGAGAAATTATTATACACCATATGACTGGTTTCTCTATTTTATACTTGAAATTTAAATATGTATTCAAAACGAAAAAATATTTCTTTGTAATTCGTCTGAAAAGTAAAAATGAAATTAATAAATATATATATATTTCAAATATTGAAACTTTTTTAACAAAGTGGAATTAATAAATGGAAGATCGTCCTTTTGTATAACTAGTCCCTTTAATCTATACTTGAGCATTATGTGAATAGAAACCATGTCGAACACTTGCAACACAACACATTAGACATCGAAGAAAAATAAGGGTTGGTTTAGACTTTTTCATTACTCAATATTAAACTATTAGACGGTGAAAAAGTTATTAACTAGCAACATGGAAGAAAAAGAAACCACAGTTTCATGCACATCGTAATCTTCGTGTTATGTTAACCAGATGGTTTACAATTGATATTTGTTCCAATAATTATGAGGTAAAAATACAATTCCTGTTCAACGAAAACTTAACGGCGAGAAACTTAACACAAAAATAGAAAATATTGACCGTCGTATGACCGCTCCTAAAAACGTTGCAGATAGGGTTCGTCCGGATAAATCGACTATTTTTAAAAAGAGTGAGAAAATTAAAAGAAATTCGCAGTAGACGTTTGTTATATCTTGTAATAAACAACCCCCAACAAAGGAAAGGATGCAGACTCAGAGAGTTACCCAACACGTGTGAGATTAAAAATTGCATAGCAAAACTGATAATTCAATTATCACCTTTTCAGACCTCCAGCCCTGATTTTTGGTGTATTGTGCATCAACAAGTTCTGGCTGATCACGAGACAATAACACTAGTGGATCTCTTTCATCACTCGTCCTAAGGAAAAATTCGATAAATTTCTTATTATAAAATGTACCATTCTTTCAGGGTCATCTCAGCAAAAAATCGTATGCCAAGCGACATAGTTAAATCAGTGCAAAAATGGCATACTCATTTACCAAACCAAGTGCAGGAAATTGCAAATACAGTTGAACTCATGTAATTCGACTCTTCAGGGGGTCTGACGATTTGGTCGAATTACATGAGTTGTCGAATTATAGGATTTCAACCTTATTTTCGGCCAAATTTTGAGAAAAATAAAATTTGGATGCTTTGCGCAGCGTAAAATATTGTGCATTGGCTATAAGAAAGGGTACAAGTTTTTTGTTTTTGTAAGAATTACTACTTCTATCTTTGCAACAATAACGAACTTCTCATATAATTATTTGTTTTGAAAAAAGTCAGTAATGGAAGATTGTGTCAAACCGGCTAATCTTCTTTGCTTGATTTGCTCTGATACTTTCACAAGGATCTAACTGTGAGTCAGTTGTAAGTAATGCTAATCTATTGGGAACTTTAATTGCTTCATCAACTTCATTTCGCGATGGTGGTGATATTGGGTTCTCAGGAAGCTCATCCTTGTCACTGCTGAAATCTTCAAGTTCAACTGGCTGTGAAACGTATTAGTTAACTATTTGGTCAACAGACAATGGTTGAGAGGTTCGTTTGTCACGACCTTTCTGTCAAAATCAATGATGGTGTCAGCATCAAGGTCTTCAGGTACCAAGTCTGGCCTTGTTTCAGGAAGTTGATTCAGGTCAAACTGCAACTCTTCTACATTTTCTTCCTCGCTGTCGCCTTTGCACTTTCCATCTCTTTAAAAAGATCGTCATCATCATTAATAGCAGTTTTTCGAGCGTCTTCGGAGATCCCCGACTTTCGAAAACAATTGATAATCGTTTTCTCAGTCACATCATTCCAAGCTGTTCTAAGCATCATCATGGCTTCGAGAATTGATGTTTGAGGCAGTTGTTTACCCTTTTCTAATTCTCTTATTATCTTACGAATAAAAAGGGATCGGTATTTAGCCTTCAGTGACCTGAAAGGGAGAAAGAAAGAAAGAGAGATAAAAACATATGATAATCGTTCATTCCTGTATAAACGATTAAAGGTGTTTCCCACTAGGCAAATTTAATAACAAGATGAAAGGAAGATGTGTTTAGTTTAATAAGTTTAAACTGATGTAATATAGCAACTTACAACAATTTCTTCCTTTTCATAACGGCAACGTTAAATTTGCCTAGTGATAAACATCTTTTACAGAGGGTATAAATATAATTGTTTTTTTTTAAATTTCAATACAGTTTTTTTCTCCCTTGAACAAAATTTTACAGGAATTTTGCAAGCTTTGTCCATCTTCTAAGTTCACTCGTTTTCCAGTAACAATGACATTAGCAATGTTCATTGAATTAGCACGTAGAAAGTAAAAAACTGTTTTAGCATATCGAGTTCGATCCTCGATTCGTTTCGATCTATCAACCCGTTAACTCGATCCGCTATTTTTGTAACACTTTGAAAGATGACGTCCGAACATTTTAAATCACAACTTCTAATAAGGGAAGTGTCATTACCTTTCTTTCCAACCTATCAACCATCCATTTAATGCTGTAAAATCCTTGTAGTTGAGTGCTTTCGCAAATTCTTGCGCTTTTTTCACTAAAAAAAGGACCATTGATTGGAATGTTGTGACCACGCATTGATTTAAACCACAAGACTTCATTCAACATATCGTAAGTTCCTGTTTTGACACGCTGACGTTTTAATGACAAATTTTCAAACGAATCAAAGATCTTTTGTTTGTTTTTCTTCCAGGTAGAAATGGTATTGCTGGGAACATTAAAATGTTCAGCCACATATTTACGCGGCCTACCCTTTTCTAGCTCTTTTAACGCATCATAACTTTTAAAGTAACTTCATTGTGCTATCTTTTAGTTGTCATTTTGTCTTGTTTGTATCATCAGCTGCGCCAGTACTCAAAACAAAAATTTGAAACATAAACAAACATTCGAATTTCATGATTCGATTTTAGAAAATTTCCAAAGTCGAATTACATGATGACAAACACGACCAGGGACCGAAGAATCTGGTCGATTTACATGATTTGTCGAATTATGGGAGGTCGAATTAAAGGAGTTTTGTTGTAAGGGTTTCATAGTAAATTATGAAGGGAACGCAGAATTTGGTCAATTCACATGATTTGTCGATTTATGGGAGGTCCAATGTACATGAGTTCAACTGTAGATATTTGTGATCTACGGATAGACGCCTTGAAACATCATAGAGCATAACCTATATACAATCAACAAAGCTATACCACGGTATAAATCAAGTCATTGAGTAATTCTAAGATTCCAAAACATACGATATCTTTGGATGATCCATTAACTGAACTTGACCAAACAATTAGATATTACACTAGAGAAAGAAATTGGTTCTAACACAGCCACCACTCTTAAAATCTTTGTGTAATTAGGTGGACTGTCAGAGCAACGACGTGCATGAAAGTTCTCAACGATTATGAAAGTATCATGAAGTTATGGGATATATCCTTGCAAGGTACTCTTGACAGGGAAACAAGTGCAACGTTCACTGACTGCCAAACTCAAATGACTAGCTTTAAATTATTTTTATGGTTTAAATCTGGCATACCGGCTGTACTCCATGACTGACATCTTTTCAAAACGAATCAAAAAGAAACATTTTCAGCATTTTATGGTCATAGAACCGCAAATTTACTGTTGCAGGCTAATACAGTTTTGAAAACACAGGAAGCTTCAAAATTATTTTATGACACCACGTGCAAAAAAGTATTAAAGCATGAATTTATCTACCACTCAGTTTGACCCAGAAAAAAGGAAAAGGCCTAATTATAAAAATATTGAGACGTATTTTCAGATAGATGTACGAACAAGGCTCCAAAGCACACCACTCTAGTACCTCTGATGTTATTATCGTTCAATCTACTTCGAATCATAAGATTTCAGCCACCATCAAAACAAGACTCGACAAACCAGCTTAAAAACTTTTTAAAATTAGAGTTAGCTTCATAACAATCAGTAAATAAGGACATGGTGTCTTTTTGAAAGAAACATATAACGAAGATTTCGATGTTGACATACGAATTGTTGAAAGTGAAGTATTGAAAGTAATGTTGAAGATCAGCGAGATAAACTGTTTTCGTGACGTATACAAAATTGTTAAAGAAAAACCAGAATGTGTGAAGAGCGTCATTCCTAATATGGTGAGATTGACAGAGTTTCTGCTAGTCAATCCCACGACTTCTTGTACTCCTTAGCGACTATTTTTTAACAGCCCGGAGACTAAAAACCTAGGTTGAGCGACTATGAGAAAGAAGTGATTGATGAACTTGACCTAGCAAGTGTTAAAAATGAATTTGCTTCATAGCATGATAGTTGTTATGTCAGTGCTTCGGCACGAATAAAGCTTTTGACTTAAAAGATGTGAATCTTTTTGTGGAAAGTATGTAGTTAGTGAAAGAATTGTTGGGTTTTTCTTGTAGTCGTAAATAGAAAAGTATCCAAAATAAAACAATTAGAGGCCATTATAAAGGCCCTTGAATCCAAAAGCTTTTTCGCTTATAGTTGATTTTTTATTAAAAGACCAAAGGTTCGAAATACTGGAATTATTGTTACAACATTTCAAATGAAGATTGTTGTTTTACCATACCAAAGTGTTTTCCACATAAAAGATTTTATTATTCAGCTAATTATTGTCTTCCCAATGAGAAACTCATACCTGGAACCTCTGAAAAATCCTTTCTTTAATTTCTTCTCCCACGGCCATTCTTTCGCTTTTCTAAATAACCGAAAGACAAAAGAGCTCTCTGTTTTATAGCATAATGCAGCAATTACACACTTGCATGCATCTTTATGGCAAGAAAAAAATCAAAAGGTTAAAAAATATATATTTTACTTTCTGCACACAACTAAATAAAATATTTTTTTCGGGGACCTCAAACTTCCCGAATGACTTCTTGCAAATGTCACACATGTCAGTCTTATATACATTTTTAACTTGCAAAAATAAATACATGAACAGTAGTATTTTAAAAATGAATAGCAATACTTTCATCATCAAAATAACCTTAATTGAATTTAACACACTTTGTTCTTTCATTAATGTTTTTGTTTTTGTTGTTGTTTTGTTTTTACTATTGTTTATTTCTATTTTTATTTTCCTTTTTTTACTTTTGTCTTCTCTGTTTAAAAGTTTGCACTAGAATATTCTTGCAATATATAGCAGATCAACATACTTATTTAAAGCTTCAATCATTAAATCCCATCTTCCCAAGCCTGCCGGATATATTGGCCATACAGCAGGACCTCCTTCCCAAAATGTCCATGCTGGATAAAGGATATCTCTTTCTTCTGGTGTCTCAAAAAATAAGCAATAAAAAACTAAGTGGGCGGTCTGTTAAATTGCTAAATTTTCTTCCCGTGAAAATATCTGGCAATAAGGTATAAAAAAAAAATTGTAAGACAATATTGTAATTACTAAGAAGCAAACTCTAATATTGCTAACATTATTCTAACAATCCGTTGCACTTCCCCTCACTTTCTCTAGTGTCAGAAAAAATTAACTGATGTTGCATACCTTACTAAAGGATAACACAGGTGAAGGAGCACTCCAATGTTTGACCTGTAAATCGAAATATAAACAAAATAATAAACATCTTATAATATATGACGTATATGAATAGTTGTTTTTTACCTTTGGCCAATCATGGCTATTAATAATCATTTCCATATCAGGAAGCTTATCAATGACTTTTAGTATGAAATGCTCGTTACCGCTGCATCTAAATGTATGAATTTATAAAACTTTGAAGCTACACTGTACCTGTCTTATTTGTTTAGCTTACTGACAATACATCACGACGTCATTGCATTATACTGATGTCAATACTTAAATAAGATAGTGAAGCCATTTCATCGCATTTTTAAGCTACAAGCCTTAACTTAGAATCAGGTGGTAATTACTGAAGGCACAGTGCATCGTGGATCATGGATCATGCGTAACACAATGCTATTGCTGTTGTAAAATTCTTGAGCATCCTATCATGAAAGTTATATTGCAATCGTCACAATCTAAAATTGTGACGTTCGCGACGCTCATTATGTTGGCATTATCTTTACACAAATTTGAAAATTATTACTAAGTTGAAGGTTTGTATTTTAAGAAGGAAAATGTTTTTCAGTCGTTAATTAAAACGTTTATATACCCTTGGGTTTGCCGTTATGTGCTATATGTTTTGTCAAGTACTGTTTTATACGTCCTCTGTGTATTGTGTAGTTAATAAAAATTATATTTAAAAAATTTGTGAGATAATTGTAGCAATTTACGTTGATAATGTCTTGTAGTAATAAGACGAAATATCCGTTAAAATAAAATAAATAAAAAATGTCATCATCAATCAAACTTCTCGTACTTATTTTTATCGTGAAGTTATATGCCCGAATTAATATATTTAATTTAAAAGACTGTTAAAATTGGACCAATATTCCAAAACTGGGACAACATACCTGTTTCAGGACCGATTCATGACGTCATCAAAAAACTTTCGTCAAAAGGACATGATCCTTTATATGTTCTTGATCAGCATGTCAAGCTCCACACAATATTGCGTGGACGAGTTATCTCATGACATCACCATATTTATTCCCGTAAAAGTTTGGCTCTCTAATCAAGTGGATATTTCCACGGGTCAAGCAACTAGCATTTAATGATACCAAGAAATAATATATCTACTGGCCCGTTACATACACACACAAACAAAGTTATTTTACAGGTGATGATTCATTATTAATAAATAACAAGACAGAATTATAAAAAGCTGTACCCAATAACAATAATATATCTACCTGGCAGAAAATATACATTCTTTTTGCCGATACAACTTTTGGTTAATAATTTGATAATGCTCTCCCAATTTTTCTTGTTTAGCTTGCAAAAAATCCTCCTCTTTGATACCACCACGATCGATCCAGAATCTAAAGTCGGATCTCCTCTGTAACTTATAACAATCTTCACTACACTCTTTATAACTTTCGACTGCAGTTTTTATTAAGGAGACATATTTTTGCCATTTTTCTAAATTATAAATTTTAAACATAATAAACATATTTTTACTCTTTCTTTCAGGTTCAGTTAGGCGATAAACATAGTATGAATCCCACTAACTGGGGTGGAATGTTTTTATATTTGCCCTTATCTGAGGACTGGAAATTTAAGAAATTAATGGGGTGCTCTTTATTGACGGGTGTGGAAGGTGATAAATTAACAGTGGGATGCATGATAAGTAGTAATAGTTTGAATTAAAGTTATTTAGAAAATTTCTCTGTTTATTTGACATTTCCATTTTAAGTTTGCCATTACACAAATATCATAATAGCATGCAACTGGCGAGATGCGATCCACAACTTAATGGAGGTTCCTAAACTGAGGGGATAATAATTAAATGGGTTGGATAAAAGCAGCTTCACAGCGGATAAGGTTAAACAGCAGATAAGGTTAAACAACAACTATGCCATTGTGATAGTTAACTAACAGACAATTCCATTTCCAAAATGTTTTCTAACTCTGCCATTTTAAAGGAAGTCTAAATTTCGGAAATAGTGTGTGTGAATGTGTAGTTGAACCAAACTGATTCAAATACAAATACAAACCTGGTACACATAACTAAAACATTCTATGCATATTTATTTAAAACAATGTTTCCTGGATAAAGATGAAGCTTTAAACTACATCATACCTTTTGTTTGTCCTGATTTAGTGTATTTTTCCTTTTCATGTTTTAAATCAGCACAATGACCATCTTCACAAGTTAACTCGCCATTATCTTTGGAATATACGCTAATAACAAGTCCAAAACAAAATAGTTTCAGCCATTCCATGTCATCTATATTCTAAATATGAGAAGTGTTTTTTCATAGTCATAGTTTTTTTTATATATATAGCTAAATGCAAATTTGTTTTATAAACTAGCACTAATGACACGGCGGGATTATGTGCTTAAAACAATTTTTTTATGCAATTGCAAGAAAAATGTCTGTGTCCCTGAAGATTTAGAAGTTAAAAGTACTTATAAAAACAATTTCATCAAATTTTTGAATAATACTAAATCCACCTTTGCTGATATATATGTTATAAAAACTCACAACATTCATGGTTTCCATCGGATCACAAAAATATTTTTTTACAAATCAAACAAATAGGATAATTAATTTCTGCAAAAACTACAAAACTCTTTAAATTTTTCAAAATTAAATTCCATAAGTTAACTTAAAGGGAACTGGAGGTATAAAATGATGTTGGACTTATATTATAGAGCTTATAAAGTTAGCTAACAAGTCTTTTTAAATTTTTAAAAAGCTTTTTTCGTTCTCACCATATTCACATTTAAAGAATTTCAGATTTAATTATGCTGCATGAATTATGATGTCATATTCAAACTTTAACAATCCATAGATATAAAGGTTAATTGATTAACATAGATTTTTTTTTGCCAAAATAACACTCGCTTGCTTGTCCCAGGCCTCTTATTTTTTGCTGACGACTCAATAACTCGGGATCTGCAACTTGGTTTGCAATCAAATTTTGTGGGTAAGCTTGTATAAGCCCTATATGTTTACCAACAAAATTTGATTGCAAACTGACATGCAGATCCCAAGTTATGAGTTCCTCGGGTTCCCTTTAAATGTTTATCAAAAATTTTGCTAAAAATTAATATAATACAGTAAAGGTTCAACATAGACACACACAAAATAATTTTGTGTATATAACAAAGAAATCCATTGTATTTCTAACAAAATGTAGGTACATTACAAATGCATATACAGTATCAATACATTAACAAACCATCACTACTATCATAAATACGTAAACACAAAACTGACTAAGCAAGTCTGACACAAGACAAAGAAATTCAGTTAAAATTGTTAATATAGCAACAAAAACTTATATTAATCAATTTTTTGTACAAATGCAGAGGTTTTATACATGCCACACAAAGACTAAACGCTGACATATTTTTTGTAAATCACATTTTAACTTGTCCCTTATAATTTTTTACATTGTTTTAGCAATAAGCCAGAGATTTTTTAACTTTTACCTTCATATATATACCATGTATACCTGTGCGGAAAATACAGATGCATCACAACAATAGGACACTCATATCTCTGTTTTGTTTTTTTATTTTATCCTGTTTTTCCACTACATACTAAAGTTCATAATAAACAAAATTCAATTCTTAGCACTAAATTGTCATTAAAATGTGTTAGAAAGATAGAACTAAAATTTAAACAAAACAGATTTGACCTTCTTGAGCCTCATTTTCTTGTAAACTATTTACTTACAAAAAAATCTGTATATATATACATTTTGTATTTTGTTTTTTATGATAAAACCATGCAGACTTTTCAGGTCTTCACAGATAATACCATATAATGTGTGTTTTGATAAAAAAATACTGCTCTATTGTACTTAGTACAATAAAGCAAATGAATATTATTATGAACGACTTTCAACGTGACTCGTGTTGTTTATAATCCCCAGACCTCTTACGCAAATCAACAGGCAAAATAATGCATGTGGTAAGTCATGGGCAAGTCAAACAATTAGAGGTACAGGGAAGTTCTTCACATCAATAAAGTCTTGCAATTCTTTTGCTCCACAAAATAATATTTTGCTTCGTGTCACTTCATTTAACCAATGCTTAATGATTTCATAACAACCATAAAACAACCATGGGTAGTTAATGACCAAGCAAACACCTAATCTTTCTGGATAACAGTTTTTCATAAACCATACAATTTTTTTAATACACTGATAATCCATGTTGCGCATTGAAAACCCTTTTAAATCGCATATGATACAAAAGGAACGACTACCATTGATATCACACACAGCACACATTTGTTCTAATTTAAAAACAATATAACGATAAATACTGTCATAGTCACCATGGTATGCATCATGCAAATACGGATACATGACTACAATAGGACGCCCACATTTATCCTCAACTCCTTTAAAATAAAGGTCTCTACCAACAGCCGTCTCTCTCAGTATGCAATCTTCATGTGGAGATATGTTTTCCACTCCATATTTAATTCGCCAGTCACAGTATTTTTGGATAGCAGTAAAAGCATCCTCCACAGTTAAAAAAGCTTTAAGAAAACGTATCAATACAGACTCTTCAAGCCAAAGATCTTGCCAGTCGATTTGAGTCTTCTGCTCCGTAATTACTAAACGTTGTAATTTAATCAGGTCTTCTTCGTCATATTGTGGTCGTTTTATATTATATTTTTCATCAAGTTCTTGTTTTGTTATTGTTGTTGACTGACTAGCAGCCATTATTAACGAAATAAAAGAACGGAAATTATGAGAATAACCCCGATTTTAGCTCGACCTCGGCATTGCTTTTTTACTTTGCAGACATCTGTATAAGACGGACAGTGGTTGGTACTTAAAACGGATGGATCTTTAAGGCCGGTTTCCACTCATTCGCTTTAGTAACGTGAATGAGTCGCGCGAATAGCGCGACCAAGCGAATGCAGTTTCCACTTGACAACAAACATAAACAAAATTGGCTGAATATCGGAACAAGCATGTCAAACACGCGATGAAGTATTTTTCTAAATTATGAATGCAGATGGCTTTTACTGGAAGGCAAATTATAATTCTTTTGCTTTTGAGAATACGATTCAGACGATAATATGCTAAGAAGAAGAAAGCCAGACGATTTTGGGTGTGCAAGATTTATTTGGAGAGGAAAACAAAAGGAGAATACCACCTGCTTGCAAATGACATGCTATTTGATAGAGAATTCTTTTTTCGCCAATTTAGAATGACAACCACCAAATTAGAAGAACTTCTTAGCTATGTTGCACCTGTTATAATGAAATCTTCGATGGCACGGAAAGCAATAACTCCAAGTGAGAGATTATGTGTTACCTTACGCTACTTAGTCACCGGAGATGCCCAAAGCACCATAGCTGATAGTTGTAGAACGAGAAAAACATCAGTTTGTAGAATAATGAAAGAAACCTCAGATGCTTTATGGGACCAGCTTTTAAAAAATGGGTTTCTTAAGGCCCCGAAAACTGAAGAAGAATGGGTTGAAATAGCTAATCAGTTTGAATCCAAGTGGAACTTTGGAAATTGCCTTGGAGCCATCGACGGAAAGCATGTTGTCATGCAAGCTCCCGCGCGTTCAGGATCGTACTACTATAATTACAAAAAGACTCATAGTATTGTACTTAATGGGTGTAGTTAACTCGAATTATGAATTCATTCTTGTTGACATCGGCGACGCTGGAAGACAAAGCGATGGTGGCGTATTCACGGCTTGTCATATTGGCCGTGCACTAGAAGAGCAGAAACTTAATATTCCGAAGCCAAGATCGTTAAAAGGTACATCAAAGGAATTCCCATTTGTATGTGTTGGGGACGAGGCATTCTCTTTAAAGGAGTATTTGATTAAACCATAGGCTCGTTCATCTATTCAAATGAAAGAACAAATTGCTAATTATCAAATATCAAGGGCTCGTCGACAAGTAGAAAACGTTTTTGGGATCTGTGCATCACGATTCCGGATTTTTAGACGCCCAATTATAGCAAATGTTGAAACTGTCACTTCTGTCACTAAAGCAGTTGTGGCACCCCATAACTTTTTGATGTTTGGTAGAACTTTTGACAATGCAAATTGTTCTACAGACTATGAAGATGGTGAATGGAGAACAGAGGATATTGAGACAGAAGGTTTATTACCACTTTCCAATGCTGGATCGCATAATTATTCGCATAATTATTAAGATGCTAAACAAATCCGTGATGACTTTAGAGACTATTTTATTGGTGCAGGAACAGTGGCATGGCAGTGGGACTATATTTCAAAAACAACTGATTCATTTGATCAAATTAAGCGGATATTTTAGAATATATACCAGTTTCTTAAAAAAACGTGTAAAACTAAATCTAGGAAACTACAATGTTGAAAACTACAATGTTTGAAAAAGCTTTAAAATAACATGGATTATTTGTTCTTGAGTAAGTTGCTGATATTCCATCTCGTTTCCGTGTCAAAGACCCACATCTGCCATTATGATTTCAATGTTTTGAATTCTGATAAATAGCGGCTTCTGATTGGTTAAATTATTTTTTATTCGCTTGGTAGTTCAAAAAGTTTGAACTTCTGGCGACCATTCGCCCGACCAACAGAAAGCTGCGTAAATGTTCAAAAATAGATTTTGCGCATGCTCAGATATCTATTTAGTCGTGCGACTAAAGCCAATAAGTGGAAACCGGCCTTTAGTGTGAACTTTTATAGAGAAATCTCTATAAAGCGGACAATCATAAGGCGGACAATTTTTTCTGCCCTAAATGAAAATTTTCACTATAAACGCTCTCTATAAAGTGGAGACTGTTAAAATAAAATGACGACAAAAAATTATTTATCATTTTTTACACATTTACTATCATTTGTATTTATGTTCTCAAAAACTTTAACTCAAGAATCGAAAGCAGTCTTCAATCAAATCAAATTTTAGTCAAAGCTTGTAAACATGTTTTAGTCCATTCTCTGTCAAAAAATACTTATTTGCCAAGTAATTTGTCTCTTATTTACAATCCTCATAACGAATAGCATGAAAAATCTTTTTTGGACAAATTCTGTCCCAAACTAAATTCTCAGCGAAACATTTTTGCATCGATGGTGTCCGCTTTAAAGGGATTCCACTTTACTACTAGTTGATAATAACGACCGTGGAAAAATACACTTGGGCAAAAAAAAAAAATAAAAACAAAGATCCGTCATTTGAATTTTGATGACGTCAGCAGTCAACCGTCATGCGCAAAGATTTTTTTTCACAATTTTTAGCCGTTACTGGAATTGTGTGGAGCTTAAAACGCTGATGAAAATAAAGAATAGGATCGCGTGATTTAAGGGTTTAGAAATTTTGCTGACGACAGCCGATATCCCACTAATTTACGAAAATATTCTTTCAGAAATATGCATACCTGTTGCCTTCATGGTATAGACCTTGAAACGCTGATCAAGAAAATGCATTGGATCATGTACTTTTGATAAACGGTTGCAGAGATATTAGGGTTTGAATGTTTTTTGATGATGTCATCAACCCGTCCATTCCGAAACGGATTGTGGGACCCAGGTTTGGGAATCTTACCCAAATTAGTCCTAGGTGGTCCCTAGTTACCCACGCGGGGAAAAATCATTGGCGTCACCACTTCGTTTCCAAGTTATTTGGCCTTAAAGTTTTAAGTGCACTGTAATGGCTTCATTAATTTAATATAAGATATTGACGTTAAAATTGTAATATTGACGTTGCGCCGTAGCGTCAGATAATTTAACATTTGAGATATAACTTTTTCGGCGACATCAAAGGAAAATGAACTCATCCACTTTGCCTGTCACAGACACACAGACAGACACACTTAGCGTATTATTATAGAGACTAGCCGAATTCCCGGAAGAATCCACTGAATCTCTCATTGAATGCATGTAAGGGATACCAAACAGAAACATACAACATAGTAATTTGAATTTTTAAAACTCACAATCCAATCTCGGCTCTTTGTCTCTTTTTTATAACGGGAAGGAAAAAAGAGAGAAAAAAGCCCTGGGATCGGGGTTGTTCACAATCTGCATTACTCTATAATTATACCCATTGAAACAAAACGTTTGAAAATATAAGCAGCAGGGGCGGATCTAGGGTTAGGCAGCCTAGGCAATTGCCTAAGCCTAATTTTTGTGACCTACTAGAGAAAAAAAATTCTATAGATAGAATAATCTATAAAAAAACTAAATTATTTTTATAAATTTATTTTTGGCATCCGCCGATTTCGACTTCATGATGATGCGGCGTTTTTATCGATTTTTTATTTTTTACTCAAATAAGCAAACCCGGGGCGATCTTTGGCAAAGTGTCAATTCGCCTAAAACGTCGGGTTTTAAAGTTCCAATAAATGAAATTCTGGAATGTGAAGAAAATACGCCTAAAACGTCCGTGGGTTTTAAGTTAAAACGCCTAAAACGTCCATGGGTACAGTAGTAGTAGGGAGTGATTATAGGTACTTTTCCTTTTAATTACAAAACCCCGCTTTCACCACCACCTCCATCCCAAAAAACAAGTAAAAACGAAATCATATGACGTCATCAACGCATACGTGAAATCATAATAATACAGAATATAAATGCCAGTAACCAACACATAATAATATTAAATGATATATTATATGACATCATCAACGCATGCGCAATAGCATACAGAATATGAGTAAGGGAAATTCCCTAATTGCCAATAACCAACACAAAATAATATGAAATGATAAATAAATGCAAGTCACCAACACAAAATCATATGAAATCATATATAATAGTATATACTCATTTTATACAGAATATGAGTAAAGGGAATTTCCCTTACTCATAAAACTATGACCACACCAAAAATTTTACTTATGTATCTTAGTGTATAATAATAAGATGTCCATTAATGATCATCTCATAATGCGTGATCAAATAGTTCGTGCTGATTCATGGACACTAATGTTTGTACCCGATCATTTCAAGACACAGGAAATGTGTACTGCCGTAGTTCGTGAACATCCCTGGACACTAATGTTAGTACCCGATCATTTAAAGACGCAGGAAATGTGTAACCAAGCAGTTCGCGAATATCCTAAGATCATTGAATATGTTCCAGATCGTTTCAGAGCCATGGTTACCCGATGCCTTTAAAAATAAATGACTGATTATTGTGATGAATGTGGGATTGATCTCGATCAATATGATAGATGCTCCTGTGGAAGAAGGATAGTAATATGTGGGAAAATGCTGTGCTGGCAGCACTATATGATGTATATAACGTATAATGGAGGTTACTGTGCCTGTATAATACTTGGAGTCCAATTTCCATAAATAAAGGGATGTTCAAATTCTATAACGACTCCGTAGAGACAAGGGATTTTTACAGCGAACCAAAAGTACTTGATATTGATAAGGTTCAGCTTAATAATATCGTACTCAGCGATCCAATCCAAGCCAACAAAGGCAAAGATGCTCGATATGTTTTAGGCTATAAAAATGACAGCAGGATATCATCGTTGCTAATCATAACACCGAGAGGCCTATATAGCCATGGTGCCTCGCGCTATATGGCTCGTCGCTTACCATGTCATTCGATTTACATCATAATCCAGAATGGTTGGAGAAGTATCAAATCATCCTAGCCAGGATACAGCAATTGTATGGTAGTGAGTTCACGATCTCACCTGTTAAAAATGGTAGATATATTAGTACCAAGGTCAAGGAATGGGATAGCAAAATAACCAGTGATTTTTATAACAAACCAGTACCTGAAAAGCAGCCCTGCGAATGCAGATGCATACTAAAACTAAGATCTATCGACAAGGCTACAAGCAATTCCCTTACTCATAAAACTATGACCACACCAAAAATTTTACTTATGTATCTTAGTGTATAATAATAAGATGTCCATTAATGATCATCTCATAACGCGTGATCAAATAGTTCGTGTCTTGCTCGAAGAGTGTAAGTATAAACCGATACCTGTAACCATAAGGACACGACACCTTGATTCAGATGAACCCTTTGTTGTGGTATAATAAGCTCGATATACTTTGTATATTTCATCAAATATACAAAAAATGAACATGAATGATTTGAAAAGAGAGGCAAAGGAATTTGGTATAAAGGACTATTCTACGATGAAAACGGCTGATCTTCTCGCTGCTATTTACAAACTGAAGTACAAGAACATTGCAATGCAGACCGACGGGCCTTATTGCAAACAATGCTCGGATATCGTGGCTATGAAAATATTGGATAAGTACATCAGAGACTTGGAAGCAAAACAAAAGAGAACAATAATAGACGGAGATTTAATGGTTGACGCTAGTACAGGTGAGGTTGTGGGTATCGTCTAATTTTTTAATGAACAAATTAGATTATGAATATTCAGGCGGTTTATCTAAGTAGTGCTTACATATTGCGCAGACTGTAGTTTTTTCAACAACTCGAGTTTACCCTCTTCTCTGCCTTTTGCCACTAATTGATGCCTTTCTTGCTCGTTAATCGTTTCCACAATTTTGTTCGTTCGCTGTCGAATCTTCTCCTTGAGTAACATATATTTTTGCTTTTCTTGCATTATCAGGCTAAATTCATAGTCGGATATAATTCCATTTTCAATCGCTCTTAAAATCAAATCGACAATACTATTCAATTTAGTTTCCGCTAAAAATCTTATTGAGTCGTGCTTTTTGCGTTGATAATTCAATTTCTTACCTCCTTGTTTTTAGGCAGACTACCCCAATCCAACGGCAATGCTGATCCCACCCATCGTGACGGCCAGGGGGATTCCGATTCCACTTAACATACTCGCAATGCCAACGCTTGAGGTGATCACGCTTATGGCGAGTAATCCGTGGTCCATATAATGGATGCAGGTACCATGCATTCCAAATTTTTTCGACAGCTTTTCACGTTGTTTGACCTCGCTTCGCAGAAACTGTTCTATTTCCTCTATTTTCTTCAATCGATAAATATACCCCTCATTTTCTTGATCAGGTGCGCTCGGTGGTAAGCTCGGGTAAAGCTTTGCAATCTCTGTAATTTATTGTATCAGTAGGTGGATAGTAATTCCAACGAACGAAACGTTCTTATCGCGGTGATAGTCATCCGTCAACATAAACCCAAGGCGATCCGTTGAACCTTTCAATGGAAGGTATACAGGAGTGTCAAAACTCCACGTCAACATGTCTCCCCATGCGTTTAGCTCTTTGGTGGGAAGCATGGCCAGTATCTTGTTTTTTTTTTCCGTTAAGCAGGCAGTCATCCTTGTCTAACTGAGGGCAAACAAGTCGTAACCTATGGTATAAGTCAGTCCTATAGAATGAATCGTAGTCACCCTTCATATAATATTTTTACTGGGATAGTAGGGTAGACCCAAGAGCTCTTGCAGTTGTCGATGAATTACCACCGTGTACCCGTCATTAACACGGAGCCTACAGAGTCCATTTTTCAGGAAAAAATGCTTAATCTTACCCCCTGCCTGACTTTAGACGATACTCGCTAAATCCTCGATCTTGTACAACCCATTCATTATTTCAATTCGAGTAACCGTCTGATCAGGCCCTACCTTACGGATAGTAAATTCGTTGTCACTGTAGAGGTTCAGCCATGTAGGCCTGATACCGATGGATTTTAGAGCGATCATAGTATTCTCCCCCAGATATTCATCAAATATCGTAGGGTTCTCTATATCTGTAACATATAACTGTCGCATCTTTCTTTAAAAAAACATGTTCGTACAACTCAAGAGCAAAATATGTCCCCAATCATGGCAGGTACCTGGAGCAGTTAAAGGGCTCTGATCTCATTGTGCAATCTATCGTTGTTGATGCAAAAGGCTTGTCATTTAAAGTAAGGTTTCCCGATATCTTTGTGTACTATGTTTTTCATAGTAACCCTCCGATTGATAAATGGAAAACAAATCCCTTTCGGCCTCAGGTCTACGCAATTGAATTTTGCTGTTTACTGCGCGACCTCTGCATGTGGCATTTCAATGCAGCACCTAACGTCTCCATTACCCCTTGTTCGCTCTGTGTATAGGTTCCATATCTCTTTCTAAATTCGAAAAGTACTAGAGGAACTCGAGGTACCATTGCCTGGCTCTTCCCGATTTAATTCTATCAACAACCCTTTTAACATGGAAAAATTCAGGCAACTAGCACGTGTATTTGAGTATCTCCAAATGAGCACGATTGGAAAAATGAGACCATTTTTAGTTCATGGCAAGTAAAAGGCAAAGACTTCCCCGGTGCAGGACCTAGTTACTTCGATGAAAATTCGTGGTCGAGGTGGATAATCGAAAATAGTCAGGGTATTACCCGTATAGGCATGGAGAAACTTTCCCAAAGTGTACGATATTACGCGTATTTGATTCAGGAGAGCCAAGCCAATGCGCGATCAGGAATTATTGGTAATCAAGGCAGTTCTATCGACGCTCAACGACTCTACTTGACGACCTTTGAGCAGCTGGTAATTAGACCTACAAATACCAGTAGAGAGATTGCGGAGTTTGAGAATGTTTTGAAATATGCAAGATCCAAGGTAAATTATAGTGTGGCCCATGGCGTCTACATGATCCTAAGCGATATGTCACTGGAGATCGAAAATGTGGCTGGATTTAACAACAAGATCCTGATCATCGGAAGCAGAGATACACGATGATACCAAGGGTATCGTTATCACGTTGGGAGTAGGACTGATACTTGCATATATATTGTAAAGAAATAGGTCTAATGTGTTTTATCAACATACTAGACTTTTCATCTATTCTTACCACTCCTTCTGTTCTCCACGTAAGCCACAACGATACCTACAGCTCCTGCAATTGCTATATACAGATGCCTCGCTACGAACTCCACGACTTTGGCAGCGACTCTGAAGAAAAATGATACGATAGTACCGATGATTCCAGGAAGAGCTGCCTCCGCCTTGCCTGCCCAATATTTTAAAAATTTCTTGAGTCTCTCCAATTGTTTTTGAACAAACCCTCTCCCGCCTGTACTTCCTCCAGCTCTTGCTGCCCCACTACTACCTGTTAGTGAAAGGACCAAGATCGACACGAGCTTTTCTCGTAGGGATAGATCGTCCCCAGCTATTTTCATCAGCTCGGACTTAATAGACCTCAGTTGCTTAAAAACCTCGGAGGAAAGACCGTGCCTACCCAGTTCATCCTTCTTATCTTCAATTTCTTCAATTCCTTCTCAAGATCATTAATATCCTGAAGCCTTCGTACCCCGGGCTTCTGCTTTTTAAGTTCTTTTAACTTACCCTCTTTCGTATTTATCTCGCTATTATATTGTACAAGTTTATCCTTCACCCCCTTAATAGTTTTCTGCAGGTTTTCAATGTCGAGCTTTAACTTTCTCATATCAAGGATCTCGATCTCATCGTCGATGCCCGCGGACGAAGTACCTGCATAACCCTCTACATCACGAGCAAAATTTTGAATGCTATCAATTGTTTTCATTTCAATCATCTCACCCTCCTCTTTACCCGAAGTCTCCTCACCCTTCTTAACAAGAACATCAACCTCTAGCGCGAGGTTCTGCGCCATCTTTTTACTGCCTTTGTGTGGTGTAGTATATTCGGGGAATCCCATGGCTCGCAATCGTCCCACGCCTAGATCCCTCACTATCGTGGAAGCTTTCCTAATTTCACCATTTTTTTTCGTGAGCTCTTCACCATCGTAGGTAAGCTGATTACCTTCTATTGTAAAGCTATCGTAATGCCTGGCATTCGGTTGCCCTAGCTCCTCATCAAGGGCTTCATATAAGTCATTAATTTTAGACCTTATCAACTTATGCCTTGCCGTCGTGGTGTCAGTGAGGCTCTCACTGCTGAACTCCTCGCCTTCGTCTTGAATATTTTCCTCTGGTGTAAAGTCATCTCCTTCGTATATTGGATTATCAGCCATTTATTTCAACCCCAAAGCGCCCTAAATAAATGAGTGTTTTTGGTAAATTAGATCCGCATAAGGAATTGAAAATCATGTATGGCATGAAAGGGAAAAAACAAAGGGTGAAGGTCAGCCACATACCCAGCACCATAGGTACAAATGAAGATTTGTACGTGGACATTCCTAATCTTGGTCAAAACGACGTGATTTTTCCAGGCAGTTTAAAGCTCTTGTTTGACCTTGAATTAACGGGGACCAATACCAAGCGTACTATAGTTTCAAATATAGGCAAGGCCCTGGTGTAAAATCTTAGAATTAGCCTGAATGGTAACGAAATACAAAACATACAAGATTTTAACATACTGGCGACGTATAGGGATCTCTGGCTCCCAAAACATATGAGGAATAACAACCTGATTTTAGAAGGTATCAACGACAACGACGGGACCATAAGAGCTCTGCAAGACAAAGCCAGCGACCATGTTGGTAATAACGAGGAAAAGGCGATTGTAGCAGCTTACGGCAACACATTTTGTATCCTATCGGCACATTTTTCTCGTTGACTCGTGATCTCCTATTCTACCAGGCTGGAATCCATGATCGACTGCATTTCGCGTCTTACGGTGATGTGATAAAGGACTCCGGGACACCAGCCTCAGGATCCACAGAATATTTGCCTTGAGTTTGACAAGGTTACCAATGAAGAATTGGCAGGTGCTATGATGTCGAGATACAGCCGTCTCGCCCTGCCCTACGAAAGAATCCTCAGAAGTAAAGTGGTGACCATGAAAAAAAGCGACACATCATACAACCTACAATTAGATACCCCTGACAAGAGCTTAAAGGGTATACTCCTATTATTTCAGGATCATACCGTGGTCAAAGCATATGCTGGCGCTAATGAGAAGTTTTATAACCCCAAGATCGAGAAAATCTCGATCACTATCGAGGGTGAGGCCAATCAACTCTATAGCCACGCCATGCTCCCAAAAGATCACATGGAGCAAGTAGCGGGGATCTTCGGATCCCACGATTCCATAGTGACCATCAGACAGTTTCTTACTGAAAGGTATGGTTTATTTATCGACTTCAGAGCAGCTGACGCTCACAGCCTACATGGTAGTGAAAGGCCATTACAAAGGTTATCGGACGGCATTACGTTGCACATGACAAAGAAGGCCGACGGTACCGGGGTTATACGCTGCTACGTGTATCTCTTAATGGATGCGCAATTAAATATCCTAGATGGGAGGTTCCACAGTGTCGAGTATTAAGACCAAATATTTAGTATCACGCGTTATTCTATGGCTCATAAACTATAGAATAAACATGGCAAGCATAGCAATTCTAGCTGGCGGGGCGCTGATTAACGCCCCTAAACTCTATACACCTTCGAAGCAACAACAGGACGGTGAGTTCATGTTGTTATTCCTGGCTCCTTGGCCCTCCTCGAATTTACGGTCTATAAGTGGGCATAGATATATATATGATTGTAACAATATGTAATAAATGTCAAAGCATATTGTTACTCCGGAAGAAGAGGAAAAACTAAGTCAAATATATTACCAACCAGAACATCTTTGGGTTGGGAGGAAGGCCATCAAGCTACTGACTGAGCAGAGTGGTCTCTCTAAGAAGCGTGTTATTCACTGGCTGACTCGTCAGCTCTTGTGGATTAGACATATAAAGGGCCCGAAAAATATCATCCCTGAACCTATTCCATGTGTGTACGCCGTTTGAATCGTCACATAATGGATTTCTTTCTATCATATTAGGATACATATCCCTTAGTGTACGGAGTTGATCATTTAAAGATCTGCGTTGGCAACGAAAATGTAATGGGGATGTTGGCCTTTTTTTCCCACATTTATTAGGGTCGTTCTTGTCAATCACGCAAATTACATTATCATATGGATAACCAGGAGGTACATACCGATCACGAAGTCCTGCATTTTCCAATGCCCGTAGGTCGAGCTGGTGTTCTCTTTCCTGAAGATCCTCCTGAAGGTTTGCGATAGTTACGTCCCTATCCTTCAGGTCATCGCTGAGTATTGCCAGGGCAATATCTCTCTCTTCGATGGCTTGACGGTGTAGTTGCTCACGGATTTTTGGGGACATTGTATTGCAGCAATATTTTCTGAACCTTTTCGCTTTAGACTGCTGGCTTCCAAACACCAACTCGTACATACCCTCCTCATTGATGTAGAAGTCGTCTTTTCTCGAGATCGAGGGCTATTTTATCAAGTCCCCCGCTATGGGCGACTTGCTGAATTGATACTTGTGAGCTTAATTTTCCAGGCTACAATGGTTGCGGATGGTATCGGAAGTGTCCTTTCTATATTCCAATGCCTGGACTACTTCCTTAGCTCGAATCCAAGGGCGGCCGTTGATAGTTACGGTATGTAGCTGGATATTATTAAATTCAACAACACAAGACATTTTATTATTTACATTACCCCAACCAGGATCCATATCATTAGGACAGATATGAAAAAATACTTAGTATTCCTTTCCCTATATAGTGATTCACGAAGCTCCGCCTGGAGCTCTATGCTCCGCTCCAAATGTGGGATCCTATCCATTTCTTCATGACAACCAGCCAGCTGTTGCTCTAATTGATGTTTGTATGACATTTATTTATTCCAATATGCTCCAAGCCCTGGGGTGCTCAAGCCTGATATAGAGACATGCATGCTTAGAATTTTTCAACTTATTCTTTATAGGCTCCAGGTCGTTAATTATGTTGATTTCTTCATTCACCAATTTCATGTCACTCCTTTCGTGCGGGTACCACATGAACAACTGCTTTTTCTGTCTCCTCAGGTTTTTGGAAATTGCGGTATAACTCTGAGTCAACAGCCATATTGAGTGTCTTCGATGTCTACCAGATATTGCCAACTCGAGCAAGGGTTGCCTTCGTTTGTCGAGAGATTCATCAGCGATCATGTCGTCGACGATAAACAAGCTCTCTTCGCCTGCCAGCAGAGATGACAATTTTTCTATCCAATCGAACAAATTATCTTGTGGATCTATCAAAAAAACCACTATGTTTTCAAAATGTCCCCGATACTCATTCTCGAGCAAGTCCAGTACTCTTTGCGTTTTTCCGCATCCCGTCGGTCCTGTGAATATTATAGTGCATTGATCTCTAACAATATCAAGAGTCATTTTATTCTTCGTATATACCACGTGGTATATACGAAATTTGCATGTGCTTAATTAGGTGGCATCATGGAACACTTATACCAGCCTTGTTTTATCGCATAGTCATCGAACAAGATCGCACCAGTTATATATCCAGCGAGCTTTAGTCCATCCTCTAGATCCATCTTCGCACCTGGTCGAGAAACGCCTAATGCTTTTTTGGCACCCAGTGCCAAGACGATTGTATATGAAACTAGCCTGACAGACTCCAACAGGCTATCGATAACTTCTTTTTGATACTCTTTACTGCTCATCCTTTATTATATTAGCGCATGTGAAAAATATCAATCTCTGGCTGGACTTGGGGTTTTAGAGATTTTTGCTGAGCCGCTGGTGCATGTGTTTCGGCAATCTGCTGAGTGCCCGCGGTTTTACGAGTAAAATATATGACACCTCCGATACAGCCGAGGATAATAAGGCCTCCACCAATGTATACACTGCACATGGACTTGGAGGTACTTGTCTGAGATTCCTGACTCTCTTGGGGAGTACCTTTGCCCATGTTCTTCTGCAAGTCGGCCTTATTCTTGCGATTCCATTCCGCAAGTCTCTTGCCAGCAGCAACACGGCCCTCGTTCTTCTTGGTAATTACTTGGTTAGTAGTTTCTTCACTCATTTGTTATAACCTTGTTTCCATTGTTTTTCTCCTCTATCTCCTTATTTTCAGGGGACTTTGAGATCTGCGTATGATTAATTGTATGAGCGGCTACCAACAAAGGCGCGAGGAATCGACCAAAGGCTGTATAAACAAGAATACCTAAGTCAGCCATGTTTTCCCTAATAACGGGGTCGTTTTCTAAGTCATGACGGAGAGCCCAAGAGACTTTTGTGCTAAAGCGACTCCACTAAATATCGAAGATGTAAACATTGAAAATATCGCGCTAAGCGATCCTATTCCAGCAAACAAGGACAAGGATAAACGCTTCGTTATTGGCTATAAAAATAGTAACAACAAGCTATCCCCTCTATTGATCAAAACACCTAAAAATCTCTATTCTAATGATGCCTCGCGTTACGAAGAGGGCTGCTCTCTTACCATGTCATTCGACATCTATAACCACCCCGAATTGTTAGAGAAGTATGAGAGTATCCTGACCAAGGTAGAGTCCTTGCAGGGTCATTGGTTCACCACCCTACCTGTAAAAAAAGGTAAATACATTACCACCAAGGCGAAGGAGTGGAAGGGCAAAGTCAGAACCGACTTCCAATCCAAAAAGTACCACTAAAACAAAGCTGCGAGTGCAAAGCCATCATCAAGCTGTATGGCATCTATAGGCAAGGTTCAAATTACTACATGCAAATCTACTTGGAGGAGTGTAAGTATAAGATTGTCGAGTTTTATGGCTCCCGCTACCTTAGTAATTCCGACTCTGATGACGAATCCTACGTCGTAGTAGACTAGATGTGAGAGGTTTTAGTATGTTGTTGATCCAGCATACCAAAACAAACATGAACGTTAACGAACTGAAAAAAGCTGCGAAAGCACTAAAGGTCCGAACTATTCCACTATGAACAAGATCAACCTTCTCGAAACGATTCGTAAGGCCAAGTACAAGGACGCTTCGACACAGACAGGCGGTCCTTACTGCGAACCTTCCGCTAGGATCGCCTGGCAGAAAACTCTTGAGCACCTTCTGGAAGATCTCGCTCAAAGGCAGCAAACTATCATACACGATGGTGGCTTGCTGATCGATAGCCTAGTAGAGTTTTGTGGGAGCTTATGCAGAAGCTACCTCCAACAAAACTTACACTGAGTAGGCAGGTGGTTGTTCTAAGTAGCACTTACATATTGTGCAGACTGAAGTTTTTTAAGAAGTTCCTCCCTAGCCTCCTGTCTCCCTTGCGCTAATAATTCCGCGCACTCGTTATCGTTGATCATTGTCACAGCCTTCTTAGTCCTCTGGCGTATTTGCTCCTTGAGCATCATGTAGCGCTGTTTCTCTTGTATAATCATGGTAAACTCGCTGTCAGAGATCACACTATCTTGTATCGCTTTGGAGATCTTGTCGAACACGGTGTCCAGCTTGGATTCCGCTAGAAGTTTGATACATTCATGTTTGTGGACCTTAACACTTATGCGTTTGGACGCATTCTTCAAACCTACTTGCCTTATGCCTACTGCAAGAGCCGCTGCTTCCAGACCTATGGCTATCGGAGCTCCGAGCCCCGTTGCAAGTGTGGCAATGCCAGCTGTGGCAGTTATCACAGTTACTGATATCATTCCATGATCTGCATATCTCAACCCTATCCCCCAGACTTTGAACCTTTTGTACAGCTTCTCCCGCTCTTTGATTTCATCACGGAAGAACGCTTCAATCTCTTCGATCTCTTTCAACCGATAGACCTGGCTCTCTTCTAAGGTATTATGCGTAGGCTCTTGCTCAGGCGCACTTGGCGGTAAAGGCAGGTAAAGCTTAGCAATATCAGTCAATTATTCTATGAGCAAATGCATAGTAATTCCAACGAACGAAACGTTCTTATCGTGGTGATGCTCGTCCGTCAGCATGAACTCCAGCCTGTCTGTTGAACCTTTAAGAGGGCGGTATACAGGGTTATCGAAACTCCACGTAAGCATGTCTCCCCATGCGTTTATCTCTTTGGTAGGAAACATGGCAACAATCTTGGATTTTTTTCCGTTAAGCAGGCAGTCATCCTCGTCTAACTGAGGGCAAACAAGTCGTAACCTATGGCATACGTCAGTCCTATAGAATGAATCGTAGTCACCCTTCATATAGTATTTTTTACTGGGATCGTAGGGTAGACCCAAGAGCTCTTGCAGTTGTCGATGAATCACCACCGTGTACCCGTCATTGACACGGAGCCTGCAGAGTCCATTTTTCAGGACAAACAGCTTAATCTTATCCTTTGCCTGACTGTTAACGATACTCGCTAAATCCTCGATCTTGTATAACCCATTCTTTATTTCAATTCGAGCAACTCCTTGATCAGGCCCTATCTTACGGATGGTAAACTCGTTGTAACTGTAGAGATTCAGCCACGTAGGTCGAATGCTGATCGACTTCAATGCGATCCTCGTGTCCTGCCCTAGGTAGTCCTCAAATATCATGGGGTTCTCTATATCTGTGACATACAGTTGCTTCATGTTTTTTTAAAGAAACATGAAGTTCAGTTCCAGCAGCAAGGCAACAAAGCAAGAAATTAAAGGGGGCGGAAGAAGAACGAGACCACGCTGCCAATAATCCTTGAAAGGGCTGCACCTGCTTTGCCTGCTAGGTACTTTAGGAATTTTCCGAGTCTTTCAAGCTGTTTCCGTACAAAACCCTTGTCATCGGCACTTCCTCCTGCTGCAGCTCCTCCACCACCTCCAGTAACAGCGAGCACGATGGTTGAAATCAGGAGACCAACAGCGGAGACGACACTGGCTATAGTAATACCCTGCTCTTTGAACAGGATCCTGAGTTTTTCGGCCAAAGTTTTATCATCCCCTGCGATCTTCATCAGAGTTTTTTTAATGTGCTTCAGTTGGCTCTGGGTATCTGAGGAAAGTAAACCGTGCGCTTTTTGTGCTTCTTCCTTCTTATCCTTTAGTTGTTCTAGCTCTTCATTGGCCTTCGCGATGTCTTCATTTCAGATAGCTAGCTGCTCCTCGGATGCTCCAGGCGTCTTCTTTTTGCTCTAGAGATGTTTCACCCTGGCTACTGCTTTATCGATCTTGCTATCGTAAAATATCATCTTACCCTTCAGCCGCTTCAGGTTACCTCGCAACGTTTGTAGCTCGAGGTTGAGCCCTCTTCTTTCACGTTCCGTGAAGCTTCCATCCCCGGCAAAGGAAGTATCTTCGATAAAGCTTTCCGTCTCATCTAGAACATTCCCGAGCACTGGCAGCATCTCGATCTCGATTTCCACAACGCGATCGATATCGCCCATAAGTTTCTGGGCCTCTGCCCCACTACCCTTGTTGGGTGTCTGATAGTTATCAAACCCTATCGCTTTCATGCGTGTACTACCCAACAACTTCTGCAGCTGTCCAATAGTTGGAAAATTACCATCTTGCAACGTGAGTACTACTTCCGGTAGTGATCTTTTTTCCGTCACAACCCTCTTTACTACAAGCTGACCATCCTCTCTAAATCTAAACCTATCATAATATATCGCATCAGACATAAACCCCAGCCCATCCCTAATATTTGTGTACAGGCTATCAACCTTTGATTTAAAAAGTAGGGTCTCGGTTGACTCCGTACTCAACTCCAATCGCCTACGCGCACCTCCCTGCTCTTCTGGTGCTATGCTAGTATCGAGCTGGATGCCCTCGGGTCGAATGATCTCACTCTCGCTACTAAACTCCTCAGGCTCGTCTGGAATATCTTCCTCTGGCGTAAAGCCTTCGCTATCATATCCTGGATGAAAATCCATTTATTCAACACGCAATTCCCTATTAATAAATGTACGGAACTAAGCTAGATCCTAACAAGGAAATCAAGACTATGCTTGCCATGAAGGGCGTGAAGCAGCGAGTAAAAGTGTCGCACATCCGACTAATAATTAGTCAGAATACAGAGCTATGTGTTGACAACCCCCAACTTGGACCATATGATGTCATATTTCCAGGCAGTATCAAACTACTTTTTGATCTGGAGCTAACGGGGACTAACACGAAACGCACGATCGTTTCGAACATCGGGAAGGCCCTGGTACAGAATCTTCGTATAACACTTGGCAGCAACGAGATCCAGAACATCGCCGACTACAATATCTTCGCAACATACAAAGACCTATCACTCCCAAAGAATGACCGGGAGAACAACTTGATTTTTGAGGGTATCAATCCCAATGACGGCACCATCAGATCTCTGCAGGTCAAAGCTAGCGACCATGTAGGAAATGTTGAGGAAAAGGCGATAGCTGAGGCCTACGGGAATACATTTTGCATCCCACTCGGGATATTTTTCGAGCTGACAAGCGCATTACCATTATATCCAGCAGGCATACACGATAGGCTCCAATTTGCTATACGGTTCGCGCCTTATCATCAAGTTATCAAAGATGCTGGTACACCAGCCGTAGGGTCTACAGCGGCTAAGGCAGCGGATGCTACATATAAGATCTCAAACATGGAGCTAATGTTCGATCAGGTAACCAATGAAGAGCTTGCGAGTGCCATGATGTCACGATACTCAAGATTGGCCCTGCCTTATGAGCGTATATTACGCAGCAAGATAGTAACAATGAAGAAAAGTGATACCAGCTATAACTTGCAAGTCGATACCCCCGGCAAGAGCCTCAAGGGTATACTCCTACTCTTTGTAGACCCTGGAAAAGTGAAGGCGTACAGCGGAGTCAATGAGGTCTTCTACAAACCAAAGATAGAGAAAGTCTCGATCACTGTCGAAGGCAAGCCCTCTCAGCTGTATTCGCATGGAATGTTGCTAAACGATCATCTGGAGCAAGTCGTTGAACTCTTTGGTAACCAAGACCCGGAGGTTACGATTGGGCAGTTTTTCGTGGAAAGATACGCGTTATTTGTAGATTTCAGAGCGACACCCGATCACAGCTTGCATGGTTCTGAAAGGCCCTTGCAGAGATTGTCGGACGGCATCACTCTCCATATGACCAAGAAGGCGGATGGAACTGGGGATATCAAATGTTATGTGTACTTGTTGCAAGACGCTCAGTTGAACATTCTGGATGGGAGATTTTACTCCGTAGAATATTAGAATAAAGATTGCAACAATTGACGTACTTGTGGCAGGTACAGTGATTAACCCATTGGCGTTTAGTGGCTCTAATTTTTGTTCGGCAAACTCAGTGGGCACGGCGAAGCAGGACGTAAGAGACACGTTAAAGCTATTGAACAACTCCAGATCGCCCAAGCACAGTGGGTACGTGAGAGACAGAGCAAAATCGATTGGTATAATCAGCAACGAGAGCTTAAGCGCCAAGCTGGCGAAAGTTTGAAAGAGCTTGATGAGGGCATGAGAGAATATTTTATCGCGACGATCGAAAAAGCTCCCAAACTCTCCGACTACTATATACCCAGCAAACAACAACAAGACGGTGAGTTGACGTTTATCGTAGGATCCCTGGCACTTCTAGGTTTTGCAGCGTACAAGTGGGCCTAGAAGCAACGCAGAACATTTTTCGACATGTAACAAATAAGTCGAAAGTAAAAGCACATATCCTCACAGAGGAAGAGGAGGAAAAACTAAGCAGTATCTATTACCAGCCAGAACATCTCTAGACTGGTCCAAAAGCCATCAAACTACTCACTGAGCAGAGCGGACTACCTAAAAAGAAAGTCATACATTGGTTGACTCGCCAACTTGCTTGGCTCAGACATATCAAGGGCCCCAAGCGCATCAATTATCCGCATTTTACAATCACAAAGCCTAATGAAATGCACCAGTTTGACTTGCTGTACATGCCACACGATAAAATGTATAGAAACACGTACAAGTATATACTCACAGGCAACGACGTGGCTTCGAGGTATAAGGTAGCGAGACCCTTGAGAACGGAAAAAGCTAGCGAAGTAGCTGACATGCTCAAGGACATACACAAAGCGGACCCCTCAAATATCCGAGTATTTTCCAGTGTGACAACGGCAGTGAGTTCAAGTCGGACGTGAGTAAGCTGCTAGAGACCAAGTGTGTTCGCAAGAGCTTGCCTCTAACGAAACTAGTACCACATGGGTCAAACCTTGAACACTATCGTGAAAAGCATGAACAATAATAAAACGGCTATGATCAAATTTCTCGAGTCTGAGGGTCATTTCACCGGTTCCCCCGTCGCGTGGAAACTTGCTCAGTTGATAGGTGTCGGTGGTAACAACACCTGTCATTTTTGACCACGTGGCTTGTGGTTCCGTTAGTAACACCGTGTTTGGTTGGAGGAGGTCAATATTGACCTCCCTTTTCACAACATTATTAACGTCTTTATATCGTATTTTATACTTCTCCGGAGTATGTTAAAGAGTGGTAAATTTCTCAAGTTTTTGTGAGTCACAGGAGTCACAAAGGCAACGCTTCCACTAGGTACTGCTGCTTACACCATATCGATGTCAAACATTCCCTCAAACAGCTCCCGCGTATCATCGTCGGGTAAACTGAAATGGTTTTGTAGAGAATTTTCGGCCCCCAGGGGTTCGTCCCTAAACCGACACCAGGCATGCACAGCGTTAGGGTCGTTGCATGCAGGTTCTCTCACAGTCATATCGGGATACATTGATCTTAACGTGCTAATCCTATCTCTAAGCACTCTGTGTTGACAACGTATCATGTAGTGGCGATGTTTACCTTTTTTTTCCACGCTCATTAGGATCGTTCTTGTCGACCACCTGGAGTATCGTATCGTAGGGGTAGCGGTGCGGGACACGTCTTTCACGAAGCCTCGCATTTTCTTGGTCTTGTGCGACAAGCTGGCGATCTTTTTCCTCAAGATCGTCATTCAACACCACAAGCCGTCTATCCCTGTCCTCGAGGTCATCTTCAAGGAGCGCCAGAGCTTGACGCTGCTCTTCGATGGCCACGTCCTTTTGCTTGACCTCATCCTGTAATTTTTCAACACCTTTTCCCCCCAGCTACCTCATAACCTCAACGGCCTTAGGCTTCCTGGAACGTGCACAAATCTCCAGAGCACCATCCAAAGAGATGAAGACATCATGCAGATTATTCCCGCTCCCTAGCATACCTGACCGGGGTTGGTTTGAAACCAACCCTATCTCATGACGCGAAATAGTAGTGATATTTCGATACGACTCTGCAATTTTCTCAATCCTCAGAAACTTCCCGAGATCAGCACGCCTAAAAAGAGGCTGATTTTGCTCATCGAATAAAGTCTCGATGGCTCCAGTAGATACAGCATTAAACAGGGTGAGAGACATTTATCTTACGATTTTGGAGCTCAACGAGCGATAGCGCCAGCCGGACTATGCCACACCTCAGGAGGAAGCAATAAATGCCTGGTTCAGTCAGTAAAACTGTGTCTGCATGTTGGTGGACAGATCTGTCCACACCTTGGAGATCAGTAATAGCGTCACATACCCGCATTTGGACTTCCCGATATCATGCGGATTTCTACCCCGGAAGTGGGCGTAGTCACCCGCTACACCCACTTCATGACGTGAAATGGTCCTAATATTTCATCATCTGGATCATGGTAAGAGCTAGCGACGAAAAACACAGGATTCAAGCAATCCGGTTGTTGTATTTTTCCCTCAAATTCAACCTATACAGCTCCCAATTTCTTTCCTCGAGATCTGCTTCCAAGTCCTCAATTGTTTTCTTCAATTTCCGGATCTCTCCCTCATGCTCCTCTCGTAATTTTTCGATACAAGACATATTTATTTATTAGTTAAAAGTCAAGGCAAAAAATGCTCCAAATTTCAGTTGTACCCGCCGGGATACAACTGATGTTCGCGTCACTCTAAAATTTTCCAGGTCCGAGGGTGTTCCAATCTCACATGCAAGCACGCATGCTTGGACTTTTTGAGTTGAGTCTTGATCAACTCCCAGTCATCTATCTGGTTCGTTTCCTCATTGATCATTCTCATATCAAAACGCTCCGAAGGGTACCACACGAACAGTTGTTTTTTCTGGCGACGGAGATTTTTAGGTAAAGCCGTGTAAGACTGAGTTAATAACCATAAGCTATGCTTCTTGTGACGACCACTGATGGCAAGCTCAAGGAGTGGTTGTCGACGCTTATCGAGACTATCGTCGGCAATCATGTCGTCAACGATGAACAACGTTTCTTCACCCACTAGGAGCTCTGATAATTTGCTTATCCACTCGAACAACTGGTCTTTGGGGTCAATCAAGAACACATAGTCATCTTGCCACAGTGGGGCTCTCTCCAAGTAAGTCTTGTTCCAGCCGATCGTTGGACAGAGTATCACTATATTGTGAAAGTGACCCTTGTACTTACTCTCCAGGAGGTTCAATACACACTGAGTTTTACCACAGCTTGTAGGTCCGGTAAATATGCTCGTGCACGGGTCTTTTACGATATCAATAACCATGTTTGTTGTATGCCATGGGCAGACAACAAAACCTTGAAGGTATTTATTCTATTTTGGAGGCATCATGGAACGCTTTTACCAGCCTTGTTCTATCGCGTAATCATCGAATAATATCGCTCCTGTCATATATCCAGCGAGCTTTAAACCGTCCTCCAGGTCCATCTTGGTCCCCGGTCTAGAAACGCCTAGCGCCTTTTTCGCACCCAGTGCCAAGACAATAGTATAGGATACTAGTCTGACAGATTCCCACAGGGAATCGACGACTTCTTTCTGGTACTCTTTGCTGCTCATTTATATTATAGATTATCGGTATCGGGCTGGGCTGTGGGTTTTGAAGGCTCTGGTGCACGTGGGATATTTTCAGGCTGCTGAGTCGCTGCGGGCTGCTTACGCGTAAGGTAGAATCCCCCTACACAAACTAGTACCACAACAAGACCTCCAGCGCCATAGAGATATACACTGCCCGGGGACTTGGGAAGAACTGCGACATGTTCCTGACTCTTGGGAAGTACTTTTGCCCACGTTCTTCTGCAAGTCGGCCTTGTTCTTGCGATTCCATTCCGCAAGTCTCTTGTTAGCAGCAACACGGCCCTCGTTCTTCTTGGTAATTACTTGGTTAGTTTCCTCGGTCATTTCTTATAACTCGTTGGAGCTACAAAATCACTTCCTTTTTACAGAAAGATGGAAACCACCTTGGACGTTGAGAGCTGTATATTATTAATGGTATGCGCGACAATAAGCAGAGGTGTCAATAGCTTCCCAAACGCTGAGAAAACGAGAATTCCCAAGTCGGCCATACTATCCCTGATGATAGGGTCTTTTTCGATATCTTGGCGGAGGATCTTGGGGCTAACGAGGGGTACAACATTGCCTATAGCCTTCGTGTAGCATGACAGGAGAGGGCCCTGGCAGTTTTCTCTCCTTTATCCTGGAGTTCATGTTTAACGAATTCAGCATGCATCTTATCGATCACCTAAGGTGATGCTTTATCAATATAGGCTTCGGTACATTTTTTCGGTAGAAGGTGCGCCTTACTTTTACGTGCATCCTTTAAAGTTTGACGCTTGTTTTGCTCAGGCGCTTTTGTTGGGGTATCTAAAACATCGAAAATTTTAACCAATTCAGACATATTTATTAATAGTCGTTTGTATCTTTAATAACCCAAGATGATCAAGACGTATGGGAGTAGTATAGCTATTAATAACAGAGCTTCCATTATTTATTTGCCGCTAAACGTTTTTGTCATCTAAACTATTAAGTGCCAGTTTATTCACTTCCTGCGTGTAGATTTGATGCCCCTTATTCTGGATACAGACCCAGGTTTTGTATATATCAACACCACCCTCTAGGCAGCGCTGGTAGTCTTCAAAGGTGATGGATTTTTTGGTTACACACTTTTTTACACCTTTAGCTTTGCGATCACGACCTTTATTTGTGAGACTCTTATAGGCATACAGCTTGGCTCTCAGTGTGATGAATTCTGTCATGATTTTGCCGCTTAATTCATCCTTCATCAAGCCCACGACTTTCTTGTTTTTGGCAATGGGGAGAGGTCTCTTGTCATCTTTGCTATAGGAACTCGTGTCGAAACGTGTCTCGACATCATCGGCAATGTCGCGATAAAAATTCTCCGTTCTGATGTGATAGACGAAGGAATCGGTATCCATATAACAGATCCGCAACTTACTACCATACTTTGGCTGCATGTAATCATAGTGGAAGTTGTACATCATGATTTTCGAGTTGTCCAAAATGGCTTGACCAATATAGACTGGCTTGTTCATTTTTACCTCTGTTTTACACATTTCCTGGGTTTTGAAATGATCCAGGACAAACCTGAGCAACAGAGGCGCTAAATTACACACACAATTACACATTTCTGGGGTCTTTAAATAATTAGGGACAAACATGATCATTCGCGGGAGATCCATAACCGCCTTGGCACACATTTCTTGGGTCTTTAAATAATTAGGAACATACATGAGTGCCCAGGGATCCTCTTGAACCGCCATAGCTCACATTTCCTGGGTTTTGAAGGGATTCTCATGATGTTGACTCATGTTTATTATTATATCCCGAGTTCAATTAGCAATCACAACCCTATGGACTTTTCCCTACTCAATTGCGCATGCGTTGCATTTTGTTGATGTCAGCATTATTCCCATTATTCACTATTGCGCATGCGTTGGATTTTATCGCTATTTCCCGGAATTGTCGGATTCCGGGAATTCGGGGATTTCGGGATTTAGGGGAATTGCCTATATTGTGCAATGAAGCGTGACATCATTTCTAGTGCAGTTGCTCATTTGCTGTATGATGTGCGTGCGCGACTGCACCAGAACGAACATATTCCTATCTCTTAAACATTGATTTGACTTTGTTTACGTTATAAGGTTTATTATAACGACATAACCCACATCTTAGCGTTAAAACTAGTAACAACGGAAAAATTACTTTTTATAGTTTATAAAATTCTTATCTAGGATATAATGTTGCGACAGATCAACGAGTTAGCCTTTTATAACTTCTTATATTTCGTTCTTCATAATACAATCGTTTTAACCTAACTTGAAAAATGCAGTTTTCTGTCTATATATATACTAAAAATAATGTTCTAGAATGTTCTTTTTTGAAGGTTCCTATTATAAACAAAACAAAGGTCTATTGTTCAGTAGAGTTCGAATATCATGCGCTAAATCAGTCTTCGAATGTTCTAGTTAGTTTGTTATGTCTACTCAGCGCTTTGAATGCTTCAGAATAATCTCGCATTCGCGACATTCCCAACACCGAGAAAGTTGCCCGTCTATCGATTAATTATCGGGTAGCGTTTGTCCAACGATTCGGTCTCGTGCTTTTTGTGCTGCTCTTCGGCGTGGTCTGTTTGTGTTAGAATGTTCTATGTCGTTGCTCTCGTTGTAATCTGCAGCCGAAGATGTTGCGTCTTAAAAGTGTTGCTGTTGATTGTCATCTCGCTGGTCCTTGTTGTCCCTCTCGTCCTCATCACATTCCAGTGGATACAAATGTACAATCGATCTTTGTAGTACGTTTTTGTTTGGCTTAAGAATTCGAGCAGCTCTCTCCTCTCCGTCTTGACTTTTGAACATTTCCACAATTCGTCCAATCTTCCATGTGCCTCTTGGTGCTGAATCTTTAATTTGTACTATGTCTCCGACTTTTGCTTCTTTTAAATTCTGCATTCGTGGCTGTTTGTTGAATCTCTGACTGCGTTCTCGAAGGTTTAATAAGTATAGATCTCTCCATATTTTCCAAAACTGTTCCAAGTGTCGATTTCCTTTCTTCCATGTTTCTAATATTTTTTTCGCGCTGTACATTTCTTCGTTCTGGTAGTTGGGGTCATCTCTGTCGTCATCTTCGTCAGCTTCTTTAAGTATCGGTGTTCCAGTTTTTGGATTCAGTGAAAGGAAATGTGCAGGTGTTAGCACTTCGTTCTCTATGTCGTTGTCTATATAAACTAGTGGTCGACTGTTGACTACTCCTTCCATTTCAGTGATGATGGTTTGTAATTGTCTTGACGTTAAATGAAGCTTACCAATGCTTTTCTTTAATGCCATCTTTGTAGTCCCGAGTAGTCTTTCGTAGAACCCTCCCATCCAAGGCGAAAGTTCGATGATGTAATTCCACTTGATTCGTTTCTCACTCATATAACTGTGTACTGTTGGATCTGCCAGGATGTTCGCCCAGGCAGTATCAGTTGTATTCTGAACTGTCTTAAATTGTTTCGCGTTGTCAGTGATAATCCCATCAGGTTTTCCTCTTCTTGCCACGAATCGACGAAGTGCATCAAGAAAACATTCTGCTGACATATCTTCAACTACTTCCAGATGCACGGCTCGAACAGCTGTGCAAGTAAAGAGACAAATGCAGACTTTCTTTTGATGGCCTTCTTTCTTTACATAGAGTGGTCCAAAGTAATCAATACCTGTATTGGTGAAAGGTGGTGACACAGTAACTCTGCTTTTCGGCAATGGTGACATCTGTTTTGTCTTGTATGGTCCTCCTTGATATCGAATGCATGTAAGACACTTCCTGAGTGTAGTTTTAACAGCAGTGCGGCCATGTGGTACCCAATATCTTTGTCGTTGCTCTGCTAGTGTATGTGCCACTCCGCCATGACATACATCTGCATGACTTTTTTTTATCAGGAGGTTTGTAAAGTGTTCTTCTCTAGGTAATAAAATAAGTGCTATTGTGTCTTCTCGTAAGCTTGAATTTTCCAATCTTCCATTAAGTCGGACAATTCCATCTCGATATATCTTCGGGTTGAGTTGGCTTTGGCTCTGCTTCTTATTTAAACTTCCATTCGACAGGTAGTGTTTCCCTTGTAGAGAACTGATCCATAGGAGTTCCGCTTCATTGAGTTCTTCAGCAGTCAATTCAGTAATCCTTTGTGGTTGTGACCTGGCTTTGTTCTTTTTGTTCTTGATAAATTGATGTCCGTAGGCAGTCACTCTAAGCAGCTTGGTCAGAGAAGAGTATCTTGTTTCATCTATCCCAAATGGTGTGAGAATTGGCTTAACCTCATGTTGTGCAGCTGTCATTTCGAAGATGATCTGTTCGTTTTCTTCTTGATCTTGACTTCCTGGATTTACGATTTCTGTGTTCCATTTGGGTCATTGACTTTGATCATGTAGCAACCATTTTGGGCCATTCCACCACAGCTTCTCTTTCTTCAACTCACTAATCGAAATTCTACGTGTCGGTAGATCTGCTGGGTTGTGCTTAGTATTGATGTAGTGGAATTCTACTTCATCCTTTTCAGTAATTTCTTTTATTCGGTTTCGAACAAACACATCGCTGTTTTCCTTTTGTTGTAGGCACTTTAGCACGCACTGTGAATCTGTCCAGAGTATCTTCTCAGTGTTCTCTAACTTCAGTTCCTTTGATATGAATCGCAGGCATCTTACCCCAATTAGTGTTGACATCAGTTCCAGTCTGGGAATCGTCAGTCGCTTCTTTGGTGCATTTCTTGCTTTGGAAAATATGAGGTTGACGTTCACTTTTCCATCAATAACTGTGCGTAAGTAGATCGCTGCTGCATATGCCTTACTTGATGTGTCACAGAATCCAATCAGCTGACTATTTTCGCTTCCAACATACAGTGGCAGTTAAATGGTTGATAACGCCTGCAAGTGCTTTATCAATTCTTTTCTCGTTTCTTGGTCCTTTGGCTCTAAAACATCGTCCCATCCAATATTATTCTCCCATAGTTCTTGAAGAAATATCTTCATTTTGATCGTACCAGGCGTCAGCATTCCCAATGGATCGTATACCGAAGCTATTGTAGCCAATACTTCGCGTTTTGTTGTTCCAAGTTTGTCTGAATTGATTCTTTTTGTAGAGATCGACAATTCATCAGTGATTGTGTTCCAAACTAAGCCAAGAACCTTCGTTATCTTAGATTTGACTTGGTCCTCAGGATCAATTTTCTTGTTCACTTTGTCTGAGTTTGTCAACCATTCCCTCAAGTTCATCGATGCATCTTTATATAAGGCCTTTGCATTTCGGTACAAGTCAATGGCTTCCTTTTTGTTGTCTGTGCCATAAATCATATTGTCAACGTAAATACTGTCCTTTATTTGTTCTGCTACTGGCTCATCTATGTTCGTGATATGATGTTGAATAGTAGCACCCAGTAGGAATGGACTCGAAATTATTATGAAAGGCAATCTTACAAATCTCCACATCTCCAAGTTATCATCAGAAACCTGTTTCTTGACGTCCT
Organism: Hydractinia symbiolongicarpus; assembly: GCF_029227915.1. NCBI lineage: Eukaryota > Metazoa > Cnidaria > Hydrozoa > Anthoathecata > Hydractiniidae > Hydractinia > Hydractinia symbiolongicarpus. The sequence continues at coordinate 13,407,479 of NC_079888.1, forward strand.
TTAACCAAATAAATCGAGTTACATCACGATCATTTTCTTGAATTGCGATTTGTAGAAAAGCTTTCTCAATATCTGCGATTATTCCAGTCTTCTTTGTCCTAAACCGAAGTAGCAATCCACACAAATCTTCCATGATGACAGGTCCTCGGTGTAAGCACTCGTTCAAGCTCTTGTTGCCTTTCTTTGTTTTTGCGGATGCATCGTAAACAATCCTCAACTTCGTTGTTGCACTGTCAGCTTTGATAACACCGTGATGTGGAATGTAATGCTTTTTTGTCTGGTTGTTCACCTCCGAAGGATCAACCCTTTCCAGTACACCCTTTTCAACTTGCGATCGAATCATCTCATCATAAAGGTGAAGTAATTTAGGATCTTTTTGCAGATGTTTCATCAGGGACTTCAATCTCCCAAGGAACAATTCGTAGTTCTCTGGGAGAACAGAATCTTCGTTTCTCCACGGTCAGCTTACAAAATATCTTCTTCCATCCCTCTTCACTGTATTCTTGAACATTTCCATCGCAGCTTTGTCTGAATCCCTTTCTTCGTGTTGGTTAATGCCAATTGTTTCCATTCCATTCAAACGGTGATGTTACGTCTTCACTCAGCATTCTTCTGTTCGTTGACGATTGACTTTCTGTTGAGAGCACAAACAGAGCGTTTTCTTCTCGATGCCAATTTTCTCTTTCAATTCTCTCAGAGATGATCCACCCAACCTTCGATTTCAATAGGTATAGGTGATCTTGTATCTTCACCTTTTCGTCTAGAATGATGTCGTCATAGTAATCATTCCCAGTAAGAAGACCAAGGTACCATGTACGTCTCCATATTCGATGGTATGGTGTCTGCAAGTTCAAATTGTTTTGCAATCTTTCTTTCATCATTCAAAGCCAAGGGCATTCTCTGTAGTGGTCCAGTTATTTCTTTTGTCACAGTTCCTTTGATTTTCATGTCTGCTCCAAACTTTGTCTTCAGTGTCAGCTGTACCAATGGAAGAATTATGTTATTCCGTTTAAGCCTTAATGCTCTTAATTTTCTTGACAAATACTATTCTTATTGTTCCTCATATATATTTTTAGCAGGGCTATATTAATAACATAAAGCTTGCTAAAAGTTGTTATAGCTAATGGCAAATTCTGCTACATGTAACAGCTCTTTGCATTGCACAGAAAAAAATAAGTTTGTGAGACACGCAATAAAAAAGTAAACTTCTAACTAAATTTGTGCATCATACAAATTTTTATATTAAAAAAAACAATAAAGTTTAGACATATTCTTAGGATAATCTGAACTTCTGACCCTTTGTTTAAAATATATATACTCTTACAAAAAAAGATCCTAACTTTCTTGACAAATACTATCCTCGTTATTCTTCATTATATTTTTAGCATGTCTATGTCCTAAAAATATATAATGCTTTAATAAAATAAAACTGCTGTAGCTATTGGCAAGCTCTTTTTATATACAAACAGTCGAGGTTAGACATAATCATAAGATTTTCTTAACTGACGCTGAATATGTTCTTACAAAAAAAATATGTTCAGGCTGAAGACAAAACATATTTAACTTCATATTTAAGGGAAAGTTTAGCTGGAAGCGAAGCGTGTAAACGGCTTAAGAAACGTTATTAACCAAAATTCATTTCTCTACCAGATAATCTAAACAACACACCTGCTTTCTTTCGCTTTCTAAGTAGGCCTCTAGCTAGCGTTCTCTGGATAAAATTCCAATCAGTTTTTTACTTCGATTACTAAACTTCGCTTCTTCCCAAAGAAAACAAATTGATAATGTATAGCCACCTACAATTGTCTGATACATTTCCAATCAGTTCTCTTTTTGACACTATATCATCGTACGTTTTTCTTCTTTATAACAAATATTTCTGACAACAACATAAATTTTTTTATTCTCGCTCGACAACAACAGTCGCTCTACAACAATAGTTTTGTTTTTTACATTTTAGATTCGAATTACATTTATATTCGAATGTGATACAACCTCGGTCCCAAAACACAAAAATAGAAAATATAGAAGAAACAAATAAGCTTTAATCTAATCTTATGATGAGAAAACATTGTTTGAAATAACTTTTCTGGATTACTTTGAAAAAGAGACAACCTTCTTCGCTTCGATTTTCTTTTTTCAGATGATAAGCAAATTGTTTCCGTTAGATCCGCGCGCACATTACTGCATTTCATACAGCGCGGTCTGGGTACGAATAAAGCGCTTGTGGAGACAAATTTTTAGCTTGTTTTTGTTTGACTCGATAGCCCAGTCAAGTTTCACAGTCACTTTCTCGCAAAGAATTATTTGTGTCATATGGAGAAAGGCCGAGAAATGTGTAACCTTTTGTTATTGTTTTCCTTCTTTGCTTTTTATTCTAACGTTTAACTTTTAAATAACGTGTTAAAATGGTGCTGCTAGACCTCTCTGTGGTATATTAACTTTATTAAAACAAGAACAACTTACAGTTATTAACTTTTATAAAGTTCAAAATTGGATGATAGTAAAAGGGTATTTTTAGCTCTGTGACTGCAGAGAGGCAATGAGCATGGACTGAAGTATCTATTAGAAAATACATGACACACTGCTAGATATTACACATTTTTTCCTTATAATCAACCTTCATGTTATGAATTAAATATAGCTAGATGGCTGAAAACCACCATATGTACAATGTAATGATGTTTGCCTATGGTTTACACCAGGTACAACCAAAAAAGAATTAGAGCTAGCTAGGTAATTGTTGCAAAAGTAGAAGAAATGGATAATCGAATATCAAGCTGAAAGAATCAAGATATGGATAAGTATCAAAGAGTTTTTTTTGAAATTTGAACGAAAGGTTATTAAAAATGCTACAACTGCACAACGAGGGTGCCGATAAGCCGCATACGCCGTAAAAAGTGCGGGCGTTTTCGGGCGAGTTTGGCGTTTTGAAAAAAATTCAAGTATTCGCCCGAAAAAAACCACATAGACCAGAACAATGCCCAAAAGAAAAAAAAACAGACACTAATATATGATTCAAAAAACTATAAAAATTAAAATAAACTTACTATTTCGTAGCGAAGTTCTTAGAAGAACTGTTTTTGATGGTTCTTGAACAAGTTTACTTTATAAATAACTTATATATAAACTTTATTAACTCCTTTCTCATCAAGCGCCTTCTTCCCAACCATCCTCCGCATGGTTTGTTACAAGGAATTGTATTTCGGGAATGTTCCGGGCGAGTTCGGGAAAGTGCGGGCGGTTTCGGGGGACAACCGCCAATTTTATTTGAAAATTCACCCGAACTCGTCCGTATATATGCGGGCGTTTGCGGCTTATCGGCACCCTCTTACTGCACATATAGCTTATACTGTCCCTATTACGTGATTATCCAAAAGCGAATATTTAACCCCGCAAACTACATAACTTTATAGTTTAGCATCTCTAAAAATAACTTTAAAAATTGTGATTGAATGGGTTTAAAATTGAATTTTAAGAGTTCTTTAAATTTTTAATTCAACTTTTTCTGGCTACCTGTCTTCTTCTTTTTTAAGGATCTTTAGGAGATGGATTTTTACAGAAAGAAGTTTTCATGACTTTTTTTAGGTTTTTTTCTTTAGTTCACAAGTTCACAACAAATTTTAAGAGTCAGTCAGGTGTTTACAAACTATTGGCTGAAATAAATTCTTGCGAATAAGTATATAAAGAACATTTTCCTACATTCATGTAATTTTACTATGATTTCTTTCCAACATTATCCTATCCCTGTCAGAGAAGTTTTAAAGATACCAATAAAAATTAGCAATGTGGTGCCATCAATAACATTTCTTTCTGGTTTAACACCTTGGACACTTGACTTTTAGCTAGGCTAACCTTGAGACGGAATCAACAGTCTTTAGTCATTAATAACCTTGAATTTTGTGCCTTTTGGATAGAACACAGTCCATAAACCATTAAAGAATACCCTTCCTTAATTTTAGTGTTATAATAGTAAAGCAGGGAGGTATAAAAGTTCTTTTATACCTTCATGGGTAAGCCAAAAGTTAAATTTTCTGTTAATGTTGTTGTTTTTTCTTGTTGCGCTACCATTATGAAAAATTTATCCCTACAAGCGCTTTACTCGTGCCCAGACTGTGTTGCATGAAAGTCGGTAATGGTAAACCGAGGGTAAAAATAAAGTATTCTATCTATAACGACCAACAGCGCTTTTAAAACCAAAAAAACATAAAAAAATAAAATAAAAATTAGTTTTAATAAAATAAAATAAAAAAGTTTCATTTTTAAAAGTAATAAGAAAAGAGAATTAAGTGTTTAAGTAGTAACCCCCTGATTTGCGTTTTTTTTAACTTGGTAAATTTTATTGAAGATATTATTTCGGTTTGTCTGTTCAGTATTCATAGTACTGTGGAAAGTTTATCATTTCTTGGTAAATTTTAGCGTAAACGCCACGTCGTAAGAAAGTGACCCGTGCTTTGCGTGCCGTGGACTCATATAGTCACTCACACAAGCGTATTATTATATAGGACTAGCCGAATTCCCGTGTGGAAGAATCCACTGAATCTCTCATTGAATGCATGTAAGGGATACCAAACAAAAGCATACAGCATGGTAATTTGAATTTTTAAAACTTACAACCCAACCTCGGTTTTGTCTCTTTTTATAACGGGACGGAAAAAAGAGAGAAAAAGCCCTGGGATCGAAGTGGTTCACAGTCTGTATTACTTTATATTTGCACCCGTTAAAACCAAAACGTTGAAATATAAGTAGGTGCAACAAAAAGAAAAAAAATGCAAAATGGAAAATGTCTAACAAAATCAGAGGCGTCTAACAACCGTTACTTAAAAAGCGAAATCTGCTAAAATTTATACTTGCTTTGCTATGCCAGAAGTACACCAGGGAAAAAAGTATATCAGACATAAAAAATCCAGCATTTTTTCGCCAAGTTATACAAAAAAAGTTATTATAAAATTTCCACACTGTACAGTTTGTAACACGTCATATCAAAATCAGATATTCAGTCTATTGCATACAGCAACCCTTTCAAAGTTTTACACAAAATATAAGAAATTAACAATTATCTGAATTCCCGTGGAAGAATCTCTCATTAAACCGATGTATGGGGTACCAAACAAAAATACAACACAGTAATTTAGATTTTCAAAAGTCACATTTCAACCTCGACCCTGGGCTCTTTGTCTCTTTAATAACGGGATGGCAAAAGGAGAAAAAAGCCCTGGGATCGAGGTTGCTCACAATCTGCATTATTCAATGTGTATAACCGCTGAAACAAAATGTCTGAAAATATAAGCATGTGCAACAAAAAAAAATGGAAAAATAAAAATGGAAAAAGGTGTCAAAGGTGTTTAGCAATCGTTCATAAAAAGCGAAATACACTAACATGCTTTGCCATTCCAGAACTCAAAATATAAGAAATTAATAGTTAAAAACACATAAAAGAGACATATAAAAACTTGCATCATTTCGTATATTGTATATCTACCGAAATATTTCAATCCAAAATATTAAAAGAACAGACCCAAGTTATAATCAAGAAAATCACACATAAAATCAAAGAAGATAACAATGCAGTGTTTTCGAATTTAAGAATCGAATAATACTTTAAACGGTAACGTAACAGATGTAAACATTGATTTAAAAACCAGTAACAACAACAAAATTACTTTTTATAGTTTATAAAATTCTTATCTAGGATATACACCGTTTATCTTATAAGAATTATTCCGTTTCAGCCTAAATGTTCTTAACTTTCTTGACAAGTACTATTCTTATTGTTCCTAATATATTTTTAGAAGGGCTATGGCCTCAAAATATATATATGAAATGACTTAATAAAATAAGCTTGCTATAAGTTGTTATAGCTAATGCCAAATTCTGCTACATGTATCAGCTCTTTGCATTGCACAGAAAAAGTTAAGTTTGTGAGATACCCAATAAAAAAGTAAACTTCTAATTAAATTTGTGCATCATACAAATTTTTATATTAGAACAAACAATCAAGCTTAGACATACTCTTAGGATATTCTGACCTATTGTTTAGAGTACACTCTTACAAAAAAAGTTCTTAACTTTCTGGACAAATACTATCCTCATTATTATGGTATATTCTTAGCGTGTCCATGTCCTGAAACTATATATAATGCCTTAATAAAATATAGCTTGCTATAGCTATTGGCAAATTTTTTTTATATTTATTTAGAACAAACAATCGAGGTTGGACATACTCTTGAGATATCCTTTACTGACCCTAAATATATTCTTACAAAAAAGTAGGTTTAGGCTGAAGGCAAAGCATATTTAACTTCATATTAAAGGGAAAGTTTAGCTGGAAGCGTGTAAACGGCTTAAGAATGTTATTCACCTAAATTCATTTCTTTACCAGATAATCTAAACAACAAACCTGCTTTTCTTTCTCAGTAGGCCGCTAGCTAGCGTTCTCTTGATAAAAGTCTGATTAATTTTTTACTTCGATTACTAAGCTTCGCCTCATCCCAAAGAAAACAAATTGAAAATGTATAGCCACCTACAATTGTCTGATACATTTCCAATCAGTTCTCTTTTTGACGTTATATTATCATACGTTTTTCTTCTTTATAACAAATATTTTTGACCATAACATAAACTTTTTTTATTCTCGCTCCACAACAACAGTCGCTCTACAACAACAGTTGTGTTTTTTACATTTGACATTCGAATTACATTCATATTCGAATGCGATACAACCTCGGTCCCAGAACACAAAAATTGAAAATATATAAGAAACAAATAAGCTTTAATCTAACCCCATGATGACTAAACATTGTTTGAAATAACTTTTTTATATAGACTAGTCGATAAGGCCCGTGTGGAGTAATCCACTTAGGCAGAAAGACAATGGAAAAATAGTTTTTTTAGGCTTTTTTGCTGACATCAGCAGTGCAAATACAAAATATTAGAAACTTGGATTTTTTTTGCATTTATCGTATAGATCTTGAAACGCTGATCAAGAAAATGTATAGCATCATGTAATTTTGACCAACAGTTGCAGAGATATTAGGGTTTGAACGTTTTTTGATGACGTCATCGTTAAGATGTTTTCCATTCCCAAGCGGTTTTTTAAGGACCTATGTTTGAGAAAATTACCCAAATTGGTCCTTGGTGGCCCTAGTTACCCACGCAGAGAAAAATCATTGACGTCACCACCTCGTTTCCAAGTTATTTGGCCTCAAAATTTTAGGTACACTGTAATGCTTCCTTAATTTAATATAGGATATTGACGTTAAAGTAGTGTTATTGACTTCGCGCCGTAACGTCAGAAAATTTAACATATTAAACATGCATTTTTCGGCAACATCAAAAGAAAATGAACACGTCCACTTTGCCTGTCACAGACAGACAGACAGACACATTCTCCGTATTATTATAAGAGATTAGTCGATAAGGCTCGTGGAATCCATTTAGCAGATGGGCAGTGAAAAAATACGTTGTTAAGATGTTTTGCTGACGTCAGCAGTGAAGATCCCAAAAAAATTGAAAAATTTATTTTATTCTTTTATTGTAGTGTGTAGAGGTTAAAACGCTGATCAAAATAATGTATGGGATGATATGTTTTCGAGGAATGCAAAAGGAGATATAAGGGTTTAAAATTGTGGTGATGTCAGCAAAGGCCCATAAAAACACAAAAAAAAATTATTAGAAATTTATATATCTGTTGCCTTCCTCGTATAGATCTTGAAACGTTGATAAAGAAAATGTATAGGATCATGTACTTTTGACAAACGCTCAGGGAAATATTGTGGTTTAAAGGTTTTTTGTTGACGTCATAAACCCGTGCATTCCGAAACAGATTTGGGGACCAAGGTTTAGGAAACTTACCTAAATTGATCCAAGGTGGTCCCTAAATTGACGTTACCACCTCGTTCCCAAGTTATTTGGCCTCAAATTTTTAAGTGCACTGTAATGGCTTCATTAATTTATTATACTTCCTTTGACTTTAATATTATTTCAACGTTAAGGTTTGGTAAATTACAGAACAATTTTATGGGCGATGTTTTACAGAATTTATCAAAGAAGATAGTGAAGAATATAATCAACTTTGCAAAAGTGACAGACAGACAGACAGACAGACAGACGGAACTGGCGTATTATTATACAGATGACTAGTCGATAAAGCACGTGAAAAAGTGCATAACAGAACAATAAAAAATTGCCTTTATTGTTTAGAGTTTGAAACGCTGATAAAGAAAATGTATAGGATCATGTGGTTTTAAAGAACGGTTAAGGAGATGATAGAGTTTTGCTAAAAATTTTGCTGACGTCAGCAAAGTTTTTAGCAAAACACAAAAAAATTTGTATACCTGTCGCCTTCTTCGTATAGATCTTGAAGCGCGGATCAAAAATGACTCACGTCACCACCCTGTTTCCAAGTTATTTAAGATGTTAAGATTAAGATGTCATAAACAAGCGAATTTATTCTAGGCTACGTTTCGACAGCTACAGCTGTCATTGACGGGCAATGATCGTAATCATCTTTGGCTATTTATTATTTGAAGAGATAATTAGAGGATCGAAATTAACCAATCAGATCACAGCAATTAAAGTAATTAACTTTTTTACGGACCCAGATGGAAGCAATAGATTTATTAAAATCTTTCCTTTTTCTAAAAGTTCGCTTTTTGTTACGTTTCTTTTTCTAAAAGTTCGCTTTTTGTTACGTTTCGCCAGAACCATTATTTGCACTTTTTCCTAAATGTTTGCTTTCCGAAGTGCAGGTAACCATATTTCTGGAAGTTGATAGGAAATACTATTGAGACAAGTATTTCTGTCTATACTATTTATGATTTCTTTTACTTTTCTTGCTGTTCAACCAGACTCTCGGTCTATGATCTTTTTATTGTTCCAGTCTATATCATGATCATTCTTCCAGCTATGGTCCGCAATCTCATTTTTGTCTGTATCTGCGTTGCGTACGGCTCTTTTGTGCTCTTGCACACGTTGTTTAAACATTCGTTTTCTTTCACCGACATAAACAGCATCACAATCCTTACACGGGATTTCGTAGACAATATTACATTGACTCTCTAGACATATTTTGTCTTTCGGATGCGACAGTATACTACGTAGCGTGTTTTTAGATTAAAACACTGGCTTTATTTTATGATATTTTAATCATATTTTTAAAATTATTAAACAGCAATATCACCATATGCGCGCCGTATCTCATGGAAACAAGTTGTTTATCAACTGAAAAAAGAAAACCGAAGCGAAGAAGGTTGTCTGTTTTTTAAGTTAATCCTGAAAAAAGTTACTTCACACAAAGCATGCCAATGTTTACCCATCATGAGGTTAGCTTAAAGCTTATATGTTTTTCTCTATTTTACATTTTTGTGTTCTGGGACCGAGGTTGTATCGCATTCGAATATGACTGTAATTCGAATTTAAAATGTAAAGAACAAATTGGTGCTGTCGAACGAAGTTAATAATGTTGTTGTCAGAAATATTTTTTAAAACGAAGAAAAACATACGATGATATAACATCACAAAAAGAATTGATTGGAAATGTATCAGACAATTGTAGCTATACATTTTCAATTCGTTCTCTTTGGGATGAAGCGAAATTTAGTTATCGAAGTAAAAAACCGATTGGACTACTCAGAAAGCGAAAGAAAAGCAGGTGTGTTCTCTAAATTATTTGATAGAGAATTGAATTTGGGTGTATAACGATTTTTTAGGCGTTTCTTCCAGATAGATCAAATATGGGTCAGAAGTTTAGAATATCCTAAGAATATGTCTGAGCTTGATATTTTAAATATGAACATTTGTATGACGCCCAAAATTGATTAGAAGTTTACGTTTTTTATTGAGAATCAAACGAACTAAACTTTTTTGTGTCCAAGCAATGGGTAGAATTGCCATTAGCTATAGTAACTTATAGCATGCTTTATTTTATTAAGGCATTATATATTTTCAGGCCATTGTCATGTTAAGAACATATTGAGAATAATGAGGATAGCATTTGTCAAAAAAGTTAAGAACATAGAGGCTGAAACTAAAACACACTATTCTTATAAAAACAGCGTGTATATCCTAGAAAAGAATTTACATAAACTGTAAAAAGTAATTTTTCCGTGGTTACTGTTTTAATACTACAGACTGTGTAATTCAGTGTTGATGTCGTTTTAAAAAACCTAAACCTAAATTCTAAACTTAAATCAATGTTTACATCTGTTACGTTACGATCGTTTGAATTATATTCGATTCTTTAATTCGAAAACGCTGCATTGATTTTCTTGATTATAAGTTTGGGTCTGTCTGTCTGTCTGTCTGTCTGTCTGTCTGTCTGTCTGTCTGTCTGTCTGTCTGTCTGTCTGTCTGTCTGTCTGTCTGTCTGTCTGTCTGTCTGTCTGTCTGTCTGTCTGTCTGTCTGTCTGTCTGTCTGTCTGTCTGTCTGTCTGTCTGTCTGTCTGTCTGTCTGTCTGTCTGTCTGTCTGTCTGTCTGTCTGTCTGTCTGTCTGTCTGTCTGTCTGTCTGTCTGTCTGTCTGTCTGTCTGTCTGTCTGTCTGTCTGTCTGTCTGTCTGTCTGTCTGTCTGTCTGTCTGTCTGTCTGTCTGTCTGTCTGTCTGTCTGTCTGTCTGTCTGTCTGTCTGTCTGTCTGTCTGTCTGTCTGTCTGTCTGTCTGTCTGTCTGTCTGTCTGTCTGTCTGTCTGTCTGTCTGTCTGTCTGTCTGTCTGTCTGTCTGTCTGTCTGTCTGTCTGTCTGCCTGCCTGCCTGCCTGCCTGCCTGCCTGCCTGCCTGCCTGCCTGCCTGCCTGCCTGCCTGCCTGCCTGCCTGCCTGCCTGCCTGCCTGCCTGCCTGCCTGCCTGCCTGCCTGCCTGCCTGCCTGCCTGCCTGCCTGCCTGCCTGCCTGCCTGCCTGCCTGCCTGCCTGCCTGCCTGCCTGCCTGCCTGCCTGCCTGCCTGCCTGCCTGCCTGCCTGCCTGCCTGCCTGCCGGCCTGCCTGCTATAACATTTTACACTACTATAACATTTTACAATGAAATATACACATAGGACAATTAAGCGTGTAAGGACAACATACATTTTAATTGTTCGTAGGACTTATCCTTATAGACAGAACAGTTTTTGCAAACACACTAATTGCTCTTCAAAGGGGAAAAGCTTTTTGCCGTATCCATGTTGTAGTAATCTGGATCTCAGTTTACATTTTTCCGAAATCAGATCCGATAAGCGTTAAAAAAATTTCTGGCAGTCTCGCCCAATGCCACTGGTGGCAGAAAATACAAGTGGTATGAATGCTACATGTTCTATTTCGAGAAACCTGTCATTATAGGTCTTCTTCTTTTCTCTTAATTTTCCTCGTAAATCTTCGTCATTTCTTAGTTCACGGGTGTTTATAGATAATGGGTTAAATACCCGTACGTCGAAAAAAAAAATGCTATTTGACTTGCTTGCCAAAAACCTCTCGCACAAACATCCAATCGAGCTTCATCTCCTGTAATGGTGTTGTTGTTTTTTTGCTTAAATTTTTCTTATGAGAAAAGAGTTAAACGAGGTTCGACCACAACATTTTCACACACTGCCTCAAGCAAGTTAGCAGCAATGTTTCTCAGTTCATTATATCGCAGCAAGATGAATGCTCCATTTTTGCAGGAGCATGTCAAAGGTCAAAAGAAGAACCACACTCGCACTTACATGGCAACTTTCTCAGTTTCAACACATTTTTATGCAGATGAAGTCACGAAACAGTGGCTTGTTCAATTTTTTGATCATGGTAACCGATTATGGTTTTGAAATTGGGTGATAGCAATACTAGAAAATATTGGTATTCAAAGACCACCCTATCTTAGTGGTAGCAATACAAGGTTCCTCATCTCAACTGAGCAGTTCGATTCTCCTGTAAATGCTGGGATAAGCTCAGTCAATATAACATTATCAAGCCGTCTGAGTTAGTCATAAATGCTAGGGATAGTTTGCATACAATACAAAATTTTCTGTTTAAATCTTGTGACAAATGCACAATATGAAACTTGCGGCTCAATATAGGCAATTTCTCTTAGCAAATGAATCTGTTTGATCCAATCGTCAACCTTGTCTTGCATATACTGTTGTTTGTATGCAGCCAACAAGCATGAGAAGCAGAGGAATGAAACAAAAGCCTTTGCACGGTCTCAACTCTCATCCACCAACTATAGAAAATCGAGAATGTAATGAATAGCAATTAGGAACAAATGTTGCCAACGTTGAACATATGATTGTTACGTTGTGCAAAAATGAGTTAAATGCATTCGTTGCATCAACCAGAAGTAGGGATCAGTTGATTCATCTTCATAGATCGACCTCATTTGAGTGCACGATTGATTCGCAGCCTGCATTATGTCTGTAGTAAACCGACTGAACTCATTACATCATCTCTTGCACTTAACATAACCAACTTCCCTACTTTATGTCTCAAGAGCTCTCCAATTCCTATAGGGTGAAGACCAGGATTTTTGTCAAGCAGTATGAGTCTACATGCAAGAAACGCTTTAAGGGTCGACGAAGCTTCTTCGTTGTAACAAAGCTTTTTAATCAAGATAGAAATTGCTAAACATAGATCACCCGAGCTGCTCCCAAAAGGTGAGCATGCAATGCCATACTTCTTCGTCCCTCCGATCCACCTTGTGTTCGTATAGTTGCTTTTTTAACAAGTTCGGCATCGATTGAATCGAACTTGACAGGATGTAAACGTTCTGGGACATCAACAAACAGATTGGATTTTTTTGCTGCAATTACTACTACTACTACTACTACTGCTGCTACTGCTACTACTACTGCTACTACTGCTACTACTACTACTTATTTATTTTGTAAAGCAGGTTAAAATACAAACGCAGCTAAAAACTGATGTGGACCTACAACAAAATATTAAAAATTAACTAAAAAGGGTAAATAATAAAAACGACTCGTGGAGTATAGCAGGTTGAAGAGCCTAGTGTAAGAGACTAGCTACAATCGTTGCCAAAAGTGTTGAGATAATTTTTGAAATTTGAATTATTTCAACACTTTTACCCCCGCACCCCCATACAATGTTGCACTCAGGTTTTTTGAAGTCAGAGGTTTGCTGCTATGACTCTCCAACATTGTGTAAAGGGGGGAGGGGATAAAAAAGACGTATTTCTGTATTTATTGCCTTTTCTGTCACTAATGGTCAGTTTTCTCAACTACTTTTGACAACGATTGTAGAAAGTGCAAAACTAGGACTACTTCAGGATTGTTGCATGCTAGAAAAATAATAATAAACAAATGTGATGAAATATATGAATACAAAAATATGGCTATGAAGGCAAAATATATAATCCAATAAAAATTTTGATATATAAGTAAAAAAGTTAGAAGTATAAACAATCAAATAAAGAGAAAATTTTCCTCAAAGTATTATATTCGAAAGAATAGGAACTTGAGAGTGTTGCTCTGTTTAAAGCTAGCATTTGCTTTAACTGCTTAACTTTCCAGTTAATGTTATCTCTTACAACTGTGATTTGGTTTTTCCAATTCAGCTTATTGTCCATAACTACACCTAAGACTTTATGATTACTGACAATTTGCTGATTTCTTGTAACGGACCAATAAAGCTTCTTTTAGATAGAATCAATATTTCAGATTTTCCTAGATGGATTACCATTCCATTTAACTTTGCCAAACTATTCAGATTTTTTGACAATATGTTTTTTTCGTCCAATAGAAAATCAATATTATAGAAAACACAGTATCCTATAGTGTCATCGTCAACATTTCGATGGTATCATCATGTGATGAGTCAGGCAGGTCATTAGAATGACAGCTATAGAATCTTTATAATGAACCAAAAATGAACTTTGTGGTACTCCTTGGTCAACGGGACAAAGGCTTAAATCACTACCTGATATAGTTCTATATTGATTACGGTCACGAAGGTAATCTTCACACCAATTTAGCAAGTTACCAGTCACACCCATAGCTTGCAATTTACGTAACAGTGTGACATGGCATACACAATCAAACGCTTTGCTAAAATCGATTAGTACCTTTCCCGCCATTGCACCGTCTCTGATAAGGTCATACCAATGTTCGAATATATTTTACAGATGCAGTTTTGGAGAGCAGCCTTTTCTAAAACCCCATTGATGTCTGCTTAACAGTTAAACATGCTCGTCAAGAATTGAGGCAATGACACCTTCCGAAATTCCAGCTAAACAAAGAACACATATGGATCGGTAGTTCTCACACTTAGATTTACTTCCCTTTTTATGGATACAACTAACTTTAGCAATTTTGTATCTAGAAGGATATTTATGTGTATCAAAACTTGATTTTGCAATGTAACGAATACCATTTAAAATACTTGTACCAATTAAGTGGAGATCATGGTCACCGGCTTTTCTTTGTTTCATAATTTTCTTTGAGCTGTTGCAACAATTCTGGATTATAACTAATATCATTGATTGTTGGTGTTATTCTATATAAATGCTCCTTTAAATAAGCTTTTTCACGGGTTTTGTCAACTTTACCAATATTAGCAAAATAGCTGTTCAGGGGCTCAGCTTGCTCTTTACTGTTGGTAATAACATTTCCGTTTTAATCTGTCAATGGGCACATTTTGTTTGTTCTGGAATTTCTACAAAATGCATAAATGTTGTTCCAGAATTCTTTACTTGAGGGCTTAAGACCATGACATTTCTTTTTCCAGTAAGCTGATTCAGCTAAACAAACTAGCCTTTTGCATCTTTTGTAATCGATCCACTCTTTTGATCCCTTGGGTGTTGTTTGGACTTTTTTCAATAGTTTATAGCGAAGATTCATTTGTTTTCTGATCATGCCATTCATCCAAGGTTGTGTTTTGGTTCGAACTTTCACTTTTCTCTCCTTTATATGATATTAACGACATTCTTATAAAGCGACTCCCATGCAAACGCAACATCATCTACATCATCAAAAACGTCACATACATGCCATGGTACACAGTTTATATCATATCTTAAACTGGTAATGTCAACATTTTAATAGTTTCGAACAGTTTTTATTGTAGATTTACATCGTTGTGGCATAACATCAATTACACAATAGATAAGGTGATAATCTGAATTTTTAAGGTCAATAGGCTGAGACATTTTTAGCTTTTGTTTCGAGCATTAGCCGCAATTATATGATCAATTTAAGTTTGTGATCTGTCTGTTATCCAAGTTGCTTGTTTTATGATATTTAGCAAACTGTATCTTTGTAAAAGGGAGTTGAATTTGTAAGGCATATTATAATTAATGTAAATACTCTCGGTTTAGTCAATGTTAAAGTCTCCTAACATCACGAAGTTCGTTTTTTTTGGAACATACATCTTTAATAACTGTATTAAAACGAGGTATAAAGTTGGCTAAGTCTTTATGTGGTTGATAAATACAACCTATAAGAACTTTTTGAGATTTAACAACAACATCAAGTCATACAAGTTCTAAATCGTTAGTCCGAAGGGAGGAGTTTTCATAACCTTTTAGGCAACTTTTGAAGTATGTGATAACGCCACCCCAGCCAGATTGTCCACTATTTCTGTCCTTCCTGAGCACATTGTAACGATCAACGTGTATCTCATTTTCTTTTTTTTAATTATGTAAATAAGAATCAGTTATTGCCAGTACGTCTAATTTCGATTCATTTTTTTGGTCCTTGGCGTCCAAAGCAAGCGAGAACACATAATGACGGCGCATCAATACACCCATTGCCATATGTTGAAAAAGACACAAAATACTCGTGCAAACTATCTTTTTAGTTCTGTTGTGTTTCCTTTTTTATGTTTTACACAAATATGTATTCAATGGGTATATTTTGCAACCCCGTTTTATCTTTTGAGCAATGTCGCTATATCAAAAAGCAAGATAGAGTCCTGAACTTGAGTCAAAAATTGACTCCTGGAATTGGTATATATCATCCAAGAAAAGACAAAAGTCAGGTTTATTCATTTAAGTATTATTTTAAAAAGGATAGACTAAAAACATGTTTATAGGCTTCAAGAAAAATAATCTTTAATTGATGACTGTTTTCGATTTTTTAGTTATAGGTCCCCGATCTTTTTAGTGCTGGTAGACATGACATCACTCCATCTTGCCCAACATCGCTATTATCTCTTTCCAACCGATGCTTTCTAGTGCCAACTTCTCACATTTGTCATTACTTTATCATTATATATTTTTGTCATTTTTTTTGTGCAGTACCTGCTTTTAAGAGAGTGTTTACAATAGAATATTTTTGGAAAAAAAACTATCCGCCGTAGCCTTGATTGTCCGCTTTATAGTAATTTTTCTATAAGAGTTTAACTTAAAATCAATCCGTTTCATGTACCACTGTCCGCGTTAACGGAATGGTCATTTTAATGTGTGTCTGTGTTAACGGAATTCCACTCTACCAGTCATAGTCACCGGGACATCTATCCAGTGGTCAAACCATCAAAGTAAGGCACGTTCTAGCTTTTAAATGTTTCTGAAAGAAAAGTTGAGGACCCCGGCCTTTTCAGGGTGAAAGAAAATTAACCCTTGCCCTTTTTCAGTCATCAAAGAATTTATCTTTTTTTGTTAAATAAATAGCAACCTAGTCTTCAGGTGTTATGATCTAACTCTAGGGTTGTTTGGTCCGATATTTGCCCGTGTATTTGCGGGATCCGTCCTTTTGGAGTTAGCCTATAAATTGGTCTGCACACATTACTTGGTAACCTGTGGGAAAATTATGTAGAGAATTTGTTTGCTGTTGGCAAAACAAAAAGATACAAAACTTTAATAATAATTTTACAACTGTTTTCTATATATGCCTGTTCACACATCTGTCGCTGGAAATGATTTGCACTAGACAGAGTGGACTGGACAGTTGGACAGTTGGACCAGAGTTGAAAGTAAAATCTAAACTTCACTTCGATGTTTAGCCTACCAAGGTATCAGTCATTTCTAACGAAAAGAAGCAATAGATGTTCTGAATTTATGTGGCAGCTGCTAAATATTTTAATCACATATAGTTTCATCGACATGCTTTTTTCCAATACACGCGAACATTATCGTCAACGATGAAAAAAAGTTAGCAAAGATTATTGTTTACGAAAAATTAATGCGCGCGAAAAAGAATGAGCTGATTTAAAAAGCAGCATAAGCTGCGATACCATGTTATTCATCGTGTCAGTATACATATAATCAGCATTCAGCATGCCAGATCGGTGCGATTCTCCGCAGGATAGTAAAAACGCTTCAGTGAATACAATATTTTCAGCAGAACTATTTTTGTTGCTTATAGTTAAAAGAAAGAACATAATTCAGAATGAAGATATTATTTTTTGAAATATTTATTTTATTATGTGTTGCCATACACAAAGGTTCAGCAACAAAATGTAAGTAATTTTATTTATAGCGGACACCTCTCTGAAACGGTCTCTTTTCTCAGAAACGGTACAGCTAAACCTCTTTATAGCTAAAGTTCTTTATAGCGGACACCTCACAAACTTGTTTTACCTTTTGAGTGAAAGATATTTACAATGTGTTGTCTTTAGGCTCTTTCTTCTTCCAAAATCAGCCTCTCGACATAATTTACCCGATTTCACTATACCCTAATGCACAACACAGGGTTTTTGAATTAATAAAGTCTATGTGTGCGTAGCGAATATTTCTTCGAGGTTCCAATACGGCTGCGATAGGGAAATTTTACTGTGTTACGTTATAACAATAAAAAACTGTTTAAAATGTGTTGGAATTGTATAATTTTATCTTTAGATACTGTTACGAACCCGGGGCCTACATTGGAGTTTATGAACCTCTTAAAAAAATGTACGGACTATTTGGGTACCGGAGAAATAACAAAAATCAATTTGTTAGCCTCAGAGAAAGAACAGGATTTTTTAGACAGCTTAGATCAAAGTGACAAAGCTGTTTATGTTTTCGTATGGTCACCAACTTCGTTCACAGTCGACGAATATGAGAAGCGTAATCAGGAGTTAATCGACTACATAAATGGGCGTGTGAGTCAATCCAAAATCGATATGTATCCACTCTTTGTCGGGCAAGCTTCTTCAGTGCGAGCGCGTATGAGTAAACATCTTTCATTACGTGCATCAGGTAAAGTTGGCGCATTTTCAAAGGAAGACAAAGAAACTAGGTTAGCTATCGATGAGCCGAACAAGAGAGTGTACTTCGATCAAATCTTAAGTCAAATTTTCATGACAAGAGTTGAGTTGTCCACTTTAGAAGAAGCTAGAATGACAGAACAATTTCTACTCTACGTGTTCACGCTTCCCTGTAATATTGTTTCGAGTGCATGCAAGCTCACTGTATTCGATCGAAAAGATATCAACAACAGAAACATAATCATGAATGAATATAACACCGTCAGAAATAGTATAAAGTCTATTTATACATACGTTCGCTTGTTTCCACAAGTAGCACCCTACAGAGACTTCTTTGACAGCTTGTTTCGATAAATACACCTTTTGATTTGATGAAACTAGGAAGATAAACTTTTTATGAGTGAACCAATATTTTTATGAGAGAAACAATTTTTTCATAAGGGAATTTCTTTATCAGTGAACCACTTGCATAAATCAGAGAACCACACTTTTCATGAGCGAAACACTTGCTTCGACGAATAAACCAATTGATTTGATTAAAGACTATTTCCATAAAAAAACTTCTGTTCCATGAAGCTCGATTTTTCAAGCAACGACTATTAAACTTGATGCGATGTATATCTTATTTTATAGAAGAATTTACGGGAAATATAACCGGGTAAAAAAAAACAAAAAAAACTGACGATCTAATGCGGGAGGCAAAAAACTAGCCGAGATAACTTTAGCGATTTTAGATTTAAAGCAACGTCTACAGTTGATGTGTATGCAAATATATTACCGAGTTTCAAGAAAGATTTAATAATTCGAAGGTGAAACAAGGTAAAACAAAAAAAACACATGTGTCTCCAACATCTGCGCCCACGAAGCTTTTGCGGCACATTAATATTTTACCATCATGTATCATGGTTGCAGCGCAGGACCAGTCCCCTCTGTTCACAAGCGAAAATTGTACCTCGGGTCTTACGAATTTATAATTCACATTTTGAACACCCAACCACAATAAAACAAGAGACAAGGGGCGTCAACAATATCCACAACGAAATTAATAGGACGGAAAAATTTTACTAAATGATTTAACAAGGTCTGTGGGGATTTTTGACCGCAGCGCGTTTCGACTAAATTTGACGTTTGAAGTGAAACTTCAGTAACCTTGGTTCATTAAATACAAATTAAGAAAAAAAAATAATAAAACTTGTGATACCATAGGAATTGCTTTGGTTTACAACATCCTTAAGCTAAATATTTAGGCTGTTAAGCATTCATAAAAAAAACTTCGCACGAAGCTGTGAATAAGATTAAACGTTCGCCGCATGATCTAAAATTGTTTTGAGTATAATCAGCCAAGGAGGTTTTCAGGCCTTTTCCGCAAAGTATTTTTAAGAGTAGCAATACTATTTATAGCGACCCTATTAATTCTTTTGAGAGCGCATTTTCAAACATTAAAAGTTAACAAACAACTTTATGAAAAATTATGAGGACCAACGTTGAAAACAAAAATGGCTTAAGGCTGGTTCTCACTTATCGTCTTAAGGCTAACGTAAGACGATCTTAAGCCTTAAGACAGTGTTAAGGCTTACCCTAGTGTGAATCGCAAAATTCGAAATTTTTGTCTTAAGCCCTAAAACAATGTCTTAAGCGTTAAGATGGGTATCAAATTTTTAGCTTAGGACAGGATTTTTTACAAAAAAAACAAAACAAAACAAGTGAAAACAAAATGGCAGCGCTTTCATTGAGAAAAAAACAGATTTGCGCGTTGGCAATTTTCATGCTCGTGGAAGAAGAGGAATTTTGACCCAAGAAAAGAAGATTTTGGGTAAGGAAACATCTGCAGCAACGTGTAAGAGTCATGGAGACTTTCATATTTTGATAAATGAACTGCTTTTAATCGATGCACAAATTTTTAATTTAAACTGTGAATAAAAATCTCGCGTATTAGACTTCCTCGTCCCCAGGGCTTTTTGACTTTTTAGTATGAAGGTGACGTCGAAAGATAGCGAATTTTGAAATACGATTGGCTTTCACATTTTCGCATAATTATGATTTTTTTCCTTAATCAGCACTTTTATCAGGTTAATAATAATGGTGCCGTAATCAATCAGTTTTGTAAACAAAACTTTATAAAGCTAGCAAAATTTATAAAAAACATTTTGGTGTTACTTTTTTGGATTTATTAAAACATAACTGACTCTTAGTGCTGCGTTGTACATAAAGAAAGTACGGCGGCCGAGAAGTGCATGAAAGTAAACTCTTTTTCACTAAAAGTAAACTCTTTTTCACTAAAAAGTACACGAAAACTGGCTAAGCTCACATAGGTCTATCGAAGAAACTTATGTTTTCCTAGGTTTAAATGGGAAATTCCATAGGCATCGCTGCTCTTTAACTTCCGTAAATAAAAAAATTTGAGAAGCTCTTTCCTGATATTATCTGAGAAACAGAACCATGCACACTCTTATTCAATAAGATCATCTGGATCTTAAGGGGGATTTTCACGAAGCGAATTGAACGGCGAATTCGACGGGGAATTGTATCTGAGCATGCGCAGTTTTGTTTATTATGATTTTGCATCGGAATATTCGCTTCGCTGTAAAGTAGAAAAAGGTTCCTGCTTTTTCGCGGCTAAAGGTTTCGCTGCTAGTTTTAGACCATTCAGAACGCGGTTAACCAATGTAAACAATGAATTTGGCGTCTAATTTATTTTGTCGTGAAAATTAAAAAGCGAATTCCTCCCTGTCTCATTTAACAACTTACTAGTAAAATCTTGGAGAGTTAATGCGGGTGTCAAAGTTCTGCAATGTTCTTGTGTGCACTTTAACATATAACTGACATGTAGAAGGCCAGTATACTGAGGTTAACGCCTTATGTGTAATTTTTAGCAAGTTTTTAGCAAGCAAAATGCGTGTGGTTTTTCAGTTTACGTGGGCATGATAAAGTCCCGTAGCATGATGAAATAATACTGTTTAGGGCTCTCCCATGTAAGGTGTTCGTCAATTGTTATTCCAAGAAGATTTGTAAAGTTGAATTTGTAAAGTTGAATTGTTGAACAATATGCTAGATGAATATTATCTAAATTGTGCAATGTCGACAATCTACTCAATAAACACACCATGTATTTAGTTTTGGCAGAATTAACACATAGCGAATTTGCTGTGGACCATATCAATAAATCCTGAAAGCAAAATGCGTGTGGTTTTTCAGTTTACGTAGGCATGATAAAGTCCCGTAGCATGATGAAATAATATTGTTTAGGTCTCTCCCATGTAAGGTGTTCGTCAATTGTAATTCCAAGAAGATTTGTAAAGTTGAATTGTTGAACAATATGTTAGATGAATATTCATCTAAATTGTGCAATGTCGACAATCTACTCGATGAACACACCATGTATTTAGTTTTGGCAGAATTAACACATAGCGAATTTGCTGTGGACCATATCAATAAATCCTGAAGATGTGTATTGATCTCATTTTCAGCCTCGGTTATATTAGCTGGACGACAGGATTTATAGATCGTGGTGTCATCGGCGTATTGAATTGTGCCATTGTTAATTATGTTTTAAAGTCGTTCACATAAAGGTTGAAGAGGACTGATTGGTTGATATCGATTTGCACAAAATGTCTTCGATTTGTCAAGTATGAGAATGTCCAGCAAAGAAATTGTTTTGAAAACCCCATATCTTTCATTTTTTTATTCAATGTATTATGACACATGGTGTCAAATGCCTTTGAAAAGTCAACCATGGCTAACAGTGTTACTTTGCCTGCTTTCATCGCTTTTTTGATATCATCTCTGAGTTTGAGTAAAGCAGTTGTCGGAATCTTGCGTCGAGTCACGACAATAATTACTCACAAATGGTTCTATATACTCTTCTTCTTAAATATACAACTTAATAAAGCTCACTTTTTACAACGCACGTAAAATCACCTCTTCCTGTTATAAGGCGGCCTCGATCTGTTAACGTTACCATTAGCTCGTGACAGCTGCACAGCAGCCGAGCTCACACAGCAGATCACGTGATCAACGAATAAATCGCGACACACTCCCCCTATTTGATGACACCTTGAATCAAATATGAACAAAACGAACATAATAGCCGATGTTATTCATTTGTAGCGGGCGGCTAGCCGTAACTAACAAGGACTAATGTTTTCCTAGAAAAAGGATCTGCAAATAATCCGTCTCGTCATAATGACCACAAATATAAATTTCTAGTAATAAGTTCTAATAACTAACAATTGTTTTGTAGTAAATACATTTCTCGTATTGATTTACTGATTCATCTCGAAGTCAGCTTGGTTTTCAATCTGAACTCTCGCTGTAGCAGATGCATTTCGTTTCGGTCGAAATTCGTTCGCTTCACCATTCAAGGTTGACGTTACGTTGTCGTTTTTCGGTGCGATGTCGCATGAAAGTTCTAAGAGATAGAGATGTTGAACCGCTCGTTCTAAGGTGTTCTTGCCCGTTCGTAGTTCTACCGCTCTTGTGATCCTGTCTCTGCCAACGAAGGTATTCGTTACGACACCAATTGTTCATTTTCCTCTGTTCTTTCTGTCTCCCTTGATCATCATGACATCTCCAGGTTTCGGTTCTGCTCTCTTCAGCTCGTGCTTCAAGTTATGTCTTTCTCGAAGTGATCTCACATACTCTTGAGACCATCTCTGCCATGTAGATTCCTTACATCTTTGAATAAATTTAAACCTCTTCCGCAGATCTACTTTCTCGACATCATGCTTATCTTCTTCAGTTGGAACTCGATTGATTTGTCCAAATATCAAGCTGTTGGGCGTAAGAATTTCTTGTTGAATATCATCTTCGACGTATGATAAGGACCTGTTGTTGAGAGTTTGTTTAACATCAAGTAATACATCATCCAATTCACTAAATGATAAAGAAGTTCTTCCAATAGCCTTGTCCATCGCTTGCTTAACAAGACCAACCAAACGCTCAAACTGCCCACCCCACCAAGGAGCACGACTTAGATTGAACTGCCATGTAATATCTTCTCTTGCAAGATAATCGTTCAATCTTTCACTGTTCATAATCTTGTGTAGCCATCTTGCAGCAGACTCGAAAGTTTTTGCATTATCCGAGTATATTTTCCTTGGTCTTCCTCTTCGGGCTGTGAACCTCTTTAAACTTCGGATAAATCCTTCAGTTGTCTGATCTGGTAATAATTCGAGATGAATTCTGGAAAGGCTACATGAAAACAGAAGAATATAAGCCTTTTCTTCTTCATTGTTACTTACTTGACATATGAGTGGTCCTGCATAATCCACTCCTACTACTTCGAAGGCTTTCGTTCCTTCCACTCTATCCTTGGGGTTTAATCCTGGTGGTGGTTCAGCAAAGGCAATGGCACGATGTCTTTTACATCCATGACATTTGTGTCTGATTCTCTTTGTCAATTGCCTCAATCGGGGTATCCAATATTCCCGTCTAACTTCCGCCATACTCAGTGATACTCCCCCATGGAGCGTTCTTTTGTGGGCTTCCATGACAATCTTTTCAGCTAACAAGGACTTTTTTGGCAGGTACAAAAGATAGTGACCTTGTATTCTACCTCTACATTTGAACAATCCATCGGCGTTCTTTTGCAAATTTAAACGAAGTTTGTCTTCCGTAAAATCTTCAGAATCTTCAAATTCCTCTTGAGTTACTTTGATTAGCAATCGTTTACTTTGATTCACCTCTTCAGTTGTTAATGGACCATGTACACCACCCTGGCGGCAGTTGGTGATAAAGCGTAATATCCATGAAGATATGCGAATTACCTTCCGCAATTCATACTTTGCTAATAGGGGTTGGAAGTAGAATCTTCCTTCTTGTTAAGTGCTACTGCAAGGACTTCCTCGATTCGCTTCGCTTCTGACTCCGACTCCACTGAAGGTGTTGTTATGATGTCAATCGGCCAATTCTCCTTCTCCAACAGCCATGATGGTCCATCCCACCACAAACTGTCTATTTTCGTAAATGAGCATCCTCGGCTACCACAATCAGTTGGATTCTGTTCCGATGGAACATGCCTCCACACTATGTAGTTTTTCTTCTTAACCTTATCTACTCGATTACTCACAAATGGTTTATAGGATCCACTTTCTCTCACCCAATGTAATACAACGGTCCATCCCAGTTTCGTCAGTTCTGCTACAGGTTCGCCTGAGCTTCCAATTCGGGGAGCCGTTCTTGTTATTATGCGAGCATAGTCCGATGCACCGAGTATCAAGTGAACCGGAACTTCTTCTTTCGCATGATAATCTTCTATGTAAACATTCTTTAAGTGTCTGTAATTCTTCTTTAGATCAGAGAATCTCGGATTGGGTATTGATAATAAAGCTGACTTTTCGATCTTACTAACCTCAGTGTTGATAGTGAATGTCTCATCCAGGCTTGAAATGGTGACGCTAAAGATTTCAATTTTCTTCTTTGAAATATGAAGCATCATTTCTATTCTTTTCACATCTGTTTTCTTGGGTTTCATGCTCAGTCGATTAATCAGGGTGTTAGACGCGTACGAACTTCCTGCTCCAGTATCTAAAAGTGCAAGACACTTCACTCCATTTACTTGAACCATAACAGTCGGATAGATGACAGGATCTTGTGTAGTAGCTAACGATGGTGTCCGAGTAACCTTGTCGCAAAGAGATGTGTGGTGCTTATTCTTACAATGCTGGCACCTAATTCTGCTAGGACAATTTACTGCTCTATGACCACTTCCTGTGCAATTGAAGCAGAGTTTTTTGTCGCTAACGATCCTTCTTCTTTCCTCGAGCTTGTTGATCTTTTTGCAGCCGGCTGCCTTATGATTCTCTTCGTCACAATAGATGCATTTTCTTGGCTTATACTCTCCTTGCTTGGTGTGCAATAAACTTTCTCTCTTTGGTTCTTGCTTTTTTTGTTCATGAACAGCAATAGGGTTTCTCTCTGTCCATTTCCTCAGCAATTCTATGAGTTGACCAAAGTTCCACTCTTGCCAGTCATCATCCAGTCTCACTAAATCGGCACGTATTGAGGGTAACTTGTCCAGCGTGAGACTAACGTATCCATTGATTTCCTTCCATTTTTCCATAGTTTCTAACGACTGTACATTCGTTGTCAGTTTTTCATAAAATTCATGGACCTTCTGCACATTACATTGATGGATTATCGGGAGGCTCATAATCGCTTGAATATGAGCGTTTGCCACTTCACTTGGTTTCCCATATTTCGTTTTAAGGATTGATTTTGCTCTCTCTTATATCCTTCGCTAGTAAAAGGTAGTCCTTCGATACATACCTTCGCCTTAGATCCAACAAGTTCTTTCAGGTACGAAAATTTTGCAACCGCAGATAATGTAGATTTATCGATCTCCGACTCGAATTGCCCCCAAAATCTTTGCCAGTCAAGATGGGTTGCTTCAAATTTGGAACAGTTTCACCTTCACTTCTTGACCTTTGTTCGTTTCAATTGTTTTTCCGTCGAATTTCATTCTCATCTCTAATTTCATCCGTTCTAACTTTAATTCTTCTTCATACTTAGTGTTTCTTTTTTCTTTTTCTTCTTTCTCTCGTTCAGTAGCTGCTTGTTGTTCCTCATCTTGCTTAACTCCTTCAATGGTTATCTGCAACTGGTCGAATTGTTCTTCCGATTTCAACAGTCTTTCATCAATCTGCTCACCAAACGCATTTACTTCCTCTTCGCTCATCTCTTCCTTGAACATTAGCATCTGCGCATTCGTTTTAAGCCGATGCGCTTCGTCTTGTTGTTCTTCGATTGATTTAAGAGTTCTTTCCAGTTCCTTTATTTTTCTCCTGGCAAGTATGTTCGGGACTGCCTTTTCCGATAGTTTTAGCATCTTAAAAATGGCATCGATATCCTTGTTTATTCTTTCTGATGTTGCCATGGTTATGTCCTTTCTTCTTATCCTCTCCCTTTAATTTGATGCTCGTCTCTGCTTCCTTGCTTCTCGCTGCTCACTAGCTTCTGTTGTTGCTCTTCGTTGCTCACTTGTTCACTTGTTTCTGTCGTTGAATCCTCGCTGCTCACTTGTGTCTGTCGTTGAATCCTCACTGCTCACTTGTTTCTGTCGTTGAATCCTCGCTGCTCACTTGTGTCTGTCGTTGAATCCTCGCTGCTCACTTGTGTCTGTCGTTGAATCCTCACTGCTCAGTTGTTGCCCAGTGCTGTAGATTGACACTGGTGCATTTAAATCTCACGTTAATAGTTTATTTAATGTTTGTTGTTATCTCGTTTCCACTTGATGATTCGCTTCTGATTAAAAATTTCTCTCTATACTTGATCATTTGATCTTTCACTTCTGCATGAATTCACAGTTCAAATGTATGACGCACGTCTATGAAGGACGTGTTCGCACTTTAATTTAAAAATGGTAGCAATCAATGTTTGCCGGTAATCATAAGTGTTCGTAAACAACGACTATAAGGAAAGTTCTTCTTTACGACGTTAACAACAATTAAAATAGTTTACAGTTTCTTACAGCAACTTTATGACAGTGAACTCTTCTCGCTTGATATCAGAAATAACTTTTACTTCTGAAAATAGATAACTTTACACTACCATACACCACACAGTTCATAAACAACCTCTCCCATCAGCGGTGCCACTTTGTCTGGATGTTGCGTCTAGTCACGACAATAATTACTAACAAATGGTTCTATATACTCTTCTTCTTATATATACAACTTAATAAAGCTCACTTTTTACAACGCACGTAAAATCACTTCTTCCTGTTAGAAGGCGGCCTTGATCTGTTAACGTCACCATTAGCTCGTGACAACTGCACAGCAGCCGAGCCCACACAGCAGATCACGTGATCAACGAATAACTCGCGACACAGTACAAGTACTATGACATTTTCTCAATCAACTTATAGTCTCTTTATAGATAGCATTATCTTCAATGAAAAACAAAAGTTGTTGTAGTACAATTTTTTCATAGATCTTTGATAGACAAGGTAATATCGAAATAGGGCGATAATCTGACAAGCTGATTGGATTTTGGACTTTTTTGGACTGGTTGTTTGTATTCGAGCCGACTTTGAAAGTGCTGGAAAAAGATTTTGTTTTATGCAATTGTTGATAATGTGCGTGAGAGGAGAAGAAATATACTCAGCAGCTATTTTCAAATACTTTACTGGAATTTGTTCGTTTTGATGTGAATTTGTACGTAATGGTGTGATAATTTTGTATATTTGTGCATTGGTTGTATACTTTAGAGAAAAAGCATATCATGTAAACCCCTTTCGTACACAGAAATTGGGAGCACCAGGCATCGATTCTCTGGTTGGAAAGCGAGGATCCATATTGGGGGACTTTTCATCTGCCTGTGCGTGCATCCAAATGACTTCTTCGGAAAAAAAATTGCGCAGCGGCAACAACACCATTGTCAGTACTACAATCAGTTCGCACAACTCTTGGAATTATGGAAAAAGTTTCTTATGTGTCAGATTTTCTTTACCTATTTAAACATTATTTTTGTGTATTTAAAGATTACTTTTTATGCATTTAAACATTTTCTAAAAATAGTAATTTTAATTTTTGGACCAATTTTGGTCTAAAATAACATTTAAGTGACAAAAAATCAAAATTTTGATGTCACCATCATGTTGGGCATATTTTTTTTGTTAACTGTGTCAAATTTTGGCCGATGATTTCCAAGTACTTAGAGAGTTTAGGTATGAAGTTTAAATTTGTGACGTTGCAATTGACCATTTGGTTAGTTAGTTAGTTAGTTAGTTAGTTAGTTAGTTAGTTAGTTAGTTCACACGACTACTCCCGTGTCGGTGCTCAGAGAGGAA
Source organism: Hydractinia symbiolongicarpus (assembly GCF_029227915.1). Classification (NCBI taxonomy): domain Eukaryota; kingdom Metazoa; phylum Cnidaria; class Hydrozoa; order Anthoathecata; family Hydractiniidae; genus Hydractinia; species Hydractinia symbiolongicarpus. The sequence goes on from NC_079888.1 coordinate 13,435,347, forward strand.
AAAAATTCCATTTTGGGACGGACAGATGCATTTGAATACCCTAGAATCTGCGAGCTAGTGTAATGATTTGATATGTTCCTATGCAAAAGAAAATAGTTAGCCAACAGGTTAAAAAGTTTAAAGTTTCTTTTACCTTGTTTAAAGAGCAAGGTAGGTGTACATGTAGAACAAATTATGGATGTTGAATACTTGTAAGGTACTTTTCTGTTGTTTTCAGTCATATTTGAGCGATAATACGATCTCCAATATGATTTAACTCGTTGCTCATAAACCTTTTTTCCCGCCATAAGCTTGACTTTCGTGAAGTCACTAAGGTCGTTAATCAACATCACGTTTTGTAGTTAGTTTAAAGCTGGATTTCCACTTAAAAAAATTTCATAACGTACATATTCTTTTGATTTTTAATGATTGGTTCAAAATATAACTACTCTTAATTATTCTTTTTTTTGTTTAATTTTTGATAAGCGACTACAAAAAAAAGTTGAATTGAACCATTCTCGTCCCCAGAGCTCTTTGAGATTAAAACTTTTTTATGTATTGTCGCAAATTGACCAAAAGATCAAGCTTGCGAATCAGATCAGTTGATTTCGGTGCGATACGCGTATCACATTGGAAGTGGAAACCCGGCTTAATGCACCACTTCCTGTTTTCTGAACTTACTGAACAAATTTCCAAGAAAAGATGAAGTAAAGGTTCGTAATTAAAGATAAAGTTTTCATATTGCGCGTTAGATTTTTTGTCGAATGTTATTGGTCTGTATATATCATCGCGCCATCTCATCACAACAAACTTCGTCGTTGGAAGCTGGACTCAAAACATAAAAAAAATATTGTTGTTAGCCATAATGCTGCTATAAAATTCTTAGTACCTTGAGTACATCCAACACCTATATATTTTTTGTTAGTTATGAGTAGATTATAGGATTTAAAAATCTATAATTTTTTCTCTTGCTTGCTAGTTTATTTCCTGGCTGCCACAAGTTAATTTTTTGTTCGCTTCTTATTTAATGCACCACTTCCCTGATAACCATACCCCAAGAATGGGTGGGTTGTAATTGCCTGTCAGCGAAGTATTTGCAAAATAATAAAAATTTTTACAAGGAAAAAGATTTTTGCAGAAAGAGATTCTGCGAAACTATTTTTATATTAAGTTCGCACCTTTTTAGAAAAATGAAAATTAAATCTCAAACATTGGAAAAAGACGATAATGTATTGTACTTGATATTTCATTTTGATATTATATTACACACATCTTACGTTCTTAACAAAAAAACAAAAAAACTTCGTCTTACTAGGAGAATGATCAAAATGCAAGATACGCATTTTTTCGTGTGACAACTTTTAATCGCAGAGTTAAACATTAAGTTCTGCATTTTGCATGAACAACCTTGCAATTGCTTATAATTGTTCAACGAAATATCTATTTTTTTTAAAGTTGGAAATCACAAAACATTGCCAACGACATCCGTTCTTCACAAAATCCTTTAAAAGTTGTCTTTATAAAATTTCAAAAATCTCTTCCGCAGTTAGTTCTGGAGTATCTGTTCCTGTTCGCAAATACCTCAATCTTCCAACATATATAAAATACCAACTTCTTCCAGCAATCCAATCAGATTTATGTGCTGATCCGGGTTCGATTATTTCTTTTCTTTTACTTATTGTATCTCTCCTTATTTCTTCTTTGATTTCTCCTGATGCGTTTGTAAATGGATCTATAAAAACGCGCAAACTTTTATGTGGGGCGGAAGGCTGCGGTGAGTTCAGGAATACATTAATTTTGTGCTGCAATTTCACTTTCGGATCTACATTGCACATCTTTTTCTGGCTTTCAGACGCGTTTTTCTTTACAACCATCTTGGAAAAAATTACCGATGAAGATTTAATATGAATTGTATTTATTCTTAAATTCTTATTATTATTCTCTGTCGACATTTAGGCCCGTTTCATTTAATATTTACTTACTTTCTTCTAACTTTTTTTAAAAGTCTTTGTACACAAAACTCGAAAACCTTTCGGCAAAAGAAAATAAGAAACAGATATTTCTACCTTCTTAATGAAATATAATAATGCTAATTTAAAACACCATTCTGTTCCCAACCTTTTATACATTTTACGAAAACAAGGAAAAAAAATATCCTCATTGTTTGAAGTATATATTTTTTCTTCTCTTTTTTTAAACATTTCATCGTCATTATTCGATAATTTAATATTTTGAAAAAACATAGGTTATGACATTTTTAACAGACATATTTAAAATTTAATATTTTTTTAACTAAGAAAGAATTGAATAAATGCAGAACAACATGCATCAAAATAATAAAATGCGTTTATATATTTGACACGTCTGGATGAAAGAGAGGTGCTCAAATAAAACGAGTTCCTAACATTTCAGCCCAACCTTGATATAGGCACTCAGCAATTATCAACGTGAATACTGACGTACTGATAAAAAAGGGATCTAAATAATTCTTTTTTTTTGCCGACGCGAACAAATTCGCATTCGAGGGAAGCCGAATTTCTTCAAGCAAACAAAATGAGCTCGTTATGTTTCCACACGATACGCTATTATAGTTGTCTAGAATACAGAAGGTACGACTGCCACCTGTCTGTCAAACTGTCCAACTGGATGTTATCTGTGATGAGCATGTTGCTGGTTAGACAACGTCGCAACTTCGACAGCCTGCGTTGCGGTGGGGACATTAGACGCATCTGAATGCTGGCTATCATTCACCGGATGCATCGGAACATCCATAGTTAATCCAGAGGAATTATCATTGGGTGGCTCCGCCGGCTGTGGTTGAGGCGGTTGAGATGCTAGCTGGAAATTTGAAAGAGACGATGTGGCAATGAATTGAACACCACCACCGTTAGGTAAAGACACTGGAATCAAATTCGTGCCCTGTATCTGCATCATTGCAGCGGCTGCTTGCACCGGTATAGAGACGATTCCGGACGAATCTTGAACACCAACCAAAGCAGCTGCGGCTGATACTGCATCGCCTAATAATAACTGTCCATCGTGTAAACTCCCTTCACTTATCGAAGTTACGCAGTTATGATCGTGCGTTAGCGCGCTGTGATCGATCGTATGATTGCCGTATATAACCTCGCCTAAAAACACCATAAGGGTTAAAAGAAACTAGGCTAGTGCAAATAGGTAGAGAGGTTAAAGTAAGACACCAGGCTAGTACAAATAGGTAGAGAGGTTGTAAGTATAAGTACAAGTACATGTTATAAAGACAATGGGTGCAAACGAGCAGAACGCTGTTTACCTTTTTAATTAGAATTTTGCCTATACACGCTTTTTTCACAAAATTTTGACTGAGGCTCAATTTAGTTTTTATATTGATGTTGCTAACAAATTGCTTCGATTTAAAAAAGATTTTAGTCTAGTGTTCCCCATAAAAAGCTTGTATTTGGTATTTATGAGCCACGATTTTGCGTGAGAAAGGAAGTAAATGCTAGGCTATTTTTCGTTTTATTTCTGCAAAAGTATTGACCTCGGAATAGTAACTAAAAAAAAACTCCATGATTATCGCACAATAAGTAAGCAGAAAATCTTTTTTCTACTTATATGGACACTTTGCTGCCATTAAGGTTGACTCATTGAAAAAACACTGCACAGTAAATATATAACCCACTCACCCTGCGAGGCTGATGCGACCTCAGCAAGTGTTGCAACTGCTTGCGTCGCTTCAGAATGTGTGGCGGATTCAGATAAGGTGGTCACGGCTCCAGTGGCGTCAACTTGTATGATGGATACCGTCCCGTCGGCGTTGTTTATTGTGTGAACTAAATGAGGATACTGCGAAGTAAAAACTTGAGTAGGTTGGTGGTGCTGTTCTAGATTATCGTCAACTGTTGAAAACGCATCTAAGAGTTCGTCGCGCCCGTGATACTGATAGCAATTTCGCACTACTTTTCTCAGAGCATTTGTCCACGATATTTTCTGCTTTTCTTCATCCGAACGCACATCACTTCGAACGTTTGCCCAAGGCACCTCTTCCGGCCACCACGGTGGTTTCGTATTATCACGACCCCAACCAGGCTTTCCACGGCCGGTAGAATATTTCAACATGATTGGTATAAAAGCTCTGAGTTGTGCTTGTGTCATTTTGTCGACGGGTGTTGGGATACCTTCTATGACCTGTCAGTACATAAGTGTAAGAGCATTTAAACTTTACTAGACTTTCTAATTCAGATTTTCTTACATCTGCAAAAATTTGCTGATGTGGTATGTTTTTTGCTTGCCTGCTTAGTTAACACGTCGGAATTCGCGTCAGTAATTGAGTGTGGTGATATGAATTAGAAAGGCTATATCATGACCTAATTTAGAATTTTTATATTTACTTTTGAATGACAAAAGAATCAAATAATTTCGTGGTTTTGAATGAAAATTTAAAAGAATCTGATGTAGTAACAATACTCACTAGTGGTGGCAGTTCGTGTACGTCAGGATTTGTGTGAGGGATTGATGGAGCTTGTTGCGCAAGAGCATTTTCTAAATCCTCCATGATAATATTTCGTCTATTTCTAACTATATTTTCAAGCGGAGCTGCACCAAAACACTTGAACGACGCTCCCATTTTACCTGGACAACACACAACGATGCAAGCTTGCTGGCCAACTCGGGTTGTATATTCCGTCAGAAGCTGTTTTAGTTTGCGTAACAACCGTGTAGCTTGTCGCTTTCTAATGGATGGATTTGTTTCAAAAGAGTAGTTTTTCTTGCGTTTTTTTCCAGTGATAATAGCTGCAGCCGCTGCCATTCCTAAAAAAGAGGAATTGTTAATACAAAAACTTTTAACAGTGGATTTCTAGCAATAAATAATGTTAACATGGTGATATTATGGAAGCGTTAAAAGAGGTGCACTCGAATTCAAGAGCAAGAGAAAATATATACCTATTGGACCAGCAGCAGCCAGTTGCGAAGTGACGTCATCTCCGACATCCTCAGCTACACCTATCAAAATACATCATACTCCGTAAAAAGGTGAATAAATAAATATTAAATCTGCCATGGTAAATAATAAAAAACCTACAGTATATAAACCATTTCCAAATTAACATCGATCTTGTTATAAGACAATTTCTTTTGACTTTGCTTAAAATTTATTTTAATTAGAACCCACTATTTTATAGCGTGAAAATACTTTTCAGCAGATATCCTCATCATTTAGAAAATTACTTTTTTTAAATTTCTATAAAAGAAGTACCCCCATGTGTTTCTTAGAAGTTTTTGTTATATGCAAAACATTTGAAAACTTTTATTATTTTTTGTACTGATTATAATTTCCAGTTTCTATATCATGAAAACTCTGTTCTGATCAAAAACTAAAAAATTACCTGTTGTTGTCAGCAGATCTGCGTCATCGAATGTTGCTGATTCTGGCGAAGATGGATCATCTGACATGTCATCAGACATAGACCCTACGTGATGTGCCATTGATAATGCATTTGTGTGTGTCACATCGGGATGGACTTGAACAGTGTGTGACATGTCTTCCAATTTGACAGCCTGCACATGTGTTTCCATGGCAACTACAAAAAGAAAAGACAGTTGCTAGATAATTATTTCTGCTAGCCAATCAGAATCTTTGCTTATTCTGCTCCTCTGGAATATTTCACATAGTAGATATGAGCCTTAATACAGGTGTGACCTGATGCGCATGGCCAGTCTTTTTCCACAAGGATTGTGCATCCATTGGAATTTAGGGGGGGGGGGGATTTCGCCCCCTCTAACGTTTTTTTTTTTAATAACTCTTTATTGGTATGTTGTACGGCTATGAAATTTACTGAGTTTTAATATTTAATATTTATCTTAGACACCTTCATGCCAAATTTTTTAGGTCCCATACCTTTCAATGGGCATGATATTGGCCATTACTCGAAACTACCCCTAAAAATTTCTATGAAATCTTTATAATGGGGAACATTTATTAACTCCTGTTAGGATTACCCTTAGAACTTGAAACTTACAACACAACTTTGTTTTATTAAGAAGAATCACTTTGCATAATTTGGACACATGATTAACCCGATTTTGTCAGATGTTACCCGATAATCGGAAAAAGCCAGATTTTCGGGTAATTTTGGGCAATATTTTATGCAATCCATGTAAAAACTGGAAATATGTTAAATAACTTTTATTTAGCTTTTAGAAACTTGCAGAATGCAAAAATTCGCTCTGAAACAAAAGTAATTAAATTTTAAGCAGATAGTGGCATTTTTAACAAATTTTAGACTTCTGATGCGACACAGAAAATGTGCTGACGCAAGCAAAAATTAATTGCTGTCATTGTGTTCCTTTTATGACGTACTATAAGTGTGCCAAGTTTGATTCAATTTGAACAACCCTATGAAAAGTTATTGAGGGGGGGTTTGCAACTGGTGTTACAGCTAGTTGCAAGATATTTTACCCTGTGTAAGGGGCAAACATGACCTACAAACACCATATTACTATTATTTTTCGAACTTTACTTTACAGTAAGTAAAATAATTTTATCTACTTCTATTATAGACTTGTTTTAACAAAATTAATAGACTATTTTGAAACACGTTTAAACAAGTTTAAAAAATGGAACTTTAGTTTGTCAATGCACTTAACCCTCCTCCCCACCTCTTGTAGGCATTCATACACTATTGGTCTGAGCCCGTTCTTTCCTCTGTAAGTGCATGCTTTATGGATGATGCCCTCTAATTAGCAGCACATTAAATAAAAATTTGACTACTGACCATTAGACATCCAAAATGGCCGATTAAATTGAATTCCATATTAGTGTCACTGTGGTTGACTAATTTACTGGCTTTTTTTCTTGATACGAGTAACGAAAAAATAGCTCAGCTAACAACAATAACAATTTCCAATATTTTTCTGACCTGAATTAAATAGTTAACGCCACACAATATAGTGATCTTTGGATAGGTTGAGGTATTTTGTCGCATATTCAAAGATACCGTACCGTTCATTGCGTAAATCCGAGATACTTCCTCTTTTAAGTGGAGTTTTACAAAAATCAAACATCTTTTTAATGGCTTCATCCTTAAATTCGATGGCCTCTGCAATAATTGCTGTCCACTCGTTTTAACTATTTTCAAAAACGCATCTCGTTCTTTCAAAATCTTTTAACACAATGTTTTAAAAAATAAATCAATCATTGGTTTCTTCAACTTGTGCCAAAAATCTTTGAATTGTAAGAAGATCATGAAAATTCTTTCTTTTAATGCGGTTAAGTTGTTTTTTTGTTAGATCGATACAATCGTACACAAAAACAATCCACGTCTTCAGATTGAAACGATTTTGACAAAAGCACAGCAGGCGCAAGGATTTCTATGCTTAGGTAGGCCAATAACGGTATACGAGCCATAGTCCATTTTGTGTAACAGCCTTTAAATTTTGCTCCTTTCAATGACGAGTACGATTTGTCTTTCGCAAGGTTACCAAGATGTTGCATCTGCACTTGTCAATTATAACTTAAGTGCACAGACTTTGTGTGCTATCCATCTGGTTCCTCAAAAATAAAATAAATTAATTTCATGATCAATCTTGTTCCCAATCCTCTATCACACAGAAAATAATTTAAAGTTTTGTGAAATGTTATACACATAAAAACTTACCAAAAGGCTTTTTTGGTTTACAGCCTACTTCCATGAATTGCATATCCTCCTGGTATACTGCAAAAAGCTCTTTCGGCGTAATTTTTTAGGAGAACTTTTTATACAAATAATACATGTACATAATCAATTCGTCAACATCTGTAAATAAAATTTTCCCAATACTATTCTTCAAAGCCAATTCCAAATGATGGGCTACGTATGCATCAGCTGAATGTCAACCATGGGTTTTCCCATTGCAGCATTGGCTTCACACCATCCTTTCTTCCACTGTTTACAGACGCCCCATCGGAACCGAAACCGACATCCCAATACCAATACGCTCAAGTGACTGCCCCATTGCATTAACAATTCCATGCAAGTGAGCAGTAACAAGATCAGCAAGATTTAAGTATAAAGTCTCTATTTTAATTTTGTCACTATTAGGAGGAGTAGGATCAAGCATAACCATAAAGAAAGCTTCTTTTTCAACTATCTTGGCATCACTGGATCCATCCATAAGAGTTCTGTAAAACTTTGATTTTTTTAACTTATACTGAAATCTTAAGCTATGCTCTCAGCAATGTAATCAACTATTACGCCACCAGAACTGTCATTACAATAAGCTTCACCAAGTTCCACACCTTGTTTTTCTTCCAACAACAGTATCGCTTTATACTTAGTTATCCAAAGTTCTTCCTCAAATTTCCAGGCTATTTAGTAGATTTTAGTTGTGGTGGATCACAGACCTAAAAATTTGGGGTGTGATTCCTTAACCGCTATACACTACACAGAACCTGCTCAATTGGCATGGGAAACAAAGAAGGCATAGTTGATAAACATTATCGGACCCTGAACTGGGATTTAATGTAAATATGAAGTTGTAAAACAGGATGAGTCAACCATGTCACTATTTTTTAATCCTCTTGTTCTATTTTTTAATCCTCTTGTCAGGGGACATCTGCCTCAACCCAGGTCCTGTTAAGTATCCCTGTTCTTCATGCTTAAAACCTGTGGCAAAAACACACAAAGCACTTTCCTGTGACAAGTGTGGATTATGGGCTCATAAAAAATGTGAGCGTATTTCTGATAAAAAATATCAACAATTTATGAAGACTCCTGAAGATAAACTGTTTTTCGTTTGCAGTCCCTGTCTTTCTCGTAATTTGCCCTTTGCTAATGAGGAGTCATTTGGTGACAAAATTCCGGACAACATCAATATTACTATTGATGAAAACTTTGATTTTGAGGCAATCAGAAATGGGAAGGGCTTAAAAATGGCCCATCTCAACATTAATGGTCTGTCATCAAAACTAGACTATGTTAAACTTCTGCTACATCAAACAAAACTTGATGTATTCTCCATCTGTGAAACCAAAATTGATGACACCATCACTGACAATGACGTTAAAATTGATGGCTATGTTTGTTATAGGAATGATCGGAATAGACGAGGTGGGGGTGTTCTAATTTTTGTTAATGAAAACTTGGATAGCCACCTTTTGAAACACCTTTACTTCGAAAATGTTGAATCACTATGGGTGAAAGTGTGCCTGAAAAAAACTAAACCTATTTACGTGTGTGGGGTTTACAGGCCACCTGGAGGTAGTGATTTGCAGAGTACCGAAAACCTGTGTACTCATTTTAAACAGTGTTTTAACAAGCTCCCAAAAGAAAAAGAAGTTTTTATCTTGGGAGATTTTAACTGTAACATGCTTTCAAAATATGCTCTTTCCTCCAAAATAAAGGAATTATGCTCCACTCTTTTCCTAAAACAACATATTACGGAGCCAACTCGTGTTACTGAAAATAGTAGCACTCTTATAGACTTGATACTTTCTAACAGTTCTTGTATTTCTAAAACTGGTGTCATGGATTTAGGCATCAGTGATCACAATTTAGTTTATGTGATCAGAAAATTCAAAAGGCCAAAATTTGAACCTAAAACATGCAAGGTTCGTAGCTACAAGAACTTCAGTAAAGAGGCTTTTCTGAAGGACCTCAGGAATTTAGACTGGTCATATTTTAATAATTATGATGACCTTGATGAAGCATGTGAGAAACTGAATAAAAATGTTAAAACAGTGGCTGACAAACAAGCCCCTTTCAAAACACATAGATTTTCTGGCCGTGTTGAGGCATGGGTCACTGATGAATTAATAATAGCCATCAAAGAAAGAGACTTCTTGAAACGGAAAGCATCAAAAACAAAATCCATCATAGACTGGGAAGCTTTCAAACAAAAAAGGAACCAGGTAATAGGTCTCAAAAATCGACTCAAAAACGAGTACTATAATGACGTTTTGCAGGACTTTCAAAAACGGCCAAAACAACTTTGGAAAACCCTAAAAAAACTGGTTCCTGATAAGTCAGGCAATACTACCTCGATAAAACGAGTAGTCCAAAACGATGGTACAGAAACTTCTCACCCAAAAGAAATTTCCAACACATTCAATTCATTTTTTGTCGGTGTTGGTGCCAAACTAGCCTCTAAATTTTCTTCTGACACTACTAATGTTAATCCACCTGTTAGCGGACACGATTTTCGGTGGGCTCGTATTGAGACCAAAAGTGTCGAAAAAATAATTAGTTCACTAAAACTTAATAAAGCTACAGGCTTGGACGGAATTGGTTCACGACTGCTAAAAGCAGGTTCGTCAGTTTTAAGTATTTATTTATCAAGTCTTTTCAACAAATCTTTATTTACTGGTTATGTACCTAAATGTTGGAAGACTAAAAGGGTTTCGCCTATTTTTAAAAGTGGCAATAAAACAGATCCTACTAATTATCGGCCTATCTCCATTTTGCCAATTCCTATGAAAATTTTTGAAAAGTTAGTGCATGAGCAAATGTCTCATTTTATTTCTGAGCACAACTTCCTGAATGACAGACAGTCCGGATTTCGAAAACTCTTTTCCACAGAAACTGCAGTAGTCGATGTCTCTGATTTTATTCTTACTGAGCTCGACCAACATAACTTTGTTTGTGCTGTGCTCATTGACCTTAAAAAAGCTTTTGACACTGTTGATCATAAAATTTTGTTAAAAAAACTATGGTGTTTTGGCATCAGAGATGCTGCCTTTGACTGGTTCGAGTCCTACTTAACGGGCCGAATGCAGCTGACTCTTGTAAACGACACAGGATCAGATCTGCTTCATGAAGACGCTTTTGGGGTGCCGCAGGGATCTGTGTTGGGGCCCCTGCTCTTTCTTTTGTATATTGATGACTTAAAATCTGTCATCAATTCAAACTACCACCATCTATATGCAGATGATACAATAATTATTTCGTCTCATAAAAACTTGGATACCCTTGTCTCCCAGGTCGAGTTAGAACTTTCGCAAATCGACCTCTGGCTGAATAATAACAAAATGACTATTAATACGGACAAAACTGAAACAATCTTTTTCGGCAACCACAGCCAGTTAAAAAAAGTTGAGAACAAAACTATCAACTATATGGGTATTCCTTTGAAGAGGAGCTAAAAAGTTAAATATCTTGGGGTAACATTTGATCAAAAAATGCAATGGGAAAAGCACATTAATGACATAAATAGAAAAATACTAATTAAATATTCTAAAATTAGAACCATTGCATCCTGTTTAACACCTCACACAAAAAACCTTTTAATTAATGCACTTGTCATGCCATATTTCCACTACTGCTCCTCGGCATGGGCTTGTGCCACCCAAGGTAGATTGGGAAAACTAGAAAAACGATTAAAATGTGTCCGTACCTTTCTTGGGAAAGAGAGGGAATATTCAATGAATAATTTACTCATCAAAAACGATGCCATATTAGTTTTCAAAGCCATGAATCACATTGCTCCTGATTACATGCGCTCAAAATTCCTTTTGACAAAAAACTGTCATAATCATCAAACGAGAGGAGCTTCAAAAAACAGGTTCACACTTCCCTTGGTCAACACGGAATTTGGCAAAAAAGCCTTCCCATTTAGAGCTGCAAAAGTGTGGAATAATCTTCCAGACCAAGTGACCTGTGATGGAAGTCTGCTTTCGTTTAAGACTTCCATCTCGAATGTATTTGGCAAATTCTAATGGAGATCACTTTTTAACTTTTTAATTTTTGTTTTTTATTCTTTTTCTTTTCAATTTTCACAGATTATAAATGTTACTATGTTTGATTGAGCTGCGGCAGTCTAAGGTTTATCATTTTTTGTTTCTTTTTTGTTCTAGTGGCCTCCCAGTGGAAACAATCCACTAACTATAGGTTTTTGTGATTTTCTGGGCTAGCCACTTTAAATATTTATTATTATTATTATTATTATTATTATTATCAAGCAATCTTTGACAGTCTAATAAAACACAAGGTAGCCAACACGCTGAAAACATTGGATATATGAGGTCAAGGTGTCATAAATACTATATATCAAGTTTATCATATTCAACTAATTTTCCAGAACCACTTCCTGCATCACTTGAAAATACTTGTCTCATTTTTTTCATCTTCTCCGTATCTCATATTGTTAGCTATCATTGTAGGTTTTTCTAGTTAAAAAGATCAATGTACTTTCTTTATACTACTTAGGTTTATTAACATAAAGTCCTGATTGTTTTATGTCATATCAACCTTGTATTTCTTCGAGGAATTTATAAGCTGCTACACAAGGTGGGGGTATGCAATTTTAATCTGTATATTCTTATTTTTGTATATAGTCATTTATTAAATACCAAACAAACCTATATTATTATGAAACTAGGCCATGACTTTAGATAAGGCAGACATCACAAATATCTGTTGTTAGAGTCATTTGAGCACCAAAAATAAAGTTAGTTGGTCGGTCGGTGAATAATAACTCAAAAATACGAAATATTGTATCCAACCATCCAGCCATTAACGTGTGCCATTGAATATTTAATGATAACTTTGGCACTTCGTTTCAATAGAGTTTCCGCGCGCCATTTTCAACTAGTTATCACAACCATTTTAGCAAAGCACAACAATAATGATGGGTAATGGCTGTGGGAAGACAACAAGCGTATAATATTTTTCTGTCATTTTAGTTTTTCGACTCAGTATATCAAAAATTTCGATCAAAAATTAGGGTCGGTTGGGTGACTATAACACCAAATATCTGTGACATCCACCTTACCCCTTCTAATTTTAATTTTACAATTAAAGTAACCTACATTACCAATGCATAGGTTGTGTGTAGGTCGCCCGTAAAAACAATGCATTGCAATCACGTCCGTTAGGATTAGGATACTTCTGTTGGTTACATTGGTTACTAGGTTACTTTTGTAGGAAATCCATATGGTCATAATGAGGTTGTTAAATGCTTCCGTTTTTATGGGAATGCAGGTCCATTTGAGACAAGTCACCAATTATTGCAACCATTTTAATCATAAAATAGACTTTACAAATAATTCCAATGGATCTCACGTTGGAAAAAACGAAGAACGTTCCTACTGCAAGAAAATAGCTGTTATTTTAGCTGAATTAAACCAAAAAAACAATTTACCTCATGTTTGACATTTATGTACAGGAAAGATGATACTCTTCCACAGACATAAAAGAATTAAAATAGGGCCACGCCATTATTTAATTGAAAGAAATCTCTTAAAAATGTTAAAAAACATTCTCCGTTATTGCTCACGATGTGACCATGTGGAAGCAGTAATGTGAACTTACTATGTATGGTATGTTGTTGTTTTGGCAAATATGCGCGAAGTTCCAAATTTTCTTGCGTTGAATATCTTTGAGCTTGCTCAATGCGAACGAACCTTCCTGAGCATGTGCGGGTGGAACTGAAACAAAGTGACGATTAGCGCACGTTGTGGTTTCACGAACTGAGAAATAAGTATAATGTACAAATTAGCTTTGTTTGTAGCGTGTGTGAACTTCTAATGCTTATGTTTAAGCTTAATTTGGGACATTATCATAATGAAGGAAGGTCAATCAACATAATTTTACTCTTACTATATTCGTCAACTTATATAACATGACCTTTATTCTATATATGTGTTCTGAACAAGGAATTTTTAATAGAATTAGGAAACTATTATAATTAGTTTCGTGAACATAGAAAGCAACTTTACCCCTTCGCGTAACATTTTCATAATGGCTTCCGCCGTAGCGGACAAGGGTATAAATTGGTGTAAACAGTATAAACAAAGCCAAGACCTAATATGCATAGCTACACTGCGTGTTTAAATGATTCATTGCTTAGTAATAAGCTAATGCTGAGTTAGCTAATGATTCACTAAGTTACGACTCATACTTATTTCTCAGCTAATAAAACATTTACTTTCCCTCTGACACAATTAAAATGTTCATAAAGTTGTCCCACAAGGAGCAGAATGATTTATGAAGTCAGGAACAGGTACATCTAGATATCATTGAGACAACAACTGGTGTGTTGTGATCCTGAATCTAAATGAGAAAACAGCAATCTTAATCTGTGAAAAGGTTGCTATCTCATGAGTTGAGTCTCAATTTACCAATTTACCTCTACCTCCTTGCTATTAAGATGCATTTTCTGCTCTTTCTGTTTTGTATTTCATTTTTTGTTTTTCAGCTATATTTCTAGTAGCATACAAAGCAGCGTCAAGTTCTATAATAAGTTTGCCAACATTTATAAAACTTATATACCTAAAATACTTAGCTAGCTAGCTAGCTAATGATTTTGCTGTTATATTTTTTACTTAAAACATGACTAACTTGGATTATGTTACCTTATCTACCCTCTGGCTATTGCTGAAGCTATTCACTACTGCTAAGTTTGGTAAATTTGCCAGCAGGTCACATGCGAGATCTAAGGATCAAAATCTTACCTGGTGAACTTATACAACTGCGACACAATGTTAGTCGTCCCACTTGCAACATGGCATATACTTCAACATAGCATGTAGTGAAGGCTTAAAGCAAGATTCACAAGTGTGGCAGAGCCACCAGCAACATTGCATAGTGGTTGTATAAGTTCAGCATGCATATATATATATATATATATATATATATATATATATATATATATATATATATATATATATATATATATATATATATATATATATATATATATATATATATATATATATATATATATATATATATATATATATATATATATATATATATATATATATATATATATATATATATATATATATATATATATATATATATATATATATATATATATATATACATATATATACATATATATATATACTAATCGCATTGAACTCTTACTGTGAGTCTTAACTTTGTAAGTGGTGAAATTATGTGCCCTGCAAATTTATACAACCCAAATCAACATCCTTGAATTGGGTTGTATAAGTTAATTACCAACTTGTTTAATTCTTTTTTAGAGAAAAATAATAATAAAATTTGAAAATATTATATAGATGACTTGCTATAAGCTTTATTTACATTTTTTTCGGTAGGAAAATACTTTTTTTAACCAATTAGATCTTCTAAAAAGAATTATTAGCCAATTGAATTGCTTTATTTTGCCTGCCAAAAAAAAAAAAAAAGTTTATCAAGATAGCAATTCATCTATATATCCATTGTAAAAGGACCCCTAACATCGTCGATCCCGTATCCTGCAAGTTGTGTACAATTTGCAATATTTGTCGCAATAGAAAAATTCTTTAACATTATGAAAGTCGCAATCTATCGTGGGGTCGACTTTTGTGATCCACATCGCGACCGTCATGATATATTTTTTAAACATTATAATGATCACTTAATTAATGTCATGAGAGAATAACGCCATTAAATATAAATAATTCTCTTTTTGTTTGTTTTTAATCAAAGATATTTTCGTCGTCGTAAGCTTCTTTCTTGTTTAGACAACTCCAACTTAATTAGCTGTTCTACGGGCCTGACCTACCCTAATTTTCACAAAAACAAAAAAATAATAATATTAAGCAAAAAAGTTTTAAAGAAAAACAAACTAAAACAAACAAGCTCGTGAAGAAAAGATTTTTATTGCAGTAACACCCTTCTTCCATTAAAAAATATTAAAATAACTTTTCTTTTTTTATTTTAAGTCAGAGAATCGTAACTTGCTGTATAAATCTCCAAACAGCTTAACTTTCAAAACAACACAAGTATTTTTTGTATAACTTTTGAAACAGCACAAAAATAATTTTTGCTGTACAGTTTTCAAAACAACACAAGAAAAACTCTTGCTGCATAACTTTCGAAAATAAGTTTTTGAGCATGTATATAAGTATTTTTATTTTTTTTACCTTGAGTACTAGTTACATTTTTTCAGTAAGACAAACTTTTCTTCACAACTAAAAATATAAACAGCATGCGTTATGCAAAAATACATAGAAAAATATGCTTGTCGTAACACCCTTCTCCATTGTCATTTTTTTAATATATTTGTTGTTGTTGTTGTTGTTCCGACAATACATGCAAAGGAATTTTTGAATGTAAATAAAACAAAGACACAAAATTACCGTAATGCTTCGAATAAACGGCCAGGGCGTTTATTAAATTTTTATGACATTTTGGGGGGCTTCTATTTGAGGGGGGCGTTTATTAAATTTTTTACACTTATTCTCTTTTGCAGTTTTTACCTATAATAAATATCTTTACAACAGAAAATAAAAGATATTCACATGTTTTAGAGAATGAACTTCAAAAGCGAAAAGCTAAATTTTCAACCTTAAATCTAAGATTTAGGAAAGTATACTTTTACTATCGCCTCGCATAAACGCCCCTTTTGAGGGGAGGGGTCTATTCGAGGGGGGGGGTCGTTTATTTAAAAAATGACTGAAAAGGAGGACCGTCTATTCGAAGGGGGTGTTTAATAGAAGGCGTTTATTTGAAGCATTACATATGCACATCTATTGTTTAATATTTTTAATGTTTTTCAGGATCCATCACTACAATCATGATTAATGGTGACAATCACGATAGCATCTTTATTTTTTTATACATTGCGACTATCGCGAAGTTCTTCGTTAACATTTTTTAACGCAATTGTCACGATTGGATCACAGGTTGTTCGTGTCGCGCATGATAGGTGCTCACGATGTTAGGTGTCCTGATTCCAGTACTTTGCCACAGTTGCACAACAGTAGCCATTACGATTTTATTGAAAACATGAACAACAGAGAAACGCATATAGCTACAGTACAGTCCAGATGTAAGCGTACGCGTACGCTCAAGTTTCACACCTTTTTCTCGGAGGCGGTAGTTGTTTGTCTTTTGTTCTTATTAATTATCTTGCGAGTCTTGTAAGTCATTAACTTGCGCGTAATAAACAAAAGATTATCGAAGAAAAAATAGCTTATTATAACTATGCGTAACTATTGTTAAATAGTGTTAACATAACTATTCCCAATAGCATAATTGCAAATGTTATCAACTCTATCAATGTGACACGAAGAGCCATTGTTTAATATTTTTATTAAACAAATGTTTTGCGTGGAAACTAAATAAACTAGCAAGAAGGCATTGTTGGTTGCGCGGGTTAAATAAAGCTTTTAAGAGATAAAAATTATTATATTTTAACAAAGATTGAAACTTTAATTTTAATAGAAATGTTTTTTTAGATTGCATTTTAAAAATTTAAAAACGAAAAACGGCGATAGAAATGTTTTTTTAGATCGCATTTTAAAAGTTTAAAAAACGGAAAACGGCGATAGAAATGTTTTTTTAAAAGTTTAAAAAACGGAAAACGGCGATAGAAATGTTTTTTTAGATCGCATTTTAAAATTTTAAAAACGAAAAACGGCGATAGAAATGTTTTTTTAGATCGCATTCTAAAAGTTAAAAACGAAAAACGGCGTTAGAAAAGATTCGTTATATCACATTTTAAAAGTTTAATAACGAAGAGCGGCGATAGAAATGATTTTTTAGAAAGTTAAAGAACGAAGAACGGCGATAGGAAAGCTTCGTTAGATAGTGTTTTAAGTATTTAAAATGTTATCAACTCTATCAATGTGACATGGCGATCCATTGTTTGATAGTTTTATAAAATAAAAGATTTGCGCGAAAACTAAATAGACAGCGAGATGCATTGTTTAAATCTTTTAAGAGATGAGCTGTTGCGCTGAAAAAAAACAAAGACATTGTTTTTAACAATAAAATGTAGGTGATACTATAAAACGTCAAAAGTTATATTTTTAGATTTTTTCTTTCTTCGGTATTAAAATTTTAATTTGTTTTTGAAATCTTATCGCGAAGGGAAAAGTCCCGAACGTAGGGTTTTCCCGTTTGCGTTGCTAAACGTTGCTTTTTATAAAAAGAACTTTTAAAAGTTTCGCATGTTAAAAAATATATTTCGACGATAAAGAAATATTACTAAAAGTTTTAAAAGTAGCATTATTTTTTTTTTAAATATTTAGATCAATGCATTTCTTGTTTTTTAAAAGAGCTTGTGTTTTTTAAATATATCAGATTAAAATCGCGTTACTATAATTAGTTTCGTTTTGTTAAAAAAAAAAAAATTCAATGGCCTTCGCGTTTAATTTATTCTGGCGCAGAGTATTGTTTTTAAACAATGTTTCTTGCTATGCTTTTGTTTTTAACACGAAGCAATTATTTTCGCGCAAATTGAAAGGAACTCGCTATCCTATTGTTTTTTTTAATGAAAGCAATTATTTTTGCAAGTTGAGCGTACGCGTACGCTTACATTTGGACTGTACTGTATATATTTAGGAGACTCTAATTTAATTAGTTGTTCTATGGGCGAAGTCGATAGTAGCTTACGGTCAGTCAGTCGGCGAAATAAAAATAATTTTATCGAGAATGTATAGCCGAAACAACAAATAAAAAATAACAGCAATTATGCAGTTTGTCTGATCAACTATTCTTGCGGCCATTAATAAAGAGTTTTGGCATTGTTTTACAGCTGGATGCCCTTCCTAGCGCCAACCGTTCACAGACCGGACTGGGTGTTTTTTAAAGTGACACCATTACTATGTGGCATTTCATGGGACTTCCACAATCCCCCCTTTAAACTAAGGTATGGTGGAGTATGGTGGTTAAAGAGACCCTTCACCAATTATAATTTGTCTCACTAAAAATTATGTATCTAGTTCTCAAGGTGAAAAGGTAAAAATACTTGCATGCTCAAAAACCTGTTTTTAAAAGTTATGCAGCAAGAATTATTCTTGTGCTGTTTTGAAAGTTGTACAGAATATACTAGTATTGTTTTGAAAGTTTTACAGCAGGTTATACAGTACTGTGAAAAGGTTTGTTAACATTGTGGTTCGTGTTTATTTCATGTTATAAAAATCGTGGAGCTCGCGAAAATAATCGTGGGACACACGATCCTTCGTGGAGATAATAATATTAGCGTGGTGGCCACGATTGAATGTTTGTTACACATAAAGACCACGATTTTATCGTGGTTCGTGTGCACCATGCTCGTTACACGAACACGATGTTAACAAACCTTTTAACAGTACTGTACTTGCGCTATTTCGAAACTTATACAGCAAGTTATTCTTCTCCTACTTAAAATAATAAAACAAACAATTTTAGTGTTCTTTTAATGTCTTTTGCGCAGTTTCATAGGAAAATCTAAATTTAGGTGCAAATTCTTTTTCGGACTATGGTTGTTTAGTTGCGAATATTTAAAGTCTTTCGCAGCGATTAAATCTTTTTTTTTAGGGTGTTACGACAAGCCTATTCTATCTTGTTTTAAGTATTTTTCCTAAGTGGTATTGACTGTATAACAGTTTAGCTAGCGTAATTTTAAACATATATATTAATTATAACGAAGGAGGGTGTTACGATGATAATCTGTCTTGTTTTTCGCTTGTATTATAACTATTTTAGCGAAAGTAGCTAGATTTTGTTAAAAATCACATAAAAATTTAAAAACCATGAACAAAGAATCAACTTCCAGTGGCCTTAACAACAGTAGTCCTAAGTAAAGTAACATTGATTCACCTTGTTGACATTCAACCAACAAAAAAAAACATCATTGATTATGTTATGCTCATTATAATTTCACGAGATGGAATGAGAATTTTTTTTTCTTTTTTTTTTTTCTTTAAAACTTTTTTGCTTGATATTATTTTTTTGTTTTCGTGAAAATTAGGGTAAGTTGGGCCCGTAGAACAACTAATTAAATTGGAGTCGCATTATAACCTAACATATATAAGATGAATTGTACTTGTTTCTTCTCTTGGTTGCCCTTAGAAAACATACTTATTCTCTACCCATATTGTGTTACATATCAGCATTGGGGCAATTACATAACTGTAAAAGCTTGTAGTTGGAACATGCACAAGGTCCTTACAATTCTAGTAACAAAACCTAAAATTGCAGTAACAATACTGCATACTCATTAACATTAAAATATCAACCGCACAACATTTAAAGGTTTTTTTTTGATGACGTCATCAACCTGTCCATTCCGAAACAGATTCGGGGACCCAGGTTTGGGAAAATTACCCAAATTGGTCCTAGGTGGTCCCTAGTTACTCATGCGGTGAAAAATCATTGACGTCACCACCTTGTTTCCAAGTTATTTGCCCTCAAAATTTTAGGTGCACTGTAATGGCTTCATTAATTTAATATAGGATATTGACGTTAAAGTAGTGTTATTGACGTCGCGCCGTAACGTCAGAAAATTTAACATATTAGACCTGCCTTTTTCGGCGACATCAAAGAAAAATAAAGATATCAACTTTGCCTGTCACAGAGACACGGAACTGGCGTATTATTATATAGATAATCTTTGTAATGCAATCATCTACAGTGAAGCGTCACTTTTTGCTGATGATACTAGCATTTTATATTCTGATTTATCTGTCAGAAGAATCCAAAAACTTGTTAATATTGACCTTAAATCTTTTTTTTAAGTGGTTATGTGCTGATAGGATTTCCTTGAATATTGCTAAAAATGAGATTCTTCTGTTCAGAACCTGAAAAATATTACCTGAATTTTTTCCTAGAGTGAAACTGAATTGTAAGTGTATATAGTATTGTATATAGTGACTGTTAATTATCTTGGAGTTATTCTTGAGCGTTTTTTGAATTGGAACAAATATATTGATTAGATTTGTTTAAAGCTTAGAAATGCAACTGGTAATATTGCTAAACTACGGCACTTTTTTACTAGTAAAGCCTTATTTATTATATGTCTTTTTTCTGCACTATTTTTTTTCACATTTAAACTATGCTTGTCAAGTTTGGGGTCAAAATTTAATTGCTTGAGCTGTGTATAATAATATTAAAGCCAGTATAATAATATTAAAAATCAGCTGTTATGGAAATTTATGCTTTTGCACTTTTGTTTGCCTTAGGTGAATGGGTCTTATGTACACACATAAGGCACACCATGTGTTTTACATCGTAGTCTTTGTCATATATATATTGAAGGCGAGTGATGAGCCATGCCCCTAAGCTTTAATTTATGAAGGCAAGGCGTGTGATTTACAGCACGTCTAAATTATCAAGGTGTGCGATCTCAAAGGAGATAATGCGGCTGAAAATAAATTGTTCATCTTCTTTTACAGGCAGTGTAAATAACTGGGAGGGCACAACAAGGCCGTAAAATTCACTTTTGTTTTACTTGTGGCTTAACCATGCATTGAATTAAAATGGGAAATTCCCTTGCCCTGTTCAAAATTAACGGAAAATACCAAACAAAAAAATCAAGAAAAGTTTTTTAAAAGTTAGGGTTAAAAGTTAATTTTTTCATAAAAATGATACACTTTCTTCACAGCCCTTAAAATTAGATTTACGTCGTCAATATTTTTATTTAGTAAAATTCTTAAGCTAGCAATAATCTAATAAAACATTTCTATTGTCATTCTTCTTTTATAAAATTTTAAAGCTCGATCTAAAACAGCATTTTTATGTTCCGTATCGGCATCAGACAATAATATAAGTCTAAAAGCTTGTAGTTGGAACGTGGGCGGGGTCCTTACAATTCTAGTAACAAAACCTAACATTACAGTAACAAAACCTAACATTACAGTATCAATACTGCATATTTATTACTATTGAAAAATTCAGTTATTGTCGACTGTTTGGCAGTAGCTTTCTTCAACATAAAGTGTTGTTTAAATTGACACTCTACATTTGCGATAGTAATAAGTTCTTTAGTGTAGCCAATTCACATAGCAAACTGTTTGAGGCCATTCACCATGAATAAGTGGACCACTCACTGCAAGGAGTTTAGCAGTGGACCACTCCCACGTCAAATTTATTAATTTCTTCCAAGCGCTATTTTTACTGTTATTACGCTTTGGCTAAGCAGGTTAATTTTTTTGATAACTTTTAAGTATTTCATCTTTATATTTTAATATGGTTTGTATTTGGGTTTTTTCAACTTCCACCTTGTTTACTAATTCATGGGTTCCCAAAACCAAAGTCTTTGAAGTTTATAACATCAATTTTTTCATGAAAGTCAGTGTTTTTTGGGTTTTTTTATTCACTTATTTTTATAACCCAAACTCTCAGAAATTTAAACATTTGAAGTTGAAAAAAGTCAAAAATAATGATTGGTTTAAGATTCAGTGAAACTAAAAAGGTTGGTTTAACAAACAATGCAGAAAAGAAGTTAATTAACACTGGTGCATGTCATTTGCTGATTTGGCATAATGCCTCAATCATTCAAGAAGTTATAAATCAATAAGAAAAACTGAAGTACTTTCTAACATTAAATCTCAAAATTCTAAAAAAAAACATTTTAACTTTATTATTTTGGTCAACTCGTGGTAGCATATTAGCTAAACATGTAAATATTATTATACAATTAAATATAGCGCACAATGCAAGATAAAATTTTGATAAAAACTTTTATTTTTAATGAGATCCGCTTATCAGAATGTATTCATGTAGCATGTAAGTAGCAAGTGAGTGGATTTTATTACACATTGTGCAAAATAATGAAGTTCCTAACTATATGCAATTACCACGAAAACAAAAACAACATACTTCAGCATTGTGCAATCTTATTTTAGTTGTTGTTATATACAGGTTGTGATTTAACTTGGGAGCCAAAGTTTATGGCTGTTGGATGTGTTAGGGAGGTGTTCGTTAGAAGCAGGTTCAACCATACTACTAGAATTGGAGGGATGCACTTCGAAGTAGCTGTTATAAGCAGGTTGTTGTTATAGAGAGATGGCTGTTAATACAGGCTTAACTTAAAAATTCAGAAAAACCATTTTTTTCGAGATTTTTATCCTCCCTTATAGATTTGAATTTTAATATTTTGCCAACTTAAGGTTACTGTAAAGGAAAAAACTCACTTGATGAGTAGTCTCAGAAAAACCCTTACAATTTATCAATACTTTTACATTTTTTTTTAATTTTTTTTTTTGTTTCTGAATGTTTGATGAAAGACTTTTTTGATGGTGTTATTTTCGTGAGATGTTAATTTTCCAAAAAGAAAATATAATGAATTAAACACACACCATTTTTTTTCACCGTACGTTTTTAAATGGCTTTTTTTTCCGAACGTGTGGTCGCAGACGTCTCGTTTTTACACTATTACATCCAGCATAAATTAAATTCAAAAAGGTTCCCGTTTTTTTTTTTTTTTTTGTAACAACGTCGTTATGAAATTTTTTGTAATTATATATAATCATTCAAAAAAATGCATATTTTTTTCTTTCTGTCGTCATAATTCGCTAATCAGTAATTTATACAAAAAAATCCGGGAACTTTTTGTGCATAATTTATTCAGCTTTCCTTTACCGAAAATTTCAATGAGCCAATAGGAAGCTTTCGGAAAAAGAGACCACAAACGTAAAGGCATGTATGCGAAAATTTACTAACGAGATATTTGTTTTTAAAGATTTTCGTGGTGTTTTGAAAATGTGTGAACTGAGTATGTAGAAAGATGATGAAAGTGTGAACTTTTTCTTTATGCTGAATATGCGTGCACGCGTTCAGAATTATTAACAGACAGAAGTCAGGGTTACAAGAGAAAGCTTATATGCATACTCCTTAACTTTGATTTTTTTTAATGATTTTTATATGACAACATTTATATATATATCGATGGTGAAAGTAAACTATCTAAAAATATTATTATGCATATATTTATACGGTAGTTTTATATCATGTATAATGTTTACAAAAAATATGCGTAACTCATTTTGCACATATTTTCTTGAAGGTGTGAAGGATATAACACCTCTGAAAAGGCTCTTTCCAGAAAAAAGGGATGTTCCAAATATTTTCATGGAATATAAAATATGTCATTCGAAAGAGAATTTTTTTTTCTATATGTCATAAATCTTTTGCAAAAAACCTAAAAAAAAATTTGTTTCCTTTACAGTAACCTTAAATACTTTAACTTTGAAAGAGATTAGATCCCAGCCTTGGTAGTTTATAAGTTATAAAATAAACAGTTAAACTTTAGTTAAAAAATTATCCCACAGGGCTGATATTTTAAGGCATTTTGATAATCTGTCGTTACTGAAACACGGAACAAGCGGAACAACCCAAGAACAAGCGGAACAACCCCGGAACAACCCAAGAACAAGCGGAACAACCCAAGAACAAACGGAACAATGCGAGAACAAGCAGGGGACAGACAGAACAACCTAATAACAGCCAGGAAGTGAAGTGAGTTTCGCAAAATGGTATTTTTTGAACACAGTAGAATTTTTTTCGCCACTTGGTACAAGGTTATAGAACATCACACCTAGTATAAATTCAACGGAGCTTTATCCTTCCTACTCTTTTAAAATGTACTTATTTTCGCAAATGTTGCTTCGAGAGTATTGTTTGGTTTATAGTCTTCTGACAAAAAACGCTGAGTATGCAAGTGCGTAGAACGTGAGAATTAAAAAAAGGAGAAGATAGGAGATGCGAACAACTGGAGAAATATATATCTGCAAACAACTATGTACATCTTTGAGTAGTATGAAAACATCTATGTAAAAACTATTCCTAGAGGAGACATGTAAGAACTGGAACTGTTTTTTACTGTTATTGTCTTTAGATACTGCAATCACATTGAGACAGAAAAACAATGCAAGAGGTATAAAAGTAAAGAACAGACCTTCAAAATTTCATAGAATCATGAAATTAATCATTAGTATGAACAAACCAAAAAACATGTGATAAAAAAAACGCATATCACAACATGAAAAAATAATACGAACAATATGAAAAGTAACTAATATAATACGAACAATATAAAAAGAAACTGAAAAAAGGAACAAAAGAATGTGTTACAAAAATTTACTTCAATAAACAGCCAGTGTCAATGAACTTTTTCTCTGACCCTGATGGTAAATGCTGCAATGTTACACGCAACACAGTTATCATACTGAACTTAAAGTTTTGCTTGAATTCCACAAGACATGAGCGAAGATAATGAATGTATACATTTCCATGATAACTCACTTGTTTGCCTTGTTTATTGGTATAGTCCCTATCACCTTCTGTTTTAACAAGAACACAATCCAACTTGTGAACAATCTTCGACAACTGTGACATTGCTTAACAGATAAAGGACAGTTTTTCTTATCATTTCTATGTACAAGTTGAAACACTTTATCAACAAAACGGTCTGGATTTAATGGATCAAAATCTACATTGGATGACTTTGATGACAAAGGCAAGACTGTCTAGGTTGTAGATTTAGTATCCTTTTGTCTGGCTAATTTCAATGGTGACACTTGTTCACAGACAGCAGAAATTCTATTCATGAACAATGTAGGTTCAGGATTTTCAACTCTTCGAGATTCTCTTGGGGCTTTCTTCAGGCCGGCTACAGATGGCTTTTTATAAAGTTGAGCTGATTTTGGAATAAACTTCATAAAGACATCCACATGCTGTTGTCTTCTAAACAGACTCCATTGATTCCATTTAACATGTTCGACAAAGAATTGCTCGTAGCCAACAGCAAGACAGTATCTACCAACTCCTCTTAGTGCCCTGACTGCTTCTGTGTAGAACTGGGCTACCCACTCTGACAAAGCTTTATTTACTGATGTTATATTCGATGATGTTAATTCATCTGCTAGAAATTTTTTCTGTAGGTGGTGAGCACTCTCCAGACCATTCAAATAAAATCTACCAGAAATATTCAGACATGACCTTGCATCAAGTACCAGATTTTGTTTGATATTCAGCAATCGATGTTTCAAAAATCAAGAATGAAAACCAGGAACCAGATTTTCCTAAACAGATTCAATACTGATTACTTGTGCATCAAAATCATCCCTATCTTCGGCATCTGCTAAGCCCAACTGCTCCACTAATCCAACGTTTGTACCATAAATATCCGCCATATCCGTTTATTCGCACCAATGTTTTGTAACTGTCAGATATCAGCTTTTTGCAAATGTTCTGTACAATACAATCTCTTTGCATTCACAAATACATCGGCTAAACCAGAACCCACAGCCTCTTCTAAATCATGGCCAACCTTTCTTATTTGAATTGTTAATGGACATTTGTTGACAATTTCCAATGCTAAACGCCTAAAAATATACGAAATTCAATTTTTTATCTCTGAAAAAAAAACGATTGAAGTAAAGGCTCTGCTAATACTACGCTTTTTCGAGATCACTTCAAGACTGTTACACTCCATATACTTTGAAAATACTTATATACCTATAAACCTCCCTGGTTTTCTTAAAATGCCACATATATGGACCAGGGAATGCGGGGTGCTCTCCTTTGTTATTCACAAAAGCTTCATTTTAAAAAGAACTGTCAGTCAACCACAACCCATCACATAATTCGAATGTTGTATCCACAACTAAAATACTGTTTCCATTGACACAAAATCTGATTAAATTTTGTAACATTTGCTCAGTTGAATTGAAGGATATGTAATGATCTGGTAACATTATCAGGTTTCGCATGTTTGTTGTTTTCTCTTTCATTTGTTTGATTAACATTTCACATTCGGATTTAATAACAGGTGGATCAACTTTATTTTGTTGACTAAATTGAGCTTTGATATTGTGAATATATTTCGGATCTCGTGGTTCTTCGCTAGGTACCTAAAAAAAAAAAGAAAACTGTATTGAATATAAACTTATAATTAAATTTTAAGAGTGTAATAAAAACAAACACAATTCATTTGTTAGAAATGGTACTGACTGTATTGAATATATGTTTAAAAAAATCACTTTCTTTAACTGAAAATATGCAGAAAAATATGCAGAAAAAAATAATACATACTTTTGCTTCAATAACCAAGTTGCGATAAACTTTAGCACTACTGTCACCATTCTCAATTTTACTAAGAGCTTTTTTCTTTAATTCAGGGTTCTGTTTATAGTAAACACCAGCGTGAGGTTTTGTTGCATTAACATGACGAGGTAAAATGAAATCATTTTTGTCATGTTCTTTATTGTCCATCCAACGATATGTCAACAAATAGTATTGCAAGGGTTTGCTTGAATCAGCTTTTCTCAGTGATGCAATAGTTTGCATGAACTTTGAATTGTTTTTACTTTGCCTGTAAATACTGGTTAGTTCATAGACATAACATGATTGAACAGTACGTTTCATATATTTTGCGCCACGCCTATCATTAACAAAATAAACACCATTTTCTGAACGAGCTGTTGCACATGACATGATAGTACCATTTTCATATTCCACGTAATAAAATCTTTTAGGGCATCCCTTATGGAGGTAAGCACCATTATCATCGGCCCTGGCATTTTAAATAGAAACTAACTCTGAGACTCCACACCTATCATTAACAAAATAAACACCATTTTCTGAACGAGCCGTTGCACATGACATGATAGTACCATTTTCATATTCCACGTAATAAAATCTTTTAGGGCATCCCTTATGGAGGTAAGCACCATTATCATCGGCCCTGGCATTTTCAATAGAAACTAACTCTGAGTTCAATGTGCAGACAAAGTTTTTTCTTATTCCTGAAGGTTTATGTTTCTGTTCAAAGTCTGACGGATTGTTCAATAAAATATTTATAACAACTTTAGCTTTATCCATCTGCTCAACATGCCTATCATCGTTTTTCACAGTCTCATCTGACAGCTGCTCAATATTCTTATCATCTTTTTTAACAGCTTCATCTGGCAGCTGCACTTTATTCCAGTCATCGCTTTTACCAGTCTCATCCGACAATTCTTGTGTTGGTGCATATGTTTGATAAGCAGTGGAAGAATCGTCATCAACGTACTGGAAAAGATAAAATTTATTCTGTATAAAAATCTAAATCCTTGAATAAGACTATGACAGAAACTTTCATAAGAAAACAACGAAAATTATTTGAATATCACCCAGAAAACCACATTCATTTTTTATAGCATCAATTCAATGAAATGCATGGAGAACTTACATCTAAAAATTCATTTGCCACTATGTCAGGACATTCATCAAGGTCCATAAAATTCTCTGTTTCCTTGTATCTTTGAACATTGAAATTGTAAATTATGAGTTGAGGCAAAGAATCACTGATGTTGATTTCCTCCGGATGTCTTTTGATAACATGCATGTCTTCAAAATTATTGATATATAGGTGTCAGCCAAATGACTAACATTCAGCCACATATAAGGTGACATGTATTCCGAAAGTGGTCCATATGGCGTTTTGGAGAGCTATAAAAAATAGATGGAAACTAGATTGCTTAATGATCGTTTCCTAGCTAGCTGGCTACAGTCAGAGACAGAGGTGAAAAAAATCACACACTTGCACCTTTTTTCTAAGGTAAAAAATGGGGAATGCCATCTATTCTAGCTAAACGTACAATCCGCTTGTTCTGGGGTTGTTCCGCTTGTACCGTGTTTTAGTAACGATGTTTAATAATCAGTATTAAGTTATAAAAATTGCTTTTGATGGTTGTTGAGAAAATTTTTGGTATACTTCATGGAAATTTTTTTAAAGTTAGAACAGATTAAAAGTTTAAAACGGAATTATAGGTTTTTCAAAATAGGAGAATTTCAAAAAATCTGAAAATGTCAAAATTCCTGTATAAATAATATGGATATTTGAACCTTGAAATTTTGGATTTTATCTCAGTTGGTGTTACAACATATCTTATATAAAATAAAAAAAAAGATATTTTTCCATCAGATTTCCCCGCTCTTCAGAAATTTTTGTTATATAGATTTTGGACAAGTTTTTATAATTTCGTTATGAAAATTTATATCTCTACATGCTTGCCGCAATGCCCTCCTCAGTTATGCCTATTAATGTTACAAAGAGACTCAGGATGATTGTGAAGTCTTTGCACATGAATTTTTGTTTTGCTTTTCACCTTCACAAGTAGTAATTCTTAATAGTATTTCCTATCAAATAAATGACAAGAGGAAAAAACAGTTTATTCAAACACCTATGAAATCCAAAAGTAAAATAATTTTTTTTAATGTAACCTATTTATTTATATAACAACAACTAAATGAAGGAGGGTTACTATTAACCAGGGTAACGAGTTAATACAGGGTAATGATTTTAATCATTTCATAAGTGGTGCAGTGTTTGGGGTTCACTGCTTATGAGCTTGCTCTCTGAACATTCTCCACTCTGTAAAATAGTTTTAACTTTGTGTGTTGCACAAAGTAATGGAAATACTTCCAATTTTTTATCTAAATTTACGCAAGTGATTTAACGCTCTGGTAACAAACATTTATGCGAGCGCTATGCGAGGAAATGACTCGTGATTCATGACAAAGCCTGATGATCATTTAAAATTATTTTTGGTTGCATGGTTAGATTTGTTTTACTTCGTCTTGTAATTTAATGTAATTTTTAACTTTGTCCTTGTTTGAGAAAATTTTTTAAAAAAAATTGTCTTGTCTTAAAACAATGAGAAATTAAAAACATTTAAAATTTGTTTAATGAAAATATTTAATTTGTGCCAATTCACTTATATCATAGACAAAATTTGTAGGTGGTCCCTAACAATACAAATATCTAAACAACTTGCAACATTGGTCAACATTGATCTGAAACTTCTTTGTTACTGCCTTATTTTCAAGTAAAATATATCTTAACAAAGCTAAATTGTGTTCTTTTCAAAAATATGAAGCAGATCTTTTTCTCCTGTCATAAAAATAATATGGAGCCAGGATCTTCCCATAGTTTGGTGTCAAATTAATGTGATGTTCCTGGTCTTGTACATTAACAACACTGGCCATGACATGGTATCCTCAGCCTCTAGTTTAGGATCTATTGTAGTGCCTTATTTGCTGTGTAAGTTGTATAATGTACAGAAAAGGTAGCTGAAGCAAGGTTAGGTAAATTGATATTGAGAAAATTTACGATTGGTGGAGCATAACATTTGAACTTATCTTATCCTTGTACATTGAAACAAAAAAAAATATAAAGCTCAACAGAAAATTAAAAAATTCTCCTTGTCATGTGTGCTCTCCTTCACACTTCCCAATGACCCGTCTGCTTTGGAGCAATAATAAAGATGATAGTGATGATTTCGAGCAGCTGGTATGCTTGTAAGTTTACAAACTTGTGTGTTTAAATGTATGTATTTCGGTATAGATGGAATATAAGCAGAACAGTGTAGAATAAATTATAAAGAAATTTTAACTAAAGGAATCTTATCTTCGGGACCTGGGCAGAAAGGCAAGATGTCAGCAAAAGGAAATATTGTTTCTGTTAATAAGATATATAAGCAAAGTATAGATTAAATTAATTTACACAAACACAATAACTTTCATGAATGACAACAGCATTTAAAATTTCGTGAAAAAGCACAAATATTTGCGAAATTACCACAAGAATATGTGTATGTTGCTATTGTATCCCAAAATTCTGAAATTATTATGACAATGATTATAATTTTTTTAGAAATCAATGAATTTTAAACATCAAAACACTTCATGGGGTTTATCAGAATCAAACTTATAGAAGCTACTGCTGGCTCAGAAGTATGGAAACTTCTAGAAAACGAAGGGAAAACATGGGATCCGTTTTGTGGCATTCATATCAAAGAGGCTGTGGAAGTACCTGGTCAAGGTATTCAATTGGTTCAAAAAAAGAAAACAATTTATCCTGATTGGAATCGATGTTTCGACACTCATTTGTATGATGGTATGTTGCCATAGTAACTTTCAGGCCAAAGAAAGTTGATTATCTGTTGTACGTGACTGCACGCTTTACGCAACTGCACGCTCTCAGCCTTTTAAGGTTGTTTGCTAATTTTATACTCAAACCCGGGCATTTCTGCTATTTTTCCATCATTTTCCATTCTATCACTTAAAAAATAGTGTCTTTTAATAATAATATCTACCAATATTTCTTATTTGAGTCTTTTGTTGGAATTTACTTATATTTTTTCATTGTTTACGATACTCATTTTTCAAAGGACAGTCTCTACTCTCATTTTAAACAAAAACAATTTTAAACTTTTACTTGATAAATGCAGGCATATTTGCATTATTAGCCAGAATAAAACTTTTTTTTATATACCCAAGAAGTTCTTTAAGCAGCAATTTGTTATTACATGTCAAGAATCTGTCTAGAAATTTTTTCCTTAAAGGGAAACTAAGGTCAAAAAACATTTTCGTTGAAAACTATATCTGAGGTAGCATGACATATGGAAATTGTGGGGAAAAAATTGGATCATAAAATTTTAATTTATGCTGTTTTTAGTCCATCAAGGCTGCTAAATTTTTTTGAATAAACCGTGAATCGGATTTATGGTTGGTTGTGAAACATGCAAATCTATGACATATGAGACCCAAGTCTGAATTTGTGTTTTCGGCAAAGTACAGTAGTGATGTCTACTAGCAAAGAGAGCAGTTGTGGCAATATTGAAAATGAAATATATAGTTCTGACACAGATGGAAGTATTTTTAAGGGATGTTATGATAACGAACTAGAATACACTAAAAGTCAGCTACTTGGAGAAAAACTTCAAGATATTCCATGTATTATCTGGCATAAAGACTTCGATATTCTTTGTTTAAATTGCACCGTTTTGGAAACATCGTCAATCCCAGAAAAACTTCAAAGAAATAAAATCTTTTCAAAACAAATATAAAATATTACCTTCCATGCGAGGAATGTAAACATGTGCTTGTCTTCTTCTCTGATGAATTACAAAGAAATATTTTTCCGTTTTAAATATATATTTAAATTTCAAGTATAATATAGAGAAACCAGTCATCTCTTGGCGTATAATAATTTCTTGCTCCCAGATTTTATTTAGAAAAAGGAAAAGTTTCAAATGTGATAAACAGCAATGAGAAAAGTGAATATTACATAATCTTAATAAATCACATGTTTGCGTTCTTCCGGGGTGGGGGGGAGGGGGGGGGGGGGGTGGGGGGTAGAAAAGCTAAGGGGCTCAATTGCCTATACAACATTAAAAACCTTCGCCAAACCTTCGCCTACGCTTTAGTCAAAAATAAAAGTTGAGAACGTCAGGGCTCTGATCACTTTACACCTTTCAGTGTAAAATGTGGGTTGGCTTGATCTATTTTTATCATATTTAACATCATATTACCGACATTTCCCATTATTATCTTTTTGTTCTTTTATCTATTTCCTTATTTTACTTATTTTCAGGGAGGATGATAACATTTGTGGTGATGAATAAAGAAGATGGCAAAGTTACTGGTGATGCGACTGTTGGTGTAGAATTTTTGGCTAAGCAATGTGAAACCAGCATTATTAATGTGTCCAGTGTTTGGGTAATGTGTTTAATGTACATTAATCCTTGTTCCTATTCTGTGATAGAAAACATGTTTTTAAACATAACCGTGATAGACCCCTCTCTATAAGTTTTGATAGACTTTTCCAAGTCAAATCAAAGTTCACACTCCCTTATAACATTTTTATGAAAGGATGAAAATAGCAGCCATAAATTTTCGCAAATGTAATTCAAAATTTTATTACATTTTCTGGTTTATGCCATTTTTCTTAAATCCTAAAAACCTGGATATCGGATTATTGATGTGTTCAACTTACAGAACATTTTCCTTAATGAAATAAAATTATGTTGTGAATTTCAAGTTTTAAGGATAATCCTAAGGAAAGTTAAAATCCCAACAAAAGTTGTTATATTTTTCCGATTATGAGGATTTTCTGGAATTTTTAAGGGTAGTTTCGAGTAATGGGCAATATCTAAGGCTCTGAGAGGTTTAGGGCCTAAAAATTTGGCATGCAGGCGTCTAATAAATTCTTATCAAACTTAGTATCAAGCCATGCAGCATGGCAAAAAGGAGTTATTAAAATAATTGCAGGAAAGGGTGCAGGCCACTCAGTTTTGTTGTTTAAGCAGGACGAAGCTTCGTTTATCCCAAGTTTACCTTAGGGTAATGGTGAATGATTTGTTGCCCTCATTTTGTTGTTAAGATAACGATAGTGTAGTGATCTATTGATAAGGTAACTATTACTGAAAGTTCTGCTCATGAAAGAGTAAAACTCATGATATGAGTGCAAATATTCTAAAGATTTGCTAGCTTCTATATTAGGCAAGGTGTTGCATTACTGCTTGGTCACCAAGTCTTGTTGACCAAATAATCCTAAAATATATTTATAAAGTATTAGTAGTCTTGACTAACAAAAAATCATTCGAGATCGGTACCCCAAAATTTAATCACTCCGAATAGGGTTAAAGTTGTATAACAACCTATTACTTTTCTAAAAGACTGATCAACCAGTTGCATTGTATTGCTGCATCAAATCTTGAATTTAAAGAAGCGGATTAAATGTAATGATACAGTATAAAGCAACTTCAATGATTTGAGGTTCCATAGCTATTGTTTACCACAGGATTGACATATATCTAAAAAATGTCAAAAATGTGTGTTTTTATGCAAATTCTTTTATCCAAATGCAACTACTGCTTTTTGAGGCAGTTACATTATTTAATTATTTTGTTGTTTAGGTTGCCTAATGTTGTGTCGTTATATCTTCTTAGCTCGATTTGCAACCCTACGGCAGGCTTTTGGTTCATGTTCGCCATTTTTCAGAATCTAAAGGTACTTTCTTCTGTGTAATGTAGGGAGTGATGTTCTTTTAAATAAGCTTTAGCTTTACAGATATTTTTATCCAGATAAAAAGGAACACTTGAAAGAATTTGTACACAGCTTGTGTTAAATTGCTTTTCACTGCAGTTTGTTGTATTTCTCGTTGATTAAAATGCTTGTAAATGTCATTTTCTTTTACAAAAATAGCTCATAAATGCAAAATAAATAACTTTCTTCATTTGTACAGGCACAATAAAATTTTATTTACAAATGAATAATATACTGTCACTAAATTTTCGTTTGTAATTCCTGTTTATTATGGATTAACGTAAAATTAAAAGTCTGATAATGGGCTACACACAGGAAATCTATAGGTAGCTAAAAGCCCTAAAAAAGCAGCCGACCAGGTGACTATTTTTTTAACGATCGCAAATCTTTTTGGTTGCGTAAGAACTAAAGAGTTATGACGAAGAACTAGTTTTGCATGTACCCAAATGTTGAGATATTTTTATTTTTCTAGATGACCAAAACAGTGGAGCCTTGGAAAGCAAGACTTTAAACAATAAAAGCGGCCTGCAGTTGCGCAGAGGGGCTGTCAGGAAAGCAAAAGTTCACGAGATTCGTGGACATGAATTTATAGCAAAATTTTTTCGTCAACCAGCATTTTGTTCGGTGTGCAACCAGTTTATGTGGTAAGTTTGTTGTTATCAGTTTCAGTAAATAACACGAGAAGTACAGTGTTATGTTTCTAGTCCAGTATTATAATATTTTGTCCTTTTTGCTGTTATTGATGGTTGACCCATTAAAGCTTAAATTAGGGAGCATCCATAAAGTATGTACGCAGTTGGGAGGGTGAATCAGACTGAAACCGTACAGGTGCGTAAGTGTGTACTTACGTCTTTTGGCCATCCATAACTCGATTTTTTTACATTTTGATGTTTCAGTTACTGTAAAGAACACTGAGATGCTTATGTAAGTGTTTGAGAAAATCTGATTCAAACTACAAACTTCTTCCTATAAAAAACATTTGATTTTTAATTTCAGCCTTGTTAAATAAATTATTAAATATTAAGTGTTAATTTGCTGCATACGTATCTTTAGGATGCTCCCTTGTATATTATTTTCATGGGTGCTTCCTTGTATTCGTTCTTTATGCCTGCTTTCTTGTATACGTTCTTTATGGACGCTCCCTTGCATACGTTTTTCATGGATGCTTCCTTGTATGCGCTTTTTGTATATGCTTCCGTGCATAAATTCTTTATGGATGCTCCCTTGCATACGATTTTCATGGGTGCTTCCTTGTATGTGCTTTTTGTGAATACCCCCTTATGTACGTTCTTTATGAATACTCCCTTGTATGCGCTCTTTATGGATGCTCCCTTGCATTCGTTCTTTATAAATGCTTTTTTGTATGCGCTCTTTATAAATGCCCCGTTGAATACCTTTTTTATGGGTGCTCCCTTGCATTCATTCTTTATGGATGCTTCCTTGTATGCGTTTTAAACGTATGCAAGGGAACATTTATAAAGAGCGCATACAAAAGAGCATCCATAAAAAACTTCTTTTTGGATGCTCCTTTGCATAAGTTCTTTGTAGATGCTGCCTTGCGTAGGCAAGAACATAACTATTACACTTTAGGCGGAATAGAAAACAAAGGAAAATTATTAATTGATATGTGTTGGGTCCTGTGCATTTAAACAAGAAAATAATACTGTTGTCGCATTATTGTTATGATCGATCTTTTTTAAGGGGATTTGGAAAACAAGGATATCAATGTACAGGTCAGTAGATGGAACTTTTAATAAGAATTAAAGCAGTTTTTTAATCTCGTCTAAACTCTTTATTTCTACCAGAAAAGTTTGTACCACTTTGAAGATGCTTTTTGTGATTAAACGATTCTACGCCAAAAACCTTAAGTTATATCAAACTTGAAATTCCGGTCTATTATTTATAACAAGGGGCCTTTGAGACAGACTTTTCAGTTGTCCGTCTCAATCTCATCTTTTGATTACAGCCTGTTCATGTTCCGCGCACAAGAAATGCCACGATAAAGTTTTATTTCATTGCACGAAATCTGCAGAGGCTTCTCAAGACACAGTAGTATGTTATTTATTTTCAGTAAAAAAATAATTTTTAGTGAACTAAGTGAAAATTAGTATGTCCCAAAGGAATTTTATGCAACGTGTGCTGCTCTCTAAAGCAATGTGTTTATCAACCTGGAATGGACAATAAACGTAGTATTTATCCCATGGCTTTTATGGCTTTTATTCCAATTTTTTTTGTCACAATCCTTATACACATGCTGACGAAATGAATTTAACAGTTTGTGTCAAAACCTAATAATACTTTAATTCATGACATTTACGCGCATATCTAATTTCCGCGCAGAGTCACTACGCGAACAAGTAGTTGCGCGAAAATACTAATTTTTCGCGCATTTTCGTGCCCGAAGATTTTATGTTTGCAAAATATTTCTTTTTAAAGGTGCTCCAAATTCGATTGTTTTCATCGCTTTCATCACGGTCCGTCAGGTCCTTAGAAGATCTCCAAGTGCTCGATATAACTTCCAAATACGATTTTATTTTCAGAATCACCTCACTGTTAAAGGTTTCTTTTTTTACTATCAATGCTATTGGGATTTCAAGTCTTCTATTCGGAACTGTTGAGACTCGTGCTTCTGTCTCTCGTAAACGAGATTCATAAGTTCTGCAATAATTCCCAAAATAGAGACAGAAACGTGATTTCATTATGTGTCCAACTGTTATCAGTGTCAATGTTTCTATAGCTTTTAATTGGGTCAATTTGGTTTAAGGGTAAGTGGACTAAAGCTTTTACCAAGCAAGCCTCTGAGTCCGACGGTAAGATATGTGCTATTCCAGATAATGTAAAAAATACTTTTTAACTGAACGGTCAGTAAATCGAAGTTGCAAGTTTTTTTACGAAGAGAGGCACAAACTTGGTATTCCAAACAGATGGAAAGGCAAATGAAAAGGGCAAGCCATGAAATCAACGTGGGTATGCGTAACTGGCGTAAATTAAGTTTGTGAAAGCTTTCGAGTGCCCATCATTCGTTACAAAAACGACCTATACACTTTTCCCGAATTACATGTTTTTTAAAATTTAAAAGTTTTGATGTTTTGACTTTAGGATCATATTCAACATCATTGAATTGTTGTGTTGACTTAATCCGACATGTGAAAATGCTGTTTTGATATTAATGTTACGGTCAAAATCTTCTTAATTTTCTACTTGTATTAATAAGCTTCGGTTTCAAGCAGAGTTCAATTAGGACAAAATTAAAAAACCTATCGTACAGGTTGTTTGTTGTATGAATCTGAAGATTTCACATTCTATCAACTTTCAGGTGAGGATTTCAAAAATCACATTCATTTTGTTTGAAAAACTTTAGAAATAGCAGCGGTACATCAAAGAAAAATAATTCAAGAAAGGTGTATTTATGTAAGAAAGAAAAAACCTCTGTAAACTTTAACGAAAATCAAATGCGCGAAAAAAAGATGCGCCAGTTTTGAAAGAATTAAACTCGCGCGAAAATTTCATGAATAAAGGTGAGGCCCTGTTAAATGAGCATCTGCTATAGAAGTAAGAATAATAATAAGCACCCCTGCCGAAAGTGCCCTCTCGCCGTTTTCTTACTGGTTTTTTAAAATATAGGCATTTTTGCACACGCATTTATGTCAAAGTTCGTCCCTAAATGCAAATAAAAGGTTTTCTGTTATTCCACTTACGCTCAAACCGTGCTAAATAAGTCCCGTTTTAAAACTTGTTAGGAGTGCCTAGAAAGTTTTTTTAAGGAGATAAACTCTCTACAAGTCTTTTTCTGCATTTTTGTTTCAAATCACAATTTTAACTTTTTAGAAAATGAAGGAACGTTTCAACATAAATGTACCTCATCGGTTTATGCCAAAGACGTACCTTAGTCCAACCTTCTGTGATCACTGTGGGTCAATGTTATATGGTCTGTTCAGGCAAGGTTTAAAGTGTGAAAGTAAGATTCCTATGATTTGTGTTTTAAGAATGTTGTTTTTAACCGACTACTGAGAGCTATAAAATTTTAAAAAAGCTTTTGCTAGTACAATTTATCAACTAAAAAAATTTAAGAAACCTTTTTTGGGACTTAAGATTTGCACTGGCTTAATTTCGCAATATCCTCCCATAAATTGTAGTTATTCATTACTTGTTTGTTAGATACGCGCAAATTCTAACTAAGAAAAATGACGCTTGGAGGCTGAACATTTAATATTCGACAAGTTTAATATTCGATAAACTTTATTCTAACAAAACATAGGAAACTGCTGATACATGAAGAATGAAATAATTAAGAAACTTAAACTTCTCTATTTTCAGCTTGTAACACGAATTGTCATCACAAATGCAAGGAGAAGATGCCAAATCTATGTGGTATTAATCAGATGATGTTTGCTGAAGCTATGAAGAGCATAGAGGTAAAAAATGTAGTTACGTATGAAACCAAACTTCTAATATACTATGTTGTTGTATGCCTTTTTGTAAAATGTAACCTTTTCATATCCTCGTGAGAAACAGCAGGCTACAAATTGCATTTTAGGCCAGTTTTGTTAAACAACATGATTTACAGGCCTCCTTCGAGAACTAACCTCTTTTACGACTTGCGTTCCAGGATAAAAAGAAACGTGGGAGTACCGTTTCCACTGATGATAATGAAGTAAAAACCACAATGGAAGAAGAATCAACATTGTATGAATCAGTGTGGGAATGGATGCCACCCACTCCGCCAACAAGAACCGCCAGTATACGCCCTGAAAGCAAAAAGAAAAGATACGATATTGAAGATTTTAAATTCCTGAAAATTTTAGGCAAAGGCAGTTTTGGCAAAGTATGTTGTAACTTTTTCTTTAATGTTGTTGTTTTTGTTGCTGTTATCGTTGTGGATGTTGTTGTTGTCATTTTTTTGTTGTAGTGGTATTTAAGGTAACTTTTCATTTTTCTTCCATAGGTATTGTTAGCCGAATTACCAGCAGAGAACAACGCAGTGTATGCTATTAAAGCTTTGAAAAAAGATGTCGTACTTGAAGATGACGACGTGGAATGTACACTGGTTGAACGAAGGGTGTTAGCATTATCAACCAGACATCCTTATTTAACTCATCTCATGTCTACTTTTCAAAACGAGGTAACAGTGAAAGCGAGTCTTTTTTTTATCTCGTCTTTTTATGTTGTTTTTGGAATCAGGTAGTAACCAATTTAATCGATAAAAAAATTTAACCTTTTATGGGCGTTTTTTTGCTAGAGACATGTGTTGCTAAAAATACATCTACAGCGTTGCCCTCAGAGAACAATTTTTAGACAGTCATTTAATAGCTTCAAATAAGGCTAATAACACTACATTGAGAGTACGTGATTGAAAAGGGTATGTAAATTTAGTCATTTTATTTATGCTAACAACACCAGAACTAAAAACACAATTTTTGAGGCTTGAGATCCAACCTTATAGAAGATGATGAAATAATATATAGTGTAATCTTTTCTAAAAAACAGAAATAATACCAACAGAGCACAATCGCGTAAAAAAACTGGCATGCGTGCACGATGCAAATTTCTTAGTGTTCGAGTCATGATCACTTAGTGTTTGTCTGTTCGTGGAACGCAAGGTCTACTTCGGATTTAGTGCTGTTGTATAGAAACCTCTTTGGATCTATTTTTCGGCAGAGGTGTATTAGAATATGCGATGTTAAAGGGGAAATCTCTTTATTTAGAGTCATTTGTTTTTTGTAATGGAATATTTAAATGGTGGCGATCTTATGTTTCACATCCAAAAAAATGGTAAATTTGACGAGAATCGGTCTCGTTTCTATGGCGCAGAAATCATATGTGGATTGCAATTTCTTCACAGTCACGGAATAGTGTACAGGTATGAAGTTGCTTTCATGGGCTTGTGTTGATTGGTTATAAGGTTGATTTTGTCTGTACACAAACATAAATTGATTTAGCAATGTCGTTTTACGACTTTTCTTTGATGCTTCGTTGTCATATTTAAAAAGATTTTTCTTTACTAAAAAGTATTCTATTGGTCGGTTTTTCATCGAAAAAGCTTTACAAATAAATTTTAGTTGTTCGCATTTTTTTGTTCTTAAGAGGAAGATCTTAGAGATACTAGATGTTATCATATTGTAAAAGTTTTTCTCGCACTGTGATTGGCTAATTTACACGAAATATATGCAATTTTTACTTATTTTTCAATTCTGCAGTACAAAAAGCTGATTTTTTTTCTCTGATTGGCTGAAATAGTGTTGAAAGAACTGATATTTTTTTCCTGATTGGTTAATAATTTGCTGAGTAAAGTTATTGTTTTCTTGAAAAAACAAGAAATTGTCGGTAAATTTGTTCCAATTTTTTTTATTTATCTTTACGAAACAAAAACATCATTCAAAAATATTCACAGCTCAACTATTCTTTTGTTTTAACATAGTATTAAAGAAAAGTGCGCTGTAGAGATTTTGAGTTTAACTGTGACTTTAGGTTAGTGAGGTTATATCTATAGCGCGTTGAAGGAGTTTTGTAGTTAATTCGATTGTTTAACTTAACTTCAACTAATTGGTATTAAAAACCATGAATATATTTATTTATTTATTTAATTTAAATTTATTTTCATTTAATTTCCTTGAGGCGTGACATAAATAAGTTTTTTTCTGAGATATTACAATCTCGCACATAATCATAAATTAAAAAAATTATTATGAATTAAAAGACATGATCACATATATTAACTTGTGATAAATTATTTCGCTGTCGAACCTCGTAAACCGTGATTGAAATTAAACAATCACCTGCCGAATATATCAAATTACAGTGACTTATGCTCGGTATATATGATAAACTTGTTATCGCATTTGTTCTCGAAAAATATCGTCATATTGTTTTCATTTTTTAGTTCTCGTTTATTTCACTTACCTAAAATATCTGTGCAACCCTTCGTCAAAGATACATGTTCCTGTACATTTTCTTGATCACTGTTTCACAATCTATACTATAAAGGCAACGGGCATATAAGTTTTTGAAAAATTTTTTGTGCTTTTGCTGACGTCAGCGAGAACATATGATCCTATGCCTTATTTTGATCAGCGCTTTAAGCTCCACACAATAGAGGCAACGTGAAACAGGGTTCTGTTTTGTTTTTTTTTGCGGGAAGGGGTTGCTGACGTCATCAAAATTCAAATGACGCTTCTTTTTTAATTTCTTCCTGCCTCAATGCCAGGATATGAATGAGAAGTACCAAGAAAAAGTATGTTTTTCTACCTGTTTGAAATAAATACACGGTAAAAATCTGAATGGAACGCGTAAGGAATGTTACGTCAAGTATAATTTTTGTCAGCTTTTTTGCAAATAAGATTGATATAGGATTGTGGCTTTTCCGTCGGTCGTTTCCTTTGCTTATGTATTTTTGTTTCTACCACCTTAGGGATTTAAAGTTAGACAATGTCTTGCTTGATCGTGAAGGTCACGTTAAAATAGCTGATTTTGGTATGTGTAAAGAAGACATGACTGAAGGTGTAAAAACTTCGACATTCTGTGGAACGCCAGATTATATCGCTCCAGAGGTAAACATCTTCTTGCTGAGTAAAGTAGGTGATTTAAGAAAGACACGTTAGATAAACCAAACTGTGTTGTTTAATACTACCCGTTAACTAGTGTACTTTTTGTGACAAATACATTCGGCACAAAATATTCGTTGCAAATTCGTCAAATTTACCTTACGCTCTTTTCGCCTCTATCGTAGATTCTAAAAGGTCAGCGATATGATTCGGCTCCTGATTGGTGGAGCTATGGTGTTTTATTATACGAAATGTTAATTGGGCAATCACCTTTCGCTGGCGAGGACGAAGACGATCTGTTTGCGTCGATTTGTAGGGATAAGGTTTTCTTTCCGAAATGGATTTCGGAATCTGCTGTGTCGGTGCTAACCCAGGTAAAGGAAAATTTAAATTTGTTGATCCGTTGCCACAATAATTATTATTTTTATTGATTGATTAATTGATTGATTGATTGATTGATTGATTGATTGATTGATTGATTGATTGATTGATTGATTGATTGATTGATTGATTGATTGAGAATTTGATCCAATGATATTATAGCTGATGGAAAGGAACATCTCGCTACGTCTTGGTTATGCGTATGGAACTAAACCTCATGTCCGAAAACATCCGTTTTTTAGTCCGATAGATTGGAATAAATTAGAAAAAAAAGAAATTAAGCCGCCGTTCAAACCGGAAGTGGTAAGTAAATTATCAGGGGCTATATTATGCCTTGATTCATCTAGGCCTTCTCTTGATAATTTTTCTTTTTTGTTTGTCTGGTTTGTTGTTTGTTTTGTTTTGTTTGTTTGTTTTGTTTGTTTCTTTGTTTGTCTGGTTTGTTGTTTGTTTGTTTTGATTTGTTTTGATTTGTTTTGTTTGTTTCTTTGTTTGTCTGGTTTGTTGTTTGTTGTTTTTTATTTGGTTTGTTTGTTTGTTTGGTTTGTTGTTTTTGTTTTGTTTTGTTTGTTTGTTTGTTTCTTTGTTTGTCGCGTTTATTATTTGTTTGTTTTGGTTGTTTGGTTGTTTTGCGTTTGGGTTTGGGTTTGTTGAATTTCCGCGCCCGAAGGCGTAGGAAGTTCTTTAAAACCGTCGTTTTTTTCTTTCGGAGCATTTTTTGAGAAAAAATCGACCCTGGGATTTCACGTTCATCTGAGAGGAGGATAGTATTGATGGTATAACTGACTAACTAACCCTGTCCCAAATGGTCAATTTAACGTCACAGATTAAAACTTCGTACCCAAGCTCCCTAAGTACTGGGAAATCATCTAAATGATGTTTCAGGCCAAAATTGGTCAAAATTTGGCACACTTAACAAAAAAGGTATGCTGAACATGATGGCGACATCAAAATTTTGGTTTTTTGTCACCTTAAATGTCATTTTAGGCCAATATAGGTGCAAAAATTAAAACTACTTTATTTTCAACAAAATTTGGCACAGTAAACAAACAAAGTATGCTGAACATGATGGTGACATCAAAATTTGTTTTTTTTGTCACCTTAAATGTCATTTTAGGCCAAAATTGGTCCTAAAATTAAAACTACTTTATTTTTGACAAAAATTGGCAAAGTTAACAAAAAAAGTATGCTGAACATAATGGTGACATCAAAATTTTTATTTTTGTCACCTAAATGCCATTTTAGGCCAAAATTGGTCCGAAAATTAAAACCACTTCATTTTCGGCCAAATTTGGCACAGTTAACAAATAAAGTATGCTGAAAATGATGGTGATACAAAAGTTTGATTTTTTGTCACCTAAATGTCATTTCAGACCAAAATTTGTCTAAAAATTAAAACTACTTTATTTTCGACAAAAATTGGCCCAGTTAATAAAGAATGCTGAAAATGTTGGTCACATCAAATTTTTGATTCTTTGCCAACTAAATGCCGTTTGAGACCATAAACGTCTCAACCGCAAGACTTTCAACCATGAATGATAGGCTGTATTTTTTGTTAGCAATTTCTTTTAAAATGTGAGTTATTATGACACATTGCGTTTTGTTTGCGTTTGTTATAAGAATGTCACTTGTGTGCTTTATCTTCAGAGCTTTATGCACCAAAACTCTTCGAAAGTTTGGCACGATAACACAACGAATTAGTAGGTTGTCATCAAATATTTTGGTAGCGAGCGGAAATTCTCAGAGCCTCCAGGGCTTCTTGTTTTGATTTGATTTGATTTGATTGTTTTTGTTTTGATTTGTTTGTTTTTGTTTTGTTTTGATTTGCTTGTTTTTGTTTTGATTTGATTTGTTTGTTTTTGTTTTGTTTTGTTTTGATTTGATTTGATTTGCTTGTTTTGTTTTGTTTGTTTGTTTGCTTTCGTTTTGTTTTGATTTGATTCATTTGTTTTTGTTTTGATTTGCTTGTTTTGTTTTGTTTGTTTGTTTGCTTTCGTTTTGTTTTGATTTGTTTGTTTTTGTTTTGATTTTTTTGGTTTGATTTTGATTTGCTTGTTTCTGTTTTGTTTTGTTTTTTTTTGTTTTGATTTGATTTGATTCATTTGTTTTTGATTTTAATTGCTTGTTTTTGTTTTGATTTACTTGTTTTTTGTTTTATTTTGTTTGTTTTTGTTTTGATTTGATTCATTTGTATTTGATTTGATTTGCTTGTTTTTGTTTTGATTTGATTTGATTTGATTTGATTTGATTTGATTTGATTTGATTTGATTTGTTTGCTTGTTTTGTTTTGTTTTGTTTTGTTTGTTTGTTTTCGTTTCGTTTCGTTTTGATTTGATTCATTTGTTTTTGATTTGATTTACTTGTTTTTTTTTTGTTTTGATTTGTTTGTTTTTGTTTTGATTTTTTTGTTCTTGTTTTGATTTGCTTGTTTTTTTTGTTGTTTTTTTGTTTTGATTTGATTCTTTT
Organism: Hydractinia symbiolongicarpus; assembly: GCF_029227915.1. Lineage (NCBI taxonomy): Eukaryota > Metazoa > Cnidaria > Hydrozoa > Anthoathecata > Hydractiniidae > Hydractinia > Hydractinia symbiolongicarpus. The sequence continues at coordinate 13,479,202 of NC_079888.1, forward strand.
GTTTTTGATTTGATTTGCTTGTTTTTGTTTTGATTTGTTTTTCGTTGTTTTGATTTGTTTGTTTTTTGTTTTGATTTTTTTTTCATTTGTCTGTTTTGATTTTTTTTTGATATTGATAGGGAACATATCGACACGTTCTATTTTTGCCACACCTATGAAATGATTTTATAACATGTGTGACTTCTAAATAGTTTTAAATTTACTAGGACGGCTGTGTTGTTACGGTGTCAGCATGAAAATTAATTCTCGCGAATAAAGTTGAACAATTTACGGAAATAATTCTTTCGAATTTCTAAAAATTTCGCGAATGGTACGATTGGCGAAAATTAATGACATTAACCTAATTTTTTATGTTTAGAAAGCGGATAACGCAGTAAATAATTTTGACCCTGATTTCACGATGGAGGATCCAAAACTGACGCCGACGGACGAGCAGCTTTTAAAATCTATGGATCAAGTCCAGTTCAAGGGTTTCTCCTTTATCAATCCTGCTTTTCATGTAGCCAAAACACGAAAATCTTGAAGAGCATTATGTTTATATTGGTAGAAATTGGATTAGTATGGAATTTGTGTTGTAGTTTAAAGATTATTTTTACGCTAGGGTTTTTTTGTTTATATTTCGCTAAGAAACACATTCTAAAAGAACAAGTATTATAAAAGAATTTTCCATATAAAAAATATAGTTGTACAATATTTGTAAGGGTGTCCACTCTATCAGGAAATGTCAGGAATTTCAAAAGTATTATTAGAATGACAGTAATTTAGTTTTAAAATATCAATCAGAAAAAACAAAAGTCTTTTTTTTTATTTTCTTTATTTTCAAACTATAGGTAAGAATTACATTTCAATTTTTTTTTAAGAATTGTCATTATTTGTTTTTATTTTTCTATTCATATGCTTGTATTTTGTGGGTAATCCAAGCTTTATTGAATATCTGCACCGGCTGAAATGTAGTGGAAAAAACAAATGAACTGTCTGGCATTTTAGTCAAAAAATGTCAGGGAATGTTAGGAAAATGAGAGGTTGGTATTGAGTGGACACTCTATTCGTGCAACAAAACGTATTTGTTTATACATCTAATGTTTTGCACGTGCGCAAAGTTGATGTTTTTTGGAGCAAGGGATTTTCACTTTTATTTGTTGAACCTTCAATTTCTATGGAGATGATGTCATTATTTTATGAGGGTTCTCCACATAAGTGCTTTTATAGTCATTCATAATAATTAATGTTCAGTTTAAAAATTGATTTTAGTTAACTTATTCAATTTTTGTCTCGATTACACGAACTTGAACACTGTATTTTGTTTTTTGTAGTAATTATTTGCAATAGTACTCATAGGATAATCAAGCCCATTAGAAAAAGGAATTACGACTTTTGTAGTATTTATTTGAAATATTTGATATTTTTTTCTAATTTCCATTAAAAATGTTATTGTCCATATCAATAATTCGCATAGAGGCAGCACGACGTTTGTAAATAAAATTTACTCCACCCTCCCTCCTGGTAACTAAATAAAAAATGAGGTAAACAGGCCCAAAGATTTTTATCATACTATTTTTAATGATTTATGGAAAAGTTCACAATTTCTGTTTTGTAAATAAAGAAGTTCGATATTTTGTTACAAGTCGTAGTTGAAGTGTTTATAATCAAGGGCTGCTGATTCTTGTAATGATATTCCAAAATAAATAAAAAGCGATAATTTCGATCAGTTTTTACGCAGACTTTTTTAAGAATTCCTAAATCAGCTGGTAACAAAATTCTCGATTTTCGACTCTCGTACTCTACTTCGGTAACTCAAGGCAATACTTCGCCGTGACTTTGCTGCCGACTGTCTGCCCATGACCCGTCTTGTATTACACTCATGGAAAGGTGCAACCCACGGTGTTTGTAGTAATTTTCTTTCACGTTTTTTGTACTATATATATTTGCAACTTGCATACTGTATATTATTACTTTGCTATATTTTTTTAAATCATTTGAACTTAATTTTCAAACTGATTCTGTGTTAATTTTTTGAAAACGAATTTCATGCATTTATGTTTATATTTGTTTGTTCTTTTGTTTAGAACGTGTTTTTGTAGTTTAAGCTACATGGACATGAGGCAACTTTTTCAGGCGATAGTACAAAGTTTATGTTAATTACGCAAGGAAGAAATCGCAAATCGCAAAATTATATAAATAAATTTTGCGAATGGCCTATTTTAAATTTTTTCAATGATTTTCCCGAGAATTCTTTGCAGCACAGAACACCTTAAAACGTCTTCCAACTTGTGATCGGAAGCTCTAACGAAAAAAGCGCGAAATTAATGTTGGCGTTGGAACTACAAAATATCGAGTAAATTCAATAGTACTTTTAAAAGCATTGGGCAACTTAATTTGTTGGTGGATAACTTTGCCTATTTCTTGCAGACATTTTGCAGAAGAACCTGGGGAAGAGGTTGCATTGGTATTTAAGCACTAGTTGGATTTGTTATTGGTCTCGTTGAATTGCATTCACTTTTCTAACAAAATTTCGGGCTTTTCAAGTGTTTCCGGGCATCATTTTTTATTTTTATTTTACTAACACGTTACTCGGATCATGAAACCCAACGCACACACAAACAGACCACAATACAGCGCAGTTTAAATACTAGTTATGTTGTTTTTAGAAAAACTGATCACAATCCAACTGCGGGGGTTGAGAAGAGAGAAAAATGTGTTCAGGGGATGGGTCCTAAAAGTTACTAAGCAAGTTGCGTAATCGTGGGACCAATGTAAGGACTAGATATCCTTAGGAACTGGATTGATTAAAGAAAATGTGTACTTTTATGAAGGAGTGGTCCCACGAAAAATTAAAAAAAATAATTTCATCTTATTTTATCGGAAATGTTTTATTTATTATTATAAAAACCTTTTTTTTTTAAAAAAAAGTTCTTTTTTTTCTCTTATTCGGCCCTTTTTTACAATCCTGTTTAAATAGCCGTGACGTCATAGTTGGCGAATGATTTTTTGTGTGTTACGACAATTCAGCAAATAAAATGATATTCTAGAGAATCCAAGATCGTAATTTCATAATTAGAAATATTTATTTTATTTTATTTTCTATAATTATAATCACATATTATATATTTTTGTGTTTATTCTATCGAGTAAGGGACATAGACACCACCCTCTTCAGGGAAAACTTATCATATTTTCCACACAACACGCGACGGTATAACTCGGCGATTGCCTTTTCCAAGTCGTTAGAAAACAAACCAAATGAATTGCTTGTAAGCAGCAAACCGAAAAGATTTGTTTGTAGGCGTGTCTTGCAGAAATTTTTCTTTTGTCTCGTGTAAGCATATTAAAACGAGACAAAGTTGCTTGAAATCCTCATTCTCAGTTATACATTTTATTCCTAAAAAAACAACCGATATTTGTACGATACATATCATTATTATTTCATATTTTAACAATACTTTTTATGTAGCTTAATCATATTTAAAAAAATATGTTTAAGCACATATACCTTGGAATTGTTTGTCTGTTAATGCATCCACTTCCGTGCAACAAAGACAATCAATCTCCCTAGTTTCAGTTTTGCAGTTATCGCACTTGCACCATTCGTTTCTCCCAACACGAAAACTTTTCCAATGTTTTACTAAAAATATCGTTTCTCTCTCAGTTACAATGTTTTTATTATCATCTTATTTAGTGGTCTCGAATTAAAGAAAGTTGCAGCCCAGTGCCTGTAAAAAGCTCATCAAAGGTTTCATCTCATTATCACCGTCCTCATCTTCTCCAAAATTGTTTTCTTCTTCAATAATATCATACTCTAATTCTCTGTCTTTAATTTTTTCTGAAAAAATGGCCTTCAAGCACTTAGAAACAGCTGTTTAATTTTTTAAATTGCTGAGTCAGCAGATATACTCATTTGTAAAGATGCAATAAAGAAGAAAATAGTAGCTTTCGCGAGCTCCAACCTTTTTCAAACTTATGATTTTACATGGTCTTTTGTTTGTTTAGAAAGAAATCTTATTACCACATCACGCTACTTCTAGACCCTGTCAAAAGAAATATATTTTAAAACAAAAAAAATTCGCACACCTTTTTAAGCCGAATCTATACTGGACGATATTCGCGACGATTTTTGTGACGAAAAGATTCGCCCTTAAACCGTATGATTTGCAAAACTCGTGCTATCAGAAGTTAGAGCTCTTGGGATGGGGCGCGTTGGAGATCGGAGTTTATTTTTACTTTATGCTCCATCTTTGTTGTTATTAACGTTTCTCTTTAATAATCACGTCATTTCTTTCTGTACAAGTTCGCCAGTGCGTGGACTATAAAATCGTGACAAGTGTGTTATAACAGAAAAAATATGGATATATAGTCTGAAAATAACCTTTCGTAATTAATTATGTAAAAAAAAATAAAGAAAAAATGAAACTTTACAATTTCGGAATTAATGCAAACATTAATTCTTATTACAAAATTAACATCATCTACGTAAATCGTACGGGTAAATATTATGCGTTTCGCGTGTATTGTTTTCGTAAAATGAATAACGTCAACTTATTAACGCGTTTTGTTTTCTTCAATCGAAAGATAGTGTTAATTTTTCCTGTGTACTTAATTTTACGATTTTGCTCAAAATTAGCAAAATGGTGCCCACGATTTAAACGTTATTATTAATACGTTGCAGGTATAGTTTTTTAAATTGCGTCGCGAGCAACCTCTACAAAGTGTTTACAAAATCAATAGTTAACATAATATAGTACAAAAATAAATCGTATCATTACATGTGCGATAAGAATTTACAAAATTGTACAATGAGATTATTTCGTTAACGAAATAAAACACTTGAACTCACTGTAAGGGTGTGTGAGATTGGGTAATCATCTATTGACCAGTCACATCCATATATTGTGGCAATATCCTGCAGTATTTATCAATTATCTTTAATATATTGCTGCAATGTGAAACATCTTCAAACTAATATTGGTCAATCAAGTATAAAAAAATTCACTATTTTATCAAATATATACAGTGATATTATGTGGATCCTTTAAATAGTATAACAAAATTTTCTTCATCTCAATAAATCAACCAATCCGACGTATTTCCACGTATACTTGACGCGACCTGATTTATCTGAAGAGATTGTTAAAACAACAACGTCACGATAAAGAAAACGACTGTCAACCACTGAGATGACGACACAGAGATCGTAGATGAAGGCGCTTTCTTCTTCTCTAAATAGAAAAACAAAAATGACATGAAGTGACAATGTTTTTCTCATTCCACAAGATAAAAATACGACCTATTACACCCTAAACATAAAAAAACATCAAGTTTCGTGTTCAAATCTAGAGTCGCAGTTCTTTCTTATTTCCTGTACTTTTATTCCAGGTGCAGAAAGATTACCTTCTATTTCTCTTTCTGGAACACAACGACTACCTTCTCTTTCTGGAACACAACGACTACCTTCTCTTTCTGGAACACAACGACTACCTTCTCTTTCTGGAACACAACGACTACCTTCTCTTTCTGGAACACAACGACTACGTTCTATTTCTGGAACACAAAGAACACTTTCTCTTTCTCATACACAAAAAATACTTTCTCTTTCTCATACACAAAGAATACTTTCTCTTTCTCATACACAAAAAATACTTTCTCTTTCTCATACACAAAGAATACTTTCTCTTTCTCATACACAAAGAATACTTTTTCTTTCTCCAGCACAAGAATACTTTCTCTTTCTCATACACAAAGAATACTTTCTCTTTCTCATACACAAAAAATACTTTCTCTTTCTCATACACAAAGAATACTTTCTCTTTCTCATACACAAAGAATACTTTCTCTTTCTCATACACAAAGAATACTTTTTCTTTCTCCAGCACAAGAATACTTTCTCTTCCCCATACACAAAGAATACTTTTTCTTGCTCCAGCACAAGAATACTTTCTCTTTCTCATACACAAAGAATACTTTCTCTTTCTCATACACAAGAATACTTTCTCTTTCTCATACACAAAGAATACTTTTTCTTTCTCCAGCACAAGAATACTTTCTCTTTCTCATACACAAAGAATACTTTTTCTTTCTCCAGCACAAGAATACTTTCTCTTTCTCATACACAAAGAATACTTTTTCTTTCTCCAGCACAAGAATACTTTCTCTTCCCCATACACAAAGAATACTTTTTCTTGCTCCAGCACAAGAATACTTTCTCTTTCTCATACACAAAGAATACTTTCTCTTTCTCATACACAAGAATACTTTCTCTTTCTCATACACAAAGAATACTTTTTCTTTCTCCAGCACAAGAATACTTTCTCTTTCTCATACACAAAGAATACTTTCTCTTTCTCATACACAAAGAATACTTTCTCTTTCTCATACACAAAGAATACTTTCTCTTTCTCCAGCACAAGAATACTTTCTCTTTCCCATACACAAAGAATACTTTCTCTTTCTCATACACAAAGAATACTTTCTCTTTCTCATACACAAAGAATACTTTCTCTTCTGATACACACAGAATACTTTCTCCTTCCCCAGCACAAAGAATACTTTCTCTTTCTCCAGCCCAAAGAACCTTGTTCACCCCACTCTGACGACATTTTATACAATCCAGTTATCTGAAAGATGTAACTTACCGCATTTTTCTGTAAATTCTTTCACATGACTTGGATGACGACTATCCATCGCTTTCTTCATAATATCTTTTATATGCTCTCCGTTCTTATCTAAAATGATGGCGGCACTACGTGATATGGAAGTGTAGCAAACAACAGAAAAGAAATAGCAACAACAACGACGAGCAACAGCAACATAGCAAAGACAACAGAAAGAGAAACCGGAACATAACAACCAACACAAAGTACGGCAAACGGCAACGGCGACAAGAACAAACTACAAAAATATGCCTACAACAACGATGACAAGAACAAACTAAAAAAACGACCAACATCAACTGAGACATAAGAACAAACAAAAACCACGACATACAGCAACAACGACGACAAAACAGCAACAAAAGACAAAACTTTATTCTCACCAAGTACAGAAACAGTAGCATCAATACAATCTTCATTTTCACTGCTAACAGACATCGTCAAATAAGATATTTTCCAACTCTCAAGGGACGCCTGGCTACCATACAAAATTTTAGATAGCATGGTTTTCATCAAAGAATTTCTAAATGTGTGGAAGAAAAATGTGTTTATAAGCATGGAAACAACTTTGTCGGCTAGCAAGGAAACAACTTTGTCGGCTAGCATGGAAACAACTTTGTCGGCTAGCATGGTAACAACTTTGTCGGCTAGCATGGAAACACCTTTGTCTGCTAGGCCACACACACATTAATATAATATAATATATACATAATATATACATAATATAAAAGCATATATCAGCATTCTAAATGGCGTTGCTATGTAATGAATATTCATATATCAATTAACCAACTGCAAAATACCTAACAAAATTAATTCGCGGGTATACAAGTTATGGAATTAAAATTACGTTTATTCGAAATATGTAATTTAATGATTAAATCAGAAGCATTTTTGGGTATTTAATTTTGCGTCAGAGTATTCTGCCACAAACGCCGACACGATCCTCTAAAGCTTTCTTATCATTTTTTATAACGATATAACTTTGTTCAACGCTACTATTTTGAACGTTATACTATTCAAATTTAATATATAAAAAGGCCAAAAAACAGCTACCATCTTTAATAATACAAATAAAATTATAGCAAAACATAGTCTGTAATAAAAGAATTGCACAAGTTATCCTTACTTATACATAGTTTTATTGTTGACACTGAATGAAATTTTCACAACATCACTTGCGGGGTCGGGTACAGTGTCAGCACACGCCAGTCGTGGTGCGCCTTTGTTTTCATGATGGAACACAAGCGAGCGACCGAGAACTACAAAAAAAATTCACAGTAAGAAAATCAGGAATGCAGTTCTTCCAAAGAATGATTTAAGTATAAATTCAGAACTGCGTGTTTTAGAAGACAGTCTGTTGTCGCTCAACACTTCATTTTTATTTATTTATTAAAGGGGAACTCCAGTAAAAATCACTTTTTTATTTTTTGTCATATACGTACTCAGAAAAGCATAAGAAATCAAAAAAAACTTACTTTACTTGTTTTTCTTATTCAAAATTGTTGTATAAGCCTTCGCATATTCAATATTTTTCTCATAAAAAAACAGACAGGGGCGATTTCATTTAGGACTGGACCCGATTATAAATAATGACATCACATCGTGCAGAAAGTTTAGGCGAGCACAGAGAACGTTCATGTTAAGACCTATAGCCTACATTAAATCGCTTTTTGTATGTAATTTACGTTTAAATCGTTAAGAAAATGGTTAGTTGCTCTGCGTTTCGATGTACCAATCGATTAGAAAAGTGTAAGGAAGTAAGTTTTCACAGAATCCCGTCTGTGAAAAAGAAAGAACTCAAAAATGGCTAAACAAAATACGTAGTGCAGGTGAGCTACCAAGGGATCAAATTTTTTATATTTGGTTAGCGCACTTCACAGATAGTTCTTTTAAAAGAGATCTCCAGGAAATAAACTTCCATATTAAAATATTGCCATTTTGTAAAAATACCATTTCAGCTAGTGAAAGCGATCAAAGTTTCTCATTTCTTCTCATTTCATTATTTGTACTTATATCCACAGAACACAACCAAATAACATTTGGTACATTTTTATATTAAATAAAAGAACATTATACCAATTTCCAATACAAACGCAGACAAAAACGTTTTCTAGTTACACGTGTATCTTTCGTAGCGCTAAGTTTCTATTCTTTGTTTTTCAAAAAAGAAGCTTTTTTGATGGAAGGACATGCCGAATTTTTCAGGGGGTAAATGTACCCAATTTCTTCAATCTTTGTAACTTTTTAAGGATGCATGTAATGCTGATAATGCAGTTTCTAAAACAGCTTTGTCAAAACAACTACTTATAAGTCGTTAATAAATTGGCTTGTAAAGTAAGAAAGTTTTTTTACTGAAGCAAATGATAAAGTTTTTTGACGAAAAGAATGTTAAAAAAAGCGATTAAATATATTTTTTATTTCTTTAAAAAGAAAATATTTTGCTAAGAACGTTACTTTGAGTCAGTAAAAGACACTCGTCACTTTGCGTCTTTATTAATTTCTCCCTTGTGAGACACAAGAGGTTCGAAGTCGTGTGGTTATAGCTTTGTAAAGTCTTTTTCATGAAGAGAATTATCCGATTCTATGTTTTCTAAGTTATAATCTTCGTCATTATTACAAGACATCTTATCAACGAACAATGTAAACAGTAAGTAAACAAAACTTTTAGAAGGTGTGCTACTGAGCTTACAGACTTTCTGCACGATGTGACGTATGCTTATTTATTCGGACCTAGTCCTCTCGACTTCACGCGGCCTTGCAAATTTATTCAAAATTGAAGATGTTCATAGACCGATAAAGGTGTAAATAAAGATTTTTAACGATTGTAAAAGTTTTATTCTGACATATTTATGTATTGTCTTATTAAAATAACATTTTTTTCAAATATTTTTTTTTCACTGGAGTGCCCCTTTAACTATATTTCAGAATGATGCACCAATTCATTGGTGCCATATGATCTCACATAAATACAAATTAAAAACATCGCATTAGGAGCTTGTTTATTTATAGAGAAAATAACAGCTCACCAATATACCTGAATGATGGCCAAACATGGGTGTGTCTACATCAGCATAAAACGCTTTCCCACTTCCAATATTATATTGACCAACTTTTGCACTGGTATCACCTACTTCGCACCGGTAAGGGTGATGCCTGCTGCATTGGGATGAATAATTAGCCTGAAAAGATAACAAAATGGACCTAGTGAACGCAAATGTTTTACAACAGATTGAAAAGTGAAAGAACATAATACGTCTGGACAAGAACATAATTAATTTTCAGAAACAAAACATCTATGAAGAAGAACATAAAAAAAATGTAAAAGCAAAACATCTACGAAACAAAACATCTGCGAATAATAACCTACTTTAACGTTGACATTTGTAGGATTGTAATGTCCCTGAGCACTAGCACATACACCTGTCTCCTTGCTACTGATTGGTGAGATGTGAACATGAAAATTGTGTTGGTAAGTCTAAATAGAGAATACAAAAACCTGGATAAATGTCATCTAAAAAATTGTCACTTTGACAAGAGCTCAACCAACATGTGAGAAAAAGAAATCATTTATCTGAGAATCTACACAAAAACTTTTTTTGCTCACCTTTTTGCTAGAGTTGTTTCTATAGTGCAGGTTGGCAACAATGGCGGTAGGAGTAAAAACATTATTTGCTTGTATGTATTGTCGCTAAAAAAGAAAATAAATATTATTGATACCAGAAGATACACATAAATACAAATAAAATTATAAAAACAATAACACGTACAAGTGTTACAACACCATCAAGTACTGACGCACTGTTTTTAGTGTAATTGACAACTGAAGATAGGTATCCCTTTGGATTGTCAACTTCTATATCCGAACAGACAAATCTCGATGACGTATTGTCATCACGGTGAATAACCAATGATCGACCAAACGAGGTATCAAAGCCATACAACGGGAGGTTTGAATCCATCACTGACAGCTGGTAGACATCTTTATCAGCAAGAAAACCAAACTTTCCACTCAAATCGCCAATTTCGTACTTATCAACAGAACCTGAATCAAAATGAAGTATTGATATATTCAAGGGAATTAATTTCTGCGAAATTCGCATTAGTTCCTGAGAAAATTATTGAAAAACCTGATAGTTGCGAAATTCGCCAAAAATATTTTTAGAAAATTTTCATTTTTTTAGTTTTTCTTATTCTGATTTACCTGGCGCAATGTTTTTCCTTATATTGTTTTCTTTAATTTTTTGTCATTTTATTTGTTAAGTATACAAATTTCAACTTCGCCGATCTTTATTTAATGTCTCCTGTAGAAATCTCATAAACACGGTATTAATTAAAAAGCCTAAATGCATTAATATGCCTTAATAAAGTTTCTGGTATTTTAATTTTCCATATGAAATAATACCTTAATTTGCATGATACTACATTAAAATAATCTGTTATTGTATACCTTTATTAGGTTTTGGACTATTCTTTGGTATAATGCCATATGGGTTTAGATGTCCGCCAGCACTGGCAGGAGCACACGGTTTCGACGAACTTGATATTGGAAAAACATGTACATGATACCCTCCAGCTCGCTTACCCAAACCTTTTAAACTGACATCCAATTTCGTCTGGTGATAAGGAGAGTGTTGTAAAAAAGAAATAGTTCCTGATATACCTTTGTGGATAGAGGATGTAAATTTTGATTGGACAGATAAGGGGCCAGCTTTTCGAATCATACCACATCCAAGTTTCTCCATGCTTCCCTTCTGATAAACAACTAACATTCTTGACATTACATTATTATCACCGTGCAGACTTAAACTTCTGTCTACTCCATGAAAAATCGAGCTTCCAGCAGTACCAACAGTCAGTGAGCCAAATTTTGCTGTCAAACCTCCCACAGGACAGGTACTTTCTTGCTTTTTTGTACAAATCCCACTTTGATTTGTTGGGTTAAAAACAGTTCCAGAACAATCACTATTCATCATGTTTGTTGAAAATATTGCCCACCCATGACCTACCGAGGAAGAATTTGACCCATCAGATAAACTCACTTGGCCAAAAATCATTGTATCTTTGTCGCCATTTTGAAGAAATTCAAAGCTGCCAGCAATCATGCTATTAGATAACACTGCTTTTGCATACATTGTTGCATTTGGAGGTGGTAGAATAGAGGCACAAGCCAATATGCTGGTATTCTTATGGTAAAGTACCAAAGTATGACCAAGGATGGAACTAGACCCTCCTAAGCTTAAATTTACATTTTTGTATTGTGTATTGCTGATGTAGCCAAGACTATCATTAAGATTGTAAACAATATTCCCAGTTTGTTGACATTTTGGATAAATCGCAGGGTATTGCTTTATCTTCCAAGACACATCGACAAATGTAGACAAAGTTAAGTTGACTTTAACTGTCACATTCTCACTTGCATCTTCAGTAAACCTGACATAACCGCGAATATTGTTTTGATCAAATGAAGCTATTAAGTATGTACCATTTATCACTTGAAGAGTACCTAAAAATGTATGGTCAGTTTTTTGATTACATGTATTCCCCATAACTTTGTGGAACTAGTAGGGCAAGCAGCAAACAAAAAAAAACATGTGCACCAATCATAACATGGCAGGATGAAAAACTGGACAAAATAAAAGTAGATAGGCCAATGAAAGTAGTAGCCAAATTTAGGGTGATACAGGAAAAGAGAGAAAAAAAGACTATTGTGTGATAGTGGAAAGAGCTGTAAAACCTAGAACCATCCTTAAAGATGGAGGCATATTTTTGTGCCTTCATAGTTAATTCATAGTAATTATGTTATTGTAACGATATTTAATATTTTATTAATTATTATAATTAACACTATTTCGATTTGATATTTGTGAGTGTATCTTTTAGACTAGTATTTTTCGTATTTTTAGTTTATATTTATCCAAGCCTTTGTTGAAACATGTAGCGAAAACTAAAAAAATGTGTGTTTATTTTTAAGTCACAAACATAATAACGCATATATAATCATTTCATTGATGATTAAAATATGAACAAACATGGCAAACAAACTCTATTTATTCTCCAACAAGGAAATGAAATTTTGATATTTTTTATCCCAGTTTATACTGAATTAACACAGAGCTTTCTTAATCTTAAAATTTTTCTGCCTTAACAACTGCGTGGTAAGAAAATGATAAATGATTCAATAATTAACACCAAAATTCACCATTTTTAATACGCACCCACCCCTTTTAACACATCGTAACAAATCTAGTACCACCCCCATTGTTACATAATATTTCAAATCTAAGTTCCATCTATTTTATTTATTTATTTATTTCAATAATATTTTTACAGGTTTAAAATATCAGTTAAAAATAAACTGTTCTACCTATGTCCTGTTTGTTAATAAATATTGGAAGTTAAAAACATTATTTATTATATGCATTCAGTTCCTATAGTACCAAAAACCTTTAGTAACAAATATTAGCATTTAGCACACAAGTTGACTTTTTTGTGTTTTTACGTAAGTCCAGAAGCAGTCCTGTTACATAACAAAAGATCTCTGTTTTTCCTCTCCCTAACTTTTCCTAACAGTTCATAACAAATGAACTGTTAGGCTCCATTTCTCTAACAAAGAAATTAATTTTTTACAGTTTTATTCACCAAAATTTGCATTGAAAAAAGGCTAAAATACATCTTTTAGGTTTTCAATTTTTCTGTTGTATGCCAACAATTGTGTCAAGGCAAAAAGATGTGGACAGTAGGTGAAGCGAAGTTTTGTTTGTTCATTCTTTGCATAAAGGTATTATTAATATACATATTTTGAATCAAAAGGGGGAAATTTTTGAGAAAGTTTTTTTTTATTACCAAAAAAACACAATTTTCTGACTTTTCCCTGTCCAAGCGAAAAACTCCATTGTGTTCACAGATGTACTAGTTAGGTTCAATCTTCTTGAGATTCACTGAAAATTAAAGAGACTATTCCTTCACCTTTCCCTGAACTATATTTTTCTTAATATTCATTCCTGACTGTTGCAGATTTTTACATACTTTTTTGAAGTGCATATTAATGCATGTTTTTTTTTTTAACTTTCAAGATTCTGTTAAGGCTTCATATTTGTCTTTTTTTATTCAAGCAGTTTTTCATTACAACTCCTTTGATTGGTCATGGGCAAATGTTTACGCTGTAATTCACTAAAAAAAGCAAAAACAAGAGTTCAACAGCTTTTCCAATTCATGCCAGCACTTGGCTATTGCTGAATGTTGACATATCAACAAAGCAGCTAGCAATTTTTTGATGACATGAAAGAAATTAATTAGGGAAAGGTGGTAAACAACCTCTTTCCTTCCCAAAATGTAATTTTTAATTTAAGCTTTTCAGATACAAATGAATATTATGCACATAATTTTACCCTTTCTTTTGCAGCACAGATCCTCAACTCCACCCTTAATGCTCTAATGGAAAAGTAACTATTTGTGCTTAATCATTCAAATTGGACAATCCTATAAAGACACAAAGGTTAATTAGATAAACAAAAGCAAGATGCAACAAGTTTTTATTTCCCTGAAAGTAATTTTGATAACAGCATGAAGTAAATGTGTTTAACATTATCACTTTATAAACAAAGCTTAAACTTTATAAACATAATTACAAACAGGATTTATATTGTTTCTGATTTCCGTTCAATTAAATTTGTTTTCAAAATTAATTTAATTGTTGACAAACAGATTAATTTAACCAGATTAAGCTAATCAGACCTAATCGTTTGATTCATATCATTTCATATCATCATGATTCATGCTAATTTTGATTTAATTTTGCAGTTATAAATAATGGCATGTACTGTATAGCTTTTTGATAAATAATATATTTTACTATAATGTTTTTTTCCTCATGCATGCACATTACGTTCTTTTTCATTCTAAAATAATTCAAAAATTAACAACTTTTCACATTTGTGAATGATATCTTGAAGAATAACTTGGAGAATTTAGCAGTTAATCTATTAAATTTCATGAATTTAACTGTAATCCAACAAAAACCACTTAAAGGAAACCCGAAGTATAAAATGATGTTGAACTCATAATTTAGGATCTGCATGTCGGTTTGCAATTAAATTTTGTCAGTAAACATATGGGGCTTATACAAGCTTACCCACAAAATTTGATTGCAAACCAAGTGGCAGATCCCGAGTTATTGAGTCATCAGCAAAAAAATAAGAGGCCTGGGACGAGCAAGTGAGTATCATTTTGGCAAAAAAATTTATGTTAATCAATTAACCTTTATAATATCTATGCATTGATAAAGTTAAAATGCACACCCCTTAACAGGTCTAAATTTACTGATGAAAGAAAATGTTCAAATTTGCTATTACTGAAATATGACATCATAGTTCATGCAGCATAATTAAATCTGAAATTCTTTAAATGCGAATATCTTGAGAACGAAAGGAGCTTTTTAAAAAATTTAAAAAGACTTGTTAGCTAATTTTTTAAGCTCTATAATATAAGTCCAACATCATTTTGTACCTTGGGTTCCCTTTAAATCACTACTTTCTTAGAATAGTTTATTTAAACAGACTTTTGAATCCACACAAAAATTCAGGATTACCTTTCTAAAATTATATAACTTCACATTTAAGACTTTTTTAAAGAAAAAACTAAATTCATTTACATCTTACTGTCAAATTATGCAATTCAGCAAACTAAACTATAGCCATCCCTAAAGTAAATATAGGTGTCTTTATTGCATAACAATATATATTTTTGTTTCTAATACCACAACAATGATTATTTTCTTTATAATTAAAAACTTCCTTATAGTAGAAAAAATATTATTATCATAAATTGTTACAATCTGCTTAGATTGAGCTAATTAATGTTTGTTGTGCTACTTGTAGCCAAGTAACATAATTAGATATCAAGTTCAGCATTCGGTTTCAATTATATGTTTATAAGAACACAGCTTCAAATTTAAGTAAAAATATAAGCAATGTGGGCTCAAATTTAAATTTGAAATTAAGAATATTTTAGGTCAAACACAAAACAACTTCTTTATTGTTCTAATTAGTTCTTATAGATCTATTGAATTATATATTAATAACTCTTATTATGCAACTCCTTATTCTTTTCTTTTTTACAATCAAACAGGGAACTATTCTTTTGTTTTATAATTTCTATCAACATTTTCCTCTGACTAAATAAAAAATGTATGTGGGATTAGTTTAAATGCAAGGCTTAGTTTTGCAGGATGTCTAATAAACATATATACCTAGACGTGTTTTCAAATTTCCATGTGCTCCCTAACATGTTCCACACATCCCTCCAATAAATTTTATTTTGAAAGATAAATATTTTAAAAGACAGGGTAAAACAGATAATATATAGCTAGCTAGATACACTGCGATCGTTATAGCTAGCTACCTATAAAATGTAAGAGTATTCAGGCTCGCTAGCTAATCACATATCATTCCTAATTTAATTCACTAAAAAATTCTTAAAAACATAGCTCTGGAGATTTTAAGTAAAAAAGTATTGCAAAATATCACGAAAAGAATGGGTAATTAAAGATGGCTAGCTAAAAGTATGCTAGAAATATGATTAAACACGTTCCAGAAGCAAATAAATTATGTCATACCTAACAAGAAAAAAAAAGCACACCAAATGCCATGTTTTTCCAGTTCAAACATCAGTGCAACTTCAAACATCAGTGCAGTCCAAAAGCTTTTCTCGCCCTTTTAACCTGACACCTCAGCATAATTAACATGGTTTCTATATATATTACATCATTCATGCTTCGTCATGGTTTTTGTTACGTCAACATCTCCCACAACCGGAAGAAGAAAGGTTGTATCAGTTCTAGAACTGCAAATGTACATTTCCTTCCTTCTCAAAGTTGTTTTAATTAGCTTGGTTTAGGAGAATGCTTAACTTAATTTACAAGCCAATTCACACGTGGGTGGCCAAGGAACACTTTTCCAGGAACATGCTCAAACAAGCGGATGTAGCGAAATAATAATAAACAGACCAGCATAACGGACCATAACAAATCACTACATGGTACTAAAATGATTATTTAAAAACTGACATGTAGCCAGTCAGTTATTAATTTTCGAAATTTTTCATTAAAATTAGATTTTTAATTTAATGCTGCAAAATGAATGGATTTGGATAATATCAAATTTACATGACTGCGGGTGCGCGGAACCTGCACCATGAAAAGTCCTAGTCCCCGACTAAACTACTGTAAAATTTGCCTCGCAAAAAGGGAAAGGTGTGACGCAGAAGGTCATTCTCGACCCCAGAGCTCTTTGAGATAAACTCGAAAGTACTTTTGAGGTTTTAATCTCAAAGAGCTCTGGGGACGAGAATGGCGATAGGTCTGAGTTAAAATTGTTGACGAGAATTTTGTACTGTGTCCTAATGGAAACCAAACTATGAGATGAGTTTTAATAACATCTAATGACTACATAAAGCCGGAAAATTGTTTTTTTGTTCAAAATTTCTCTAGGAATTAAAGCTATTTTATAATGTTTAAAAACAAGATTACGTTATTTTAGGCACCGGATGCATCGCGCTGATATTTTATAAAATGGAAACAGCAAAAGGTGATTTAAAGGCATGAAATTTATGCCTAAACTCGCTATAATTTCACGACACAACATAAAACATGATTTCACTCCAACTCAACACCAATCGTAGGTTTAACCTCTATTTTGTGTGATGCGAACAACGGTCTTATGTTAAATTATAACATAGCTTTCAAAGTGTTACAAAGATGGTGATGAAGTGGGACTCCTTTTTGTATTATAAAACGAATTCGCTTTGTGCATTTATGCCTAATGTATTTAGTAGATTAAACGGGAGATTATGACGCTGCAAAAAGACTTTCAGGTGAAATGCGCAAGCATAAATGAAGATTCGATCTAAAAATGATCAATCCGATCCTTAAAATAGGTCTGCGATCCAGGTGTGGGTTAGGGTGCAGGGGGTAGAGTTGTGAAAGATTTTTTATTTCTTTATCTAAAGGGAAATCTTTTTGTTGCGCCAGAATCGCTTTTGAATGAGTACCTTTTGGCTAGTGAGTAAATACGTTTCATTAAGCGAAATTACAAAATTTACAAGCTTCGATAAAGCTTTGTGTTTAATTTGTGGTTATGCTGTATTCATGAAATATTAAACATGTTATATCTCCATGTATAAAATATGCAGAGCAGCAATATGGCACCCACAACACACACGAAAGCGATATGGCACCCGCAACACCCACACGGAAGCAATAAGTAGACAAGATTAAATTAAATTTTACAAAATACTATGACGTCATTTTCTTTCTGCGCGGAAGGACTTCATCGGGATACAATTTCCGAAAATAAAAACTCATGGTTTCCAACAATATTTCTTTTTTAGAAACAACTCATCATTACATAATAACATGACAATTGGTCGATATTCCACCAATCACAAGTAGAATTAGCGACGGATCATCGAACCAGAGAAAGATTGCGTTGCAAGCCTTGTCTTTTTAAAAGTCAAAGATGATATATTAATAGTTCTGCCTGTATTTCTGGATATTTTTTATTCAATCTGTTTTCATTATCTTTTGTGGCATCGATCGAAAGCAAAGGGACCTGGCAATGAGATTAATTATGGCGGTATATAATTAGACCGTTAGTAGTGACCACTAACCATAACATGCGTACCAACCTTGTCCCCAGAGGACATCTTGTATGAGCTTTGTCTTATATTATATCGCCCTGCGAATGAAATTGAAGTTAAACTGCTCACTTACAGCGAACGTAAGAGGAGAATGAACCATAAGCAACTTAGATCTTGTTGCACCACTGAGATTACACAATTGGAGTTAGCGCAGTAGGTAGCAAAATTTAGTTGAGTGGACCAAAGATTAAAGGGGTGTTTATTCTGATCAACAAGGAAACCGATTAGAGGGTCATGGTCTTTGTACTAAAGAAGTTTTTAGTCTATAGAAGGCCTAACGACCGGAAACCTATGGGTCTGCCTGATCATGCTGGTGAAAAGAATTTCATTAAGGGTGACTACAACGGTTTCTACAACACTGACGTTTACCTTTGGCTACGACTTATCTGCCTTTAGCTGGATGACAACCACTGATTTCTGGATGATTAGAAGTCTTAGATTCTAGCCATACTTCCAAAAGAAGCAACCTGAAGCAGCATGATGACATGGAATTTCGAAGGGTTCGACGGACAGATGAAGCTATATCCGACATTACCACCCACTGCGATAGCTAGCGCGATTGAAGATGACAGGGATGAAATCCAAATCTTCTGATTGCGAAAGATAGAAAAGCCGCGAGTGAAACAAATCGTGAACAAAATTAATAGGAAAGAACGTGCGAAGCTTTTGGCGAAATGGCGCAAGAAAGTAAGCTTCAATTTGTGCAGTAAACTTATGCTGCCTAGATGAACGACCTGAGTTTAGGCTTTTGTGGGTTGATGCGGTAGTTTACGTAAACCTACAAAACTCAACCATCCCATGATAACACCTGCCCGGTATCTCTGTCGATCAGCAGGCATTCGTAGTAAACTACACATCTCCCTCCCTCAGCAAGTTACTTCGTATATGCCTTCAGGCTTGCTTGCTTTGCCCCCTCTATGTAGGGTGTACAATAGGGAGTCATACTTTGTGTTGATGCGTTCTTAAACTTGATTTATAGGATGGCAGCCTCCACTTCTTGTTCACGCATCTTTGACCTCCCTTTTATACATAAACTTGCCGCCTCTTTTATCAGCTTGCTCATGTTTGTTTATGTGTTAATGTCAACACATAAACCCCAAATTATCATCTTCAGGTTCCCACTTATATCGTGGTTAAACCCTTTTTATCGTCGTCGTATTTCCTAAGGTAGCTGGCGCCATGGTAGCTAATTGCACTTACACTCTTTCAAATCGGTCTGTGGTTACGAGTTTTTCCCTTGCTCACAAGGATTGTGTGGTACTTTTTTCTTATGAAAGCTAGTACGTCTGATGTATATTGTATTACTGGCCGCAAAAAGTCAATTTATTTTGTACAACTGATATAAAAGTGCAAGTTGTATCTAAATCACAATGAATAAAAGTTACAACTGGAAGTAATCTAGCAATATGATATTATCTCTCTTTATCCTATTAATTCAATTTGTATCTTTTGTTTAAACGAACATAAAGAAATAAAGGTAGGTAAAAATCTAACTTGCAATAAGTTTTTATTAAAATGTTTTTACAGGCCAATTTCCAGGGTTATTTGTTTGTCAACAACCCTGAACCTTTTACTAATTCTTGAATTGAGATAGCTGTTTTCAGGCATCAAAGTCTGGCTCGCCCTTCACTTAAATCATGTCCTTTGATTTATTACATGTCCTGTTTATGACGACTTCCTCGTTCATGTTGTTTACGTGTGTCTCTATCATCTTTGTGAACCAACCTCGTCTCCATGGCTTATGGGTAAGGTTGCTATGATTTAGAGATCGCTGTAGACGAAATGAATCACGCTATAACGATAGTTATAATTTTTTTAAAATTTAAAATAATGCTAAATGGTTCATATTAAAACTGTTATTATAAAAGATAACTCGTCACTGTTTCCTCAACAACAATTTTAAAACTTCTTTCGAAAAAGTATACTTTGCTGTGACATTTCTAAACAATGCATATATCGTGTGTGGTAAAGCATAAACATCCTACATAAAAAGATTTTTATGATGGATTATCCTTGTTTCCAGGAATTAGGCTAAACTGTTAGACTTGTTAGTTGTGAACTATATCGTGGATTAAACTAGAGATGTGGATTTGGACAGGATTTTTAAAATTGCAGCTATGGGAGAAGGAAAAAGTGTGATGTCTCCAAAGTGCTAGCCAGGAAACCCTCACTCGACATGCTTTTTCTTATGCTTTCAGCTCGTGAAGAAGCATGGCGAAGGGAGTATTTTCTTGGCTAGGGAGGTAGAATGTGTAAATTTTGAAATAATAAGGAATTGAACTTTGAGAGTCCGATTTTTAAGAAATTTAGATTAGTACTTCCCTTCTTATTAATGTTTTTTTAAATGTCTACATCTTGCATGACAAAATCAACCTCACATATAATTGCCATTATTACATTAGTATTATGTTATTTGCAAAAAATACTATAGGATAGTCACTTCATTTGAGAAATACTGGTGGGTATTTTCCTTAGGCAACCCTTAAGGAACTGTTTTAATAATTTAAGAAAGTAGATCAAAAAGTATAGTTACTTATAATACGTGCAGCACGTTGACCATTTTTTTTCTCCCAGCATGCTTTTCTAAATTTTTTAACCGGATAAGATGTTCTACCGTAATGATCTGATTAAGCGCCCAGCATTTTTTAAGCGCCCCCTCAAATATGCACCTAAGGAATTTCCTCAAAGTTCAAAAAGCGGTCAGCACTTTAAGCGCTCCCCTTGAATAAGCCCCCACCTGATTAAAGGGGCGCCTAATCGAACTCCCTTGAGAAACTTGGCGCTCATTTGAAAATTTTACTTTCTTTTATTGAGAATAAAAAAACACATACCGTAATTCCTCTTTTTAGCCCCCTCCCTTTATTTAGCCGCACTTGTAATAAGCCCCCCCCCCCCTCCAGCGACTCAAAAAGTTTTTAGCCCCCTCCCTTTATTCAGCCCCCCCTCTCAAAGAAAGTAATAAATAAAAATAAAGTAAAAAAGTAAAAGAAGTCAAAAAAAATTCGATATTATTCGTTGATTTAACGTCATATACAACGATATCCATATGCTGCAGCTTTAATTTTTCTCAAGTTTTGTTCGCAAAATATCTGTTTTTTTTGTTTGTTTTTTACAACGGACTATGTATGTTCCATACAGTCCATCATAGAAATTCTTCTGTTAGATGAAGATGATGATGAAACAGATGAAGTTAACATTATGTATTAAATTTAAAAATAGATATTGTGTTTAAAATTCAATTAATTATTTAGCCCCCTCCCTTTCACGGGTGGTTCGAAGCGGAATCTAAGAGTTAGCGCATGCGCGGGTTTTTAACGACATCCGTGGAGGAATAATGGCGGCCGGCATCAAACTACGTAGTCAAAACAAACCAAGAGCAAGTTTAAATCTATTGTTATCCTCCCATCTAATATTCCAATAGATCTAATTTAGCCGTAAACGAACATGTGATAAGTCAACGAAGAGGCTCAGCGAAACATTTTTGTTGTAGTGGAGCTAGGTACGAGGAACAAGACTACTCAAGTAGATGAAAGAAAAAATCAAGATTTTTGCTTATTTGCGTTACGTTGCTAACGTCAAGGTAATTAACTTGTTATTCAGAGTTTTCTAGGGCTGTAGAAAAGTTATTTTACATCAAGGACACATGGCCCTAAGAGAAAAATACAACTTTGAAGTGCTTTCAGTTTTTTTTAATCAGAAAATGACTTTTGAAGTAGGCATATTTTTCACAGTTTCACGATAACTATCAAATACGTATGAAAGCTTCAATATCGTTTAACTAAGCCAATGTGGCATTACTGTGTTATAAATTTGCTAGAAACTGGTTAACATAAAATATTTATATATATACATGCTAGGTAGGCGACAAAATACAGTCACATCCACTTAACAGCTAGTAGAAAATTTTAACATGTATTTCATCATCCGGTATAAATGAGTGATGAACTAATTGATTATTTTTACTCAGTTCTGTTAACCGGTTTAATATATGACCTACAACATTGTAAAGGTATACCCAAGGCTTGGGATCTACAACAAGCTGCTTATTACTACTACTAAATTTTCGAGTTAGAGGAGCTAGCTCAGCAACAAGCCCTTTCCCTATCCACTTGTCTGCAACCTGTCTTGTTGTTTTTTCAGATGCAAGTTTGATGTCAAAAGTGGCAAGCCATCGGGAAATATTTCGCATAAGGTTCCATGGCAAATTCAAGGTGGCTTTCATGGCGGCAGCAGTCTCAGCTGGAATGGAGACATGATGGATTTCTGCGATTATTTGTTTTCGCTGCTCCTTGTCACATTTTTTCATGATCGCAGCTGTTTGTTTCACAAATGCATCATTTGAATTTCCTGAAATCATGTTGATTATATTTTTAGCTGTTTTGCTCCGATCAGATAAGCTTCTTTTACTACTTTCATTTGATAACTTTCTTGGCATGCTGATCGGTGTAACCGTTATTGGCTAAAATAAAGAAATGTTTTTTATTTTTAGTCTTTGTTAGATATATAATATATATATATATAGTAGAAATATGAATAATTTTCAGGTAAATGCAGAAAAATATGTATATTCTAAATGTTTATTTATATACCTGTGGTCCTTTTGTAGCAAATTGAATTGTTTGATTCGGTAGTTTTGACTGTTTAATTTTGATACCAACCAAATGTGTCATGCATTTTTCAATAATTGTCGGTACAGGCTTAGACGGACTTAGCTTTAAAATGTCGTTGGGTGTCATCAATTCTGGCTCAATGGTTTTTTTCGGCCTTCCACCTTTTTTAGATTTTATAGGCCGTCCCCCTTTAGATTTAATTTTCGAGAAATTTGATGCACTGCCTTCTTTCCATCTTACTGGGCATTTTGATGTTTTTGTGCCCCGCAAATTACAATTTTGCATTGTGCAGTAACATTTATTACAAAATTTTGGTGGATGTATTTTGTTTACATCTTGCTCAAAGTCCTCCTGAAATGCTGACTGAAGGCCAGAAAGGTTTTCCTTTACAAGATAGGAAACTCTTCCATTCAAAATATTTCCACATATGCGACAAAGTTTGGTTAGATCTGTATGTTCTGCCATTCTATAGCTATAATTATTCTAAAAAATAATATTATGTAACCAGTTTAATCGTTGCCTTTCCAATTATATTTTTTAACTTAGTCAAAAGCTTTTTGCAAACATAAAGTTTCACATTTCATGACCATAAGCTTTTTTTCCTGTCTGTGCCACCATTTTAAAAATTTGAATTTTGTTCAACTTTGATGACAAATATTTTTCAGAAAAAAACTGAAAGCAGTATGGAACTTTAAAAAATAGAAAGTATAATCCTTGGGCTTTCGTAACATATAAGTTTGATTAGGTGAAAAACTCTATATAACGTTATAGCCGACCTGTTAGCTAGGTCACTTTTTGACTCGACATTTACCGTCTCGTCTTATTTACGTTTGTTGCGCTTGGAAACGACAACAAAATTGTTTTTTGATTTTTTCCACAGCATCTGAAGACCTTAGATGCTAGTTAAATAGATTTACATAAGGCCACGCGAGAGTAAAATTTCTGTTATCGACATTAGAAGTTGTGCCTTTATCAGCAACTTTGTTACAAAATTTTGGAAGCTCGCCCCAGACTCCCGGCAAATGCGCTTAAATTCCATTGTACGGCCGTTTGAATCACCCGTGCTTTATTTACCCCCCCCCCCCCCACACGAAGCCTCTGGGGGGCTAAAAAGAGGAATTACGGTATTACAGTATTTTATGTTTTAAACATCTATATTATATTGCCCGTATACGTCCGTCCGTCCGTCCGTCACGCAAGATGGTAGCTTAG
This sequence comes from Hydractinia symbiolongicarpus, assembly GCF_029227915.1. Classification (NCBI taxonomy): domain Eukaryota; kingdom Metazoa; phylum Cnidaria; class Hydrozoa; order Anthoathecata; family Hydractiniidae; genus Hydractinia; species Hydractinia symbiolongicarpus. The sequence goes on from NC_079888.1 coordinate 13,503,365, forward strand.
CTGTACAACAGCGAGAAGCACGCAATATGCGGTATAAAAAGGACAGGCGAACCCGTGGATTTTCCACGGGCTAACGACTAGTCTTTTCTATATTACCTGAATAGGGAATTTCCTATACAATCCTTTCTTTCTTTCGTTTTAACTCCAAAGTTGAAAACTGTTCTTTTATTTTCATCGATTATCAAATTAGAAAAAATTTATAAGCGCCCAGCATTTTTGAGCGCTATCTTCGATTAAGCGCCCATGCAAAAAAATTCACAAATTTAATAAATAAGCTCCCAGGGCGCTTGTTTGGATCATTTACGGTATATACTCAATTAATGTAAACTTATTAAACATATTATTGCGCCCCGCCGAAGGGGCGCACATTTAGTGGACCGCGGGTGTATAGTGTTTGTTGCGCCCCGCCGAAGGGGCGCACATTTAGTGGACCGCGGGTATATAGTGTTTGTTTTATGTATGGGAGAAGTTTTTTTCTTACTCTCAACTTCGCGGGGGAACTTCGGCTCGAACATCCAACCTAGGTTTGACATAACACAACCTGTGTGTTTGGTACCATCAAGACAAAAATAACACTGATCGAGCAAAACTTATCTTGTCTCGGTTTCTTTGTTGTCTCTGAAGATTTGACTGCCATAAAAAATATTAATCGAGATTCTTTTGTTATGTTAATTTAAAGCTTTGTAATATTGTCTCGTTTAATATGCTTAAATGTCACTGCAGCCCACGTGAATTTATCTTCAAGAAAAGGTTTGTTTTTCTTTGTCCAAGTTGTTTCGAAACTTGTTAACAGTAAGTAGAAGGATTACTTATATTTTATATGAAATTAAACTCAGAACGGTTTATGGCGATGATCCAAAGGCCGCAATTTATAAATGCATCACAATTTAAAGTCAATCAAGAACAGAACATTCCGTGTATAGCCATGACTAAAACTGCTTGCATTTTGTTGGTCTTCCCTTCCCGATGGTCTGGCTTGTCGTAATAGCTTTAATGATGTAGCTAGGGAGCTAAATACTTATTTTTAAATTCTTGCATTTTATAAGTTAATAGTCGTAAAACTACTCTCACTTGTACTACAGCTATCAAGCTAGAACTGCACAAAATAGTGCTTTCATTAGAGTCCCTTTTTTCAGAAGCAACAAAAAACTTTTATCCTGCCCTGTGTAATTTTATCAACGAGGGTGCTGATAAGCCACATACACCGTAAAAAGTATAGGCGTTTTGGGTGAGTAAAATAACTTCTAAAGGAACCTTTGTGAGGCTGCTATCATGTATTCTTGCGGTCAGAATGTTCTCCTTCGTTGCTATCCGATGGAGAACAAAGTGGACTTTTCACGGTCAAACCTACAAAGTAGCAACCTTACTTAAACAGAATTTACAAGTAAAACGTCGTTAAAATGTCGCAAAATGGCAAAAATTAAGCAGTATCTAAAACATATTAAAGATTTGACTAAAAAAAAAAGAATTCCTTGAAAAATCCAGTATTGTATTTATGAAGATTTCACCACAAAAACATTAATTACGGCATTTGTACCCCATTTCATAATGGCTGCCCGTGATTGGTTGACACGAATCAGACCGCAAGAATATATATAAAAAAGATATTTGTTGAATCATGAAAAAATATTGTTGTTCATTGCACGGAACAGTCAAGTTGAACTGATAAATTAACCAATAACATAACATAGTTAGCCCTTGCAGTACATACCCACAGTATGTTACAGGTTTCTTTGTTTTCTTCCCTTTTTTATGTTTTTTCTTGAAATTATAAATGATGTTGTTGATTTATCAAATCTGACAAATTTATTGAGTGTCTACCCTTTTTTGTATCAACTTGTTCAATTCAATTCGAAAACAATGACCAATCAATTTCCTCGATAATAAACAATCAAATTTGTAAAATTCAATAAATCGATTTCAACAAAATAAGTCCTGTATTGTCCACAGGTTTGAAAATCTTGTATCGCCTGCTTAATATTATACTTGTTTAACAATGATATCAAAGCCAGCTTGACTAAATTTATATATATATTTTTATTTATATAGTATACCTTTTGTGTATCACATGGCATTGATTTGTATCTTTTTAATAAATTCTAACTTTAAATCAGATAAGTAGACAATAATTAAACAACCTAGTATTAATTCAGTTCTGGTAAAATTGTATTCTTCTTTCTCAATTTTAAATATACTTTCTTTTTCAGATCATTTGTTATGAAACCATGCACCATCAGCATTTTCGAAAAATCTTCAACGAGAGAAATTTTTAAGGATTTTATTGGTAACTTAACAGAGTAATAATTCATTGAAATTGAAATTGTTCAGAAGTTATTATATATATTCGAATCGTGAAGTTCATACATAGCAATCCTGCATCCTGGAATTTTCGAGATCAGTTATAAAAAAATCCAGTTAAAGTTTTAACTATTGTTTTAGAATATATACTATATATATGTAAAAAAAAATTATTTTTTATTTATCAAGTTGTATTTTACGTTAATTACAATAATAATTGAGAATTAGGATACTTATGATGTGTTTATATACCCCATTGTTCTCCGTTTTAAAGTCTACTTCAAATTTCAGAATCTTTTAGGCTAATGACGGAAATCTTCAAGTCGCAGGGCTTCTTATTTAAAAATTTTCCCCTGGGCAATAAGCTTATTCACAAGCCTCTATGCAATTCCGTACTGCATTTCTATCATATTCGTCATATTTGGCGGAAAATGTTTCAGCAGAATAGCTTTCAGACACAATTTGTTATTACAGCACAAGAATTTTTGGAGATTTGATAAGTCAAAAATGTATGCGTAAGTCTTTTGAACGAATTTTAACCAAAAATCAAAAGCAATGATTACGTGAAATTACACAACAAGAAGGCTAGAGGCGTTTAAAGTGTACATATATTTAATCAAGATCTAACTTTATAGATAGAGCCTTAGCCAAATGTAAAAATAACGAAAATAATAAGTTCTAACACTGCAGTTTTTATAGATTCCACCATTTTCCATTTTAATTTTAAATCCCGTTCTAAATTTGAATGTTTGAAATCGTTATTGCGCCCCACCGAAGGGGCGCACATTTAGTGGACCGCGGGTATATAGTGTTTGTGTTGTGTATGGCAAAAAAATTTTCCACTCTTTACTTCGCGGGGGAACTTCGGCTCGAACATCCAACCTAGGTTTGATATAACACAACCTGTGTGTTTGGTACCATCAAGACAAAAATAACACTGATCGAGCAAAACTTATCTTGTCTCGGTTTCTTTGTTGTCTCTGAAGATTTGACTGCCATAAAAAATATTAATCGAGATTCTTTTGTTATGTTAATTTAAAGCTTTGTAATATTGTCTCGTTTAATATGCTTAAATGTCACTGCAGCCCACGTGAATTTATCTTCAAGAAAAGGTTTGTTTTTCTTTGTCCAAGTTGTTTTGAAACTTGTTAACAGTAAGTAGAAGGATTACTTATATTTTATATGAAAACTCAGAACGGTTTATGGCGTTGATCCAAAGGCCGCAATTTATAAATGCATCACAATTTAAAGTCAATCAAGAACAGAACATTCCGTGTATGGCCATGACTAAAACTGCTTGCATTTTATTGGTCTTCCCTTCCCGATGGTCTGGCTTGTCGTAATAGCTTTAATGATGTAGCTAGGGAGCTAAATACTTATTTTTAAATTCTTGCATTTTATAAGTTAATAGTCGTAAAACTACTCTCACTTGTACTACAGCTATCAAGCTAGAACTGCACAAAATAGTGCTTTCATTAGAGTCCCTTTTTTCAGAAGCAACAAAAAACTTTTATCCTGCCCTGTGTAATTTTATCAACGAGGGTGCTGATAAGCCACATACACCGTAAAAAGTATAGGCGTTTTGGGTGAGTAAAATAACTTCTAAAGGAACCTTTGTGAGGCTGCTATCATGTATTCTTGCGGTCAGAATGTTCTCCTTCGTTGCTATCCGATGGAGAACAAAGTGGACTTTTCACGGTCAAACCTTCAAAGTAGCAACCTTACTTAAACAGAATTTACAAGTAAAACGTCGTTAAAATGTCGCAAAATGGCAAAAATTAAGCAGTATCTAAAACATATTAAAGATTTGACTAAAAAAAAAAGAATTCCTTGAAAAATCCAGTATTGTATTTATGAAGATTTCACCACAAAAACATTAATTACGGCATTTGTACCCCATTTCATAATGGCTGCCCGTGATTGGTTGACACGAATCCGACCGCAAGAATATATATAAAAAGATATTTGTTGAATCCTGAAAAAATATTGTTGTTCATTGCACGGAACAGTCAAGTTGAACTGATAAATTAACCAATAACATAACATAGTTAGCCCTCGCAGTACAACTAGACGCTACCCACAGTATGTTACAGGTTTCTTTGTTTTCTTCCCTTTTTTATGTTTTTTCTTGAAATTATAAATGATGTTGTTGATTTATCAAATCTGACAAATTTATTAATGAGTGTCTACCCTTTTTTGTATCAACTTGTTCAATTCAATTCGAAAACAATGACCAATCAATTTCCTCGATAATAAACAATCAAATTTGTAAAATTCAATAAATCGATTTCAACAAAATAAGTCCTGTATTGTCCACAGGTTTGAAAATCTTGTATCGCCTGCTTAATATTATACTTGTTTAACAATGATATCAAAGCCAGCTTGACTAAATTTATATATATATTTTTATTTATATAGTATACCTTTTGTGTATCACATGGCATTGATTTGTATCTTTTTAATAAATTCTAACTTTAAATCAGATAAGTAGACAATAATTAAACAACCTAGTATTAATTCAGTTCTGGTAAAATTGTATTCTTCTTTCTCAATTTTAAATATACTTTAGATCATTTGTTATGAAACCATGCACCATCAGCAGTTTCGAAAAATCTTCAACGAGAGAAATTTTTAAGGATTTTATTGGTAACTTAACAGAGTAATAATTCATTGAAATTGAAATTGTTCAGAAGTTATTATATATATTCGAATCGTGAAGTTCATACATAGCAATCCTGCATCCTGGAATTTTCGAGATCAGTTATAAAAAAATCCAGTTAAAGTTTTAACTATTGTTTTAGAATATATACTATATATATGTAAAAAAAAATTATTTTTTATTTATCAAGTTGTATTTTACGCAATAATAATTGAGAATTAGGATACTTATGATGTGTTTATATACCCCATTGTTCTCCGTTTTAAAGTCTACTTCAAATTTCAGAATCTTTTAGGCTAATGACGGAAATCTTCAAGTCGCAGGGCTTCTTATTTAAAAAATTTTCCCCTGGGCAATAAGCTCATTCACAAGCCTCTATGCAATTCCGTACTGCATTTCTATCATATTCGTCATATTTGGCGGAAAATGTTTCAGCAGAATAGCTTTCAGACACAATTTGTTATTACAGCACAAGAATTTTTGGAGATTTGATAAGTCAAAAATGTATGCGTAAGTCTTTTGAACGAATTTTAACCAAAAATCAAAAGCAATGATTACGTGAAATTACACAACAAGAAGGCTAGAGGCGTTTAAAGTGTACATATATTTAATCAAGATCTAACTTTATAGATAGAGCCTTAGCCAAATGTGAAAATAACGAAAATAATAAGTTCTAACACTGCAGTTTTTATAGATTTCAAACGTCCACCATTTTCCATTTTAATTTTAAATCCCGTTCTAAATTTGAATGTTTGAAATCGTTATTAGTAATTCGGGGCGCATTAGTGGTAACTATGGCTAGTTAGTAATTCGGGGCGCATTAGTGGTAACTATGGCTAGTTGCGCCCCACCGAAGGGGCGCACATTTAGTGGACCGCGGGTATATAGTGTTTGTGTTGTGTATGGCAAAAAAATTTTCCACTCTTTACTTCGCGGGGGACTTCTGCTCGGTCATCCAACCCGGATCTGATATAACACAACCAGTGTGTTTGGTACCACCAAGACAAAAAAAACACCCATCGAGCAAAACTTTTTTTGTCTTGGTGTCCTTGTTGTCTCTAAAGATTTGAATGCGATAAAAAATGTTAATCGAGATTCTTTTGTTATGTTAATATGAAGCTTTGTAATATGGAGCTTTGTTTGTCTCGTTTAATGTGCTTAAATGTCGCTGCAGCCCACGTGAATTTGTTCTGCCCGGATAATGAACATTGGCCTGATTAAGTACGGCAGCTTGCACCGATTAAGAACAGGGCAGAAAATACATAATCAGGGCAACATAATCAGGACAGGCCGGCTTATTACTCAAAAAATATTATTTGGCACTTATAAAAGAAGGGACATATAATCAGGGCAGGCCAGTTTATATACGACAGTGTAATATTATTTCTCATTTTTTATAGAACGAACATAATCGGGGAAGGCCGGCTTATGTATGACAGTCAAATATTATTCCAGACTTATAGAACAAATATAATCGGGGCCGACCGCTTTTATATCATTCGTCATCACTTCTGACAAGCGAATAGCCCTGGTGGCAAAGTTGTTGTTGCTCTCAAATGAAACGAAATTTCGCGGCAAATACTAAATTTTGGGATTCGCAAGTTTAATAACTTTTCACCAAACTTAATTCCCTCAAAAAGAATAATTTAGGTTCCGTGAAATTTTGTTACTTCAAAGTATATTATGCTGAAATGTATTTACTACAAGATTAGTTTTAAACTAAGAATTACGTCGAGACTTTTTCTTCCGCCATCTCTAGTTTTTAGGGGTGTTCTATCTTCCAGAGAATGTTTAATTCACAAAAGTTCGAAGAAAATGCCAATCACAGCCTGCCTGGCCAGCCATTATATCAGCGTTCATAATCCGGTCACCACTACATAACCAGTGCAAAAAAAACATAATCGGATCATGTGTACATAATCCGGCTGTCCCGGTTGTAAACAGGCCGTTTTCGCAATCTGGGCAGAACAAATTTAGCTTCAAGAAAAGATTTGTTTTTGTGTGAGATACGTTGTTTCCAAACCTGTTAACAATAAGTAAGTAGAAGGATTATACTTATGTCTTATATGAAATTAAACTCAGAACGGATCCTGGCGTTGATCCAAACGCCGCATTTTATGAATGCATCACAATTTAAAGTCAATCAAGAACAGAACATTCCGTGTATGGCCATGACTAAAACTGCTTGCATTTTGTTGGTCTTCCCTTCCCGATGGTCTGGCTTGTCGTAATAGCTTTAATGATGTAGCTAGGGAGCTAAATACTTATTTTTAAATTCTTGCATTTTATAAGTTAATAGTCGTAAAACTACTCTCACTTGTACTACAGCTATCAAGCTAGAACTGCACAAAATAGTGCTTTCATTAGAGTCCCTTTTTTCAGAAGCAACAAAAAACTTTTATCCTGCCCTGTGTAATTTTATCAACGAGGGTGCTGATAAGCCACATACACCGTAAAAAGTATAGGCGTTTTTGGTGAGTAAAATAACTTCTAAAGGAACCTTTGTGAGGCTGCTATCATGTATTCTTGCGGTCAGAATGTTCTCCTTCGTTGCTATCCGATGGAGAACAAAGTGGACTTTTCACGGTCAAACCTTCAAAGTAGCAACCTTACTTAAACAGAATTTACATGTAAAACGTCGTTAAAATGTCGCAAAATGGCAAAAATTAAGCAGTATCTAAAACATATTAAAGATTTGACTAAAAAAAAAAGAATTCCTTGAAAAATCCAGTATTGTATTTATGAAGATTTCACCACAAAAACATTAATTACGGCATTTGTACCCCATTTCATAATGGCTGCCCGTGATTGGTTGACACGAATCAGACCGCAAGAATATATATAAAAAGATATTTGTTGAATCATGAAAAAATATTGTTGTTCATTGCACGGAACAGTCAAGTTGAACTAATAAATTAACCAATAACATAACATAGTTAGCCCTTGCAGTACAACTAGACGCTACCCACAGTATGTTACAGGTTTCTTTGTTTTCTTCCCTTTTTTATGTTTTTTCTTGAAATTATAAATGATGTTGTTGATTTATCAAATCTGACAAATTTATTAATTGAGTGTCTACCCTTTTTTGTATCAACTTGTTCAATTCAATTCGAAAACAATGACCAATCAATTTCCTCGATAATAAACAAACAAATTTGTAAAATTCAATAAATTGATTTCAACAAAATAAGTCCTGTATTGTCCACAGGTTTGAAAATCTTGTATCGCCTGCTCAATATTATACTTGTTTAACAATGATATCAAAGCCAGCTTGACTAAATTTATATATATATTTTTATTTATATAGTATACCTTTTGTGTATCACATGGCATTGATTTGTATCTTTTTAATAAATTCTAACTTTAAATCAGATAAGTAGACAATAATTAAACAACCTAGTATTAATTCAGTTCTGGTAAAATTGTATTCTTCTTTCTCAATTTTAAATATACTTTCTTTTTCAGATCATTTGTTATGAAACCATGCACCATCAGCAGTTTCGAAAAATCTTCAACGAGAGAAATTTTTAAGGATTTTATTGGTAACTTAACAGAGTAATAATTCATTGAAATTGAAATTGTTCAGAAGTTATTATATATATTCGAATCGTGAAGTTCATACATAGCAATCCTGCATCCTGGAATTTTCGAGATCAGTTATAAAAAAATCCAGTTAAAGTTTTAACTATTGTTTTAGAATATATACTATATATATGTAAAAAAAAAATTATTTTTTATTTATCAAGTTGTATTTTACGCAATAATAATTGAGAATTAGGATACTTATGATGTGTTTATATACCCCATTGTTCTCCGTTTTAAAGTCTACTTCAAATTTCAGAATCTTTTAGGCTAAGGACGGAAATCTTCAAGTCGCAGGGCTTCTTATTTAAAAATTTTCCCCTGGGCAATAAGCTTATTCACAAGCCTCTATGCAATTCCGTACTGCATTTCTGTCATATTTGGCGGAAAATGTTTCAGCAGAATAGCTTTCAGACACAATTTGTTATTACAGCACAAGAATTTTTGGAGATTTGATAAGTCAAAAATGTATGCGTAAGTCTTTTGAACGAATTTTAACCAAAAATCAAAAGCAATGATTAAGTGAAATTACACAACAAGAAGGCTAGAGGCGTTTAAAGTGTACATATATTTAATCAAGATCTAACTTTATAGATAGAGCCTTACCCACCGAAGGGGCGCACATTTAGTGGACCGCGGGTATATAGTGTTTGTGTTGTGTATGGCAAAAAAATTTTCCACTCTTTACTTCGCGGGGGACTTCTGCTCGGTCATCCAACCCGGATCTGATATAACACAACCAGTGTGTTTGGTACCACCAAGACAAAAAAAACACCCATCGAGCAAAACTTTTTTTGTCTTGGTGTCCTTGTTGTCTCTAAAGATTTGAATGCGATAAAAAATGTTAATCGAGATTCTTTTGTTATGTTAATATGAAGCTTTGTAATATGGAGCTTTGTTTGTCTCGTTTAATGTGCTTAAATGTCGCTGCAGCCCACGTGAATTTGTTCTGCCCGGATAATGAACATTGGCCTGATTAAGTACGGCAGCTTGCACCGATTAAGAACAGGGCAGAAAATACATAATCAGGGCAACATAATCAGGACAGGCCGGCTTATTACTCAAAAAATATTATTTGGCACTTATAAAAGAAGGGACATATAATCAGGGCAGGCCAGTTTATATACGACAGTGTAATATTATTTCTCATTTTTTATAGAACGAACATAATCGGGGAAGGCCGGCTTATGTATGACAGTCAAATATTATTCCAGACTTATAGAACAAATATAATCGGGGCCGACCGCTTTTATATCATTCGTCATCACTTCTGACAAGCGAATAGCCCTGGTGGCAAAGTTGTTGTTGCTCTCAAATGAAACGAAATTTCGCGGCAAATACTAAATTTTGGGATTCGCAAGTTTAATAACTTTTCACCAAACTTAATTCCCTCAAAAAGAATAATTTAGGTTCCGTGAAATTTTGTTACTTCAAAGTATATTATGCTGAAATGTATTTACTACAAGATTAGTTTTAAACTAAGAATTACGTCGAGACTTTTTCTTCCGCCATCTCTAGTTTTTAGGGGTGTTCTATCTTCCAGAGAATGTTTAATTCACAAAAGTTCGAAGAAAATGCCAATCACAGCCTGCCTGGCCAGCCATTATATCAGCGTTCATAATCCGGTCACCACTACATAACCAGTGCAAAAAAAACATAATCGGATCATGTGTACATAATCCGGCTGTCCCGGTTGTAAACAGGCCGTTTTCGCAATCTGGGCAGAACAAATTTAGCTTCAAGAAAAGATTTGTTTTTGTGTGAGATACGTTGTTTCCAAACCTGTTAACAATAAGTAAGTAGAAGGATTATACTTATGTCTTATATGAAATTAAACTCAGAACGGATCCTGGCGTTGATCCAAACGCCGCATTTTATGAATGCATCACAATTTAAAGTCAATCAAGAACAGAACATTCCGTGTATGGCCATGACTAAAACTGCTTGCATTTTGTTGGTCTTCCCTTCCCGATGGTCTGGCTTGTCGTAATAGCTTTAATGATGTAGCTAGGGAGCTAAATACTTATTTTTAAATTCTTGCATTTTATAAGTTAATAGTCGTAAAACTACTCTCACTTGTACTACAGCTATCAAGCTAGAACTGCACAAAATAGTGCTTTCATTAGAGTCCCTTTTTTCAGAAGCAACAAAAAACTTTTATCCTGCCCTGTGTAATTTTATCAACGAGGGTGCTGATAAGCCACATACACCGTAAAAAGTATAGGCGTTTTTGGTGAGTAAAATAACTTCTAAAGGAACCTTTGTGAGGCTGCTATCATGTATTCTTGCGGTCAGAATGTTCTCCTTCGTTGCTATCCGATGGAGAACAAAGTGGACTTTTCACGGTCAAACCTTCAAAGTAGCAACCTTACTTAAACAGAATTTACATGTAAAACGTCGTTAAAATGTCGCAAAATGGCAAAAATTAAGCAGTATCTAAAACATATTAAAGATTTGACTAAAAAAAAAAGAATTCCTTGAAAAATCCAGTATTGTATTTATGAAGATTTCACCACAAAAACATTAATTACGGCATTTGTACCCCATTTCATAATGGCTGCCCGTGATTGGTTGACACGAATCAGACCGCAAGAATATATATAAAAAGATATTTGTTGAATCATGAAAAAATATTGTTGTTCATTGCACGGAACAGTCAAGTTGAACTAATAAATTAACCAATAACATAACATAGTTAGCCCTTGCAGTACAACTAGACGCTACCCACAGTATGTTACAGGTTTCTTTGTTTTCTTCCCTTTTTTATGTTTTTTCTTGAAATTATAAATGATGTTGTTGATTTATCAAATCTGACAAATTTATTAATTGAGTGTCTACCCTTTTTTGTATCAACTTGTTCAATTCAATTCGAAAACAATGACCAATCAATTTCCTCGATAATAAACAAACAAATTTGTAAAATTCAATAAATTGATTTCAACAAAATAAGTCCTGTATTGTCCACAGGTTTGAAAATCTTGTATCGCCTGCTCAATATTATACTTGTTTAACAATGATATCAAAGCCAGCTTGACTAAATTTATATATATATTTTTATTTATATAGTATACCTTTTGTGTATCACATGGCATTGATTTGTATCTTTTTAATAAATTCTAACTTTAAATCAGATAAGTAGACAATAATTAAACAACCTAGTATTAATTCAGTTCTGGTAAAATTGTATTCTTCTTTCTCAATTTTAAATATACTTTCTTTTTCAGATCATTTGTTATGAAACCATGCACCATCAGCAGTTTCGAAAAATCTTCAACGAGAGAAATTTTTAAGGATTTTATTGGTAACTTAACAGAGTAATAATTCATTGAAATTGAAATTGTTCAGAAGTTATTATATATATTCGAATCGTGAAGTTCATACATAGCAATCCTGCATCCTGGAATTTTCGAGATCAGTTATAAAAAAATCCAGTTAAAGTTTTAACTATTGTTTTAGAATATATACTATATATATGTAAAAAAAAAATTATTTTTTATTTATCAAGTTGTATTTTACGCAATAATAATTGAGAATTAGGATACTTATGATGTGTTTATATACCCCATTGTTCTCCGTTTTAAAGTCTACTTCAAATTTCAGAATCTTTTAGGCTAAGGACGGAAATCTTCAAGTCGCAGGGCTTCTTATTTAAAAATTTTCCCCTGGGCAATAAGCTTATTCACAAGCCTCTATGCAATTCCGTACTGCATTTCTGTCATATTTGGCGGAAAATGTTTCAGCAGAATAGCTTTCAGACACAATTTGTTATTACAGCACAAGAATTTTTGGAGATTTGATAAGTCAAAAATGTATGCGTAAGTCTTTTGAACGAATTTTAACCAAAAATCAAAAGCAATGATTAAGTGAAATTACACAACAAGAAGGCTAGAGGCGTTTAAAGTGTACATATATTTAATCAAGATCTAACTTTATAGATAGAGCCTTAGCCAAATGTGAAAATAACGAAAATAATAAGTTCTAACACTGCAGTTTTTATAGATTTCAAACGTCCACCATTTTCCATTTTAATTTTAAATCCCGTTCTAAATTTGAATGTTTGAAATCGTTATTAGTAATTCGGGGCGCATTAGTGGTAACTATGGCTAGTTTTATGTATGGGAGAAGTTTTTTTCTTACTCTCAACTTCGCGGGGGAACTTCGGCTCGAACATCCAACCTAGGTTTGATATAACACAACCTGTGTGTTTGGTACCATCAAGACAAAAATAACACTGATCGAGCAAAACTTATCTTGTCTCGGTTTCTTTGTTGTCTCTTGAAGATTTGACTGCCATAAAAAATATTAATCGAGATTCTTTTGTTATGTTAATTTAAAGCTTTGTAATATTGTCTCGTTTAATATGCTTAAATGTCACTGCAGCCCACGTGAATTTATCTTCAAGAAAAGGTTTGTTTTTCTTTGTCCAAGTTGTTTCGAAACTTGTTAACAGTAAGTAGAAGGATTACTTATATTTTATATGAAATTAAACTCAGAACGGTTTATGGCGTTGATCCAAAGGCCGCAATTTATAAATGCATCACAATTTAAAGTCAATCAAGAACAGAACATTCCGTGTATGGCCATGACTAAAACTGCTTGCATTTTGTTGGTCTTCCCTTCCCGATGGTCTGGCTTGTCGTAATAGCTTTAATGATGTAGCTAGGGAGCAAATACTTATTTTTAAATTCTTGCATTTTATAAGTTAATAGTCGTAAAACTACTCTCACTTGTACTACAGCTATCAAGCTAGAACTGCACAAAATAGTGCTTTCATTAGAGTCCCTTTTTTCAGAAGCAACAAAAAACTTTTATCCTGCCCTGTGTAATTTTATCAACGAGGGTGCTGATAAGCCACATACACCGTAAAAAGTATAGGCGTTTTGGGTGAGTAAAATAACTTCTAAAGGAACCTTTGTGAGGCTGCTATCATGTATTCTTGCGGTCAGAATGTTCTCCTTCGTTGCTATCCGATGGAGAACAAAGTGGACTTTTCACGATCAAACCTTCAAAGTAGCAACCTTACTTAAACAGAATTTACAAGTAAAACGTCGTTAAAATGTCGCAAAATGGCAAAAATTAAGCAGTATCTAAAACATATTAAAGATTTGACTAAAAAAAAAAGAATTCCTTGAAAAATCCAGTATTGTATTTATGAAGATTTCACCACAAAAACATTAATTACGGCATTTGTACCCCATTTCATAATGGCTGCCCGTGATTGGTTGACACGAATCAGACCGCAAGAATATATATAAAAAGATATTTGTTGAATCATGAAAAAATATTGTTGTTCATTGCACGGAACAGTCAAGTTGAACTGATAAATTAACCAATAACATAACATAGTTAGCCCTTGCAGTACAACTAGACGCTACCCACAGTATGTTACAGGTTTCTTTGTTTTCTTCCCTTTTTTATGTTTTTCTTGAAATTATAAATGCACGGTCGTTCAAAACCGCGATTTTAAGGAAATAAAGTGTGCGCATGCGCCAAAAAATTTTTTTAAAAAAGCGCCTACGGCATAAGATTATGACGTCATCGATATTGACCTCACTCTCTATTATCTTGTTTTAGTTGCCCAATAAAAGAAAATTTAACATTTTTTTCTTTTAAAACTAAAGAAGGATGACCATAGACTACTATTTCCCCTTTGGTTGCAACCCGGGGCAGCCTAAACAGACGGCAAGGTCCACAAAAGCCCGGATGGCTAGTTCACAATTTACCAGTACAGGAGCACTCTTGTACAACATTCTGACGCAAGGTTTTGCCTAAAAATTACTTTTCCTGTTTGTATGTATCCCTTATCGAGCGTTCTATCGTATTAGGTAGTAGCTGCCACTTTTTTTACTACTAAAATTTTGAGCTTTTCTACACCATACATTTCACTTTCGTTTTCACAAAAAAATGGTTGATAACTATTAGAAATGTAAATTATTATACTTCTAAAATTAAATTTATAAGGAAAAAAAATAATTCATCTGATCTGTAACCTTAGCTAGCTCTAAGGTTGGTCTTGATTAGTTTTCTAGAAGCCTGCTAAAACTAAACGTAAATGTGAGAAAGCTAGCTTCACTCAGACTCAGTGGACCCCAATGGAAATAATCCACTAACAATAGGTTTTTGTGATTTTCTGGGCTAGAAACATTTTAAATGTTTATCATTATTGTTGTTGTTGTTAGACTAGCAACTGATTGCAAATGAAAAAAATTGTACAGTTATATATGTGTTAAACGAAAGCACACACATTTTTAGACATTTAAGCCTAGACCATTCCTTAATCGTAAGATTTTTCACGACGAAAGTCAATCTGAATTATATAAAAATAGTTTACAAATTAGGCTATTACAAGTATTTTTTATTTCAATTCATAATCTGTATTTAACGAATATATTCTTATTTCAAACGCATCCAACAAAAAGTGGTAATCGAGCAAATCCGCAAGCTCCTCTGTTTCATCATTGTTCCATCTTTTTTTTTTAACCGCTTCTGTCAACAAATCTTCACATGCAAATCACGTTTGAATGACGCTTGAAATTGTGAATTGTTGGGTCAAAATTACTTCAATGAAATCGTGCCAACATGTTTTGTATCATAGAACAATTTGGGACTGGTGCCCTAAAATGTGAACAAACAGAAAGTACAATATAAGCTACCAGAATCACGTGTGCAATGTGTGGCAATTGTTTTCAATCTTTTATAATTCAATAATTTAACAGACCAGCCGTCACATTCAATGGACCCCGAGTACAAACCTCGTACAGCCCACTTCCCGAAAAAAGAAAAGTTTCTTTTTCAAGTCCCCATTATAAAATGTATTTTTTTGTAAGAAAAAGTTTCATAATTCCCAACTTCTTACTAAATGTCCTCCTTTTCGATTTCTTAATGTTGGCTTGGAAGGTCTTCTACCTAACAGGAGTCTTTCCCTTTAAAGTCTATGGAATATACGTTCGATACGCAGCCAATTATTAATTTTTGGGGAACTGTGAAACAGTCAGGGTAAACACCTAATTAGACGACATGACCTAATTAGGTGAGTCATTTAGTTAGGCGACAAGATGTAGTTTAATTACACTACCCGTAGTCTAACTAGGCGAACGAAAACTTTCTGTTGTAAATATGTCAAAATCATTGCGTTTCGCACTACAATTTTTATGTGAATGCAGACAATTTTGACCAATTATCGTCTTATTTGCATCGCACATTGGCAACTTATGGCCCAAACCTTGTGTGGCAATATTTGTTGTTTTAGATAATGGATTTCAGCCATCGACGCCACAGGAAAAAAAATATGGCGGACGAAAACGTGGTATTGTTTGACTAAGATTTTAACGATGTTAAAACAGGATGTGAATAAAAAAGAAACGTTACAAAACAAATTGTTACCACATCCATCTTAAAAAAAATACTTTTTTTTTTGCGTTTTTTGTGAAAGAATATCTTCATTAAATTATTGCGGATTTTACTATCGTCACCTAAATAGGCGACATGTAATATTTCATTTTAACATAATTCTTACTTGCGCGAGCATATCGAGGCACGAGTGACAATTTTGGAATCATGGTTGCGTAGACTATTCATTCTGAACAAAGTGTTTTTGCGATTTTTTTTAGGAATGTGTGAGAAGCCATTAAATATTGTAATGTCTTAACTAGGTTACATATGGTCTAACTAGGGTACAATGAGTCGTCTAAATAGGTGGTATGCCCTAATTAGCCTACCGTCGCCTAATTAAGTGTTTACCCTGACTGTGAAAGGTTAGGGGGTAGCCACAAGCAACATTTTTCACATCTAACACTGGTTTATTGCTTATATTTATCTTATTGAGTGCACAATTCTCATTTAAAATAATGATATTTACCGATTTATGAAGTCTTGTGAAAGGTCATTTCCAAGGACCAATTTCTTTCAGAAAAAAAGTGGCAGCCACAAACCACTGGTTTTATTTGATAAAATAGGCTATCAGCTTTCAGGAAACACATGTCTTAAAGCATGACTTTGCGTTGGAAGGCTAATTTCTTCATTTTCCAACAACATATAAAATTTTATGATCAAAACATTGCTATTCTTTCTGTCTCCTCCCAACAAAAGTGAAAGTGATCGGGTAGTGGAATCCAGAGTTTTTGTATAGTCCAAGGCCTGCTCTACTAAAATAAAATCTTTTTAAGAGATGATCTCTACCGCAGAGGCTCGAAAAACATTTGTTTTTAAGGGAAATTTAAAGCACGTGCGATGGTGGCCATTATGAATCGCTTGCGGCAGAAAATTTGATAACAAATAATGGCGCATGCGCACACTTTTTTTCCTGCCGTAAATGACCGTGAATGATGTTGTTGATTTATCAAATCTGACAAATTTATTAATTGAGTGTCTACCCTTTTTTGTATCAACTTGTTCAATTCAATTCGAAAACAATGACCAATCAATTTCCTTGATAATAAACAATCAAATTTGTAAAATTCAATAAATCGATTTCAACAAAATAAGTCCTGTATTGTCCACAGGTTTGAAAATCTTGTATCGCCTGCTTAATATTATACTTGTTTAACAATGATATCAAAGCCAGCTTGACTAAATTTATATATATATTTTTATTTATATAGTATACCTTTTGTGTATCACATGGCATTGATTTGTATCTTTTTAATAAATTTTTACTTTAAATCAGATAAGTAGACAATAATTAAACAACCTAGTATTAATTCAGTTCTGGTAAAATTGTATTCTTCTTTCTCAATTTTAAATATGCTTTCTTTTTCAGATCATTTGTTATGAAACCATGCACCATCAGCAGTTTCGAAAAATCTTCAACGAGAGAAATTTTTAAGGATTTTATTGGTAACTTAACAGAGTAATAAT
Organism: Hydractinia symbiolongicarpus; assembly: GCF_029227915.1. Taxonomy (NCBI): domain Eukaryota; kingdom Metazoa; phylum Cnidaria; class Hydrozoa; order Anthoathecata; family Hydractiniidae; genus Hydractinia; species Hydractinia symbiolongicarpus. Next base: position 13,520,760 of record NC_079888.1, read on the forward strand.
TCATTGAAATTGAAATTGTTCAGAAGTTATTATATATATTCGAATCGTGAAGTTCATACATAGCAATCCTGCATCCTGGAATTTTCGAGATCAGTTATAAAAAAATCCAGTTAAAGTTTTAACTATTGTTTTAGAATATATACTATATATATGTAAAAAAAAAATTATTTTTTATTTATCAAGTTGTATTTTACGCAATAATAATTGAGAATTAGGATACTTATGATGTGTTTATATACCCCATTGTTCTCCGTTTTAAAGTCTACTTCAAATTTCAGAATCTTTTAGGCTAATGACGGAAATCTTCAAGTCGCAGGGCTTTTTATTTAAAAATTTTCCCCTGGGCAATAAGCTTATTCACAAGCCTCTATGCAATTCCGTACTGCATTTCTATCATATTCGTCATATTTGGCGGAAAATGTTTCAGCAGAATAGCTTTCAGACACAATTTGTTATTACAGCACAAGAATTTTTGGAGATTTGATAAGTCAAAAATGTATGCGTAAGTCTTTTGAACGAATTTTAACCAAAAATCAAAAGCAATGATTACGTGAAATTACACAACAAGAAGGCTAGAGACGTTTAAAGTGTACATATATTTAATCAAGATCTAACTTTATAGATAGAGCCTTAGCCAAATGTGAAAATAACGAAAATAATAAGTTCTAACACTGCAGTTTTTATAGATTTCAAACGTCCACCATTTTCCATTTTAATTTTAAATCCCGTTCTAAATTTGAATGTTTGAAATCGTTATTAGTAATTCGGGGCGCATTAGTGGTAACTATGGCTAGTTTATGCTTGTCTGTTCATTATTCATATCATTGTTGAAGGTTTATCATTTCTTGAACGCTTATTAATAGGCTATGTTTGTAAAAATGCTAAGCTCGGTCCCAGACTTTATTTTTGATTTTATTTTTTAAAAAGAGGCTGTGTAAATTAAACTCGCTAGTTTATGACATGATAATATCCATTCTCTTGCCCAAAGCTCTTTAATACCTATATTATCCAATGACAATGACTAAAATAAGTGATAATATTTTAAAGGGTGTGCATAACCTCGTCCCCAGGGTTTTTTGCCTTTTTGACACCGAGGCGGGCGCAACAAACCCTGGGGACGAGGATGGGGTGTGCAAAAACAAAAATAATGAATGTTAAAACGAAAGCTTTTTGTTTTGGTGACGGTTTTAATCATGTGACGTTTTTGTGACAAGGAAGCTGACTATAAATGGCCATTTATCATTTTTTATGACAGCGGCTGCATGAGTAATGATTTTAGTAATTATTATAGGATATTGAAATCTTTATGGTGTTAATGATCTAGAGGTAGCTAAGCCCCATAAAAAATATAGCTAAATAAAGGAAATAGAAGCTGCCCTGTGTGGTGTAGTTATGAGAAAAATTATAAGAATAATAATAAAGGGAGAAGGGCACTCTTGCTGCGAAGTATATCTATTATAGTATTTTGATAATAGTTTTGTTAGGTACCTAGCTAATTATATGCATTTTAAACTTGCTTGTGATCTCTCAGTTAAAAAATGTAGCTAATTAACTTTCTTCTTGTGTAAATAAAGTAGAGTTAGGTAGCTAGATAGAGATGGCTAGCCTCACAAATATTGAGGGATATACCCTGCCTATTCAGCGACTCGGTTTGACGTCATAACAATTTTTTTGGAAGTGAAAGTTTCCGTATTTTGGTAAAAAGAGTGCAGAGCTAGACACATTTTGGAGTTTTAAGAACAATGTATAGAAGTTTAAGCACAGATAATTTTTTGGAGCAAAATCTAGATAGCTAAGCATCATTTCCGCACAGATTTTTTTTGTGGTTACCTTTTGTTATCTAATTATTCTTCCATTTCTAGCTAGATTTTTTAGCATTTTTCCCCCTACGAACTACAGTACTGTAAAAAGGTATCTTAACATCGAGTATCACGTATCTTGCGCGACGCGATCGATACGCTATAGCTTTTTTTGCTCCTAAATTTCTATTGCATGAAGCCTTATTGCGCTTCCTCGATAGGCAGTCTCGATACATGTCGATGTGTTAAAATTAATTAAATATCTGTTCTCATTAAATTGTAGCGCAAAAAAAAAAAAAAAATTAAACGATAATCTCGAAAGAAATAATTTTATTATACTGTTCTTAAATCACAGCGTAAAGAACAAACATAAGGGATTGTCTTAAAATGTTCATACTTAGTTCGTATAATTTGTATAAAAAACTTCATTTTAATAAATCTTTCGTAATGGATGTAGCACAAATGTGATTTGCTAATTAATCAATCATCACTATGGCAACAAAGCTGAACCGAATCTCTGAATTGTTTCCAGGAAGGGTCATGGCTTATGGGGAGTTCTAAAGTATATTTAATGCTCATTTTGAGCTACGCTGACCCAATTAGGGTCCATTCTCTACCAAAAAACTTCCTGCTGCAACATCCAACGACCCACACAGTGTGCCATCCCCATGGTATGGTAATATTCCCTCACCTATTTTGAATAACTGCCAAATGGAAAGGAACCCTCCTGGTCTCCCACACAAAGTGCAAGAGTTATAACAGCTAAGCTACTATCCTTCAAGTAAAGCTATGACCCTTTATCATGGACCATTATTCACAAAAAAAGGTTATATTTGATGGTCTGAGTTATGAGTATTAAGTTATACTTGCTGACTTATTTTGATTTTTAAGCCTTGATCCCTACGATTTCTATTGTGTAAGTAGTAAAATAAAGTGAATCCACAATTTCTATATCAATTAACAAAATATTAATATTTTTAAAGTATCAAAATTTTAATAGAGAATGGAAAAGTTTATGAAGGTATAGGTAGAAAGTGCCATTATTTGACCTTCTTTACCCAAAGCTACAATCATCATTCATCATCATTCTCGGCTTAACGTCCGTTTTCCATGCAAGCATGGGTTGGACGGGGTATATTAATGACCCTCTTCCAATCTGATCTAGACTGTGTTAGATCTAAACTCAACTTCCTCTGTATCAAGTCTGTCCTTATAACCTCCTGCCAAGTCTTTCTCGGTCTGCCTCTGGGCTTTGCCCCAGGAACTATCAAGTCTCTACACTTTCTTACCCAATTATCCTCCTCCATTCTTTTCAAGTGCCCCAGCCAATTCAATCTTCTTATCTGGATAACATCTTTAATTCTACGGAGACTTAGCCTGCTTCTTAGCTCATCTGAACTCTTTCTGTCTCTCAGTCTGGCGTTACACATCCACCTAACCATTCTCATATCATTTCTTTCTAAACGGTCAAGATCTTCCTGCTTCACTGCCCATGTCTCACCACCGTACAACATAACACTTCTTGCACAGGCCTCATACAACCTACCTTTTACCTCAATTGACAGGACTCTGCTAGTCAACAAAGGAAGTAACTCTCTGAACTTTTTCCAAGCAGAACCTATCCTGTAAGTAACACTTCTTCCAATACCCTCTTCACTGCCCAACATATCACCTAAGTAACAGAAGTTCTCAACTATCTCTAACGAGCCACTGTTGTACATCATTAAAGCTGGAAGTACTTCATTCTCTATAATCTCAGCTTTGCAACGCTTGCATACAAACTGAATGTCAGCTCTTAACCTTCCACTAATACTACTGCACTTCTTATGTACCCAATGCTTGCAAGTCTGACAAAAAATTGAGTTACTACCAACCCCTTTCCTGCAAACTCCACAAGGCCACTTTCCAACTACAAGGTCACACTTGGCTGCAATGCTACTAATCATGACTTTAGACTTTGCTGTGTTTACCTTTAGCCCTTTCTCTTCTAGTCTTTTCTTCCACTTCTCAAACTTTTCAACTAATTCTTCCATCGACTCTGACTCATAACTCATAAGCTCAACTCCAATATATCCAGATGCTTTTACTATCTCTGCAACAATACCTGATACTCCTGTAGCCTTTTTAATCTTCAATTTCCTAATAGCCTCCACTACCCATTCTGTCTTGATCTGCATAGCTGGCCTTTCTACAACATCATCATCAGACAAATTATCCTCATCCCTATCAAACTCAGTGTTAGGCAACCTCTGATAATAATTCTTAAAAGCTGACCTTTTCTCCTGCCCTGTGCTGGCCAAAAGACCTTCATCATTACGTATACACTTCTCACCTACAACATCTTGATTAGTCTTCTTCATTTGCTCAATAAAAACTAGAACAATTTTTTAGATTACAAACTAGTGTATCATGGCATGTTTTTGGACACTTGTTGTGTTGGTGTTAATGAGTTATGTTTCTGCGGATGTCTATTTGCATAGTCCAAGGTAAGAATTTTAGTCTTATGTAGTAGCCAATCATATGTACTGAAGTTCTTTTTCCATTGTGTGTTAATGCTGTAAAAATCCTGCTGTGCATTTTAAAATATCAATAATAAGACTTAATCTGTACTTTGTGTTTTATTAACAACACTAGTTGTATGGCCTATGAAAATACACTTCATTTATAGGAAGGAGAACATTGTCAGAAATACATTTTGATGTCACTCATCACATACCCTTTGATATAAAAACTTATTTGATTGTTTTTGTTCCTCAGTAATTAATATTAATTAGTATTAATAGAGAATATTGTAAATATTATGAAGTAACTTATAACTACATCATTTGCTCACAAAACACGTCTGGCATAACCCAAATCTCTTCATGCATGCATTTTATTTTCATTTCCTCTATATTTACAAGATTCACTTTCACTTATGATTTATTTATGTATTGCTAATTGATTTTTTTATATTGTATATTAATTATACATTTATTTGGAAAAACAGAGACTAAGAGAGGTAAATGTGGTGTAGTTGGATTTTTTAGAAAAAACCACATGGACTGTAGAGGAAGAAAAGATTTACATATATAAAATGAAATCAATTCTCTTTGGTTTCTATTATCGCCCCCTGAGACTTCAAAGTTTTTACATAGACTTTGACATGTTAATTGACCAGCAATTACAAACCGTTAACCTGCAGAAAAAAGAAACAATTATCTTAGACCATTTCAATTTAAACTCTTTAAATCACAACTTAAAGAACATACTAAACTCTCTTGGTTATAAACAAATTGTAAAAAAATCAACTAGAAAAACATGTCAACAATAATTGTTCTCATTTACACGAACTTACCATCTAATCTTTCATCACCTAATGTTTTACCACTGTCCTTAAGCGATCACAATATAATTTTGGCAGTAAAAAGCATCAAATTAAACATAGTCCTTTTACAATTAAGTGAAAAGATTAACGAAATTATAGTATGAAAACATGTGCGAAGAAGTTAACAAAACAAATTGGAATAACGTATGCAACGCAACTAATGTAAACTCAGCAGTTGAAATTTTAATAAAAAGCTATCATTTTAAAAAATATTACCACTTATCTGTTCAGTCATCGTCATTGAATAATATAAATATTATCATGTCATGAACAAGCGAGTATATTCTAGGCTACGTTTCGATCCTGTTTCCATGATTTTTAAACGATCTACGGCGATCTTTTTGCTTTCTACGATCCTGTGTTCATGATTTTTATACGATTTACGGCAATATTTTTGCTTCCTACGATGCCATGGAGACTATCCCTAAAGTCCTTAGATAATAAGTCTAATTAAAATAAACAAACTTTGTATAACGAAACGAAATTCATAATTGATAAAAAAAATTCAAGATAAAGACTATATATAATAGTCCAATTATATCTAATAAACGAACTTTGTATAAGCAAATTTTTATATGAACTTCTTCGAATTGATACGAACTACATACAAACTTTATTTTAAATGATATGAACTTTATACGAACTTTTAATTTTGATGATACGAAAAAGTTTGTATTAAGAATAAAACGATACACGAATTATACGAACTATGTACGAACATTTTGAGACAATCCCTAAGAGACTTATATGGTAGTTTGTTTTTGCTTTTTTGATTTGTGCATTGGGTCTGTTCTAACAAACTTTGCATGAGGTACAGTTTCTTTCTGAAGTTGCTGATCATGTTCATTCATAAGCTTTTTTAGATCGGCATTCAGCCATTTACATGGCTTGCCTTTTACGATTTTACGAATAGTAGGTGCATGTTTGTCAAAAACAAAACAAAAAAAACTGATAGCTTTTTTGAATAATATAAAAATTATCATGTCATGAACAAGCGAGTTTATTCTAGGCTACGTTTCGACAGCTACAGCTGTCATCGACGGGCAATGATCGTAATCATCTTTGGCTATTTATTATTTGAAGAGATAATTAGAGGATCAAAATATTGTGAGAATGTATATAGTCTTAAGGTTCCACACAAGATCTTAGGTTGTCTCTCCAATAGCCTAGCCCGATTCTTAATTTGCACTTACTTATAAAAATATGTAGCTGGGTGCATTGAATGCACAGAGTATTAATGCACACTTCACTCAATTAACAGTTGATTTTCATAAAAACATTTGTCCTCAACGGGATTGTGAACACAACCATGCAGAAGCATGATTGAAACACAATCTATAGCCATTTAATAAATTGAGTTTAAAAGAGAATTTATAAGACTAATCTCTGTTGTTTATATAACAATGAGGCTGAGAATGGCTGAAATTAGGAAAGAAGTGGAGATCACACCAGGCCAATCCACTGACATGCAAAACCAGAACATGAGGAAATAACTGTACAACCAACAAAATTACCCAAAGTGCAAAATAGATTAAAACAATATCAAGATGTGAAAATTTGAAGTGCCTAAACCTGAAGTTAAGTTTCCAAATGCTAAGGAAATTGAAAGAATTTCTATGCTTACTTTTCTGTGCTGCTTATGCTGAGAAAACCTAAATGAAAGGCCTAATTTTACAGAAGTAACAATAGGGCTGATATTAAAAACAAAATTTAGCGACATAAATTTCATGACATTAAAGTGACATGCCTGACTTAAGATACCTTAACTAACTAGTTTAAAGAAACATATACATGGTCGTCCAGCATATATATTTTTATGATAATATTTCGACCTTCGTATTGGAGGTCTTCATCAGACTATACAAAATTATTTAACGGTTGTCATTACATTGACATCAAATCGACGTCACTGCAACGACTTTCGTTTAAGGTACGCAAACATTGGCTTCCAGAATTTTGTCGTCACATACTGATGGAAGTCGTTGCAGTGACGTTGATTTGACCATGTATATGTTTCTTAAGTATTAACATACGTTTACATGAACATGTCATTTAAAGAGTTAATCACACACAGCTATGGAGATGAAACCTACAAACTAACCAACAATTTGAAAATAAAAAAGACCAAGAAAGCAAAACTAAAGAAACAAATTATATTCCTGAATAGATGCGTTGCCCACAACACAATACCAAAATCTATGCGTGTACGACGTCCAATCAAGTCAAGAGGTGGAAGAAACCTAACAGATAAGTACTGTTTTGAACTTCTTCTATGTGCAAAGAATATCGCAAAGTCAAAATTTTTCCAAACAGCTGAACGACTCGAGTTAATCAGAGAAAAACTTAGTGCAGTACTATCAGCAGAACACATGACCCTTGTAGATAATGTTACAAATAAACCTGAAAATAATAAAACTTTTGAAAGTTAGAAAATACAATTAAAAGCGAAATTCAAAAAACGGGTAATGTTCAGCATCAAACCGAAAACCTCCAACCTTCAACTTTAAAACCTGTGACGCTTAACCTTTTGCAGACTGAGATAACCAGACATCATAAAGAACTGCTACATCTTGGTCCGAAATTCGTTCCAATAAAACCTAAGATCCCGTACATGGACATAATCTCAAGAACGGAATCCGCAGCTTTAAAGTTACCGTACGAAAAGAAAGACGAAACTCTGGCCATGAAACTCAGACAGAACGTTTTAAGAGATCTAAAAATGACAAAACCACCAAGAGGAAACCTAACCTCAGACCAAAGAAAAGCATTAAGAGAATTGCGATCGGACGAAATTATTTCCATTTACCCCTATGATAAAGGAGCTGGAATGGCACGAATTGAGAAAAATGAAGCAATCATGAAGATAGAAGAACAAATGCCTGTCTAAGTGTTACTTTATATGGGAAGATAAAATCTACCTTCTTCAAAACTCGGGTCCAATTGGCCTAGCTCTTATGGTTGTTGTTGCAGAGGCGTTTCTTCAATATCACGAAAGAAATGCAATTAGTGTTGCCCTCCAACGTAATCCACCTGTTGCACCGAAATCGTTTAAAAGATATGTTGACGACAGCCATGCCAGGTTTGAAAAACTTGAAGAAGCCAAATCGTTTCAAAACATTTTGAACAAACAAAATGACAACATAAAATACACGATGGAAATTCAAGAACTGACAAAATCACTACAGTTCTTAGACCTAAACATTCAAAATTGTGATGGATGCTACAAATTCAAGATCCACAGAAAAAACGCTATTACCAATGTACAGGTGAAACCGCACTCTGGGCACGACCCTAAAATCTTGAAAGGTATCTTTATAGTTTTTCTTAACAGAGCCTATACCATCTGCAAAGGACAACATCTGGAAGAGGAAATTCAATTTTTAATTAAGTCTTTTACGGAAAATGGGTATAATGAAGTAGAACTAACAAAAATCGAAAGTTCTTATCGACAAAAACGAAACGAAAAGCAAGACAACAGAGACGGACAGCAGCAACAAGATTTAAGGATAGTATCATTGCCCTGGGTACCAGGATTGAGTCCAAAATTACATAAGTCATTTCGCAAAGCCGGCTATAAAACTGTCTTTAAAAGCTCTGCTAATCTTCAGACAATATTGACATCGAAAAACAAATGCCAACTACCACCACTAAGTCAATCCGGCGTATACATTATCCCATGCAAATGCGGCAAAAAATATGTCTGGAAACGAAGTTAAGAATTGCTACCCGCTTTAAACAACACAAAGACACCATCATTAAAGAAAAGTGGAGCGTTTCAGGAGTTTCATTTCACTCTAGTTCTTGTAATGCTGGTTATGATTGGGACTCTGCGAAAATGCTAAAACAAGAATTTAATAAATTTAATCGTAAGGTACGCAAGCATTGGAAATACAGTTCCAGGACACGTCACCGCATAGTGAATATGGCCTTAATCTAGACGATGGTCAGTATGTGACGACGAAATTCTGGAAGCCAATGTTCGCGTACCTTTAACGGAAGACGTTGCAGTGACGTCGATTTAATGTCAATGTAATGACAACCGTTAAATAATTTTGTATAGTCTAATGAAGACCTCCAGTACGAAGGTCGAAATATTACCATAAAAATACATATGCTGAACGACCATGTGTATGTTTCTTTAAAGTATTAACATACGTTCACATGAACATGTCATTTAAAGAATTAACTAACTAATGTTTTTGATATTCTTCTAGCATTTGAGAAGAAGCAAATTTGAAAGCAAACATGATCAAATGTTTAATATACATTCCCTTATACTTTTGAAAATAAACCCCTCTTACTACCATAGATGTTTGCTAATATGGGTAGAATTCCCCAAATTGGTAAGACTGGCCATTTTTATTTTATTTTTTTTTGTTAAAAGTGTTTATTGTTATTTTGTTTAGGGGGAGTAATAACCGGTTAGACGAAAGAGGAAGAGCAAGAGCTAATGCACAAAGGTGTGTAGAGTATATTTTTAAATTTTAATTTTAGGCTCAACATTTAAATTTTAAAACTATTACCACTTATCTGTTCAGTCATTGTCATTGAATAATTTAAATATTATCATGTCATGAACAAACAAGTTTATTCAGGCTACGCTTCGACAGCTACAGCCACCATGATGCCACTATCTGCTTAAAATTTAATTAGTTTTTGTTCTAGAGCAAATTTTTACATTCTGTTTGAAGTTTCTGAAAGCTAAATAAAAGTTATTTAACATATTTTCCGGTTTTCACATGGATCGCTAAAAACATTGCCATAAATTCCCTGAAAAACCGTTTTTCCGATTTTTGGGTAAAACCCGACAAAATCGGGAAATCAAATTAGTCACGTGTCCAAACTATAAAAATAGTTCTTGGTGAAACAAAGTGGTGTTACAAGTGTCTTTAGCGTCAGGTACATGCTAATTTGTGGCGGTCTTCATGCCCTAAGTGTCAGGCACAGAGACAGGTAAGATGCCATGACCATCAGATGCATTGTCATGACCTAAGTGTCAGGCTCATTGCCCTGTCTTGAGCGTCGGACACATGCTGATTAATGGCAGTTTTTGTACCATGTGTGTCAGGGTAACAGTTAAAAGGCCCTGATTGTGAGGCTCATTAAAATATTCTGAGTGTCAGGCAGATAATAAAAACTAGCGGTTTTCGTGTCTTGAGTGTCAGGCACATGAGACAGTTAAGATGCCCTGAGTGTCAGCTGCTAATGCATCCTGTGAAGTGGAGTATTATTATTGGTATTATATCACTATATCCAAGAGGCTATAGTGATATAATACCATGGTTAAGATGGCCTGACTGTCAGGTACATGTTTGCATACAGCTTTCAAACACATTAGTTGCCTTAATGGCTAATGAAGCAGGACCAGCATCCCAATCAATATAAATTAGGGGCTATGTACAGGCTACTTGTTTTTACCTCTGGACTAACACCTTGACAAGACAAGAGCCAGACGAATTTACGGGTACTGAGTTTCTATAGACAGCCCTTCATAGTCGAGACATTAGTAGAACCCAGGTGCTTTTCAGGCAAATGCGAATAATCTCCTTTGCAACCTAGGCCAAGTTTATAGCTGGAAACTAAGCGCAAGTGGTAAAAGCTGTACTTCAGTCACCACAATTGACATGTTTAAAACTTCCAGTTTAGCTTTATTCAAACTTATGTGTATGCACTATTAAGTTTAAGTATTTTTTAATATAATAAAAAAGTGAGGCAATAATTTAACTTTTTTATAGAATGTTTGACTCTCAAAACAACAATAGAGGAGGCTACAATGTTGGTAGTTTGTATTATTATGAAGGTTCTGAACTACCTATCGAATGGACCAATCAGCACTCTTGTGGTGAGAAAAACGCCCACTGTGAGCTTGTTGTGCAATATATGTGCGATGATCAGTTAAGAGATGGTTCAACTACAGTGTAAGATTTTTTGATGTTTTGTTCGCTATAAACCATATCCATATTACTTCCTACCTGTAAAAAAAAACAATTTTTTGGGTGATTTAACATAGATATTTGTGGTGGAAACATTATGAAAATTATTAATTCTCCCAATTGCTTTCAAATTTTACTACCTGTGTTGTCTTTTTTAAGTCCAGGCCTGAACTGCGAACTTAAACTGTACAGTTTGAAGGTCAATTGTATATTCACAGAATTATAAATTTTTAAAATGATACATATCAATGGGCAATAAATGTTTACAAATCTTGTTTAGCTTATGTAATCTCTTTTATGTTCCATATTTTATGATTTATTTTTCTTTTCTAGAACAATACCTGATCAGCGAGGTAGATGTAAAAACTACGATTGCAATACAGATGTGAGGTAGTGTACAGGACAACAGATTTAAAAATACTACTACTACTGCAAAAATCCATGGGAATTCGTCCACTGCTACCACCGTCTACTATTTTTGACTGACAGCTGGAAGGTGGAGAATGTCTACTTTAATTTTTATATATCTTTTTTTGCAGATATGGCATGAATGAAAATTACGGCTGGTATCGGAATTGTAAATATCGAAAGCGCAACAAGGGTTTATTTACAGCAGACCAGGTGTGTAAATTTTAAATCTGCAATATTAGTTATTTTTTAATTCTCCCAACCTATTGTTGAACAAAAACATAATCTTACACAAGAAAGGATTAATGGTTTTATGAAACACTGTTATATGTACATATTTTCATATGCAAGTTGCCATCGCCACAAGGAATAAAAAATATGTTTAGGGGTACCTACATGGAAAATAATGTCTGCCCCTCAATTGGTCATGTATAAGCTTAGAATCTATGCCTGTTCACATCAGGTTTTACTTAGATGTGTCATCTTGCAACTATCCACAATCATTATTCATTATTCTTTAACAACCTTTTTAAATTCAAATACAATATCTCATTTTTCATTTATGTAGAAATTAAAAGGTGAAACTGCAAAATATACACGACAAAATCCAGGAGGTACAAGAAGAGGTTACGAATGTCCTGAAGAAAGAGATTATTATCCATATTGGCACCCAACACCATGGAAGGTTTGTTTTATATTTCGTTTGTATGTTTGTAATTACTCTCATCTATTTACAAAGGAGTTTATTGGTTCAGTCATTTTTGTTTGTTTGTTGGAAAAAAAATGTCATTATTTGTCAACTGCCGTGTTACAATCCGAGATAGTGACTTTAGGCGATGGAAAGGTTATTTGCATAACACAATCTTCCAGAATATAATATACTCTAAGCTATAATTTTTTTTAAATAATGCCATGTCTTTTTTAAATAAAAACTAAGAATAAACAAAGAATTATAAAACTGTAAAAAATTGCAAAAAGTTTACGTAATATGCACTATGTAGTTTTAAACACATTTTTCTAAATGTTTTTTGAATTATAAATTGATGGTAGTTGATCCGCATGTGAATTTACTTTCTTTGAGACAGTCCACAGTTCTTTTTTTTTCTTACGTTTCATGGTTGTCAAATTTGTGGAGAATATTTCTTTTAGGAACGCATAATAACTATTCATTCATGTGTTAAGCAAGTTACAAAATGTTTTATCATTTTTGACGATCCCATTCGAATGACTGACTCTTAACAATCTCCACCATAACAATAACTATGCAACATTCTCTGACAGATACATTTCTAGTATTGTTCGAACTAACTTGCCTCAAACGCTTTCTATACATTCTAAAGATGACTTTGAAAGACTAACAACACTGCACTGAAAGAGTAGGGATTCAAACCTGGCAATTCTACATGCTACATGCATGCTACATGCTCTACACACCTACTACAATTCTACATGCAAGAAAATTTGGAGTGAAACTTTCAACCTTTTATTTACTACATTAATAGTTTTTGGATGGCTATAAATTTAGACAATATGCAGGTCTAAAATTTTTAACATCCGAAAATTTTTATTGTCAGGAAATTTATGTGTTCTGAACTACTTGTAAATGCAAAAAAAGCATACAAGAAAAAGATTAAATCTATTTTTTTTTCATTTTTTGGTCAAGGTCAATCACAAGTAACTTTTTTGATCCAATAAAAAATCATTTTAAATAGCAGGAACATATTTTTCCATTAAAGGACCTATTTTAAGCTTAGTGGAAACTTTACGGTTGAACAAAGAGACGTCTTAAGACCGGCCTAAAATAGGGCCAAAAAAGTTTAGTGATTAATGTAACTAAAGGTACTTCTGTTTAATTTAAGTGGATATGATATGATAGAAATTTATATATATAAAGATTTTTTTGTGTAGTTTATAAAAATAAAAATGTTAGATTTTTGTATAAAGATTATGATTGATGGAACCTAAAGAAAAACAAAGTATTAATTTATACATATCAAGATTACATAGCCTCAAAAAAACAACTTCTTTCTTTCTTAGGATATTGCTATTTTGACCAACAATGTTACACATTGTGAAAAATATCAAAGTGAGAGTCAAAACGTGAAAGACAAATATTCGTGTGTTCCACCAGAAGGATACATCGACTTCTTGGTGAAAGCAAGAGGTCCGAAAAAAGATAGAAAACCAATTCCGATAACCAAGGAAGAATGCGAGGTACTTGTTTATTCTTTGCAAAGTGATGTATATGGAGAGTATGGCTTCTGTTACTTAATCGGGGTGGTCAGATATCCTGTGACTTCTAATTAACCTATAAAATGGGTTAAAAAAGCTCTATTGTTTTTACCATCGTCAAATTTATGTTATTTTTTCCCACTAATCCTCTTGTGTTTTTTTTTAATGCTTAACCTGAGCATGACTTGTTTCAGGTTCTCATAAATAATGCTTTTTTTCCTTATAAATCTAAATAAGCACGATTCCTTTTCAATATGTTTTTCTAGGTATGCCCCTAAGTTTTACTATACAATCACAAATTTCTTAGCTGGCTGTAATAGTGTAACATAAAATTTCGCTAGTACCAGTTCACCGTATTAATCAGTCTAAGCTTGTCTCTATGCGAAATTTTTCATTTTGGTTTTGACTGCAACATATACTACAGAAAAAGTTAGAAATCAACCAACCTTTTATATTCCTGTACACCTGATTCTACTTGGTCCTCGTAATGTACACGAGACTTAAAATTTGTATACCAAGTATTTTTTTATCCCAACTATTATTTTATACCAAGTATTATTTTATACCAAGTATTATTTTATACCAAGTATTATTTTATATCAAGTATTATTTTATACCAAGTATTATTTTATACCAAGTATTATTTTATATCAAGTATTATTTTATACCAAGTATTATTTTATACCAAGTATTATTTTATACCAAGTATTATTTTATATCAAGTATTATTTTATACCAAGTATTATTTTATATCAAGTATTATTTTATACCAAGTATTATTTTAACGTTTCATACAATTTTTCCTATAAAATCTTAGAAGGATTCTAAATTCCAAATGAGCTATTTGTAAATTAATATTTTTTGCTATAATATTTTTCGCTTTCTTCTACCTGAATACAGGCAAGCTATAATTATTTGGAGAAAACAGTTTCTAAGCAAAAAGAATTACGTATTGCCCTGTTGTTTTGTTAGAAAATCAGTTATCCTATTGGTTCGAACATCACCGCTAAATGGGTGAAAACATCATCGTGGGGATTGCCACCACCAGATTGTTTTTTATCACCAAAATCACGTGATAATCATAATGGGAATGGACCAGGTGGATTTCCAAACATGTTCAACTGGACAATATTAGACACACCACATGAACATTGCACACTGAGGTTGCGATACAACATTTCAACAGCTGATTATGATGGGATGACAACAACTGCAAGTAATAATGCTGTCGGTGAGTGATCGGATGTGTTAATGTTGATTGTCAATTTGTTGGAAGTCAGAGTATCTATTTGATACTCACCCCTGACATTTGTTTGTACGTTTATGTTGTTTAACGTAACCGTTACATATTGACGTTAGTTAAGTTGGCCGTACAAAACTCTAAGTAACTAGCCAACTTGTGCATATTGAGCTGCTGGTGGTTTTTCAAATAGTCAGAAAAAACATTCAATACAAATCTTTTACTGCAGTAATGTACTGATTAGCATCTGGTTGGTGGAGAAAGGGCTAAAAAGGAAGTTCAAAAATAACAAAGCAACCTCCTTCCCCCCTTGACCAATGCAGAGTTACGATAAAAATCATGTTCGTTTGTTTCTTTAAGGCAAGGCATATGCTAAATTGGATATTGGTTCCTTGGTTGGTCTTTCTGAAGAAGAAGCAGTTAAACGTGGCTATGTATTCAAAAACAATCCAACAATAAACCCGTTATTTGCGGGAGATAAAGACAACAGCATTGGTACAAAACTACAACTACAGCTTGCTATAAACACAGCGCAATATGGAAGAACGTTTCAAGATAGGTACGTATGTATGTATATAGGGGTGTGAGTCATTCGAAGCAGGTATTGTATGATGTATCTATAAATTTTTAATTAAGGGATTTTGAAGTAGATACACCATTTATAAGAACATGCAATATTTACCAGCATTGACTGTATGAAGTTGACATAAATAAATACAACTGATTGGTTGTTTAAAAATAAGCGCAGTTGTTTTTTTTTTATATTTTTACTATTCTACATAGATCGCATTCATTCGCAATCCGCTCACGCCTTGCAAAATTAAAAGGCGCGAAAATTCACAACCTCAATGTTCGAGGTAAGCGAGGCAACATCGTACAAGTTTATCCAGCTGTTGAATATGACTTCGTACCAAACAGACTATCTGCAAGTGTTGGAGATCATATTCACTTTCAGTAAGAAAAAAATTTTGATGTTGATTTTGCATGATGTCTAACTTGCGATAGCAACTATATATAAAATCTTTGTTGAGCGTGCTTGTGTGATCGTACGTTTTACTAATCAAAATATTCTGTTTTCACAGATGGACTGGTTCGAACACAAATCCCAACAATAACGACGGACAGGGATTGGCTGGAACTGATCGCAGCAATGTTGTTTTGTTGACGTCACAACTTTACCCTGAAGGGGAACCTGGAAAAGCTGTTGCCGAAAATTTAAAGTTTGGTCATTTCGGAAATAACTACCCCGCACATTTAAACAATGCAACGTTTTTGGGATTTTTTAGACAAGATTTGGTTAGCTTGGCGGTTTTGTCCCCAGGTTTGAAATGCGTTCAGAATACTTTCTTACTTATGGAGTACTTTTTCGAAATTCACTCCCTTAATCTAAGTTATTATTTTATTTTTTAGGTCAGCTACGTGGTGAATTATCTGAACTAGATGATGCTGGCACATATTTCGATTTACCACCACGCAAAATCACGAGAGCTGGTGACTACCATTACATGTGCACTCGAAACAACAACTTCTCCAATCGCGGTCAGAAAGGAAAAATTGTAGTGAGCACTCATAAAGCGTTAGAAAAAGTGGTTGGCTGGAGCGGGGGTGCCGTAACGTTGAGTGACGGGTAAGATAGCAATTCTACTTCTAACAAACTACTTCTGTAACAGATTTACTAGTTTTGTTCAACGTGTGTGGAAAATGTATGTTGCTGATTTGATTCTAACCAAGCTTGTCATCTTTCTTATTTTTCTCTTGTCTAGACAATAGGCGTATTGTTTTTAACCTGAAATCCCAGCCTGATATTCTTATAAAAGAAATCGATAACGTGTTAAGGGTTCGTTACACGTAGCAAAGTTTGCAATAGCAAATAACATACAAGTGCTTGTGCAAGTTTGTGTGCAATACAATATTATGGGTAACAGCTGCTTTTATGCATTGCGTACGGGCTTGTACAAGAACTTGTGCACGTTCTAATTTTTTTAAATGATTTAAAAAAATCGACGTTTGCTATAGCAAATAAACAATAGGTTGCGATCAAGTTCGGAATGTTAACCGATTAATAATTTTAGATTTTTTTTTTCATTGTTGTTTTCATTATAATTGAGCCAATAGGATATGGAATTAATGAAAATAAAAAATTAAAGTGTGGTGTGTATAAAAATATTTCGTTGAAGATGGAGACAATAAATAAAAAAAAGAAAGTTGATAGTTGGACGGACGATATGGTGGGACAACTAATTGCGGAGTGGCAACTACACGAGTGCCTTTTTAACTCAAACCACGCAGAGTATCATAATGCGAGAAGAAAGAATATAGCGCTGGAGTTAATTTTAAACGAATTGGTACTGCCAGTCAAAGACATAGAAAAGAAAATGGTCGGTTTGAGATCGTATTACGGTCAATTAAAGTCCGAGCTGCAAAGAAAAGTGGAGCAGGTTTGGATGAGCTTTTCACTCCACAATGGCCTTTTTCTGGGGAGATGGATAGCTTTTTATCTGATTATATTACTCCTCGCGCCGCAGAATCCAACATCAATGTGGACGAAGATCCGAATGGTGATAATGAAACTTACCGGCGCTCAACCATAAACGAAAAAAGTCATCTAGTGTCAAAAAGATCAAGATGTATCTGTTGCAGGCAGGGTTTTGTTAAAAGCGTTAGAGCGATTGGATAAGTCCTAATGAAAGCGAAACCCAACAACAATTGTTTGGTAGAATGATTTAAAGAATTTGCTTGATATAAAAATATGTACATCGGAGAATAGTGATGATTACGGAAATTTTCAGCGTCTTGTAATCTTAATTCACTAAGGATGCTATTGCAAGCCCCTTTCGCTTGTCTGTCTAACAACCATGGTCGCACCCAAAAACGTTTGCGTTGCTTTCTTTTTTTTTTGCACTGACTTATCTTCACTTTTACTGTCAGCGATAGCGCCAGAATTAAAACAACGTCTTCTTGTTCGCTAACCATTTTTAAAATGAGCGTACAAAAACTCACATTTGTTTTTTTATTTGAAGTCGACAAACCTTGTGCAAGTATAAAAACTTGCACAACTGCTTGTACAAGTACTTGCAGAAGTACTTGTATGTTGTTTGTTATTGCAAACTTTGCTACGTGTAACGGACCATTAAGGGTAGGGATGGCGATCGTTAAAAGTTTTTTCATAAAAAGAGTAAATGCAATTCGTACAAATTGCAGCTGCTCGTAGTTCACAAGCAAGCGTTTTTTTTTTGTTATGTTTAATCCGTATAACCAAGGAGGATTAACGTGGTTGTTTCACCTATCTCTCTATTTCCATGAGGGATCACATCGGAATATGCAGAAAATATAAAATCACCTAATGAAATTTTTAAATTTCACTTTAAATATAAAAAGTGTTTGCATTTTAAAGGCGCGTAATCACCTTATTGGCAAATTATTTTAGGTCCCTACTTTATTGTGAAAACTAAAGATACAAATGAGAAAACATAATTCTGAAAATTTTATTTAAAACTGAAGATCAGAACATGTGTAAATGTTTTACTGAAATAGCAAACTCGCCCTAATTTTCCTACACCTATCATTCCATGGTTCACACGATTATAAACGCACGGCAAAATAAACTACGTGCTTGCTGGATGCTTGTCATCACCAAAAAATTAACCAATAAGGGAGAACATGTTAGATGCATTTCCATCGCAATGCTTTTTATAAATATGTTAACAATGTTTCGACTATGATAAATCGATTAAAGTTTCTGTGTTATTACAAGCTCGTGAGCTTGGATTAAAACGCAAATGTGTCCTACAAGAATGGAAATTTTTGCCTCTCTGAGCACCGACACGGGGGTATTCGTGTGTTCGAATCTCATCTTGGTAAACTATTTTTACTTTTTTTTTCTTTTTACTATCTCGCCTGCGAGGATGTGTTTCCAACTAACCAAATGGTCAATTGCAACGTCACAAATTTAAACTTCATACCTAAACTCTCTAAGCACTTAGAAGTCATCGGACAAAATTGGTATTTGTTTTCGAAAAAATTTGACACAGTTAACAAAAAAAGTACGCTGAACATGATGGTGACATCAAAATTTTGATTTTTTGTCACCTAAATGTTATTTTAGGCCAAAATTGGTCCAAAAATTAAAATTACTTTATTTTCGACAAAATTTGGCAAAGTTAACAAAAGAAGTATGCTGAACAAAATGTTAATTTTTTGTCAACTAAATGCCGTTTAAGACCATAAACGTTCCATCGCGCGACTTTCAACCATGAATGATAGGCTGTATTTTTTATTTTTTCTAGTAGTATGGTTTTTTTAACTAAAGCTATTTCCTTTTTCGAACAATTAAGATCGTATATTATTTTTCTTTATTTTGCTTTTTCTCACTGAGTGACTTTCTTATACTCCGTTTTTTTGTTTTTGTTTTTGTTTTGTTTTTGTTTTTTTTGGGGGGTGGGGTTCACTAAATTACTGAATTTCAAAAATTTTAGGTGGAGCTTGTGGTCTTTCTTCTTCTTGTCAGTCAGTTTACTCCAGACTGACCTAACGAAAATTAAAATTTCGAGGAATTTTCTATCAATATTATTGCCTATCCGAATAGCAAAATATGTCGTGTCTAACTTCGTAACAGTTTCATAGACAGCATTTTATAAACTTTGTTGGCGAGGTTGTTTGCGTATATCATACGTCTTGTCCTCTATGAATTAAACATTTTATCTTACTCAAACCAGGCTTCTTCGCAACACTCATCGACCTCGAGCTGTTGTTGTGCTTCTAGCCTCGACAGCTGCCTTATTTTTCATAATTTTCTTTATTCAAACGCCTGGCCGCTTCCTTATGGAGATACAATAAGCATTCTTTCCTGTTTAGATTTTTTTGATTATATTATGCAATTATCCCAGTGACGAAAATTTACAAAAGAGTTTGATAAGCATTGATGTTCTGTGATTTCTTCTTCCGTGTTTGTGTTTGTTTGGTCCCCAAAAACAATTTGGAATGGAATAAAGAGGAAATTAAATTTCTTTCCATTTTTTACAAATAAAAATAAGAAAAGAACAGCGTGAAGGGGGCCTACCATAATGGCGATTTTATCGACTCCATTTCATTGGACTCATTTAAAGGCCGTTGATTTACCTACGGTTTCTCACGATCATTTTACAAAAGTCTCGATGGGAATGGTGATCAACAAGATCGGTAAATATAGTGGCTGGAAAAAAAATTTATTCAATTCAAGATATAAGGGTACCGTTTTTTCCAGTTCTAGTAAGTTTTAGACACTCAAATTTGGGAAAAGTCATAACTTAGTCTTGACTTTGTAATAAATCGAAAAAAATGTGTGAGTGAAGTTGAGTGATAAAAGTGCAAATTAGTATTTATTTTTAACACAGTTTTATGTAAAGGTCTATTGAAAATAATTTTATAAGCGCGCTTTCTTTTAAAAGGCCCCCTTCCCCCTCCAATAAGCGTTCCTAATTTTTTCGAAAAAATAAATATGCGCGCTTAATGGTGAAAATACGGTATATGTTAATTTATTTCGATTCGTCCCTTTAGTTTACTTTGTAATATTGCCTCGATAAGTTATGACACTAGCTTCTTTATTTTAGTGAGGGAGTTTGGGTAAAGAAAGGAATGTTAGCAGGCACCAAAACAATTCGCATTGAAAAGTGGCCACAATCTGATGGAGAAGCGAAGTTAAGCTCTCGTGGCGGAAAATTGAATGTTGGAGACAGCTACAAAAGCGATTTTTTCGTCGTGCATCCTTTTGAAGATTTAGCTGACGGGAATAAAGTTACCATCAAAATAAAGATTGAGTCGAGCGATGCTGTTGTTTATCATTCGATGGATTACAAAAACTGGCTTCGTGTCGAAAATGTCGATCATTCAAGTGGTGTGGCTTCCTTTCAAACGAAAAAAGGTACCATTTTGTTTTTAAAGACGGATTACGTCAAACTTGAGGGTTTTTGTTCCGGCGAATGTTTTTAGTGGGCACTATCGCTTGAGAAGCTCGTTCCAAGAAAACTTCTTGTGCCTGTTTTATTCACGCGAAAAAAATTTGAAAGTGTTTTGACAACTTAGGAAAAATAAAAAAAACAAAAAAGAAACAACAGACTTTTAGTAAACAAAGCAAAAATTCTACAAAAAAAATTATGAAAGAATTTTTGCGAATTTGAGGACAGGACTTTGGGTTTCTGATACTGATTTGAAATGTAGCACTATCGGTAAACTCTATTCCCAAAAGTTAGGTTAAAAAGTGATTAACTCGAATAAAAAATAAATAAATACACAATTACATATTTTTCTTTCACTTCAGGAGGAATTTACGTTGGCCGACTTGATGACAAATCTATGAAAAACGTTATCATTGGTGTGTCGGTTGCTGTTGTCGTCGTGTTGGTTCTTATTGGCGGCGCCGTGTTGTACTTTAAACGTCGACCGGAAGCTTACACAGGGATGAGGAAAGGATTGCAAGATATGAAACTTTCAACGCAATCCAAAATTTAACTTTTGTTTAAGTTGTGGACATATTTTATATAGGGCTGAAACTGAATCTTTTTTTGATTTGTTTTGATTATATTTATAAGATAGAAAAATAACTTTTTGTAGCAGGTTTACTGTATTTTTATTTTTTGTATAAAATTTAAAGAAAATAATTTTTATATTGAATAGTTTCTTATTTACCATATACTAACTAACTACAAATGTATACATCATGAACCAAAAGTTTGAACGTGTTGTGGCAACCATTTTGGAAAACTTTGCTACCGCTCAAGTCGGCTACATGTTTCTTTTAATATAAGAAACATGAATTTAATTTTAAATATAGTTAGACTCATATTTTATACCTGCGTTTAAATGCGTGTTTTGTGTGTTCAAAATATTTTCGAACCTTAAAATGACGAGAATTTTTTATTTACATATTTTAATGAGGAGTGATTGATAATCAAAAAACGAGAAAAATAAAAAAAGAACGAATGTAGTGGACACCCTTCTATCCAATAATTATACACGTTTTTTTATAAGAAAACCCTTATTAGACCTGAAGCTAAATTTTCTTAGTAAAATACCTGAAGGATGTATATGTGACTGCAAAAAGGAAATTTGATTGTGTTATGTTTTGAAATTATAATGATATAGTAACTGTGAATGTCAATGTCTCCAAAAATTTATTCTTAACATGATAAGGGATTGTCTTAATTTTTTTTAAGATTTTAGTGTTTTGAGTCTCATTTTTTTATAAACATTTTTCTTATAAAAAAAAGTGTATAGCACTTAACTTTTTTGTTTTTTAATATTGTTTTCCGAAAATATTGTAATTGATTTAAATTAAGGTAAATTTATTAAAGAACAGAAATTTTAGCTGTGGTGTGGTATTCTTATTTTGTGTTTAAAAAGAAGATTAATTAATTAATAAGAAATATTAGTGATGCAATATTTAAGTGGGTATTGTAACAACTGATTCTGAGAACATTTCTGTCTTTGAGGTTTCTGCAAGTTAGTCGTGTGTTTTCGGAACAACAAAAAATATCGATAAAATTTCAGTCTTTTCATTGTTCGTATTTTGTTCTTATTTTTTAGTCTTTTATTGTTTTTATCAAAATTTTCTGATAAAGAAAGCATAAATCTTTTATAAGATTCATTTCCCAAAGAATGCGAGCAGGCACTTTTTATAAGAGCGATGAACTGCCAGTACCACGTTGAATATTTTCGACCTCCTAGAAACAAAACACCGAGTGATCATTGATGATGTGTATTTGAACAAAACTTCGTGGCACTTTTAGTAAAATGGCGATCGGGAAGGGAATCAATGTTGTAATTAACCGTTCAAAGATTTTTTCGCCGTTGTCTCTAATGGTAATTGTATCTATCGCCACCAGCTCACTCCTAATTTTAAACTTGCAATGTGACAGTCGTCCCCGGGACCCTTTTTTTTTGTATCGCCGACGGCGTGAAAAAGAACCCGTCCGCGCAGTCTCCGATATAAGAAGTTAAAAGCCCTTGTGATGAGATTTTTTTGTTGTAGATGTGAATAAATTATTCGCTAGCCTTTCAAATAATAAGAAAACAAAAATATTTCTACTTTAGCATGAAATTTAAAAATTAACCAAAATTCATATTACAGTATTTCAGCATTTCAGCATTGAAATATTAATAATAATAATAATAAAAGAACACGATTGTTTGATGTTGGAAATTTATTTATAATGTTGATATTTTAATCTAGCATTAGAACCCAGTCTCTTGCTAAAACCAAGGTTTTTTGATTTATGTGATCCATAATTCAGACCCCAATTTTTGGCATTAATTCGAAAAAACGAAATTTCGTTGGTTGTATATTGGCATAATGTACCTTGTTTCACATTATATTTCCTGCTCTGACGAGGATTTTCAAGAGAGATGTGACTAGTCTCCTAATATTGAGTGTATTCACCGGCCGTCTCTTGTCAGCCATTTTTAAAAATAACATTACGGCAGTTCTGCTTATGTCAGCAAGTTCATCTTGGGTGCGCTTGAAAGTTAATTTAAGAGATAGAGAAATGTATGTTCTGGCACAGTCGCGCACGCCACAACAAATCAATACCATGCAGTGCTTAGCCATTGAATTCAAGGGGTAAGTCCCTCTGTGCTTAGTCATGCGAGGTAAAGTCCCTATGCGGCAAATGAGTAAAACATTTCTAGCACAAATCCCTAGTAGTCTACGCATATATACAAAAATGAGTAAAAGTTCTAGCACACCCAGTAGGGGGATCCCCTTATATAATTATAATAATCAAGGCATGCGCAGTCAAGACGGGAACAACTGTGTTAGTTTTTGATCACGGTGAAATCCTCCGGGAAAGATAAAATCCATACAATAAAGAATGAACACACACACTGTGAAACAATTACGTGATATTGCGAAAAGCCGTGGACTTACGGGGTATTATAAGCTACGCAAGGCTGAATTGGTTGCACTATTAGAGGATGCACCACAGAGACCCCTCAGAAAGGCTGGACAACGAAAGCCAGTCAAGCCTGTGACTATAGCACCAACGCCAGATGCCATGGACATTTTTGAGAGACAGGAAATGTCGAAAAATCATTCGATCGTGAAAACCAAGATGCGGGGATGGAACAACTGGTTAGTTGATGCTGTCCCCAAACCTATAAAGGAGGGGGTCAAGAGAACCTATGCAGCCTTCAAGCGTAAGGTGATGGGGCTATATAATAGGACAGCCGACACGAGACCTACACTTCATGACGAGGTAGAGAAAGCGGCCGAGGAAGACTACTTGAAGACATCCAAAAACTATATGATCAGCCGGGGCAAGACTATACACCTCAAGAACATAAGCATGCTCTCCACAGGACCTTCCGAAGTTTCCGCATTCCAGGTATAGGGGGAGCCGACGTAAACGGGTATATGGGGATGGTGCGAACTAACGTAAAAACATTGGTTGAGGACCAGGTAGAAGATATGGGATCGGCGAAGATACAGCTATTCCTATGGATCATGTGGAGGAAGAAAACAAACTCGGGGGAGGCTGGAGACGAATACATTGATGTGAAGAAGGCCTTCAATAGTAATATGGCCTCAGTCTTCCAGGGTAGTGACGTAGACGACGTGCTGGATAGGATGTTTGCTCAAATCAAACCACATGTGGAACATCCAGCACAACCTCAAAGTGGATTCAGGATTAGTCGAATTCTACAACTTGATATAGTGTTCCATAAGCTACGGTTAACAAGCGGTTCATCGTATATAGAGCTACCCAAATGGATATCCTCCAAAAAGGCCGTCATTAACCCAGTGAATGAAGATGAGTAGTGTTTCAAGTGGGGCGTCATCGCATGCCTACATCATGAAGAGATAGGAAGGAACCCGAATCGAATATCTCAGATGAGACCCTACGTAGACCTCTACAATTGGGATGATATAGAGTTCCCTACAAGCATCAAGAGCATATACAAGTTCGAGAAGAATAATAAGGACATTGCGGTCAACGTCCTATACGTGACGGGAAAGAAAATCAACATCCTGAGGCGATCGGAGCACAACGGACGTAACAAGCAGGTGAACCTGTTGCTTATCACCGATGATATAAAGTCCCACTATACAGCCGTCGAAAGTCTATCGCGACTCTTAGGTAGTGATACTTCAAAGAACGCAAAATTAATGCATTTTTGCCTAAACTGCTTGCAGGCTTTCAACACGGTTGAATCAAGGGACAAGCACTATGGCTACTGCAAGGACCCCGAGGCTGTTAAAATCACGATGCCAACAGAGTCTGAAAAGTGGTTATACACGCGTCCTGGACCTGTTGGAAAATGAGTACGGGAAGCACTTCCAGGGATGGCCAACAACAATTCAAGGCACCATTTGCGATATATGCGGACTTTGAAAGCCTGCTAATACCAGTGGAAGATACAAGGGGTATAAAGACGAAAAAGTTGAGTATGCATATACCATCCGGCTGGTGTACATACAGTACCTTTGCCTATGGGGATGTACCAGATCCCCTAACAGTCTACAGAAGTAGGGATTGTGTGACGAGGTTCGTGAACCATCTAGAGGATGAGGTGAAGCGGTTGTATAATACCTACCCGCAACAACCCATGCTGCCCCTAACAGAGGTGTTAAAAAGGAAACATGACGAGGCCACGCACTGCCATATATGTTTGAAGCCATTTGATGACTGCGAGTATAGTCGTAAAGTTCGAGACCATTGTCACCATACAGGACTGTATAGGGGCGCAGCGCACGCGATCTGCAACCTCAAATACAAGATACCAAGTCACATCCCTGTGATCTTGCACAATCTTTCTGGGTATGACGCGCATCTCTTCATACGGGAACTGGGCGAGAAGTACGACACCCAGGACATTGGATGCATAGCAGAAAATGCCGAAAAGTAAATCAGCTTCAACGTTAAAATCAAGGTACCGCTTGCAGGTATGGGGTATGCCTAAGGCGAGATGTATAAGAAGATCGAGATTAGGTTCATCGATAGCTGTAGATTCATTCCCTCAATTCTGGACAAATTGGCAAGCAACCTCATTGGGACAAACGCCGCCGGTATCAGATGTCATCAGTGTGCAGATATCTGTCTGGAGTTCTAGAGCATAGACGTCGAGTATATAGCAAAATTCTGGTGTAAAAATTGCAACTCGAATACCACGAAGCAATTAGACAAGGAGAAACTAAAGGCAAACGTACCATCCATAGCAAAGTTCATTGATAAGGACGACGTATTCCGGCTAATGCTCAGAAAAGGTGTCTATCCGTACGAGTACATGGATGATTGGCAACGATTTGAAGAGGTGGGGCTACCGCCTAAGGAGGCATTCTACAGCAAGCTGAACAAGAAGGGCATATCGGACAATGAGTATGCATACGCGAAAAAGGTATGGAATGTCATTACCCTAGAGGGTGATGGAGTCACTATGGGCGACTACCATGACATCTACCTGACCATAGATGTACTACTATTAGCCGACGTGTTTGAAACGTTTCGAGACGTGTGCTTGATAAACTACAAGCTTGATCCTGCGCACTTTTACAGTGCACCCGGCTTGGCATGGAAGGCGGCGCTCAAGTATACCGGAATCAGGTTAGAGCTCCTTACGGATCCGAACATGCTATTGATGTTCGAGAAGGGTATCCGAGGAGGCATAACCCAGGCTGTACACCGGTATGCCAAGGCTAACAATAAGTACATGGGAGACCAGTATAACCCGGATGAGGAGTCATCATACCTGCAGTATTTGGATGCCAACAACCTGTACGGCTGGGCGATGCGTTAAGATCTACCAACAGATGGTTTCAAATGGGTGTCAAACGTCGGGGCATTTACAGAAAAGCAAATCGAGAAGCTCGTTAGGGACAATAAACATGGGTACATTTTAGAGGTAGATATTGACTACCCGGAGAGACTACACGATAGATATAACGAGCTGCCGTTCCTACCGGAACGCACGACGGTCCACAAGGTTGAGAAACTGGTACCCAATTTGGGGCATAAGCGTAGATATGTGGTGCATATCAGAGCCCTTCACGAGGCCTTAAAACATGGGCTTGAGCTGAGGAAGGTGCAGTTCCAAGAGATATAGAAAATCAATATTGAGGAGAGCAAGACATGTTCAAAATGCTCAAGATCTTCTCCCTTGAACCAGTTCAAAATCAAACGCAATGGTCAAATATTAAGACAATGCATTAAATGCCTCGCTGCCAACAAGGCCTCAAAGGAGCGTACAAAGTGCCCTCATCAAAGGGTCAGATCTAAGTGCAAGGAATGTGGTGATAATTGCCCTAGGCCTCTACATGAAAACAAGGAGGTCATAGCTATCTGCATGGCTCATATTAAAGCCCAGTTTTCCGAAGGAATGACCTGGGAACACTACGAGTTTGTTCATATTGATCACAGGATACCGTTTAAGTATGTAGAAAAACCGGGAGGTATCCAACTCTTGCTGATTCTGCCAGGGTATTGCACAAACACTCAAGGTAAATACATAAATGGAGGCCAAATGTTGTTCGAAGTGCAAGCACATTTTAACTCCAGACAGGTTCAAAATTAGGGGTAATAGTCGAACAAAGAGTTGTATCAGTTGCCTGGACAAAGCGAAGGGGAGACGGCGTATCAAATGCAAGGACCATGTTATCGAACATGAAATAGACCCTCTTACTATTGACAAGGAAATTAGAAGGTTTCAACAGGATGAGAATTACCTACTTCTCTATACTCTGCTCACAAACAACATTATACCCCGGTACGCCGAACTCATCAGAGCACCCTCCGAGAGCCAGGAGAAGGCATGGCTCATCAAAAGGTACCGCAAGGTACTGCAATGTCTACAAGGAAAAATAACATATCCTACTCTACCCCTCGAATATCATACACGAAACACCAGGCTCTGCCCTGCCTGTCCAGGGTCTTTGGTGAACAATAATGGCGGCGTGTTGATTTGTTCAGCCTGTGCCGCGATATACCCTAAAATTCATGATAGAAAGTGTCGAATTATTAATAAAATGTTGGACGTTGTAAAATATCCTCATACGGCAATCTTCACTGGCCCGACATCAAGCGGAAAAACACAACGCGTGTTAGATCTACTCGAGCGGGAGTATAAAAAGCACTATAACAATATGGTGATACTGTGCCCTACTATACGGTGGAATACGACCTAACTTGAAAGGACCTCACTCTGGAAGGACGACTACGTGTTCATGATAGACCCCGGAAATGAGCTGTTTGAATGGATCCAAAAACTATCCTCATTGTTGGCGGGCGATTGGACGTTGTTTGTGGTTGACGATATGATAGCTGACGAAAGCCTCGACAAGCGTCGTCAGCTATCAGCCGTTACTTAAATTGGCAATTTTGGGCAGGCATCGCAAGCACAGCTTGTGGCTACTCACGCAGTCGTATACAGCTCTACCCAAGAATCTTTGGAGGCAGAAAAAAAACCTTGTCTGCATGGTACCCCCATGAGCGCTCAGATATGAAGCTGCTGGACGAGGAAACCAACCTTATTTCGGACTGGGACGATATCAAGGCTGAGCTGAAAAAGTCCCAACACGCGTGCTTGTACGTGAGGTTGGAACATCCAAGAACTTGGAAGATTCTCGGGTGAAATCCTCTGGCCTACGTTGATATATTAGAAAGATGTAGTCGCAGCTTTCGCTATTCAACACAGTGCCCGTTGGAGCCATCGAGACTCCTGTTCAGCTCCTGTTCAAACGTGCCGATTTGAGTAGATTTGTAGGTAGATTTGGGTAGATTTGATATAAAAGCAACATACAGAGACGTGAAAACCATACCTCGCCGTGATATCAGAGAAGGTCAAAATCGGCATGATGGTTTTGTTACACTTGACGGCTCATTAGAAATTGTACACCGTTCTAGAAAGCCCAAGGCGGTACAACTAATCAAGGCGGTACAACTAATCAATTGGTTGGCCGGGAAAGGGGTGGAAAAATTACAGGAAACTATCGAGGACAGAGATATGGCCCTGGCATTCCTCAATGATAAAATTGAGGATAGAGACAACCAGCTCATGGTATTGGGGGATGAAATTGAGGACAGGGATCGACAACAGCACAGGCCCAGAAAAATGCAAGGCTTCGAGAAAGGCATATAACAATGCTCAGGACCCCGGTAAAGACAACGTCATCATAATCCATAAAAAACATAGTGCACAGGATGACGATGAATACCATCATCTTCCCTATTATTGCACGCGTGTTCAGAGGCGTAATATTAGCAAGAAGAGATTGTGGTTCAGGGACAACTACTCAGGGGCGGAGGAGATTGTTGTCATCGACAACCCCAACGGTATACACGCCTTTAATCGGTTTGAAGAAGATGGGCATGTAGAACGTTTCAGGAACCATTTCGGGCTTATCGACCTTACTCGGGATGACCTGTATGATCTGGGTGTTCCGACACTGGAGGATTAGGCGACGCTAATTTTTACTACTCTTGTAAGTAGTAAAAATTATAGGAAAAGGTGAGGGGGTGCCACCCTACCCCTTGGAAGAGGGAAAAATCAGCATGACTACCCACATCATATACCCCTCCTCTATTGACCAGATCTGCGATGTTGTATAAAAGCAGGGTCGATGACTGGTTATTGCCCTACCTGCCTGGAAAATTTTAGGTATCGAAATGGAGAATACTATAAAGGATTTGAATACCCTACTGATTTAGAGCTTTTAAACAGGGTATGGTCAGGTAGGAAGGCATGGGCAACATTCGCAAGGAGCGAGATTGACGAGGATCTCGAGGCCGATATTCAAACCCTGGGGCTCTATGTCGTCTCGGTTAAGAGGAACAAGTATGATGCGCTCTGTTACGAGGTTATCAAGGATAAGGACTCTGGGCCACTTCCCTACTACCCTTGTTGGGTGTTTGATAGTCCTCAAAACCTATGGCCTTCATACGCGTACTACGATGGCCAACGATGGCTTGTATCAATATCTTCTAAGGCCAGGGGAAGAACATGGCGACTCGAAAAGACGCGCAACTGACGCCTTTTGGAGTAGAAAAATGTATAGGTTGGATCGTATAGTAGCAGGTAGTCGTGTACTTTACTATTTGAAGGACGGTCCCGAAAGAAGCTTTGTGTCAGAAGAACTCATGCAGGTACCAGAGGATGTTCAGATAGCGCCGGGGGATGTGAAGGATTGGTAAGGAGTATTCTCAGAAGTGCCTCTAAAGGTTCATCTGTACCCATAAAGAAAACCTCTGATAACATCAGGTTCAATATCAAGGTCAATTTCAACCAATCGCCTATCTGGTTATCAAGGATAAGGACTTGAGGCTATCGGATTTGGCTGACATAGAAACCATAGGCAATATCCTCAACTTCTGTATAGAATCGAAGATGTGGCAACTATCGTTAACTCCCAGGCAGGGGACAAGATTAAGCTTTTTGTCCTGAAAAATGGAATCTGTAGGCTCTGTGTCAGTGGCGGCTATGATGAATCGACAACTGCAAGAGCTCTTAGGCCTACCCTACGATCCCGCAAAAAAGTACTATAAGAAGGGTAACTACAATGCATACTATAGGACTGATGTTTACCATAGATTGAGACTCGTTTGCCCCCCGTTGGATGAAGACGACTGCCTACTTGACGGTAAAAAGTCTAAAATTCTGGCCTTGCTTCCCACCAAGGAGCTAAACGCTTGGGGGGATATGCTGACCTGGAGTTTTGACACTCCTGTTTACCTTCCTTTGAAGGGATCGACGGACCGTCTAGAGTTCATGTTAACGGATGAATATCACCATGAGAAGAACGTTTCGTTCACCGGCCTCACAATGCGATTGCTGATAGAATAAATGTGCGATATAGCCAAGCTGTACCCAAATTTACCAAGTGCACCTGCAGAGGACGATACTATACACGAAAGCCAAAAGAATAGACTTGGGAAGATCGGGGAGATTAAAAAGTACCTGAGGGATGAAATCAAGGAGCGGAACAGACTCGCAAAGAAGTTCAGGATGCATGAGACCTGGGTTAGGTATTCTGACCATGGACTGCTGAGTATCAGCATTATAACCTGCATTGCCATGGGGGCGATCACCATTGCCTTCGGAATCAGGCAAGCCGGTCTGCGGAATGCAGGGAAGAGGCTGGGTGTGAAATCCAAAAAGCATTAGACTATAAGGTTACTTGCGGAGACCAAGCTGAACTCCATCATTGATGTTATCTCAAAAGCCATTGAAAATGGAATCGTCAGCGACTATGAGTTCACCCTGATCATTGCTGAATATAATAAGTACATGCTGCTAAAGGAACAGATACGTCAACGTGTTAAACAGATCGTTAACGCCATTAATGAACAGGAGCGTGCCCAGTTAGTTGCTAAGGGCCGGAAAGAGGGAAGAAATGACGTTTTAAAAAAACTTTAGTCTGTACAGTATGTAAGCGTTACCTAGAGTCCCCACCTGTTTACAGCCCTTAATATATGGTTTTTTTAATCCTCACTTAGCAGCCATTCTTTTTTAAAGCCCTTATATCGACATTCCGTAATATGTACGTGGGGGTAGTAGTTTTTGGCTTGCATATACACCGATGAAATAGCCAGGATAACACTGGCTTGGCAGGGTTCATCGTAGGGTACTGGCATACCGTGGAATTTGGTCGTGATTGCATCCTTATAGTATTTAAGTTTAGCGTTCACATAACGGTCCTTTTTCACAGGCTCCATCGTCAATTGCTCAGATATTAGACCTTCGATCTTGGACCAGATTTGGCGATACTTAGCAACCCACTTCAAACCTCCGACCACAGGTGCACCTGTCGTACACATCCAACATACGTTCACAGTCCTTATTTTGTTCCATTTATCTTATGATTCTAGGGCATCAAGACGATTCTGCAGGTCTTGGATCTTCCGTAATCTTGCGTCTTGAATCCTCCATTTATTCTCCTTCTCTGATTCCTGTACTAATGCCAAGGTCATAAGGGGCAAGAGACCAATACCGGCTATAAAGGTCATGACTACTGCACTGCCAAATATATCGAATTTTCTCTGATAGTTGATGCACATTTATTAGTAGTATTTTGATTTCATCTTACAACCCCGAAGGGTTGTAAGATAACCTTGGCTTCAAGCCGGCCCCCACAACTTTTCAAGATCTGCCTTGTCATCCTCTGGAAAGCACCAATCCATGACCCTATCTGGATGCCAGGCTAATGGACGAAGATCCTCCTTAATTCTAGCCTTTTCGACCTTCCTCTGGCGATAGGCAGAGAGTAGTTCGGGCCTAGCGTTCATACTACCAGACATATCCCGGGTGACAAACCAGTCCGGTACATGCTCGAGCATGCAGGGATACTTTTCAACAGCCTCGTTGCAAATGTCTCGCGTTTTGAAACGATCCGGTACATGCATGAACATCCCGGGATACTCTTCAACGGCCTTGTTGCACATGTCTTGCGTCTTGAACCTGTCGGGGATACTTGAATAGGTAGGGATTCCTTCTAACAACCTTGTTGCACATCTCTTGCGTCTTGAATTGATCTGGCAACTCATCTTCTCTCTGTGTACACAATTCAACCCTAAAGGTGGACGTTTGTTCACGTTTTGACTGCGCATGCGTTGATTTGTAGCATTATATAAGGGAATTCCCCCTACTGGGTGTGCTAGAACTTTTACTCATTTTTGTATGATTTTTGATATGCGTAGACTACTCGGGATTTGTGCTAGAAATTTTTTACTCATTTGCCGCACAGGGACTTTACCTCGCATGACTAAGCACAGAGGGACTTACCCCTTGAATTCATGGCTAAGCACTGCATGGTATTGATTTGTTGTGGTTAACTGTGGCGTGCGCGTGCGCGTATGCGCGACTGTGCCAGAACATACATTTCTCTATCTCTATTTATCCTAGTTGACACGTACATCCATTCCATGATCTGAAACGTAATATTCTGTCTGTTTTACGTTAACAGATGAAAGACTATCGATTTGCATAATATTACGACAGATTCGCAATCTCAACATTTGTATGAATGTAACATGACGTCAGGTGCAGTCAAAAGGGCCTGTATATGTGTGAATACTTTGGCAACACTGTCTCCTTAAGATGTTCACAAGGCGTCTCAGCAAACATCAGAGTGCTGCTGGAAAATAGTTAAGGGGTGATTTAAGCATCATTGTTTGAGAATGTTTTAATTTCAGAGAGTGAAATAATTAAAAAGCTGACAAACTATAACAGCTGTGGTTAAGTTTTGAAATGTATGAAATGTTTTTTTTTATCGTTTGGCCCAATTGCTGTTGTGCTCTGATTGGTCACAAATTTGTCAACATCCTCCTCCCCTCCCCAGCTGGAAATCTACCGACAAGTTAGTCTTCAAAGTATCAACTCTCTGTTAGCAGTTACTCTGGAAATGCATCTGATTATCTTTATTATAACAATGGGATGAAATTTTCGACGTATGATCAAGATAATGATGCATACTCATCACATTGCGCGCAACTTCGCTATGATGCTTGGTGGCATAAAAGCTGTTCCCTCGCCTATCTCAATGGGTACCATGCAGATTATAAAGGTTCGTATAGTGGCTATGGAATTTATTGGCCTGGATTTTCCTCGGGAACTTTTAGCAGACTAAAGTGGACTGAAATGAAAGTACGGCGCAAGATATAAAGATCAACTTTAAACACGTGTGTTGTCAAGAACAAACATTACAAAAAATGGTGTAAATACTTTTCTCGTTATACATAATCGTGCGCAAATACTTCTTATGATTTTTTCTTTGTATTGGTTTTACTTCTGTTCCGTATAACTGTATCCTAATATTTTTTAAGAAAAAAATCTGTTGCGATTCATCTTCTCAACTTACTTTGTTTCGCCACGAATATGTTACAAACTTAAATAGCTGCATTTTCATCTACAAAATAGATGTCTGGTTGTGGAGCTGATAAAGTAGATCCATAATGGTGAATAAAATAATGTCAGTGAGAGTGGATTCAGAAATTGTATGTTTAGCACTAACTTATCAAGTATCAAATAATTCCCGCGCACATTTGTAGTACATTAGACTGCATGATTTTTAATTCTCTCGTGAACACACTGTTCTGAGGTGTGCGGTCTCAGGCTAAAATTGATTATATCAAGATAAATGACAAGAAAATATTTTCAAAATTGTTACGCTTATTAATTATTAATTAAATTTTCCGAGGAAAAGGGAACTACATGGACGTGACAATAAACTTGCGATAGAGAAAAAGTAATTAATTACAGTATAAACTAAGCATTTCTGTCATTGTATCAGTGACGTTATACAAGCATATTATTTGACGGCTGTTATTTCTTTTTCGGATTTTTGTCTCGTAATAAAATCATTTTTAACGGCACCACGATAAAAACAAATATGCCGGCGACAGCCCATATTATTATACCGACTAACATCATTTTTTCAAATATGCTGGCAAAAAAGTTCGGCTTAATTTCCTTTAACGAATAATATCTTTCTTGCATTACTAAGAACGGCGGCATCATTACAACTGACGTAACGACTAACGACACAAAACACCCGGTCACGCATCGAGGAGCGACGCAATGGCAGTCGCATTTTTCAGGGTCTGTCGATCGGAAGTACGCAATAAAACCTTTGTAAAAGACGATACCTAACACCAAGATAAAATTAATATTTAAAGCTAAGCTACTCATAAATAAAATCGCTTCGAAGTCTTTTTTCGATATGCAGGTGGGTTCTACATAACATTCCCAGCAGGCCAAACCTTTGGAGCCTCGTTTAACGGCATACAATCCGACAATACATGACATAATCGCCATATCGCATGGGAACGTCGCCAAATTAAACGTAAAATCTCTTACTTTATCCCAACTTGTCGGAGGCACACGTCCACATGCGTCAGGTTCTTGCCATATTGGGCAAATACACAACCTTAAGTGGACTATAGTCTTCACGATGAAATTTAAAGCTGCAATTCCATAAAATCCGAAGAGCAAAAACAAGCTCATATTAAAGTTAAGTAAGGCTGAATCTAAATCTTTGACGCTCAGCTTTGCTTTCATGTTGCAGTACTCAATTTTAGCAGGTTTGACCACAGCTGTTGCGTTCTTACTCGTGGTTACGTTCTTTCCGCTGGTGAAAGTTGCTCGCAATGTGGGGTATTTCCCCATCGACGCTAAGGCATCCATAACTGCTATGTAATGTGCTCCTAAGACCAAGACGCGAAATATAAACAACTTCAGCCATCTTTTTAACAAAATTTTATCCACTTCAACTTCAACCATGTTTCTCTAACTAACTTGATCACATATTCAGAATTGCGAGAGAAAGTCGGTAAGGATTTATTAAAAAACTGCTTTGGTGATATTTCAGATGTATCAGTACATCAGATCCTTTGAATCGCTATCAATGTTGGATTTTTCTCAAATATTGTATATGTAGAAGAACATTCGGTTAAATATTAATTTGTAAAGAGGATATGAATACGTTTTGTTGCTAAGAAATATTGCTAAGTTGCTAAGGTAATTCAACTGATTCATCATTCATAGAAATCTTTTTGCGACATCTGCAGTAATTCTTCGCGCTGAAGAATTGAACATGGAATACAAAATGTATTGGTAAAAGTTGATTTCCGCATAAGCTGATGCAAAATATATATACATTCTGGATAATATTCCCGAAAAGAAAATCCATTTTAAAAATTTATATACATCTATATATATTAGCAAGTTTTAATACATGACTTAAAATAA
Source organism: Hydractinia symbiolongicarpus (assembly GCF_029227915.1). Classification (NCBI taxonomy): domain Eukaryota; kingdom Metazoa; phylum Cnidaria; class Hydrozoa; order Anthoathecata; family Hydractiniidae; genus Hydractinia; species Hydractinia symbiolongicarpus. The sequence goes on from NC_079888.1 coordinate 13,556,445, forward strand.
AAATAAAAATTTCCTCAGAATTCCGGGATAACATTGGTAACAGGCAAGACTTAAAAAACACCAGGCTAAACATTTTATCGGCTATCGATACACCCACCTACAATTTGGCTAAGTTTCTTGTACCACTTTTGGCACCCTTAACAGTTAATGAGTATACTGTTTTCAGCTCTTTTTCCTTTGCTGAAGAAATTAGTAAACAGGACAGTAGTTTGTTTATGGCTAGCCTAGATGTTGATTCTTTATTTACAAATATTCCTTTGCAAGAAACTATAGATATTTGTACTGATTCTTTATTTTCAGAGACTGACCTAGTCAGTAATTTTTGCAAAAGTGATTTTCGTAAACTCCTCTCTCTGGCCACAGAAAATTCTTATTTCACGTTTGACGGTCAACTATTCAAGCAAGTCGATGGGGTAGCTATGGGATCACCTCTTGGCCCCAGCCTTGCTAATGCTTTTCTTTCGCACCACGAAAAGACTTGGTTGGATAATTGTCCATCATCCTTTAAGCCAGTGTAATAAAGAAGATATGTTGATGATGTTTTTGTGTTGTTCTCATCTCCTAACCATTTGCCTCTATTTAAGGACTATCTTAATAGGCAACACATCAACATATCTTTCACGTCTGAGTGCGAGGCCGATAAAACTCTTCCGTTTCTTGACGTATCTGTTTCTCGCAATGAATCGAAGTTTGTTACATCTATCTATAGGAAGCCTACATTTAGTGGCGTTTACACGAATTACAACAGCTTTTTGCCGGAAGAATATAAAACGGGTTTGATAATGACATTGATTTTTCGGATATTTAAGATTGTTTTTGATTTTTCTAGGTTTCACTTAGAAATGCAAGATCTTAGAAACATTCTGTTAAGAAATGGCTACCCGTCAAGTTTGATTGATCAATGCATTAAGTCTTTTCTCGACAGAATGTTTCAAGATAAGAAAGTTTTCAGTACCGTGCCTAAGTTAGAAGTTCTTATTATTTTGCCATATTTGGGTAATATATCGTTGAAACTGCGAACTCACTTATTTAAAACATTTGATAAGCATCTTCCGTGCTGTAAGCTTAGGGTTATTTTCAAATCGGGTTGTAGAATTGGCAATTTTTTCCGGTTTAAGGACCGTGTTTCAAAGGCTCTGCGTTCAAAAGTCGTATATAAATATCAGTGTGATGGCTGCAATGCCATCTATTATGGGAAAACTATGCGACATTTGAAAGTTAGAGCCTGCGAACACATGGCCGTTTCTGCCTTGACTGGAAAATCCGTCAAATCTATTAACCCTAGTGCGGTTTTGGAGCATGTTGTTTTCTGTAAAAATAGACCATCTTTAGATAATTTTTCTATTATCTCCTCCGCATCTAATAATTTTGATTTGGAATTGAAGGAAAGCTTGTTAATCCGTAGGGATAAGCCAATTCTTAATAGAAATATTGCATCAATGCCATTATTTCTATTTTCAGATAATTGACTTGCCCCTACGGAATATTTGATCGTACGATGATATATCGTACGATATTTTGTATATAGTGTTGAATTTGTCAATTGTAAATAGCTATACTTGAAAATGGCCGTCGTACGGCCGAAACGTCGTTAAAGAGTTGTGTTCGTTTTTCATTTCCAAAAGTCTGAACATACACACCAATTCAATCAGGCTAAACATCTTCAAAAAACTTCAGAACACCAGGCTAAACATCTTTAAAAACTTAAGAACACCAGGCTAAACATCTTTGACATAAATACGATAAAGAAAACATTTTTCGTACTATTTTCTAAAATTTCTCAGCCATTTGCGTTCAGACTGAAATCCTTATTCTACAAATATTTCAAATTCCTCAACCGTCATCAGCGAAAAATCACTTAAAAATTATTAAAGCAGGGGCACTTATTTACAAATATTTCCCTAACCCCAGGGCGCTTAATCTGTCATTTACGGTATCAGTGATGCATTTTCATCTTTCAACGGTTGCTTGTGTTAACAGTGTTTTGATGTTGCTGCATCATATATGCAATTAAATTTTCGTTTGTTTAAAATGTTTTTAGCCATCTTTCACCTTTACTGCATCTCAGTGAAGTTCATTTCCTCGTCGGTTTGTTTACATATATATAAATCAATCTCATTGGACAAATTTCAATCAGTCGACCATAAAGTAGAAAGGGATCCTCTTTTAAATTCGATCTAATACGACCGTCCGGTCGATGTCGATCGACGAAGATTATGCAATGTTCTATTTTTAGTAACATCGATGCGATCGACGTAGATAAATTCGACCACATTTGTTTAACAGAAAACCCGCCGTTAAGGTCCATATGTAACTTTGTGGATTTCCAGGAAGCAATGGATCAGAAGATGAACAGTAAAAAATAAATAAGAACACATTTTTAAATCTTTAATGAAATAAAATGATATACAAAAGTCTCATTTTTTGTAAATAAACATTCAAGTGACAAAACATAAAAAATAAAATGCAATAACTGGTTAAAAAAATAAACTAAAAAATACTAAATCTATTGTTCTTGTATAAGATAAATATAAAATTTTAAAGCGCGGTAGTAGAATTTTGGTTCTTTTTTCTATTTTCGAAGTTTCACTGAGTTCTCTCTATTCAAATTTCAATTTTTTTTTATCTTAAATAATTTAATTAAAATTTTCGTGAAAGGTCGGTTGAGCGTTGTTGTTTGAGAAAGCAGAACTTTCTTTCCACAAAACTCGGAAATATAAGAATTTCAAGGACTACATTTTCGAGGATCACAAAACGATGACGCTAGTAAACAAACAAATAGAAACCTAGCATATATTAAAATTTCAGTTTCCAAGTCACTTGCAACTATAGGAATAAACCAAAGACGTTTAAGAAAAAATCTAAATTTAAATATTTCAAAGCCTTAAAAAGTGAAATTTTTTAAAGTACAATTACTGTTGCAAAAAAACAAAAAAACTTCAACTTATATATTATATATATATATATATATATATATATATATATATATATATATATATATATATATATATATATATATATATATATATATATATATATATATATATATATATATATATATATATATATATATATATATATATATATATATATATATATATATATATATATATATATATATATATATATATATATATATATATATATATATATATATATATATATATATATATATATATATAAATACACATTTTTTACAATTTATCCAACCGATTACACGTTTCATTACGCACTACGTTTTTGTTCAATTCAACTTTAACATGATAAACTAAAGGTTTTTTCGCAAAAATAAAATAAAAACCTGATTAAGAAATTGAATTTATGTATCATTTCCACGCAGTACAAAACCAACAATTGCAGTACAAAACCAACAATATAAATTAACTGTGATCGACCGCACAATTAAACCACCGCGGGATAAATCAGCCTTAGCCATCCGTAAAATTTAGCGTGCGCTAAAATCTAAAAATCGCCATCCTCAAAATCAAGCCCACGCAAAGATTAATTCACACGTACATCATCTTGACATTTCGAGTGTTTAAATCTACTTTAGGAATACTCTAAGGCTTGCGGTATGCCTTTTTTTCCTACAAAAAGATTCCCATGTTATGACCGTGTACATTTTATATTCCGTTTAAAAACATGTTATCGAGTTTGATCGATCTACAGATCCAGATATACATATAGGCTATGATCACATATTCCAGTAAATATTAACAAGGTATATAATCTATATTATTTATATCTAATATTATTTATTTTAACATGTCAATAACAAACACGAACAGTGAGTAAGCGAGTCCAGCAAAACGCTGTCACTAAGCGAGTCCAACAAAATGTTAGAGTAAGCGAGTCTCACAAAACGTTCTAAGTAAGCGAGTCTAACAAAACGTTATGATCAAGTAGAAGCGTAACCACTGGAGAACGTATCACTACCATCTGTTCCCTTGCTTCTTTTTAATAAACCTTTTGAGGTTATGGAAGCCACTGCGCACTCTTGCTGCTTAAAACTATGATGATCCGCATCGTAACCTCTGATGTTTTGTTTCGAGGAACAAAACGGTAACGATTGTCTACTACTGTCACAACTATCGCTGTCTTCTTTAACTTCAGTTCTCTGTAGCAATTTTGTCAGCAGATCAGTGTCGACACCACTGTTTCGAAGCACGTTCAGCGTTAGTGGGGTTATTATAGAATTATTTTCCGCATCTCTACTCGATTGGCTTTCCGCTTCGTCGTGTACTAATAATACAAGATTACACTTGAAAATACATAAGTTACCGAGCTTTTGAGAAAGTGATCAAAAGCGAAAAAAACTATAAGGCGAAAGTGCAATCTTCTAACACGCACACGCATGAAAGTGTTCAGTATTGCGCAATATTTAAGAGTGTTTTTGCACACACTGTTAGTTACAAAGTCAAAATCAAATGTAATGTATGGTGACGTAACTTTATGACTTTGGAAAATAAATTAGCTTTGATTGTTGCCATTTGTGCGCGAATTTATGCTTCCAGTGGACATTGTTTAAATATATCTAGGGTTGCAGAGCTATGCTGTATAAAGATCCAATAATAAGGGCACAATACAGCAAAGGTTTTCTAGGAACATCATACTTTTCGATCGAAGTGGAGTTTAACCTCATGGAGCTACTGCTACTTTTATTTACATCGAAAGTGTTGCATTTTTGTAGGATAATCAGTCACAAGTTATTGCGTAGAATACTCCACCCCAACAATAGCATAAAACGCCTAACCTACAGAAGTATAACAAGGACGCAACAAAAATGCTCTTACTATGTCCCATAGCTCTATATTGAAGTTCCAATGAGCTTAACCTGTCCAAATCATTCGGAACTGCTTTTGTGCATTCGGAGCGGCCTTTAAGTTCCCTAAATATAATTTTTTTACGCAGAATGATTTCACCATACCAAAAGGCTGTCGAATATAGAACGCTTTTGGAATATGCCTTAAAAGCTCATATTAAAAAATCTAATTGACTGGCGAAACATACTGCGCTGCTGGAGATAGAAATCAATTCTACCTTGGAAAGCTGAATACTCGTAATATTTCGCCTAGTAGAGATAAAACTTAAGTCTTAAAATCAATATAATTGTTCCCACCACTTACACGACACGCAAATGGCGAGGGCGTTAACGTAAGGGCGTTGGTACAAGATTAAACTATTACCTTCCCATTACAAAATTTTGGTGAGAAACAAATTCAAGCTCTTTTGTAAAGGGATTGAATAAACTGAAAGCAACGGTACGCATGTGCAACAAACCACCATTTTTTAGTTTGAACCGGTATATGTCTGATACAACCTAAAAACAATATATAACATTTCACAAACTTGCTTTTCTGCAACAAACTAGTCACAAAATTCCAAGCATCTGAACCAAACACTTAAAATCAAAAAAAAAAAAAAACCCGTAGGCATAAAGGGGAATCTTTTCGTTGAGATTCAACAACGAGTATACGCGGTTGTGTATAGCAACAGTAGCCGTTAGAAGCACTAATTTTCGCGTTTTTTGAGCATTTTAGCGAAATTAAATGCCCCGCGAAAATTATTACCCGCGAAATTCTTTTTTAATTGAAATTTGCGAAAATTAATACCCGCAAAAAAGCAAAATTTATCAGGTAGAGATGATAAACAAGACATCCTTAAAAATACCACGCATATATTCCCAAAACCTAATCGACTACAACTTTATCACATCGTTTGTTTTTCTTCCCAAACATGTCTCCAATGTCTCTTGACCGAACTTCCGCCTTCTTTTTATTTTTTGTGTTTGACGAAGCCACACACGGCGTACATTTGCTGATTCCCACGAAATCGTTTTCCATTATCTCTTCATCTTTTGATTCGAGATAGAGTTCCCCTAACAACAGTTCATACTGGGCAATCAATGAATGGTTCGTTATGCTGCTGGGCATTGTGACGGTGACAAGACCAGGAACCTCGAGTCCACCTTGAATAAGAGGGCTACGATACGAACAATTCGTAAAAATCAATACTCGCGAAAAATCAAAATATCTTCGATTCGCCAAAATTAATACTTTTTTTGACTCGCGAAAATAATATTAGTACTCCCAAGGTGAGTAAACATGACAAATGCGACAGAACGAAAACAGTAGGATAAAAAAGGAGTCCCTTTCATAAGAATCGTGATAACCGGTAGAGTTTACCTATTTTTCTTTCTTATGTGTATCAGAAATCTAGGATGCAAATCTTTGTCCGGGTTGCTATTAGCTGTCACATGCATAAGGAATGAGTGTTTGACTCATTGACGGTAACATAAACTTTCTAGCACAAAAAGCACAACAAGCAGCTACATTAAATTTCTTACATTAGTTTGATAAAATGAGACATGACACAAACGAAAAGTGGTATCTTAAGGCTGACTTACACTAAAATAAGGTGTGGAGCAAGCAAACCTTGTCACGCCTGCAAACGACACTTGAATTTCTACCATAATCGTATTATAATGTCAAATAAATAATCGTTTCGCGTTTGCTTTATACTCACCCTTTCTTGGTGTTTATTTTGTATAGCTAGCCTGTACGTTTCACTTAAAGCCTGGATGTCATTTTTGTGTACAAATCTGTACTCAGAATTACCTACAAGTTCTTGAGGTAGGTAGCCAGAAACTGGGAACACCCTAACAATAGAACAAAAATATTACAATGGCTACAAGCGAATATCAAACACGAGAATAACCAATAAAACAATGACATTTTTACACAGGCGTGCAAACCTTATTTACAGTTATTGCAGGCATATTATGATTTTTTTAGAAAATCCAAAATCTTTACTTTCTAGCGTTTATTAATAAGTATCATGTGCAAAAAATTGTAAAATTATTATATCATACAAATTGTTATTCACATTTGGTGATAATATGGGATAATATAGCACACGGATAATATACCAAATATGCCAAACATTGGACCGTTCTAATAGTTTGTTTATTATCCTTGGTGTTAAACGACCTAGGTATTAGCTACCTTCTTTTTTAAACAACAGTTTTGAAAATAACATTATCCAGGCTTACTGATAGTGGTTTAAAAATAGTAGTTGACCTCGTGGGTGTCTTACCTCGTTTTTTCTCCAAGTGAGGGTAGTTTTGTTAGTATTTATAACTCACATTTTACGCATTTATTTGTTATTTCAGAATTGGGATACTAATATGACTTAGTGGGACAAGTTGGACTTTCCTTGGAATGCTCTTGCTTATTTGCGCCACATTTTAAGCCTTTATCGTAGATTGTGTTCGTTAAAAAAAAATTAGTAAATTTTTGTAAAGTAAGTAAAACTTACTTTAATCAGTAAAAACAATGTAAAATTTTTTTGTGGGGTCAAAAACAAAATTTTTGGTTTTATAAAAATTCCACCTTCTAGTATTTTTTGATAAGTAACTTTGTTAAAAAAATCAAGAAATCCAATGAATGGATGCAAAGAAAAGCTGTGACGGGTTTACACATTGGCTCGCTCACCTAAGGAGGAATTTGGATGCACAACGCGCTTTCTTGAGTCTTTACAAATGGGTTCCGTTTTTACCTCGCCATAAGTTTTGTTGTTATCTGTTAGTGCTTTGTCCACGATTTTGCGGAGTGTTATGGTACCGATTTAACATTGTGTCCTGTCCTGGACGAAATGTTAAACTTTTAACCCAATTTGCTTGGTAAGCTCGGCGAAAAGCACATCTCAACGACTCAGGAGTGCTTTTCGCTTTTAAAAAAACATAAGCAGAAAAAAAAGTTGCTTACCTCTTAATATATGCCTCGGGTTTTTAAGCTAATTTGACAAAAACATTTACTGTTTTATAAAATTGTGTTTACTGAAGAATTTAAAAAAAAAGACCTATAAAGGTCCTGGCTAAGACATTTTTAGTGCAAAAATAGGTAAATTGGCAATTGTGCCCCTACACTCCCAGCTGTAGCAGTACGCGTATGTTGTCGCTTCGTTCAAAATTTCGCCTAAGGAGAAAAAAATCATGTATCCGCTCCTGGATGTGTAGACCCTAATTTATTACAACAAAGTACTTTCGCAACCGCAGCCAGTAACTGTGGTGTCCCTCTATGGTCCATCCTTGGATCCCTCCTTTTTCTTATTACATTCAAAGATGCTGGGGAATCCTTGATTCACTCTAAGGTTATCATGTATGCTGATGATACAGTAGTCTATGTATCAGGCAAATCAAAAGATGAAGTCGAGAAAAAAAACAGACGGACAATTTTGCTGGAATTGCTGACTGGTTAGACAAAAACGATTTAATTATAAACACGAGGAAAGGAAAAACGGAGCTTAAGATATACACAAACAAAACAGTTACCAGAGAGAGAAGCTGGATACTTTTAAAGAACACATTAAACATGTGTTTTTCCCAGATAGGTCACGCAATAGAAGATATAGTACAAACCAGTTACTACACCTCACTCATCAACATTTAACGCTATTGCCAATCGAAAATAAAAATGTTGCAGTGGTGACAATTTTAAACATGGCGTGATTTGAGGGACTTGGCATTTTGACTAAATATTTAAGAGATTGAGAACTCTATGGAGAGCGGCACTTATCTGATGAGATGTCAAACAAAGAAAGCATGGTTGCTGACTTACCTAGGATCAACATACAAGTATGTCGCATCTGCAGTATGCCTAGAGGAGTACTGACCAGGAGTAGCTGTATACCGTTTTGTGTTAGCTGTTGAAGGGACAGCAACACCAACGAAGCAAGAAAATGTTGACACCTTTTCATTACTACTGGTTTTTGACATGTTGGTTTTCCACGACTTCAGGAAACCGTTACATGACACTGTAAATAACCGAATAAGAATAGATTTAGATATAAAGGTTAAAAATGTAATACACACAACACATATCAGAAAACATAACACAATATTACCTGGTATATTAAAAACTGTTGCTGATGATATAATATTCAATTTTGAAGGTTTTAGGCGTAAACAAAACGATCGCTTTGTACTTCTACAATCCAGTGTTGGACTATCAGATAATCTATTCCCTGGCAATGAATCGTTGGGTAACAGCATATTTTGAACAACATCAACATCCTTTGGATCAACAAGATCTAACAGACTATGACCTACCAGTTCATCCTACGTAAAAAAAACATACATCAAAACATATCTGAGATGAACTGCAATTGTCGAGCAAGCAAGATAACAATCCAGACTGAAAAAAGCCGTCTTCATATTAATAATAATTTGTCTGTCACTGCGCGAGAATAAATATTTTTGCTTGATATTTCCATGCATCAAAACAAGTCTTGTTTATTGCCAACTTAATTAGCTTACAGAGTAAGCTTTGGTTTCCACATTTATTTTTTGTATTTTCTTTAGTTTTAAAGTTACCTTTTAAGAGGTGCACAAAAATTAAATGTGCGCGAAACCTAGGAGGGAGTAAATAAAATGAGCACTAAAAGATGCGCGGAAATTAATCTCAGATGCAAATTTCATGAATTAGGGTAATGTCAATCTTGGTACATTTATGCATTCAAAAAAAGATATTCTACTGATAGCTAAATCTAAACACAATTACGGGTCCCTTACATAATCATGTTGCCACATATAACGTCGATTGGAGGTTTACCTCCTCCCCTGTTACTTTTTTATGCAAGACGCTATATTACAATAATGTAAATGTCGTCAAAAGTGCTTCATGGTCATAGCACCAACAAAATTTAAACAAAAAACGTTTACATTTCGTTTTGCAAGAAGTTTGTAAGGCACCCCAAGACACCAGCAACAAATAAACAAAATTGGTTTGATAGGAAACTTTGGAATCTATGCAAAAAGTTGGTTTAGTGATATAATTTGTCAGATTAAATAGATTTTTCATGCAATTTTTATTGTGAAACTTCATAGGCCGTTTCAATATTCTCGGTTGGTGTCCTTTTTCCATGGTCTTAAAAAAGGTGGGATGTTTTTAAAAGTTAACTTAATATATATAACAAAAACAAATTCTTTTTGAGGGCTGCTTATTTTGTGTATTCACGTGAACAAGGTAATCTTACGAAAAGTTACAACCTTCAACAAAATTTTGTAACAGTCGACTCATGATATCCGAATTGCGGTAGGTCTCACTCTTTTATATAAAAATATATATATGCCTGAAAACCATGGTAGCGACATTTTGTAAGGACAACGAGGAGAGCAAAAAAAGTCAAGGTAATTGCTTGAATTTTATGATTTTCCAACTTGTAGTAAATTTTTTGTATTTTCTGAATTTTTTAATGGTCAGTGAGAAAGCACGAAACGATGCTATTTCCGGAAATAGTTTATTAGCAATCATTCAATTTCTCAGCTAGCTAGGTACGTTCGAGGTGCAATCTATTAAGATATAAAATTACTAGTAAGTTTTAACAAACCATATATTGCACATCTTTCAAAATTAAGTTTTTTATGGCTGATTGGTAGCAAACAGCTTCATCATTCTTAAATTTACGCAAATCAACACAGCTTTTCGATGCTATTTAATTTTATGATTAATTTTGTGCGTAAAAAGTATTATAATAATATAAATTTTCTCATTTATTACTAGGAAAATTAATTTATATATTGGAATATAATTGACATAATATTCCAGTACCATAGAGGAAATTGAAAAGGATATCGCTATGTTGAAGAAGTGTGATAAATAGGGAAGAAGAAGCAACTTTAATGGTCCACAATTTAACATATGCAGAAGCACATGGAGGAGGAGGCTTAGCTTATTCTTTCGTTACATTGTTATGTAATGTTCATAAAGGTTGTTCTCACAGCAATTTGATATAATGTGGTCTAAAAGCTCATCTTGTTGCACTTATTATGGGTGTACAGTATCCAGATGTTATCCCTTTTCTGATATGATGGCTGGGCAAGTTTTCTTCTTTAGAAAAAATCCAGGAACGACTTTGGATAGCTTTAATTCCATGATTGCGAGTTTTTATTACATAGTTTTTATTAAATATATATCCCTGCATATTATCTCTCGAGTTTTTATAACTTAGTTCCAGGCCTTTCCTCAACAGCAAACCTGGTTCCCAGGGCCATTTTTTGCCTATTGATATCAGAGACGGTACAAAGAAATTAAATTCTTTGCACCTTCTCAAAAAACTTTCTAAATAGTAGCGAGCCAAGGTAGTCAAAGAAATCCTGAGATAAGGTTGCAATTTTAATGGACTGTTGGGCCACTGACAACCTCTTAGATGATGTTCACATGTTGGGGATACAAATCATTTCGGAATATCATGTGCACAGGCTACACGGTTATTTGTATACAATAATGTTTGTTTTAATTTTCAGGCTGCCATTTTGTTTCGCTTTTTCTTTTTACACGATGGTGTACTAGTATCACATTGAAATCATTTCACTGTTTGCATTGGAAAGGAATAATTTCGTTTCGCATATTGGTTACGCTCGGTTTAGTGTGAACAGACACATTATCTGGCACGAATTCGTTTCAGAACAATCAATATGTCTGCAGCATGTGAACATGTTTCAGTTTAGTGGGACTTTCTCCTCGTCTAATCTTACATTCAGTGGCATGGTAAGCAAGGCTTCGTCAACTTCGTACCCAAGGCTAACTTAAATTTTGTCATAAGAAACGGTTGCTAAACTATAACCTGCCGGTTACAGTATTGCTAGCCTAGTTTACAAGTCTAGCATGAGCTTTCAAGTAGTCAGGCTTCATGTCCTCTTTTAAAAACAAACAAAAACATGTTTTTCAATCGCTGTACTTTCAGGTGCTTCAAAATAAAAATTTAACTAATTTCATATAAGGCAGAAAGAGTATGATACTTCTCCAAAAATTGGTATGAAAAATACAATGGTTAAATCTGCTGCTACAAATAGGGAAGAAGCTACTCCCTGACTGCTCTGTGAAATTTAAGTACTGATTCGTCTAAATCACACATCTGAAAGAAGACAGCCTTTTTGTTTCTTTCTTAATTTTGAACAAAAATAGAGGTGCTAAACTGCACAAATCAGGCAATAGTTAGAATGTACAGAATAGAAAAAGCTGAGGAAACCCACATAAGAACAGCACAAACATATTCACAAATCGGTCAAATGGACACGTGTCATATGACAAACAAGCTAGCAATAAAATGTGATCATAATTTACTTACAGGGGTATGCATAATTAAACCACAAACAGCATCAGATACGTGAAGAACCTTCCCCTTGTCACAACTAATAACTATCAAAAAACCATTTTGTTTTTGCTCCAAAAGATACTTCATTTCACCCTCAGTAAGTGCATCAGGTTTGTAAGTGGCATTTGTCTGTTTACTTAAAGTTTCTAAGTGAACAAAGTGGACTCATTAGACACAGCAGTCATAACATTTAAATTACTGCTACTTCTTTAATGTCATTTTTCAGTCTCACAAATCAGTGTATATCTGAAACACACTAAAGAAACTTTTACACTTAAGAATCCAATTAATACAAAGTCTTGGCTTTTTCCCAGAAACTATTAAGTCTCTACACATTTTTACCTAATTATTTAAATCTATCAACCAACTCAATGTTCTTATCTGCATGACATCTCTAATGCAACAAATGCTTAGCCTGCTTTTTAGTTAATCTAAACCTTTTTTGTCCCCAACACTGGTGCCACATTCCCGCTAACCATTCACATATAATTCCTTTCTACACCGTCCAGATCTTCCTGCTTAACTGTCCATATCTCACTATCGTACAACATAACACTTGCCTCAAACAACCTACCTTTAATCTCAATAAACAAAACTCTGTTAGTCAACAAAAGAACTCTTTAATTTTTTTCCAGGCAACACCTATTCTGAAATAACACTTCTTCCCTCTTCACTATCAAACATATCACCTATAAGTAACAGAATTTTATCACTAACATGCCACTGATGTACATTATTATTAAAGCTAAAAATACTTTGTCAGCCATCAAAACTCGCTAATTTGAAAACAACATAATGAAAGAAAATACTTTGATCTGACTTACGAGTTAGCATCTCCACTTGTTGCACAGCTAATTCTAAAACAGAAAGTTTGTCCAATTTGTGTGGTATACTTTGACAGATAGGCACTAAAGATGAAATATCTTCAAGCATCTTATTTATACGGTTTCTTCTTTTCTTCTCAATTTGTCGATGATAAGCCCTAAGGAATAAAAAAAGAGTAAATTTGTTTATCACAGCCATGTAAAAATAAGTTTTGTAATTGAACAAAAAATATTCTAAGAAATTTTATTTCCACAACAATAAATGTTTAGTTTTGCGTTAATTTTAGAGTTATTCAAAGAGAGAGAGAGTTAAGCATTATTTTACATCCTTCTTGTTTTATAAAAAATATTGCCTCAGAATTTGTTAAAAAACAGGAACAAAATAAGGTTAACTTCAGAAAAATAACTTAGACTAAATCTTCTCAAAAAATATGGCTGTTTCTTTCCTTATCTATAATGAGTGCAAAATAATAAATTCATATTTTCTTACTTATTTATAAACATGAAGCTCCAATAGCAACAAAAACAAATTTTTCGTATATAAGCATTCACTAAAATTTGAGAAAAAACAAGGACCTACCTAGATTTAAAAAATCAGAAAATAACTAATAATCCAATCTTCAGAAAAGTTTGAAAATCTGTATTTTTAAAAATTTTGACTCATTTTACCCAAGAATCGGCATTATTGGGCAAAAAACAAAATTGTCAAAAAACTGACTTGGTCACATTTAAGAGTCAATTGTTCCATATCCTTGTGCAAAAAATCAGAATAAACTAATGATCTAACCTTGAGAAATGTCCCAAAAACCATATTTTAGGACCTGTTCATTTTGCACATAAATTCTGCAATTTTTGAGCTAATAAGATTTTTTTTAATGAAACTAACTTTGAATAAAACGTAGCCTAGAATAAACTCGCTTGTTCATGACATGATAATATTTATGTTATTCAATGACGATGACTGAACAGATAAGTGGTAATATTTTGAAAAGAAACTAACATTGTCACATTCCAGGGTCTATTTTTCCCTGTCACTGTCGGAAAAATCAAAAAAACCCTGATTATCCAATCCTAAGAAATGTTGTTAACAATTGGACAGGTTGCATAAATCTGCCATTTTTGACCCAATAAGATTTTTTCTAAAAAACCTGAATTCGACACATTCAGGGGTCTATTGTTCTCTATCTTTGTGCAAAAAAATCAGGATACTAATACTAATAATCAAATTCTTAACAAATCTGGTAACGTACGGACACAGGTCAATTTATAGGACCTGTACTTGGTAGGTTCAAAAACTTAAATAAGAACAAAATGAGGCTAATTTAAGATATTGTGTTCATACTATAAGAAAAAAAAAGAACAAAACAGGCTAATAAAATGCTGAAAAATTAAAAACAACCTAACTAAGGTCAGACTTTACTGGTTCTTTTAAGAAAATGTTCATTCTCAATGATGACAAAAATGATTTCTTTATCTTCTTTGCATTTGCATTTAAAATCTTTAGGTAGAGAGTTTTTTGAATCCTAATGGGCACTGGATATTATTAACACTGAAACAATAATTTGACTTCGTGCAGATAAAAATCCACAGAGAATAAACAGAAAATTACATAAAAAATACACAATAATTATCACCTGTTTCAAAATAGTGAAAGTACCACAAGACAACATAGTACAATAGTATAATAATAAATTAAGATATAAATTTCCCTTCAATGTTCATCCTTCTACATCAGCTCTACTTAATTTATGTGGGCAAGTACTTATGCATTAATGATGTGACTCGTATGAAACTTATGGAAGTTTTGCTCTTATTTCTACATTTAACTGTGTTCCTTATGAAACAGCCTCATCAAAATATAAAGGCCAACTTCAATTTTTCAAGAAATAAGATTTTTCCAGTTTTGCTAACATGCCCTTATCTTTTTAGCAACACCCATGTGCAAATAACTCCCAACTTTTAAAATAAAAATTCACAAAGCACTAAGTGATAAAAATTGGCAACGAATTTTAGCATCAATTTTACATTGGTGAACCCTCATTATAATAGTTGCGTTTCTGGTGCTGTAAAAAGTTAAATAATTAATCGAGCATTGATTACTACCCATGTAAGTATTTTTTAGCCTCATTCATGAAAGGAATAATGAAGAACTCCTTGCTGTAGGGGCCATGCATTAAACTCAAAAAGCATTTTTATACAGAAACAATTAAAATGTATTATTTATGTAACACACTGATTATTCATTGCATGCTTATTCTCTGAGTGCTGGAGGATTGCTGATATGTATTATAAAAATGATGAAGTTTTATGTTATATTAGCAAATTATGTTTATTTTAATATTTAAATTTTCTTCAAGGTCTGTTGTCCCACTTTGTCTCTTGGCTAAATTGCTTTGCAGCCAAGCATGTGCTTCTTTCTTTTGAGATAAGGTTGGGAAATAGCTGTTTCTTAGTGCTATCAGCTTATTGTAAGTATGCAAAATGATTGAAAGTTTGCTGCCATGGAAACAGCCATTTTTAAACGCAGAATATAAGTGGAGCCTAATTATACGAGTTGTTATTGAAACCATGGGTCAAATAATTTTTTTAATACACAGTTTATACACATTTTCACTATTAGAAGTTTCAATAGTTGTTACTAGCTGGCAGGTCTGATATTGGTAAAAACATAAGTGACTATCTTTGTCCCTTCTGGAGATTTTTAAAGACAGTACATCTCATGTATCATATCAATCATTATTCCTAATTATGGAGCAAACGTTTTAGTTGATTGATAAAGTCTATATTTTGATAAAGGGAATTTTCCAGTAAACAAAAAATTTAGATGTGTAGGGAATTACTCACAAACAAACAATCTAGATGTGTCATTTTCATAATGTGATCAAGTGTCGGGATTGAAAAGAAATTTGGTACAGTATACAAACAAATCATGCTCAATCAGATGCTGGCATAATATGAACAAGAACATTTGTTGAAGTATAATTTGAATGACAAAGGCATATCCCAGCATATTATTTTTTCTGAGCAAGATTTTCTTTCAGATAATTTTCTATTTCTTTTTTCTTGCAACAAATGCCCATGAGACCTTGTTTGTAGATGCAAGCTCTGGCAACTTCAATGTTGTGAATATTGTAATTATGCAGATACTAACATAGACATTTGTGATGTTGATGTAATTGTACAAAATATGAAAAATATTCAATCAGTTGTAACTTTTAAACACTTTATTTTTACCCCATGTCACAAAATTTTATTTCTGATTTAGCAAAGATTTCGTTTAAAATCCTAATCCTTGGACCATTATCTAGTCAAATTAGGAATCAAAACCTCTCCACAATGAACTTTGTACAAACTACTCTCAGCTCCCAGAGCAATTTTATAATACTTAATTTGCATTCCTTTTACATCATCTATACTTTTGAATTTGCAAAAAAATTTAACCTTTTAAGGCTAAGGACGGTAGTCCCCCACCCAAAATGATTTTGCTTCCTACAGAGCTGCATCATGATCAACACCATCCTTTGAATTTTCTTCAGTTAAGGTGGCAGTAACCCTTTTTAGCCGTTCTAACAGATGGATTTTTTATCACTGGATTATCAATACGAACTTTTAGTATTTCCTGCAAATATTGGTCTTCAGGCACATAGAAACAGTTTTGTTTAATTTTTAAATCATGCTGCATCCAGCCACTGTCAAAAATAAAAAATATTTAAAAAAATAAAATAATTCTGCACACCTTTTTAAAGCTGTATGATTTACAAAGCTTGTCAAAAGTTAGAGCTCTTGGGGTGAACTGCTATGGTTTATTGTTACTTTATGCACCATCTTTATTATTATTACATTTCTCTTTAATAATTATGTCATTTCTTTATGTACAGTTTCCCAAGCGCGTAGACTAAAACTATAATTGGCAGAACTAATTAATTTTAATATAAAAAGGAATTGTTGATGATGAATATTTTTATTGAAAGATAACAGTATTATAGCTATAAAATCGTGACAAGTGTTTCATAACAAAAAAAATATGGATATATAGTCTGAAATTAACCTTTTGTAACTAATTATGTAAAAGGGTTAAAATTGAAAAAAGGAAAAAAAGAAAGCAGATCTTATTAACTGATGAGAATGCCAAAGCCAAAATCCAGGATGAGAACTTTGGAGTTACACTTTTTTATATTGACATGGGGAAATATAATTGCCAGCACGAAATTAAACTTGACATAGGCAAATGGAATTTCATGTTAACAAGCTACGTACTTGTATGAGTTTGGGCGGATTCTTCTTTCCTTGTCTTTTGTTTGATCATGACTAACGTTTGTAGGTGAATCATTGTTTGAACTGACTTCTACATTTTCTATTGGGTATAAAGATACATGTGCATTAAAAACAAAGGAAACTGATTTGCACACATCTTATGGATTTTTATCCTTCTTTCATATGCATTATTTCTCACTGGATAGATAACTTTAATTTGTCAACACACACAATTAAATAGCAATATCACAATTAAATGTTTTAAGGTTTTCAAGGTGGAACAGACAACAGAGTTTTAAAAATAATCATCTTTGAAAGAAACACATATATATGTTTCATTTTTTATTTGGGAAAATATAAGAACTTCATATCTCATTCCAGGAAATTGATGAGGAACAATATTATTGATCACAAAATTAACAAATAATAGTTTAATAACAGGTTTTAAATTAAGTCGTAAATTTTTTAACATTCATTATATTAAAGACCACTTAACACTTTAATTTCCTGGAATAGTCAAGGACCATAATTTGTTTGGTTTGTGTATGCATAGCACAATATTTATTTAAGACAAAATATGGGTACTATTAAATAGAAAAAGGTGAATGGTAAATGATTTGATGTTATTTGGTGCTAGCTAACGCCCTAGTAATGACACAATAAGTTTTCAAATTCTTACCATTTTTGGATTTACAATTTTCAGTACAACTGTGTTTGGATGAATAATCATACAATGATACAGTATCAGAATTGGAACTACCACATGGTGATAATTTTAATTTTTTTAAAGGTGATGTGACCAAGCTAAAAATTAAAAAAAGATTTCTACCACATGTAATCACAGATAAGGGAAATGCATGCATGTTACCTTATATTTATTTATATATAATCTGACTTCATGCTGGCAAACAATTGCTGAACATGGTTTTTTCTAATGCAAGCTAAACTAATACAAAGATTTGCTCTTGCTTGTTTGCTACTGGTAACTGTTCCTGTATGAGTGTCAAATGTGAAACACTCATCTATAGCATTCCACATCAGCACTTTTTCAGTAAAAAAAGAACTAAATCAACCAGGAGTGATACATCACTTAAAAACTTAAAATAAGGCGGTTTAAGCTGCAAGTCTACCTAGCATTCCAAAATAGGTCAAGTTTGCATACATGAAAGAGTAAAAAAGAAAAACACCCCCCTAAATACAGCAAATCAGTGAGGATAATAACAAATGAGTTTCCACTAATGACCTACTCTATTTAAAATTTACCTCCCACTTAAAAAAAGGAATTGAAAATCAACTCAAAGTATTGTACTAATAACGATAAACAATTTTTACTATCTCGCCTGCGAGGATAGTATTGGTTTCCAACTCGTAACTGGCTATGTCCCAAATGGTCAAATGCAATGTCACAGATTTAAACTTCGTACCTAAACTCTCTAAGTACTTAAAAGTCATCTAAATGACGTTTTAGACCAAAATTGGTATTTGTTTTCGACAAAATTTGACACAGTTAACAAAAAAAGTATGCTGAACATGATGGTGACATCAAAATATGGATTTCTTGTCACCTATATGTCATTTTAGGCCAAAATTAGCCCAAAAATTAAAACTACTTTATTTTCGACAAAATTTGGCTCAATTAACGAATAAAGTATGCTGCACATGATAGTTACTTCAAATTTTTGTTTTTTGTCACCTAAATGTCATTTTAGGCCAAAATTAGCCCCAAAATTAAAACTACTTTATTTGCGACAAAATGTGGCTCGGTTAACAAGAAAAGTATGCTGAACATGATCGTGACGTCAAAATTAACAATTTAACCGTTTAAGACCATAAACGTTTCAACCAGGAACGTACCAGGAATGATCGGCTGTATTTTTTGTTGGCAGAAATTGTAGAATTGGGTTGCATTGTCGATGTTTCATAGTTGTGCATTTTTAATAGAGAGATTATGCAGCATTATGATAGAGTTTATGCAGCGCCTGCATCTTGTTTATACTTGTTTTGCTTTGTTCGCAAGGTATTTGTTGTAAAGTTGCCAAATATTAGCAAGGGAAGAAACTTAGTGCTGTTTGCCATCTGGTTTCGCAAATGTAAATAAATTCCTAAGTAAGTGTTATATTTCTCCTATACAACAAGCTTTGTACATCTGTGTTAAAAATACCATGTATACATATTTAAATATACTTTTTACAATATGTCTAGTTAAATTACTTATTTTTTTCTAGATATTACATGCATAAATATCAGTACAAGGTACATAATTAATTGTTTTTCAGGAAGGAAGGCTATGAGAATAGCAAATTTGCTAGGAAATTCATAGTCACCGTGATTGTAAACTCGGGTAGGTCATATTATGAGAGTACGCTCCCATACCATGTTCCTTATGCCACAATTAATCTGCAAGGCTGGAATAAGAAAGAGATACATGAGAAGGACGAAACGAAATTACGGTTGCCACAACACGTTACTAATACACTAAAAAGTACGATAATAGAGTCACAGCATGTCACAGATACTTTACAAAGTACGATAATAGAGTCACAGCACGTCACAGACACAATACATAGCACAAAAATAGAGTCACACACGTTACAAATACACAACAACGTAGTCACAGTAGAACAATGCTTGGTGCAACAGTCAAAGAGTTATCATTTTTATGTTAATTCAATGTATGTATTTAAGGCTTACATTTCAAACATTATATTGACATAAAAAATAGTTAATAAATTTATTCCTTGTGTAGTTTTTTGAAGATGTGGTTATATTGAGGTTAAGCTTCGGCAAAATATCATTCCAATGTTTAATTGCTTGACTTTGGATGGAATAAGTACCATGCCAAATTGTATTGGTTCTTTGCGTATGTAGTCTCAAGGAGAATTTTTTTGTATTATAATTATGAGCATTTTGCAGTGGTACAAAAAGTTTATTGAAGGGTGCTGGAACCAAAAACTTCAGATGTGGTAGAATGAAAGTACAGTTTCTTCTTAATTTTATTAGGTCATTTATTCTAAGTATTTTAGATTCGTAGTAAATAGGTGACAGATGGTCATGTTTTGGTTTGAAATTTATTATCTTTATGGCCTTATTTTGCAAGGCAATAACTTTTTAACTCATTTTGGTTGGTGACTGGCCCCATATTTGTATGCTATATTCAAGATGAGAGTTAAATATAGCATGATATATTGGAATTAAAGTCCTCCGTGAAACGTAATGTCTTATCTTCACTAACATACCTGCAGCTCTTGCCAACTTTAGCCTGAGATTTTCGAGTGCCTTTTAAAACATAAAAATTCATCAAGTATTACGCCCAAGTAATTTACAGATTTTGAAAGTTGAATATGTTGTCCATTAGGGATCGTCTCAAAATGTTTGTACGTTTTTTTCGTATAATTATACGAACACTACGAAGTACTTCGTTTCGTGAAACGAATGTCATACGAAGTGCTTCATTTAAAATAAAAAATATAAACAAAGTTTATACGAACTTTTTTAATGCATGATACGAACTTAAACGAAGTTTTTTTATTATACAAAATGAAATGATACAAACTTTGAACGAAGTAAATTGCTATACGATTTTGAAACGAACTTCAAAAGTACCGGGGTAATAGCGCGTAATTATTTCAATACAAAATCAAAAACAAAAGAATTAAACAAAGTTTTTTTGACATAGGAAAAGAAATGATCCAAACTTTAACGAAGTAAATTGCTATAGGAACTTAAAACAAACTTCAAAAGTACCGGCGTAATTGCGCATAATTATTTCAATACGAAACCAGAAATAAAAGAAGTAAAATATACAATTTATTTTAATAGTTTCAAACTTAAATTTAATATCAAATATTTGTATTTCCTTTTTAAAATATGGAATTTAAATTATATTAAACAGTTTTTTTTAAAACTAGCTACTTTCATAGCATGTCTAAAAATTACAACAGCGATATCGATTGGATATATGACACAGCCAGTTCCGACGAGGAGACTGATTTGTTGCAAAGTATATATTTTTTGAAAAAACCTTAGGTATAAGTGTTAGTCGGCACACCATTCACAGATTAATGCTTCCACCCCGAAAAAAAACACAGCGAGTAAAAACTACAAATGTCTGATAGACGCATGTGTTCCTCCAAAAAGAAATACAAAAGAAAAAAACACACGACAAATTTCATTTCACTTGCGGTCAAGTTCGCATAGTTAACAAAATGGGATCTTTGCAAAGAAAACACACTTATGCTGTCTGTGGACAATAAAAATAAAGTTGATGTGGATATTACAGCGAACAGCAGACAAACGAAAATACTAACAGAATCTCAAAAGTAACTCTGCCAGACAATATTGAAGGCGTAACACCACATCAAAATGACGTTGAGGGGTGGATGAAAGTTCTTGTCGATTTGTGTGCTCGATATTGGCATAATAAGACCTATTGTGGATTCCCCATAGCTGTGGAAACATTTAAAAGTGACAATCCACTGGTACCACATTTAAAAAATGCTCATACCATGCTGAGAGATTTTTCGAATGCGTCTAAGAAAAACTGAATGAAACCCCTGGTTATTCATAACTGGTGGATATTTATTAAAGTTCGTGAGATGCGCCGACAAATCATGCGGTAGATAATAGTCCAATTACAATAAACGAAATTCGTAAAAGCAAATTTTGATACAAACGTCTTTAAAAGTGATACGAAGTACATACAAACTTTATTTTAAATGATACGAACTTTATACGAACTTTTAATTTTGATGATACGAAAAAGTTCGTATTAAAAATAAAATGATACAAAAGATTTAATAAATCGATACAAAGTTTTTTATACAAATTATATGAACTATGTACGAACATTTTGAGACGGTCCCTTAAGTCTGAAATTCAATTTTTTCTTATAAGTTTTGTGTTTTGAGCGAAATAATATGATTTGTGTTTTCTGATGATTTAGACTTATTTTATTTGGCCTGACCCAAGTATTTAAGTCTTTAAGATCTTTATTTACCTGCTTATTAATTTTCTTAAGGGATTTGTGATTGTTTAAAAAGCTGGTATCGTCAGCAAAGTGGAACACGTAGGAGTGTTTAATGACAGTGTGTAGATCATTGATATATATTAAAAACAAAAGTGGGCCAAGTACAGAACCCTGAGGTATTATACCCCATGTTGAGAAAAAACATCAGTGGATTTTTTACCTTGTATAATTACATGATCTAGCCTTTTTGTTAGATAAGAATTTATCAGATCATTAAAAATTCCTCAAATCCCATATGGTTAAGTTTGTACCGAAGTATTTGTGGTCGACCGTGTCAAATGCCTTTTGAAGGCCTTTTGAAGGTCTAAAGACACCACAGGAGAACTGGTTTTTATCAAGCACATCTCTAATTTTTTCAGTTAAATTTACTAATGCTTGGTTCGTGTTTTTTTTTTTTGTTGGGGATAGAAAAATTTATATGTTTCTAGAAAGTCATAAAGCCTGGTATGGATAGTCCGCTCAAATATTTTATTGATATTTGATAACATGAATTGGTACAATGATACCCTTCAATTCTTTAAGAGACAAGAGACGAGTTGAACGTCCTCTAGTTAATCAGACAAACTGCGTAAATGGGGCTGGAACTCTAAGAAGTAAAGGTGTCGCGCACGGTAGGACAGATGTCAGGTGAGAGCATCATCAGACCATCATCATTACCCAGCTATCAAATCACAAGGTAGATAACACTAGGTTGAGGATGGCTAGTGTAAATGTTGGTACTCTGAGAGGTAGAGCAGGCGAAGTAGTTGAAATGTTATAACGTAGATCTGTTGATATATGTTGTGTTCAGGAAGTCAGGTGGAAAGGAGCTTCAGTGAGATTTGTGGAAGGTAGGAGGGCAAGGTATAAGCTTTTTTGGATTGGTAATAGTGATGAATATGGAGCAGTTGGCATATTTGTTGCAGAGAAGTGGGTAGAAAAAGTGATAGATGTTATGTGTGTTAATGGTCATATTATAGTGATAAAGTAATAATAGGATTGTCACTTTTCTGTCAGTTTATGATCCACAGTGTGGACTCAGTGAGGAAGATAAAGATAAGTTTTATGATGATTTAATAGCAGTCACATCAAAGTTTGGAGACACTGAACTTGTCATAGTGGGCGGGGACTTTAATGGTCATGTTGGGAAGTCATCTGAAGGTTATAGAGGTGTGCATGGAGGCTATGGATTTGGGAGCAGAAGTAAGGAAGGGGAGAGATTACTTGAGTTTGGAATAGCAACGGACATGGTGGTTTGCAACACATCATTCAGTAGAGACATAGGCTGATAACATGAGTCAGATAGCTGTAAGACACAGACAGATTACTTCATGGTTAGAAAGTCAGACAAGAAAGTGGTGGAGGACGTGAAAGTTATATCAGGGAGAGAGTGTGTGGCTGGTATAGGTTGCTGGTTTGTGATATTATCTTGAAGAGTGTTAAAGAAGTCAAGGGAAAGTACAGGCCCCATCATAAAGTCTGGAAGCTGCAGGAAGATATTGTAGCAAGACAATTTAGTGCAACAGTTCAGCAGTTAGCCCGCAATGGTCAGTGTGATATAGTGACAATGTTGAAAGTACTTGGACTACTTTTGAAGAACTGTCTTTGTTGAAAGTACTTGGACTACTTTTGAAGACTTGTCTTCTAGAAGCTTCTGATAAGCTAGACATAGACAGACCTGGTGGTGGAATAATGAGGTTGACCAGTGTATAAAGGAAAAGAGGAAACTTTGGAAAGAGTGGAAGTCAGGTGGTAGTAAAAATATTTACTTAGAAGCTAAGCGTCGTGCTCGTACAGCAGTGTATAAGGCAAAATTAGAAGCAGAGAGAAAAAGATTTGAAGATGTGTTAAGAAGGGAAGACCAGCGCAATGAGGTATTCAAGATAGCAAAGCAAATGAAGAAGACTAATCAAGATGTTGTAGGTGAGAAGTGTATACGTAATGATGAAGGTGTTTTGGCCAGCACAGGGCAGGAGAAAAGGTCAGCTTTTAAGAATTATTATCAGAGGTTGCCTAACACTGAGTTTGATAGGATAATTTGTCTGATGATGATGTTGTAGAAAGGACAGCTATGCAGATCAAGACAGAATGGGTAGTGGAGGCTATTAGGAAATTGAAGATTAAAAAGGCTACAGGAGTATCAGGTATTGTTGCAGAGATAGTAAAAGCATCTGGATATATTGGAGTTGAGCTTATTACAAGTCTTGCTAATCAGATTATAAAGGATGATGATATTCCGAGTGAGTGGCAGTTAAGTGTAATATTGAATTGTTTCAACAGCAAGGGTGATGCATTAGAAAAAGGTAACTATAGAGGTTTGAAGTTGGTTGATCAAGTAATGAAAGTTATTGAAAGAGTGATTGATAAGTTACTTAGGGAAAGAATTGATATAGATAAGATGCAATTTGGTTTTGTTCCAGGGCGTGGCACTACAGATGCAATAATTTTACTCAAACACCTTCAGGAAAAGTATTTAGGAAAGAGAAAGAATCTCTTTTTTGTAGATTTAGAGAAAGCTTTTGATAGAGTGCCACGTAAAGTTATTTAGTGGGCTATGAGAAAATTAGGTGTGGATGACTGGCTAGTAACGATGGTACAGTCTATGTACAGCAATGCTAGAAGTTGTGTCAGGATTAACGATTCACTTAGTGATGAATTTAGTGTAAATGTTGGTGTACACCAGGGTTCTGTACTTAGTCCTTTGTTGTTTTTTCTAGTCTTAGAAGCGCTGTCGATGGAGTTCAGAACAGGTTGTTATTGTATGCAGATGATTTGGTTCTCAAAGCAGAGTCGATGGAAGCATTAGTTAAAAAGTTTGAGAAGTGGAAGAAAGGACTAGAAGAGAAAGGGCTAAGGGTGAACACAGCTAAGTCTAAAGTCATGATTAGTAGCATTGCAGCCAAGTGTGACCTTGTAGTTGGAAAGTGGCCTTGTGGAGTTTGCAGGAAAGGGGTTGGTAGTAACTCAATTTTTTGTCAGACTTGGAAGCATTGGGTACATAAGAAGTGCATTATTATTGGAAGGTTAAGAGTTGATATTCAGTTTGTATGCAAGTGTTGCAAGGGTGAGATTATAGAGAATGAAGTATTTCCAGCTTCAATGATGTACAACAGTGGCTCGTTAGAGATAGTTGGGAACTTCTGTTACTTAGGTGATATGTTGGGCAGTGAAGGGGTGTTGAAAGAAGTGTTACTTGCAGGATAGGTTCTGCTTGGAAAAAGTTCAGAGTTACTTCCTTTGTTGACTAGCAGAGTCTTGTCAATTGAGTTAAAAGGTAGGTTGTATGAGGCCTGTGTAAGAAGTGTTATGTTGTACGGTAGTGAGACATGGGCAGTGAAGTAGGAAGATCTTGACCGTTTAGAAAGGAATGATATGAGAATGGTTAGGTGGATGCGTAACGCCAGTCTGAGAGACAGAAAGAGTTCAGATGAGCTAAGAAGCAGGCTAAGTATCCGTAGAATTAAAGATCTTATCCAGATAAGAAGACTGAATTGGCTGGGGCACTTGGAAAAAATGGAGGAGGATAATTGGGTAAGAAATTGTAGAGACTTGATAGTTCCTGGGGCAAAGCCCAGAGGCAGACGGAGGAAGACTTGGCAGGAGGTTATCAGGACAGACTTGATACAGAGGAAGTTGGGTTTAGATCTAACACAGTCTAGATCAGATTGGAAGAGGGTCATTAATATACCCCGTCCAACCCATGCTAGCATGGAAAACGGTCGTTAAGCTGAGAATGATGATGATGATGATGATACAGTACTGGAAAAAGGTTGTTTAACATATCGAGCTTGCAACGTGCGTGGACTCCCTCGATACGCAATGTACTGCGTTTATAATAATAAGAAACAATTAAAATAAATTGTTGCGATCTATTGAGAATCTAGTATCGTGACAAAATCCGTCTCGATGTATCGCGAAGGTAGGTGATAATGCGAATAAAGAGAAAGTTTTTTTAATGAGAACAGAGAGAAAGTTTTTTTTATTTCAAACACATCTCTGATTTATCTTTCTTTTATTTTAAATAAGTGTATATTATAAGAAAATTTTTAACTTTCATATTTATTAAAGTAATTCTAGCGCATTACTTTTTCAACGCATTTTTTTTTCTAACGCTACTTTTCGTTCTTAAACTTTGAAAATGTGATCTCTAACAAGCTTTTTTTGTCACCGCTTTTCGTTCTTAAACATTTAAAATGCGATCTAAAAAAACGTTTCTATTGCCGTTCTTTCGTTATTAAACTTTTAAAATGCGATCTTAAAAACCATTTCTATCGCCGCATTTCATTTATAAACTTTTTAACTTCGATCTAAAAAAGCATTTCTATCGCCCCATTTTGTTCTCAAACCTTTAAAATTCGATCTAAAAAAACATTTCTATCTTCGCTTTTCGTTTATAAAAACTTTTAAAATTCGATCTAAAAAAACATTTCCATTGCCGCATTTTTTTTATAAACTTTTTAACTTCGATCTAAAAAGCATTTCTATCACCACATTTCGTTTATAAAAAATTCTAAAATTCAATCTAAAAAAGCATTTCTATCGCCGCATTTTGTTCTTAAGCTTTTAAAATTCGATCTAAAAAAACATTTCTATCATCGCTTTTCGTTTATAAAAACTTTTAAAATTTGATCTTAAAAACATTTCTATCGCCGCATTTCGTTCTTAAGCTTTTAAAATACGATCTTAAAAATCATTTCTATCGCCCCTTTTTGTTTATAAACTGGCTATTTTACTGGCTACTGGCAAAGTAGTTTTTAAAGAGGTTCGCAAGGTCTAAAGGTTCAAACACTATTTCCCCATCTTTTAGTAGTAAATTAGGTGCATTATCATGACCAGATTTAATATTAATTAAGGACTTGATACCTGTCCAGGATTTTTTTAAGTTGTTTTTGTGCTCAGTAAAAACGTTTTTGAAATAAATCTCTTTACTATTACAGAGTAGTTTATTTAAAGTGTTCCTATAGCTTTTAAAATTTTCATGGAATTTCTTTTTTCTGGTCAGGTTTTTTTCCTATACATATTTAACATAGAATTTGTTTTTATTATTTACTGAAACTAGTAATCCATGGGTAACCCAATTTATACGTCTTATCTGTTTTGGTTTTTTTTAACTAAGGGAGCATGTTTGTCAATTAGTTGATTTACGTGCTTTATTAGTAGCGATGTACATAGTTCTGGATCAGAGCTGTTGAGACAAATGAGATTGTCCCAAATTTTTGAACCAATTTCTAGTTAAAAAGTGTGCCTAGCAATTTTTAAAATTTCTTGTGTATTTCACTTTGCATGGAGTATGGGACATTGTATCTAGGTTAAAAAGACTAAACTGGGCAGATGGTCTGATATCGACAACATTAGATTTGCAGAAGTTAGTGGCGCTTGTATTAGATTCGTAAATATATTAAGTCTTGTTTGTTAACTACATGTATTTATTGTCATATAGAACAAAGAGTAAGACAATATCACTGACCCCGTAAATATAGCTAAGAAGGTGTTGGGTTATACAAGAAAGATTGCATATGAGTATTGGATGAAAGTATTATTGAGCAAAGAAGAATATTAGAAAGCAAGAGAAGCTGTTGGATTCCATCAAAAAGATTATTATCAAAAAGATTATCAGAACAAAAGATTACTGAGGAAGAATATTAGAAAGTCTTATAGAAACAAAAGGTTAGTGGTTGTAATAATTATCAATGGTAGCAGAATTGGAACGATCTATATTATGACCTCAACAAAAATCCACCTGTGTTAAAAGATGGGTCCAATTATATTGATTGGAAAAAGGAGTTAGAAGTGTGACAAGCACTGACAGATTTAGCTGATGAGAAGAAAGCTTTAGCTGTATTTGCTTCATTAGATGGTAAGGCTAAAAAGACTGCCTTACAACTTGACATTCGAGATTTAAAAACTGAAGATGGTATTACAAAACTTACGGACAAATTGGACAAGATATTTCTTAAAGATGTAAAGCATCGTGCATATAAAGCATATGAAAAATTTGGGCGATTTAAAAGGAAGAAAGACATGTCGTTACAGGATTATACCATTGAGTTTGAAGACCTTTACTATAATTTGAAAAAGTATGATATTGATTTACCAGATGCTGTTACAGCTTATCGATATTTAAATAGTGCTAACCTTTCTACGCAACAGAAAGAAATTGTTCGAGCAACAATTCCAGATTTAAAGTATAACTTGATGGTTGATCAAGTTAAGAAGGTATTTAATGAATCTTCAAATTCAAAAGAAGATGATGATGTGGCGGTTCAAATTAATGAGGTTTCGGGTGATAGTACTTCCAGCGAGACATTTCATGGTGCTTCACACAGCAAGGTTCCTCACTCACGGTATGCGGACAGAGGGTGGAACAGACGGGGTCAGGGATATCATGGGCCACGAGAAACACAAGAGTATAGGTTAAAGGATTATCGTAGAAGCAGTGGAAATCGAAATGACAGAGAGGAGAATAGAAGATCGGGTGATCGTCCAAGATGTTACATCTGTGGAAGTATTTACCATTTTGTTAGGGAGTGTCCAGATAAAGCTAAAAGTAAGAGTGATGAGATTAAACTTCAATTTTATACGAGGAAATAATGGAAATTCTCGTTGGTTAGACATTTACCATGGCAGTATTGGATTCTGGTTGCACTAAAACAGTTTGTGGGCAGAATTGGTTAAACTATTACGTGGAAAGTCTTTCAGTTGAGGATGCTTCATCAACAAAGAAGAGCCATCATCAACAGTATTTAAATTCGGAGATGGTAAAGAAATCAAAGCATCAAAACGTGTCACCATCCCTGCTTGGCTTAGTGGAAAATATGTTAGCATAACAACAGAAGTTATAGACAAGGACTTACCATTACTATTTAGTAAGCAAGCAATGAAGAATGCAAAAGTTTTTATTGATTATGAAAATGACAAGGTTGAAATTCTGGGACAAGAACACCAGATCCAATTTAGTTCCACCGGACATTATTGTATTTTCATTAACAAAGAGGGTAGCGAAATTGAAAAGACTTCTGCTCAAGTATGTCTGATAATGAATAATTTGGATGATACTCAAGAAAAAGAAAAAGTGGCCCTGAAATTGCATAAACAGTTTGCGCATCCATCAAAGGACAAGCTTCAGCAGCTTTTGAGAAATGCTGATGTAACTGACCCAGATCTTTTAAAAATGATTGCTGAAGTTTCAGATAGTTGTGATACATGCATCAAGTACAGAAGAAATCAACCAAGACCAATTGTTTGGTTACCACATGCAACAGTATTTAATAAATGCGTTGGCATGGATTTGAAACAACGCATGGTGATAAAATTTGGTTGTTACATCTTGTTGATCACTTCACCAGATTTAGTGCATCCTGTGTTATTCAAGTAAAAGGAAAGAAATTATCATTAACTCAATTTTTAAGGTCTGGATTTCCATATTTGGGTCTGCTAAAAAGTTTTTAGTGGATAATGGTGGGGAATTTGATAATGAGGATTACTGTAGCATGTGTGAGAATTTAAACATCAATATTGTTAAAACAGCTGCTGAGAGCCCATGGAGTAATGGACTTGTTGAGCGACATAATTCCACACTTGGCAATACAGTTTGTAAAATGATGGACAAGCTTAATTATTCATTAGAAACAGCTGTGGCTTAGGCTGTTGCTGCAAAGAATTCCTTAAAAAACGTACATGGCCTTTCACCGAACCAACTAGTGTTTGGCAGCAATCCCAATTTTCCAGTTATAGAAATGAATGATCCACCCGCTCTAGAAGGAAGGACGAGTAGTCAAGTAGTTGCTGATAACTTGAACGCATTGCATGCTGCAAGAGAAGCCTTTATAAAATCTGAATCCTCTGAAAAGCTCAGAAGAGCCTTGAAACATAATGTAAGACCTTAAACAGGTGTGAAGTATGTAACAGGAGATAAAGTATATTATAAACAGAGATCTGATGATACTTGGAAGGGTCCTGCTACTGTGATAGGACAAGAAAGTCAGCAAGTTCTAGTGAAGCATGGATCAACATATGTTAGAATGCATCCATGCAGACTACGATTAAAAGAAGAAAAGTTAGAAGCACATGTAGAAGTGGAAATTGACCATGAAGACAAACAGGAAACTGGAAAGGAAATATTGGAAGATGAGGAATTAAGTAGTGAAGCATCAATTACTAACAACGACGTTAATAATGATACAGGTATGGATAATTCATTTGAGAATAACAATTTATTAAAGACAAATGTGAAAGCAAAGAATATTATGCCAAACATTAAAGATAAAGTGAAATACAAAACAAAAGTTGGTTGGAAAACAGGAACTGTGCACTCAAGAGCTGGGAAAGCAAGTGGAAAGTATAGGAATTGGCTGAATATTGTTGATGAAGTTGGGAATGTTGAGAATTTAGACTGGACAAAGGTTGAAGAGTGGGATTTTGCTGAAAAGGTATCACAAGAGGCTTTGATATGCTTGAATAAAGCCAATGAAAATGAGATTAAGTCTGCCAAGGAGAAGGAATTGAACAACTGGATCGAAAATAAAGTTTTTGATGAAGTGGAAGATAAAAAGCAAAGTTGCATTAGCACCAGATGGATTCTGACAGAGAAGAATGTTGATGGACAAAGAATTGTGAAAGCTAGATTAGTGGCACGAGGTTTTGAGGAGTTTGAAAAACCAATTCAGACAGACTCTCCAACTTGCACAAAGAAATCGTTACGTTTAATGTTGTCAATTTTAGCTTGTAAAGAATGGGACTGTAACTCTATTGACATTAAAGCTGCCTTTTTGAAAGGAAACCCCATTGAAAGAGATATATACCTTAAACCACCTAAAGAGTTCCAGAAAGATGGATATGTCTGGAAATTGAATAACACAGTCTATGGCCTTGCAGATGCATCTAGAACATGGTATTTCAGAGTAAAGGAGGAACTGTTAAAGCTTGGTGTTGCAGTAAGTAAATTTGATGCAGGATTGTTCTACTATCGAAAAGATGGGCGTCTACATGAAATTATGACAACCCATGTAGATGATTTTTGTTGGGGTGGTACCAAACGTTTTTTAAACAATGTGATATTGCCATTGCATCAGACCTTTAAAATTGGGACAGTGCACAACATAGCGTTTCAATATTTGGGATTAGACTTAATGAAAAGAAAAGATAGCGTTATTGTATCACAAGATTCATATTTACAGAAGATTACAGTACTCCCCATTGATAAACACAAAGATAAAGATGAATTGTTGAATAAGAAACAAAAATATGATTTGAGAGTATTGATTGGACAATTAAATTGGTTGGCTACACAGACACGTCCAGACATTCTTTTTGATTGCTGTGAACCAATGGGTAACATCAAAGATGCCACTGTTTCAGATATGCGAAGAGCCAACAAAGTGTTACAAAGAGCTAAGTGTGAACCTGTGGAATTGAAATTCAAGGCAGTTGGAAACATAACTAAATCAATCACTATCCCTCATTTCGTGGCAGTCAAGAAAATTGAAAAGAGTAGTGAATAGTACCCTTTCTGCAGAGACCATGCAATTAATCGATGCTGCTGGCAAAGGATATTGGATTCGATGTTTATTCCAAGAAATTTTCAATATTGCACCATCAATTCAATGTTTAACAGATAGTAAAACACTTTACGATGCTGTACATTCCACAAAACAAGTTTTGGACAATCGCTTAAGAGTAGATTTGGCTATTTTGAAAGAAATGATTCGAAATAAAGAAGTGAATCAAATAACATGGGTTTCAAAAGAACAGCAAATCGCTGATTGTCTTACCAAACGAGGAGCTAGTTGTAAGAATCTTCTTTTTACGTTGGCAACTGGTGTACTCAAACAAGAAAAAGAAAAATAGAGGAGATCTGAGGAGAGATGTGTACATAGTTTAAACATTTTTGTTATTTTGTTAATACTAACCATTTTGGAGTTGATTTCGTTAAACTGGCCACAATATGGATTGGTTAAAGTTGCTGTTTTGTTTATGTGTCAAATGACTTTTGTTGTTGTTAACTCGGATATAGCTGCATATGGATATCCATTCAATTCTGTTAATAAATTTGGTTGAACTAAAAGTTCATCAAACTGACAAAAGAAAGAAAAAGAAAAGAGAGGAAGGTGGTAAACATGTATTTATTGTCATATAGAACAAAGAGTAAGACAATATCACTGACCCCGTAAATATAGCTAAGAAGGTGTTGGGTTATACAAGAAAGATTGCATATGAGTATTGGATGAAAGTATTATTGAGCAAGAAAGAATATTAGAAAGCAAGAGAAGCTGTTGGATTCCATCAAAAAGATTATAGACTATCAGAACAAAAGATTACTGAGGAAGAAGAATATTAGAAAGTCTTATAGAAGACAAAAGGTTAGTGGTTTTAATAATTATCATTGTTGGTCTTAATATTGTTGGAAATACCCCATAAGATGTGATCATATCAATAAAATCACAAGTAGCATTGTCAACATCAAAATTCATAAGGTTAATATGTGAGAATTAAGTTTTTACCTTCAGTTAGATTTTATCTAGGGTTTCTGAGAGCAGGCTATCAAATTCTTCGATCAACATGTTAGGGTGTTTATAGATGCAACCCATAATAAGATTTTTCTTTTTTAATATTGGAACTTCTACAAAAATGGATTCTATCTCTTTTGGTTTATACAGCTGTAGGTCTTGCCTAGGCTTAGGGCTATATTTATCAGAAATGTATAACCTGGTGCCACCTTTTTTGATTCAGCATTACAGTCAACACTTTGGTATCCCTGCAGTTGAGTAGGAGTGGTTGAGTTATTGTTCAAACCAGTCTCACTTATACCTAAGAACTCGAATTTTACGTTGCAAGTAAATAGCACAGTGTGCAATTCATCAAAATGTAGTCCCAGTGATGATATATTGATATGAAAAATTGACAGTCCACTCTCAAATTGTTTTATTTTATTAATCTCTCTTAGAGTATAATATAGACATTCATTTTTAACAATATCAGATTCGTCTGCTTAGGAAATTTTTTCTATTGATCTTTGTAATATTTAATTTCACGAATTACAATACCAGAAATGATGTTAATATTTATGTTCTTACCTTGATTTGTTAATTCTAATAGTTCATTATTAAGACTCATGTAGGGAATGCTTTCTTCGATACATTTCTTGCAACTACAGGTACCATCATTCTGTTGAAGTTCTCTATATTCTGTTATTTTTATATTAATGCATTTTGCATGAACCCAACAATTACACACATCACAGAATATAGCAATTTGCTTATTACAGACTGATCTAAATCATAATCCACATTGACATAAACTGGACATAAAAAACAAGTATATAACACAAAACAAATAACAAGTAACAACAAGCAGTATCAGAAAAAGAAAGTGTAAAGAGTCTTAGCAGATAGTTTAGTGACAAGTAGACGCCTTTGAGAGGAACCACTCAGTTAGATGACTTACACAGGTATTGTTATTTTAATAAGATAAACAATAGGTAAAAGTTCCATGTGCATAGCTGTTGATTGTTTCTTACTGCTAAATTATACAATTATAACAAAATAAGGCGAAGTATCATAAAACAAATAAAAAAAACAACAAAAGAAAAACAAGAACAAAAGAAATTTAACATGTCCAAAACAAACTCATAAGAAGGTAATAGCTTTAATTTTAACTAAAGCTCTTGGAACACAAGCGGTTCCTTACTTCTTGTTTTGTAGCAATGAAGATAAGTTTTAGTAAAAAGACTCCAAGAGAGTTTTTATTGTTTAGTTTGACTCAACAAGCCTTTTTGATTCAAAATGTTTTCTTATCCGCAGCGTTGATCATCACAACTACGTGACTAAAAACACAAAGCAAAAAAACTTACTGGTCAAAGTGTTAGAATAGGCTTAGTGTGCCATAGCACCTAACCTTAAAGCTCATGCAACCTTGTTCTAGGGGTCCATGGCGTTCTTTGATATGAGGATGAAACAAGACACTTAAAATGAGTAATATAAAATATAAATAAAGAACAAGAAACACTCAAAATTACCTAAATTAATAATAATAATAACAATAATAATAAATATTTAAAGTGGCTAGCCCAGAAAATCACAAAAACCTATAGTTAGTGGATTGTTTCCACTGGGGGCCACTAATTCGAAACGTAAAAACAGCTAACGACCGCTAGTTTGATCCACTACACGAACCCGTTGGCTCACCTAAACTTACGCAATCGGCCATTGAAAACCTAAAGTTACATCAACCAAACAAAACCTATTAACAAAGTCAGACAATACCTCTTCCCCAAGGACTGGTTTTCTAACTTGGTACTATCCGCCATTTGACAAGTAGTATTTGTGTGGTCTTATTATGAAAACTGTACATTGCAACTCACATTTTTACAAAACAAACCTCATATTCACTCACGGAATATTATCTCACGCTATCCACAGGGACAACCTAAATAAATGCACCTTTTCCTTTTCCGAATTTAATTTCTTTGATGTGCCACAGCTTTTTCAGAATTTTTTTAAAAAATGGATAAAATGTAATATTTAAAATCCTCAAACTAAACCTTTTGGATTTATACAGCAGGTTTTTAAGTTTTTGTACTAATCTGCTTAAAACCAGGTCTATCAGTACCAGTTATGTCCGCGAGATTGTCAGCAGGAGATAAAGAGCCCAGGGGACAAGGTTGGCCTTCTTTGGCCTGTAAACGATAATGCCACCCCTCAAAGAGAACTTTTTCATGTCGGATTATAAGGTGAAAATTTTACACATTAAAGCCTAGTTCAGACTGAATTGCAGTTGCGTTGCGACCACGTTGCGGTTGCACAATGTTGCGTACAGTGTGAACAGTTTTAAAAATAGCGCCTCAAGAGTGCCGCAAGATGGACACAAGAGCTCAAAAGAATATCAAAACTTTTAAAAATCTTGCGTCGTTGCATCAATCTTGCAGCACTCTTGCAGCACTATTACGTTTTTGTGTTCACATTATAAAAATATGCCGCAAGAGTGAAGCAAGAGCAACGCAGCGACGCAAGATATAAAATTTTTTGATATTCTTGCGTCGTTGCGTCAATCTTTCACCACTTACTTCATTCATGTTCACACAGTGCGCAAGATTGACGCAGACGCAACGCAGACGCAGCACAGCAAGTAAGTGTGAATCAGTCTTCAGTCTAAACCAGGCTTACCTTAAAACAATGATGTTGGGTATAAAGTTAAAATGAAATTGTAAACTGACAAAATTTTAAGAATCACGTAGTTTTGGGCAGGCTTAGTTTAACCACACGCGCCGTATTTACACATTTGTTTAAAAGGATGATAAAAATCAGGTTAAAAAATCTTAAATTTCGTCCCTTTTCGGACTGAAATGATTTGTTAGCATGTTCTTATTATTACCATTTTCCGAGTTATTGCGTACACGCTTTTTCTTTTATAACAATACGCCTTATAAGAATATCAAGCTGGGATTTCAGGTTAAAATCATCTTGATTAGAATTTGGATATTCTTATTATTAAAAAGCAACAATTATGAAATTTATACAGAAACACTTTCTCTTATAAACAATTCCATATTCAAAAGATCGCCCAAATTACAAAAATTTAAAAAATTGGCTGCCAGTGTGACAAAACAAGTCATCATTGTCCATAGGCTCCCTGAGCCATGGGACGGCAGTAATATTTAAGGGACAGCAGTAATATTTAGGGGACAACAGTTATATTTAAGGGACAACAGTAATATTTAGGGGACAACAGTTATATTTAGGGGACAGCAGTAATATTTAGGGGACAGCAGTTATATTTAGGGGACAGCAGTTATATTTAGGGGACAGCAGTTATATTTAGGGGGCGGCAGTTATATTTAAGGGGAAGCAGTAATATTTAAGGGGAAGCAGTAATATTTAAGGGGCGGCTGTTACATTGGCATACGGCGTTCTCGTTGATATATAATTTAAAACAAAATGCCATGGGAACGAGTTTGACAGTAAATCTTATTACAAATCAAATAAATACTTGGAAAATAAACACTTCTTCATTTGAATTTGCCTATGTATAAAATGGCTGAGAAGTTGGGTTGTGCAGCTAAACAGGGGCAAACTGCAACAAAATCAATTATTTAGAAGAGTTAGGGAAACTTGTTGAAATATCTGAATACGGACATTGAAAGACAAGTCGTTTAATGGTATAATGTGTTATTTCAAAGAAAAAACGTTTGCTGAATGCCGACTCGTTTCGTACTCCTTTCTATGAGGATTAACCTGAGAATTTTTTAATTTTGGAGTGAGTCTAACATTCTATGGTATCCATTGAGGTAAAGTGCGCTGTGTCTACTATTTTAGAATTAAACATGAGAAATAGGAAAATGTATGTTCTGGTACAGTCGACGACGACGACGACGACAATTTGGGAAATCCCTCAAATCCTGAATTCCCGGAAATCATCCCTCTCGGCAATTCCGAAAATCTCGAGCATGCGCAATCGCGCAATATTGAGAATGGGGAAATTCGCAAATAAAGTGCTGACATCAACAGAATTTCGAACATGCGCATTTGAGTAGGGGGAATTCCCATATCCAAAGCTATGGCTGCTGGTTGGGGTTTTGTCTCTACAATAAAGAGGATACTGATGAAATTTGGAGACAAAACTGTTAAATCCGAAGACTTTTACACCAATTCGAAACCGCTAAAGATCGAAGAAGTGCAAGTCGAAAACATTGTGCTGAGCGACTGTATCCCAGCAAACAAAGGCAAGGATGAGCGCTTCGTGATTGGCTACCAGGATCAAGACGGCAACCTATCACAGTTACTGATACTGACCCCTGAAAAGATCCACTTCAAGGGTGCCTCTCAATATACCGAGGGTTCTGCGCTTACTATGTTGTTTGATCTAGCCAGCTATCTCGAGTGGTTAATAAAATACGAGGAGATTCTGACCAAGGGGAGTCAGTTGGAGGGGATTTGGTTCACCAACACCAGCGTAAAAAAAGGGCGGTACCTCAGCACCAAGCTGAAGGAGTGGGATGGCGAGGTCAGAACAAAATTCCACAAGAAAAAGATACCACAAAAAAGCTGCGAGTGTAAGGCTATCATCAAGCTAGCGAGCATCTACAACCAAGGGCGCAACTACTACGTACAGACCTACTTGGAAGAGTGCAAATACAAAGAGGTTGAAGGATACGGCACTTGCTACTTTAGGGACTCTGATGACGATGAGAGCTTCACTGTATTGTAAGTGGCTTGTGAAGGTTCTATGGTTGTCTTCAGCCATAGAAACAAACATGAACGTTCCCGCACTGAAAAAAGAAGCAAAAGCACTACGCGTTCCTCGCTACTCAACTATGAATAGGGGTCCTCTTCTTGAGGCGATCCGCAAGGCCAAGTACAAATCCGCTTTAAAACAAACGGACGGTCCCTATTGCGAACCTTGTACTAGGCTTAGCTGGCACAAAAATCTCGAAGAATACTCGAGACAGCTCGCTGAAAAGCAGCGACGTGACGTACATGACTGTGGCCTTATCATCGACTATGATACTGGAGAAGTACTCGAGATCATCTAGTATGTTGAAGAACACACTAGAATCTATGAATACGAGGTGGGACTAAGTACCGCTGACATACTGCGCAGATTGAAGTTTTTTGAGCGCTTATCCTTGGCCTCTTCACGCCCTTGCGCAACAAGCTGTTGTCGCTCCCGTTCGTTAATAGAATCCACGATTTTGCTTGTTCGTTGTCGGGCTTGCTCCTTCAGCACCAGGTATTTCTGCTTTTCCTGCACTATTAGGCTGAACTCGTAGTCGCTAATCACACCATTCTCCACGGCTCTCGAGATCAAGTCAACGATAGAGTTGAGCTTGGTCTCCGCCAATAGCCTTATCCCTTCGTGTTTCTTGGATTTTGCACCAGGCCTTCTCCCGGCATTACGTAGACCCGCTTGTCCCAGACCTACGGCGATAGTGATCCCACCCACGGCTATGTACAGGGGAGCTCCCAGGCCAGAAGCCAACGCCCCTATTCCAACACCGGACGTGATAATACTGATGCTCAATGCTGATGCTTCTTCGATTTTGCTGAGTCTGTAGACTTGTGAAGTATCCTCCGTACCCTCCGGAGATGCAGAAGGGAAGCTCGGGTAAAACTTAGCAATGTCAGTCATATTTATTCTATAAGCAGATGCATCGTTATTCCCACGAGCAAAACGTTCTTATCCTTGGATACTCATCCGTCAGCATAAACTCCAGCCTGTCTGTTGAGCCCTTCAGGGGAAGGTAAACAGGGTTATCGAAACTCCATGCACGCATGTGGGTGAGGTTCTGCCTGGTGCTAAAGGAGCAAGCCCGACAACGAACACGCAAAATCGTGGATTCTATTAACGAACGGGAGCGACAACAGCTTGTCGCACAAGGGCGTGAAGAGGCCAAGGATGAGCGCTCAAAAAACTTCGATCTGCGCAGTATGTCAGCGGTACTTAGTCCCACCTGCGTATTCATAGATTCTAGTGTGTTCTTCAACATACTAGACGATCTCGAGTACTTCTCCAGTATTATAGTCGATGATAAGGCCACAGTCATGTACGTCACGTCGCTGCTTTTCAGCGAGCTGTCTCTAGTATTCTTCGAGATTTTTGTGCCAGCTAAGCCTAGTACAAGGTTCGCAATAGGGACCGTCCGTTTGTGTTGAAGCGGATTTGTACTTGGCCTTGCGGATCGCCTCAAGAAGAGGACCCCTATTCATAGTTGAGTAGCGAGGAACGCGTAGTGCTTTTGCTTCTTTTTTCAGTGCGGGAACGTTCATGTTTGTTTCTATGGCTGAAGACAACCATAGAACCTTCACAAGCCACTTACAATACAGTGAAGATCTCATCGTCATCAGAGTCCCTAAAGTAGCAAGTGCCGTATCCTTCAACCTCTTTGTATTTGCACTCTTCCAAGTAGGTCTGTACGTAGTAGTTGCGCCCTTGGTTGTAGATGCTCGCTAGCTTGATGATAGCCTTACACTCGCAGCTTTTTTGTGGTATCTTTTTCTTGTGGAATTTTGTTCTGACCTCGCCATCCCACTCCTTCAGCTTGGTGCTGAGGTACCGCCCTTTTTTTACGCTGGTGTTGGTGAACCAAATCCCCTCCAACTGACTCCCCTTGGTCAGAATCTCCTCGTATTTTATTAACCACTCGAGATAGCTGGCTAGATCAAACAACATAGTAAGCGCAGAACCCTCGGTATATTGAGAGGCACCCTTGAAGTGGATCTTTTCAGGGGTCAGTATCAGTAACTGTGATAGGTTGCCGTCTTGATCCTGGTAGCCAATCACGAAGCGCTCATCCTTGCCTTTGTTTGCTGGGATACAGTCGCTCAGCACAATGTTTTCGACTTGCACTTCTTCGATCTTTAGCGGTTTCGAATTGGTGTAAAAGTCTTCGGATTTAACAGTTTTGTCTCCAAATTTCATCAGTATCCTCTTTATTGTAGAGACAAAACCCCAACCAGCAGCCATAGCTTTGGATATGGGAATTCCCCCTACTCAAATGCGCATGTTCGAAATTCTGTTGATGTCAGCATTATTTGCGAATTTCCCCATTCTCAATATAAATATATTCTCAATATTGGCGTATTGTGCGCAAGATTTATTTGGAGAGGAAAACGAAAAAAGAATACAACCTGCTTGTAAATGACATGCGACTATTTGATAGAGAATTCTTTTTTCGTCAATTTAGAATGACAACCACCAAATTAGAAGAACTTCTTAGCTATGTTGCACCTGTTATAATGAAATCCTCGATGAGACGGGAAGCAATAACTCCAAGTGAGAGATTATGTGTTACCTTACGCTACTTAGTCATTGGAGATGCCCAAAGCACCATAGCTGATAGTTATAGAACGGGAAAAACATCAGTTTGTAGAATAATCAAAGAAACCTCAGATGCTTTATGGGACCAGCTTTTAAAAAAATGGATTTCTTAAGGCCACTAAAACTGAAGAAGAATGAGTTGAAATCCAAGTGGAACTTTGGAAATTGCCTTGGAGCCATCGACGGAAAGCATGTTGTCATGCAAGCTCCCGCACGTTCAGGATTGTACTACTATAATTACAAAAAGACTCTAGTATTGTAATTAATGGGTGTAGTTAACTCGAATTATGAATTCATTCTTGTTGACATCGGCGACGCTGGAAGACAAAGCGATAGTGGCGTATTCACGGCTTGTCATATTGACCGTGCACTAGAAAAGCAGAAACTTAATATTCTGAAGCTAAGATCGTTAAAAGGTACATCAAAGGAATTCCCATTTGTATTTGTTGGGGACGGGGCATTCCCATTAAAGGAGTATTTGATTAAACTATCTATACAAATGAAAGAACAAATTGCTATTATCAAATATCAAGGGCTCGTCGACAAGTAGAAAACGTTTTTGGGATCTGTGCATCACGATTCCGGATTTTTAGACGCCCAATTATAGCAAATGTTGAGACTGTCACTTCTGTCACTAAAGCAATTGTGGCACCCCATAACTTTTTTATGTTTGGTAGAACCTACAGGCTATGAAGATGGTGAATGGAGAACAGAGGATATTGAGACAGAAGGTTTATTGCCACTTTCTAATGCTGGATCGCATAATTATTCAAAAGATGCTAAACAATTCCGTGATGACTTTAGAGATTATTCTATTGGTGCAGGAACAGTGGCATGGCAGTGGGACTATATTTCAAAAACAACTGATTCATTTGATCAAAATTAAGCAGATATTTTAGAATATATACCAGTTTCTTAAAAAAGCGTGTAAAACTAAATCTAGGAAGCTACAATGTTGAAAACTACAATGTTTGAAAAAGCTTTAAAATAACATGCCTCTTTACAGGCAAAAATATCAATCAAATAACAAATGTAAAAATAAAAGGTTTTCTTTTTTATTGCTAGTAAACATCTATTGTTAATCACTATGTAGTTCATTTTATGTGTAAGTACTTGAATATAGATATGAATAACAAATAAATTATTCTTCAAACTCATATTTTATGAATAGTTGCTGAATTTTAACTTTAACAAGCCTGTTTTTTTCTTTATCCACAACACCATCTTGTCCTTTACAACTTTCAAATTTCTCAGAACTTTCAAGAACTTCCTCTTGTATACTTCGCGTACTTTGTTGTTGTGAATTATTTGGTTGTAATTGCGTCAGAAGAACTTGGATTTGTTCTTGAGTAAGTTGCTGATATTCCATCTCGTTTCTGTGTCAAAGACCCACATCTGCCGTTATGATTTCAATGTTTTGAATTCTTGATAAATGACGGCTTTTGATTGGTTAAATTATTTTTTATTCGCTTGGTAGTTCAAAAAGTTTGAACTTCTGATGACCATTCGCGCGACCAACAGAATGTTGCGTAAATGTTCAAAAATAGATTTTGCGCATGCTCAGATATCTATTTGCTAGAGTCGCGCGACTAAAACGAATGAGTGGAAACCGGCCTTTAGATTCTTTTTTTTTTTCATGGCAGTTCTAGGCCACCATATACTAGAGTCAACCTATGTGGGCCTGGCCTATTTTTAGTCAGAAAGTTTTGAACAAACCTGTCAAAATAGTTTCGTTATGGTATAAATATTAGTAGGGCATGCGGAAGATTCTTTCTGTTCTCAATATGGCTTGCGAGAGCTTGAGAGAGCGTGTGAAGTTAGGTCTCGAAAACGAGGATTTTGATAAGCTACTTCACATTTACGCTGGTTTAATTAAAAAGGTTAAATGTAATTCTGTTTTGCCATCCACTGACGTGTTGCAAGAACAACTTACTTTTGTTTTTATCCGAAGAAATTGCCATGCGGAATACTACCTGCCTGCCTACCTATGTGAAATCAAAGAAGGTTAGTTGTGCAATTACGTTGAAGTGAGTTGTTTATGTTTATATCTTTTGTTGTTTCTATAATAGCTATGCGTTTTTGTTACTCTGACCACTAACTATGTCGTAGTAGCTTTATTGATGTAGCTAGCTATCCCAATTTTTTGGTGCTGATTTGGATCTCTTTTTGATTATTGACTTTCACTAGCTATTAAGCTAGCTAGCTACACCAAATAGTGCTCTGATTAGAGTGCCTTTTTTCGCCAGCAACAAAAAACCGTTGTCCTGCTTTGCGAAATTTTTCCATGAGGGGCTGAACACTCAACTCCTGTTCTTTTGGGCAAAGGGGGACCAAAATAACTTATATCA
The DNA here is from genome assembly GCF_029227915.1 of Hydractinia symbiolongicarpus. Taxonomy (NCBI): domain Eukaryota; kingdom Metazoa; phylum Cnidaria; class Hydrozoa; order Anthoathecata; family Hydractiniidae; genus Hydractinia; species Hydractinia symbiolongicarpus. The sequence goes on from NC_079888.1 coordinate 13,598,843, forward strand.
GATAAAAAGATATTCCTCACAGGATTTTTTTTTATATCTTTTGCAGAAAAGTTGTCAAAAGTTTATTGTTGCTTGCACCGAGCAGTCAGAGGTGAACTGGTGTTTAACTTTTTGAATTTGTCACACAAAACAATGATCAATTATTTTCTTCAAAATGAAAAACTGCAACTAATCAGACTCTCCAAAAAGATATTCAAATTCGAGAATTTGGATAGTAAATGATAAAATTTGTTGAATTCAATATTAATCCTTTTCGACAAAATGCATCCTGTATATATCGCATCCTGTATATATCGTCCACAGGTCATGTATCGCCTGCTTAATATGTTACTTGTTTAACAAAGATATCAAAAGCCAGCTTGATTAAATTTATGCTCATATATTTATATATATACATATATACAATATACCTTGTGCATCACATGGCACTGATTTGTATCTTTTTAATAAATCCCCTCTTCAAATCAAAGAGGCAAAGGACGCAATAATAAAACAACCTGGTGTTAATTATGGTAAAATTGTATTCATGTTTCTCATTTTGTACTTTCTTCTTTAGATCAGCTGTTCAAACCATGCACCATCAGCATTTTTAAAAAATCTTCAATGAGAGTGAATTTTAAAGGCCTAAAAACTGAAATATTCAAATGCTAATACGTATTTATTGCTGAATTAATTGAATAATAATTCATTGAAATTGAACTTGTTCAGAAGTTATCTTCAAATCTTCATGTTCATACATAAGATTTGTATCCTGAAATTTCCAGAATTTTCCAGATCAGTTTCAAAAATTTCCAGTTAAAGTTTTACTACTATTTTAGAGTACTATATATATAATATGTAAAAAAAATTATTTAATTTTTTATTTATTAAGTTGTATTTTAACATTGCAAGTTAGTTACAATAATAATTGAGAATTAGTATACTCAATGATTTGCTTACCCCATTCTCCGTTTTCAAGGTCCACTTCAAATTTTAGAATTTTCCAGACTACGACGGAAATCTTCGAGCCGCAAGGCTTCTTGTTTTCTATTTGAAGTGTTTATGTGGTGCCGGGGCGTTTAAGAGAATGTTTCGTTTCTGTTATCAAGGCCTAAAACGTCTGCTTACGAGGTTGTTTTTTGTCCCCGTTTAAGCCTATTTCAGGGTTCGCGAAGCCTGTTTTAGCGAAAGCTTCGGGGGCTCCACCCCAAACCCCGCTTGAGGGCTTACAGCGCCCCCCAGCTGCATATTAAAATTTTCTTAGTAGGTCATGATGCTGCGCATCATGACCTACTAAAAAAATTTCCTAGCCCTGCAGAATTTGGTACAAAACAGACTTACAAATACAAAAAGGCTTCAAAGAAACTTGGTGTTCTTCGGAAGCTAATGGTTTTTTTGACAACTGAGGATGCACACTTAGTGTATGATAGTATTATAGTGTCAGCTCTGAAATATAATTGTATTGTCAACTTGATTTTAACTCGTCCCAGCAGTCGAAGCTGAAGTCTCTTCAAAGAGCGGAATCATCGTTTAATGTTAAAAAACTCAGATTATGAACACTTTCAATAAACAAGCTTTAATTCTTGTTAAAAAATGTTTGGATGGCAATGTTGCTCCTGCTTTCGTGGATTACTTTAAACTGATCGCGGTGTTAACACTAGAAACAATAGAATATCGGTTGATCTTCCTCGTGTTAAGCTTTCTTTTGCTAGAAATAGTTTTTATTTTATGGGGGCAAAATTATTTAACTCCCTTTCTTTGGGTCTTTGACATATTCTTGGAGTGTATTTGGGTTGGTTTTTGAATCAATTGAACTAGTTTTTTTAATCGAGTTTTATTTTTACTGTAACTATACCTTTTTAAAATATTTTTTTTTATTTTAACTTTTTATACATAATAAAAATATTACATTAATAAATTTTAAGGACACATATTGATAGCAGATTTGTATCTGAAATGTATATATCCTTGTAAAATATTCATGATAAATAAATAAATAAAACTTGATTTATCCAAAAAATTTGATTTATCGAAAAAAAGGTTAAAAAAAGTTGTCAAAGAACCCACCTTAAATCATGCCTGTTAAACTCATTCAGTGCGAACCAAGTTTAATGCGCACTCATGAAAGAGCATTCCCGCATCCTGTGTTCAGTTTGGGAGTGGAATAAAATATCATTATTCTTCGTTACTACTACAATGGAATTCCGAACCTTTTTTTAACTTTTTTTAAAGTTTAATGTCAAAATTTTTGTAACGTAACTTCCGCAGTTATCAGACATTAAAATCACTACAAGCGTTACCCAGATCTTAAATAACAATTTAATCAGCGATGACCATGACGCAAAAAGGTAAAATATTTATATAATTCATATAATTGCTTGGGATATAGTCACAGTGACAAACAAAAAAAAAACATAGCAACAAGCCCAAGGTTACGAAAACAGTGAAAATATTGAAGACTATTTAAAGGGGAGGGGAAATTTACCAACGAATTTACCAAATCCGCGGAAATGTAAAAAAAAAACGATCATAAATTTGAGATTTGAAATATTTGTATGATTGCTTGTAATTTAGTCACACAAATTCAGTTACAAACAAAGAAATAATGTAACAATATATAATAACAAGTGATCCTGAAACTTGTAACTTGTAATTTTTTTTTTGGTAAAAAGCCACTTAACTCGAACAGATGGTTGCCATGCAAAATTTCAGCATTTTTTCCCCCAAAAAACTTTTTGGAAAAATGAAAGCTAAATAAAAAAGTAACAAACTTTCAACAGATAAACATATAGTAAGTTAATAAAGTTGAACACAACATGGTTAAGCAAATCAACATTTTAGTGCTTTCACTAACTAACTTTAGCTATCGTATATCAGGATAAAATACAACACATTAAGACGTTCCCTAATAAAAAATGTGCAAACATTTGTGAATGGTTTAAACTTTTGAACCCATTTTTAAACCGGAAAACCGTTGCTTCAAGTTAGCACCAGTTTCTGGATGTTTGCGACAAAAGATAACGATGCCGACGATAAGTACAATTGCGACAATACCACCGATGACGCCACCGACAATCGTACTTGTCTTTGAGTTGTCCGACTTCCGTGCAACATAAACACCTCCTGCAAAGGAGAAGAAAGAGAAAAGTGTAGAGGGAAGGTAGGTAGTCGGTTGAGATAAGCGCGGGTTGCTGTTTGAGATGAGCGCGGGTTGCTGTTTGAGATGAGCGCGGGTTGCTGTTTGAGATGAGCGCGGGTTGTCGTGAAGGGTGAGGACGCGTTGTTGTACTGGGTAAACGAGGGTTGTGTGCGATGGTTGTGCGCGAGGGTTGCGTGTGAGACAAGCGCGGGTTTTCGTAAGGGTGAGGACGCCTTGATGTGCTGGGTAAATGAGGGTTGTGAGCGAGGGTTGCGTGTGAGATGAGCGTGGGTTGTTGCGCGATGTGCGCATTGGTTATTTTGCGGGATAATTGTGGGTTGTTATGCGGGTTGCGCGAGGGTTGGTATGCAAGTACTTGTGGATTGTTAGGCGGGTATGGGTGTGTTGCTAAAAAGCGCTAAAGCATAACATTACACTGCTGCGTGTTTATGAAATGACATCAATCTTTATGAGGAAACTGTCATTTGTAACCCTGACAGTTTGTAGACACAAAAACAACTTTTGCATATAACGTAAATACCGTATGGACACACAGAAATAGAACAGTACCTTCTCGAGCTTGGAAAGTTGCCACGTTGTCAGAAATATCTGCGCCGCTTATTTCTCTCCAGTTTTTGTAGTCGGTGGAGTGATAGATTTCCGCGTCATCCGACTCCACTTTCATTTTTATCGTTACCTCTGCGCCGTTGGCAAGCTTTTCGAACGGATACACCACAAAGTATTTGCTTTCGTACGAATCTCCTTTGTTTAACTCTCCACCTTGCTGCTTAACAACTTCTTCTCCAGCACTCTCGTCCCATTGCTCTACCCGAATTTGTTTGCCATCTTGAACTGTCGCTGGCTTTATCCAAACGCCTTCACTAAACAACAAATAATACAAGAGATAAATATGCGAAAAACAAGAGGCAGAAACAAACGAATAAATTACGTTTCCTACTTATCGCTAAGCTGAACGGCTCCACCACTATAGCCAACTTGCTGTTCCGCGCTTTTAGCCTCGCTCACTACAATTTTTCCTTTCTGACCGCGATTGGAGAAGTTGTTGTTTCGAGTGCACATGTAATGGTAGTCACCAGCTCTCGTGATTTTGCGTGGTGGTAAATCGAAATATGTGCCAGCATCATCTAGTTCAGATAATTCACCACGTAGCTGACCTATACATCATTATAAAAAGTGCGTTAGAGAAATTAAAAAACATTGGGATGTATATCATTTGTTAAATTTTTTTAAAAAAACCGAGGAAACAAAACGATAACAAAGCGTACACAGTATACTCTCCAATTAGCGGACACCATCGGTGTATGACCAAAGTGTCCGCCAATTATAAGTGTCCGCCTTTTGGAAAGTGTTAAATTTAAAGCTAAAAATTAGAAAATAAAGCTGATTTTTGTATCACAAAGGGAAAATAACAAATGATAATATAATGTTAACATAATGATAACGAACCAATCTTTAAAGTCAAACAAATTTTAACAAATGATAAATGATTAAAGATTTTATTTTTAAATTTTATTTTCTGCTACTTATCTTGACGATCTCTAGTCTCTCCTTAATGGAGGAAAGAGTTTCTCTTTCCTCTCTATTGAGATTGTTTAGTTCTATAAGCTCGTCAAGCATTGCTAGCGTTGTCGCAATAGAAATTTCTTTTTTTTCAATCACAGAATTATCACCATCTTCTTCACCGTCATCAGATAAAACCTCTTCTATATTTCACATAATATTTCAGTAATATGCTTAATGTTTTAAAAGATTTCAAACACTGCCATTACGGTTAAAGTCATTGGGAAGCGATTGAATCGTGGAGGTGGATGGTGTGGAGTTTTCTGTTATTTATCACTTTCATGGCCATGAAAAGCTGATAAAGTGGTTAATAAAGAAAATTGACAAGATTAAAAGCAATCTGGACAGAAAAGAAAAATGTTTGAAATAAATGTTAGAAAAACTATCCTTTTTTATATTTTTCTTTGTTCGCTTTTGATTTTTATGGACTGTCCGCTAATTGGAAAGAAAAAAGGCATATTTGCTCTTTGGTGCAAAAAATATTTTCCGCTAATTAAAGTATCCGCTAATTAGGTGTCCGCTTTTCTGTCTACGTGTCTGCCTTTCTCCTTGATTGGAGAAAATACTGTATACGTAAACTAGATCGCGAAATACTTTTAAGTGGAGTAAAAAGCACTGGGAAGGAGTTTGTCGACAATTCGTGCGTTCCTGCAAGGAAAACATCAAGAGTTCTAGTGACGAACTTTTGATTATATCAACCCACGTGTTTGCGCATAGGCGGGTGAGTAATTTTGCTAAAACTTATTTTAGTTTTTTACTGCAACTATGTGTAGACTAAAAATAAAATTAAAAAAGCTTCGTTAATAAATAAATTATACTTTGACAAATGTTCTTATTCATATTATGCTCGGGTTTAGCATGATTTGCTTGTACAGTATATCAAATTTCATTTCTATCACTTGATCATATTATAAGAAACGAATATTGGAATGTGACGCATCTGGGTTGTTCGTTTGTAAGAAATTCCCTACACATCTAAAAAATTTTTTACGGGAAATTCCTTTCATAAAAATATAGATAAATATGATACATGAGAGATAGTGACGTCAAAAATGTCCAAAGGAAACAAAGATGTCAGAACTTACGTCTCCTTACAAATACCAGCCCTGCACTTATACATTGGCTATTTGGCCGTACCGTATTTACTCTAACGGGCACCTCCCTGGAATAAGTGCTTCATTTAATAGAAAATACTTTATTAGTTTCCCTATTAAATTGTACTCGAAGGGAAACATAACGTATAAAAAGAATTTTGTTTCGCAGAATTATTCCTATTTGGTACAAAGAATTTGAAATTGTTCATGCATCACATCAAACACACTCTTAACATGTGTTGCAAATTTAACAAACATAACACGCTTACCTGGCGTGAGAACGGCTAAACTGACCAAATCTTCTTTGGGCAATCCCAATAAATTTACTCCATTTAAATGTGCGGGATAGTTATTTCCAAAATGACCAAACTTTAAATTTTCGGCAACAGCTTTTCCAGGTTCCCCTTCAGGGTAAATTTGTGACGTCAGCAGAACAACATTGTTGCGATCAGTTCCAGCCAATCCCTGTCCGTCGTTATTGTTGGGATTTGTGTTCGAACCAGTCCATCTGTGAAAACAGAATATTTTGATTAGTGAAACGTACGATCACACAAGCACGCTCAACAAAGATTTTATATATAGTTGCTATCGCAAGTTAGACATCATGCAAAATCAACATCAAATTTTTTTTCTTACTGAAAGTGAATATGATCTCCAACACTTGCAGATAGTCTGTTTGGTACGAAGTCATATTCCACAGCTGGATAAACTTGTACAATGTTGCCTCGCTTACCTCGAACATTGAGATTGTGAATTTTCGCATCTTTTAATTCTGCAGTCCGCGCGCGAATTGCAAATGAATGCGATCTAATAAACATAAAAATATATATTGATGTAAACTTTGACAACACGAAGACGTTTTGATGAAAAGGGGTGGCGTCTCGTCAAAATATCAGAAATATCTAAATATTGTACACGTCACTATAAATTTTGTTTTGATATAGGAAATATAAAAATTTAAGAATTGTAGGTTATAATCAGGAGAAACGTGTGTACAAATTCTTGCAAGTAAGAAAAATTTTTTCGAAAAACCAACATAACATAGGTACCTATTTTCGAATGTTACGCGCCTGTCTTTGAACTACATGTACATAACTTCAAACGCTACGTACCTATCCTCAAACGTTCTTCCATACTGCGCAGTGTTAATAGCTAGCTGTAAATTTAACTTCTTTCCAATGTTGGTGTTTCCACTTACGGCTGAGAGCGGATTCACAGTGGGGTTGTTTTCAAACACGTATCCTCTATCTTCAGCATCCGTTTCAGAGAGACCCACAAGAGAACCAATATCGATTTTAGCTGGACTGTTGTTGTCTAATTAAAAAATATTAAAACCAAATAAAGGAAGAAATATAGTAAGTAAACCTTAAGATCTCTTAAACAAAAATTCTATTGTTATAGCCATCCAATTGTTATCGTCATTAAAAATATACAACGCAATGAGCCATAAAAAGAGAAATGTGTAAAAAACACTCCAAATGGGAAATCACTTCCCCATTTGTCGCAGAAAGCATAAAAATGCCAGCATTTGGCCAACCTCCAATAAAAATTACTCCTTAACAGTACATATGAATTGTGGGAACAATCATATCAAACAATTTTACATTAACAAAAATTATGATTTGTATCAAAGAAATTGATATTACATGAAGTGATTTTAGTTAAATCAAAATTAGAACTTTACATTTGAAACGAATATGAACAAAATATGTCTTTCTCATTATCAGAATCAATAGACTACTTTATCAAATTTGAAAGTAAACATTTACTCTCTTACTTCCCAAGACCATCCCTGTCGTTATACGACAATGGACACACTTTCTATAATTAAAATAGAAAAACTCACTAGCAGCATTGTTGCTTGCGTTAGTTTTGACGGCATCATAATCAGCTGTGGAAATGTTATATCGCAAGCGAAGGGCGCAATGTTCATGAGGCGTATTTAAAATAGTCCAGTTAAACATGTTGGGAAATCCACTAGGCCCATTTCCGTTATGATTGTCACGTGACTTGGGTGAGGCAAGGCATGCCGGTGCTTCAATACCCCATGCGGGAGTTGGTGTCCACTTGGAAAAGTTTCCAGAATTTGCTGGGTACTCGATTTTCTAATAAAAGAAACAAATAATGCTTTAATTGTGACAACTCTGCGTGTGATAACTTTTGGTATTTTGAGCGTAATGAGTTTCGATAGTTTGTGCGTAATAAGTTTCGATCTTTTGGGCGTAATAATTTTCGATCCTTTGGGTGTAATAATTTTTAAAATATCAAGGGATCGAGTACTCGAGACACCAAGAGTTGACGGTATCAACACAAATTTAGATTGTTCAAACACAGAGGATAGAGAATAGATTTCGAGAATAGATATGGCTGGGATTCGTTAAAAAAGCGTTTTTTATTGTTGCTGTTTTTATAAAAAATTTGCGATTTTGGCTTTTATACGCAATGTTTTTTTTTTTAAACCTATGAAATCGCAACATCATTTGAAATCTTGAAATAAGTAAGACGTTTAAATAATGAATTGCATATCTTCTCTACATGTTATTCTGTACAAGAACAATTTTTTGATGACACTTTCTTATCTCGTATGTTCTAATCGAGAAAAAAAAGTTCCGAAAAAATTTTTTTTAGGCCTCTCACTTGCAAAAATAAGTTCCGTAATTATTTTTCGATTCCGTGGGTCGTTTTTTAATAACTGTACACAATATCATTAATCCATCTACGATATCAAAAGCTTCTACACCCCTCAACATAATATCAACCTAGAACACAAAATGTAATTCTGAAAATTATGTTAATTATTCCAACGCCTACCTCGCATTCTTCTTTCGTAATGGGAAGAATCTTTCGGTCACGTGCCGGACCTTTTCTTGCGATCAAGTGTTCCATATATCCTTTCGGAGGTACACAAGAGTATTTTTCTTTCACGTTTTGACTCTCGGCTAGATATTCCTCGCAACGTGAAACATTGTTGGTCATAATTGCGATATCCTAAAACAAATTGTTACTTTTATATTTTCTTTACCAAAGACTATGCGCATAAAAATTGTGACTGTTACCAGGTTGATTTTAAGCAGGAAACCCTCTTTAGTTATGCTTCTTTACACGGCGCGATTGGCTAGCTTCGAGCTTACTTGAAAGATGTATAACGAAAGAAAGGTTTCTGGTTAAGTTGCTTTCAAAGTGTTAATCAAACTAACATAGTGGAATAGTAAGTATGGAAACTACTTAAGATATTTCTAACGTCATTACCTGCCAGTAAAAACTGTTTTGAAGTCATTTTGTCCCGTTTGGATAAATAGATGGATCCGTTGATAAAAATAATATCAGAATTATACTACTTCGGTTAATGGTTAGGGAGATATTTTAGTTTAAACGTTTTAGCACGAACTAGAAGTTTTTTAAACGAAGTCAACGATTATTAATAAGAGTAAGTAGTACTAAATCACAAAGGTGTTTTAAAAATTTGTCAGGGTCAGGGCGTTTGTTTGCATGTTTATATGTGCACTTAGGTTGAAAACATTTAACACCTCCCATGTTAATATCCATTGGTTGACAGACTCAGGTCTAAATATATCGCTAATGTTTTACTTTAAGAGGGAAAAAGTCGATGCATAAATTTCAAGAGAAGTTTGCAGAGATAACATTAAAATTTAGGATAACTCAGCCACAACCAACCTTCCATGGTGTTGGGTGCCAATATGGATAATAATCTCTTTCTTCAGGACATTCGTAACCTCTTCTTGTACCTCCTGGATTTTGTCGTGTATATTTTGCAGTTTCACCTTTTAATTTCTATAAGACAAATGAAATTAAACAACGACCACAACAACAACAACAATAACAGCGACGACCACAACAACAACAACAACAGCGACGACCACAACAACAACAACAACAACAACAACAATAACGACGACCACAACAAAAACGACGACGACGACCACAACAACAACAACGACAACCACAACGACGACTACAACAACGACGACCACAACAACAACAACAACAACAACAACAACGACGACGACAACCGCAACAACAACAACAAAAACAACGACGACGACAACCGCAACAACAACAACAATAAAAACGACGATGAAAGCAACTGGTAGTCAACATTCTTTTATATTGGAGATATCAATAAAAATAGTTATAGTATTTTACACACCTGGTCTGCTGTAAATAAACCCTTGTTACGCTCCCGATATTTACAATTCTGATACCAGTCATAATTTTCATTCATGCCATATCTGAAATATACGAGTCACACTTGATATTAGTTGCTCTACCAGACGGCAAGAACTCTATTTAAATTGATATAACATGTAGCGAAAATAACAGGTGACGGAGATAATGTGTAAGGGAGATATAATATTTATTCTATATGAGGTACATGTGTATATGTAATTCTTTATGTTAAAATCATCACTTTTTAAGCAAGTAAATACAATGTAATCTCTCAGTGGAATTTCTCTAAAGCGGACACTCGTTGCAAGAAAAATGTCCACTTTATCGAGATGTCCGCTTTATCGAGATGTCCGCTTTATAAAGCTTTTATCAAAAATATAATTTTAGACAGAATCTTGACAAGAAAAGATTTTTCAAGCTTTAATCGACGAGCAAATTAAGGGACTATTATTTGGGCGTAAAACATTATACATAGCTTGGAGGAAAGAATACGTATTCTTTTCTTCAAGTTCATAGCAAAAATAAGACAAGATGCAGGCGCTACATAAACTCGCTATTAAAAATGCACAACTACGAAACATCGACAATGCGACCCAATTCTACAATTTCTGCGAACAAAAGATATATCATTTATGGTTGAAAGTCGCGCAATTAAAACGTTTATGGCCTTAAACGGAATTAAGTGACAAAAAATCAAAATTTTGATGTCACCATCATGTTCAGCATACTTCTTTTGTTAACTGTGCCAAATTTCGTCGAAAATAAAGTAGCTTCAATTTTTGGACCAATTTTGGCCTAAAATGACATTTGGGTGACAAAAAATCAAAGTTTTGATGTCACCATCATGTTCAGCATACTTTTTTTGTTGACTGTGCCAAATTTTGTCGAGAACAAATACCAATTTTGGCCTGAAACGTCATTTAGACGACTTCCAAGTATTAGGTACGAAGTTTATATCTGTGACGTAGCAAATGACCATTTGGAACATAGTTAGTTAGTCAGTTAGCAGTTAAAAACCAATACTATTCCCACAGGCGAGATAATAATTACGAAAGATTTATAAATTATCAGTTGGCGCTGAAAAAGCTGTCAAATGTCAAATGGGCAAAAAAAAAAAAAACATATAAAAAATTATTAGATAACGTAAACAAAAAAGTGGTAAAATGTCTGGAATAGAAAAATGTCCGCTTTATAAAGAGAGTTCATAGCGAAAAGTTTTGTTTAGTGCAAAAATGGAAAATAAAAATGAAAATAAAATAATATATGGTTATAATGAGTAAGATAATTAGATGAAAACATTTAACCATTTGACGTCAATCTATGTGACTTGAAGTTCACTTGTTCATTAAATACTTACTCTAAATCGCTATCACAATCAAAGTTGGCACATTGAGATAATTTCTCTGGAATCGTTCTAAACAAATAAAATGATAACGTTATGAGACAGGCAGACAGACAGACAGACAGACAGACAGATAAACAAAAAACTACCTTGTTTTAGCACCATCTCTTAACTGATCATCGCACATATATTGCACAACAAGCTCACAGTGGGCGTTTTTCTCACCACAAGAGTGCTGATTGGTCCACTCGATAGGTAGTTCAGAACCTTCATAATAATACAAACTACCAACATTGTAGCCTCCTCTATTGTTGTTTTGAGAGTCAAACATTCTATAAAAAAGTTAATTTATTGTCTGATTGCAATTTGGTACAGTTGATATATTAAACTCTGAAGGAAAAAAAAATGCTCATAAAACCGAGAGTTCAATGGACGCATAATGTTCATAAAGCAGAGAGTTCAATGGACACATAATTGTTCATAAAACCGAGAGTTCAATGGACGCATAATGTTCATAAAGCAGAGAGTTTAATGGACACACAATTGTTCATAAAACCGAGGCTTCAATGGACACATAATGTTCATAAAACTGAAAGTTCAATGGACACATAATGATCATAAAACCGAGAGTTTAATGGACACATAATGTTCATAAAACTGAGAGTCCAATGGACACACAATGTTTATAAAACAGAGAGGTCAATGGACACATAATGTTAATAAAACCGAGAGTTCAATGGACACATAATGTTATTATAACCGAGAGTTCAACTAAATTTTACAAAAAATGTGGCATATAATTGTTAACATTATTCTCACATTCTTTTTTTTACCTGTTTGCGTTTGCTCTTTCTCGACCACGTTCATCAAGTCGGTTATTGCTGCCTCTAATAAAAAAGAATCATACTCGGTTAGTAGGTTAATTTCTTATAAACTAAATTCAGGTTACTTTGGCTTATGCAAACAACTAAATTCAGGTTACCTTGTGTTAACAAACAACTATATTGAGGTTACTTTAGGCTAACAATGAACTAAATTGAGGTTACCCTGCGTTAACAAAAAACTAAATTGAGGTTACCTTGAGTTAACTAACAACTAACTTGAGGTTACCTTGAGTTAACAAACAACTAAATTCAGGTTACCTTGGGTTAACAAACAACTAAATTCAGGTTACCTTGGGTTAACAAACAACTATATTGAGGTTACCCAGAGTTAACAAAAAACTAAATTGAGGATACCTTGAGTCAACAAACAACTAAAGTCAGGTTACTTTGGGCTGACAACGAACTAAACTGAGGTTACCCTGAGTTAACAAACAACTAAATTCAGGTTACCTTGGGTTAACAAACAACTAAATTGAGGTTACCCTGAGTTACCAAAAAACTAAATTGAGGATATCTTGAGTTAATAAACAACTAAATTCAGGTTACCTTGGGCTAACAACGAACTAAACTGAGGTTACCCTGAGTAAACAAACAACTAAATTCAGGTTACCTTGGGTTAACAAACAACTATATTGAGGTTACCATGGGTTAACAAAAAACTAAATTGAGGATACCTTGAGTTAATAAACAACTAAAGTCAGGTTACCTTGGGCTAACAACGAACTAAACTGAGGTTACCCTGAGTTAACAAACAACTAAATTCAGGTTACCTTGGGTTAACAAACAACTATATTGAGGTTACCCTGAGTTAACAAAAACTAAATTGAGGTTACTTTGAGTTAACAAACAACGAAATTGGGGTTACCTCGGGTTATGCAAATACACATCACAACGTACCAATCCAAAAAGCGCGCAGATGAAAAACAACATGCTTAGTTGTTGCCGCATCAATATGGATGATAATCTGCAAATTACAGTGCAAAATAAAATATAGAGCAAATAAGAAATTCACAGAAAAAGAAATGTAATTCATCATAACTAATAATTAATAATACAAATAACAAATATAATTACAATTATAATTATAAAAACTAAAACTGAAAAACTAATTTCCTTTTTTTTATTTTTTAAAAATTTATTTCACTCCAAAAATGTCAAAATATAACTAAACAGTTGACAAACTAAAGCAAGTTTCTCAAGAGCCACTCAAATATCCCCTCGCAACAATACGTCTAAGAAAAGTTTTAAAGAGGGGATAAACTATTGACAATCATATTTTCATTTACAAATGGCAAGCAATTACTTTGCGTTACAGAAGATGCTGCTTTCATAAAATGCCATAGTTAAAATCACCAGTGTTAAAGCACCCAGGAGGGAAGAAAGTTAATTTGAATGTGCTAAGATTAACAGAAGGAGATTAATAAAGACCACCTCTATGAATGTATGATAATGAGGTATTTTGAGGTATTGTTTTTAAAAAAAGAAAGAAAACCTAATCCTAAGCAAATGTAAATAGAAAGAATAAATTATTAGCTGACACAGAGCACATGTCTTATATACATTCTCCCATTACCCATTTTTTAGGTTAATATACCTACTTCCTATGGCCAAACTAGGGAGTGTTTTAGAGTTAAAAATATGTGTGTAAAAGAACACAAAGAGATCTTTAGAAAGTTATATGCATATGTGAGATGTATCAGTACAAATGTATCAGTACAAGTGAGTTTGCACACTACTTCATGTCGCACTCGATCCATCATAATTGTATCACTTGAGAAACCTTGATGTTTTAAATAAGAACATGCATGAATGAATAAGAACATACAAACAAGATATATTTAATTAGGTAAAAATGCTTAATGATAACTGAAATGTGATAAGGGCAGCATATTATTCCTCCCTTTAAAGAAATTACACCAAAGTGACTTCTTTTAGATAGTTTAAGGTTTATAATGTAAAATAACTTAGATATTATTAGTTGATTTATTTTAAAACCAATCGTATTAAAAGTAACTTAGCAGAGGTTTTTCGGACTATGTTAAGAATTGTGACAACACCCTTGCTTATTTCAAAATCCACCAGATTGCCAATGCTTTTAAAAAACAGTCATAGCTCTCTCTTTTTATAAGAGTGATTAAGAGAGGAATCAATGCATAACAATAAATAATCAATAACAAAAATAAACATACCTTGCTTTGCAACAAAAAACAACAACAAGAATCAACTAAAAAAACAACAACAACGCCTACAGCAATAAAAACAACAACAAAAAAAAACTACAATAAAAACAAAAACAACAACAAATCGTGAAAAGCAAGTACCAAGTCTACGCCTAACTTAAATAATAACATCAAAATTATAATACATAAAAGGTGATTTCACAAAGTCATTATGATAAGTCATAATAAGCCATTATAATAAAAGAAAACGCTTTTAATAAATAAATATAAATATATAACATTATAATTAAATTGTAAATTATGTGCATCGTACATACAAGAGTAACTTTAAATAATAAAATAAAAATAAATAAAAGCTTATTCAAATTTACATGCCATTGCTTGGTCAGTATTCAGATCTTGCATTGTGTTTTATGAGAAAGAACATTCTAAAAAAGAAATTATTGAATAACGTAAAATTAATTAAAATAAAACACAACGGTATTAAGTGTTTCATATCCCCAATTGTCCATGCAAAATAATTAATTCAACGAAAATAGATTAAAACATATGATATAATATATTTTGGATAATGATTTTAATATGATATTTCTTGATCAAAAACAGACCTATAGATGGATTCATATTCTCTAGCACCACTAAGTAGACAGAGCTAAGTTTGCAATGCACACATCCACATTGTTTATGCTTAGGATGACTTACAAATCGAAAAGCGTTTGCACAACATCAATCTGACATTTAGATTTTACGTTCTTATTAGTTGATTACTAATAAGAATCACTTGATGGTGGGGTTTAATTGTGTTGAAGCAATTTTGTTGGTAAAATCCTTGCATTTAATATAGTACTGCATATAACAAACAATGAGCATTCCATTTTGACAATATATTTCGACAAATTATTTGATCATCTTCAGATCTAAAATACAAAAAAACAAATTTAAAAATCTGTGATAAAATATGTACATACATCTCTACAGTAAAATATATTTAAAAGCTAAAGAAGAAACCAGACGCAAGGCCCACGGGACAGCATCTAAAAAAAATTCGTCTCTAGTGTTTAGTTGTGGGCGTAATTGATTGATATATAAAGCCTCTAGGGTCAAGAGAATGAATGACGTCATCCATCGAAAGGCAATGTTGACAAGAAGCCATGTGAATAGCTACCGGCGCATTTTCTTCTTCTATGTTCTCTAATTCTAGTAATCAGGCGCGTCTGGCCGACATAGCACGACTTGCATCGCGGATATATAATTTTGTAAACAACAACACTTTTAAGAGATTTATCTACGGATGGTTTTAGCGACAGTAAATCAATTTTTAATTTCTTCAAAGTGAAAATATCCTGACATGGAGCTTTCGTTTTCGTAAGTTTTTTACATTGGTCTGAAATCTTCCCTCTGTATTCAATGAATAACATTTTCTTATCTTCTTCCACCTCTTTTCCTCAGACTCAACTCTCTTTTTTTTCAAATAATTTGTTCAAAGTATCTTTTACAGTAGAACCAACAAAGACTTGGATACTGATTTCTCTCAAGAATCGCTCACTGTAGTCTTTCGTGAAGGGTTTTGTAAGCACTGTAAGCTTTAAAGATCCTGTTAATTATACCAATAACCACTGATTTCTTGGTGCAGGAAATAAAAGTTCATTAGCAATTACGTATCTGTGAGTTTGTATACCAAGTGGAAACTAACTTGTTGCCAGTGGAAATTATTTAAATACCAAAATAGCAATTGAATTATTATTTTGCTTTTTTTACAGTAAATTTTAAATAAAGTGTAAGAAATTAATTTTTACCAGTGTTTGTTCTATCGGATTCCTTTTATTTATCGCAAATATCATCCATGTATCCATGCATCATCTCTTATTGTTGAATCGAAACTACTTATCAAGCCATTGGCTAACATGGAACCCGTAGGACTGCCCATTGCTAAAAATTCATTTGGTGGTTTAAACCATCGTTTGTCAACATTATAACATCTTTACTATAAATAGTTAACAGATTAATAAAAGTTTCCTTGTCTACAGAAGGTTCTTCATGATTTCCAGAGTAGAGGGAACTAGAGCATATTTCAATTGCTTCATCCACTGGAATATTAGTGCAAAGGAAAACAACATCAAAACTAATTACTTCCATGTCGTTGTGGAGGAGTTGATTTTGCATCCCAGAAATACCGATAGTCACTCTGCAACTTGTTTTATGATGTTGAATCCAGACATCAATAGCACAGGTCCTGATAGTACGTTGCTTTTATGCATTTTGGTGGGGTGATTTCCAGTACAATCAAGTACCAATTTTTAATTCAAGTATTTCCTAGTATTTTCAGTTTTTCAATTATGTGCATTCTGAAACTATTAAAACCATCCTATAAATTTGTCCTACTTGATAATGTGACACGAATGTTTTCGTCTTTTTTCAAAAAAATAATATTAAAAAAGATATGATTCTGGGAATCCTGAAACAGTGAAAATAATACTGCAAAAATTTTAGTTGAGGCATTTTGTTTTTTCCGCTTAAGAAAATCTAACGTGATTTTTAGATTATCTAATTTCGTCTAAAACAATTTGCGAACTCTGAAGATTAAAATATTAAATTAGTCATTTTATTTAACGAACACAGCTAAAATCCAGAATCATCAAATTATCAAAGAAAAACTACGAAAAACAACAACAAATCCTTAAGCTGTTTTGCATATCAAAAAGATTTTCACACTGTTTAAAAATGACCTTGCTGCTGCTTTAAAATACGAAAAAGAAAACAATGAATGAATATAACTGCCCAATATCCTTTAAACGTCTTGCACAATGAGAAAATAAATTCACAACAATTCAAGTTCCAGACATGCAAAGGATTCATTACATTGGACAGTAATATCAATTACACAACATTTAGAAGAAGCAAATGATAGTGAAATAAATATCCCCTTAGCATTTACAATGAACGATAACAAAATCGAAGAAATACTACATAAATATACCATCATTTCAATTTTCACACTAAAATTAACAAATCTGTATCCTCCTGCAGTACAGGTATGAATTACATTTATTTATGCACTAATTTATTAACTGTATTCTTAATAATTTGATAGCTTGGATTTTATTAAAGCTCCATTGTTATTCAGTATTCAAGTATTTCAGTTTAGAAAGATGATATTGAATCTTTAAAGAAAAACTGATTGGTTTTGGTAATAAATTCTTTGGAATGTAGAAGGTTGCTAGGAAAAAAAGATAAGTTAATACAGCAGGTTAATATTTGATGCATAGTTACTAGTTTTGAAATTTTGCTTGCACGCAATTGAATTTAGAAAGCCAAGTAATACCAAGTAATTCAAATCATACCTTCATCAGTTGTTCATTTATTGCATCATGTTGTTTTCTTTACACTTGAAGTTAAAGAGTTGTTGATATAGTTTGGAGCCAGAAATCTATATTTATTCTAATACAATACACGAAGTAGCACAGTCCAGATAAAGCATTATGTCATTTCATTCTTCCATGTGCTCGATGGCAGCGAGACCACATCTTCTATGACTAGAAAAGGAAAAATAGCTTTTCTTGACACCTAGAATGTATTAAAAAGAAATTACACTAGTCGTCACAAAAAGAGGAGTTTTCTTGTCATTTTTTTTTAAATATAATATGTGGCTTCTTGTGCGATTTGGGATACTTGTTAATATTAACGCTGAAAAAAAAAGACATAAATACGACATATATTATAGCATATCATTTAAGCTTGAAGGATTAGTCCAACATTGTAATTAATCATGTCTCAATATGCCATAGACATTTCTTATAATGGCTTATTAACCGTTTAGCCGGTCTATACGGGAAATTATAGACCGAGGTCATGACGTCATGGACCGAACGCAGTGAGGTCCATGCGAGTGACAGAGGTCTATATTTTCCCGTATAAACAGGCTAATAAGGTTAATAAGTCATTTATTACCCCACCGATTATTTCATAACCATTAATGAAAAAAAGGTTTTAGAGTCCAGGGGTCTTTAACAAAAACAAGGCTTAGGTGGAAACCATGTAACTTTCTTTATATTTCGAACGTACACAGACATTTGATCCACAACTCGTTCAAAAATAAACAATACAATACAACTTTTAAAAAAAGAATATTTCCAAAACAGTTTTAAAATTCAATTCTTTGTCGTTTCGCTGGTGGAGTGTTCGTATTAAAATTAAATGTACAATTGTTAAAATTTCCTCCGGAAAAAAATGAAGAGAGGGTTAAAGACTGCGTGGAACTGGAAGTATTAAGAGCTGTCGATTGGTTATGTACGTCAAGTTGGTTATTATTTGAGCTCAAGATGTTTGACATTTTGTAACGGTGAGTGGTACTAGCTGATTTGTAATTTCTTAACGAATCAATATTTTTGTGACCACTGTGATGGGCTACATAACCTTCGGGGACATTTGCATTCAAAAGCTTTCCAATCGATGTTTTTCTAACGGAATGATTTGCCACTTTTCTGCCTGTAAGCCCGTGTTTTTTGGAACTTAATAATTCTCCAATTTTATTTTTCCCGAAGGGGAGTTTTCAAATACCAAATACTTTCTTGTTTTGTTTTTGTTTTGATGTCGGTTAATACGGCGTCATATAGACTGGTCACGTGAAAAAAAAAACCAATCAAATTTTCCGAGAACGTTCGAATAAACGTAAACATTCGAAAATACTCAACAGTGGGGTAATAATATGCCGTATAAAATAATTATACCTTGCAACAACAAATGTCTACACTGGAGTTATCTTTCCTACGCTGTAGTTTAATTTTTCAACATTGCAAATAAATGACTCCATATTTTGTTAGAAAACCTAGGAAATTCTTGCATCGCTGTATTTTATTAAAAAATGAATAAAGAACTTTCTGAAAAAGTTTCACATTGCTGTAAGAAACAACAAACATCTCTTTTTTCAATCAGAATAGATTAAGAAACTTTCTTACAAAGTTTTTACATCACCGAGTCTTCCTTATTAACTCTTATGTCCCCGTTTATTTGCTAAAAAAGGATTGAAATTATTATGCAGATTTTACATTAACGTATTTGTTGTAAGACCTGCAAAAAACCTTTTTACAAAGTTAACAATTTTATATAAATCTTAAACATTTTCCTTCAGTCACTAATAATTGCTTTAAATGTTTAATATAATCATCATAAAAGACAAACATTTGTTTCTGCAAGGTCCAGCAGATACCCAAAGTAACATATAGACCAGGGATGGAGACCTATATGTAAATTTATGTTATATATTAATTATAAAAAATTTAGGGTTTATAATTTAAAAGAACAAAAATTAATACTTGACTAAGTGGTATATTGAAAAACATTTCTGCAATGACGTTGTTACATTCTTTTGCTTTTAATGGATTTTAACCAGTCTCATTAAAACGTTCCAAATCCTCTTTTAAATAGCTAAGTGTCCTTGGCTCACAATCAGTGTTCCCTGTGTTCATTTTTTCAGATGTGATTTAACACCAAGACAGCTGTAACAAGTAATTCTATATATAAAGATGATTAATATATCAGGTGTTTGTTAAAGGAATCACCAATCTCCTGTACATGGCGCAAAGAAATTTATAACCACCATATAGAAAGTCATCTTATCTGACCTTTAAATCGATCTAAACAAAGTCGAAGATTAAATAATCGATCCTTAGCTTCTAATATGCTAAAAACAAATGTGTTTTCCTTTTTCTTTAGGTTTCTAACATTAGCTATTTGATATGTTACCTTAAAAATTGTATCACCATAATCACCAGCAATTTTAACACGAATCTCTCCTTTAAGAAGCAAATATTTAGTTGTGCAATTTTAGACTATTTGTGTAGTATATGACCAACAATGTTGTACATACAAACCCACGGTTTTGGAACAATAAATATTCTCTTGCTGCTTTTGAATTTAACATGAAGGGGTTCTAACTCTGCTTGCACTCCCTTTTATACCCAATTACTTGTTGTTTCTGGTACAATTTTCTGATGCCATTTTAATGTCGAACGTTCGCAGCCATCTTGTTATCTATCTCATTTGGTACCAGGTTAACATAGGCTTAACTTCATTGCAGCTACATGTTTACTTGACCATTATCTTTATACACATGTCACAACGTTTATTTCCAGATTTGTATTGACTTGCGCGCATTGCAACAGACCAATTAATCCAAAACGCACGGTTTTTGTCATTGAGCTTCCATATAAACTTCGAAAGCTCGGTTTTGTTCTGATATTTCCGGGTGTGGTTATTGTAACGCAGCTTACATTCACCTTCTGATGTGCCATAATATCAAAACTTAAGTAACTTCTGCTCTGTATACAATGTTCGTAATCCAACAATCTCCATGAAGTGGGCAATTAGCTTTTGTTTGACAGTTACATGGCCTTTGTTTTTCCTTCAGATGGTCACTCAAGATCTTGTTGTTATGTTGTTTTATCAGGTTAGCCATGTTCGGCATACATGAATAGCTGATTTTTAGTGTGCTTCGATTGAAAATTTTGCTGAAGCGGTTGTTAGGTGGGAAGTGCTTCTTGATTAATTTCAAGAAGATACTTCCAATGTTGGTTTCGACAGTGACGTTATACGGCGGGTTAAACCAGATGATTTTTTGTGATCTGTTTCTAATGCGTTGGATGCCGGTTTCTTTGTTATATTCAAGCGGATAGGTGAAACCAGTTTCTAACAAAGACTTTTCGTAATGACTTTTCGCCTTGTTGAATTCTTCCTCATTGCACGATAGGTCAGTAATTCTTCTGTTAACCATTTTTGGAAGTTCGGCCATGATACTACAAGGGTGGTTTGATTTAGAGTTTATATACTTGGTCGCGTCATTTGGTTTTCTGTAAGGGAAATATTTTCCACTTTCTAAGTCCAACATGACATCCAAAAATTCTGTGACTCTTAAGTTGGTTTGAATTGTAATCTTGAGTCTTTCTTTCTTGAACATTTTGGTTATATCTTATGTAGGTGATCCATCATGGGTCCACTGGCCTCCTCCACAACGCATAACCCGTCATCACGGTACAAGCCAATTTTTTCCTTATCAACAATAGATGACAGTTTGTTCAATAGGTATAAACCAACCAGTTTGCATAGCTCAGCACCGTCATATGATCCCATTGTGACATCGAATAATGGGTTTTCCCCCTTCTTTTTCCATACTTCGTTATTATTATTGAACAATAGAGACTTCCTCGCTAGCACAATGGTGTCTGCTATTTTATCGGGTAATGACGTAATGGTTCTTGCATATGCTATAGCTGTTTTCAGAAGGCATTCGTCGATGGAAGGGTAGAATTCGGCAATATCAAACTTAATGAACTTTGCCCTATGCTTGTTTTCGATGCAACTGGACCATTTGATAACAAATTGGGAGTTTCTCCATTGCTTGACGTTTGTGTTAGATACAATTTCGGCGTTTATTTTCTCGAGGTAAGCTTTAGCCGAAAACTGATGTTGCGCATAAGGTTGTACATATCGTGCTCGAAGCCTTGCAAAAGCTTGTGTTGCAGTGGAACACGGGGTGATTTGAATCCAAACGATTGCGGTTCTTGTTCTTCCTGCTCAACGTTGTTTTCTAAATCATAGAAGTGCACATTCCATCTAAGTCTTTTCAAAAAAATTCCACTTTGTCGGTTAGGGTTTTTATGTATTGAAGTTTCAATGGAACAGGTATTTTTTTAAGGGAGTAGTCGAAGTTGGTAGGGTTCATCTTGTTGTTTCTAAGTTTGATTTCTCAAAGTGACAATCTCCTCACCCACTAACCCGAGAAAGTAAAGATATTAATAATGTAATTTATTGTTTTTCCTTTTATGACACACACTAACATTACAATGACACACCCGTTTAATTGGACTGGATATCCTCAATAGAATTGTTGCTTCATTTGCTACAATCACCTCCAGCATCTGCAAATGTCCGATTGCATAAGCTTCACAGAAGAATAACCAATTGCTTTCACCACTGAAATAAAACTTTGCTGGTTCTAAGCAAACGTGGAGACATACAAGGAAACTATACAAGGGCTATTTTATGTCCTATATAACCCTAATCATTTTCAACTTTCTAAGACAAAGAAGCTGTATTTTTGCGTGTTTTGCCAAAAGCAATCACCTAGCTTAAATTTCAATGTTTCTGTTTTTGTAGATAGAACATGAAATTAATCAGGTTTTGTTTATAGGTGGGTCGAGCTAAGAAAAGAAATATGGGCGTAGATACTTCTTAAATTTATTGCATTTTTCTCTAAAAAGCTTATATTTTGCAAATTGACAGAGTATTGATGCGATACTGTTAAAAAAATTTCGTTGTTTTAGCTACTATCTTCAAGCCTAAAACCATGTTGATTTTAATTTCTTTAACAAGAGCCACAACATTTCAACGTCACATGTAATTAGATTTTTAAAAGGAATTTTTTGGAAAAGATTGATATTTTCCTTGTTTGCAGAGTTTTTTGGAATGAAAAAATTTCCATCTTTTTTTTCAAAAATAGCGAACCTCCTTAAATGGGTATATATCTACAATCTTCTTGGATTCTCCAACCACTACAACAACAAGCCAGGGCCTTTCTTTATCATGCTCCATTCTTGTGAGAAGGGCGCTCCTTATGCTCAGCATTAACACTTGCTCCATCAGCGGTTATACACAAGTATTTCGTGGTACAATTGCAAAGGAATTTTATCCTTTTTTAAAAAATTATTATTGATTGCATTTTTTAATGCTTTGGCTGCAGTTCCACCCCATTTAGCCATTTTCAGTAATGAAGCAACTTTTTCATTCAATCTATAAATAGATTTGTGATCAACAAAAAGTGATGTATACAAAAAAGTAAAAAATTGTCTTTTTTTAAAGCACTGCAATTTTTTTGTGTTACTCCCTAATTCAAAGATTTTATTACCATTTCTCTCGGTATGTACTAACACCATTTCTTTGTCATTACCCGTTTTTTTAGCTTGTAAACCGTCTGTCAAAATGGCCATGAAATGTTTGCTTGCAATTATTGTGGCACATTTTTCAGTAACAGCTTCTGCGATACAATGCACATCCTCCTTCACAGCAAGATGGTCATGTTTTGCTGTGGTATCTACATGTTGGACTCGGTTAGCGATGATGTCGGGTAATCTAATACAATGAAAAATAAAACGCTCATATAAATTTATATTTCAACTCTATTTCTACAATATTAAAAAAATCTCACTTGAAATTTCGTTACAACATTGGTTTCATCAGTAAAGACATTTATAAACGCATTTTTTATATCCTTCGCTTTCTTATTAGCAGCACATGTCTTACACCAAACAATATTTGTTGGGTAGTAAAGGGAGTGATGGAAAAAGTGTTACTTGCAGGATAAGTTCCACGTGAAAAACGTTCAGAGAGTTACTTTCTTCACACAACTGTTTCGCAACGGTAAAACAGTGGACAAGATTAAAATGTATTGGTATAGCAAATACTTGGTATAGCAAAAAGGTATAGCAAAAAGATGCTACATCAAATAATTTGTTAAAAGGTGAAATATGTGACTACCTGATAATTGTTGTAACACAACAGCAACGCAACGTTGTACCAATGTATCAGATCTGCACCAAACAGAGCTAAAACCCCATCCAACACTATTGTAATTGGTTATACTGTCTAAACACGAACAGTAGGTTAACAAAAATTGGTATAGCAAATACTTGGTATAGCAAAAAGGTATAGCAAAAAATGCTACATCAAATAATTTGAGCTTGTAGTGCATGTAGTAAATGTAGAGAAAGCTAAAAAGATATTACATGACAACCAATGCTCATCGTCATTTGATGATCCAATCATTAAACAAACTCTAGAAATTTTTTTTCAAGTTCCACCTAAAAAGTCTAAAAACAAAATGAAAGGTCGGAAGAAGAAAAGATGATGATAATAATCCAGTACC
The DNA here is from genome assembly GCF_029227915.1 of Hydractinia symbiolongicarpus. Classification (NCBI taxonomy): domain Eukaryota; kingdom Metazoa; phylum Cnidaria; class Hydrozoa; order Anthoathecata; family Hydractiniidae; genus Hydractinia; species Hydractinia symbiolongicarpus. The sequence continues at coordinate 13,623,146 of NC_079888.1, forward strand.
ATGGTAAGCTTAAGGATAGATTCGAGAACGCACTGAAAATGTTGAAAGCTCTATGTCAAGTTATCTTAACGTTACAAAGTTGAAAACTTTTCTACCTTCCCTGAAACAACCAGGTAATTATGTCTTTTAAAAGTGGTGTGGTCTATGAAATTTGTTGTCCATGATGTAATTTGGGTTATGTCGGTCAATCAAGTCAGCATTTTATCGCCCGCATTAAGGAGCATTTAGGAGTTTCAAGTCAGGTGGTCTTACATTTCAACAGCTGCGAATGTCTACTTTCAATACAAACATTTAAAATTTTATCAACCTCGAAGTTTCAACAGCACTTTTTTTGGAAGCCCTTTTTATAAATGACAAGTTTAAAAGTCACACTCTTTTGATAAAATTTTAATATCATTTCAATATTTTTTAGTTTAGTGAACGTATATATGTTGTAGATACTTTTGTTTTAATCTGTATTAATTGATTTTACTATTATTTTAGATTTTACCTGATAATAACTTTAAAAGTCGTAATATATCATTATTAAAAGTTGTTGGTCACTTTGGGTCCATTTTTTTCAACTTAGGAAACAGTTACAAATACCACATGTACCAACAACACTTACAATGGCTAAAAAATTGATTAATATCTGGCCACGAAAGCCATCACATCAGTTCGCCATGTTGAAAATGGATAGTTCAAATATTGTGTTGAGAATGTAGTAATAAGCCAGACAACAGTGTCTTAGCAATTTTGAAGCTATCTAGGTAAAGGGTGGCAGAGCACAAGGTAAAGGACAAAACAGTAAATTACTTAAATTTTGCAGGGGTTTTGATATTATTTTTCTACTATTAGAATGTCCTTGATTTTGAGAAATTGTTTGATAGGCTGTCAAACTTCCAGCATGGCTAATTGTTATCTTTTTTATTCTTGTTTCTTCAGTTTTATATATTTCTGTAAATAGTATCCATTTTTGGACCTATAGTTTAGCAGTTTGCATCTTGTTCTGCAGCTAAGTAACTTATATAATACTTCTTTTTTACATTATTTCTCAAGATCTATATATAATTGTCAAAATTAAAGATGTTTATAGGTAGCTAGCTAGTTTTAGCTTCATCACAAGATTGGCTGCTATTTCATACAATTTATAAAGAAAAACAAAATGATATTTGTGTATATTTTAATGTATATAATAACAAACTATTTATGCACAACTTAAGTTAATTGCTTTGGGTTCCAGAATAACACAAAACTGATAAAAACAATGTATTTCTATTGGAATGAGTAGCCTAATGTATACTAACTACAATGCTAAAGAACTGTACTTCTGTCACCACAATTAACATGAGCTAAACTTGCAGTTTAACTCCATATATTTTGTTCTGGCATAATAAACTAGGAACGTTGAAAATGTTAACTCTGAATGACGTTTTATTTAAAAGATGTCATACATTTTGGTCGAAAAAGCTTTGGACACTTTGGACAGATAAATGCTTTATCTATATTATCTTTACTGGCCTTAGGGTCAAAGGTAATGTTTTTTTATTAGTGAAAGGGAACCCAAGGTATAAAATGATGTCAGACTTATATTATAGAGATTAAAAAGTTAGCTTCAAGTTAGATTCAATTATGCTGCATGAATTATGATGTCATATTTCAGTAATAGATTATTAAAGTGTAAATGTTTCCTATGTTATATGTAGAGATACAATATTTTATTTGTTCTGCATAACTCTCTTTAATTATTATACAGATTAAATATATTTGAGGAATTTTAAACTTTGAGCATACTATTATGCCAAAGAATCAAAATTTAAAAAAATATTTTTTTAAAAAAAAAAATTACCCTGAAGGGGGTTACTGTATCCTTAAGTTAAAAATTTATGCTTTCAATTCAATTCTTTTTTGTGTGTCAATTGCCATTTCTTAAATAAAACTATGCCAGAGCTACAAAAAGCACTCGCTAAAAAAATACGAGTGCTATGGTGTGCGAAAAATCGCACTCGTAAGCAAAATTTACAATTGCGATGGAAATATTAACTATTTTTTTTTTACCACAACGTTATTATGTTATTTAAGCTGTATAGAAATGATGCTTGAATACAAAGTCTTGCAAGAATAATATGATTAAAAGAAATACAAATGGAAAATGTTAAATTGTGCACTCTCATTGTGTATGAATAAAACAATTTTTTTAAAAAAAATACATTTTAATTATTGCACATCATATTTTTTTCTGCTATTTAAAAAATATGTTGTGAAATTGTTTTAACTTTCTATTGCTTGCTAATGTTATGAGCTCTCTCTGAAACACAATGCTGGAGATCATTTTTCTTTTGTGTACCTTTTGGGTACCTTGAAATGATTTGCTTCTGGTAATAGAGCAGTATAGCAGGTATCATTTTTAGGTTTAATTGACATGTATTTCACAACCTAGTGCCTAGGACTTAATTATTAATTCCTGTTGAAAATATTGATAAATGTTAAAATAAATAGATAAATAGTATAGATGATAATTTTCTTTTTTTATGTTCGCTACCTTCAAGCAACAGGTGGCCACAGAGAATATCAAAAATAAATATAAAATACAATTAATTAGACGCACGCAACTATCTCCTTTTTATTGCCGCCATTCATCATTTTATCATGCACACTGTGATTGCTAAGATATAAATAGATAACAAAATTCTATAAACATTAGAAAAGATTGTTCCGTACATCGCTGTTACAGACAACTCATGATAAATATTATGTTGTTTATTTTTATGCTAAAAAACAGAGATTTTATATTAGGTTTTTAATAGCCCTTTACACTGTTCTATAATATTTTAGAAAAAGAAAAAATTCACGAGTACAATAAAAAGCACTTTTAAATTTTTTTACCAGTGTGCGAGCGAGTGTGAGTGCGTGTGCGATCGCACTTGTCTCAAGGAATGGCCTCCAATTATTGTCTTTAGGCGAAATAAATAAATAACTTCAATGGAACCCGAGGCATAAAATGATGTTGGACTTATATAGAGCTTAAAAAGTTATCTAACAAGTCTTTTTAAAATTTTTAAAAAGCTCTTTTCGTTCTCAAGATATTCACATTTAAAGAATTTCAGATTTAATTATGCTGCATGAATTATAATGTCATATTTCAGTAATAGCAAATTTGGACATTTTCTTACATCAGTAATTGTAGACCTAATAAAGGGTGTGCATTCAAACTTTATCAATGCATAGATATTATAAAGGTTAATTGATTAACATATTTTTTTTGTCAAAATGACACTTGTTTGCTCGTCCCAGGCCTCTTAATTTTTTGCTGACGAACTCATAACTTGGGATCTGCATGTCGGTTTGCAATCAAATTTTGTGAGTAAACATATAGGGCTTATACAAGCTCACCCACAAAGTTTGATTGCAAACCAAGTTGCAGATCCCGAGTTAGTCAGTCGTCAGATAAATAAAAGGTGCCCTTTTATAGACCATTTCGGAGATTATGCGGCATTATGGATTTACGGAGCTCAGTGGTGCAAGTTGAACTTTGGACTTCACATTTTATTCAGTCTTTTGCCTAACGGATGTGCTGGAGGCAGGACAGTTTTGCTTTTTGTTATCTGTTTTTATGTTTGTGATACTAATTTTATGATATATATATTTATTATGCACTTATTTATACTTTTAATTTCTTTTTGTACAATGAAGGCAACTTAATATATCCTAAAAACCTTTAAAGTAGCTAGCTAGCTAGAGGTCTCCCAAAAATGCTTTTAGAACACTGTACTGCACCTAGCTATAAGGCTGTAATTAGTAATTAATGCTTGGTTAAAGGTAATTTCATTTTATATTTAGATATATAAAATTGTGTAGCTGCTTTGTGCATTATAAAGATATTGGCATTAGATTTTAAACTTGGATTATACTTAGGCCACCGTCGAAAATATGTTTGGTTAAAAATTTTCCCTAAAAAATTACAAAAATAAATACTATATTTCGCAGCCATATTTTGTTATTCGTTTTAAATGTACGCCAGCTGTATTTTTAGCCTCCGTTTCAAGTTCCATTTGTGTCACTCAATGTTGTTCCCATGGTTTTCACTTGTAAAAGATTGTTTGTGGATTGTTTGGTTTATTTTTTACAAATTTACCGAATTCCAGACTCAACTTTCGCCTGTCAAAGTGAGTCGGTCGGGTGACGCTAACCAATTATATTTTTGAGGGTGGCCTTACTTTAGAGAGTAATTTTTGATTTTGGAAATACCTTACTGGATTTGGACTTGAATTTTGTTTTTGGATTTGTAAAGAAATGTTTAGTTTGTAATATTTGTGAAGATCTAGAGAGTTATAATCCATTGTCACAATACTTGTCAAAACTCTACAATCTTATCTATTTCTGAAGTGTAGCTCCCAAAATAATCTGGCTTTTTCTCTATAATGGGTGTAAAAATTTTCAATACACTGCCCATAGAAATACGGTGAACAGGTTCAGTCACAGATTTTAGGAATAGAGTCATTTTTAATTACAAGTAATTTTTATTATTTTGATATTTTTATAATTTTGTTTTTTGGTGATAAATACACTAATCTGTATGTTTGTCCCTTGATTCGTCTACTTAAACACTCCTATCTTTGAGTCTTTCAAGAGTGGTATTAGAAAAAATACCTGTCTTTCTTCCCTGTTTTCGCTATTGCCCTATAATTTTTTTGTAGGCTTCCCTTATTGAAAAATATCAAAAAGGGAAAAATGATGAGTTTAGTTTACTAAACTAAAGTGGTATTTGATTTGTTTTTTTTTTATGTTATTTGTTTCAGTCACAATGTATATTTTACATGATGTTATATATACGTATGTGTTTATCGGTTTCTTTATCAGGACACGCAATTATAGCAGTAATTTATTACTAAAGTGTAAATCTTTATGATAAATAAATAAATTACTCTGTGAAGCTTGTTTTAATTATTGGCATAATAAGTTCCATTACAGAAAAAGCTCTGGCGATTAACTCAACTATTACTCAGTCCACAAGAAGTCAGTCTCACGCTAAGTTCTAAAAAATCATACATTAAGAGCTGACAAGAAGTCAGTCAGCTGCCTCACATTAAGTTCTAAAAAATCCTCATACGTTGTAAGAGCTGACAAGAAGTCAGTCAGCTGCCTCACACTAAGTTCTAAAAAATCCTCATACGTTGTAAGAGCTGACAAGAAGTCAGTCAGCTGCCTCACACTAAGTTCTAAAAAATCTTCATGCGTTGTAAGAGGCATAATTCGATCGTAAAAATATGTTTAAAGTTGATTAAATATCCACTTTAGCGTTAAATAATAATAAAACACACTCAGTATCCCTACATCTTACACATGTATTTAATTGCTATTTCCAATTCATTAATAGATCAAAGCTAAATAAATGTTGTCTGGGTTTATCCCGTTACTTAGATAAAAACATTACGAAGACCTAAACACGCTAAGAGTGTATACAAAACTCGTTTCTTTTTGTGTGTTTTAAGAGAGTTTTCTACTACGGCGTATAGGGTTCAAAGTTCAACTTGCACCACCAGGCTTCGAAAATCAATAATGGCGCATAATCTCCGAAATGGTCTATTTATCATATATATTAAGTAGTTTTTAGGTCATGAAGTTTTGAGCATAAAAATCACTACACCTTCGGGTTGCTGCCTTATCTGGAGTAAATTGATAATTACTGCTAGTTCTTTGATAGTAACTTAAAAAAAGAGCTGGTTCTCTGGCGTTTACTTCAAAATACTGGTGGTTCTCTGGTGGTTACTTCAAAATACTGCTGGTTACACTTGTTTCCTACTTTTAGTATCTACGCTGTATTAGCTACAGGATATCTAAACAATAAACTCTTGCTGTGATCTGGTAAATCCGCTCGCTACATAACTTTAGGGTTTTAGCTAACAAAACATAACATAAAAACTACTTTGCAAAACTGCTGTTAAACAGGGCGGGTATTTGTGCAGGGTCTGAAACATCCTAGTGGTCGTAGTGGTGTGATTTATGTCTCACAACCTCCCAGCATTGAGTACTGACCATTTGACTATTTTGTCCAAATTTAAAAAACGAGGAAAACTGCATTTGCTTTAATAATTTTTGATGGCAGCTAGCGAAGAGATGTGAGTATAACAAAACATATTGAAACTTTTTACCCTTTAACTTGATGCTAGTTGAAGTGAAACGACTGATGATTTTTTACGAATGGTTGATTGTTGTTGTTATTATCATTTCAGCGCCATGTGTGATTCACTTTCGATTTCGGGAGCCACGGGCTTATTAACTTACTTTATACAAAAATATAAACACATAATTTTCTTACAGTATGAATGACCAGGTTAAATACTGACCAGCATGCGATATGACTGACCAGCATTCAGATTCAGAAAATTGGTGAGCTCTTGCAGGTTGGAAAAGTAATCTAACTCTGGGTCTTTTTCACCTGGAAGTTAATTGCTATGGTTCTGAAGAAACAACACGAAAGCAAACAACAACAATGACAGATAATGTTAGAAGTATATTTCTCTTGTTTCATGTCATAACTACACTTGAGTTTGGGGAAAGGGGGGATGTGTCAGGTTTGGTATCAGGGGAGGCCCAAACCAGATGCGTTTGTTTCCATCCTTACCCCTAGTAAAACGTATCTCGTGGAAACGTGTGCGTATCTCATGGAAACGCTAACTCACCTGGGGTGTATCTTGTGGAAACACCTGGCTATCTCGTCGAAACGCTTAGCTACACTTAGCAAATCTCGTGGAAATGCCTATGGGCCTTCTGAAATTTTTTTTTTGGCTCTGTTACAGGATATCGCCGCTAAGGGGGGGAAGGGGTCTAAAGTTTGAAAAAAAAATCCGCTAAGGATTGAGAAATTTCAAAAATTTGTTTGTGGCCTGAAAATTCTTGGTCGTTCGTGAGCATAATTCCTCTTGTCATCAATTTCGATAACTTTTATCTACTAAACACGCCCCTGAGCCTTCCAAGATTTATCAGAATGTGTATATTTCATGGACAAAAATCCACTAAAAGAGGGGGGAGGGGGTCCGAATCTTAGCAGCGATATCCCGCTAACTGGGCCCGAAAAATTTTTTTCGAAGGCCCCCTACATCTCAGCAACTCGCCTGGAAATTGCCTACATCTCAGTGACTCACTTGGAAATCGCCTACACCTCAGCAACTCGCTTGGAAATTGCCTACATCTCAGCGACTCACTTGGAAATCGCCTACACCTCAGCAACTCACTTGGAAATTGCCTCCAACTGCTATGGTGTGTCTTGTGGAAACGCACCTCATTTGTTAGGGAAACAAACACATCTTCATCCCATTTGGCTGACGATGAAAGCCCGACATCCCAACCAGCACGGGTCAACAGTGCTTCCACCTCTGGACAAAAAACTTGGCAATCACAAGTAGCCAAATTTGGATCACCAAGAAAACCTTGAGGCAAGAGCACTGGTGTAAGCGAGCGCGCGTCTTTGATGCCAATTGTTCCCTCCATCTTGTGTTGCATGTTGCCGTATAGGTAGGCAAGGCAATTTTAGGGGCCTGGATCTACAACAGTATTGGTTATAGTTACCTTGAGGGCCCCTAATGTTCATGCCCTGTAACCATCCTTTTCACTAGTCTACCATTCTAGACTTGGAAGAACATTGAGTTTCTAAAGTATATCCTTCAATGATGCTAGTAGCCATCTTTGTTGACACTTGAATACTGAATGCAATCAAAGCTAAGCCTCTTCTCAACAAGGTATAAGTACAGTACCGATCGCGAGTAACTATACACGAGTATTAAACTACGGGTACGAGTAATTTCTTCCGTGGGTATTCCACGAGTATGCGACGAGTATAATACGCATACGAGTACGTCAAAAATACTCGCACATTTTTGCTACTGTACTCACACAGTACTCGCTAGCGTGCTCGAAAGGCAAACAATATAATTAATCGAGAAACTTGTTGAGAATGCACTTGCGGCCAATATGCTTTTATGTTGGTGTTGGATTTATTGAAAAACACTATTTTTACAGTGTTATTTTCTTCGTTCAATAGTGAGTTGAAGCTGGCATTGAGATTACATGCTAACACTTCGTTTTGTTGATTTACGATCGAATCAGCAGTCCCACTTGAAACCATGCCACAGGGACCTGACACTCCGAAGAGCCAGACGAGTCTAAACTGATTCACGTTATATTCAACTCAACTGCGGGAAAGTGCGCACCAACGCAAGCTATATATGATAGCCAGAACGAGGGAGAACCTCAATTGCCTTACGACGGAGTCGTAACTTTCAAGCGAACTCTTTTGCTTCTGAACAAACAAACAAACCAACGTCACTTCTGAAAAATGATTTTTAAGTCTAAAAATATCGAATGAAATTCAGTTGTCTGCGTTATAAAGATCTCCTCACTCTCTCTAAAACACGATTCTGGAGATAAATTTTTCTTTTGTGTTGAATGTTATTCTAATTTATTTATATCTTTGCAATCACATTGAGAATATTGAAATGATTTGCTTCTGGTAATAGAACAATATAGCAGGTATCATGTTTACCAGTTATTGACATGTATTTCACAAGCTAGTGCCCAGGACTAAATTGATAAATGCTGTTAAAAAACAGTAAAAAATGTAACAATTTAGTTTGAATGATATTCATTCATTCTTTTCTTTTTTATATTCGCTACTTTCAATCAACAGGTGCCCACAAAACATGTGAAAAAAATTAAAAATACAATTAATAAGACACATGAAACTTTGTTCTCCCCATTACTGCCGCTTATTTTATTATGCACACCATGATTGGTAAGTGAGAATGGATAATAAAATTATAAAAACATGAGAAAGAATCTTCCGTACATCGTTGTTACAGACGATCTGTAATAATTCAGTATTTAGTTTATTTTTATGCATTTTAACTACGACGCATATCCTTGATACACATTATTTTTTAATATAATATTTTTCATATAAGAACATAAAGCTTCATAGAAACAAAATTTAGTGATGAAATTTAGTGCTGAAATGCTCCTTTAAACCTTCAAAATGGCGAAATGCTGATAGCTACACGATAGACTTAAGCTACTTATAATTTATGACAACCCATTTTGAAGTAACTAGGGAACTTACTCAAAATTCAGGTGCACATCATTCTCACTGGACCCAAGATTTCCCTGCTGGGCACGTTTTTACTTTTGGTTACTTACAAAACAATAAAATTAAATGCGATTGGGTTAATTTAGTCTCCAGAGTTCATTGTTTAATTCATGCTTGCGAAGAAAAAGGAATAATGTTTGAATGTAGCAACAAAACATTTAGCTAGGAAAAAAAAGGATTTAGATAACAGATGTAAATAGCAAAGGGTTTCCTCGTCGGTGAGAAATTAACTATATAAATTCAAAGTTATAAAGAGCCATTACAGCAACGTATACATTTTTATGTAAACTAAAAAAAAATTTTTGCAACATAAAAAAAAAATGTAAAATAAAATGTTATTTCTTACGACACGAATACGAAGTAAAAGTTTTCACAATGTGTAAGGTAGCAGACAAATGTGAGCTATCGATAAAAATTACGCTACGACGAATTCCCGTTTTTTATCTTATACTCGCACACGTACTCACAAATCATTCACTTACTGTACTCGCATGCGCAAGAGGCTATACTCGAGGGTAGGAAGTAGTATACTCGCCGATTACTCGTACTCGTCTTCCACTTTACTCGGCATTTAATGTACCCGTACTCGTATACTCGTGTATAGTTATCGCAATCGGGACTGTACTTATATCAGGAACCGCAATTAACATGTGGTGAACTGTTGGTCCACCACCATGTAGATACTTCTGGTGTTTGTGGCCTTATGGTACAGATCTTTTTACAGTGAAAGGTGTTGATTAAACAATCGTTAAGAAGGAGGAGGGTTGATTCCTCAAGAGGTTGTCAGGTCACACGCGCCCACCACACAACCTAACGGGTATACTCTAATTAAACCTGATTTTTCTTAATTACAGTATGGTCTTACATGCCTTGTCCATCAAAACCTTCAATTATTTGTCTTCTGACTGGTAGCTAGCTAAATTATGTAATTTAAACTTGTTTTCACAGGTGATAAAAAAGTTACCAAATTAACAGTATTTTAATTAGCAAGTCATGAAATTAACAGTCTTTAAATTAACACTGCGTTTAATATTAACAGTCAGCAAATTAACGCAGGTTTTAAAAAATCGTGTTAATTTCATGACTCTTTAATTTCATGGAATAAGGTAGCTTTATGATTAGCTTTGTGCTCATTGGTTGATTGTAGTTCAGGGTTTGCTGTGACATTTGTTTATACACGTCTACCTTTCGTTTGTGCGAAGAAAAAGGTTGGGTTGTAAGCAACAAAAGTGGTGATTTTTTAACCTCATGAACATTTAGGTCTTTCTGGAATCAGAATGGTCATTGAATGTTAGGTCTCATCAGGTATATAAGAAATATAGTGTGCTGAGTTCGAGGTTGACAATTTCTAGTAGGGAAATCTTTGATGCGCTTGTATGAACATTGACAGAGGTGGCACGGCGAGACACATCTATTTTTACGTTTTATAAAAACTTATTTAGTAGTTCATTGTGAAATAGCTACCACTACCAAAAACAACTACTGTGTGAGAACTTGGAATTGCTTCTGGTGCACACATGATAAAGACGGTAGTCATCTTGTATTTAAATATTGCAATGATATGCAACACATTATGTTTTTAGAAGCATCTAAAGAGCTAAGCTAACAAAAATTATGCTTGGTGGTAAGGAAGATGCAAGTTGTATCGTTGACCTACAGGCTATAAGTTCATTAATATCACATTTTTCAAAACATTCGTATAAAGCTGATGCAACTTCATCTATGGTAAGTAGAGAATCCTTAACATGTTACCTTATATTTTTTCCATTTAAGGGTACTGTAATGATTCAGACACATATTCATTATATTAATTATTTCTCAAATATTCTGGGTTTTTTACAAAATTATTTATATATTGGGTGTAAAAGCAATTAGATTGTCTATATACTAGAAATATGAATTTAGTGAGTTAATAGCGTTATATACTTAATAAAAACGGCAAAGATATATAATAAATATATTAGATAGATAGATAGATGTGCATATTTTACATGGCTAGCCTCACAAATATCGAGGGATATACCCTGTCTATTATTTCCAGGAGGGGCCATGGCTTAGATGGAGAGTCCTAGAGTATTTAATGCTCATTTTGAGCTACGCAGACCCAATTAGTAGGGCCCACGCTCTACTAGACAACTCCCGGCAACATCCAACGGCCCACACAGTGTGCCATCTCCCTAATTTCCCTCACATGGCTTGGGTTAACCCGGGGCTATGGTAACATTCACTCGCCCATGTTGAATCGCCGTCAAGAGGAATCGAACCCCGGTCTCCCGCACAGAGTACGAAAGCTATAACCACTAATCTACGGCGCCACAATAGATAGACACATGTGCATATTTTACAAGTATTTAATGCTAATTTTGAGCTATGCAGACCCAATTAGGGTCCACACTCTACAAGACAACTCCCTGCAACATCTACCGGCCCACACATTGTGCCATCTCCCCAATTTCCCTCAAATGGCTTGGGTTAACCCAGGGCTATGGTAACATTCACTCACCCATATTGAATCGTTGCCAATAATAATAACAATAAATATTTAAATTGGTTAGCCCAGGAAGTCACAAAAACTTAAAGCTGTGGATTGTTTCCACTGGGGGCACTAAAAAAAAAAGAATCCAATATAGTATATAGCATATTTTATAATCTGTGAAAATTAAAAAAAAAAGAATTAGAAACAAAAATTAAAAAGTGATCCCAATTAGAATTTGCCAAATACATTAGAGATAAGTCTTAAAAGAAAGCAGACTTCCATTACATGTCACTTGGTCTTGAAGATTATTTTACATTTTTGGAGCTCTAAGTGGGAAGGCTTTTTTTGCCAACTTCCATGTTAACCAAGGGAAGTGTGAACCTATTTTTAGAAGCTTTTTGGTGATTGTGTTTTTTGCCAAAAAAAATTTTGAGTTGTATTTAGTAGCAATGTGATTCATGGCTTTGAAAACTAACATGGTATATATCGTTTTTGATGAGTAGATTATTCAATGAATATTCCCTCTCTTTCCCAAGAAAGGTACAGACACATTTTAATCATTTTTCTCGTTTTCCCAATCTACCTCGGGTGGCACAAGCCCATGCTGAGAAGTAGTAGTTGAAATTGGCATGACAAGGCATTAATTAAAAAGTTTTTGGTGCGAGGTGTTAAACAAGATGCAATAGGTCTAATTTTAGAATATTTAATTAGGGTTTTTCTATTTATGTCATTAAAATGTGCTCTTTCCATTGCACTTTTTTGCTCTTCTTAAAAGGTATACCCATATAGTTAATAGTTTTGTTCTAAACTTTTTTTAACTGGCTGTGGTTGCCTAAAATAATTGTTTCAGTTTTGTTTTGTTTTGTTAACTGTTTACATTTATGTTTACGTTTACTTTTACAGTTTTTGAAAACAAAATATGATAACTTTTTTGGTTCTAACAGCTATTTTTGAACAAAACACAGTGATTTTTAAGTATTCTACGGACCCATACTCTTAACTTTATACAACTGTTTTTTCTAAAACACAATACATCTACATGCAACTTTAGTACATTTGTGTGTTACAACGAAATATGGAAATGTTCGCAGGTACGTTTTCTCATCACTTCAGAACAAAATACAGAGATTTTTAAACTTCAAAGGGTCATTTTCGTGTCATTTTAGAACGGAATACAGAGATTTTAAGCCTCACAGGGTCATTTTCTTGTCAATTTAGAACGAAATACGGGGATTTTTAAACTTTATCTCAGAGATGTTTTTTCGTTATTTTAGAACAAAATACAGCGAGTTTAAGCTTTGGAGGGTTATTTTCTTATTATTTTAGAACAAAATACATAGATTGTCATTTTAGAACAAAATACATAGATTTTTAAGCTCTGAAGGGATGTTTTCTCGTCATTTTAGAACGAAATATGGAGATCATAAATTTCAAAGTAACTTTTTTTGTTATTTTTTAACTATAATACAGTGATTTTAAGGATGGGAAGAGACTTTATGTTAACAAAAACTAGGGATTGTTAACCTGTGAAGAGACGTTTTTTCGTTGTTTTAGAAAGAGATACAGCAGCCCCTATAAGTAGATTTTTTTTACGTCCAATAAAACTACAGACGTTGGATACATTTAAACTTATTTGCATCAGCATTGCGTAGGCCATATTTTTTTGTAGGGAAATTTTTAGCCGGCAAAAACATTTCGCCATTCACATTGTATTAGGGCTAGACTTCTCATAATTTCGATGTATTGATCTCCTAACATGATGACAAATGGAAATGGAGTACAAGTCTTATTGACATACCTTCCCGACTGTGAATTTCGTTAAATTAATAGTGCACTGCCAACTGGCTTTTTATTTTTCGAGTTGAACTCTTTAGGTTGGGGCGTCATTACGTTGTATATCGCAGAAGTCGCCGTTGACATGCTTCGAAAATGCTTGTTACGGGTACAGTTATAAACATGAAGCAAAATTGTGCAGGAGACTCAAATGTTAGAGTCTTGCAGAACATCTCTTCTCTCAAAACCGAGGGCAGGACTGACTTAATGCTTGCTGTGTCGTATGGGAGAAAGAACTTCTGGACTTCTTTTTAATATGATATACAATTTTTTCAATTATTAATGCGAATCGAATGACACCACGGTATTTCTATAGCTTGAATGATTTTAGTTAATGATAATGGCCTAACTTACTGAAAATCGAGTTTAATTTTTCTTCAGTCGCAATGAATGAGATAAGCTCAAACAATACCACAATTGTTATTTTTTACAAATTTCACAAAATTACATTGGCTTTTTTTTTGCTGACGCAACTACGCTATCTTCAATATTTTACGTCGGCAATTACGTCGGCAGTGCCGAATGTCGACGCAAATTGTAAGGGCTGTACAGCGATTTGTAAACCAAAATAAGTAAATGTTTAAGTTTATGCAGTACCGCCTGAATGTAGTGTTATATGTGCACAATAATTATCACCTTTACACAGAATTTCGGTAGCGTTAGAACTTTCTTTTTTATTATATATCCATTGTTAAATACACAATCTATTTTTGCTTGTCAAAAACAATGGAGTTCATGCCCCACACAGGAAATTTAACGATCACATGAAATTTTCATGTGGCTCATTGTTTTGTTGTCCTACATTTAAAAGAAATGTTATGTGTCTTTTGTCTATACATGCAATGTCTTCTAATTCTAGTGTAGGCCTCCTGCAAAATTAATATTTTGTGCGATTTATAACAAAAATAAACTGCTTAAATTGAACTACATAGTGAGATATTTTGTTGTTGCTAAAATGGTTATAATACAAAAACAAGACAGATTATTATTGTCGCAACACTCTCCTTCATTATGATTATTACGTCAAAATTTGCTATTACTCAAATTGAATCATAATTTATGTAGCATAAGCAAATCTGAAATTCTTTAAATGTAAATATCTTCAGAACGGAAAGAGCTTTTTAAAAAATTTAAAATGACTTGTTAAAGGTTATCTCCTGCAAAAAATCGATTCGCGAGAGTTTATCCTCTAAAATTTAAAAACAATTTGCTGGTTTTAAAAGTTATTTCTTGACTCGCCCTCACTTGGCTCGCCCTCCCGATACAAAAAAGAGACAACTGGCCGAAAGAAGACGAGCCTAGAAATGCGTCTGATCTGTTTTGTGATTTTGACCTTGAACCTAATTTGTAAATAGAAGTTTTTACATACTATAAGAAAGAAATTTACATCGTTAAAAACAATTTCCTATCATAAGAAATATAGGCCACTTTTTTTTATAAGAACATAAAAATCACGAATCGCGAAAGTTTATCTTGCCAAAACTTTCCAATTTCAGATTTCGCGAAAGTTTATCTCGCAAAAATTTCTCCAGAAAATTTCTCGAGTTTTTGGACTCACAAAAGTTTCTCTCGCAAAAGTTTCCCCGAATAAAGTATTACTTAGTTACCATAATTATGCTCAATGCATACTCATGACGTCATAATTTCACATAATAAGCGCAACTCTTAAGACAAATATCTCGAGAGCGGATAAAGATTTTTCAAAAAAATAAAAAGATTTCTAGAGAACTTTTAAAGATTTTTCATATGAGCTCAACTTAATTTTTAGCAGGAGGTATAACCTTTAACCAACTTTTTAAGCTCTATAATATAAGTGCAACATCAATTTATACCTCAGGTTCCCTTTAATTTTAATTCACCATTTATTTTTATTTAAATTAAAAAAAGTTTTTCTTAAAAAAATTAAAGTTCAACGTTTTATTTTTGTGTATTCATTTCGTTAAATATTTTTGCAACTTTCATTATGTCAAATCATTTGCAGGATTTTTTTTTGAAAGCACAGTGTCAGCATGATATTTAATTAGTTATGTTGATCAATTGCCACATGCAGACTTTATTTTCTGCATATTTTTCAACGATCATCGTTTTATTAATCAGACAACATTGCATGGGTTATTTCCAATTTTCAGTGCTCAACATCGCATATTTTTTTTGTGTTGGTATGAACTTGACATGGTTTGCGATTATCAACCGTTTCCTTGATATTATAACGGCGTTAATAACACATTTTAAGGCTGACTGTAAAAAAGTATACCAATGTTAAAGTTCATCTTGCTTACTTCAAACTGATTAGCTCTTCATTTAGCAGCGTTATAGTGTTAATAACGGTCTTACAGATTTCACAAAATTTTGAATGTAGAAAACTTTCGCACATTGCTCATTGCTCAGTTCCAAAATTGTGACTTCTAACTGTTATAACGCGTTAAAACGCTTCTTCACAGCGACTGTCGAAAATTGAAGGGTACATACAGACGTTATAACGCCATACACTTAAAGCTTATTCTAATCATTATAACGCATTATAAGGGACTGTCTCCACCATCGTTTCACACTATACAATCTATGGCGATCTTTTCGCTTTCTACGATCCTGTTTTCATGATATTTAAACGATCTACGGCAATCTTTTTAATTTCTACGATCCTGTTTTCATGATATTTAAACGATCTACGGCAATCTTTTTGATTTCTAAGATCCTGTTTTCATGATATTTAAACGATCTACGGCAGGCAATCTTTTTGATTTCTACGATCCTGTTTTCATGATATTTAAACGATCTACGGCAATCTTTTTGATTTCTACAATCCTGTTTTCATGATATTTAAACGATCTACGGCAATATTTTTGATTTCTACAATCCTGTTTTCATGATATTTAAACGATCTATGGCAATCTTTTTGATTTCTACGATCCTATTTTCATGTATTTAAACGATCTACGGCGTTCTTTCTAATTTCTGCAATCCTGTTTTCATGATTTTTAAACGATCTACGGCAATCTTTTTGCTTTCTATGATCTTGTTTTCATTTTATGATATGTTAAAGGTGTTTTGATGAGATCGTTATCTATGAAAGAAAACATTTTAGAACAAGCACACGTTGTTGTAAATAAACGTTTTTATAACAACGTAATATAATCCCACACTGGCTAACACTGACGACAATGTCAGAAGTTGGAAAGAAAATAAATTAATAAGAAAATTTCTGATCTAAAGTTTCCTTCTTAAACATGTTGAACGCGAAGTCAAAGTTATTGTTTCGTGATAGAATTTTGTTTAACGAAATTCGAAAGTGGGGCAGCATTATAAAAATAATGTTTGATAAAAATAATTCTTTTTCATTATTTTAAGTTGGTGGAGAATAACTTTCTGTAAAACATAACTTTCGCAAACAACAAGTATATTCTGTATAACTTTGGAAACAGCACAGAAATAATTCTTGCTGCATAAGTTTTAAAATAGCACACTTTTTGCTACATAACCTTAAAACAAGTTTTTAAGCATGCAAGTAGCTTGCCCACCTGTTGTTTATGTAATAAAAAATACAAACCTTTGCACACGTTTTAAAAAAGGGGGAACAACTTTAATACTACTTTACACAGAGCATACTTTGTGTTGTGCTGTAAAAACTGTAAAAAAGTGTAGAAAAAAAAGAACAGGAGAAATATATAAAGGGGAATATGAATTTTTAGCGTTTTTTAGCCTTAAACTTTTTAGCGTGATGGAAAACACAACTGCTTCCGAAAACACTTATTGTAGCCCAATGTCAAAAATATGTACATATCTATGAAAATCGAAACTCTTCAGCACAGTAAAAAGAGTTTTAACATTATTTCTGACAATTTTGGCTGATATTTTGTGCTTGTTTTTTTTACATGCATTATTGTTAACACATGCAATTAAAGATAACAATAGAAACATGCAAAATACATGTGATAAAAATAGCCACATGAAATTTCTTTATGTAAACATTAGTTCATTACTTGACGTTGTGAAATGTGTGTATATGTAACGTTCATTCAGGCGGTACTGTAAAGTCTTATGTTTGTCACTGTCACTTTAGAATAAATTATGACATCTATATAGCCTTGTGTGAAAGCATCTCCATAGCTTTATAATGAATTCTGATAGCAAACAAACCAATCTTTTTATATGTATCTGTTTGTTTACCAGATTTTGTCTTTTTTAAATTGCTTCCATGCCCCCACATCCATCTGGTTAAATCCATGTTTAATACTTGTTACAAATATTGAAAGTTTGCAAACCAATGGAAATAAAATTTTATGAATTACAAAAAGAGAGTACTTCCTGTACTCACTTTTTTTTCTTGTTGTTTCTAAAATTTAAATTTCTTTTTTAACAACAGGTCATATAAATATTGTATTTCTAAAAATAGAAATAGAAATTTCTTATTTTTTCAAAGAATTATGTATTTAAAAAATGTGTGTACTTTCAAATTTTGAAGTGGTTGATTTTCTTAAAGAGCATCACAAATGCCATTTTTCCTACATTGAACTTTCATATTTTTACATTTAGCTTTGTTTTTTTGCGTATTATTTTAAAGTTTTTATTTATTATAAATATAATGAATACACCTTTTATTAGTTGCAAACTGCCGTAGTATTCTAATAAGTGCGAAAATTGCAACAGCAGTATTTGCGAACGCTAAAAATGCTTAATTACAAGGGTTGCGGTAAACATTAATGTACCATGTATGCTTTTAAAAGCTCTTATCATGGAAGTGCAGAGCAGTTAAGAACCGAAAGGCCTGGAGATAAGTTTGACATGCACTAAATTATCCTGCATTTTTGTATCTAAACGTTTTTTAAAACGGAAAACACATGGCTTGATGTTTTTGCAAAATATAGGAAAAGTATCATAAAAACCGAAAAAGGGTTGTTAAACATACCGTAATGATCCGAACAAGTGTCTAGGCGCTTATTAAATTTTTGGATTTTTTACACGGGCGGTTAATCGAAGGGGGCTTACAAAATGCTGAGCGCTTATAAATTTTTCCTAATTTTGTACACATTAAAGACAACAGTAATTTTTAATTTTGTTTTTTTCCTGAATAATGAAACTGAACAAAAGACGTAACAAAGTGAAGTTTAGTCTTTCTACGGTTTTTTAGTTTTGCTTTTTATACAACATCAATTTTCAAAAAAGCACCCAGTTTCTCAAGCTAGTTTTCGATTAAGCTCCCCCTTATCAGGTGGCTGCTTATTCAAGGGGGCCGCCTAATAAGTGCTGGGCACTTTTTGAACTTTGAGAAAATTACCTGTGCTCTTATTTAAGGGGGGGGGGGCTTAATCGGATTATTACGGTATGTTATATGTTATATATGTTTATATGTTATGCAAATATGTTATATATATGTTATACGTATTTTATATGCATAACAACCCCACCCAGATTGACAGTAAATGTTATGACCTGTTTGTTGAAACAAATTATTTTTAACAACTGAAGAAGAAATTGATGAAGAAGAGGAAGACAACACCGAGCATTGAGAACTTGTACCTAAAAGAACAATTTGAAAAATTAAACGAAATAACTAAACAGCAGAAGCATATGTATCACAAATAAATTAAAAAATTTATTAGCCAGGCAAAAAAATAGACACGTCAAGGATGAAAGCCTGGGATGTCACAACAATCCCACTAATACTTCCAATTGCAATCACTCACTGCATCCACCACAATATCTGAAAATCCACCAACATTGCTTGGTGGTTCACCATAATCATTGCTGGAAGGTGCTTATGTGAAAATAACATCATTTTAATGTGGTCAGGAAGCGGTTGGGGTTGAGACAAACTGTCAAACAAAAGAGTTACCCTATACTGGATATTTCCACAAATGTATGGACAATGGCAACAGAGATCTAACCAAAGACAGTTTTCTTTTGGAATTTACTGGCACTCTTATTACATATTTTGACAACCAAGAACTGCTTGGGAAAACATGTAAGAGTAAAGGTTACAGAGAATGGGAGCTGTAAAGTTAGATATTGTGCTTGGTTTATATGCTGGAAATTTTATTTCACATTGATATGAGCAAAGCCAGGGGTTAACGCCAATGTAAAGTGGCTATTGATAAAATTCTTCGTAAAAGTAAAAATTGATAGCTGAACATTTCTTGTCAAATTTTTCTGGCCTTAAAAAAAAATATTTTTGAGATTTCTGTTACATTACGTTACATTTTATTTTGTTTTTATTGTGTTAAAATTTTTGAGAACTTACAGAATTTTATCAGTCACTATGTTTTTTAAAGTTTGGTTTGTGAAATCTTAATCTTTTATAAAGTATGTAACAAACATTGAGAAAAATAACAACATTATTTTCTTCACATATTCCATTAAATTTTCGGCTCTTCTAGTTGTTGAAAGCAAGTTTATAAAGTTATTGACAATTTCCTTGCTGATAAATTAATTAAATAAATATAAAGGCACAGATGTAATCATATAATTGAGTACAGGCTTCTCTTTAAGAATAAAGAGGCTTTCCTTTATCTCAAATAAATAATTGCGTGCATCAGTTGACAAAACAGTAAAATTATTGCTGTCAGCCGTGTGTGACGACATAAGTGTTCGTTACACCCAGATGGTTGTTGTGTAGCAACGCTCTTACCAGTGAGATGCAAAACTCCTAGATGTTCACAAGATCTTACTTTCAAGTGCCATATTGTCTTACCAATATAAGTAGCTTTGCAGCCATTGCAGAAAATTTGTATACAACACTTGAAAGGAAAGACCTAGGAAGTTTATCTTTGAAGCGAAACACAGACGACAATCTTAATGATGACTTAAAAACAACCTGTAATGAACAGCATTGTAGCTGTTTACGAAAAAGTTTCCTTAGGCGTGTTCTAGCTTGTAAGGAGACTGTACCTAAGTAAGGCAAAACAATAAGAACCTTTTTCTTAGGAACATCGAAACAAGATGCAGGAGCAGGAGGAACGTATAGCTTGTCAAGAAATCTTTCAACACATGTATCAACAAAACTAACAGGATAACCATTCTTAGATAGTGTATCCTTAAGAAACTTAACTTTGGCGTGAAATCTAGAAAAATCCGAAGTGATATGGAAACAGCGGAACTATAAAGAATATACCATACAATATTTGTATGACAGCAGTATGAAGCTAGTATTGTTTATTGTCTTATTGTTTGTTGTTATGTTTGTTAATATTTAACAATTCCATCACTAATTTTTTTTTATAAAGGATGCTTGTATCAATTTCGAATGTGCTCTCAGATGCAAATCATATTAGCATTGGTGTGAAGTATATTTCTCTCCTAAAAAGCACCTTCTAGATGGGCTAATGATACTCAAAAAAAAAAAAATTGTGGCAACACTTATTTTATTTACAGCTCATGATGTCTGGTGTGTCAGAAAAATCCCTTGTTCTTTATGTTAAGCATAGCCATACTAAGTCACCACTCTGTAAGATTTTCTCGCTTGTATTATATTGCCTCCATGGTGGAAATTGCTCCTTGTTTAATTTTAAAGTTGTTCATCCAGTAATGAATGAAATCATGCATCAAATTATGCATTGAGGTGCAACAAGACCATTGTCAGGCGCATATTTTTACTTTACTCAAAAATAATCTTGTAGCAACCGTTCGGTGAATGTTTCTAAATAATGGTATTGGCAACTTACCTTTTTTAAAGGCTACTAACATAAAAAAACACAGGAACCATTTTTGGAAAGTGGAAACTTTTGCAGGTATATTTATTACGTGGTTGTGATATTTGAAAAAGTATGCAAAAATACAATGATTATAATATGTCTTATTCCTCTATTTAAACCAGCTTAAGAGTTTAGATTTAACTAAAATAATCTTATATTACATAAATCGCATTTAGACATAGATAAAGTCTATGCAGTTACTTATGGTTGAAAACTTCGAAATTAGCCATCTTGTCTTAAAATATTTGACTAAAATTGTAGAAGCAGTCATGTAACATTGTAAACTAGGTTTTCCATGCATGCAGGATCATGTCGTAAGTATGGTCTTTAATGAAACTTTGTTAACCATTTGTGGGAAATAAATATTTAGGGGTTTAATATTTAAAAAAAATTATTATTGGAATGTGTAGAACATTTGTTATTTTTATGTTTCTTCTGAAAGTTATACTTTATGTTATTAAGAAGACTGAGACTAGACTTGCACAAAGATGATTGACACTTATATTAAAAATACAAAAATTAAGATTTTATATTCATATCAACTGTCTGGATATTTTTTTTAGGTAAGCCAGGTTGAAGATACATGTTTACAAATTTTTCAAAAAGGCTATCAATGTAATGTAAGTTAGTTATGTTCTCTTATCAGATGGAATTTTTATTCAACTTCAATTTAAATTTAATTCTATCAACTTCTTTGCTTTGTTTTAAAGGGGAACTACACGCAAAAATTATTTGATATATTGTCAAAAATGGGTCATATATTTCAAAAAATAAAAAAGTGCAACTTAATTTTGTCTGTTTTTACCTCAATAAGAGCAATTTCTTTGCCAGAAATATCCTTTTTTTTCAACGGGCTACGTAAAAAATAGAAGACTGGAAATAGTAACAAAATGACTATGCAAAGTGCAACATGTAGCAAACCGCAGAAAGAGGCCTCCAAGAAAACACATTGAAAAGAAGAGAAGACATTACGATTTGTTATAACTTATTTTTTAATAAACAAGAACCACAATAACTAAGTATATATAAAAAAATAAACCTTTCTTATTTGTCAAAAAACAACAATAACCAACAATTTTCCTCAAATAAACAAACAGTCTTCAGAAATAAACTTTGATGTTTTCAAACACTTTTAACGCATTGTCCCTCTCGCGTTGATAAACCGTTATAATTTTGAAAAAGGTTAAAAAAAAATGAAATTGTATAGACGACGGAGAACAGTAGTCCATCATTTTTTTTATTTCTTTTATAATGGACCTCACCTTGGAATGTTTGCATACTAAATGACAAAAATTTCAGGGGGTAAAAGGGACAATTTTTTTAGTCCGTGAAGTAAATACAAAAATACTATTTCCAGAACATGCTTTACTTTCGTTTGATGTTTGAAATGTTGATGACATCGGTTCACCTATTAGTTCACTCTAGCAAAGTAATATGTTTACCACTGTCAGAAATTAGAAACTTTGCTTATTAGTTGCGAGAAAATATAATCATAAGTGGCGAGAAGGACAAGAATTTAACTTTAAAGTATAAATTTAAAAATGGAAGAAGGTAACAAACTCGTGAAATAATATTAGTACAATAAAAAGTGAACGTATATTATACAATGGCATGGATTTGATGACCAGTGAATATATGCAAATACAAAGAAAACTTTATTGTTTGCATTCAAGAAATCTAGATGAATTTTGTCTTACTATCATATCCCTCTGGAAACAAACAATCGTCAGTGAAGTAATTAACAGATGAAAAAAGCAGAATCTTTTGGTAAAGACCCTTCTCTTTTAATCGCTTGCAATCATTTTATGCGAAGTTTGTTGTTGGACTTTTCTGAAGCTATCTTATGAAAACTAAGCTCTTTGTTAAACGTGGAGCGACTTGTACAACCGAAAGCTGAGCAACTTGCATATTAAGCATAAAATAAAAAGGAACTGCTAGTAGCTATATTTATCAAATTTATAAACGATTTACAAATTTGTTGCTTTAATAAACCAGCGTGTGATGTTGCAAAGTGCGCACTTTGCAACATCACACATCATGTTCGTCCCAGTCTTTTTTTAACGGAATTGGGGGTCGGGATTTCTAGCCGTATTTTAGGGTGATAAGGTTCGTATTGTAGGCACTTGAAAGTCATATGAAACAGCAAAACTAGTAAATTCGTTTTCTTATGGTAGTAGTAACGATATATCAAAAAATGATTTTTGCGTGTAGTTCTCCTTTAACATTACTGAAGTCATCCCTAAAAAGAAAAATGTAATCCTTAACAAAAACAAAATGAAACAAAAAAATCACAACCAGAATAACTTTTTCATCTATTTGGAAGTTATTTAGTTTTACATTACAATTTGTTCTGTTATTCCTTTAGTAATTTAGTGAAACAGGACTTCTTGAATAATATTATTTTCTTTCAAAAGTTTGTTTGTCAGTTATGTGGCCATAGTCGTTTAATTCACCAATGCATTTTTACCATACCTTAAACTATAGTAATTTTGATTAATATTGCAAGCATGATCAAGCTTTTTGTTGCAATTTTTTTTAATAATTTAAAAATATCTCTGATTTAAACATTTAACAATATTTTTTATGAAAAAGTGTTTTCTTTGCAATTGTATTTCTTTCTTGCTTTATTCGTCACACTGTAAATGTACTATGTACCTGTATTTTTACCTGACCAACCAGGCCTTATGAAAGGGAACAGCAGCCTATGGGTGTGACAACTAACATATTAAACTTATTCTCTTTTGACACGCTAATATTATTTTCCAGATTTTGTACAACAATGGCGGAAATCACTGTTCACACTATCCAACAAAAATTATTATCTCTGCAGGTGAGAAGAGCTTTGAAAGGTACAACCAAACATTCCTTTAATGACCATCCACAAGCATTCATTCTAAGTCACATTGGCAATTTTCTACTAAAAAAATGGTTTTAAACTCAAAGTACGAAATTTCAAGAGATGTTTCTTCTGCTACACTGTGTAAAAGCAGCTACAATTTTTTTTTTAATTCAGTTGTTAGTATATGACCAGATGAAACTTTTCCCTAAATATCTTGTTTTCTTTCTTTGTGTCACAAGATAATTACATTTGGATTATATTCTGTTTTTGAGCTATATACTTCCACACTGGGGTAAGCAATTCAGTAATATTAAGCCAACACACAGAGTCAAACATGCATAACACATTGATGCCTGCAAAACCGAAGATGGATGTCAAAGTACGATGATTTTTTACTTCAAATTTCAAATCGATATTATTTTACAGGCATAAAGAAATTTCTTTGGGAAACTTGAATGATTTGATCAGCAAATCCAAAAAGGCTAGATGTCGATCTAGATTTGTTATTCCTGTGTTGTGGATTAAAGAAAAGGTGTGTCATTAAAAAGAGTCAAATTACTTTTGAAGAAATAAATTTATTGCTAGTAGTAAAACCGTTCTACCTGAAAAGCCATCTTATGTTCAGTTACATATGTTACAGTGTATCTGTCGATCATCAACTCTTGCTTCAGCAGCAGAACTTTATGGGAGGTCAGGATATGACTATTTATTTTCAGGAGGTAATGTTATTTGTTTAAGATGAACATTTTTGGCAGAATTGTTAAACAACACAGAAAGTTGAAAACAATTAGTGTTACCTTTTTTATTTTCCCAGGAAAAAATGTAGCTGTAAATAAAGAGCCATCAGCTCGCACACAAGATGGTGCCATTGTAGATAAGTAATATTCAAATTGTAATGTGTGTTAATGTGTATTGTATCCTTGGGGAGAAAATTTTGTATTTTAAAGCAGTGGAATATAGTGAAACAAAAATTTCAAAAGCAGCATGGCTGGGGAAGTTAAAACTTTGAACTTTAAAATGAAAAAATTGATACAATTGATTTAGATGCCTAAATTACCCCAGGCCTGAGTAGGGTTAAATTTCTGATTTCAGTCATCTAATTGCTAAGCTGAGAAATTAATGCCTAGCAAAAAAATTCAAAACATTTATCAAATGGACATATTTTTTTCCATGCAAACTAAAATATATCTTTTAGACAATGTATTTTCAATGCATTTTAATTTTAGGGTTCGTGGGTATGATATACAGCTGCTAAAAGAATTATCTGTAAAGTATATACTGGATTTAATGCTAGAAAGAAAGAAAGTCAAATATGGATTGAAGTAATCTCTTACACTTTTGTACACCTCATAATCAACTTGCATTTATGTTTGTTTTGTTTAACCAGGTTTTTTTTGCATAAAGCATTTTGTTTTGGCACACATAGATATCTAGTTAGTTACATTTTAGATGTATAGTTTTATTTCAGGCCTGCAAAAATATTATTATGTTGATATAAAAAAAAGCACAAGAAATATGGCTATTACAAGGAGATGAGAAGTCGTAGGTTTGAGCAAAACAAACATGTTAGCTGAGAGCAAAATATGGGAAATTCCACACATTTTAGCTATGTAGAGTCATTAAGGTGGCAGTAACCCTTTTTTAGCTGTCCAAATAGCTTAATTATTTACTCAGTGTTTTATTTATACCATTTCTTTTTACTATTTCCTAAAAATATAGGCCTTAATACGTAATAAAATGATAAAATTAGCACTAAAATTGCTGAGTCAGCAGAAATTTATATTTAAAAATGTATCATAAACAAGAAAAAAATCGGCTTCTACGAGCTCCAACCTTTTCCAATCTCGTTATTTTTCATAGAAAATCCGTAGAAAATCTAAAAATCACCATATTTAATTGAGAAATAGCTGTAAAAAAACGAAATTCGTATTTCATATTTTTCGAAATATGAAATTTTACAAACTGATACAGTTTCATAATAGAAGTGGTTGATTTTCCCAGAGAGCATCACATTTTGTTTTTTTAGCATAACATCATCAGAAAAAGTGGACAAAGAAAACAGATATGGTGATTTCGAAATTGCATCAAGTCCATATCCTGGTACAGTATTTTTATTCAAAAATAAAACATATTTTAAAATTTAAGGTTACTGTAAAGGAAACCATTTTTTTTTTTGAGGTTTTTTGCAAAAAATTTATGATATATAGAAAAAAAATTCTCTTTCCAATTACAAATTTTATATTCCATGAAAATATTTAAAACATCCCTTTTTTTTAGAAAAAACCTTTTCAGAGGTGTTATATCCTATTCGCCTTCAAGGAAATATGTGCAAAATGAGTTTAGCATATTTTTTGTAAACATTATGCATGATATGGAAATTCCGTATAAAAACATGCATAATAATATTTTTTAGATAGTTTACTTTCACCATCGATACATATAAAAATGTTGTTATATAAAAAATCATTAAAAAAATCATAGTTAAGGAGTATGCATATGAGCTGTCTATTGTAACCCTGATTTCTGTCTATTAATAATTTTGAATCATCTTTCTGCATACTCAGTTAGCACATTTTTATAACACCAAAAATCTTTAAAAACAAGTATCTCGTTAGTAAATTTTCGCATACATGCCTTTACGTTTGTGATCTCTTTTTCGAAAAGCTTCCTATTGGCTTATTGATATTTTCGGCAATGAAAAGCTTAATAAATTATGCACAAAAGTTTCCCGGATTTTTTTGTATAAATTACTGATTAGCGAATTGTGACGACAAAAAGAAAAAAAATATGCATTTTCTTGAACAATTAAATAGAATTACAAATAATTTCATAACGACTATTAGAAAGAAAAAAAACCATGAACCTTTTTTATTTTAATTTATGCTGAATATAACGGTTCAAAAATGAGAAGTCTGCGACCCAGCGTTCGGAAAAAAATGTGTGTGTTTATTTCATTATATTTTCATTTTGGAAAATTAAAATCTCACGAAAATAACACCATCAAAAAGTCTTATCAAGCATTCAAAAACAAAAAAAAAAATAAGAAAAAAATAAAAGTATTGATAAATTAAAAGGGTTTTTCTGAGACTACTTATCATGTGAGTTTTTTCCATTACAGCAACCTTAACAAGAAAAAAAAAACGCAATGTTTGTGCATTGTTATGCATGTATCCAAGGCATTCTTCACTTTCGTTAAAAATTATAGTGTGATGATCAACCAACTTTCAACTGTAGATGAGCTAATTTTCACATACTTTTGTTGTGAGGTGTTTGTAAAATGCTGAATAAACTAAAACATTAAAATTTATAATAACCATAAACAACTGTAATTATTTTGTATCCTAATATTTATAAATATATATTAGTAACAATGGTAATGTTTCAGGTTGTGAGATTTTTCAAAATTTTAAGAATAATGGTTATTGTGGTGAAGGAGTTTGTTTTGACTGGAGCCAAGTATGTTTCCATTTGTGCTTTATTTTTTGTAGTTTGTGTACCGTAAATAAATATAACTAGCCAGGGGACCCAGCAACAAAACAAGGGTTAAGCCACAAGTAAAATTGTTACCCAGCGTTGAAAACCCAGTGGATCAACTACTTTTCTGGGCCACACATTCATTCGTGAATCAAATGAAGCACACACAACATCATGGTGGGTATAATATATTTTTCAAAAAATAACTTTTCTTCTCATTTTGCTGAAAGTAAAACACAATTTACAACCTGTTGTTACCCCATCATGGCAAAAACAGTTGGTTAAGCTTTTTTACTTTTCAGAAAATGTTCCCACTGAAAGTTCAAAAATTTATATTACTCCAAGCTGAGCGCTTGGTACAGATGAACAATGTTGCATACCCATATAGGTATAATACCCTTTTCCAAAAAAAACTTCATCGCAACTTCGGTTAAATAGAAACACAGGAAACAGCCAGTCGTAACACTGGGTCAAGCGCTTAGTACAGGTATACCGTGTTCCACATCTGTATAGGCATATCAACCTTTCCAAAAAAACTATATCCTAACCACAGTTTAAATCAAAATGCAGTGTGTAGCCAAAACAATCACTCAGCAGTTTTATTTTGTGGAAAATCTTTTGTAAAATTTAAAAATAAAAACAACCTGTTTTTACCCTGCCAGATTATAAAAAAATTGTGCAACATTGTACAGAAAAAAGCCTGCTGTCTCAGCAATTATATTTGTAGAATAAGTTTTCATGACCGAGGTATTATTAAAATAATTAAGAATTTTGGTGTAGCTGAACAGCATTTAGCTACTTTCACTTTTAAGCCAAATAATAAATAAACTAGCCAGCCACAAACCCGAACATAAAAATAAATAATTTTGGCTAGGATAAGAAGCTTTATACCTAACTAAATAAAAACTTTAAAATATAAGCAATAAAATAAGTTAGCTAGCTTGCCATGCTCCCTTAAAATCTATGTTTGCAGCCAACTCTTAAAATTTGTTAGTTTAAGGTATATACATAGCTAGAAAACGTGACAATATGTTTACCTTAACATGCAAAAACATGTAAAAAGCACAATACCAAAAGGTCAGAATTAGATCGTCTACCAAGCACACCATCATCACTAGAACTTTAAAGCGAATAGAGGTTCATTAATTAAAATGACTCTACTCATATTTAGCGATTTTTCGATTTTTGAATGTTGTTTTTTGTTTTTGATAACACATGCATTTAACCATAACTATTCTTTTTAATCTATATAAAAATATGGAGACTGTGTGTGTTTCCGTTTGTCTGTAACAGAAAAGATGGATGTGTTCATTTTTTTTGATGTTGCTAAAAAAGTTATCTTAATTTAAATTAATAAAAGCATTACAATGCACCTAAAACTATTAAGGCTTAATAACTTGGAAACAAGGTGGTGACGAAAGTCATTTTTTAACCGTGCAGATAACTATGGGCACCCTGGGACAAAATTGGAAAAGTTTTCCAAATCTGGTTCTCCAAATCTGTTTGTTGATTTTCCATTCCGCCTGTAGTTAGTTAATATTAATTAATATTAATGTGAACCTAAATGCCACAACATTTTATTATTTAATAAAATGCTAACTATCTTTGTCTGTGATTAAACATATGACACTTAAACAATTGCGAAAAAGGCTACCTACTTTTTTAGGATTTTGCTGATGCATTTTTAAGCATACCTACCAGTGTCCCGTTACCTGTAAATATAGAATGGAAGAATTACAAGGTAAGTTTTTGTTTCTTTCTCTCTCTCTTTCTCTTTAATTGCAACTTTATGTATAATTTATACATAAATGGCAAATGTGAAAATGTAATGCTTCCATTATTCACCCTGGGGCAATTTTTAAGGGAATAATGTTATTTTAAGGAAAGTACTCCATTTTTTATAATGGTTACTTTTGATGGCATAAATAATCAAATTTTAAGCAAAACTTGTGAAGACAATTAGTCAAGATCTCGTCTTAAGCATACAAAAATACCCAAGTCATATTTATATCCATTTTTGTCAATCTGACTCTCGTTTGGACAAAAAATAGACAAATTGATGCATTATGGTATTTAGAGAGTTATTAATGGCACTTAATTTTGGGTTGTACATTTTATATATATTTTTTTGATTTATAAAAATTTAAGTGTAACCTTATAGCGTTCCAGGGAAATTAATCATAAAAAATGCTATTTTAAACATCATATTCATGTATTACTAAAATTACAACCGTGTAAACATAATACTTTTGTTTAT
This sequence comes from Hydractinia symbiolongicarpus, assembly GCF_029227915.1. Lineage (NCBI taxonomy): Eukaryota > Metazoa > Cnidaria > Hydrozoa > Anthoathecata > Hydractiniidae > Hydractinia > Hydractinia symbiolongicarpus. Next base: position 13,652,834 of record NC_079888.1, read on the forward strand.
TAATATTTTCATTCATAATAGATTTCTATTTTTCAATGAAAAAGTTTCCTATTTTTGTAGACAACATCATGTGTTTTCACATTGATTTCAAACTCATTTTTATTGCACTAGTTGGTGTACGTCTTTATTTTTAATGTTCTTCGTTATCTTGTGTAGTTAACACTTCTTTTTCACTATTTTCATCTTCCTGCATTTCGACATCTTCAATTTTGTCTCCAGCGGCTAATGCTTCATCTTGGTTCATATCGTAGTCATGATCACCACCTTGTTTACATTTCTTATTGTAGACAACAAAAATTATGCACAACATGACTAGCAACACAATACCTATGCCAACTGCAACCAATGGTGTTTTTAAATTTGAACTTTCGTCCTGCTGGTGTTTTTTAGGTGTAGTAATACTGATACACCTGGACATGACCTGATTCGTTATGTTCAAAAACTTTTTTTCTGAAAAAGGAAACGTGGTTTCAATACAAATATTGTACACATTATTAATGTGCACCTTCGAAAAGCGAAACATCTGCTTAGTTACATCGCTGGAATGTGATTTATTTTTATTTTTAACAATCACTCGGTCAGTGTGAATAAATTTATCATCCCAACTGTAGTGGTTCCACTTGATCTCAAAACCATCCCAAGCATTTTGTGTAATGGTAATTTGCTTTACACCATGGTTTATATAGCATTTATAAAGCCAGAGAAAGTAATCTGTTGTCGTAGTGTTGGTACCTGTCTTTTGTGTTGTCTTTATATTCAAATATGGTGCATTGCGTATAAGTTTGTTCGGACAAACTAGTTTGTTTGCAATTGAACTTGTGCATCCTGGTTGATATATCCACTTCTTTTCACCAATAAGACGAACATACAGCGTCATGTTAAACATATTTACGTCTGTTGGTGCAGTGAATACTATATGTTTTGCATTGGCTTTGCATGATACATTTGCTACAACGGGAATTCCTATTTGCACAAAACACAGGACAGCAAACAGCAATTTCATTTTTGTTTATCTATAAAATAAAATAATGTTGCATTAGGTTTATGTTTAAATATCAGGTTTCAAGGTGTAAGTTTTAAAAGTTGTTGAAACAGTAGAATTAACTGAAAGTCCTTTTAAATTGTATTGGTCCTTTAGGTGCACAGTAATAAGTTACTTTCCCTTTTCCTTTTCCATTTTACTTTTTATTAGAAGAAAATATGCAAATATAAATACACTCTTTGTTGTAAAATTATTTATAGCTCCTTCATTTGTTGTTCACCAACATTACAGAAATATGTATTGGAGAAAATTGCAAGGGGTATGAATCACAGTTGCATTGCTGTAGTACAGTCCTAAAAATGACTCAACAGCATTTTAGCAGATAGTTACAAAGGATATTTAAGTGCTGTGCTGATGAAATATCGACCAAGCTTACAATGTGAAATTATTTGATTGTTCTCAAGTTTACATCCATTTTAAAACATCGTACAATAGAAATAATTAAGAAATGAGCTGTCGTAGATATAAAAGCTCATTTTTTAATTGTTGAATGATTTAGTGTTGGGATAGTTGAAAAAAATTTCAACCTTCTGTTTACTATAAAAAAAAACCAGAAAATTTAGACACAACATGCAAAGCAATAAAGATTATTTGATGCTATAACGACACACAAGTATTTATACATCTTGACGTCATATATTATATTACCCATGGCAACTACATATTCTGTGGTTATAGAAGCTTCTAAGCTAATAAGTTCCTTTTTTCGAAGTAAAACTTATATAAATAATATAAAATATGCAATATACTATAATATACACTATTAAATGGTTTTACAAAATCTTCTTATGTGTTACTATTTCTTTTTTAAAGGAATAAAAATCTTTTACAAACAAAACTCACTGTTTAACTGTTATATGTGTATCTTTTAAGACCTTGGCTATACTCTCCTCCACAGCTGTTGGATAGTATAAATTTTTAAGTATCTTATTGAAGCATGTGTGATGAAGTGATATGTTATTCTTTTTTTGAAGTTTCTGATGAAGCTGTTTTATGTTTGTTTTTTATTTGTAAATGGAAGAAAAAGAACTTCCTTAACAAAGAGAGAAATTTTATTTAATTGATTTATCTCACTTCATTGTATCAGTGATTGTTTATCTTTGATTGTCTATATATTTTTATATTTTTTGTATTTTTTTTATATTTTTTGATAAAAAGAATAAGTTATTTCTTTTATCCCAACTTATTCTTTTTAAAGTTTTTTTATTCTATTTTATAATGAGGTTAAAAAAAGAGTAAAAAAAAATTGTAAATAGGATAAATAAATAATAGTGAAATATAAATCATAAAATAAAATAATAAATTACTTAAAACAATTTCTCCATGTATCCTTATAAAGAAAAATAAATAAATAAATAAGTGGATCAAATTTATTTCAAGTGACATACAATATCACAGGAAATATACTGACTTTAGTTTTTTTTTAAATGTTCTTATTCCTACAGTGCTATTATAATCCATGAACATTGTTATGTCCATATATTTTCAGCTTAAATGTTTTTAATTAGCCTCAGAAAAATCAAGACAGTGTTTTACATACTTTAGGTGTTAACCAACCTTAGAAACTCAGAATGAATGTTGTTTTGGTAACCATTAACCAAACAGTAATGTTTGATTTAAAAAGAAACAAAATCAACCACTAAGGCTGCTTATTACCAGAGCCTACTAGATGTTTTTCTTCTCAAAATTCGTTAATAAACCTGGACGTGCTTGCAGAAATGAGATGTGCTGTGAAGAATTTGTTAACAAAGAAGTATAATTAAACAGTTGATTACCCTGCCTTATTTTAATCATAATTTAAGCATGAATTTGAATTATTGGGGGGAGAGTGTTCAGTAAAAAACTGTTCTCCTCCTCTATTATTCTGTTTTGTTGTGGAAATTTGTGGAAAAGTTGTGGAAAAACACAACTTTTTCCACAACTCCTTAATGCTTAAAATTTCTTTAGTGTTAATAAAAATTCACAGGAACTAACTAGCAGATATTAATAACTAAGGATAAGAATTATTTTTGTAAACAAAATTTGTTAAAAATATGTTTATAAATTCATGTCATAAACTCACCTTCTTTTGTAAGCCAACTGTGAAAAACATAACTTAATGTAACTTTTCTAAATTTATTTAATTTGAAAAAGGTTTTTTTATAAGATATAATTCTGTAATTTTTAAACAAAATTATTTTAAAGGAATAAAATACAATTAAATTTACATACTGTATTATAAAATAAAATTTAAATAAATGCATTTCATTATTACTCTTTTTCTTCTCTTATTCTTTTATTCAGGAGCTATCCTGCAAACACCTTCCTTTCTATACACCATCTTCTTTTGTTACTCCATTTTAATAAAACAGTTTTTTAATGAGATGCTTTCATTGTTTTTAAGGATCCTTACTTATTTTATAATTGACTGTAATTGTTTAGTTTGTTAACAATTATTTTCTAAATTTTCTAGAGGGATTTCATTTATAGCTGAATCTTATTGGTATGGTGTTTTTTTTTGTTCTAATCATTACAAAATTTAATTATGTTGATGCCCTTTAAAATTTGTGGAATTTTTGTTACCAAGGTGATTTCTAAAAGAATTATGCTATTACACAGTGTTATATTTACTTATATTTTGTTGTCTATTTAGCACTTAATAAGTTAATGAACTAAATCTGAATAGAAATAATTATAATTATAAATATTACTGACACTAGCAAAAATTTTTGCAACAGTTATTTGAGGCAGGATTCTTCTTGTATTAAAGCTATGTAATATATACATGTAATACATCTTGTTTTCTGACATAATCATGACAAGGAAAGTTTTGGTAGTATAAAAGACTGGTTTTTTATTCCTGATTTCCAGTAAAGTAATTCATTATGATGTTGATGGGTGAACCTGTAGATTTTTCCACAGTTTCTGGGTTCGGTAGCTCAGGTGGTAGATGGTGATCGTTAGCCCAGTCAGTAAAGTGCTCTACTTACTTATGAAGACTTATGGGTTGGATCCTAGCACAAGTCATGGTCTATTTGTGCAGAAATTTGAAAGATTTCTTTAGGTCAAGCGGAAGCTATAAACACTCTAGCATACTATTTCACCAAATCTTTTTAGTGCCCCAAGTAAGTGTGTTCATTTTCCTTTCACAAAATGTTAAATTTCTTATATTACCTGATGTTACAACACAGCGTCAATACATAAATACATTGATATCAAAATACAGTAAATAAGATGACTGAAACCATAGCATTGCCATCACACGTTTGAGGAAACCATATTCCATCTAGCTACCTAGAAACAACCCTAGAGCAAAATTATTCAAATTATGCAGAGTTGAGCCCACCACCCCACTTGGAGTAACAGGTTGATGATGTCATCAAAAAACATTTAATCCTAGTCTCCTTAAACATTCATCAAAAATATTATTATCTTATACACATGAACGCAGACAATGATTAAACAAATTTTTCTTAGGTAACTAGGCTATGTTGACATCATAAAAAATTTTAAAATTATTAATCGTTTCCATTGTTTGTGTAAGTGGATTTTTTCATAGACTTACAATTTAGGTAATATTATTGCCCTCACATTAGCTGTAAGTAACATGAAGCAGTACTTCAATAATTTTTAGACAAAAGCAAAATATTGATCCATGCATAATCATTGCAGGTGTTGTTTTTCTCATGTCTCTACTTAAAAAAGATTGGCCCACAGCGTATCAGTGGACATGAGAATTATTATCATCAGTATGTTTAGTCATCTTTGTCATCTCTTTTAAAGGTGCACGCATTTAATGGGATAAGGAAAACTAATGATTTCCAAATAATGGTACACTTTTACTTTCTGGCAATAACTAATAACAGCATGCATTTGAATTAAATCCTCCGACAACGACACAACAAAATTTAATTTTGAACATATTACTTCATGATATTGTTATCTGCAAATTTACTAGTTGAACTCTCTAACACGCCAGGATTACACAATAATTCACATCAATTTCAATGAATTGCTAAAATATTAGAAAAAAGAGTCGTGCTAATGTCAGTGAAAATTAACACTCTAATCGGATTTAATCAAATAACCTAAGTCTTAATTCTGCTTGTTCCATTCTGTGCATTGTGCTTGCCACAATGCACAGAATTGAACAAGAATGATCAGCCCAGAACTACAGCCTAGAAAGGTCCAAAAACGGGGGAAATAAGGCGTTAAGAAAGGTCTTTCTTTATAAGTAATATCTACATATATAAAAACGGCTTTCTTAATGCTTGCTTGTGGTTATAAACTTTGCAATTTCATCCTCCTTTTCACTAATTTATGTCCCTGGTTGTAGGCCATCAAACTAATTTTTTAATTAATTTTCCTATAAAATTTATGCAGGATCATTCAATTATAGAAGTCGGCTTATTTACCTAAAAAATAGGGTTGTTTGAAACTTAATTTTATGGATGCTTAATTTTATTACATTTTTATTATATTTTAATTGTGGATGCCTGTTGATGCTTATTGTAATTATTTTGGAAAATGAGACATAGGCTTGTAATCTCAACCAAAGGTAGTCTCTAAAATATATGTTAATAGACTTTTTAAAAAAGAAGGAAGATGGAATTTTTAAATCATAACTTAAGGTGTAGCAAAATGCTTTAGCTAATGATATCACAGTGTTGGATAAAAAAAATCTTAAACAAGTAAGCTAAGGTATTTTTTAAATCTTGTTAATAAACATGTGTTACAAAGCAGTCATTTTATGTAAATTTGTGATTAAATGATTCTGTACTGATAAACATTTAGTAGTGAAAAAGGTTTTTTAATTTAGCAAAAAACCTGTTGAAGTTAAATATTAAAAAAGATGTTTGTGTATCTTTAATTTTATTTTTCATAATTATATAAAAGAATTACTTAGAAAAACTTCATGTTTTTTGTATTTTCATACAAAGCAAAGCTGACAACTCAGTAATATCAGCATAACTGTTCAATTCTTCTATATCCCAGTAAATTGGTTTCAGTTGTTTTCGTGGTGAGAGTAGCTCATCTTCATGTACAATTAGTCTGTAGATATGTTGTTGTTGTCGCTGTCGCTGTTGTTGTCGTTATTGTTGTTGTTCTAATTTTAGTTTTCTATGTTTCCATAAAAGAATCATAACTCCAGTACATATTAAAAATACACTTGTGGTTAAAATAATTACAGTTTGATTGCTGGATACTGTAAGAGACTTTTCTAATACACCATAGTTTTTTTTACGGGGTGTTGTAATGTTTTCGCATTTAGTTATATTTTTATTTACCATCATTGTGTCGATGCACACTCTGTACCTTGTACATTTTTGAAGGATAAGTTCTCTTGTGCAGTTACCATTTCTGCAGCTTTTCTCGGATGCTACTTTATATGGCATGTGAAGAACACTCTCTTCCGTAATGATAATATACTGGTCTTTGTATTTAGTATGTAACGAGTTCGTCCAATACAGACGTACTTTGCTGTGACCGATATTAATAATTTTGAACGTTTTTACAGCTTTTGTTATGCAGTTTGAAAAAGCATACATATGTATCCATTTTTTGTGATATGTTTGTGTTTTGTTAATGTTGTTGATTTTTATTCTGGTAGTGTATGTTCCAGGAGTTATGGGCCAGCTTTTCATTTGACATTGTGCGTATTTAATTTTATGTATATGGCAGTGCTGCACCTGGTACCACCTTGTTTTCTTATATTTTCTGTAAGCAAGCTCTATGCAGTTATGAGGTTTGTGATTGCTGCATAAAGTTAAGTTTGTTGCAGTAGGCATCTTGATATTTGAAATAATGGTATGGTTTTTATTGAGGAAACATGTCCAATCCAATTCCTGAGTTGTGGTAATGACATTTAAATTAGGCATTAACAGGTACAACAGGATGACTGCATGGATTTTCGTGTTTCTAAAAATAAAAGTTTTACTTAAATGACAAAGAATTTCAATTTTCTGAAAATATATATCATATCATATTATATTTTATATTATATCATATGTTTTTCTATCAGTATTCTAACCTAAGCTATGTATTCACTTCCTGTTTATGAAAGTATTAAACTGATTTACTTTAGAATTTAAAAATTCAGAAGTTTGAATGACAAAGATAACAGATAAATGGAATAGACTGGCAAAAATTAAACCCTCATAATATAGAAAAATCGAACAGTTGTGAATCATATTACCATGATGTACTGATTTTTAAGGATTTTCAACATAAAGAAACAAGTTACTCAAAACAGGGAAGCTTAACTGTTCATGAAATTTCTTTTTGTCTAATATACCATCATTTGCACATACTGTGAACATGCATACCTAAATTTGTTTGTATAGTACTTTTTGTTGTTGTTGTTGTTGTTGTTTGTGTTTTTCTTGTGTGCGTTTTATGTTCTGTTTTGTATATCTTGTAATAAATAGTTTTCCACTTGTCTTTTGCTTCCTTTTATCTTTCTCCAATAACTTGAATGTGATTGTGCATTAGTTTTGTAAACTATGTTCTAAATTAAGAGAAACAACATGCCAGTACAATATTTTGTTATCAGTGTATTGTTGGCAACGTTTGTTTTGTTTATCAACACTAGAATATGTTATGCTAACTATACAAAAATTTACATTGATTTTTTTATTAAATGTTGATTTAATTGTTTTAATTGCTCTTTTTATTTTTAATGAAAAGTGTTGGTATCCTGGATACTGCTTATTGCCCTGTATTTTGAAAAGATTTTAAAGCCCTAAAAAATCTAAAAAGGACTGCGGGTAAATCCTTAACGTTTAAATACTTCATATTGTTAATAAATTTTTAGGGACAAAAAAAGTATTTTAAAAGTATTGTGTTTTCCACATACAGATGGATTTTTTGTGATTATTTTATTTCTATACCTTAAAAACATGAATCTTTATTTAATCTAGGTTATATAATATTTTTATGCAATATATAATTTTTAATACTTTTTATGGAAAGGATACACATAAATGTTTGTGTATAATATTGTCTAAATTTTGAATGAATCTGGGTGTGTTTTTTTACCCAAGTAGTAAAAAGTGATGTCAAAGGAAAAACGAATGTGTTGTATTTTAAAAGAAGGATTTATTATTTAATAACCAGAACTTTAAACAGAATGCTAAAACTTGTTTTAGAACTAAATTAATTAAATTTTAAGCGGATTCAATAAATCATGACCTTCTGTTACCTGAACGCAAATAGTCTGATCTTAATCAGCTTTGTAGATTCTTTTCAGCTACTTATGCGACAGGAAGCAAAGTGTAAAGTTTGGTCCTTGTTTAGTTATTTCTTAGATTTTGAGTTCTTGACCCTCAAGGATCAATTCTTAGTTCTCTACTATTTAATGCTTGTATTAATGACTTTTTTAAATTTATCAATCGAGGGATGTGCAGTTTGACTGATGATAGAAAGATTATCTCACAGGGGGGGGTCAAATTTACCATCTTCCACTACGTGTTGCACCACCTTTAATATTTTTATTTGTCGCCTACATGCGATAATTTTGCCTGTCCATGTCATCTCTGTAAAACATAAATTACATAAATCAGTCAATTTTATTTAGCATTTATGCTAATTTGTCCACTGTGCTCGACTATAAATTATGAAATAGAAAAATAAATAAAAAACGTAGTAGGATTAGAGGCAAATTTAAATTTATGATGACATTTTGTAATAATAACATTTTTTTCAAGGGAAATAAAAAGACTGGAAAATTGTTAGATTTATTTTATTACTACGTGATGTAATCTAAAGCCTTGATAGTTTTTGGTGATTCGTTTAAAGATCTCTAGGAACGATTCAATAAGCTAGTTTTCACAACCCGGAGTTCTTCCCAGAAAAAACTGCTGCAAATGATATCGCCCTTGCTGCAAATGATATCGCCTCTGCTAAAGATTTTGTCGCCAACACTAGTGACTTTTTTTTCAAAATGATGCCAACTCAACTAATATGACGAATAATGATGCCAACTCAACTAATGTGACGAATAAAAAAGTTTTGCTTCATATCCCTTGTTTTTTACAATTTAGTAAGGTTTAATTATACTAAAAAATGTGGATGTCGTTTTTGTCCAACAGAATGTGCTAAGGAATCTTTTCCTATGGTAACTTGGGACTTGTAAAAATATTTTTTTAAAAGATTTGCTTTTCCTTTTAATACTTTACTTGTTTCAGACTACTTTAAATTATTTGGCATTTCCGTTTGATTTTGTAGTAAGTTTTTTCCAGCAAGATTATACTTACAATGTTTTACTTTATTCTCAAAAAGTGTCTTGCTCCATGGAAAATCTTTATTACAGAAACAATTTAAAAAAGATGCATTTTTAAGGGAAGGCTAAATACAGAAAAATATATATTGATATAATTTCACTTCCATTGTTTTTGTTGTATTCAATAATAAGTTAGTGTCATTTTAGGCGAAATCAGTCTTTCTGTTTCTCTTTTTGTTATTTCCTTCAACAGCAATTTTGTTAAAGCCTTTTCAATGTTTTTCTGGAATTATGTATTCAATATCGTATCAGGTGCCTCTCTATGACATCACATTCTTTATCTTCAGATTACAACTTTCAAAATGCTCCTTTCATAAGTGGAAACTACATACAATAGCATTTGTGCAGATGGATAAAGCATGCTTATTAGAATTAAAGTTCAGTGTATTTTTTTTATCAACTTCTCTTTTTGTGCAATCGCATTAACTAAACGTGTTGCTATGAGAATAATAAAAATGAATGGAAAAATTGTCTGTTAAATGTTTGCTTTGTTGTTTAATTCTGTTTTCTTTTTCGTTAAAACTGTCGACTTGGTTTCATTATAACGACTTTGGTAATTATGTTGCGAAGTATAGTTGTGTTCATCATTTGCCGTCTTCTTTGTGAAATCCATTGATGGTATGTTTGTTTTGAGACGATTAATCATCATTTCTCTTCCTCAGGTGTTCAACTTTTTATATGCATGAGACTACCGTTGTTATCTTTCACACTGCTACTGCTGGTTCATTGTTTGTTTGCACACGTGAATAGGTTTCCATTTCTTCATAAAGATGCTCTGTGTTTCTTATATCATTGGCATTGCGTGGCTGAAGGTTTTGGTATGGCTGAAGGGTTTGGTATGGATTTTCTTGTCTACCACCATGGCAATAGCAATATAGTAAAATAAGAATTGATGCGACTATAATAACTAGTATAGCTATTAAAATTGTTTCGTTCCATTTGATTGATTGATTTTTGCTCTCATGACAACTTGTGTTTACGTCTACACATTTTTGTTTTTCATTTTCCTCATCTGGTAACAGGCATACATAGTAGTGTGAACATGCTTGAAATCCTTGAAACGTCTTGTGACAGTATATACCATAACAAGATGTTTTATCAATTGTAAATAATTGGTCCATACTAGGTCCGATTATTCTAATTTGCCAATTAAATGATGTGGTAAAAAGTTTTTCATATTTCCTGAGAACAACAGTCACGGAAATGTCAGTATATTGACCATACGCCTTAAGTATGTGTTGTTGTTTTTCCAGACAAAGATTGCCATCAAGCAATGGAGACCAAGATGCTATCAACATGTTCTTTTGAAAAAATCTTGTAATTACTGTAGTTGAGTTATCCATTCTTATTTCTAGCTTAAACTCCCATGGCTCAAATTTCTCAACTAAGTCTGTTACCATGATATCAGTGCAGCATGATATTTCATTTAAAGTTGGCAAACACCTGGAGAATGTTGTCCAGTTCCTTTCCCCCACTTTACTTTTGTACAAAGACAATGTTTTGTTTGGTACTTGAGATAATGGTTGAGGCACACTCACGTTTATGTTGAAATAATAGCTTGTGATGCTGCAAGTAAAGTTTGATTTATACTCTGTCTTCTTTGTCATGGTTTTATTGACTGTTACCATAGCAATGAAAATAAGCCCAAAGCAAATGTTGTAAGGCATCACAGCGTCTAAATGTTAAAAAAATAGGAACTTAAATCAAAAATATATGTCATATTAATTGGTAAGTTTTTATTGGGTAAAATAATAGTACAATTGACAACTTGACGTAAATGCTTAGAGCAGTTCTAGTAAAAAAAATAAAAAAATAAAATAAAACGAACAAATGCATGCCTGTTTTTATTTCAACGATTCAAACTTAAAACAACTTTTGCTGTGGTAAGCTTAAATTTTGATTGGGTTTATTAAAGGGATTAAAAAAGAAATGTAGTAGTTGTTTTAAAAAAATTGGCAACAGAGTGGTTTCTACTAAGTATATGCTTATAGAATGACTTTGTTAGGACAATGATTGATCAGTATGTAAAACCAGTCTTAATATAATATAATATGGTTATGAATAAAAGCTTAAATAACTTCTGTTCATTTTATCCCTTAGGAGAGATAATAAAATGTTTTGTTTTTTTACACTTCTGTTATTATGCCAACTACCAGATAACATTCTCACAATTTGATTTACTATAACTGTCTTCAAAGAAAAGTAAATTATTTTAGGTGACCACAATTTAATGTTAGCAGTAGCCTGTTGATCATTTCAGCAGCTAGTTGGATTTACTAGAATTGTTTTCAATTACACCCTTACAAAATTCGGCAATTTATTGTAATTAAGTTTTGTCAAAATTATTTTAGATGCAAAAACCTACTTAAATTATGCCATCAGGACTTTATAATACTTCTATAAAATAAAATTCTAAAAAGTTATATATAACAATAAAATGCTATTATTTGAAAAACATACATTTCTTTCAATTAATTTACTTCCTCACCGATGTTACGCAACGCTTACCAATTCAACTAAATAATATTGATACCAATTCTCCCTCTATCACCAAAGAAATGTTATTGTGAACTGCGTGTAAATGTTTTAGTATGCAAATTTTAATTTACAAAGAGTGGTTTGACTTCAAATAAGTGATTATCATTTATTAAATCAGATTATTGTCCATGTATGTCGTTTTAATGATTGCTCCAATTTTTTTTTGAATTTGTACACAATAAGAATCTATAGAAAAAATGCAATAATGAAATATTAGGATAATACATATTCTTTCAGTATAGGAATCATCGTATTAGCTTTTTGGGAACCTTGGTGAAATCATTATACTTCTTAAAGATTAATTTTTATTCCAGAACAAAACAAAAATTGATGCTGAGTTTTATTTGTTCTTTCTTGTTGTGCTTAAAATTTATCATCCCCACATCAGAAAGTTGAGCTTTTATGAAAGAGCTTGCAAGTCTGTCTAGGAATTATGTGATATTATGAGATCATAGGTTAATAAACAATTGTTAGTGTAAGTAATAATGAAGATAATTGAGTATTAATATCCATGTTCCAACATCAAGCTGAATAACTGAAAACATATTTACATCACCACACACGTTGATAAACCATTAAATACAGTACTTTACTTATATCAAACTTATGCATTATTAGTATAGCTCTTTCCCTGGGATACATAATGTACCCAAGGAAATTACCATATCGTCAACATGAAAACCCAATTGGTTAAAAGTCCATCAGAGTAAAATATGGCAGTGTTTATCTCAACTTGAAATAGAGGGCAGTTTAAAATTGAGGTAAAATGCTAGTGGTTGTTTTCATTTAATTGAATAATTTACACTGCGAATAGTCATTGGTTAAGAATATGTTTAATAACGTAAAAAGAGTTGAGCAAAAAAATATTGTTTAAAATCTGGGGAATTTTTAATAAATAAAGAGTTCTGGAAAAGTTTTGAAAAATAAATAATTCCATTTTTTTATCTCATATTTAACTAACCTTAATAACTTTTACCAAAACCTGTTGACACTTATACACTTGTTGACACTTAATAAACCTGTTGACACTTAATAAACATGTTAACACTTAATAAGTCTGTTGACACTTGATAAACATGTTGACACTTAATAAACCTGTTGACACTTAATAAACCTGTTGACACTTAATAAACCTGTTTACACTTAATAAACATGTTGACACTTAATAAACCTGTTGACACTTAATAAACATGTTGACACTTAGTAAACATGTTGACACTTATAAACCTGTTGACACTTAATAAACCTGTTGACACTTAATAAATCTGTTGACACTTAAAAACATGTTGACACTTAGTAAACATGTTGACACTTTATAAACCTGTTGACACTTATACACTTGTTGACACTTATACACTTGTTGACACTTAATAAACCTGTTGACACTTAATAAACCTGTTGACACTTAATAAACCTGTTGACACTTAATAAACCTGTTGACACTTAATAAACCTGTTGACACTTAATAAACCTGTTGACACTTAATAAACCTGTTGACACTTAATAAACCTGTTGACTCTGAATTTACTGAAAGCCCAACAACAAAGAACGACAACTGATATGGATAAGTGAGCATCTTACTATCTAAACCACTTTGATAAAAACTTATCTTACTTACAACTGAAATGACACTTTTTAGAAAAATCAATGGAAAATGGTGCAAATTTTATTTTTATCATAAACTTTTAAATATTGCAGTTGGCCTACTTTTTTACCTTTTGATGAAGTTGAAGCTTTCTCATTTATTTCCTACTACCACATTTTTTTCTGAGTTAGCTATATGAATTAGAGTAAATCGATTCTTATTTTTTTAGTCTTTTTTATTTCAGTGATTATAGTGACTATAAAGATCGAATCTAAGAACAAAGTAAAACCTAATCTAAATTAATATGAGATATGTAATATACTATAATGTACACTATTGACTGGTATTTTAAATCTTTTTGTGTCTTACTGTTTCTTTTATATATACGTAAAGATATCAAAATTTCACTGTCCCAATTTTCTACCAAGGACGATATTAAGGACTGATTAAAATACTCGCTGCCAGAAATAAAACTTCACTATACCAAATCATATTTTTATGTTAATGAACTGTGACAATTTCCTGATAATTGGTTAAGAGGAAGAAAAACAGTCGTTCTGATTAACCGATATCCTTATATTTAGTGTTCTATGCACTGGCTAGGCCAGATCTTGTTGGACTTGTTTGTGTATAAAATTATTCAAGTTGTATTTTGTTTTTAGTTGTGGGATTTGGTCACACTCACCCAAAATTACTTACGTTTAATACTTTCCATAATTGGTGAAGGTAATATATCTGTTTCTTAATATAATTAGTTCTGGAATTTTTTCTAATTTAAAATGATTAGTCATGTAACAGGGAATGCTGTACTGTCGGTTGCAAAAGTGTTTTGCATGTTCCTCACAAATTATTTTTTTTACGAAATTTATAAAATCTTTACACTTAAGTGATTTCAACATGTTTTTTCTGCAGTTTTTCCAATTGCCAGGCACAGAACTCGATAGAGTTAGATCTAATCAAAAAACTATACAGTTTGGACCAGATTCAGAATTGTGGGATTTCTACCTAAACTTTGGACAGGAAGTCAACTACCTGTAGTATCTCTTCGTTACTCTTAGGAAAAGGCAATCTTTTAATTCACTGCATATCAGGATGGGATCGGACACCTCTCTTTATATCACTGATTCGTATGTCACTCTGGGCTGTAAGTGTTTACTTATCCATCATTCATCATCTTTGTGGCATTCGGGAAGCTTATGTAGAGGTTTATGTATGTGTGTCGCCCATAAATGTCGCAATCAACCATACATGTCGCAATCGACCATAAATGTCCCAACATTGCCCATAAATGTTGCACATCAGCCATAAATGTCGCAAACTTAACCATAAATGTTGCAACCGTAAATGTCCCAACCAAAAATGTCGCAAAGACTATTAACACCCAAAACAACTTTTGAGCGGAAATACAAAGTCAACAAAATCTATTAAATAATTATTGAGTGTTGGTTATGTCTCACATTTCGAATGATTCCGTTATCCAGTGTAATCTTTGCAATCATAGGGTGCATGAAAACTTTAGTCACAGAGTTGTGTGAGGTGTCTTTGCACAAAACTTTTTAATCATATTATTTCATTGTTGTATGTAAAGACCTGTATTTATAGGGTGGATTTAGAGGGGACGCACGCGGCGCACACCCACTCATATAGCTGCAAAATAAGAATTGTGAAGGAAATCGTAGAAACTTTGGAAAATCAGCATGATATTTTCAATAAGGGCACTTATTAGAGATCATGAGGTCCCTATTGAAATTTACAGGTGGTTTGATTTTTTGCCCACAACCATATTTTATAGTTTTTATATACAGTATAACTCAAATGAAGAATCTCGAATTCTGTTTAAAAAAATGCGACATTTATGGTTGATGACGAATTTTTGTGCGACATTTCTCGAAAGAACTGACTTTTTTATTTGCGATATTCATGGTTAAGTTAACAGTCTCGACAATGTTATATGTGGGTTCTAAGAAGTCGATTTGCTTTTAATACAGGGTTTCCACTCTGTCCGGAAAGTCACAAATTAATATTGAGTGGATACCGTACAATTCACTTTTAAACATAGCCATCTTATAAAAAATGTTGAGGCGTACGGACATACCATTTGATAGAATTTTGTTTTTTGTTTAGGATGATAAGATCCATCAGTCTTTATCAGCTGAAGAAATTTTATACCTCACCATAGCATATGATTGGTTTTTATTTGGGTGACTTAAATTATAATAAATATTTTGCTTTGTACTTCTAATAATTCACGTGTCGAAAAACGTTTATAGTAAATGTAAGAAGGTCGGATTTTGACTAAATGAACAGAAGGATGTTTTTAATATTCTTTGTCTTCTACAACATATAAAAGGTATTTTTCTTGTTAGGGTTAATTTGGTTTTCATAGTGGAGTCGATGGAAGAATTACTTAAAAAGTTTGAGAAGTGAAAGAAGGGCTAGAAGAGAAAGGGTTAAGAGTGAATCCAGAAAAGTCTAAAGTCATGATTAGTACCATTAAAGCCAAGTATGACCTTGTAGTGGGAAAGTGGTCTTGTGCAGTTTGCAGGAAAGGGGTTGGTAGTAACTCAATTTTTTGTCAGAATTATAAGCATTGGGTACATAAGAAGTGCAGTGATATTGGAGGAAGGTGAAGAGCTGGCATACAGTTTGTATGCAAGCGTTGCAAAGGTGAGATTATAGAGAATGAAGTATTTCCAGCTTTAATGATGTACAACAGTGGCTCGTTAGAGATAGTTAAGAACTTCTGTTACTTAGGTGATATGTTGGGCAGTGAAGGGGGTGTTGGAAGAAGTGTTACTTGCAGGATAGGTTCTGCTTGGAAAAAGTTTAGAGAGTTACTTCCTTTATTGACTAGCAGAGTCCTGTCAATTGAGGTAAAAGGTAGGTTGTGTGAGGCCTGTGTAAGAAGTGTTATGTTGTACGGTAGTGAGACATGGGCAGTGAACCAGGAAGATCTTGACCGTTTAGAAAGGAATGATATGAGAATGGTTAGGTGGATGTGTAATGCCAGTCTGAGAGACAGAAAGAGTTCAGATGAGCTAAGAAGCAGGCTAAGTCTCCGTAGAATTAAAGATGTTATCCAGATAAGAAGACTGAATTGGCTGGGGCACTTGGAAAAAATGGAGGAGGATAATTGGGTAAGAAATTGTAGAGACTTGATAGTTCCTGGGGCAAAGCCCAGAGGCAGATGGAGGAAGACTTGGCAGGAGGTTATAAGGACAGACTTGATACAGAGGAAGTTGGGTTTAGATCTAACACAGTCTAGATCAGATTGGAAGAGGGTCATTAATATACCCCGTCCAACCCATGCTAGCATGGAAAACAGACGTTAAGCAGAAAATGATAAATGATGATGTCCCTTTAAAGCAAAAATCTTTACGTGAAAAAACATTAATAATAAACAATAACAGTATTTATTTTCTCTAAAGCACACGAAATTTGAAAGCACATCCGGCAAAGCTTAAACCTACCTTAAGTCTAAAGACCCTCGTAGGGATATAAAAAGTTGTAATCCACTCGATTTAAACAAGCCACTCTTAGATTGCTTGTGTCAGTATGCAAGTCTGTTCGTCTTATATGTGTTTCCAGGGGTGATAACCGTTTTCTGTTTTTTAGTCATAACCTGCAAGACAGATTGGTAAAAGGAGAAGAGGTAATTTTTATGATCCAAAATTTTACGTTGACTACTGTGGATGTGTTAACCGAATCTTGCCAACCTTTATATCCACTTTTGTGGAAGGGTTAGGGTTAGAAGTTCGTTTTCATGTCACTTGAGAGCTTATCTCTAGTTAAATTTATGTTTAATTGCTTTTGTTATTTAGATATTCTATTTTTGTTTTGATTACTTAAAATACATTGTCTCAGAAGAATTCGTCCTAAAAAGTGAAAGGTAAGAATTTTTTTGTCTTTTTTATAGAATCAGTTTGGAGGTGTTAAATGTTGAAGGTAATGTTTATTTTTTCTAGATTCAACACACAACAATGTCGCAATAAAGATGAATCTCTGCTATCAAAAATTGATGGAATTTCTTTAGGTGTGTTAGTCCATGAATTCATATACTGACATACCAAACATTTTGATAACTTTTGCTTTTTTTTCAATGCTTTAACTTTTTAGAATCATCTTGCGGAAATGCATCGCATGATTTTTTTTCTTGTAATGATGACGCCTGTACATCCTCCATGTCACCTCACACAACAAGGTATGTAAACTTACATGTAAACACAATGTATATATTTGTTATATTCTGTTGTTTCCTTTAAAATGAAAAAAGAAACCAGGATCGTTTGAACACTCACAATGGAGGAAAAACCAACCCTGTGAACTAAATTTTTTGAATCTAACTGAATAATGTAATATTTGAGTAAATTTGCAAAAATCCATTTATATTGATTTCGGCAGGATTTCAGGTCACACTTTTGACACACAGGTGTTTGCTTTGAGGAAGGTTCCACTGTATTATATATTTTTCCAAATCTGTATTTTTCCGAACCCTCGATTTTACGGAAGTGTTAGGTAGGCTAATTTTTGTGAACTTGAGCTAATAAAGAAAGGAACAGTGTGTTGATCTCAACACTGCAATGATCTCAATTTCAGAGTCGCTCTGTATGTTGACATTTACCAAATTTGGTTTTTTTTACAAGCATGAGTTTTCATTGTAAAATGTTGTAGCTTCTTAGGGATTTCTTTTATACCTGAGATTCAAATCTGTATGCTCCAAGTGCTCCGCTGCCCAAAAAAAACAGCACAGAAACGAATCCAAGTGCTGCTTTAAAATATAGCTTATATTTTTTGCATAATTTTTGCATAATTAAGAAACCACGGCTTTTTGTAAACAAATATGGCTGTTTCAAAGTTCCGTTTCCCGTGGTTTTTTAATTTATGTAAAGTATTCAAATTGGTTCTCACTGCAAGAGTTTCACTGGCGAAAATATGTGCGCCAAAGAAATGAGTTTTTGGAGCAAGAAGGCTTTGACCGTAGTAAGTCAAACTTCTGAGTGCTTTAAATTGAAAATATCATTACCAACTATGAAAACCATCCGAGTATTATATCAATCAAGATGAACTGTTCGATATCTGAAATAAAAATGAATTTCCACAAGATTGAAATAAGTGTCATGGACAAGTATATACATCAATTAAAAAGATAACAAAGCGATACCAGAAGGTGATATACCATCGAAGATATTGAAACAGTTTTCAGACATTTATGCAGAAAAGTTAACACAGACGTTGACTAGATCTATTGAAAGTCAGTTTCCAAAACAGTTAAAATGTGCTGATGTAACACCAATATATAAAAGTGCTGACAAAGCATCTAAGCTTAATTACAGACCTATAAGTAAACTTTCAGCTATGTCTAAGTTTTTTAAAAAGATCATGTTTGATCAGATCCACACATTTATGACACATAAGTTATACCTTTTATTGAATGGGTTTAAAATGTGGCACAAATGTTTGGATCAAAGATAGGTTATAGGAAATTTACTAATAGATTTAAGTAAAGCCTGTTGCTGTGTAAACCACGAATTGCTTTTAGCTAAACTTCATGCATACGGTTTTTCGCTTAGTTCTATTTATTCTATTTAAAAAGCTATCTGAGTGAGCGATAGGGTCGGTGTGAATGGATTTTTAGTATGTGGATGAAGATCTTAAGGGGTGTATCTCAGGGCTCAATTCTCTAAGACCTCTCTTGTTTAACATTTGTATTAATGATTTTATGTGTCTTTTTAATGATAAGGAAGTTGATGCAACTGCAACTATGCTGATGATAACACCCTTTTTACTTCTGATGATAATGTATCTGATGTTAAAAATCATTTAGAAAATGCGTATTTAGAGACACTTGAATGGTTTTTCAGTAATGGCTACAACTGAATGCATCACAATGCAAGTTCATTATTTTTGGAGAACCACTCAACCTGCTAGATATTTATTTAAATTTGTGTAATGTTGAATTGAAAGAAAACAACTCTGTAATTCTTTCAGGCATTAATTTAAAGAACAAACTCATTTACATCGATCATGTTAATAAAGTCTGTTTGAGAGCTAATGTCAAGATTAATGCTTTATCACGAATCACACATTTTATGTCGATTTTTAAACAAGAACTTTTAAAAAATGTTTTTATTGATAGCAATTTAAACTATTGTGCTATGATTTGGGGTTTTCAAGTAGATCATCTCTCTCCAAAATCAACCGTGTTTTCACCAGGACTTCCCGAAATGCATATCAGGAAAACACTTTTCATGTTCACTGCTGTAACTTATTGTTAAAGGAGGTTTATAAGTCAATTATTAGTTTATCTTCTCGCCACATGAAAAGTGTTTTCCCCCTTAAAAATATCTACACAACTTTAGATCTGCTAGTATTATACAACAAAATAGGGTTGCTACTACGAAGCACGGTTTACAAACATTGATTGAATGAATGAATTGATTGAATGAATTGATTGATTGAATGAATGAATGAATGAATGAATTGATTGAATTGATTGATTGAATGAATGAATGAATGAATGAATGAATGAATGAATGAATGAATGAATGAATTGATTGATTGATGCTCCAAGTGAACTGCTTCTCGAAGACATCCAGATTCGACTCTAAATGCCCCAAATTACCAGAGAAATGGTACTTGGAGCGCTTGGAACATTTAGAACCGCATCTTGTGTGCGAAAGAATGCAATTAATGCAATTGCCAATCTGAATTCGTTTGGCAAAATTCAGCACATATTTAGGCAAGCCTCCTTCACTTAACAATAAATATCTTCAAGGCAAATTGTAAAATAGAACACTATATCATTTTTTAAATAGTTTTTTTTGTCTCTCTCTTTCAAACGATAGCATCATTTTTTTTACAAGATTTAACACAGAAATGGAGACCTCAGCATATAAATGCGAAATTTAGAATATTTTTTGTCAATCAAGGGACTGTAATTGGTTAATGCAGCAAGTAAATTTGATTGCCTTTCCGTACGTTGTCATAATTTTGTGTTCATATTTTTCTCTTATTTTCTAGCAACAAACATGGCATTCAACAAAGTCGCACAACAAAGCTGGCAACTGTCCGCTCTTTGTTTTTAACTGTTTATGCTGCAGAGATAGGCCATGATACCAGCCAAAACACAAATACTGGACTGGCTGGTATCCTGGATGGCATAACATCTAAAATGATAAAAGCAGCGCGAGTTGCATACATATGATGACATACTAGAGTATACTGAGGATGATTGTGATATCTGAGTAGTTATATTTGACATGCCTATGTGTGTATATAATGCACCAGTAGTATATTAGTGTCCATATTTCAGTACATAACTTGGAAATTATTTTTGTTGGAATTAGTAGTTGGAATTTTTGAGAAAAAGAAAAGAGTAAAGTAAATAATAATAAAAATTGATAGTACCAAACTCTCCAAATTGATTTTGTAAGATATCTTGCAATTTCACTCGCGTGGGCGCAAGTTAAAAACTTGAAGGATATAATTTTAATAGTTTTTTTGTTATTAGTTGCGATGTTGTTACTTTTATTATAACTAGGTTTATTCATATTTTTGAAATATAATTTATCTAGATAATAATTTTCCTAGATAGTAATTTTCCTTGATTTTTAAGTAGATTTTAAAACAAATTTCTGAACGGATATTTAAACGAATTTGCTGTGTTCACCTCCGCTTATATATTTTGTTTCACTTGCAACTCCTTAAAACAATTAATTAATGTTGGATCAAATCTTGAGATACTAATTTTCCGATGGATCAATCTTTGCACATTTAGTCTCCTACAAAAATTTCAAAAAAAATCAGGAAAATTAAAACTAATTTCATTTCTTTATTTCTTACAGAAGTTTTTCTTAAAGATCGGTCATGTGCAAAAGCATGCGATTGTAAATTTGGTTGATAAAGAATCCGCAAAAATCCCGCAAAACACTATCTCCAACACTAATTAATCAGAAAGTGATTATCAATTTGGGTAAGTTTGCTAAACCTGGTCTCCGAATCAGTTTCGGAATGAACGGGTTGATGACATCATGAAAAAACCCTTAAACCACAGTATTTCCGTAACCGTTTGCCAAAAGTGCATCATCCTATAATTATTTTGATCAGCGTTTTAAGATCTACAAGTCAAGATAAATTTCTGAATTTTTTTTTTGTGTATCAACCGAACATTGGTACGTCATCAAATTTTAAATAATGTATTTTCTTTATTGTTCTTCTGCTTAATTGATTTTTTCAACAGGTTATATCGGCCAGTTGTATTATTTCTTCCTACTTGTTATGATCAGGATAATATACCAATGAGTTTATGTTGTACACAGAGAAAAATTGAAGAAGTTTAAAAAGGTGTTAAAATTGTGCAGTGATATGAATTTTTTAAATTTTCTTTTAGTAATATAATAAAAAATATGCCACTTCCAGCAGCGTTACAAGCTAGATTGAAAAAGCGAGGCTTGGTTGTGAAAGGTTTGTATTATGTGCGCCAAACTATGGTTTTTCTATTCTGATTGTTCACAGGCTCTTATCTACTTGACCTTTAATAATTGAAAACAATAAAAATTGTGCAAGTGACACGTCACTTTGCCCGTCCTTGTGTTTGTGACAGCAAAACTAAGAAATTTAACTTGTTTTTCTAACGATAACATTCTATTCACCTTAATGATTTTGAGAAACAAAATTTTTTGATTTTTTAGATTATGGATATCGTTAATCCTATTTTCTGTTGTTCTAAACAATAGACCTATTGTTTTTAACTTCTTATAACTAATTTTAAATAAAAAATTGTTAAAGACATTTCTCCTTTATCGACATCAAAGGCTCAATCATATTCATCAGAGAAATCATTATCTCTGTCATTGACGTAAAGGTTTAAGGACCTGATTAAAAAGCCACTGACTAATGACTCTTTAATTCTGCAGTTAGCACAATGTCAATGGAAGAAAAAAAATAATAAAGTAAGGGCTGTGAAAAAGATAATAAAGTAAGGGCTGTGTCAAAGTTGATGAATTTACACCATGACCTTATTATACCCCAAATTTTGCTAAGGTTTTAAAATTGAATTTCGCGAATGAAGGAATTGACAAAAATTTGCAAGAACATATTTTCAGGAGCTTACCTCCCAATTAAAAATTGTACTTTTACGAAAACGATGTTATTTTATACACTACATTTCCTGTGATGGAGGTTGTACTTCACGCGAACGCCCAGAGGTTCATGCGGACCATACAGCACACAGGAAATAGTGTGCAGAGAAAAATAGAAGGCCGCAAATTCCTGGATCGTGCCAATATAAACACTTTTTGTTATAAAAAAATCAGGCTGGGAGTTAAGTTATATTGTTCAGAACAATAATAACCAAATAATGAATAAAAATATTGACCTGCCTGGTTGGAATTTTCATTTTCTTTTAAAAAAACGTGTAATAGAGAAGCCCTAGGTAAAACGCATCGTAAAAGAAAAAGGTGCACCTATTACAGAATTTGCGAAGGGTCTATGCTCAAACGCAAAGACACAAGTGGGCTGAGGTTTAGAATTGTTACAGGCTTTCTACCAGCGTTGATCAATACATCTAGTAAAAAGTGTTGATCTTATATCAAAACTCGTTTTGAAAGAGTATCAACTCTGTTAATGAGTCCACGCAGCTCGTTGTTTCTCACCTCTTTGACAGGTTGAAAAAAGAATGCTTTCCAGCGCTACTTCTTTATTTCTATTGCGAAAAGGTGAAGCACAAAAAGACATTTTATAGCTATGTATTCACAAAATTAAAATTGTAGTTATAATTTACTCTTCTTCTTTCACTCTGAGTTTTATTTAATGGGTTTTGCGGCGACATGTTTAAGGGGCCTTTTTTTAAATCCGGCAGATGATATCAAACTTGGGTTAATCCGAAAAAAAACTACCACAAAAGGCAGCTTTTGACGAGAAAGTATGTTGAAACACAAAATGTGGCTTTATATTTGCTTTATCATTTTAAATTTTCCTTAATAAATGTTAAATTACTAATTCTCAACAGTATAAACAGGATAAGATGAACTTTTTTTAAAGTCGGGATAAGCTTTAAAGCATTACGTCAAAAGAAAAAAAAAAATGAAAATCGCGAAATTTAATTCTCGCAAAAATTTATCCATTAAGGTACATAATCTCTTCAAGTACAACAGACACATTTATTGTTCTCATATCATATCAATAAGTAAGGCTTACATATCGCTCCTATAAATTGGTGTTCTGTTTACGCCCAATTACGTAATTAACACTTAAGCCTGTGTGACACTTTAAAGCAGATGCAGAAGCAAGTGAAGTAAAGCCTGTGTCACACTTATGAAGCAGATGCAGATGCAAGCGAAGTAAGCATGCGCAGTTAGTGCGAAGCAAGAAGTGAAGCAAGATGCAAAGCAAGTAGCTCACACTAGCGCAAGAAGATCGCTTGCATTCTTTTGTTAAACATGGATGAAGAGGATTTTTTAGTTATGATTTTGGGATATTTGTTGTTGAAAAAACGACGGCACAAGCGACGAGAAAAAACTCTAAATATTTCAAGAAAAGTATGGGTTCGCAAAATTTTTAAGCATCGTGAACAACGTGGTGTTTACCATACGCTGGTTCAAGAAGTGCTGCTTGGGGACAGAGAATCTTACTTCAATTTAGAATTTTATATAATTTTTTAGCATAAGTTTGTGGAAAGAATTTGTTTTATATAATAACTTAGTAATAACTGAAGCCTGAGTCTTTCCAGTACCTCTTAAATTTTATTGGTCCATCGATAGCAAAGTATGATACTCGATTTAGAAAAGCTATTTCTTCTGCTCAACAATTATCCTTAACAATTCATTATCAAGCTCGGAATCTTTTGTTTTTTATCTTTGTGGTCTTTATCGGATTTATCATACAAAATTGTATATTTCCTGACAACTTTGGCAAGTTTTTCATCTGCCATATTTGTTATTATGAAAGTTCCGCTTTTTTGTTTTTTGTGTTTTACTATTTGCTTCACTTGTACACCTTGCATTACCTGCTCACACTACAAAAATCCTGAAGCAAGCGTGAAGCAGATGCAACAATGAAGCAAGAATATCAAATTTTTTTGATATTCTTGCTTCAACGTTTGCTTCATGCTTCATGCTTGCTTCACTTGCTTCAGTCATGCTCACATTAACTTCCTTCTGCATCAGCATCTGCATCTACTTCATACGTGTGACACAGGCTTTATGATGAGTTAGGTAGCATCTGTTCGCGTTATCTACCAACTAATTTATACTAAGTAGCATAGAAGTTATAAAGGAAACCCATTCTCCAAGCCTTATATTTGGTCACTCAGACGTAGGCTAATTTTGTTTTTATAGAAGCAGACAAAACAGAAGAGAACGAGCCAGAGAAGAAAAAGGTATTTAAAAATAATTGTACACCTCCTCAAAAGTCTTTAATCATATCCTTAATTTTGAAAATCTTTCTTCTTAATCTACTACTAATTTTACTAAACGATATATCGTAAGAAACTTGGGTATGGTTGTTTGCTTGTAACAAAATTAAATGTAAACTGCTTTGGTAAAAGTTTAAAAATAAAATCCATATAGGTGTAATAAATACCCTTATCTAAAAAATTTCGCAAGTTTTTGTCAATTCCGCGAAAATTAGGTCCCGCAAAAATTGTTGCGATAATTTCTATTCACTAAATTCTCAAAAAAATTTTTCTTTTTGAAAAACATTTCTGATGTTTTTCTTCTGGCTTAGGAAGAAGTGCATTATGTAACTTTATATGTATATGTGAAATTCAACTTCAGCAGTCTTTATTTTATGTCTCCTATATAAAAGTCCTTGAAAAATTGAAAATAAAATGTTATCAAATTCTTTTTTTCGCGAAATTTGCAAAATTTAATTCTCCTAAATATTAGGACTTACCAACTTTGCAAAAATTTTATTTTTAAAAATGTCTCGCGAAAATTAGTTTAAGTAAGGTAGTGTAACTATTTACTTTTTATGTAGAAGTTCAAAGACCAACCATTACCACCTGGATGGTTTAAAGTACCTGATCCTGGAAGGTGTGCCACTTGTTTTTTATTAGTTTGTTTGCTTTCCTTTTCTCTCCAGTTTTCAATCGTCAATTTTCTTTGCAGTATCTCGCTACTTTATAAACTGCCTGTCTGTTTGTGCGCAGGAAAAGTTGTTTTACGGAAACACGAAATGCGATATATACAGGACGGGCGAACCCCTGGATTTACTACAGGCGAACAGTATCTTTAATAATAGCCGTATTCTGTCAGTCTGCTCGTGGAAAAAAAAAAGTCGTACTACGGGCACACGAAATAGTTCGTAATTTAAAGACGGGCGACCCTGTGGATTTTTTAAGGACCAGTGTAACTATATTTTAAGTGTGACATCCTTGGTCTGTTTTGCAATAGAATAATTAGCTTGACATCCTTGGTCAGTTTAACGATAGATTGTGATTTTTCTTTTTATTTATGCAAACATTGCATGATATGTTACATCGCAGATTACCTCATCATATTTTTAGTGGACATGCGTACTTTTGGAACGTACATACAAATCAAGTTGCTTGGAGACATCCAAACGATCCACGTGCTGAAATAACATATCCAGCGTCATGGCAACAAAAAAAAGGTAACGCTGTAAATTGTTAATAATTATAATAATCTCACGAAAAACCCTGGCTGTTTATTCGCAAATTTTTATTTCAAATGAAACTGATCAGCAAATCTAAATGCTCAAAACTAATCTGTTAGTCCACTGTTTTTCTTTTTTAGAATCTAAAGAATCAAAATCTACGGATGACGGTAAAGAGGACAAATCGAAATCGAAAGTAAAAACAGGAAAACATCCTAGTTTAGTTAAAGTACGTGTGACCACGAAATTTATTATTGCTTCAATGTTTTACTTTTTTAACTGCGTTTTTTTTGTGAATATAGGCTCAACGGCAGAAAGAAAAAAATGCACCTTATAGAAAAAATAAAAAAGGTAATTTTCTTTTTGTTTGTGTGTTTGTTTTCTTCTATGTTCTTTATCTGTATTGTTTTATTTGTTAAGATGATGATGCTCTCGATCCAATGGATCCAGCCTCGTATTCAGATGTAGGCAGGTAAGAAAAGAAACCTTGCACAATGTAGATTGCACTGTTAAGAAGCACCTCTCAGGCTTATGAGTTATGAGGCCATTATTAATTTCAGCGTACCCAGGTGTTTTAAATGTACATTTTCGGCGGGGAAACACGTGTCTACGTAAGTGTTCGCTATTTTTGTCAGTGGATGCCGTCAAAAATCGATTTAAATAATCCGGCGCCGGCGGATTGCAATATTTATGAAAGTATTTACCGTCGAAATGATGGCCGCTTTTTTTAAAAAAAATATTTACCTGAAAGCTGAAAAATATTTCCTTAACGCTGAAAAATATTCACCCAAGAGCTAAAAAATATTACAAATTCGTCCACTCTAAACTCGCTGCGCATGCGTTCTCTCATACATGCTCCGTATAGACTGGCGTCCGTTTAGAAGCATGGGAAAAACCGTTGCCAACTATTTATGGGCGTGGAAACTAAATAACTTAAATTCCTCTGCATCAAATCTGTCCTTATGACTTCCTGACAAGTCTTTCTCAGTCTCTCACTTAGCTTTGTCCCAAGAACTGACAAGCCTTCACACTCTGTAAAATTTGTTTTCCTGATTTGCAGATATAAGCCATTTCGAACTTATTTCTGTTAATCGATTAGATTTGTTTATTATTTTAGTCGTAAAAATTTTTTAAGGAAATTAACTTTATGAAGTTTAAATTTTGTTAAAAATAATGAAGGTCCCAGAAATCAATAAACAGTTTTTCATTCTTTGGAGAACTTTATTTAAAAGTATTTTCTCTTACGTTGGACAATATTTTTTAGTAAGCGTGATAAAAATATTAAGGCCTTGCAAATACATTTAATATTTTTCAGTACATGCGCCTGAAAAATCAAGTTTGTATTTTGTAGTCATAGTAACCGGTCTCTATTTTAACATTTTGTAAGCATATATTTTAAGTGGCAGAAAACTACTTTAAATGGAGTACGTAGAGATAGGATATTTTTTATTGGGAAAGCGCATGTAGCTATACCCCGACTGGCTTTAACCCGTCCTAAAAATAAATTGGCTATATTCCCGGAACGAAAGGTTACATTTTTGAGCTAAAATATTTGTGAAAAACTTCGAACTCCGTACATCAGGGATCTACTCTCCAAGTCCTAAAGGCTAAAGGGGTTCATTAAACACAAAGCTTGTGAAATGGTGGCACAGCCGTGGTCATACTAATTTTGGTGTAATTTACTTCCCTTTGCATGCTAAATTTATGTTCATATTTCATAACAATATTAATTCTTTTATAGAGGGTCGTGGTCAACCGGTCTAAAAGAAGATTCCGAAGTTAAAACTGGAGTCGATACAACAGCGAGTGGGCCATTATTTCAACAACGCCCGTATCCAAGTCCTGGAGATATTCTTCGTCGAAATAAGAAAGTACAAAACGAAGATGACGATTAAGATATACCTTAAGCTGCAAGTCAGTTGGAAACACAAGTAATAATATGAACCTCACGTCAACCGAAAAATGAAACAGTTTAAGTGTGACTGTTGTGACATTTAAGTATTGTAAATTACGAAGCTTATGTGCTACAAATTAAATTAAAAGCCCTAAATACGTCGTGACACGTGTTTTGTCGTGCTCAACGCGTGTGTACACGTTCAACTCTGTTATACTGAAACAAAAACCATTTTTTAACGCCTTTTGTTTTTTCTTTTTGAATCTTCTACAGCTTATTTACGATTTCTTGTTGAAACACATTTTGCGAGTGTCTACAGGATCACACGTTCCGCGTTAAAGCACAATACAGTGTTGTGAATACAATGTTGTAACGCAAAATAAAAACAAAACAACTGAAATAATGTTTTATGTTTATACTACATGAATCTGGTCAAAAAGATGGTCGATGTTTTTACTCATTTAGGTGTAAGTCCTTCGCAACCATGTTGGCTGTAATACTATGATAAATATTTCGGTTTTCTTTAAACGTTGCGATCGCCATATCTCGCGTTTCTTCGTTTTTATACATCTCCCTAAAAAACGGATCAAATATTTTATGTATTATCATATCTTTGAAAAATTATTGAGTGTGTGGTATTATAACGTAGATGAATGAATTCGGCCATTCGTGTTTATCTCTTATCATATCCGTATTAAAGACGTATTTCGGAAACACGAATTTAAATTGTCCCTACGGTTCAACGGACTTTTTTTAACTCCAAATAGTGGTGGAGATTACGGAGAGTACAGAAAAGTTTAGAAACACCCATATGTTTGCAAGCTCTTACTTTCAAATGTCACATAGTCTTACCGTAATAGATAGCATTGCAGCCATCGCACTTATATTTATACAAGGCTTTTAAACGCAGAGCCCTTAAGGACGGTCCTTAAAACGGAAAAAATCTCCAATTCTACAACACGTGTTGCTTAGACGAGATCGCAGTTTCAAAGATAATTTACCTAAGTTTGATAAAATAATAAGAATTTCGCCTTAATGCGTCGATCGATGAGGCTTGAGGGATAGCCAGTTCTTAACAGTGTTTTAAGATCCTGCATTTCCAAATAAAACCTAGAAAAGTCTGAAACAAGTTTGAAAATTCGGAAAACCAATGAATCCAGTTTCTATGTTCATCTGGCACCTAACGTGAAGGATATATTGGTGTGTTGACTATTAAGATAGTCCTTAAAAAAAGTGGCTAGGAGATGAAAACAAAACATCATCTACATATCTTCTATAATATACAGGCGTAAACGCTGATAGACAATTATCTAATCAAACCTTTTCATGATGTGAAAGAAAGGCATTAGCAAGACTGGATCCAAGAGATGAACCCATCGCAACACCATCGACCTGCTTGTATAACTGACCGTCAAACGAGAAATAGCAGTTTTGTTTAGCCAAGGATAGAAGCTTTTTAAAACCACCTTTACATAAATTATTAACTTTGTCAGTGTGACCAAAGGATATTCGTGTAAAGAGAATCAACATCTAAGCTTGCCATAAATAAATTACAATCCTGGTTCTTAATTTCATACGCAAACAAAAAGGGGTCAGAAACAGTAAACTCATTGACCGTTAAAGGTGCCAAGAGTGGAACAAGAAATTTAGCCAACTTGTAAGTGGGTGTGACAATAGCCGATAAAATGGGCCTAAAAGTTGGACTACCATTAACAATAGACTTATGAATCTCACAAAGACCATATATTATTCCTAACTTCAAACCAGGTTTTTCCATTTTTTTTATATAATTTCCTATTTAAGGAACCATTATTCAACAACGTTTTCAAAACTGTAGTAACATGTTTCGCTTGATTGATTATAAAATCGAGTTCTTTTGTGAATTTTTGTAAATTGCAGCTTTATTTAGTGAAGCGAGAATAACATAAAAAAAACTTATTAAAAGTATCAACAGAATGCAGTAGCAGTGGAGTGATATCAATTCATTTTTCGCTCATGACTAAAACTGCTCCAGAGCTGTACGAACACGCAGTTTCAAAAAAATCATTTCGGATTCCTATCCGTGGAAGTGTAAACATTGTTTTAAATTTAGCATTTGGTCGACGACCATACTTTAATTTAATATAAGATATACGGCTGACACAAAAACTGAAAATTTCAGGGAGCGGAAAAATACTTCGAGTCATCGAGAGCTTCTTACAAGCATCAATTCCGAGCAATCAAGTATCCCAGTTGTTTTCGAGATTCGAATGTGCATAAAAATATAACAATAGTGAAATACCAATATTTTATGAACTATCGCAGAATTCGCTAACAGCATTAGGATTTGTATATGAACGTTTACAGCTCTCCTTCGCTGAACTCACCTGTATAACGGACGCACGAATTTCATTCTTCCTTGGGATAACACAAACTCAATGGTTTTCGGATATGCTTCTTTCAATTTAGCACGAACACACATGCGAAGCAAGCTACAGAACATAAGTTTGGAAAACAAAATTTTATTTATGTATTCCGAGACATAACAAAAGTTTGATTGTGATGTTTATGTTTACTGTCTTGTAAATCAAATACGTAATTGCCTTGGTTACCCGAACCTCGATCGCCCAAAAATATTTTGTTTGTTTGTTTTTTACCTTAATCGAAAACAGACAAAAATTTGAATCTTCTCTCAAGAAACTATTGTTTATTTATTTCCACATAAACTAATTACTGGCAGTTTTTTTATTTTTTATTTTTAATTTTAAATCTGAAATTTTTCTCAAAATAACAATTTTTGTGTTTAAAATCTCACAAATAATTATTTGCGCAGTTTAGTTTGTTCCATCATAAAACTAATTTGTTATCTTGGAAAAATTAATTAAAAACGAAAGAGTAACAGGTAAGATTATAAGTTTTTATAAAAAATATCATAGAGGGCGAGACAATTAAAAAAGCGACTAACCTGAACTGGATTTCGGACACATTGTATGTGAACAACTTGTAAACCTCGATCATCTTTTCCAATTTCGCCACACTAATCGAGTCCTAAAAACAAAGTGGATTGACTTACTCAATCAAACATTAAATCAACAATAAGGCTGAGAACAACCACACCTATCAAAGAATTTGTTTCGTTTTGCACCTCTTGATACAGTTTCGTCAAAAAGTCGATTTTTTGTAACGTTGTAAAGGATGCGTAATTCTCTTCTTTGAAAACTTCTAAATGTTCGGGATCCGCCTAAAAAAGCGCGAAACGTTACATTGCAGTGATGACGTCATTTTTTGAGGTTGAAAATAAGATAAGGGTGGGTGTAAAATGTCCAATTATAAACGAATGAGGCGTATTTTGCATTGCTTTATCCTAGTTCCAATTAGACTGAAATATATTGCAATAAACATTGAGGGGGAGGAGCGATGGTCACGTTTGACACCATTGTGCTATACGTCATTGCTATTCAGCGAAGAAATTTATACTCCTTTATTTATAGTTCTCTATATAGAATGCACAGAATAATTTAGATCGATATAGCAAACGCGATGTTGTTTAATGATTCCCGTCGTTTTCCACTGGCCAACGGCTATAGTGAATAAGCACGCTTACTTACGTTGTTCCATTCGTCGCACAGATTCTGACAAGCAGATGATAGTGTGGTATCATACCTAGAAAATAAAACCACAACGTAGGTTAAGTTGTTTCAAAAGTTATCAAATGTTACTACGTTTCGAAAACACATACATACGTTTCGAAAACACATACATACGTTTCGAAAACACACACTTACGTTTCGAAAACACATACGTACATACGCTTATTATTGGTTAGTTAGAACAAACTTTTTTATGTCATAAATTTATACTTTGTGCTGATATGTAGTAATGTAATAGCACTTTACTACCAACTTCAAGAAATAAATAGACTTACATGTCTACTACATGTACAGGAGGCATTCCTGGTGAGTGCAACCACGCATTCCAGTCAATTTTCTTTAATTTATCTGCCTTTAAAGTATTAACAAAAATGTATTACTATTTTTTCTGAAAAATGGCCCAGTGTATTTTCCACTTTAATTTTCCCTTATATTTACAATTTTTCTCCTGCAGTAGAACCACAAATAATTCTTTGAATGTCGTCAACGGAGGCAACAAGCAAACGGATATTTGGAAGATAAATTGAATTTCGTATGTCTAACATAAACACAAACAGGATTTTGTTGTTGAAAATTTTAAACCATTTTTGAGAAGTTGACGATATTGTTATAAAAAAGTGAAATTTAAGATTTTCAAAAAAAACTAAGGAAATTTTAAAATATTAATGCGTGAAGTACAAATGTAGCATTTCTGTGCATTTTGAAAATAAAAACAAGCAGCCAGTTGTGAAATTAAAATTAAAGCATTTTGCGGAGAAAGCTCTTAGAAAACCTACTTTTAAAGGATACTTGTGGAGTTTTGAGGAGGCTTCAAGATTGAGGAGAATTGAGGAGTTTTTTCGAGGCGTGGTAAAGTGCAACTTAAAAAGCGGATTTTTTAACAGAATGACATTTTCGTGTTTCATCTGCATTGGTGAAAAGAGGGCAATAAATAAGTAAAAAAACAAACAAACAAACCTTATCCTTGAAGTATTCGTGCAAATAAGATTTAAAATCATCCGTTAGCACTGTTTTGTATTCGTAGTGCTTGATGTAGCTCTTCAAGAATGGATTAAAAATGGCTATAAAGTCACAATGAATACTAGAAAAAATTCAGCTTTAAATTTGACATTAACCATGATTTACACGTAGCATATTTTCATATACAAGATTAAATTCTAAAAGATTTTGATCATTTTTGTTTAAAAAAAAGTGAGATTTAAGGAGTTTGATTTAAATGCATTTTTTGCTGGATTTAGTTGGCTCTTTAAAATTAAAAAGAATTGCGAAATTTTGAGTTAGCATAGCCTGCTAAAGATTTCAGTTTAAAATACCAAAGATGTGCAATTTTGTCAATTTCGTCAATTCTTTATGTGCCAAAATGGTAGCTACAATTGTGAGAAAGTAAAGAACTTATGAAACATTACACATTCTGGCAAGAATAAACATCCAAATGCTGCTACAGTCATCTACAAACCAACTTACACGGTCCGCCTACTAAGGATTCAATGTAATACAAAAACGCATATCCTTTCTCATAAGGTACACTTGAGAAAGAATCATCTGGATCTATCCCTTTTAGAGTAGGTGTTAACGCCGTAAGAGGATTAGTCGCACCAAATAGTTCAATCTAAAAAATGCACAATAGGATGGTAGACATGAAGGAGAACCCTAGAAAAGACGAAAATCTTTCACACAAAGGGATTTTTTTTCAATGAAATGTAACTTCTGGTGGAGAATCTACTTAAAGCGCATGCGCGACTTACTGTTTACGCATCTACAAGTCACTTCGCTTCCTACGCTATTCTTATCTCCATTATTTTAAGCAATTAGATTTGAAATTAACAATGACAATTTAGAGTGTGACAATATCAAAATGTTCATGCCATCGTTTCTGTCCAGGTGAGTATTTAATAAACGTATTTAGTAAAACAAGGTTACGGAAAACTTAGTGATGTTGTTACACCGTATGTTCAAATTTTTATGATCAGAATAATAATAAACCCCCTGCAATAAAGAACGCGCTCTAGAAAATATTCTTTTTAAATCTTGGAACAGAAAAAAGCACTACCCCGTTAGCCTTATTAGCCTGGTTTTTTCGTGAACCATAACTTCCAACATTCTGAACATACAGTGGATCTGTTCCTGCTCCGCATCCCTATATACAGTTGACTCTCCCATTATCTCGAACAAAAACATTGGTTCCGTCAGCATTTACAGCCTCGCTAACTAAAATTAGTCCCGCTATCACGAACTCCGCTATCCCGAATTATTCGACATTTTGAACTAATTTTTGGTTCCTAGCGACAAATTACAGTCGTTATCACGCAAAAAAAAATGCTCATAGCAAAAAGTCTCTCAACAGTTCTCTCAAAATGTTTTTCAATAAAATATAGTTTACTTACAGTGTCTTGTAAGTATTGCCATCCTCCTGATAAAAATAAAACATAAAATATTTAACTCGATAAGAAAGTCGGTAAACAAACCTCTCCCACGAGATCATTCCAGCCACCTATAAGAAAGCGAGTGACGACGTTAACAACTCCCCATAAGTTGTACGTTCGCTAAACCCTGGCGTCAAATGCTGTTACACTCACAAATTTTTATATGAAAATTCGAAACCTGAAATATCAGCCTGTCTGCAAGAAAAACGTCGGGTTGCGGAAATATGAATTGCGATATATAAGGGACGGGCGAACCCGTAGATTTATATTTTACCTGTTGAAACTGGTTGCGCCACAGCTTTACCGCCACAAGGTTATTTTATTACTTCATGCTAACAGGTGGACGAAATGCACGAAACATCGATTAGCAAATATGTCTGACGGGCGTTCTGTGCATTTTCTGAGGGTTACCAACTAGTATAATTATATGCATTTCTAACTATCCTTACAATTTAAAAAATTGTGTCATCTTCATCGTTCAATGTGGATATCAATATCACATTACTGATCTTTAGACCGAATTTCTTTACCGTTGTTTTGACAACGGTAAAGAAACAACATTCAAACTCCCTTCACACAATGTAAAAATGTTTCATGGTTTCCTTGATAATACCGCAAATTTACTAGAAAAACTAATACTAACTGATAGCCATAAACTGTCTCAGAGGTTCTCCATCAAGTAGACCGATAATTTTTCCCTCTAAGAATCTTGTGAATCCTTCGTTCAACCTATAACATAAACAGTTTAATAACAGGTGTCGCGTTGTATGAATTAGTGCAGACAAACTAATCATTTTTTTTGCAAGCGTGGAAATATTTAGATTGTGTAACCTTTGACTTTTTTATATACAGAACTATGTTCCAACTATGTTCCAGTTGTTATTATAAGGATACAACTATATTAGAACCAGACCTTATCAGTACTATTTAGCTACATATTCAAATGACGTCACTGGGATCAGAAATAAAACTTTTTCTCCTTTTAATATATTTAACTTCTCTTGATTTAATTATGCTATATGCTCATACTTAGTAGATTTGTGGATTCGTTTTATACAAAAAAAGCAATTTAATGACATATTAGTAGGATTACAAATGACGTCACTTTTTCCAGAAAGTTTCTTATGTTACCGACCAAAATATAAAGATCAGCTGATCTATATAATAGTAGCCCTTTTTTATGTCCACTAGTGTGTAATTAAAGACGGACGATCCCGTGGATTTTTCCTCCGGTAGCGACTAGACTATATTATAATACCGTATACCTTTATCTTTCACGCAAAATGGTACCACAAGTAGCGACACCCACGCAATGCAGTACAAAAAGGACGGGCGAACCCGCAGATTTTTCCACGCGCCACCGACTATTTAGATATAAATATCAAGTCATAAGATATAAAGATCAAGTCATCAAGATAAAAAGATCAGTTCATCAAGATATAAAGATCAAGCCATCAAGATATAGATATCAGTTCGTCAATATATAGAGATCAGTTCATCAATATATAAAGATCAGCTCATCAAGATACAAAGATCAGCTCATCAAGATATAGAGATCAATTCGTCAATATGTAAAGTTCAGTTCATCAAGATATAAAGATCAGTTCATCAAGATATAGAGATCAATTCGTCAATATGTAAAGTTCAGTTCATCAAGATATAAAGATCAGTTCATCAAGATATAAAGATCGAGTCATCAAGATATAAAGATCGAGTCCCGGTTGTTCTAAAAAATTGTTAATGCATTGCTTTTTCCCTCTAATCTATCACCTTTCGGTTTGATGACAAACTCAGAGCTAGTGAACAAATTAATAAAAAAAACTCACCAAAAGTGTTCCCACGTTCTGTTAGTTACTAAATTGCCAGTCCAACTGTGCGTAATCTCATGTGCTACCAACTGTAAAAACAACAGTACATTTTACATTTTATGATTAGCATTGACAATTCTCTACAGCAAATGATGGTGTATGAGGCCACAGCTCAAACAAATTTATCTGTTTCATCAGTCAACATTGATAGGATTTGGATGTCTTCTTTATTATTACCCGTATTTTGTTTTGTTCACAATGGCTGCCAAGTCGGTAATTTGTGCTTAGGATGCACAAAATAAAAAAGTCAAGGATACATACGACGAGAGCAAATGTATTTTTCCAGGCGTTCATGACTAGACTCTCTTTCAATAGACTCTATAATAGTTGTATTTTGCCTATCTGCCCGCCAGACCAGAGTCGTCTTAACAAATGCACGAAATGGCAAGATATCTTTTACTAAAAACCTGATCTTGGCTTATATGCTTTTGTGATGCCAATATCAGTTCAGCCTTTAAGATGCTGATGCACGAAATGAATGCGATACACTCTTACCTACTAGACACTACCGCAAAATATATTTACCTCTTTTAAAAAAATTTTGGATAGATTTTTTCACGAACTGACTGCTTGTCTAGTAAAAAAATACGTTGAAGATTTGCCCCAGCCCTTCTAAGAATTCCAGATCTTTGTGTTTGATGCAATCATCTAGTTGATTTACAATTCCCAATAGCATCGTAAATGCTTTTTAGCATATTGCTTGATTTACACCTTTGTTTGCAATATATAATTAGGTCATTGCCATCTCAATAAAATATTTTCTCCAACAATCTCCTTGCTTATAAAAAGCAAATTTCATGAAAATGAATCCTTGCAGAAAATCTATGCAGCGTCCAAAAATAGCAACCTTTATACAGTAAATTCACATGACAATTCTCTGCTTAAGGTACTTCTGTTAGCATTGGAAGTATAACGTTTCGACAAGTTCAAAACATACATAGAAGTGCTACGTTAAAAAAACTATGGTAACATGCAGGTATTTTGGAACAGCAATTCACTTACTCCTGTTAAAGATCTGTCGCCTGCCTATAAAAGAGACAAGAAAAAGAGAAATTAAAAATAGCATGATTTTTATCATTCCATTCATTCATTCACTCATTTACGTGTTTATATCCCCTATCCAGCTATTTCTTGTTTTGTCCAATACTTGCAATTTTGGAGAATTATCGAACGCAAAAATGACAATAAAACTGGGTTCAGTCTGCTAAAATTTTCTATAAACAAAAAATTAATACATTCTTAATTTAAATATTTTTTATGCCAAAAAATGAATTAAAACCTTACAATAACTGTTGGAGTCGCAAATGTCAAGCATGGGTTCTCCATTCCACCATAAGGAAAAGATGGTGGAAGTATGAGCAAATCATATTGGCCCCAAACATATGGTCCCATCAGCGATTCACCAGCCTTAAGCATTTCTTCAACCTCAAAAACAAATTTTTCATAGTCTCATACATCACGTTCAACTACTCCAATTATTTTATTTACAAATAACATTTTAGTCTATTGGAAAAGAAGTTACTGTAAAAAATTATGTACAAATATTACAAATATTAAATATAAAACTTGTTCCTTTAAAATATTAGTCTTGAGTTCAACTGTCAACAATGAGGAGAAAGCTGTTATTAAAAAATCTACTTTTGGAGGGGATTTGAGAAGTTTTGCCAAGGCCTTTTAAAAGTAAGGAAAATTGGGGAGCCATGGTAATCTTCCAAATTTTATGTATAAAAAGATTTAGGAGTAAAATTCATTAACAACAGAACTTTTCTTGGGTATAAATATTTACCTCTTAGATTGCAACAACTTAAAACATAAAAACTTATCGTTAGGAAAGATTTACTTCACTTCTGACAGTGATTTAACTATTCAAATTCTTTTTCCCAACATTTGCATCTACGTATAAAAGAGATAACACAAACCTTTGCAAATTCATATTCACAAGCGTCAATCATTTCAGCCTCACACCAAACTTTGGAACGTGGACCAACAGTCCTAAGAAACAATAATGAAATGTAGAAACTAAAATTAATGTTCCCTATGTTGCATTCTTATTATATTAAACTAAATGTTACAAAATTAGAAGAATACGTAGACAAACAAACTTGTGACAGACAAACTTGTCAAAGAAATAAAGATTTAAATCAACAAGAAAATATATTAACATTTCACAG
Organism: Hydractinia symbiolongicarpus; assembly: GCF_029227915.1. NCBI lineage: Eukaryota > Metazoa > Cnidaria > Hydrozoa > Anthoathecata > Hydractiniidae > Hydractinia > Hydractinia symbiolongicarpus. The sequence continues at coordinate 13,690,859 of NC_079888.1, forward strand.
TTGATTGTAGAAGTTCACATGCTGTGCTACACATCTTCGAGATCAGATCTTAAAATATGTGATTACCAGGTGAATTCTATGTTGACTGACCTAACTACTTATACATACATTTGAATATTTTAAAAAAATATAAAATTACCGAAACTCAAGCGCTCCCACTGCCATAGCTAATAAATATGAAGGAATTGGAATCTAAAATGAAAAGTAAAAACTTGTTATAATTTACATTATGTTATAATATAAATTACTATATCATATAATCAATCACCTTCTGTTCAAAATGGCAAGTTTTTTTGCCATTGCTAGTAATGATCTCTTCCCCTTTTACTGCACTCATTAACGCCACCATTTCTTCTGGAACAGTAATCTAATGACAACAAAGTTTTATATTTTTTTGTACTCTATTAATTTGTATACCTATACATTTGTATACCTATACTCTACAGTTTCACAAAGCAATTAGCTAGTTGTTCTTTACAACTGCATAACCCTTATTTTTAGCTAAAAAAATCAACACATTGGAAGTAAGTAGAGCTTAAAAATGAAACACTTTAGTTAAACTCAACACAGTTAAGTTGTGATACTTTTATAGAGTTCATTTAGCGTAAAACAAATTTTAAATCTTTTACTAGAACTTTATTCTTAAATTAAAATTTCTGCTTACTGGTTTAGCAAGTACTTTAGTTTAGTTAGTTCTGACTTGATGTTGTGGAAAACCTCTTTTTCAAAAAATAATTACATCAAAAAAGATGCACAACTGTCAACACTAAATGGGATGTACAATGCATGCCACTGTTATGACCAAATATGCACCACGATTATTATTATTCTATCAGCATTGGGAATATTGTTTCAATAGAAGTATTCTAAAACTGATTATGTTATTGCAACTTTTTTTTAATATTCATCTATAATTTTGTTTGAAATATATATATTTTCAAGATAATATGCAATGATATATGAAAATAAGATCTCAACATGGTGATGTCAGAAGTGGGGATCTCTTAATAAGACATGGTCGCGTGATCTGAGCCGAACGTTAGAAGTTTAAAAATGGCGCCATGCTTTAAACAAATACAAGACAGGACAGTGAGACTAAAATCCATTACAGAGCTTTACTTAATTAGTAATCACACGGAACGTCATATAACTTTGCATATGGAATATATATAAGATAAACGAAGTTTAAAAAATAAATTTCCAGTTTAAAAGTTTCAAACGATTTTGTGAGGTAGCTAACCAGCTATTTACATATGTCCAACATATTTAAAGTTAGTTTAGCAAGTTATCTGTTAATACAGAAGGTTATAATACAAATATTAGCTCTATACCTGTGGATGAATCCACTGTATTGCTCATTTTTTCTATGCAACGGATATACGAAAAAAGTTGAGCAAAACATTTTAAAATACATTCCACCCCTAAAATTTAAATTTTCTGATACCAAAAATAGCTGATCACTAAATTCTTAAAAACCACAGTTTGCAACACGTCAAACACAATTCTCTCTATATATATATCAAAATCGGTTATGTTATCGCAAAGTCCACCCTCCCAAAGGTTGACATGAAATGTGAAAAATAAACAGCAAAAAATGTAAAAAATGGTTTGCAGGTATATTGCATACCCCTTCTTTACCAAACTTTACACAAAATGTCAAAAAGAACGGTTTGTAAACCCTAAATTAGCAAAATATTACACAAAATTTGAAATTTCAAACAATAGTCTGTTCTTTTGACAGTTCGCATGTTGTCCTGACCCATAAAATCTTATAGTACACAAAATTTCAAAAAACCACAATTCAAAATGTAACAAATTTAAATCGAAAAGGATCAATCATTTTTGTATGTCGCACACAGTCCTCCCTGGTAAGAGTTTATACAAAATATAAAACAATGCTTCCAAGGTGTAAAATCTAATTCTTTTTCTGTGTATGTTGTGCACAGGTTGGTTGTATGAGGCCTGTTTAAGAAGTGTTATGTTGTACGGTAGTGAGACATGGTCAGTGAAGCAGGAAGATCTTGATCGTTTAGAAACGAATATAAGAATGGTTAGGTAGATGTGTAACGCCAGTCTGAGAGACAGAAAGAGTTCAGATGAGCTAAGAAGCAGGCGAAGTATCCGTAGAATTAAAGATGTTATCCAGATAAGAAGATTGAATTGGCTGGGGCACTTGGAAAGAATGGAGGGGGATAATTGGGTAAGAAAGTGTAGAGACTTGATATTTCCTAGGGCAAAGCCCAGAGGCAGACCGAGAAAAACTTGGCAGGAGGTTATAAGGACAGACTTGATACAGAGGAAGTTGAGTTTAGATCTAACACAGTCTAGATCAGATTGGAAGAGGGTCATTAATATACCCCCTCCAACCCATGCTAGCATGGAAAATGGACGTTAAGCCGAAAATGATGATGATGATGTATGGCCCTTACAAAATTAAAAAAAAAAGTTCCAGTAATAACATCTAAAACAACAAAAATCATTTCTTTCAACATTATTTTATGTCATTGACTTTCTGTAAATTAAAAATCAGTTTAGATTAGGTATTTTTGTTCATTACATACTATCCTGACGCATAGAAGTTTATATAAAATGTAAAAATTGAATTTAAACAAAACATTGCAAAATCATGAAAGTAGCTTTTTGGGTGTATTGAACATGGTCATACCCACAAAAGTTTACACTTAATGTAAAGAAGAACGGTTGTGTGGAGTAATTCTTAATCAACAAAAGTTAGTTTTCTCACCATGCTGATTATTGTCTTTGGATACAAACACTTACACGAACAAGTCAAAAACCACAATTTGGAAAAAATTAAATTTATATTTCAAAAATAAGTAATTTGTGTGCTTTACTTTTTTTTTTGGAGAAAGAGAACTTCGAAATCAAAAGAATCAGAAAAATGTTTCCTTTTTTATGGAATAAATTTTCACGTTTGATAATGTTTCTGTATAATATCAGAGTTAGAATTTCTCATTTTAAACATTTAAACATTTACTTAATTGATTATATATAACTAGCCGTATTCACGTGTACCTCTCATTGAATCAAGAGATCCAAAGTTTTGCAAAAACATACAGCACAGTAATTTGAATTTTTAAAATTCACATTCTGTAATGTTCAATATTTATATCTCCTGAAACAAAACGTCTAAAATTTTAAGCAGGTGTAACAACAAACATGCCGTAAGTACATCAGGGAAAAAGCATACCACACATTAAAGACTTCAACACATTTCCTCAAGTTATACAAAAAAGGTAATTACAAAATTTCCACAATCCACAGTTGGTAACACATCATATCAAAATTAGCAATTCAGTTTATTGCATACAGCAACCCTTCCAAAGTTTTATACATAGTATAGAAATCAACAGTTAACAACACATAGAATAGAAATATAAAAACGTGAATCATATATTGCATGCTGCCTTCTACCACAGTATTTTCATACAAAATATCAAAAAAGAACAGAACCAAACCCAAATAAAAAAAACAATTATTTTGTCTTTGCAAATAAAATCTTACACAAAATGTAATCAATTTTGGTCACATATCCATCTCTCCCATTTTTTGGTAATATTGCTAGTCTTCCCTGACAAAAGTTGACTACAGCATACCGTCCTCTTCCACAAATGTGTACACAAAATATTAAAAAATCCACTCAATCAGGGACGCAAATAGTTACAGATTTTGATGACCCGTTACCATTTTTGTCAGGCTTTTGGAACTATGTTCCTTCCAATGTGTTTAGCTTCGACAGCTGACCAGAATAACCTATGGGATCACGCAGGATCAAGTGCTTTCCACGAAGTGTTAAATATCCTGATTAAAAATTTATAATGTCATCAGACCTTTCATATACATTTTTTTTCAGATTTTTATTACTCTAATGTGTAAAGCTAAAAGAAACATTTCGCGAGACTTTTTCAAAATTTAGTGCACACATTTCAGGATGTAAAACTCAGGTTTGACAACATTGCAATGATTTAATACAATCGTGCAAAAAAACTTTTTAATATTTTCATACGACACAGAGACGAAGGTAAACTTAGCAATGTAATATAGTCACATGTCAGAGCATTACCGGACAGATTATTGTCTTCTTACCGTATCAAGAAATCAGCACATGATTGTTATTGTGCGTGATAACAATGCAGCGTTTTTGAATTTAAGAATCGAATATATTTAAAATGATCTTAACGTAACAAATGAAAACATTGATTCAAGTTTGTTTACATTTTGCTATGTTTATAATAACGAAAACAGCCCTAAATACCCCAATTCCGTATTGTTAAAAACAGTAACGTGTAACAGACCTATTTTTTGCTTGGGACGAGTCAGGAAGTTTATTTTACTTGATATGCAATAAACAAGTAAGCTTCTATTCAGATTTAAACAATCGAGTCATATTCTTAGTTATTCTTAACTTCTGAGCCAATTTTGAGAGTATTTTCTTATAAAAAAAGTGAGTAAAGAAAACCTGTTTAACTAAAACACAACAAACTAAATAATTGAGGGAAAGTTCAGGTCTGAAAGTTAAAACGGTTAAAAAATTGTTACACTTCTAAATTTATCTTTTTCTACCAGATACTCTAAACAACAGTAGATCATCCTAATGTTACATTTGATTTTCTTTGGATTTCTCAGTAGGTAGCTAGCTAGCGTTTTCGATAAAAATCCAATCATTTTTTCACTTCGACTACTGAACTTCACTTTGTTCCAAAAAGAAATGATTTCAAATGTATACAATTTATATTGGACAATTGTATACTTTTCCAATAAGTTCTCTTTTTTTGGCATTACTTTATTGTACGTTTTTCTAGTTTATAAAAAATGTTTCGAACTAATACCAATTTTTATATTGGACAACAATAGTGCATTTTTTGTTACATTCTATATTCGAATTATATTCGAATATGAAATGTAACAGTCCCAGAACACAAAAATAGAAGATAAAGAAGAAGAAACAAAACTTTAACGTTGTGATGAGTTTGTGATGAGCATGCTTTGTTCAAAATAACTTTTTTAGGATTATTTTTAAGGAAGTGAGTACAAAAGATATAAAACAAAGGCAGCCTTCTTCGCTTTAGCTTTTCTCTTTTTACTTAATAACCAAATTGTTTCCATGCGACATAGCACGCACATGCTAATTCGGGGTAAAAACAATTATTTTGACCATAAGAACCCTGTACAGGTTTAAAAAAAACAACAAATAAACCTCTGTGTAAGACCATGCTTTGGGGAGACAATGCATGAGCCATAAAAGAGTGACCCATGATTTTTGTGCCGTGGACTTACATAATCACTCACACAAGTGTATTATAATATAGGATTTAAAACGCTTCTAAAAATATCTAAAGAAGTACAGCTAAAGGACATTTTTCTTAATTTATTCCTTTTTCTTCAGCTCAAGAGATAGTGAGAAGTTCCAACATTCTAGCTGCATGCCCATGGAAGAATCATCAACCGTATTTCTCTTTTAATTCATGCAACAGATATACATCAAAACATTATTAGATATATAGCTAGCTATTCACAGAAAATGTACGCTACAGAGTAACTTTGGAGAGAAGCTAAAACTCAAAAACAAGGGAATATACACAGCAAAATGCCATTTATCAATATTATAGTTTACTCGACAAGTTTTTAATAAAAAGAATTGTAGCTTCTATTAACTTTTTGAAGGTTGATGTTCTTACAAAAACAAATATAGTTATAGTATAGTAGTTATAGTAATATAGTTAACCTTACTAAAGGTAATTTCGTTATTATTTTATTCCCTTTTTATTCGTTCATCTTTTTTTACTTTGTCTAAATGAATTTCTCCCTTTCTTTCTTCTTTTGGTTTGCTTTATTTGCAGTTTGTTTGTTTATTTTTTTACAGCGAAGTAAATTAATCGATTCGTAATCAAACGTTGCAAGTTGAAGGCATTGAAAGTGTTAAGGTCCAAAAATTCAATTAATTCAAAAAGAGAGAATGAAATCAATACTAATGGACATTGACAAGGTTTTTATTACACCAGGAAAAAAATGAAACAAGGTTATTAACCAGGAGAAGAAAATTGCTGATGCTCTAAAGGTTTTCTTGAAGAAAGAGTCTATTGACAATATAATGTATAATAAGTTGTCACCATGGGGTTCTCGACCTGGTATTATATACGGTTTAGCTAAAGTACATAAGCCTTCTTCTAACGGCGCTCCACCTTTTTGTCCCATTTTGTCAGCGATAGGTACTTCTACATAAAGACTAGCTAAGTTTTTGGTTTCCAAGTTATTTCCTTTCACGTGCAGTGATTTGACAGTTAAGGACTCCTTTACTTTTTTTGGAAAATAGGGGAGAAAAGCGCCAACCTATTTATGGCTAGTTTGGATGTTGAGTCCCTCTTCACTAATATACCACTTGACGAAACTATAGATACAAGATGATATTGTTAGTAGTATACATAAGGATGATTTTCGTACTTTAATTACACTTGCTACCAGAGACATTTTTCTTGTTTGGCGTTGAATATTATAGACAGACTGATGATGTTGCAATGGCTTCACCACTTGGATCCACATTGGCTAATATTTTTCTCTGTTTTTATGAGAAACAATGGCTCTCAGTCTGTCCTACACAATTTAAACTTTATATTACCAACGTTATGAGGATGATATTTTTGTATTGTTTAACTCTTTGGATCATTATAATGATCTTAAGGACTTCATAAATACTAGACACCCCAACATGAAATTTACTTGTGAAAAAAAAAAAGAGGGAAAGCCTTGCATTTTTGGATGTTTTAGTCAGTAGGGAGAATGGTAAATTTGTCACTTCTTTGTACTGCAAACCCACTTTTAGTGGTGTTTTCACTAACTTTGTTAGCTTCATCCCTATTACTTACAAGTATGGCTTGGTTTTTACCTTATTGTTTAGATGTTTTTCCTTAGTATCAGACTTTTCCTAATTTCATGTCTAGGTTAATACTTTGAAATCATTATTGTTAAGGAATGGATATCCAAGTAATTTCATTAATTCTTGTATTCACAGCTTTTTAAATGGGATACACTTGTGTAAGAAACAAAATTTTAGCATGGTTCCTAAAAAGGATATTTTAGTTGTTTTAACGTAATTAGGTTCTGTTTTACAGGCTGATACTCATTTAGTCAAACTTTTTTCCAAGTCGTTGCCTTTCTTCTCTTAAGTTGGGAACACTTTTCAGGTTCAAGGATCAAATACCTAACACTCTCGCTTCTAGTTTTGCTTATAAATTTTCGTGTAGTAGCTGCAATGCTACTTATGCTGGTAAAACCAAACATCTTAGAGTGAGGGTGTCCGAACATACAGGTATCTCACAGCTGACCAGAAAACGTGTTGCCAAGCAACAAGACACTGCCGTAGGAGACCATATGATGGAGTTTGATCGCCTCGTTAATTTTAATGACTTTTCTATTGTTGTCCAAGAGGCACACAACTATATACTCAAAATAAAGTAAAGTCTTGTGATTCAAAGGGAGAAGCCACCTCTTAATAAGAATGTAATGAGCTCTCCATTATATTTATTTAATTAAATTTCTTTTGCACACGATTATGTTATAGTTTTTGTTTTTTCTTAATAATCCTTGAAGTTGTATATATATAGAGAGAACAGAATTGTAATTGTTAAACGTGATCATAGCTGTAGTATACAGCCGAAAGCTAGTTAAAGAAAAAACATGTCAAAAACACACTTTATAATTGTAATCAAATGTTCTGAACAAATGAGTTCCTTACAAAATTCCTGCTTCTCCATGCCCATGAAGGCATGACCATCAGACTCAGGGCAGGAAATCCGTAATTTTTCTTGGCCTTCCCCCTGTTCACACACACACACAAGGCACATTAATATAAAAATAGATAATTTACTTATGAGTGAATAAATGGTTACATAATGTCATTTTCATAGTAAATAGGGGTAGCCTGCTTCGTTGTTCCCTTGCCTATGTATACCACTTTGATTTTTCTTGAAAGGAATTGTTGCTGTCATGGGTAAGGTGCATTGTTTAGTAAAAAAAATCGTGAACATTCTTAAGACAAAAAAACTGAGTCATTTTTTGCCCTTATATCATCGCATATTATCTTTAATGACAAACTAAAATTTTTGCAAATAGAACAACTAAAATAACTGTATACCACAATAATATACCAAATTGCACACTGGGTATTTTATTTATAAAATCTTTAAAGAATTTCCTGGTACTGAATAAAAGATACAAAATGAGGTATATTATTACTATTACTTTTTTATTCGAATATGAAATGTAACAGTCCCAGAACACAAAAATAGAAGATAAAGAAGAAGAAACAAAACTTTAACGTTGTGATGAGTTTGTGATGAGCATGCTTTGTTCAAAATAACTTTTTTAGGATTATTTTTAAGGAAATGAGTACAAAAGATATAAAACAAAGGCAGCCTTCTTCGCTTTAGCTTTTCTCTTTTTACTTAATAACCAAATTGTTTCCATGCGACATAGCACGCACATGCTAATTCGGGGTAAAAACAATTATTTTGACCATAAGAACCCTGTACAGGTTTAAAAAAAAAACAACAAATGTACAGGTTTAAAAAAAAAAAACAAATAAACCTCTGTGTAAGACCATGCTTTGGGGAGACAATGCATGAGCCATAAAAAAGTGACCCATGATTTTTGTGCCGTGGACTTACATAATCACTCACACAAGTGTATTATAATATAGGATTTAAAACGCTTCTAAAAATATCTAAAGAAGTACAGCTAAAGGACATTTTTCTTAATTTGTTCCTATTTTTTCAGCTCAAGAGATAGTGAGAAGTTCCAACATTCTAGCTGCATGCCCATGGAAGAATCATCAACCGTATTTCTCTTTTAATTCATGCAACAGATATACATCAAAACATTATTAGATATATAGCTAGCTATTCACAGAAAATGTACGCTACAGAGTAACTTTGGAGAGAAGCTAAAACTCAAAAACAAGGGAATATACACAGCAAAATGCCATTTATCAATATTATAGTTTACTCGACAAGTTTTTAATAAAAAGAATTGTAGCTTCTATTAACTTTTTGAAGGTTGATGTTCTTACAAAAACAAATATAGTTATAGTATAGTAGTTATAGTAATATAGTTAACCTTACTTAAGGTAATTTCGTTATTATTTTATTCCCTTTTTATTCGTTCATCTTTTTTTACTTTGTCTAAATGAATTTCTCCCTTTCTTTCTTCTTTTGGTTTGCTTTATTTGCAGTTTGTTTGTTTATTTTTTTACAGCGAAGTAAATTAATCGATTCGTAATCAAACGTTGCAAGTTGAAGGCATTGAAAGTGTTAAGGTCCAAAAATTCAATTAATTCAAAAAGAGAGAATGAAATCAATACTAATGGACATTGACAAGGTTTTTATTACACCAGGAAAAAAATGAAACAAGGTTATTAACCAGGAGAAGAAAATTGCTGATGCTCTAAAGGTTTTCTTGAAGAAAGAGTCTATTGACAATATAATGTATAATAAGTTGTCACCATTGGGTTCTCGACCTGGTATTATATACGGTTTAGCTAAAGTACATAAGCCTTCTTCTAACGGCGCTCCACCTTTTTGTCCCATTTTGTCAGCGATAGGTACTTCTACATAAAGACTAGCTAAGTTTTTGGTTTCCAAGTTATTTCCTTTCACGTGCAGTGATTTGACAGTTAAGGACTCCTTTACTTTTTTTGGAAAATAGGGGAGAAAAGCGCCAACCTATTTATGGCTAGTTTGGATGTTGAGTCCCTCTTCACTAATATACCACTTGACGAAACTATAGATACAAGATGATATTGTTAGTAGTATACATAAGGATGATTTTCGTACTTTAATTACACTTGCTACCAAAGAGACATTTTTCTTGTTTGGCGTTGAATATTATAGACAGACTGATGATGTTGCAATGGCTTCACCACTTGGATCCACATTGGCTAATATTTTTCTCTGTTTTTATGAGAAACAATGGCTCTCAGTCTGTCCTACACAATTTAAACTTTATATTACCAACGTTATGAGGATGATATTTTTGTATTGTTTAACTCTTTGGATCATTATAATGATCTTAAGGACTTCATAAATACTAGACACCCCAACATGAAATTTACTTGTGAAAAAGAAAAAGAGGGAAAGCCTTGCATTTTTGGATGTTTTAGTCAGTAGGGAGAATGGTAAATTTGTCACTTCTTTGTACTGCAAACCCACTTTTAGTGGTGTTTTCACTAACTTTGTTAGCTTCATCCCTATTACTTACAAGTATGGCTTGGTTTTTACCTTATTGTTTAGATGTTTTTCCTTAGTATCAGACTTTTCCTAATTTCATGTCTAGGTTAATACTTTGAAATCATTATTGTTAAGGAATGGATATCCAAGTAATTTCATTAATTCTTGTATTCACAGCTTTTTAAATGGGATACACTTGTGTAAGAAACAAAATTTTAGCATGGTTCCTAAAAAGGATATTTTAGTTGTTTTAACGTAATTAGGTTCTGTTTTACAGGCTGATACTCATTTAGTCAAACTTTTTTCCAAGTCGTTGCCTTTCTTCTCTTAAGTTGGGAACACTTTGTGGCGCCGTAGATTAGTGGTTATAGCTTTCGTACTCTGTGCGGGAGACCGGGGTTCGATTCCTCTTGACGGCGATTCAACATGGGCGAGTGAATGTTACCATAGCCCCGGGTTAACCCAAGCCATGTGAGGGAAATTGGGGAGATGGCACACTGTGTGGGCCGTTGGATGTTGCCGGGAGTTGTCTAGTAGAGCGTGGGCCCTACTAATTGGGTCTGCGTAGCTCAAAATGAGCATTAAATACTCTAGGACTCTCCATCTAAGCCATGGCCCCTCCTGGAAATAATAGACAGGGTATATCCCTCGATATTTGTGAGGCTAGCTATGTAAAATATGCACATCTATCTATCTATCTATCTACTTTTCAGGTTCAAGGATCAAATACCTAACACTCTCGCTTCTAGTGTTGCTTATAAATTTTCGTGTAGTAGCTGCAATGCTACTTATGCTGGTAAAACCAAACATCTTAGAGTGAGGGTGTCCGAACATACAGGTATCTCACAGCTGACCAGAAAACGTGTTGCCAAGCAACAAGACACTGCCGTAGGAGACCATATGATGGAGTTTGATCGCCTCGTTAATTTTAATGACTTTTCTATTGTTGTCCAAGAGGCACACAACTATATACTCAAAATAAAGTAAAGTCTTGTGATTCAAAGGGAGAAGTCACCTCTTAATAAGAATGTAATGAGCTCTCCATTATATTTATTTAATTAAATTTCTTTTGCACACGATTATTTTATAGTTTTTGTTTTTTCTTAATAATCCTTGAAGTTGTATATATATAGAGAGAACAGAATTGTAATTCTTAAACGTGATCATAGCTGTAGTATACAGCCGAAAGCTAGTTAAAGAAAAAACATGTCAAAAACACACTTTATAATTGTAATCAAATGTTCTGAACAAATGAGTTCCTTACAAAATTCCTGCTTCTCCATGCCCATGAAGGCATGACCATCAAACTCAGGGCAGGAAATCCGTAATTTTTCTTGGCCTTCCCCCTGTTCACACACACACACAAGGCACATTAATATAAAAATAGATCATTTACTTATGAGTGAATAAATGGTTACATAATGTCATTTTCATAGTAAATAGGGGTAGCCTGCTTCGTTGTTCCCTTGCCTATGTATACCACTTTGATTTTTCTTGAAAGGAATTGTTGCTGTCATGGGTAAGGTGCATTGTTTAGTAAAAAAAATCGTGAACATTCTTAAGACAAAAAAACTGAGTCATTTTTTGCCCTTATATCATCGCATATTATCTTTAATGACAAACTAAAATTTTTGCAAATAGAACAACTAAAATAACTGTATACCACAATAATATACCAAATTGCACACTGGGTATTTTATTTATAAAATCTTTAAAGAATTTCCTGGTACTGAATAAAAGATACAAAATGAGGTATATTATTACTATTACTTTTATTACTGAAGGTACTTTTCTTGGTCAATGTTTTTCAAAGCAATAAATGAATGGAGTTGATGTGATGCGTATGTTAATCCTGTTTTAATTTTTTTCAACATTTGTTTTAAAAATGCATTAGCTATCGACTTTGACATTACGAATGGGGAATTTTCAATAGTTGTACAACAGAAAAAGAGAAAGTATCAACAAAAAAATTGTGGCAGTCAATATAAACGCCCATTATTATGTAGGTGTTCCAGCTGGACCTGAGGTTGCTAATTCCCTGTGTCTAAAGGTGGCAAATCTCTTCCCTTTTTAATTCCCACACTATTATAAGTAGAGAACTACTTATCTTATTTGTTTTTTCTTCCAGAATACCACATACCAGGCATCGTAGAAGAAGAAGATAAGGAACATATGCTTAATCCTGTAACAAACAATTCCAGTTGGCGAGAGTCTGAGGTGTTATTTGATTTTGTCGGGTTTTTTAAATGAAAGTAAGTTCTTTACATTTAGATCTGAAAAAAACGGCCCTGATTTCAGTTCAAGTGAAAATAGCACACTTCTATCAACAAATAACCCACTGGCACAAGGAAAAAGTGTTTTTGGGGCAGTGTTAGCAGTTGATGCGTTATTGCATAAAATGTGGTGCTCGTTTAAATAAGTCTTGATTAAAAGGTGCGGAATTAATTTATTGTGCAAGATCCAGCACATGTATTTTACTCTTAATTTCAGGAAGGCGAGCATAAAGGACTGACAAAAGATTTAAAATTTGCACGAGGAAAGTGGCCTTCTCATGACGAAATAATCAAAAGACATAATACATAAAAATAGAATTGTAAAATATAACTTGTTCCACAGCCAAAAAAACTAGCATCTCTATAAATATACCCAACTGAATGTTGTTGAATTACAGTCTCCTGCTTTTCAAGGACTACTTAAAATAAAGTTTACAGTTAAAAAAAAGTTGTAAAGTTATTTGATTTTTTTCTGAAATTTCAAAAAAAATTTTTACTAAGCTGAAACCAATCATCTAGCAGAAATTTACTCTAAAATTTGCACAAAAATGAGTATATTTTTCATTATCTCGTTATCTTAGGTTGGCTGTGGAAATTTCAAAACAGGTTTTTCATGGTTGATTTTTGCATTAGGGGCCTTAAAAATATGGGAGTTGCCGGCCATCTGGCGCAATTTAAATATTGTTTGATAAATCAACTTCATATAGATAAAAACTCAGCTACTAAAAATTTCAAGTAAAATAAACAAGCAAAAAACCAAGGAATACAGCATCCCTCCTAACCAGAATAGGGTTAAATAAACACCAGTTCTTTATAACAGTCAGGATAAATCTAAAGATTATTCAAAGTAATAAGAACGATTTATCCAAAATTTTAACAAATTTAAACACATCTATGCTCTGCTACAACTTAGATGTTCTTAAAAAAAACTGAATTATTTTTAAAATCCAAATAAAAATAATGCAAAGCCAAGGAAACATGTGCAAAGACTCTGGTTGTGTGGTGCAAGGTGTTACTCACCTTGTGCATTTGAGTTTTTTATACAAATGTCTATGTCAAACGCATATTTAACTATTTACCCAATTCCTTTTATGGCTATCTTCAAACGCAGTTTTTGTTTATCTTTCTACTATATTGTTTGATTCCCAAATTTTATTTTTTTAGCACACAATACTTTTAGGGTACACAATTTTTAAACTGTGTTTTAGTTTTCTAATAAACTGTACTTTATACACAAAGATCAACAATAAAAAATTGCATGCTGGCACTTTAAATAAATTATTTTACATCCTCTAAAGAAGAAACAAAAAGCAGGACTTACTCTTGCATTATATGTTAGTTTTTGCGATGGTGAGTCTTGGCATGGTAATAAACTTCTTGCATGTATAGCCTAGGGAGATGAAAGTTGTTGATTTCAAATGTGATTCCATTGCATCATGTAACAATTCATTTTGAGAAAAGTTAATGACTATTTAAACACAGCCTTTCTAATTCACGTCAGGACACGGCAATTGCAAACGCATATGCTGAGGTGCAAGAAAATAACATATCACATCTGTGAAAAAATGTGAAACATTGGAATTAGAAAGGTTGGAAACTTTTTGTTGTTTAATTTAAGACAATGAAATCTATTTAACTTTTTGAGTCATACCTGGCATTGAGTAAATAAATATGGTAACTTCTTTCCCAATGTTTGCTGTGGTTTAAGCCACTGAATAGCAGTTGCTTTTGGTGAAGTACTATACTTCAATGCCACTGTAAAAATACTGCCTCTAAAAACAATGTTAAAATGTCTGATGTCTTTATAGGTTCTATACGTTTTCTTACCCTTATGACCAGGTTAACAATCTGAATAACCAGAGAACCAACAGTGATCCACATAGCTATATCTTATTACCTTAATGCAGGAGAGGCAAACACACACATTAACTGAACATAGGTAGGCTATCTAAGTGTCTTGCTTATTCATAAATTCACATTCGGTCATATTCGCAACAAGGAAACAAAATGTAAACACCAAAATCAGTAATGGTAATGGCTGCAATTCGTTGATTTATTTTACTTATTTATTATAATTATTTACCCATGATAGCCTTTTTAGTTCCTATCAGTTTTGCCATAAGGATACTGCAAAGACATCCCCAGTTATTCTAATTTTTTGAGTCGTAACCACTGCAGATTAAAAATTTCATTGCATCATCATTTTTTTTCAAAAAATTAACTTGTTGTTTTGCATGGATTTCTCTTTCAGTCCTAGCTTTTCAGGTGGCTCTGTTAAGACATATGATTACCTATACAGTCATGGTGATTACTCTCAAACTTTGATGGCAATCGAATTTAAGAGGCCTAAAATGATTCAGATGAAGATCTTTATGTTATTCCATTCAACAATGGTAAAATGTATATGCATGTATAAAACTGCCACAGATGCGATTATAAAAGAAAGGAATGCAGAGCAAAATAATGTTCTCAAAGTCACAGAAGATAGTGACATCTTTTATGCCACATTTTAATATTTTTTCTAGGTTGTTCACAAACTTATTCTAATTCTAATTTAAACAACTAAGCAAAGTTGCAGATTTAAATTTGCTAATTTCATATTTTCAATTCATAATATTTTATCATGCATTGCCAGGGATTTAAGAGTCAAAGGTACACACTTTAATTTGCTATTTTTTTCTTTTAGCAAATATTAAATATAAAAAAAGATTGTGTTTTAATTTTGCACAGCATGTTTTGATGCAGAAAAAAAGAGTCCATACTTTTTTCGCTGTTCATCATTTAATTGTATCTCTACAGGTTGGCCAAATGGAGTAACTTTTGATAAAACTTTACAAAGGACTTCTTCTCCATCAACTTTTACTGATTCCACTATCAGATCTCGTGAATCCAAAATCTAAACATGTGTGTAAAACACAAAACATATATCTATTTAAAAAAAATGTGTGGAAGGTTGCATTATACATCTGAATGCTCCTAAACAGTAAGTTATAACGCTACTAACACAAAACAACTATACATAGCATCTATACAAGAAATTTCAAGAACATTCAGGTGCATGAAAGGGTATTCCAATAGACAAAATAATCCATAACAGGCCTTACCAGGAAAGGCATGTAATTGCGCGCACACACTTGCACATGCCATATATTTTGTTTTGGCGTGCGATAATTCACACACTAAAAAACATCCAATACTTCAGGCGTGCAATCATTGCACACCATAAAAAATAAAAATTAATTCTATAAATCAAGCATATTTCTGACACACGTTTCGACGTAGTAGTTTCAAAAATTAATTAATTCATTGTTAACAAATAAAATTAGTCTGGAGCTTTCTATTAATCCAAAACATTTCTTAACATATAATCACATCTATACTACATTAATTTTTCTGATGATTCCCTGCGTCACATGATAAAAATATCTTTGTTTTTATTTTAATGTCTAAGAATAAACTGCGAAATAAAAAATAAAAAGATTTAGTTTCAGTTTTAGATTATATTGTATGAAGCTAGTCACGCTAGCAATTAGTGTAAAAAATGTATCGTTTTCATGTGACTTATTTTTCAACAGAATATATACAGAATTTAGTCAAACACATGGTTTTTGTTCTTAAATTTATTTATTTTATGAAAATATCAGAAACTTTCTTGCTGGTATTTACTTAGCAATGCCCAACGGTAGGTAGCCAACGAAACTGCTTTCTTTATTTAAACAGTTGACTTGTGTTATTTAGAATTAGACCTACTTCAGATATCGGAGACAAGGAAGTTAAGACTGAGAGAGTCACTAGCTCAGACGCACTGATCTCCAGTATGAAACAAACAATGACACAGAAGTAGGAAAAACAAAGCACACACCGCCACCGAATACTAATGTTTTTGGCTTCTTTGGGACAACAATACAGGAACAACTTTGCTTTGTAAGAAAAAATTTTACTTTCGAAATAAAAAATGATTTTATATGGAATAATACCAACAATATATTCCTTGTAAGTGCAATTATACAGACGTGTCTCATAGGCGTCATCTCTGTACCAGTGAAGGATCACATGGCTAAGTAACAGCTGTAATGTGCAGTTACCAACTATGAAGGACTGAGTTGATTTTGAAAGTAACAATGTTATGATAAGGTTTAAACACGTTTTTTAAAGTGCATAATTGTCTTTTAAAGAAAAAGAAAAGAAAAGATAAAAAAAAAAGATAAAAAGAACTTTAAAAATAACATAATATTAATAGTTTAATTAATAACTCCACTTACAAATTTTTCATGTTTGGTAATAAAAATCCTGGCCGTGAACGATTTTTAAAGGTGTACTACATTGTTTCCACATGCTGAAACAGCAACCCCTATGCAGTGTACATATAGGGCAAAGAAATGTTGTTATTTCATTCTTCAATTTTTTTTGTGATTTCTATATTTTAGGATTGCTTTCACGAACAAAATTTTTGAAGGTTGGGAATTAAGTTTAGTTTAAGTTTAAGTTAAGCTCAAGTCGAAAAGTAAAACATGCCAAATCTTTTATGGTATTACTTTTTTCAATTTTAATTTTTTCAGATTTTCAGAGCAAACCAAACCCTAATCTTGATAAACGTAGCAAAGTTTGCCTTGTGTATAGCTTTAATAAGAAAAACCATTGCATAATTTTTTGCAGAGTTATTATTTAAATATGGATATGTTTAAAATGAATAAGCAGGGTTTGGGTCAATTGTGAACATTGGTATACCATGTTAAATTTTTAACTCTGTAGCTGATTTGGTATTTCCAATAAAAACCTTAATAGTCTTTTTAATAGTCTCCCCTCTAATACCAGGGAAGAAAAGAGTATGATAAATTTTAAAAAGTTTTTGAAACAAAGTGAGTTCTAGGTCTATTACCTTAGTTTGAATCCTAAACTCAAATTTTTTCTAATTCCCATTTTTGCTAATTTTCTGTTCATAGTCTGCTATATATTTGATTCTTCTTTTCTTTTCTTTCTTTTTTTCTAACATTCTCATAATTTTATATATATTATTTAAAAACAAAAAACAAATTTTGGCTCTTTGTTTACTTTGTTTATTTTTGTTTTAACAGGTTGATAACAGTGCAGATATATATTATATCATACTGAAGATGTAAACCTGTATAAATATGATTTATAATAAACCATATTTGAAAAATTAACAAAATTTCGTAACAGTGCAGTTTCCATCTTTGTGATGCATGTAAGAAGATATAGCTTGACAAACTCAAACAAGAGAAATCACAAAAAAGTAACAATTCATGGTAAAGGCATAGTTTTAAAAAATAGGACAAAATTTCTTGTTTTTTTTTTCGTAAAGCAAGCAAAATGATAAATCTATAACAGAAAACATTATTTAAAATGTTAGTTTTTTATCTGAAGATGGTGACTGTTTATTTTTTCAATTAAAACACAAGTCAACAAAAAACAACAGTTTCAACATTATGCTACAAAATGAAAATTTTTCTTTTCAGATTTGAACACAAAAAAAATTATAAATGTGACTAAAATAAATTAGAAAACCGTGCTATACCCTACGTTGTTACTTTAATGAAAAGATGATTTTACGAAATTAGCTAGGTGAGCCTTAGAACAAGTTTCTAAAAATAATTTTAAGACATAATTTTTGAGATAAACCTGCAACATTATGTGTAACTAAAAAACTTGCAACCTTATGCATTACATTATTTATCTGTATATTGATACAGAACGAAATTTAGAAAAATAATTTCTTAATCAGTTGTTGAACCTAAAATACATTATCTAGTCAAAAGGTTGGCCACATTTTTCATATCCTTATAACGACCCATCCTTGTTGTATTGATTAATGGGTTTTGTGGGATAAAAAAGTAACACCACCTCGGTCTATAAAAATGTTTCTACATATCCTTGAGAGGCTTATGAATTCATGGTTATATATTTGTTATGTTGAGTCATTCCGACTAGGTTCAGGTAGTCATTAGTGAAATACAACCTATGATAGTCAAAAAGTGGTCATTGTGACTACCTTCAGGTGATTTTGAGATTTTAACCTTCTGGATTGGTAAAAACGTATCGCGTAAGTCTGATCACGTAAGCACATATTTACAAAATGGGAAGCCTGTAGGTTTCCAAGCAAGATACAACATTTTTGTGTGCTTTACTACAGCCAAAAAGTATATATGTTTTTTTAACTTTGAAACTGGATGTGGGCTTTTTCAGGTTTTTTTAAAACACTGAACTTGCCTGAAAGCCCCCCCCCCCCCCCCCCCAAATTTTTTGCCACATTTCTGGTGAGTTGGCACCATCGCAATGAAGAATTAAAAAAATAATTAACCAATGCCTTTTGACCTTGTATTTCCAAAAACCTATAAATTTCATTAAATGCCATTTGGTGGATATTATCAGAATTTTTCCACTGTGGAAAGATTCTGTTGTGTCTGTATTCGTGTGAAGTCAAGAATTTGTGATATGACTTGCCATGATAATTTGAGAACCAAGGAGGAATACAATGTATAAGTACTGATAGTAGAAAAAAATCCAAAACTTACAAAATTGTATGGTATCAAAGAAAGATCAGTTCAGAACCATTCAAAATATTTTCATATAACTACTGGTTGTCCTGAAGATATTCACAAAATTTTTGAGGGTTTTGCTGTGGATTCTGTTTCAATGCTGGTTTTTATTTTTTTATTTTTTTAAAAGATAAAATGTTAACAATACCACGTAAACTTTAGGAAGAAACCAAATTTTTTCATATTTTGACAGTGAAATCCAAGATTATTTAGATCTTGATGACGAAAAGGTAATAAACAACAAAATAAAGATTATCCCAGTTTATGATATCGTTGAATGAGTCTTTGACATGTTCATTGAATGAACCATTTGCAGCACAGCCTGATACGAACAAGAAAAATGATGAAAGATTTTTGCACACCATATCATGGCTGTATGAAAGGCTATCAAAAGTTAAAGCAGTGTAGCATAATGAAGATTGTCTTAAATTTCTACATAATGTGCCATCTTTGTTGTTATGAATGTTTCTCTTTCTATTCAGAATATTTTTTTAACAGCGTTCGATGCAGCAGGGGATGCTAACAAAGAATCTTTTGAAAAATCAAAAGGCTATTGTTTAAAAAATATGAATGAACTCTGCACACCATTTTACCAGGGTTAACCCAAGGTTCATTTAAAAACAGAAGCTGATTAAAAATAACGAGATTGTAAAAAGTTGGAGCTTGTAGAAGCCAATTTGTTTTCTTGTTAATGATAAATTTTTAAATAGAAATTTCCACTGACTCAGCAATTTTGTTTTTAAGTTAAAATAATTTTGTTATTAGGAAAAAAATGGTATACATAAAACACTGAGTAAATAATTCAGCTATTTGGACGGCTAAAAAAGGGTTACCGCCACCTTAACTGAGTTGGATGGTGAGCTCTGTTTCAACAGTAATTATCTAAAAAATACAGCAAAAATCATCGGATTGCAACCTCCTGAGCTTCATATTCATCGTAATTTGAGGGAGAAAATTAGTTATGAAGCTACATGTGATGGTGAGATGTACTTTTTTCCTTTTTACCAATTTCAGAAATAGTCTGTCCAACCCTTAATGAGAATTCATGTGAAAAAACAGTGTTTTCGAAAACATTGCAGTTTTTCTTTTAGAGAAATATCAAATTTCCATGGTACTGCTGAGAGAATATGCTGTCAACCTGTTCCAAGATTTTGGCAAAAAGACCTTTGTCCAAATATAAGCTACTGGTCATGTTGCTAATTTATCAGATGTGTTTAGGACGAGTGCATCATATCGTGTTGTGATTGATCGATGGTAATGAGACGGATGCGACTGACAGCCTCATTATGGCTTTCGAAGTAGTGTTCGCCCTACATTAATTGTTTAACCTGGCATATCCTACATGCTTAGAAGCTATTTTCAGTTTTATTCAGAAACATATTATAAAATTAAAGGATGGTACAGCACTCAATTCAAAAGTGCTGAAAGTAACTTCTAAGTTAAACGAAATGTAATATTTTTTTATCTTTCACGTTAACTCTGTTTATGCAAAAATGAATCACACTTGCTTTATTACGTTGTGTAGATCTGGAGCATTCTTAAATTCTTAAAACTAGTCTGTGTCAAATAGGGCCTTTTAGGCTGTATTTCACAGACCAGAATATCAAAAAATAAACAATTTCATGTGGTCCCCCCAGTAAAAGTGGAATTTTCAAAGTTTTCTCATAAGAAATCTTATACAATTGGATAGATCTCGAAGTGAAGATGAAAAAATGGTATATCTGAAATTTACTTGTTGCATTAGGGGGATAATAAAGTCTGTTTAATAAGTGATCAAAAGGGCTAGTTAGTAAAATGTTCAAAAAGTATTTATTGCAGACTAGTATATAAATTTCATGAAACTTTTTTATGTAATTTTTTATTCAATCATTCTAAAGATATTTTTTACATCAAGGATACATGAAACACCTATTACCCATGTTAAGAAGAGTGCCTATATAAAAAAATGACAGACCAGGAATAGATTATGTTGTTTTCTGAATAATGACAGAAATAGTTTTCTTAAAATCCTAAAAAAAAACCATCATACATAAAATATGTTACGTTTTTTTTTCTAATGTGAATGGAAATCACTCTAAATAATTTTTACAATGTATTTTTCCCATAAATAACTAAACAAACCCCTTCTTTAATATGAAAACTGTGTTCGTCTGAGACTGGCAAAGTGGATGAGTTCATTTTTCTTTGATGTAGCCAACAAAGTTATGATATCACAAAAGTTATAAAATTTGTTAACTTTTGTGATATCATGGCAAGATGTTTAGACTGATGTCAATGTGTTTAATATGATTAGTGAAGCCATTGCATTGCAGTGACAACTTTAAGGCCAAATAACTTAGAAAAAAGGTGGTGATGTCAATTATTTTCCTTCACACAGATAACTAGGGACCCAATCCATTTCAAAATGGACGGGTTAATGACTTCATTAAAAACCATTTAGACACCAATATCCCTTCATTTGTTTGTCAAAAACATATGATCCTATACATTTTCTTGTTACTTTGTTATCACTTATTTTTTCGGGAACAGTGTCTAATGCTATTTTTAGCTACAAATAGGAAGAAACAAGCAGTTCTGGACGTTGGAGTGCTACAAATCATATTTAAACAACAAAACAGATATTTAAGTACAGTACAGTCTGAATGTAATTTACTGCTTACAGGCTAATATCACACTTTTGCATGGTGGACAGCAGTCATTTGTCTTTTGTTATAACTATATTTTTTTTAGTAGCGAGTTTTATTGTATAAATGCATTGTAAAACTATTCTCTTTTGTATTAGCATGAAGAAATAAAATTTCTTTCAGATTTTTAATGACTTGATAATAATAGTAATCTTTTGCTAAGTATTATAATATAACGCTTTGTGTGATCCTGTTTTGACCTTTTCAAACAAATCATGATGACGCTTACCTTTTTCCCGTTGTCTTATAGTTTTTAAACTAATTACAACATGTTTTAGCTTTCTGTACGTTCCAATTTTCATAGTTTTCAAACGAATGTTCTTAAGGAACAAGACATAAATTTAACTTTGGGGTGAGCTCTGACAAGGAATTCCTATGAAATTCACTTAACAACTAAAATATACACAAAATTGCCTCTTAAATACTTTTTAAAAATCTCTAGGGTAAAAAATGCTATACAAAATGTTTTTAACACAAAGCATGTTTGATAAAATAAAAAAAACATAATAGTTAGTAATAGTATAACTTTTGAAAAGTAATAGTTATAATGAATTAAATGGCGGTGTATAATGCCAGGCCTCATAACCCTATTCATGTCGTGTCACGGAAGATAAAAATGTTTTGGGTCTATTTTCATCAACATTTAGCACAGGCTTGGAAGAAATCATTTTACTAGATAAATTATACCAAGTTCTTTTTTATTCTGTCAAAGTCCATTATTTTTTTCAAAAATTCTTTCCTTAAAATTCTGGAACTCAGAAAGTATAGCTAATACTAAAATATTTTTTATGCTATACTTCCTTTAAAAAGCATCCAAAACAACTTTTAAGTCAATAATCCTTTTTGTACTCAGGGTATTGCATTTTGATATTCACAAAATGGGCCCTGAGATGCTCTATCGTAACGAGATGACCACTATGGTTTTACCTTTTTATCATATTTTTTTATATATGTCAACCACTTGATTATGTTTGAGAGAAAATATTCCATGAAAATGAAAATAACAAATCAAAATGGTGAAAAGACAGTTGATCTGTAGTGCTACATCTGGGGGGCGACACCTGCGCTAGGCTAGTTTTGAAGGAGAAATAAATAAGAAAATACTTACAAATTTGTCTGCACCATAACAAATACATTCAAACTTTTGATTTGCGATACATGTTAATGTCTGGGCTTGAAAATCAACATTAACATCCCAATCCAGATGTAGGGCTTTGAAATAACTAACAGTTGCAAGAGAACAGGGATCTTCAAGAAGTTGTTGTGGCATCACAATAGTGGTAAATGGCTTAAACATGAACATGTAACAAAGACAATAATAACAAAATTGCATGGAAAAATCATTGTGTGAAAGACATCAGTTATTAACTATTCATTTCAGCATAATATCACAGAATATACATTTCTTTTATAAGCAAGTGAAAATTCCAAATCAGGCTGGAATATGCTTATGCTAATAACACAATCAGGCTTAGAGTAAGCTTACATTGTGTTTATTAGAAAGAGAATGAAAGCTTAAACATTGCCTTATTGGATAAAATAAAATGGTCCTGTTTTTTACCTTTACAGGGATTCCTGCATTGAAAATGATATTTATGTATGTTAACGAGGATAAAAAGTTGTTTACCAAGTCTTTTGGAATTTTTTAAAAATCTTTTTTTGTCCTTGAAATATTTCTATCTGACCTTATGACATCATCATTGATGTAATAATGCAGCAAGCATAAATTAATAATTTATTTTTCTTGTAAACTTGCAAAATATCAAAGCTCTCTGGAAGTGTGGAGTTATGCTCTTGATGTTTTGTAGCTTAAAAGTGATCTCTTCTTTAATTAAAGGTAGAAATGTAACATCAGCATTTTTAAAAAACTTTCAAACAAAAGGGAGATTTTTGAAAGTCTCCAATACCCCAAAATAGCTACATTAATTCTTCCTAAAATCATCAAAAGTTTTTAAGTCATAATGTGTTTTCAAAATTATTTGCTACCATTTTTAATGAAGGCTGGCTAACAAGTTTATATACATGTTAAGATAATATGCCATCACAATTTGATAATAAAATCAGAACAGTTTTCTTTTAAATAATTTCAGAATCACTAAGAGTTTAACGACTAATGTTAATTGCTGACAGCCCAATGCGAGAAAAAAAAATGTGCTTTATTCTTAAAAGCTTGACACATCTAAATTAGAGATCAGTGACAAAAACTCTTATAGCAGGTGGTCTTAGCAATTCCAAAATATTTTTTGTAACGAAAACCAATTTCATCTGACAGATCACAGCTCCGGTCAGTGTAGGATAGAGAAGTGTACGATTGCATGCGCACACATCCACACATACACTGATGCAAATAATTTTATGCAAGCAATTTATCACTCACGCAAAACTAGTTTAATAAAGAATATTTCAAAAATAAAAACAAGAAAGTGAAATAACTTTTCGAAAGTTTTTTTTATAATATTAAACTGCCAATGATTCTCTTAATTATATACCTGAGAAAACTAGTTACATATATACAATAACAAAAAATTACTTCACACATGTATTAAAATAAATATTAACGTTCGGCACAGAAAAAAAGGTAAATTTTCCAAAATAATTTAATTTAAAACAAGTGGTTATAAACTGTTTATTGATGTATTTGAAGCTTGAAATTCAAGCTCTTAATGAATAAATGGTTTATGCATTCCTGTAACAAAGTTGTAGGAGAAAAATTTCTTTCTTATCATTGTTATATTTTTGGTCTCTTTTGTTGTGATCGCACAAGCCTTGGACTTCTTATCAGCACAATGCCGACAAGAAACAACTACTGTTGTTAATTATGTCCAATGCAGTCTAAAATTATTGAAATTATGATAATTTTGAAGATTTATATAAAGAGTTAGAGAACAATTTAAAATTAAATACAAATTAAAGCTTTGTGGCCCGTATACATTCAACTGAAATTAAATTAATGTTTTCTAACAAGCCTATTGGTTTGTTTCGTTTCTGGCTGCACTGAAATAAATTAAATGTAAATAAGGTCATTCGTATATGATCTTTCGTTTATCATCATTTTTTAAACTACAAATGCACTATGCAGAAATTATTTGATTATTTTCCAAGCTTAGCTGGTTACACCCACAATGTACTTTAATGCATTAAATTATATTCGATAAACTTTTTCCATCATCATGTTAATCTTTTATAGTTCACATCCCACACCATCAATTTGGATGGTGTTTTGATATCAAGACAATGAAAATCAAAGTACATATATGAAAGTTGTGCCAATGTTTGTTAGAAATAATAGCATCATGGTTTCACTTGTGTACGGTGTTTCTTCACATGGAATTTATTTTTTAATTTTGTTGTTTTTTAAAATTCAATTGTTTTTTTCTGTGCCCAAGAATGTATTTATAATAGATAAACAATGGTGGCAATTAGACCTGTTTTCACAAAGGTTGACATTTCAAAAAAAATTAAGTGAAAATATTTTCTATTTAACTTTTCTTTGAAGATTAGGTCTTCGAAAGGACTCTAAAGCTTAAGTAATGTAATATTATTAAACCAACAGAAGACTGAGTATAAGACAAAAACTGATACGGTTTTTAAATCACTAAGTTAAAACTATGTCCCCAAATATCAAATCCAATACAGATTCGATTGAACCATCCAAACAAAATAGATTATAAAACTGCTAAGTGTTCGAAGCTTGCAACTTTTATTGCAGTTTTTTCTCATGATCAATGAAGTTAAATGTTGTTTATACTTCAAGTAAAGTCATCATGGAAACTAATTTAACCTTTGGAAGACATAATGCTACAACATCTCAATTTTTAATTTCCAGAAATTTATTATGTAGTCAAGTTAAAATCTGGTGTATCTTTTTAGAATCTTGTATAGATCAACATCTCCAAGATGATGTTTAGGACCTTAAAAAATCTGTTACAGGCATTCTCTAATTGTCAGGTGAATATATGTCTATATGCTGTTACATTCTGTGTTATGGACTTTCATATTTCACGTTCACAATGCTGGGGATTTGACGGGGTAAGATTAGGATTATATTTAAGAGCCTTGGGAACAAACTGTGCAAATGTGTGTTTTTCTTGTATTGATATATAGACGTTATATTTTTTATAAAAGTTTTAATACTCATTAAATGGTTGATATTTCATTCTTACAGCTCCAGAACTTCCTATTCGGTAGACGATGACAACCAAACAGTGTACGTTGATGGATTTTGTCAGAGCTGAAACGTCTTAGCCTGAGATAAAATCTAATCACCTACTGCTCAAAAATGATGTTTTTTTACTAGACCAGTATTAAATAAATTACTGGGTTAGACAACAATACGAACAACTGTTATGAAACACCTGGGGAACAGCGAAATTGCGATTTTTTACACCAAAACAACATGGGAATGCACCTAAGCTAACCGCAACCACTGTGGAAGTAACCCACCGTAATACGAAAAAACAGTTTTAAAACTTCTGGGAAAGAGCAATATTGCGGTTTTTATACTAAAACAATGTGAGAACACAGCCTAGCCAACCGCAATTACTGTGGAAGTTTTACCGAAGTAACCTACTGCGATACCTAACAAAAAACAATGTGTCTTCTGACCAACTTAGTGTAAGTTCCTGTGTAGTATTCAAAAATAATATGTTGGTACCATACTACATTAAAAAAGTTTTGTTTTTAATTCTTTAAATGGATGCAAGCTTTTTCAGAAGAACCATTTCCCAGTCACATTTCATAAATAGGGGCTGAGTTTTTCATAAACTCTTTGTTTTCTAACTGCAAACCTGACATATTGTGTAGTTTTAGATGAGTTATTGCTAGTTTTTAGCTTTAGTTTAATTTAGATACTTGTTTAATAAAAGCTTTTTTGTTATTACTCATCAAAAAGATGCCATGTTAGTTTTCAAAGCCATGAATCACATTGCTCCTGATTACAGCTCAACATTCCTTTTTTGGCAAAAAATTGCCACAATTCACCAAAAACAAGAGGAGCTTTAAAAAGGTTCCCTTGGTCAACACAATTTTTTTTAGTGACCCCCAGTGGAAACAATCCACCAACTATAGGTTTTTATGATTTTCTAGCCAATTTAAATATTTATTATTATTATTTTATAGTTTGAAAGTTGTACCACGTAATATTCCGACCAGGAGAATGATACGTATTTAAATCTACTTAGTCACACTTTTAAGCTATAGGGCATAAATAATCACATTACACAACCTTTTCTTCCACGCTATTTCTGATAAGTCGCAAACGGACGTTCACGGAACAACTTTCGTTTTTGTGCACGAATTTATTAATTTATTTTTGTTCGAAAAAGTACTTAATATCATAACTTGGCGCCACCACCTACAACTTTTTGATTCCTTTGATGTTTGCATTTTTACAAATATATATACATATTTGTTTCTTAGTATATCTACCTACCTAGCTAGCTAGCTGGGCTAGCTACAAGGCTGCAAAATGTAGCTGGCAATGATAATTAAAACTACATGACTTGCGCTATAAGCTTTGTTTACATTTTTTTGGCAGGCAAATAGTTTTTTAGCCAATCAGATCTTCTAAAAAGAATTATTAGCCCATTAAAGTGCTTTATTTTGTCTGCTAAAAAATAAAAACAAAATTTATCAAGATAGCAAGTCTTATAGAAGTGCATTTTACTGAATAGCCTCACAAATATCAACTGATGTTATACGCTATCTAAGAGATAACATGGCTTAGATAAGGATTCCAGAAGTATTTCATGCTATGGTGTAATGTTGTGACCCAACTGTGGGACAGCTCAACTATTGACTACTGGCCTGGTCCAACTTTAAACAAATCTATATGTAATTGTATCAAAAAAGAGGGTGCCGATGAGCTGGGTTACCATATTTAATTACACAAACACCAATGAATGATATGTACCAGGTTGTTTGTAACCAATTACATGTAATTGGTTACAAACAACCTGGTACATATCATTCATTGGTGTTTGTGTAATTAAATATGGTAACCCAGCTCACAGAGGGGTGGGTTGTACTCCCCTATTTAGGCTAAAATTAATTGGCGGTCTACCTATTTATTTTGCTTCTAATAAGATATCGTATCACAGTGTGATGATATTTATTCTCTTTTCAGTTCACACGTTGGATGGTTAGAGAAATACATATCAAAGGAATTAGATATGAGTCACATATCAGTCATATCAGTCATATCAAAAATTCATTCATTCATGTTCACCACATAAGATACAACGTTGCTGCACCAGAATGTATAATATATGATTATGACACCTCTATAACATTATTAGACCAAATACTGCCACAAACCTTGCCTTTTCTAGGGTATAGTGCAATCTAAATATTGCAACATGAACTAGTTTTTGCGATAGTACAGTGCAGTATGAATGTAAGCTTCCGCGTACACGTTATACAACCCTTTCCTGAGAGTTTTGTTTATTGTAATTACTTTAATGATCTTTGTGAGAGCTATGTTGCGAGTGATTTAACAAAATCTTTGCAATAAAACAATGTAATTATTTTCTTATAAGTGAGAGTATTAGGTATTAGCGCAAAGTAATGAAATTTAATAATTTCTTAACTATGTGAAAGATTATAATAAATCGAGCTAAAACTATTGTTGTTAAAAAAGTTTCATGTGCATGTTTTTTGTTTAGACTTTTCAAAAAAATATTTCATTTTTTAAAAAAATGTTATCCTTTTTAACATTTTATTGTGATGTTTTTTTCTTAACAAATTTTCAGGAATAACTTGCATAACTTCAAAAAACAAGTCTTTGTGAATGAAAGTATTTTTTGGTGGTAAAATTTTCCATTTATCTCCACGCTCTTCCATTTCCTTCTACCAAATGTGACATAGAGTCCTGTTTTGGCAGTCTGGTCAATAAAGGCATGCAACACTTGCCTAAAAGTGCTTCTATGGTGTCAAGGTGTGTGATTTTAGCCCTACAACAAAGGGAGGGTGTTACCACAAGCATATTTTCTGTGTATTTTCGCATCACACACGCAGGTAATTGATATTTTTTGGTTCATCATCATCATCATTCTCGGCTTAACGTCGGTTTTCCATGCCAGCATGGGTTGGACAGGGTATATTAATGACCCTCTTCCAATCTGATCTAGACTGTGTTAGATCTAAACTCAACTTCCTCTGTATCAAGTCTGTCCTTATAATCTGCCAAGTCTTTCTCGGTCTGCCTATGGGCTTTGCCCTAGGAACTATCAAGTCTCTACACTTTCTTACCCAATTATCCTCCTCCATTCTTTCCAAGTGCCCCAGCCAATTCAATCTTCTTATCTGGATAACATCTTTAATTCTACGGAGACTTAGCCTGCTTCTTAGCTCATCTGAACTCTTTCTGTCTCTCAGACTGGCATTACACATCCACCTAACCATTCTCATATCATTCCTTTCTAAACGGTCAAGATCTTCCTGCTTCACTGCCCATGTCTCACTACCGTACAACATAACACTTCTTACACAGGCCTCATATAACCTACCTTTTACCTCAATTGACAGGACTCTGCTAGTCAACAAAGGAAGTAACTCTCTGAACTTTTTTCCAAGCAGAACCTATTCTGCAAGTAACACTTCTTCCAACACCCCCTTCACTGCCCAACATATCACCTAAGTAACAGAAGTTCTCAACTATCTCTAACGAGCCACTGTTGTACATCATTAAAGCTGGAAATACTTCATTCTCTATAATCTCACCTTTGCAACACTTGCATACAAACTGAATGTCAGCTCTTAACCTTCCACTAATACTAATTGGCTCAATGCCAACAAAATTTCTCTTAATGCTAGTAAGACTGAGTACATTGTTTTTAAACATACACGGAAACCTCTTAATTACGATTTTAGGCTTTTTATCAATGGTAAAAGGCTTATACCTAGTAATTGTATTAAATATCTTGGTGTTCTATTAGATTCTGATTTAAGCTGGAAGTCTCAGATCAATGATACTGTTGCCAAGCTCAAGAGGGCCAATGGAGCTTTAGCTAAACTTCGTCACTTTGTGCCTTTAAATGTTCTTATTCTAGTTTACTATGCCATTTTTCATTCACACTTGCAATATTGTAATCAAATTTGGGGTCAGCCAAACAGTCTTGATGTTAATCGTATTACTGTTTTGCAAAATTTTGCTATTAGACTCATGTCTTTTGAATCTCGAAGAGCATCATCCAGTCACCTGTATGGTAATCTTGAGCTCCTCAAATTCTCTGATATTGTCAAATGTCACAATATTCTATTTTTACATAAACTATTTCATGAAAAATTGCCTGCTTCTATCCTTAATACATTTGCGGTTGACTTCACCCATGCTCAAGGCACTCGGGCAGAGAAAATTGGTTTGATCAATCTCCCTACCTTTAATACTATTTCTTTTGGTAAAAACTCAATTAGATTTAATGCCATTAATTCCTGGAATAAATTGCAGTCTTTAATGACTAGAAAATTTGTCTCCCTTGATTATTTTAATCTTAGAAGTGATCTGAAAAAGTACTTTGTTTCCTCTTACTAATCCTTCCTGAATTGTCAGACTTGGCCATTTGTTTCCCGCATGGTTGTTTATATTGACCCACTTTTATGTGTGTGTTGTTTTGTGCGTCTCGTATCGTTTACTGTAATTGTCCAAGGGTGGCCATACCCTTTGCCTTAGCTTTATGCTATTAGGTATGGTCTCCCTTCAATAGCATTATATATTTTAATTTTGTTACCCTGACTAATTATGATATTTATTTTCTTTTTCTTTATATTTATTTTCTTTTAATTTTAATTGTATATATATAACTGCTATTGATAAATAAAATATCTATCTATCTATCTATCTATCTACTGCACTTTTTATGTACCCAATGCTTGCAAGTCTGACAAAAAATTGAGTTAGTACCAACCCCTTTCCTGCAAACTCCACAAGGCCACTTTCCAACTACAAGGTCACACTTGGCTGCAATGCTACTAATCATGACTTTAGACTTTGCTGTGTTTACCTTTAGCCCTTTCTCTTCTAGTCCTTTCTTCCACTTCTCAAACTTTTAAACTAATTCTTCCATCGACTCTGCTATGAGAACCAAATCATCTGCATACAATAACTCCCATGGACAACCTGTTCTGAACTCCATCGACAGCGCTTCTAAGACTAGAACAAACAACAAAGGACTAAGTACAGAACCCTGATGTACACCAACATTTACAATAAATTCATCACTAAGTGAATCGTTAATCCTGACACGACTTCTAGCATTGCTGTACATAGACTGTACCATCGTAACTAGCCACTCATCCACACCTAATTTTCTCATAGCCCACCAAATAACTTGGTTGCAGAAAAAAATTAATAATTTGCCTCACACTAAAAAAAATTGCTGTCAAGGTGGAAAAATAAAAATATTTGCATGCTCAAAAACTTTTTTTTAAAGTTATACAGTGAGAATTATTCTTTGCTGTTTAAAAAGTTATACAGAATATGTGTTGTTTGAAAGTTATATAGCAAGTTAAGATTGTTTTGTTTGGAAATTTATAGAGATATTAAAATGGACCCGTAATGTTTTTTGTGCAGTCTTTTAAAAAAATCTGTCTCCCATGTGCAAGTTTTTTTAAGGAATATAGTATAGTTGGCAAAAATTATGATAAAACATAACAGAGAAAGGTTTTAAGACAACCTATTGATATATTATAATAATCATAACAAAGGAGGAAGTTACGACAATAATGCATATCTTGATTTTTTCTAAAGTCTTTTTAGATTGGCATCATAATTATTTACGCAAGTTACAGTTTTAAAAAAATATATTGTTTTAAAGCAATCTATGTAATGAACGATGTAGTTAAATCTTGTTCTGAAAACATAAGATATGTTTATTCCTTCAAGATGAAAATTAAGATATACAGTATACTTTATTATTATATTTAATTGCTTCTGTTTACAATTTCTATAGACTTTGTGCTTTAATTTTTCTCAACATTTTCACACTCAGATTATTGTTATTTAAACAATAAGTTCCCCTGAATACTCTGTTGCACTCAACGTCCTTTCCACAACAATAATTCTTGAAAATTCTCCCCTAATGTCTAACAACAAACACTTATGTGAAGATAAAAAGATAGTAAACTTGACTCTTTCCTTTCAATCAGACCTCAACCTCACACAGCTTGTCTATACCCCTACTAACAAAGATGCGAATATTTTAGATCTGGTTTTCACCAATAACCAAAATTTCATCTATGACCTAGCCACTTTTCCGAATCTCAGATCAACATCTGATCATTTTATAATTGAACTTTCTGCAACATACAAATCAACCTCAACAGCTCACAAACAACAACAACCTAAACAAAGCAGGCTCAACAAGTTCAATTGCTTCCATGACAACATAAATTGGGACAATGTCAACACAACATTCAGTCTTTTTCAGGAATATTTGAGTAGGTGTGCGATGATTCACACGTGTAAATCAGGTAACGCGTGCGATGTAAAACGCACGCGCAAAGAATGTTATGCATGTGCAAAATCGAAATCTTCTACAATTCCATGTGGATGAGCCATTCTAATGTGCACACACGTGTCAACAAGCTTTTTATCAAAGTCACCTCACCCAACTGCAAAACATCGAAAAGTCTACAAAAAAACAAATCTATAGAAGCCATTACAAAAAAATCCAAGTATTTCTTCTTGTATGTGAAGAAGTTCTTAAAAATAAAGTCTAACATTGGACCATTCCATTAAGACTGCTATCATCACCCCACAGCACAAAGGAGGTAGCCAACTATCGCCCCATTGCCCTCACATCACACATGTGTGTTTGAGAAAAGTGTTTGAGAAGGTAGTCCAGAATAAGATAATAAATTTCATGGACATAAACAACTTGTTTAACAACTCATAACATGGCTTCCAGAGTGGTCGCTCGTGCCTAGGTCAACTAGGGCATCTTACTAACCAAACTGAAAAAGATTGGTCTCACTGGCAAGGTAATAAAGTTCATTAAATCTTTTTTACTGATAGAAGTCAAAAAGTCATTGTTAGCCACATTGACTCAACATTAGTCGAATCTTCCATTGTTCCACAAGAGAGTGTGCTTGGGCCTCTTCTATTCCTTGCTCTTATTGGAGACATTGACACGGATATTTCCAACTCCATCCTAAAAAGTTTCTCGGATGATACATGTCTCTCAAAGAAAGTCAAAGACCTAAGCTACATCACCAATCTTCAGGAAGATCTAAATACAATCTATAATGGGGCTGAAGAAAACAATATGTCCTTTAATGATAAAAAATTTGAGCTCATATGATACATATATATCAACACAAACTTCAAGAAACCAAAACTACTGGGAGTGCCTCAACAGTAACAAGCTACATATTTGCTTCAGCGTCGCAGAGAGCGCTATCAAATAATATACATATGGAATCAAGTACCAAATTTCAGTGTCATTAATCGTACTGCTATCTCTACTACACCTCTCCTAGATGTGGTCTATTGTGCACCTTACCTCCAGTTCTAAGTAATATGCCCAAATCCCTCTCAACTAAAATGTTTGGGAGTTTAAGTCATATTGGTCCAAGGTTTATTCAACGCTCTTCTGAGACATTTGCAGGACCTTTCTGGATTACCAGTTTCCGTTTTCACTAATAATCTTGACAAGTTCCTAATCCATGTTTCTGACGAACCCCTTACTGCCAGGTCACCAAAACAATAGAACTTTGCAACAAACAGCTTTCTGGCTGTTCTAAGAATAAATACTCCTGCTCTCTCTGACCTTCATTTCAGTCAAATGTTGTAGCAGAAGAAGTTGTGGCATCCTCAATGAAGAGAAAGCTTAAATAGGCTGAAAGATTATCAAAGGTATTATCAATGGTATGATCTTTTCAATTTCTTGCGGTGTAATTATTTTCTCTAAAAGACAATAGTCTAGTATGAAATTAATTATTTATGCGAGTTGCATGTACCCAGAAGCTTACATTCAGACTGTACCTTAAGTATATACAATGCTTTATTTTTGTTTTTACGTATTTTTTATTTTCTGTTTTTGTTTTGTCTCCAAATTATAATGTTAATTTTCTCACTAAATGTGTTGTTAAATTTACTGATAAGCAGGGTAACTTGCAATAGCGTGAAAATCCAGTATATGTCTCAAATCATATTTTGACAACTTCTCTTACAAAAATGGGGATGTACCTGAAGATACTAAAAACTTTTAACTGGAGATAAGCGAACCTTCCTAAAATCATTAGGTTCACGCTTTACTTAATATTGTATTGCCATCCTTGCTTGACAAATTTTCGAAGTCTATTCTAAAAGTACTCTTTTTTGTTTTATACAAACTGCCTATATATTGTATCTATTGCAGCTTTTGAAAAAGTTGTGGCGAACAAGTTTATATTCAATACATCTTTTTTCTTTCTTGATTTGTCAGTAAATATATTTATTTTTTTCAGTATTATAGAAAATGGAAAAAAAACCTTTCCCATAATAGAGTAAGAATTGACATGCAAGTTTAATCTTCATAAAACGATTTGACTTTTAACCAACCTTGAATCCAGCCTTTTTCCAGTCTTCTTGTAAAAATGTCTAAACCAAGTCTGCACGGCTGCTTATTTACAGTACTGTAAAAAGTTATCTTAACATCGAGGATCGCGTATCGTGCGCGACGCGATCGATACACAATAGGTTTTTTTGCTCCTAAATTTCTATCGTGTGAAGCCTTATCACGCTTCCTCGATAGGCAGTCTTGATACATCGCGATGTGTTAAAAGTAACTAAATATCTGTTATTTTTAAATCACAGCGTAAAGAAAAAAAAATTAAATGATAATCTCGAAAAAAATAATTTTATTTTACTGTTCTTAAATCACAGCGTAAAGAAAAAAAAAATTAAAAGATAATCTCGAAAAAAATAATTTTATTTTACTGTTCTTAAATCACAGCGTAAAGAAAAATAAATAAATTAAATGATAATCTCGAAAGAAATAATTTTATTTTACTGTTCTTAAATCACAGAGTAAAGTGTGTGTGAAAATCAATGTGTGAAAATCAGTGTGTTATTCCCTAAACCAACTCTCTCAAAAAGAAGAGAAATCCATATCACCATTGTACTCATAATATGAAAAAAATATTTACAATTCGTCGAATCGAACAACATTTAAAGGGGCACTCCAGTGAAAAAAAAATATTTTAAAAAAATGTTATTTTAAGAAGACAATACATAAATATGTCAAAATAAACCTTTTACAATCGTTAAAAATCTTTATTTATACCTTAACCGGGTCTGTAAACATCTTCAATTTTAAATAAATTTGCAAGGTCGCTTAAATTTGAGAGGACTAGGTCAGAATAAATAAGCATACGTCACATCGTGCAAAAAGTCTGTGAGCTCAGCAGCACACCTTCTTAAAGTTTGTTTACTTACTGTTTACATTGTTCGTTGATAAGACGTCTTGTAGTAATGACGAAGATTTTAACTTAGAAAACGTAGAATAGGTTAATTCTCTTCATGAAAAAGACTTTACAAAGCTACAGCCACACAACTTCGAACCTCTTGTGTCTCACAAGGGAGAAATTAATAATGATGCAAAGTGACGAGGTGTCTTTTACTGACTAAAGTAACGTTCTTAGCAAAATATTTTTTAAAGAAATAGAAAATATATTTAATCGCTTTTTTTTAACATTCTTTTCGTCAAAAAACTTTACTTTACAAGCCAATTTATTTTTATTTCACAATTCAGCAAAATTTTTCCTCCGCATGCGCTTTTTTGCGCACAAATGCGCACAAATTTTATGTAACGTTGAAAATTTCGCCATGATGGAGGACCATTCAAATGCATAATCGAAAGATTGAATATTTTTGGGTCGTGATAAGTTGGTAAAACGGGCGTATTAATATTGTATAAATAAAAATCATTCTTATGATTATGGTAGGTCATAAATGCGTTGCAGATGCTACTGACATATAAGTAGTTGTTTTGACAAAGCTGTTTTAGAAAGTGCATTATCAGCATTACATGCACCCTTAAACAGTTACAAAGATTGAAGAAAATGGGTACATTTACCCCCTGAAAATATTCGGCATGTCCTTCCATCAAAAAAGCTTCTTTTTTGAAAAACAAAGAATAGAAACTTGAGCGC
Organism: Hydractinia symbiolongicarpus; assembly: GCF_029227915.1. Taxonomy (NCBI): domain Eukaryota; kingdom Metazoa; phylum Cnidaria; class Hydrozoa; order Anthoathecata; family Hydractiniidae; genus Hydractinia; species Hydractinia symbiolongicarpus. The sequence continues at coordinate 13,726,741 of NC_079888.1, forward strand.
TACAAAAGATGTGTAACTAGAAAACTTTTTTGTCTGTGTTTGTATTGGAAATTGGTATAATGTTCTTTTATTTAATATAAAAATGTACAAAACGTTATTTGGTTGTGTTCTGTGGATATAAGTACAAATAATGAAATAAGAAGAAATGAGCAACTTTGATCGCGTTCAATAGCTGAAATGGCATTTTTACAAAGTGGTAATATTTTAATATGGAAGTTTATTTCCTGGAGATCTCTTTTAAAGAACTATCTGTGAAGTGTGCTAACCAAATATAAAAACTTTGATCGCTTGGTAGACCTGCACTACATATTTTGTTTAGCCATTTTTGAGTTCTTTCTTTTTCACAACAGACGGGATTCTGTGAAAACTTACTTCTTTACACTTCTCTAATCAATTGGTACATCGAAACGAAAAGCATCTAACCATTTTATAAAGATTTAAACGTAAATTACATACAAAAAGGGATTTAAATGTAAGCTATAGGTCTTAACATGAACGTTCTCTGCGCTCGCTTAAACTTTCTGCACGATGTGATGTCATTATTTATAATCGGGTCCAGTCCTAAATGAAATCGCGCCTGACTGTTTTTTTATGAGAAAAAAATTGAATATGAGAAGGCTTGTGCAACGATTTTAAATAAGAAAAACAAGTAAAGTAAGTTTTTTTTTATTTCTTATGCTTTTCTGAGTACGTATAAAACAAAAAAGAAAAAAGTTATTTTTACTGGAGTTCCCCTTTAATAACGATCTGTTACCACGGCCATCCAACAACATAGAGACATAGTGTCCAAATCAACTTCTAAACGACACTTGACACCTAAACTGTTTTTCAAAGCAACTAAAATTCATATTACCATAGCAACAATATGCATCTACATTGTGCCTCAAAATATCAAACAAAAATATACAGTAGAACAGCCTGTTGACACAAATCTTTAACAAAGTGTAACGCATGGACACCTTTAGCCGTGTCCAACTCTGAAATTAGTCGTACTAAAATCCTAAATTGTGTTTTAGTTATAGAGACCTGAGTACAAAGTTTCAACTGGTCTCTTAAATTAATCATAACCCATATTGCTATAGCAACAACTAATACTCACATTGCGCTTTTTTGAAAAACACGAACAACAGTCGACAACGGCCCGTTTAAACGGCCCTTCAACTATATATGGCTGCACATGTCTTAAAATCGACCTCTTTTCACTCGAGTAGCTGTCGTAGCAAGACATACATACACAAGATATACATACGCATCATGAATCAAAACGATCCTTTGAATTTTTTTCAGTTGCACGACAATAAGAACATTAAGTTGACAAAATAAAATTGTTTTTACTAACTGATGAGAATACCTAAACCAAGGTATGGCCCACTATCACGAGGAGTTATTGATTAGTCCAGGCTAGGATGGGGCCGAAAACTCCAATGACGGTAGAAATCAACTGATGATCTCATTATTCAGTTAGTTTTTTAAAAGAACAAAACACAATTTGCGGATATCAACACTTATATATTGGTGGATAACCAGAACAAACTATAACCAGAACAAACTACAACAACATGTTCGCTCGAACAAACTGAAACTAAACTAATTTGATTGTTCAATGTACGATGGGGAAAGCGAGAGGGAATAACACACTGATTTTCACACTTTGACTGTTTTAATTAGAACAATAGTCAATTTTTTTAAACCAATTATTTACGAATCTTAAGAATTATTCAAGGCTGGAAATGTCGATTTTTAACAAACAAAAAAAGAATGATTCTTATATAAAAATGTGTGTAAACTAACAACGTTTTATGCCTTCAGAAAAACCCAGTAAAAAAAATATTTAATTTACTCTTTATTACTTTCGTCGAAAGTCAGACAACTTTATTTAACTTTATTCACACAAGAATTATTATTCCTAAATTATCATAGAAAAAAAGAAACTCTTTTAAGCATTGTTTTGTTCTGTTTGAAGTTCAGTATTTTCTTTAAAAAAAAATGTATTACAAAGCAATTCAGTCATCGAGTAATACTACGCGATAAATCGAGCCTATCGTGACATCCTGATAGACGCGATATGATTCAGTTCTATCAAGACAAAAATATGCTCAAAAAGCTATCGCGTAAAGAAGCAAGAGCGCCCCAGAGAACAAGGTTTATGACCGTAAAGCATTTTGTACATAGTGTACCAGCAAAATAAAAAGTATCGCGATAATAATATCTTCAGAGATCAGCACTCTAGAATAAATATTTGTCTGGTTTTCTGAGTGATTGTGTCTGAAATTAGGTGATTGTTGCTGGTTCGGCTGATTATGGGTTATTTGGGTAGTTCCATAGTTTAGTAATGAGACTAAATTGGGTAAGTTTCAAACCTAGGTCCTCAAATCCGGTTGGGAATGGACAGGTTGATGACATCATCAACCGTTGTTACTATCTTTGTTTCTTTGCTAAGTTTTTCATCGCATTGTGGTCATAATTGTTGATTCCCCAATATCTCTTCATTCTGTGGTTGAACAATATTAATGCAACATCATTGTGGCATCTACGGGCTTTCCATTGTAGATAAGGATTGTCTTTGAATGCATCTGCAGAGACATTGGTGTAAAGCTTTCGTGGGATTACAAAAAACCCTGACAGAAATGTTTGTCACTTTTTTAGCAAACAAGTTCAAACTGAAATAAATACACAGAAAATTTAAAAGTATAAAAAAAACACCTAAATTTAAAAATGAACAATAACTAAAATAAATAACAAATGTATACAAACTATTCTTTACATGGCTTGAAAGTATTGAACATTGTTGTGTTATTTACTCTTCTTCAAACTTCTTAAATACGTAAATTATTTGAAACTTGATAAAAAAAATTTTTTAATTCTATTTTAGAAATTTGATATTTAACTTTCCACTTTGACATTTTTAGTGGGAATGATCAAAAAACGCAATAAAACTACATTTATAAATTTTATGAATGAAAATAGCACACTTGAGACACAAGACACAAGTTAATTACGCAATACACCATAGAAGAGCAATAACCCATACATAACATATATATACATATTAAACCCAAAATGTAACAACATTCATAACACAAAATCCATTGTTAACTGTACAATTGGTCATATTTTTTTAGCAGAAAATTCTAAAGTCATGCTGAAACTTACAGATGTTCCGTGATAAAATATTAGGTTCTTTATTTTATGCCAAGAAAATCATAAATATATACCTGTACAATTTTGGTAGGGAATGTTTGTAATGCATTCTACCACAATCAACTATGACACATGTGGGTGTTTGCATGTGTTAAATTTTTGAATTTTACCATTTTTATCTCGAAAATATGGTCTAGCAACCCATCTTGTCATTCTATAAAAAAAATTTATTTCACTATTAGGCAAGGCATCATGCTTTTTGTCATTTTATTTAAAAAGCATGTATTTTTTTTGTACCTGAGTTTTTTATAGATGTCTTTGCTTCTATTTTATCGATTTTCAAAAATACATATTTCCTAAAAGCTAATATCTTAACTAAATTTAGAACTGTTCTTTGTTTCAGTTAAGACAAGATTTAGGAACATAGTCCGGTTTTCATGCTCAAAAAATTATTTGCAGTACCTAGCAATGACTCCTTGTTTAAAATTAACCTCACTGTTTTTTTTTTGTAAATGTGAATTTAGAAATCATTTTGGTTAATAAAGATGGCTTCAAGACGTCAAAGTCAAGATGACCTTGACTTGCATAAACCCAAAAATAGAACTGAATATGGCATAGGAAGCTTTTTTGAGAGTAAAGTGAATAATGTTGGCTCGTTACCCTGCCTACCATCCCGTTTTAAAACACTTAATTGTAATCAAACTCAGCTATTTCATAATAGCAAAAATAAAAATCTGGAAATGTCAAATTTATTACAAGCTGATGAGCTCTGTATAATTGCGACAGAAATACACTCCAAGATACATTCTTGCAGTTCCTACCCTAATGTAGAGGGGAGTAAAGTTCAACAATACCATAGCTGGCCAAAACAAAAATTCAAATTGAAAAAAGTTACTCGTATGGCATATCATAATTTTGGACTCGACAGTGATGCAGACGGATCCTCTGTAAATGACAAATCAAAAGAAATATGTACAAAAGATACAAATCAATACAATATGGACAATATTGTTAAAGTTAATCCTATGTCAGAAGAAAGTGATGACTGTATTAAAAGCATTGAAGATAATAGAAAATCTGAATTTGAGCTTGTTTATGAAGCTATGGTCGAGAATTTACAACAAATTGACAATGCACTTAAAATATCCGAAACCAACTACACCACTAAAAATGAATGTTCGTTTCAAACCAGTAGTGCTAGTAAAAATTCATTTCAGTCATATTCACTTAACAACAGTGACACTGATAGAAGACTGCAAAATCATTTTCCGACCTTTTCCAGCACTAGAATTATCTTAAGTGATGTTGCTGAGAATGTAACAAGTAGTTCTTGTGAAGATAGTGATTCTGATTCTGGAGTTGGACAGTATTCTGACTTTAATCCATTTTTATACTCTTCCAATGGCATAAATCCTCCATTGTTTAAAAAGCGCAAAGATGTAAGTTGTTTTTTCTTTTAATCATTGCAATTTTTACTTTTTTACCTGAAAAAAAAAGAATTAACTTAGCGGCCAGTCAAAGGCGTTACTCAGTCAGTTTTTTTGTGAAAAGCCAGACCACAGATAAAGGCATCTTTCTATTCCATTAAAAGTGGATAAAGAAGAAATCAATCCTGCTTTTAAAAGCCATCAACATTTGTGTACCTATATTAATGTTAAGGATGCAAAGTAAGCTTCCAAGCTGTAAACAATTTCCTGCTATGTAGCCAACAATTATTGATTCCTTTATGTCTAAAGGTCTTCCTCTTTTACTGTCATGTGTCTCTTTTATTAGTAAAATATTTTCATGTTTTTTTTAGCTGATGATGCAGTGGTTTGCAAGTTTTAGCAATGAACAAAAAAATATTTTTATTCAACAATTAGTAGTAAGTTTATTTAAATAAATGCCCTATGCACAACCATGGGAAACTAATTGTTTTGCAGTGACAGTTGTAATTAAATTTGACGTCTTTTGCAATGTTGTATGGCTGCAGAAAATTGCTATTACTAAAGTACAGCAGCAATTTTTAGTAGTCTATCTTCATTAAGTTTTTATAAATAATTTATGCGACAAGAACACCTTGTTAAAAGCAAATAATGTCACGTGTAGTTCTTACCTTCCTTAAAGAGTTACTAAGGTCTGAAAAGTATATACGTATTATTTTCATTAAAAATTGTTTTTTATAATATTGTTAGTAGAGATAATTTTATTTTCTAACCAAATCACATATTAGTTTTTCAATATTGTTTATTATACAGACATCGTGTGGATTGCCACAAATGCATCTTTTATCTCTAAAAATGGAGCCGATTCTTCACAAAGATTGTCCAGAAAACTGTCGGGATATGTTAAGATGGTTACCAGAAAATGTAGTTTATCACATTTTAAAATACCTAGACCCAGGTAAATAGCTTTTATTATATTTTAGCTTATTTAGATGCTTATTAGCACACAGTTTTTTTTAAAAGTGGTAATCTTTCATCTTATAATATGCTAAAGGCGAATTAGATGTGTTGTTTTTCCTTAACAGATAACCACTGTAATATATGTCACATTTTGCAAAAAAAAATTTTTTAATTTGAAAATTCTATTATAAAAAAGTCTTAAACAATTTTTGATAAAAATTAACAATTCAATTTATAGTAAAAAAGAGTTATTTTATTTTTATAAAATTTTATATTTTGAGAAAACCAGTCACCAGTCAATTTTTTTATAGTTTAGTCAATTATTTTTTTGCAGTTTAGTCAAATTTTTTTTACAGTTTAGTCATATTTTTTTTTACAGTTTATTCATTTTTGTACAGTTTAGTCAATTAGTTTAGTCAAGGCCAACAAGTTGAAAATGCGTTATTTTGCATACCAAAATATATGAAAATGTCTCAAAAAACTAGTTTCACTAGAGCTCCAATAAAGGTAAACAAAATGACATTGTCATTATTGATTTTTGTGCTGAATTTTATCAAAAATGAAGACATATTTAAAGATGAGAGAAAATTGTTCAAAAAAGTTATGCATTTCTATAGTTTGATTTGCTGTTAAAGAGATATTGCATGCAGAAATATGAACGGTGGTAACTCAACAAAACTTTGGTTAGTTTTTAACTGAAATGTTAATGATTCCCTTTCAAAATTACACAGATTTAATATAATGTAGTATAGGCAACAGAGAAACAAATTTGTAAAAAGGTTGTTCCTTATGTCATATAACCAGAGATAACTATAGCTTTGTTCATTGTATTTTGTTTGTTGTTGTATTTCTTGTTAGTTGTATTTTTTGTTAGTTGTATTTTTTTGTTCGGTGTATTTTTTGTTAGTTGTATTTTTTGTTAGTTGTATTTTTTGTTTGTTGTATTTTTTGTTCGGTGTATTTCTTGTTAGTTGTATTTCTTGTTAGTTGTATTTTTTGTTAGTTGTATTTTTTGTTTGTTGTATTTTTTTGTTCGGTGTATTTTTTGTTAGTTGTATTTCTTGTTAGTTGTATTTTTTGTTTGTTGTATTTTTTGTTTGGTATTTCTTGTTAGTTGTATTTTATGTTAGTTGTATTTTTTGTTTGTTGTATTTTTTTGTTCGGTGTATTTCTTGTTAGTTGTATTTTTTGTTTGTTGTATTTTTTGTTTGGTATTTCTTGTTAGTTGTATTTTATGTTAGTTGTATTTTTTGTTTGTTGTATTTTTTTGTTCGGTGTATTTTTTGTTTGGTATTTCTTGTTAGTTGTATTTTATGTTAGTTGTATTTTTTGTTTGTTGTATTTTTTTGTTCGGTGTATTTTTTGTTCGGTATATTTCTTGTTAGTTGTATTTTATGTTAGTTGTATTTTTTGTTTGTTGTATTTTTTTGTTCGGTGTATATCTTGTTAGTTGTATTTTTTTGTTCGGTGTATTTTTTGTTCGGTGTATTTCTTGTTAGTTGTATTTTATGTTAGTTGTATTTTTTGTTTGTTGTATTTTTTTGTTCGGTGTATTTCTTGTTAGTTGTATTTCTTCTTAGTTGTATTTTTTGTTTGTTGTATTTTTTGTTTGTTGTATTTCTTGTTTGGTATTTCTTGTTGTTAGTTGTATTTTTTGTTTGGTATTTCTTGTTGTTAGTTGTATTTTTTGTTTGGTATTTCTTGTTGTTAGTTGTATTTTTCGCTTGTTGTATTTATTGTTTGGTATTTCTTGTTGTTAGTTGTATTTTTTGTTTGGTATTTCTTGTTGTTAGTTGTATTTTTCGCTTGTTGTATTTATTGTTTGGTATTTCTTGTTGTTAGTTGTATTTTTTGTTTGGTATTTCTTGTTGTTTGTTGTATTTTTTGTTTGTTGTATTTACTGTTTGTGTATTCTTTGTTTGTTGTATTTTTTGTTTGTTGTATTTCTTGTTTGGTATTTCTTGTTGTTAGTTGTATTTTTTGCTTGTTGTATTTATTGTTTGTTGTATTTTTTGCTTGTTGTATTTACTGTTTGTGTATTCTTTGTTTGTTGTATTTTTTGTTTGTTGTATTTTTTGTTCGTTCTATTTTTTGTTTATTGTTTGTTGTATTTTAGGTTGTGTAAGTTTTTCTTTTTTAGTAAGTTTATCTAATGCCAGTAAAGTGAACCGAACATGGTATTGTTATTCTCATCATGGTACCTTATGGCAACGATTCTGCAGGTAGAATTGTTTATTGTAATACTGCACTTGACCAAAGTATTAAGACCTGAATAATCTGGAAAAATCAGTGAACTATTAAACTGGGTCAAAAAATCAAGGAATTATTTTGTTTTATAGCACTAAGTCATTAACTATCTAAGTGCAAATGGAATAGTGCCTTAGAAATGTTGTTTTTGTATTAACAGTGGAAAAGTCAGACAAAACCAAAAATGACAATTGGATGGCCACCCTGCAAATACTATTGTTTATGTTCTTACAGTTAAAATTAGATATATTGTTTTTGGGAGCCATTTAAAAAGTTCATCAGCTTAAAAATTCAACATTTGAAACCTTCTTTTGTGTATTCGTATGTACTTAAAACACGCTTTCCTATCATACAGCTTAGGGCAATTAAAAAGCATGTGAATGAAAGAAAGCAAACGTGCAAAAACAGATATGCCCTTCTCCACTACCCTGTCTGTTTGTTATTATTATCACTCCCTCCTCCTCACTTTTCTTGAAACGAATATACATACTTCTTGCATTGTCACTATTGGGTAATATGCTTTTGGACCAATCAAAAATAAATAGTTTAACAAACAGTTTTTTTAAGACAGTCATGGCTCACATATAAGCCAATAGCTTAAAAGATGTCGTATCATTTTGTTTTGTTTTTATTCGACTCTGACATGTCATGTGATTACATAGACTCAAGATACTAAGGTTTTGTAAAAAACGAATATACATACTTCTTGCATTGTCACTATTGGGTAATATGCTTTTGGACCAATCAAAAATAAATAGTTTAACAAACAGTTTTTTTAAGACAGTCATGGCTCACATATAAGCCAATAGCTCACATATAAGCCAATAGCTTAAAAGATGTCGTATCATTTTGTTTTGTTTTTATTCGACTCTGACATGTCATGTGATTACATAGACTCAAGATACTAAGGTTTTGTAAAAAACGAATATACATACTTCTTGCATTGTCACTATTGGGTAATATGCTTTTGGACCAATCAAAAATAAATAGTTTAACAAACAGTTTTTTTAAGACAGTCATGGCTCACATATAAGCCAATAGCTTAAAAGATGTCGTATCATTTTGTTTTGTTTTTATTCGACTCTGACATGTCATGTGATTACATAGACTCAAGATACTAAGGTTTTGTAAAAAATTTTCCTTCATCTTTTGTAGTTATCACCAATTTTCTCTGTCAAGTGTTCGTCATTATGAACAAATAAAGAAACACACTGCTTCTGATGGCAAGATACAGGTTACTGCTTTGTTTTTGTTTTTTGCTTTTGGCAGCCTTTACTGTAATTGTTGCAATTTTATTGCAGTCTTATGACAGTTAATATAAAAGTTAATGTCCTTTTTTAACTGTTTTTTGAAAGGCTTGAGTTGCAAGTCAAACTTTTTTTTAGTGTTTTCGTAATACAACCTATGATAGTGCATGCACCTAATTACAATAATTTAGCTTTTAAGAATTCTTTTTATTTTGACATTAACTGTAACAAGAACCAGTTATTTTATTTTATAAAAAGCATTGGAAGAACAAAACAGAATTGAACGGTTATTTAGTCCTCTATGCTCTGTTGCACTAAAATGTTCAACATTTTTGAATCTGTATTTTTCAAAACAACGACAAATACCATTGGTTAATAAAGTACTGAATCTTGTTCAATTATTTCTTGTTATGACCATTTTATATGTATTATCGACCATTTCACATGCAATATAACCATTTCACATGCAATATTACCATTTCACATGCAGTAATAACCAGTTTACATGCAATATTGACCAGTTTACATGCAATATTGACCAGTTTGCATGCAATATTGACCAGTTTGCATGCAATATTGACCAGTTTGCATGCAATATTACTATTTCACATGCATTATGGACATTTTTATATAGTTTATTGACCGTTTCACATCAAATATTGACCGTTTCACATGCATTATTGACCATTTCACATACAATATTACAACTTATATGCAATATTGATCATCCCACATGCAATATTACCATTTCGCTTGCAAAATTGACCATTTAACATGCAATATTACCAATTCAGTTGTGATATTGACCAGTTTGCATGAAATATTGACCAGTGTACATGCATATGGACAATATAAAGTATGTTGGTGCTGAAGCAGTTTTATCAGACATTAAAGTGATGAGAAGTTTCATTATACTAAGTATACACAAAAGTTCCCTAAAAGTTGTAATAACTGTAAAAATTTAAATTATTATTATATTCTTAATCATTTTTGATTATTTTGCAATAATAGGGCATATCCTTAGCCTTTATCAGTTCATTTTTCCCATTTTTTTATTTATATAATTTTGGTCAAATAATTCAAGCCTAAATTTTTTTAAAAGAAATTCCTGTAAAAAACACCTAAAGTCGCTTTCTATTAAGGTGCTCTCAACTGCATATGCCATTGTTGGGTATTTGGCATGCGCATTATATTTTTACTGACCAAGAGGCTTGTATTTTAGCAGCTTTGGAAGTTAGGACAAGTCAACTTTCAAGCATTTGTAGATGTACAACTCTAACAACTAATAATGATTTAAAAAGGGCAGTCATTGTTATTTAATGGAAATTAAGCATATTTAGCGCAGAAGTTAAACATTCTTACATCAGTCAATTACACAACACTTGCCACCATGATGGAACAAAATCCAAACAGATTTTTATGTATTTTGATTTGTGATGTAGTATGGCTTTAGCTTTGGCATACAGTTCCTCTCAAATTTCGCCTTCTGAAGGTGATTTAAAGAAATAATACGAGTATTACTTCTAACATACAAAAAATTCTTCAGAAATTAATCAGCTCAAAATTGTGTCAGACATGTTAGTAATTTACCGAACGAAATTTTATCTTTACCCACACATGACTTTAAAAATCTTGGGAACCATTGTTCACTGATAAATTCACACAGTTTATATTCACATTATAATGAACGTTTTAAGCGTAACTTGTTATCAATGAGTTGTCAATTTGTTTTAGATTACACAATTTATTTTAATGAGCAACTTAGGATTTTGATCAGACCTCAAGTTGCTTATTTTTATTGAATATCTAGAATTTGCTTAATAATTTTTTAAATCCAGTTCAGTTTTTTATAAGTAAAATAAATATTAATTTAATTTTCTCTTTGACAGTGGAAATCAATCTTTGTTGAAAGATATCTTTGCAAGAAAAACTGGAGAGAAGGACAGTGTAAAGTTAAAACCTTTGTAGGCCATACCCAAGGTACATTTATGTAATTTTTATGAAATTTTATATATCAAACTACGAATAAAAATATCATTGTAGGTGTTTCACTGTTGTAGGTGTCTCTTGTGTTCAATTTGACAACAAACGAATAGTGAGTGGATCCTCTGATAAAACAATTCGGGTAAGAAATGACTTTGTAAACTTTATTTTGAATACTACTACAAATATTAATAAATTATTTGTTTGTTATAACACGAGTTACGAAAAAGAATTCGCCCGTCAGCAGGAAAGGAGTTTTGCTCAGGTTAGAGTTGTAAAACATAATTATTTTGGACCCTGATGAGGAAGGTTCGCTCAAAGTCAATGTTTTTTGTACTCACTCATTATCCCAAATTATCGAGATCAGAAAAAGTGAATTCAAACCGTTGACTGTCAGCGAGTCCAATAGTGCCAATTTTCTTAAAAATGATGGGTATTTAAAAATAACACTATACTTACTTGCAGTATTAACCCCGTTCAGCCTCTCCAAAAACATAGTGATGCAAATTCAAAACTGATGAAGATAGCCACATCTTTTTTGAAATATTTTTAACGTTTTAATTTTTTAACGTTTTCAGCTACTTATAGGTAACACGAAGGACCCAGAGATACTTCTGTCTCTCTTTATTGCTGTTTCTTCTTCTTTTTATGAATTGAGCTACCTGGAATTTTATGATTGAAATTGAAAGTAACTAGTGAATATGTTGATATATAGGTTTGGGACTTGACATCAAATTCTAACAAACCGGTCTTAACATTGGTTGGTCATTTTGGAACTGTAAGATGCTTACAATTAAATGGCAACCAGGTCATCAGTGGATCAGCTGATGCCACCATAAAGGTATGTGCTGTCATGAGTGGTCTTTTGACAAAAAATCACCAATCAAGGAAGGCTAAGGGACACAAAAAGTTTCTTATAACGACTGCACACAGGAGCAAGAAATTGATTTGTTTTGGTAAATGTTCTGATATATACTTCTTATAATACACGTCATGAATTTTATACTTCACCAAAAAGAAGAAAAATCAGAGATGGCGTTTAGTCCTGGGTTAATATGACGGGTTTTAAGTAGTTATTAATACAATAATAACCGATTACCCTGGACTGTACTGCAACATATCGCCCGAGGTCTAAGTGCCGACAGAACTTGCGAGGTCGGTGCAATGACTGAGGGTGGTATTTTCGGTACAGCACGAGGTAATCGGTTATTATTGTATTTGTTAACCGTGTTAGTTAGATAAAAATAAAATAGAAGAGTTTTGGTTTAGTGTTCTTATAATAATAAAATTCCCTAGCACTACTTTCGTTAACACTGAGGTCTAAATTCGAAACAGTCCTGTCTAAAAACAAATATTCTATTTAAAATTCGAAAGTGCCTATAGAATAAATTTTTGTAAACAAAACATTACGATGTTCGACACTTACAGAATAATGTGTAGTTGAATGTGCAACTAAAATTTAGTTACAGCGAATATTGAAGTAAATTTTTTAACTAGCTAGCCAAGAATAACATGGGCTTCAACGAGTTTTATATTGACTGAGTAACCAAAAAGCTGAAGGAACGAGTCTGAAAATAAGGGGACGTATTTGTTGTAAATTCGTCGTCCTGCATTTAGTATTTTTGATAAAACTGGATATCAGATCATCGTTTTTTATGAACAATGTAGCTAGTTAACTAGCCATGTTGAAGTATAGACAGAATGTTGCTTAATCTGGTTTTTTTAACAGTTAAGCTTGACATTATTGTTGTTTCTATCCTATAAAATGTTTTTATCGATAAATGTATTGTAGTAGTTAGATATATAATCATTTTAGATATATAATCATTTGTTTATATTTTAAGCTACCATTTTTCTTGACGACGGGCAATACCGCTCCATATCGGCCCTTTGTCAAGAGCCTTAAGCCAATCAGAATGCCTAAAACCCGTATTGCCCGCTTGCACAATCCAGACGGTTACCAATATAATGTACCACTGTTTTGTAGGTCTGGGATTTATCAGTTGGCTCTGATTGGAATATGGCTGCTTGTCGAGTGACAATGGTTGGACATTTAGACACAGTGCGCTGTTTGCAAGTAGGCTGTATTCTTATTTCAAAATACGAAACTTTATTAACAAACTTTCTTAAAAGAAAGCAAGTAAAAAAGTGTCAAAAATTTTAGTTTAAAAATTATATAATAATGTTAGCATGCTCCGAATCTTCTGATTTTTATATATTTGAATACAATTTTAAATGCATTTATTCTCTTTTGCTGGGTACTTATTAGAAATGCCTCGAGGTTATTACATTGTAGTTCCAATAGTAGCTGTGGGCGTTTTTTCTAGGATAGGGGCGCTTATTCGAGGAGATTAGGAAACTTTGTCTGAAATTTTTGTGGGGCATAAAATTTAATTTAATTCGCAGATGTTTGACGCTAAAGCCTGTGAAAAATAAAAATAAAACAATTTTTAGTTTTAAGATCCTGTTATGAAAGATTGACAAACCTTTTTGTACAGCTGATGTTATCTTCGTTCAGGTTGATGCAGAGAAAGTTATAAGCGGTTCATATGACAACACTTTGAAAGTTTGGGATTTGAAAACTGGTCGATGTAAATTGACACTCAGGTTTGGAGTATTTTATTTTTAATTTTTTTTCGAAATATTTTCTTTTATTTATTTCAAGCCATCATAAATACAGTGATCATTACTTTCGTAAGGATAATTTTCTCGCGAATCAATGCTTGTAATGCTACAATGCTACAAATAAATAGTTAAAACGTCGCGTAATTTTGGGAAGCTGAAATTTCATCTGTCTTTAATTTGGGGAATTTGCCACAGTTTGGCACAATTCGCGAAAATTTAACGTGTTGTGCTACAGTAAGAAACATTAGCGAGTGAAATTAATCATCTTCTATTAATTTGACTAAAGCATGGAAATCATGCTCTAATTACTTAAAAAAGATGTCGTAATAAGTGTCGCCATGTTAGTGAAACAGTTTTTTGCTTTTTTAAGGGGTCATAGTGCTGGTGTGTTGTGTGTGCAGTTTGATGACCAGAAAATTGTTTCGGGAAGTTCTGATAACACCATAAAGGTATAGCATTCGTTTTTATATTTTCATGTTTTGTGTGTTTGGTTGTTTTCTTTCTTTATGTTAAGGACAAAAAAATTAGGGATGTATTTTTATAGAAACTCTTTCACACTGTTTTCAGGTGTGGAATTTGCTTAATGGGGTGTGTCTTGCAACTTTAAGAGGACATACTGATGCAGTCACGTGTTTACAATTCAATCAAAATCGCATCATCAGTGGTTCGTTAGACTGCACGTTAAAGTTCTGGGATATAAATTCTGGTCAGGTAAATAATATAACAACACATTATCCATGGCGAACAAAAATGGGTATTCCCTTTGTTTTATTTGTATCTTTAGTGTATTGGTACTATTGATTGGATCAGATCTGAAGGTCACACTCGGGTTGTAAGGTGTGGTGTTTAATTTCAATTTTTAAAATTCATTTTCCTCCTAGAATCTCTTTTAAATGTTTTTCTTCAGCTATAGCCATGTGTTGAACTTGTATACGATTAATTACATTCGAACATATCTTCTGCAAAGTCGTCTTACGATTAATCACATTTGAACATATCTTCTGCAAAGTTGTGTTACGATTAATCACATGCGAGTATGTATCTTCTGCAAAGTTGTGTTACGATTAATCACATGCGAGTATGTATCTTCTGCAAAGTTGTGTTACGATTAATCACATGCGAATGTATATCTTCTGCATGTCAGCAGTCCAATAAATTCTGCATCGTCACCAAAATTAATTTTTTCATTAGGTGTCTGCAAGCTGATAATTGGAAGATTGTTAGTGCTGGAGATGATAAAACGTTGAAGGTAATATATTATTCTTCGTCATTTCCTAAGCTCTTTTCGTATTCTCATTGCTAAAAATTTTAAGGTGACGACTGTCGACTGTCTATTATAAGATGTTTTTTTTAACAAGTGTACACATTTTTTAACAAGTAACTTGACTTTTGACTTGCTAAAGAATGCCTCAAAGTTAATAAAAAAGTTGCTTAACGGTTCAAACTGCTTTATATAAATTCCTTTGTAATACCCACACGGCGCAAATTTATTTGACTTTAAAGCAGATAAAGGAAAACAAGTGGTTCATAAATTAGTATAAGCGATTATCTTTGTAAAAACGACATCTTTGAGTCCGCCTAACCTTTGGTTTTGTATTTATACAATATAAACTGTTTATCTATACGGGGAAATATTACCCGAGGTCAAAAGTATGTTTTAGGGGCGAGAGACCTCAGAAAATAACTTAAGTTTAAAAATTGACGAGTAAGGTTTCGTGCAAATACACAGTTAACAAAATGAACGCGTGTTTTAGATTTGGAGTTTAAAGACTGGAGAGCGTTTTGTCACACTACACAAGCACACAGATGGAGTGACGTGTTTGCAATTTGATGACGTCATGATAGTCTCCGGCTCATATGATAAAACTGTAAAAGTTTGGAACTTTTTACCATAAAAAAATTTGCTACCTATTCTGTTTTTTAAAAAAACAAGAAACGGCCGTCCTATTTTATTTATTTATTTTTCAAGAAACATAGTTACGCAACATAGGTGATACCTTTTTTTGTTAACTGCTATAAATAGATTTATTTTTATTATGAAAAGAAATTATATTTGTAAATTATATATACTTTTTTAGGCGTATATTTATAATGCGAATGATTGTCTTAACATTAAGAACTTTGTTCTGTCATATGTTTCTAATTTTTACGCGCAACATTACACCTTGATATGGAGATGTTTGTCCTTTTTTTAATACTGGTATTCTCTGTAAGAATAACAAACATTTATGGGTAGTGCATTTGACAGAATGTTTATCGATAGTTTAAAAATATATATTTTATTAACAATAAAATGTATAAGTTTTTCGGCTTACGCCATCATCAGTACATAAAATACATTTGATTTTTTGATTTTTTGCGAGTATTATGAATACGATTTCCGCACACTTTGCTTTCCTAATCTTTTTTCTGACCGGAATGTCCTGTTTGCGTTTATTGACAGATCTCACGAAAAAGACCCTGTAGGATCCTGGTCTTATTCCGTGCCGTGATTGGTCGAGACTTCCACCTAATTATGCGAAAGATAATACATTATGCTGAAACTAACTATAAACTAAAAAGGTGACCGACATACATGTTTTGTATCTCTCAGGAAAATATTTGGAAAATACATTTTGTCAAAAAATTTTTGTGGCTTAAATCTAGTTAACTCTCAACTCAGATGTTCTTGTGTGTAACTACATGCTGCTTATACTAAAATAAATATTACCAACCTAGCTAGTTAGTTATCTAAAAAGATAAGGGGTTATAAAATAAGCAACACGAAGCTATATATTACATACTAGCCGGGAACTGGGCGTCGAAACGCCTGGTTAAGCCACAAGTAAATGTGTGATCCGGCGTGAAGCGCCAGGTTAAGCGATTAATAAGAGGTAGAGCACTCTAGTTCAGTTATAAAGTCTGTCGTAAATTGAGTGAAGCGCACGCAGCGCGGCTATATATAGTGTTTTGTTATATACTTAGTAAGTTCAGCTGAAATAAAAATACTGTTTTACAACCTGTTGTCAACTCGTCATAGTGAGCAGTCAGCCAACAATTTTGTGCGAAAAATCCAAAAAAACACAGGAAACAGTCTGTTGTTAATAACAAACTGAGTGCTTAGTACATGTAAATAGTATACAAAGTATACACGACTCATTTAGCGACATTGTTGGAAAAGCTCATTTTTCCCGATATTAAACGTATATCAATATGTGTTACCATGTGCATATTTACAATAAAAATTGTGAAATACTAGAATCATTTAGCTGTTCATTTTAGAATACCGTGGCAAGTAGTGCTAATGACAAACTTAGGTTTTTATTGCACTTTTTCCAACCAACCGCAAATATAAGTGCATAACAACGCCCATAGCAACCATTTTCGCATTTTTAGACAGCTTTCTTGCCCCTCCGTGGATGTTTAATTCCTTGCAATAGCTAGATGATACTTTAGGGCCTCCTAAGACAATATATGACAGTTCTGAATATTAAATGTGGTGTTCCACATGCAGTCAAAAAGCTGTCTTAAGGATGCACCCTGCGAAGTGAACTCGTCAGACTTAAGGTCTTAGGTATTTGGTACTTTTCAGGTCGAAATAGTGCTGGTGTATACCTTTTGTCGATCCACAAGTCAAGAATGTCCATAAAATAATCTTTAAGCAAGTTTTTTTGCCGTTTAAGTTCGAAATTCACGCGAAACACAAATTCTCAAGATCGAAGCACCCACGCATTACAATTTCTTCTGTGGATGCAGGCGTTAGTACCACCTAGTGTTTAAATGTCTTTCAGTTATTTTGTCGAGATATTGCCTGTTTCGCCCTGTTTTAGCTTTTCTGTCGTCCAAAAAATGCGCGAAAATGCGCTTCACTCAATCCATACACATAAACCTTGAGGAACAAAAGCGGCCAAAAAGGCGCTTGAAATAACGCATTTTATTCAGTTATTTGGTTAAGCGTCGCGCAGCAAAATGTCATATTTTGCCTATACTTCTCTTAGCAACCTGTAACCATGGCAACCAAGCAATGAATTTTTTGACTTAATTTTGTCGTACTGTCACATATTATGAATCCTCATCAAGTATCTTCAGAAAAGCCAATCCTCTGCGATATAGTTTTTTTCTAGGGGAACCGCCTTAAAAAAGATCTGAAGTCTCCAAACAGTGATTATATTAATCCCTAACAAGAGCATTGTGAACATAACATTCACAGAACTTTTAGATGAAACCTTGACCATGGCCCTCTGTCGCATTCCTCAAAAGCTAATGCGTGGACATAATTAACGATATACACGTATAGAGGTACTGAAAAAGGCGAATACCAATAATCCAGTTCCAATGTCCAAGAGAATTTACATTGACACACTCCTCTCATTTAGACCTAAAGGTAAAAATGTTTTAAGCTTATGTTGCCAAAAAAGACTCTCGTTTTCTGAGTTCTACATCTGTTTCGCAACATTCAATAAGCAGCGAAGTCCAATCCGAGAGAGAGACCGTTATGGTTATGTCTGAAAAAGTGTTTTTAAAAAGTCCTGCTTGTGGTACTATCTCTGCTTAAGAGTACCAGCTTTTTCGCTCTCAAAATAAGATCTAAAATGAATTTTTTATATTATATTAACCTAAAAGCAGTTTTATTTCACTACAACGAGGTCAAAAGTAGTAGATCGGAATCCTAAAGCAGTTAAAGAAGTTTCTGCTTCTGACGATGACCTTTTTGAATTGGTTAAAAAAATTAAATTTCAGAAAGTTACCAACGATATAAAAGAAATCAAATCATCAAACAAAACATTGACACCAGAAGACAAAACGAACAACATGTACAGACATACTAGGAAGTTATGACAAGTTACTAGTGGATGCAATAACCAAAACGTACAAAAAACGAACAATAAAATTAAGAATAATATAAACTTGAAAGACAAACAAAAAAAGAAGAACACGAGTGTAATAAAACGGATGGAAACAAATAATGACAGTAATTGTTTTATAACTTTCAAAGATCATAAAAAAAACTTTATTAACAATTCGACTGTTCTGTTAATAAATCCGGTTAAGAATGAGCTTGGAAGAATAAGTAAAGTGATCCTGAATAAAATTAATAAAAATCCACGTATTTATCTTAACATTAATCAATAGAGAAATATCATGAATGTGATAAGTTGGTTCATAAATATTGAAAATATAGAAGCAGTAAATATAGAAACGTGTAAGTTAATGGTTTTGATATAAAAAGATTTTTATCCATCCATTAAAGGAAACGTACTCAACGGATCGATAAGATTTGTAGAAACGCATACAAATATTACCAATAAAGATAAAAAACGTTATTTTTCATGCTAGAAACAAAGACGTATAGATAAAAAGTAAAGGTGGATTATACAACAAAAATGATATTTGAATTTACAGTAAACCACAATCTGAAAAAAATTAAGAAATACATGCAAAGTATATTCAAAAACCATGGTTTAGAAATCGTCATACAGTGTAATGTCAAAATAGACGTTTCTTCAAACCTTGATGATTCGACGTACTGTCCGTATCGAAAACCAGATAACGAATTCCTCTATATAAACAAAGAATCCAATCACCCGCAAAACATTATCAAACAACTACCCCTACCAATTCAATCAAGACTTTCAAACTTATTTTTTAAAGAGGAATACCTACAGCATCCGTCCGAATTTATAAAGAATCGTTGGCGAAATCAGGATATAACCATTAGTTTGTTTATCAACGAAATAAAGAACTAACCCGAAAAAATAGAAACAGAAAATTTTTACGAGCTGTTTAGTCAAAGCGTTAGTTCGAACATCATTTCTAAATTTGATTGATAAACATTTTCCTTCAAACAATAAGTTTAGAAAGCTATTTAACTAAAATAAAGTCAAAGTGAGTTATAGTTGCATGCCCAACATTAATACAATGTGCTTTATCAATCACGCAAGATGCCATATTTTGTTGGTAAATTTTTTTCTTTAAAATTAAACGGCCGTGGTCAGATAAAAAGAATTCTGGATGCACAAACAAAATCTTAATATTTTTGTTGTTAATATCACAATCGATTTTAATATTTATGTCATTATCGTCGTCCTCCTCTGCACCACTACTACCAAACAAGCTCTTATCTGCCTTAAACTTCCCCCGTTCCAAGTTCAATAAAGCAGCAGAAAAACCAATCCCATTTAAGTACTTCACTTTGTCATCTGTATTATAATACTCAAATATGTCTGTCACGCAAAATGGTAGCGCAGGTCGGTGTCACGTATTTTCTAAACTTTCACAGAAACTTATTTCGCAAAATAAAATATTGACCAATTATTTTTACTATGACAGGGTAACAACGGGTTGTTTCAGTTAAGTTATTTTTCGAAAAATATATTACACTTGCTGCATACCTGTTCTAAAGCGCTTCCCCTGAATGTATGACACAGTTTACGGCTCTAAATAAGCACTCCACTGGTCGTTCAACGGCAGGTCGTACAGTTATTCGTGGTTCTCAGCTAGTTTATAATTGAAGTTAGAGGTGATGATAAGAACAATATATTTTTCAGTTTTAACTGGGAAGAGATTAGCAAGTAAATGAAATATATTTAATTTCCCAAATCTAAAGGCAAAACTTCCATCACATCATT
Organism: Hydractinia symbiolongicarpus; assembly: GCF_029227915.1. NCBI lineage: Eukaryota > Metazoa > Cnidaria > Hydrozoa > Anthoathecata > Hydractiniidae > Hydractinia > Hydractinia symbiolongicarpus. Next base: position 13,746,976 of record NC_079888.1, read on the forward strand.
AACCTTTACCAAAGCCTCGAAACATATGATTTGCTTTTGCTTTAAACAAAATTTAACAACATAATTCTAAAAACATCAATATACGTTAAAACCATCACAATCTAAATCTTTACGTTCCAGTCTTCACTAAAAAGTTCTATTTCCATCGATCACGATAAAATTCAGACACTAATAATTAAATTAAAAGTCCTTTATCAAAGACTAGGAAGTTAAACATTCCGAATAAACAAGACAAAAGGGCATTAATTAAACATCTGTGAAAATCATAGATTTTCGAATAGCCTCCTTCGTCTTACCGTCCAGATTAGTTTGAACTGTTCCATTCTGGTTAACTTTGGCGCAGCATATTGTCTGTTGTTAGCAGTTTCGCCTATGTTATTATCCGAAGCTTCGTTTATTTTTAAGGTTTATGTAATTGCGTGAACCTAACTACTTCAAAGCCAATCGTCATGTGATTGAATTTCGGAAAATTCCGACCTTAAATCACGCGACAACGTGATACCGAGGTTATTTCTGTAAGACCTGTTCTACGTTAAAAATAATTACATTACATTGTTATGATACAAGGATTGTATGATGATTGTATAATAAATGTCTTGGTTTCTTCATGCACTATAAAATAAATTTTTTTATTTTTTGTTGCTGGGACGCTTCAGCAACATTTTGAATGTTGCGTTTGAATCGCTTCGACGCTTTATAATTGTTGTTAGCTGGAGTTGTTATAATGTTGCTGCAATGATACAAATACATTTTACGATGAACCCCATTCGTATCGTCATGTTACAATGAACCCCATTCATAAATACATGTTACGATGATTCCCATTCATAACTTCATGCAACGATTTCTAACATTGGGAGCCACTGCTGCTGCTGGGTAGGTTCCTACAAAAAGATGCGCAGCAGATATCACGGAAAACGTCGAACTATTGCACATATTGTTGAAAAGGGCAAAGTAATAATAAAAAGACTAATGGAGGATATAAGTCACAAATGTGTGAATTATAAATAATCTGATATAATCTGTCATGTGTCAAAAGTTCAACACCCTTTGGTTACTTTATCCACTAAAGTAGGGTTTTATCAAAACGATTTACTTTTTCATGGTAAACTATTATTTTCTTTGTACCAACACTTTGTCTTATTTTAAAAATAAAAAGGATAGAAGGAAGATGGACACATCGGTAAACTTAGTCCGTCAATTTTGAAATGTTATAAACTAAGGTTTTGGCTCCCTGTTAAAAAAATTGAGCAATTACAGAATAATGGAGAAAAAAGAAAAAATGTTAATTAACGCGTATGGGCACCATCCACAGCTACCAACATACCCATTTACCCACAAAACACTCGTGGCAAAATTGGACAGCCATTACAAATTATAGTTGTTAAGACAGGTTCCAACAATGACCCTGGCAAGCGCCAGCAATCGTCTCAGCGTTGATAAGTGTACCAAAGAGAAATGTTTCTCTTGGAATGTATATTTTATTTTAAGTTCAGGCTTAATAATTCATTTTTACCGTTTTGAATTTTATTGTTCTCTGCCTTTTTCTGTCGCCGTCACTGAAATAGACACCAAAGTTGATAAATTTTGTCTTTTCTTTTGGCTTGTAGTAGCTTCACGAGAATTCGCATATACCGTAACAGGAGGTTGCAAATTTGATTCTGTTACATTAAATGTGACTGTTTTCCTTTTAGGTTCGCTTTTCTCAGCTACGGCTGTAAAGGTTTCGTTTATCCAAGTTTTTTCTGTATTTTCTACAGGCATGAATGTTGAAAGATTTGAGTTCTAAAAAAAGGTAATGAAAAAATATCATCTTGGCAAACAACGTGTAACTCCTACACACTTTAACAGGCATACCTAACAGTGTTTAAAAATAAGGCGCAAACATGGCTTGTGATTATTAATGCTAAAAAGATTCATAGATTGTTAGAACGTACAAGATACTAAAAGCACTTAAATAAAATATTGAAGTTCTTTTTAATAAACTTGATTACAATAGACTACTGTGATCTGTTGTTTATATTTTGTACCTATTAGAATGTGTGCAACATCAAAACATTATGTTCACGAAATGTAGTTTACAAATTCTGCAGGTGAATTTAGGTCTAAATTTTTATTCACATAGATTTTTAAAGTTTTTAAAAAAATGTTAAGTAAGACCGCAGTAACAAATTTTGTACACATGCAAATAAATATTTACCATAATTGTGCAAATGTTTTGTGTCTGTGTGTTGTAAAAAGTTTCAGTTTTAACAAAAATTTAATACAACTCTAGTATACTATTTTTTCTGATGGAATTTTAAAAACAGTAGACTAGAGTATTAGTACTAGACTATCAATAAAAAAGAAGCCGACACAAGAACCCAAACCACCTAACCTCAATTACTTGATTATTTTCTAAATTACTTCGCCCATGACCATTGTCACTGTGGACTGGTGCACTCGACATTGTATCATCATTTTGCCATTTGTTTGCATTTCCAACAAAAATTCCCACCGTTGGTTTTTCTTTTAAATTGTTTTTAAAATAGTAGGAAGCGCTTCTTTTGTAATTTCTGTACTTAATCAGGTACAGAAGAGTTGATAATATCAGCAACAGTCCATTAAGTACTGCGCCTACACAACAGATAACGAATGACCAACCATAGGAAAAGTTTTGCAAATTAATATCAGCAACTTTTCGGGCAAACAGACTCACACCAACAACAGAAGTTACGCTTTGTATCATTGCTATTAGACATAATATGAAAAGATGGTACATGTACTTCTGCTTCAAGATTATACGGAACAACAATATAATTGATATAATTTGAAGACCAATGCTAACAAGAAGCCAAATTTTTATTTGTGTACTCTCAATAGTTTTTAAACTATCAATGACTTTTTCGGAGGAAAAGCATGTCACTTTTTTTTCTTCCTCAAAACGGCATGTTTGCCACAATCCATATTTGTAGGATATGTCTTTTCCAGTCAAACTAGTTTCTTTAAAATGAATCCAAAAGTGCGTAAATTGGGAAATTGAAAGAAGGCATAAACTTGATACAGAAATAACTGCCATGAGCGATTTAAATGTTGCCCTGTTAGACCACGCCATCTGTGACGGAGCTGAAATAAAGTAAATAAATTTTGGTGAACTAGTAGATCGTGATATTATGAATTTTACATCAAAACTTGGAGGAAGATCAAAAGAAGTCACAACGAAAGAGATTTTATTGTGAAATTACAAAACAGCAAGATGTGATGACGAAACTGATCTACTGATTTCTTTATTTGAATTGTAATGGTTACACACACCACTGACTCTTTTGTTTGAATTGTAATGGTTACACACACCATTTGGGATTATTACATTGCAAACACGTACTGACAGTTACATAGTAACATACAACATCGAAAAACAACAACAGGTAAACAGAGTAGAGAAGAACAAAGTGGTGGCTGTAACTCAAACTCTAAGTAAATTTTGCGAGTTATATAATGTTAATAATCTGGCTACTATTTAGAGTGAGTTTAAAAATCTTACGCATTAGCGTTTTATTTGTTACTCAAGCAATACGTTTTGTAATCACGCAAATACCGTTAAAATTTATAATTTCCGGTGAATTTTGCTAATTTTTTACACATTGTCTAACCAAAAATATATAAAATAAACTGACAATTGTATAAAACAAAAAAAAAATAATTTGGCAATAAGAGATACTACCCTAAAACAAAGGATCAAATTAAAATCTGTTATACAATGAAACTTTGAAATTACATATTAAAGAAAACCTAATAAATTTACCTGTTAATACAATGACAAATAGAGAGAGCTGTGTTAACTTTAATATTTCACTTAAATTTCCAAATAAAAAAGACAAATGTAACAAAATTATTATTTAACAAATACTAATTCATACCGCTAGCAGAAGAGAATATAAACATCAAGTCACTGACAATAACTAATGCGCAATCTGACTCATGTTTTTAATTTAATTAAGTAGCCTACTTAGAATTAATTGACCTTCCCTAGCATTCCCAATTAAAAAGATCTTTTTTTCTTGTATTCCCTGTATAAGAAGCTTGATTGTTGTCAAGAAAACAACTATGTTTTTGCAACAATCTCATAGATAAACAACTATTATGATAGCAACCTGTTTTATAATATTAATAGTCCTTATTAAAATATATTTGGGAAAGAATGCGAATTTTGACATTTATGCTTTTGTCAGACTTCAGAGAAATCCAAACTTTAAAACAATGTAATCTTGTAAATTCCATTTATAAACAAATCCAGTATTCCATCTCATAATAGCACGTTTTGAGCAACGGTTTTAATAATAAACACGCATTTTCTTAAGTGAAGCATGTTTTCACATATCTTGTCTCACCATCAGTATATACTACATAAAAGCTATTCGTAAGATATATATTAAAAAACTAGTCAGTAGTTCGTGTGGAGAAATCTACGGATTTGCCGTCGTTTATATATCGTAGTAAATTTGATCATTAAGAGACTAGTCGATAAAACCCGTGGAAAAATCCACTGAGGCAGGATAAGAATGGAAAAGAAGCATAATTTTAATTTTGATGACGTCAGCAACCCATCCACAAAAAAAATAGAAACTTGTTTTCACGTTGCGTCTATTGCGTGGAGCTTAAACTGCTGATCAAGAAAATGTATATGATCATGTGCTTTTGATGAGCGGTTAATGAGATAAAAGGGTTTAAAAATTTCGTCAGCAAAGACTTGTCAAAACAGAAAATTTTTTTTAGAAATTTATTTACCTGTTGCCACCATTATATAGATCTTGAAACGCTGATCTAGCAAATGTGTATGATCATGCGTTTGGGAATATTACCCAAATTGGTCCTATGTTAACGGTTTTATTTATTTATTTTTTAAAGTCCCACGGGTTTGTTAGAGATGAAATAATTTTTTTTTACCTCCGGTTTACTATGTGCGCGCTGTATCTAATGGAAACAAGTTGTTTATCAACTGAAAAAGGAAACCGAAGCGAAGAAGGTTGTGTCTTCTTTAAAGTAATCCTGAAATGCCACCGCTGACTCATCATAAGGTTAGCTTTAAGCTTATATGTTCTCTCATATGTGTTTTGTGTTTTGGGACCGAGGTTGCCCTCCTTTTTATAGAAAATCTATCGAATTCGAATGTAATTCGAATCTAAAATGTAAAAAACAAACTGATGTTGTCGAACTAAGTTGGTGTTGTTAGTTAAAAATACTTTTTAAAAAATAAAAATGTTTGATATAACATTACAAAGAGAATTGATTGAAAATGTATCAAATAATTGTATACGCTTCCAATTTATGAAGCAAAGTTTAGTATTCCAAGTAAAAAACTGATTGAACAGAGAATGCTAGCAAGCTACCTACTGAGAAAGCGAAAGAAAAGCAGGTGTGTTGTTTAGATTTTTTAGTAGAAAAACGAATTTTGGTGTATAACGATATTTTAGTCGTTTCTTTCAGAGCTAAATTCTCCTTAGATATTAAAATTCTTGTTGTGTCTTGAGCCGGAAAATATAATGTTTAAGCACTTATTTTGCAAGAATATAGTCTGAAGAATGGGTCAGAAGCTTAGAATATCCTTAGAATATGTCTAAGCTTGGTAGTTTGTTTTAAATATAAACATTTGTATGACGCACAAAATTGTATAGAAATTTATTTTTTTAAAGGTATATCAAACGAACTGAACTTTTTTGTGTCCAAGCAATGGGCCGTTACATGTAGTAAAAATTGCATGTTTTACTTTATTAAGGCATTATATTATTTCAGGCCATAGTCATTCTACACACATATTGAGAATAATGAGGATAACATCTGTCAAAAAAGTTAAGAACATCGTGGCTGAAACTAATACACACTATTCTTTTCAAAATTTTAAGCGCACTGTAATGGCTTCATTATTTTAAAGTAGTGTTATTGACGTCGCGCCGTTACGTCAGAAAATTTAACATTTGAGACATAACGTTTTCGGCGATATCAAAGGAAAATGAACACATCCACTTCGCTTGTCACAGACAGACACACTCAGCGTAATATTATATAGATTCGATTCTTAAAATCGAAGACTCTGCATTGTTATCTTCCTTGATTTTATACGTGATTTTCTTGATTATAAGTTTGGATCTGTTAAAGCACACTTTTTTTATTACTTTGGATTAAAATATTTCGGTAGATATACAATATACCAAATGATTCAAGTTTTTATATTTTTCTTTTATGCGTTTTCAACTATTAATTTCTTATATTTTAAGTATAACTTTGGAAGGTTTGCCGTATGCAATAGACTGAATAGCTGATTTTGTATGCCATAACGAAAAATGTTGGATTTTTTTAATGTTTGGTATCCTTTTTTCCCCTGGTGTTCTTCTGGAATGGCAAAGCAAGTATATAGTTTTAGCGTATTTCGCTTTTTACGTAACGGTTGTTAGACGCCTTTGATTTTTTTGGACATTTTCCATTTTTATTTTATAATTTTTTCTTGCACATGCTTATATTTTTAGACGTTTTGTTTCAGCGGTTATAAACATACAATAATGCAGATTGTGAGAAACCTCGATCCCAGGGCTTTTTTTTCTTTTTGCCATCCCGTTATAAAAGAGACAAAGACCCCCGGGTCGAGGTTGAAATGTGAGGTTTAAAAATTCAAATTACCGTGTTGTATGTTTTGTTTGGTAAAAAAATCCTTCGCAAAATTTGCTTTTCAGTCGTAAAATACGCATATTCCAAGATGGATGATGTAATATAATCCTTGTTTTAAAATCGAGGTTTGTACCGACAAAATTAAAGCTGGAGGTGTACAGAAGAGCTGATGATTAAAAAAAATATGTAAACCTAGAAAATTATGTGGACGATGTTATATGGGAAGCAATACACCTTTCCCGAGACTTATTCTTTTGATGTGCCGCAACTTTGTCTGTTGAGTTTTATGAAAAACGAACAACAGATTTGAATTCCTTATCAAAAATGTCATAAACAAAGAAAATTTCGAAACAATGCAGCAAGTAAACAACCTGCGATTCTAATTTAAAGATTTGTGGCATGTCCAACCTCTTTTTGAAAACAAGGCGGGCCATGGTAACTTGAGCATTAAGAAGACTTTAACTGTAATATATCTCCTCAAAATTGCACTTTCTGTTTGCGTATCAAGTTAAACTTTTACACATAAATTAAACAAGAAATGCTAAATTCAAATATAGTATTCATATTTTACGAGTTTAAAAAAAGTATGACTCATGGTCTCGGGAAAGGTGTATTAATAAACCCGCGTCACCAGTTTGTTTTTCGCAACACGTTTTATAACATTTTATATTAAAATTAAGTTTTATGTTGGATACTATACTTATTTTCTACGAAAATATAAATAAGCACTAATACATATGATAAAATAAATTGGAGGAAGGTGTCATCAGCCGTAACACATAAATTGCATTCAAATTAATATACACTGCTAAATATGAAATATGAAACAAAAGGTTTGTTATTCAATTACAAGTTAAATTTCACGTGACACTCCATATCCGTTTGTTACAAATAAATTGATTTAATAACTTGACGGATCAAAAATACGATGTTTATCCACATCAGTGCTTGCTGTAACCTTTGCGTTAATCACTTCGGGAGAACAGATAGCAGGACATTAATCTTGAAAAATATTTCTTTCGCAGTACTCGTGGCGAAAGTGGTATGGTATTATGGAACATATCCCATTGGTAAAGTATTTTCGACCTAACGAAGAATTAAGATTGATTAACAGAACAAATTAAAAATACATTTAATTATTACCTTATTATTATTAATTATTAGTTATTTCTTTAGGTTCTTGCAGGTCTTAAACAGATTTTCCTGGGCATCCCGATGGTGATGATCGGCTTATGGGCGCCCTACCTATAATTCTGATACCCATTGAGGCTGTGGGACGAAACCAACTTGTATAGAATAATTTCTGTTGTTTACTTTAACATCTGACTTATTTTATCTGACTGTTTTCAAATTGTGGAAAAAGTCAATTTTAATATGAAAAAACTGATGTAGCAAGTTGAATATGTCATTGTGGCTATGTGACTTTGCACACTTCTTCTCTTTTAGAGAAAAAAAATTAACATTGACTTCCTGCTAGGACTAAACTCTCGCAATAATAGTGCAGCTAACTCTTCATCCTAAATACACGATCTGCATTAGTTGACGATAAAAATAGACGTATTTTTACCTGTGTGTAGTATACCTTTGCAGCACAACTCTGGGCATTCCTTTTGATGTGCATAGTGTGCACAATGTAGATCTCTATATAAATACGGTATTTGAAAACAAATTGGACTTGTATCCCGTTTATTATTGCATTCTAAATAATAATGAAATATAATAATTTTAGTGTATTTATCCAATTAAATCCGAAAAAAAAATATTTAAAAAGAAAGATTCCGAAGATCGTGTACAAGCAATTTTTTTAGTTTTCAATGTAGGCAGTCTACGAACATGACTTAAATAAAAAGGCTTTAAAAGTGTTGAAGATTGCATCAGATATTTGTCTAAAACTTATTTCTGGTGTTTTTATAATATTTATAATAGAACAAATTTAATGACAACGAGTTTACACAGATAAGGAATTGAAAACAAAGAATAAATTTTCTTACTGTTTGCATCTGTGTTTTTGAACACTTCTTTGTTGAATTCGCGACAGTTTATTACTAATAAGAAATATAAAACTATCAGAAACATGACAACATGGACGAATAAACACCTAATTTGTAAATATCCAGAAAAAAAAATGCGATTAAATTTTCTCTTTGCAGACATTGCATTACAATTAATTTAACTTACAAGTCAATGCAATGAAAAGTGATCCAAATAAAAACATGTTCATTTTCTTCTCGCAACTTCTCTTTTAAACGATCTTTACGAACAGCATATATTTCAGTTAGAATCTTACTATCCAGTGTGTTAATTTTATAAAAGAACCGCTATTTAAATATTACACGAACAAAAGACGGGTATTGACGAGAAATTACAGGAAAGAAGGTGTGCTGATTATAAACACCACAATGAAATACGCCAACGTGTCTTGTCAACGTTTATAATTAATTTCGTTCATAATTTTTTCTTGTGTAAGTGACGGTAAAAATAAAGCTGAGAAAGTCTGCATAGTTCAGTTTTACTTTCTAGCATAACCTTTAGAGCTATGTTATATCTTCCTTGGGTAAAGGGACTCGTAAATTTGAGTTGTGTAGCAAAGTTGAAACATTCGGAAGTGTTAAATAATCATAATGTGCCATGTTCAAATTGTAGCATGTTCAGATTGTAGCATGTTCAGATTGTAGCTTGCTTAGATTGTAGCTTGCTACATATTTTATGAACTTTTGAGGGATTCAAGGAAAACGAAAACACCTTATTTCAAGCAGTGTGATAGCATATGATGAAAAATTGTTGTATTTTTACAATGTGTGTTTGTTTTAAACGTTTAACAGGATTCAAAACCAGGACGTGTTACACTGCAGCATAATCCTTAGCGTCAAACATTAATTTACGACTCTAGTTTTAATACAACACATAAATCATTGTGATGAGTTGTTTGTGTACTTTGTATTGCTTATTTCAAAAAGCTACAACACACTAGAAGAAGCAAGTATTTCCGACCGGAATTTTCTGATGTTACTTATATTTTTACAATGTTTTCACATATGGGTAAAACAGCATTGGTTATGGACGTATATTTTTTTTAACAAAACCTGACCTTTCATATGGAAGTTTGACGTATAATGTGAAACATAAGTCATATGAAATTATTAAATGAATGCATTACTATTCATGCTTAAAACGAGATTGCAAAATTATGATTTTTTTTCAACCTAACCATGCGTTAACAAGAACCATGTCAACAAAGCCTACTAATGTCACCATTTTTTATTTAAAACAAATCGAAAATTAAATAAAATTAACATACAGAAAAAGTTGTAATTTACACAAATACTTAAATGACTGAACGAGTTGTTTACATCAATTTATTAGTTTCTAAGAAACATGCGCTTCCACGATCAATCCGGAAGACAAATATTTCTTCCTAATTTTAATTTAGGGTCAATGTAATCTTAAATTTATTGCATAATAAATATTTTTAATGAAGTCCTGCATTTTCCTTCAAATTAAAATCACTTCATTAATATTCCTATTTTCATGTGAAAATGTCAGTAGGTACCTACCTATAATAAATCTTATTTCTAATATTTTATTATAAATATGCATGATTTCAATTTACATGTATGATTAGAAGTGTACGAGCCGATCACTTGTAAAAACAGTTATTTTTATCTTTGAAAATACATCATTCTTAGATAAGCCTTATTTGGTTGAGTATAAAGGGAAGGGCCGTACCAGATCCCAGACATAAGTCGTATAATATATTCTTTGTGTCTGTCTCTATCGTGTTTATGAATTACTAGAAACGTTTACGTAGCCAGAGAAACATATTTCGATTAGTACATTGAAGTTGTTAAAAAATTGGTTTAGGTCAATAGAAAAAATCGACCATCATCCGCTTAAACCGTTAAAAACATTGAAATAGTAACGAGATATGTTTACTCCAAAATTTCGATGGCAATTCTTTATCCGTTAAGTGAAGCATGGGTTGACCAGAATATTGCAATCGAATTTCGAGATGGTTTCAACTTTCGATTTGCGCTAACATCACATATCTTTGTTTGTAGTGGCCAAAACTTGGAATTGAATTTTGTACTATTGAAAAAATTTATAAAGAATGCAAACTGTTTGTACCTTCAGATGTGCAGTAGTGAAAAAGTTATTTTAACTAATAGTGCAGTGAAATGTGCAAATTGAGCAACAAGAATGAAATTTGACACAGTGGTAACTTAAGTGAAAATTTAAACCTCAGACTTAATAAAAGGCACAACTTGTCCGCGGTCTCTTTGCCTCTTTGGGAAAATATATTACATATATATTAGGGTTGTTACAACAGGATATGTCGCAATCAACGTGATATGTCGCAATCAACGGTAAATGTCGCAACGTTGCTGGTAAATGTCGCATGTCAACAGTAAATGTCGCAACAGCAAATGTCGCACCAAAATAGATGATCAACGGTAAATGTTGCACAGATAGAAATCACCATATTACTCTCAAAATGTTCTACAACATAAGAAACACTGAGGGAAGGAATAAATATTTTGAAGAAGCTAAAAAAGTTTTTCTTACATATGCAAATAATCCTAAAAAACTAAACTTTAATGTTATCTCGAAATAAACACCTCTTATGAAAAGACCACTTCCTTACGATATCAAAGAATTATTTGTGTCATACGGAGAAAGGCCAAGAAATGTGTAATCTTTAGTTGTTTTTTCCTTCTTTGCTTTTTATACCAACGTTCAACTTTTAAATAACGTGTTGAAATGGTGCTGCTAGTCGTCTCTTTGGTATATTAACTTTATTAAAACAAGAACAACTTACAGTTATCAACTTTTACAAAGTTGGATGATGGTAAAATTTTTAGCTCTGTGACTGCAGAGAGGCAATGAGCATGGACTGAAGTATCTATTAGAAAATACATGACACACTGCTAGATATTACACATTTTTTCCTTATAATCAACCTTCATGGTATGAATTATATATAGCTTGATGGCTGGAAACTACCATATGTACAATGTAATGAATGTTTCGCTATGGCTGCAACAAGGAAAACCAAAAAAGAATTAGAGCTAGCTAGCTAATTGTTGCAAAAGTAGAAGAAATGGATAATCGAATATCAAGCTGAAAGAATCAAAATATGGATAATTATCAAAGAATATTTACAAATTTGGACGAAAGGTTATTAAAAATGGCACAACTGCATATGCACCTTGTACTGTCCTTATTACGTGATTATCTAAAAGCGAATATTTAACCCCGCCAACTCCATAACTTTATGGTTTAGCATATCTAAAAATATCTTTAAAAAATTGTGATTGAATGGGAAGTCATCGGATGAAAAGCGAATTGGTAAAAACATTCAAACATCCATATATATAGCTACTATAATTTTGTTGTTTTGATGCGGACAAAGTGGTGGATGCCGACAAAGTCGTGGAAGACATATTTTTAGAGAATATACCAGGAACTGAAATACATATTGGAATATAGATATATTAATAAATGCTAATGCTAAATTCTTCTAACAGATTTATTGTTAATTTAGTTGGGTTTAAAATTGAATTTTAAAAGTTTTAATTTTTTATTCAACTTTTTCTGGCTAACTATCTTCTTTTTTTTTTTTGAGGAAAAGATTTTGAGGATGAAGGTAATCTTTAAGAGATTGTTTTTTACAGAAAGAAGTCATGATTTCTTCAGTTCACAAGTTCACAACAAATTTTAAGAGTCAGTCATGTGTTTACAAATTATTCCGCTGAAATAAATTTTTGTGAATAAGTATAAAGAGAACATTTTCTTACATTCATGTAATTTTGCTATGATTTCTTTCCAACCTTTCATTCTTTCTAACCAATTTTGGAGTTTTTATTGAGAATTAATTTTTTTATATCAGATATTTATTATTAACTAAAAGATTATATATATGTCAAATGTTGATGAAGATTTTTGCAAAAACAGTTTGCTGATGCTGAAGATTTAGTAATTTTGGTGAAAGAAAAATCAGTATTGTCAAATAACGAAAACTTTATTACTGTGGAAACTTTATTGTGGATAAAAAATAAAAAAATTTACGGTAGAAATTTATGGATGTTGGATTTTAATTTTTTTTTAAGTTTAGGGTTAAAGTAGATGTAACTAACAGCTAACATAATGATAATAAAAGAAAAGTATTTACAGTGATGTTTCCCTTGTACCTGCGCACTGGCCAGGCCAACTAAAGCTAACTGGCTTAAGCTACACCCATCTTTTATCAGCTATTTAGCTAGCTAGTTCGCTAACTGCACTTGCTTACTTTTGAAATATAGTGGTAGTAACTATTGCGGACAATACTTTTTAAAGGTAACAACTACAAATTTGGTGCCAACAATAACATTTCTTTTTGGTTTAACAGGTTAGACACTTTACTTTTAGCTAGGCTAATCTTAAGACGGAATCAACAGTCTTTAGTCATAAATAACCTTGAATTTTGTGTCTTTTGGATAGAACACATAAACCATTAAAGAATACCCTTCTTTAATTTTAATGTTATAATAGTAAAGCAGGGAGGTATAAAAGTTCTTTTATACCTTCATGGGTAAGCCAGAAGTTAAATTTTCTGTTAATGCTGTTGTTCTTTCTTGTTGCGCTACCATTATGAAAAATTTGCCCCTACAAGCGCTTTACTAATGCCCAGACCGCGCTGTATGAAAGTCGGTAATGATAAGCGTCGTGTTTAAGAATTTTAAACTTTGTCATAACGGTAACAAATATATATTCTTGAATTTAGAGAGCAACTAATTTTGTAAAGAAATTGAGCGTAATATGAGCTTAAAGTTTCCATAAATTAAATGACATAATCACATAATATAATCTTGCAAAAACTTTATTCGCTGCTGAACATAGAACTTTATGAACTTTATTGACAGTCGTTTGGCGAGTGTAAATAAAGTATCGCACGTGTTCTCGAAATTTATCGTCATATTTTTTTGGTTTTTTTTATTACTCGTCTATTTTACTCGACTAAAGGCTGGTGAAATTTATAAACGAGAACACACTGTTCGGTTACTACTGCTTTTATATCAAGAAATTCAAAAATATGAAATAGTGCTATATTGTTATATTTTGTTACTTGTATTTCGCATTTAGTCGTATTTACGATTTTTCTTTTGTCAAGAAAAATTGAATAAAAAACAAGACGCATTGTAATTGAATTACCATTTTTCTTTTGTCAAGGAAAATTGAATAAAAAACAAGACGCATTGTAATTGAATTATCATTTTTCTTTTGTCAAGGAAAATTGAATAAAAAACAAGAAGCATTGTAATTTAATTACCATTTTTCTTTTGTCAAGGAAAATTGAATAAAAAACAAGACGCATTGTAATTGAATTACCATTTTTCTTTTGTCAAGGAAAATTGAATAAAAAACAAGACGCATTGTAATTCAAGCTGTCTGTCTGTCTGTCTGTCTGTCTGTCTGTCTGTCTGTCTGTCTGTCTGTCTGTCTGTCTGTCTGTCTGTCTGTCTGTCTGTCTGTCTGTCTGTCTGTCTGTCTGTCTGTCTGTCTGTCTGTCTGTCTGTCTGTCTGTCTGTCTGTCTGTCTGTCTGTCTGTCTGTCTGTCTGTCTGTCTGTCTGTCTGTCTGTCTGTCTGTCTGTCTGTCTGTCTGTCTGTCTGTCTGTCTGTCTGTCTGTCTGTCTGTCTGTCTGTCTGTCTGTCTGTCTGTCTGTCTGTCTGTCTGTCTGTCTGTCTGTCTGTCTGTCTGTCTGTCTGTCTGTCTGTCTGTCTGTCTGTAATAATAATAATAATAATAATGGTATATTTCGGGCATATCCATATGTTACAATGGCTCTTCATCCCTAATTAAAAACAGCTATTTATAATAAAAATTAAAGAAAATTTTAAAAAGCGTAATATATATTTCAGTATAAACATTAATCAACTAAAATTTGACTCGAAATGGACACGAGAATAGAGTAGATAGGACTAGTGGAGAAGTGGCTAGAGGCATGGTGGGATGCGATAGCGTGGAATCGATTGGTGAGAAAACGTATGGACAAGGCAAAATCAACAAATAAACAGATTATATAATAAAGAAATACTATAGTATTAGTATATGTAATCAAATAAAGTCAGAGACTAAAATGGACTTGGAATAGAACGAGTAGAACAAGCGGAGAGAACAAAAAACAGCCTGGGGGAAATAGTAACTTGATTGGCTGGAGCTATGCGCATACTGAGGACATACTGGTAGAACCGAGGCTGTTGTTGGAATATATAAGAACAGGACAAAATCAACAAATGAACATGCAATCGTAAAGTCGTAAATAAAAGTGAACAGTGTGTGTATATATTGAATGCAATATTTTCTATAAAAAAAAAACAAAAAAAAACTAATGTTTATTTATATATTTTGCAAGAGCTCTATCTGATAAATAACATTTAGCTCCGTAAACAAATTTTTTATAAACCACTTCTTTTCGTAGACTGGTGGGAAGATCGTTCAGTTGTCGACCACTTCTTCCAATAAAAGTTTTATCCGATGCGTTAACTTTGAATTCGGACACACATCTTTCAGAACTTCTTGTCGTTCTTTCTGTTTTCTTCATTTCCAGCCCTTTCAGGTATGTGGGAAATTCTGTTTCGTGCAAAGATTTGTGAGCGAGTTTCAACATGTTCAAGTTGATTTTCTCTTTGGAGGGCAACCATTTCAAATTCAAAATATCTGCTGTGGTACAGTAGTGCGCTGTAACAAAGGCTGCTGCACATCTTAAAACTTTGTTGATACGGTTAAGTTTGTAATCTGGTGCGTTGGAAAACACCACATTGCAGTAGTCAAGTCTAGAGAGTAACAGTGTCTCCGCTAACTGTTTACGTAAGTACTGAGGAGCTGAATGTTTCAATTTGCGCAATACAGAAAGCTTACAGTAAGTAGATTTCAAAAGCTGGTTTAAATGAGTATCCCAGGCTAAATGTTCATCAAAATGCACACCAAGTAACTTATAACTTGCAACTCTTTCAATAAGTTTACCACAATGTTTAATATTGAAGGTTACATGTGTGTCATCATCTAACTTATGTGTTTGTGACATTCTGCTTCCCGAAAACAGCATGGTTTTAGTCTTGCCTTGGTTGAAAGCAAGGTTGTTGTTGGAAGACCAGTCACACAAGTTGTCCAAACGTTGTGTGAGTTGTTCAATAGCATTCGGTAATTCGTTTTGTTTACAGTGATCATAGCAAGATGTGTCGTCAGCGAATTGACAAACTGTCCCATGAACTGCATCTTGTAGGTCAGTTACGTACAAGTTGAAAAGAATCGGCCCTAGAACTGAACCCTGTGGCACACCAAATTGAACGGTCTCCATCGATGATGAACAGTCATCGATTTGAACGTACTGCAATTGATTGTTGAGGTAGGAAAACATCCATAGAACAGCTGGTTTAGAAAAGCCAAGATGATACAGCTTAGTTATGATAGTTTTGAAATCAACTGTATCAAATGCCTTGGAATAATCTAAAAACATTGCTAGTGTCACTTCACCCTTTTCCATAGCTTTTATAATATCATCGCGTATTTTCAGCAGTAAGGTGGTAGTCGAGTGATGCTTTCTAAATCCGGACATGGTGTCTTTGAGTACATTCTCCGATGAGATGTATTCACATATTTGGTTTGCGATACACCTTTCGTACACTTTAGACAAGGTCGGCAAAACTGAAACAGGTCGATACTGATCTGGAGAAGTAGCATTGTCACATTTTGGAATTGGAGAAACCTTTCCGATTTTCCATTGCGTATGAAATTTTTGCTCATCAATACCAGAATTAATAACATGTGTTAAAGGTGAAATGAGATATTCTAATACAGGTTTTATAAGAGCAACTGGTATATTATCGAATCCAGCGGAACAATCCATGCGAAGCGATTTCAGTTCTGTTTCAACTTCCGTATAGGTCACATGTCTTAAATACAACTCTGAACGGTCATTGCGTAGTTGGAAATTGTTAATATGATTCAATAAGTCATCTTGTGTAGTTGGAACAGCGTTCAAAATTCTATTCGCGGTTGATATATAGTGATCATTCAGCGTGGTTGGATCCAGCCAAATTTTATCTTTCTTCGGATTCAGAATACGATGAATAAACTTCCACACATCTGCAGGTCTTTTTGAGCTTAGAGCTTTCTTGAAAAACGTTTTCCTAGTGTGCTTGATCGTACGTTTCAGGTTATTTCGAATATCTCTGAAATTATCCCAGTCACTATCAGATTGTGTCAGGGGAGCTTTGTGACGCAATTCTCTACATTTGCTTTGCATATCATTAATGCGGAGATCTTTTAGCCATGGTGCTGGAGGTCTGGTAACTTTGATTCGTTTCAATGGTGCATGTCGTTCTATACATGAAGATATTAATTCATTGAGAATATCTAGTTTATCATCTGCAGATTCTGAAGAATAAACAACACTCAATGGTAATTGCGAAAAGTCAGTGACATAATCATTTAAAATGTAATTCTTGTAATCACGTATATATTTAAAACGAGGCTGAAACCTTGTAACTCTTGTGTTGATACAGGCATATATAGCATCATGATCACTTATTTCTGGTGTTGGAGTAACATCACAAAGTTTTACTTTACATTGAGCGTTTGTTATAAAATGGTCAATCAGCGTAGTCCCTCTTCTACTTGGCTTCGTAACATGTTGTACTAAGTTATGAGAGTCAAGAATGTCGTTGTACACTGTTGTGATCTGTGAATTCTCCAACAAGTTGATGTTCATATCACCGGTAATAACAATGTGACCTCTCCACTGAGACACAACTTTATCTAATATAATATCCACTTTACTGAGCCATTCAGCTTTGCTTGTATCGTCAAAGTTCGGTTGATAAAAAACACCCAACAGAATTTTGCTATGTCTATTGCGACCATTTATCTCTATCCATATGTGTTCAAGTTCGTTATGTAAAGTTGTGATGTCATTTCGTAATTTAAAGTCAATATCATCTTTAACATACGCTGCCACGCCACCTCCTCGCCTTTCTTCCCGGTTTTTATAGACTAGCTTGAAACCTGGTAATTCAACATATTCGATAATGTGTTTATTATTTTTCAACCAAGTTTCAGACATTGTCATTATATCGAAGTTATATGTATGGGCAAATACTTGAAATTCTGCGAAAGAAGATATCAAGGATTGAGTGTTCAAATGAGATATTTTTAACAAATGTTTGTTTTTGTTCAGCGCTTCAAGATGGTAGTCAGTCATTGATACGTCGTTCTCACTTTCTACATAGGATGTATTTAGTGAAACATTGAGAAACGGGAGAACAGTATGAAGACATCGATCACACATTGTTTCGTACGGTACTCGAGAATTCGTAACCAAGTGTTGTTTATTTTGGCATACTGCATGTGAAACATCGAGGCATTGACTACATAATAGACGTTTTTGGTTACATCTCACTACTTTAGAACAAGTACTGCATTTAGGAGCGACGAAACCAGGTCCTGGATTAACTTCAATATCACCATCAAGAATAAGATTAAACGCACTGCAATTTGAATAATACAATACCCGTGATTTCCCTCTTTTAAGATGTCTCGCTTGGGTATTCTTTGGTAACAACGGTAATGAAGTTTCATAATGTACTTGTTGATCATTGGAACTAATTACGAATGTTGTTAAAATTAATGTGTAAAATAGAATTTTTCTCATATCACCTGGTTTCTATTAGATGGAATGTAAGAAGCTGGTGTAGAAAATTCTCCCGCAATCAATTTTCAGAGCAACGACTTATTTTGTAAATTCCTTCCAAATTATTAGTCAATTCACATAATGTCTTCTTGGTTATCATGTATCAATAACAAAATAAATCTGTGTTAAAATCTGTAACAAATATGAGTAAAATCTTGGTTTATCATAACTTTATCAATAACTTTTATCAACAATCTGTTTATTCAACATGCTGTCGTCGAGTCAATAAATTATGATTACCAATGTCTGTCTGTCTGTCTGTCTGTCTGTCTGTCTGTCTGTCTGTCTGTCTGTCTGTCTGTCTGTCTGTCTGTCTGTCTGTCTGTCTGTCTGTCTGTCTGTCTGTCTGTCTGTCTGTCTGTCTGTCTGTCTGTCTGTCTGTCTGTCTGTCTGTCTGTCTGTCTGTCTGTCTGTCTGTCTGTCTGTCTGTCTGTCTGTCTGTCTGTCTGTCTGTCTGTCTGTCTGTCTGTCTGTCTGTCTGTCTGTCTGTCTGTCTGTCTGTCTGTCTGTCTGTCTGTCTGTCTGTCTGTCTGTCTGTCTGTCTGTCTACGTTTTGTACATTTTTATATTAAATAAAAGAACATTATACCAATTTCCAATACAAACACCGACAATAATGTTTTCTAGTTACACATGCATGTTTCGTAACGCTCAAGTTTCTATTCTTTGTTTTTCAAAAAAGATGGAAGGACCTGCCAAAAATTTTCAGGGGGTAAATGTGCCCATTTTTTTCAATTTTTGTTATTGTTAAAGGCTGCATGTAATGCTGATAATGCAGTTTCAAAAACAGTTTTGTTCAAACAACCACTTATAAGTCAGTAGCTTCTGCAACACATTTATGACCTACCATAATCATAAGAGTGAATTTTATTTATATAATATTAATACCCCCGTTTTACCAACTTATCACGACACGAACATTATTCGATCTTTCGGTCACGCATTTTAATGGTCCTCCATAAAATTTCAACGTTACATAAAATTTGTTTGCATTTGTGCGCAAAAAAGCGCGTGCGGAGAAAAGATATTGCTGAATTGTGAAATAAAAATAAACTGGCTTGTAAAGTAAGAAAGATTTTGTACTGAATTAAATGATAAAGTTTTTTGGCGAAAAGAATGTAAAAAAAGCAATTAAATATTTTTTTTATTTCTATAAAAAGAAAATATTTTGCTAAGAACGTTTCTCTGAGTCAGTAAAAGACACCTCGTCACTTTGCATCATTATTTATTTCTCCCTTGTGAGGCACAAGAGGTTCGAAGCCGCATGGCTGTAGCTTTGTAAAGTCTTTTTCATGAAGAGAATTATTCGATTCTAAATTTTCTGAGTTATAATCTTCGTTATTATTACAAGACGTCTTATCAGCGAACAATGTAAACAGTAAGTAAACAAACTTTTAGCAGGCGTGCTGCTTAGCTCATGGACTTTCTGCACGAGGTGACGTATGCTCATTTATTCGGACCTAGTCCCCTAGACTTTTCGTGACCTTCAAAATTTATTTGAGATTGAAGATGTTTACAGACCCGAGTAAGGTATAAATAAAGTTTATTTTGACAAATTTATGTAATGTCTTATCGAATAAATTTTTTTCAAATATTTTGTTTTCAACTATTTTTCAGGGCTACTTAATTTCGCCGATCGTAATATATTACATTTTGCAGGTAATTATCGCTGTTTTAAAAACATTTTCTCGAATGGGGTAATGACATATTGTTTATAAAACATACGCAACAATACGCTCTTAAAGATACTTGGCCATGCAGTTCGATAACGTTTGTAAATGTAAATGAAATTTTCCTATTATTGTCTACGGAGTAAAATATAGTAAAATGCAATGAGGAGGGTTATCTCTCAAGGTTAACCAAATGTTATTTTAACTGCATGTTGAAGAGTTGTCAACTCGGAGGAGGGTTAAGCCTGTGTCTGTCTGTAACAGGCAAAGTGGATATGTTTATTTTCCTTTTATGTAACTGAAAGAATGATGTCCTAAATGTTAAATTTTCTCACGTTACGGCACAACGGTAATAAAATGCACGTCAATATCCTAGCTTATAATCAAATAAAGTCATTAAAATGCACTTAAAACTTTGAAGCCAAATATATTGAAAACGGGGCGGTGACGTCATTTTTCACCGTGCAGGTAACGAAGAACAACCTAGGACCAAATTAGGTAAGTTTTCCAAACTGGTTTCCAGAATGGACGGGTTGATGACGTTATCAAAGAACCTTTAAACCTCAATATCTCTCCAACCATTTGTCAAAAGTACATAATCCTATGCATTTCCTTTATGAACGTTTCAAAATCTAGCTGATGAAGGCAATGGGTATAGAACGTTCTCAAGAGATGTTTTCTATTTTGGCAATATATACAATATTATATCTTCTTAGGCGCTTGACAAAGCACATGATTTTATACATTTTTTTCATCTGCGTTTCAAGATTTGCATATAACAGGCAACAAATAAACAAATTTCGCCAAATTTTTTTTGTCTATGCACTGTTGACGTCAGCAAAACTCCTAAATACAGCTATATTTCTTCATTGTTTTTCTGCCTGAGTGGATTTCTCCACGGGCCTTATCGACTAGCGTTTTATAAAAAAATATGTTACTAACACATTACAATCTCATATGAAATATATAATTTTGCTGCGTGGTTTTATTATTCTTGTTAGTTCATCATTTTGTAAATTAATTTTTAAATTTTGCAGACACTAAGACTTTCCCCCCAAAACGATTTTGCTTCCTACGGGGCTGTAATTGTGATGTATTGCGTAGAAATTATCTTAAGATTGCAGAATTATCTTAACCCTATTCGGTCCGGTGTTTTTCGAACATATTATGACAGGGGGATGTCGCCCCCCCCGCAATAACTATTTATCAGCTTCTCCAAATTGAATAAAGCTTCGCACACTTATACTACGTCACAAAAGAAACAAAATGGCAGCAATAAATTTTTGCTTGCGTCAGCATGTTTTCTGTGACGTCATCAAAAGCATGAAATTTGTTTAAAATGCTTAAAATTAAATTACTTTAGTTCTAGAGCGAATTTTTACATTCTGTTTGAAGTTTCTGAAAGCTAAATAAAAGTTAATTAACATATTTTCAGGTTTCTACATAGAACGCATAAAAAGTTGCTAAAAATCGCCCGAAAATCCAGTTTTTTTCCGATTTTTTGGTAAAACACGAGAAAATCGGAAAATCGGACTATTCACGTTTCCAAATTATGTAAAAGATTCTTCTTGATAAAAAAAAGTTGTGTTGTAAGTTTCAATTTCTAAGGATAATCCTACCAAAAGTTAATTTTCTTATAGAGATTTTTAGGGATAGTTTCGAGTAATAGCCAATATCAATGCCTCTGAAAGGTATGGTACCTAAAAATTTGGCATGCAGGTGTCTAACTAGCCCTATAATAACTGTTTATGAGGGCAATACAGGAGAATATTGACCGACGCCAAAGTATTGTCCGAGCTTGTGATGGCAATACGTGACAGAGTTCATTCAAAGGTATTGCCCGAAATAAACAGTTATTATATGGATTATTATGCGGGTACTGCATTACATTTTAACATTTTAGGCAGAATGTAGAAACCATGTCTTTACAGAAACTATTCCCATATGGAACGTACATTCGACCCAAAATATATGTTTTTTTAAATCGAATGTCGTGTAAACATTACAGGTTTTTATTGTAGCTACAACATAGAATTCTTTAAAAGATAAAAGTAAGTTTCACTTCTGTTGCGCGGTTTGCTTACTTTTCTCTGTGTGTATTTACATTTAATACTACCATATTTAAACACGGTTGCTACGGTAGCAGGCAATACCGTGGAATACTGCCCGCTATGACGTAAGTTCTAACTAATCACATTACGCGCTTTTCGAAGATATTGATGCCTCCCTTTTACCCGGGTAATAAAAATAAATATTGAAACTCAGTTAGTATCATAGCCATGGAACCTAGCATTTAAGAAGTTATTAAAAAAACCGTCGGGGGGTTGGTCGGGAAGGGCTGATTCCGCCCCCAAGATCGTATTATCTTAAGATCGTAGAAATTATCTTAAATCGTAGTGTACACTAAATATAAAGTATAACATGTCCCTAATGACTTCCGTAATTTTTAAAATAAAAACAAATAAAAACATTCAAAATTTTTATAAAATATTTACATATACTATAGTTATAACAGTTTGTATTTTTTTAAATTTTTTAGTCCAATAATTTACAGTGCTTTGGATGATACTTATGATTCATAATACAATTATTAGCTAACCCGACTATCCGATTTTCAGATTTTACCCTAATTGAGGAAAATCTCATTTTAAGTTAAATTTTTATTGTTTACGTATTTTACATGCTGACGCTCAATTACAGTACAAAGTTTCTTGTCGTTTTATTGGTGTTGTCAGTTCGTAATTATTACCGTTTTCTTCTTCAGTCTTTTTATATTTTTCATTCTCAGCATTGTTTTCATCACTTGCTGGTGAACTTTTCCATTTTTGAAGCATGTTTTGAACGTCATCTATCATAACTTCGTGTGTAACTTTTTCAATTTCACATTCATTGCCAGGGATATCTTAAAAAAGCGTTTCAAGCAAAAATTATGTAAAATGTTTCAATGAAATATCGAAAGCCAATAACAAGTACGAAAAGACATTATGATTAACGTCTTCAGATTTGTTTTACGTGTTTTGAGTTTATTATAAAAAAAGAATGTTGGATATAGCAAATAATCCGTACCGATTTCAGACTTCGCTCTTTTCCGTCGACGATATTCGTAAATAAAACCAAGTCCACTAATTAATGCTATTAGCGAAACACAAGAAATTATTGTTGGTTGAAAAAGACCAGATGATGGAGAGAAAATATTTCCAGGTTCATACTCATGCTGGGATTTCTATAAGATAAATCACAAATGGATGACGTTGCTGTTTTGAGAGCAAAGAAATAATTCATGCAAAATTTCTGTTATTGATGTGAGCTCCATCCTTACACATTCTAAATAACAGTGTAATACATTAAACTTACCACGCCATTGGTTACATTACCCATGCAAGTTTGTAGGATCAGTTTGTTACTCTTTATAAATGTGGTCATATATTCGAAGTCTATCTTACGCAGCACCAGCATCCCATAGCTTAGCTTTTCCCCGCTATAGGTTACATCTGTCGCATAATACTCATCATATAACTTGGATGGATGAGTCTCGTAACCAATTCTTGTGTGCTTATCCAAGAAAAAACCCTAGGAACAATGAAGTTGTCAATCAAAGTGAGATTGATGTTGATACTTTATTTCACAGGCTTGTCTTAATCACATCTATCGTCGCATGAAATTAATGATTTTAGAAAAAGAAAAGCCTCGAAAACTGTTTGTATACTCCCTGTTATTGTCTTTTTTTTCTTTCTTTATTATCCTTAGACCGGCTGTTACTTACAGTCTGCTTCGCCTTTTGAAGGTTTGATCCTCGTGTTGCTTATAAGAGGTTGTTTGCAATACTCAAAGAAACGTGTGTATGTAAGAGCATTGAATTGTAAATGATTTGTTAAAATTATACTGAAAGAAATTTATGGTCTGCATCTATAAATTTACCAGCTTTAAAATTAGAGTGTAGCAACGAGTTGTATGTCGTGCGAGATACAAGTCCATAATGCCGGTTATTTATCAATGGGTGTGGCTAAAGCAAACCAGATTGAATAAGACGTAGTAATTAACGACGATCTTAGTTAAAATATCCCGAAAAATGGGTATCATCTAGTTCTCGCGTTCTATCACATTCCTACAATAACTTAAAAAACTTACCATCTAAATTATCATCACTATCCACTTTCTCAATTATTGTATTTATATCTGAAAACACTAGAATGAAGACAATATATAAGTGAGGGCTGTGGTAAAATGTATAGGATGAGGTCGATATTACAGAACATGAATGCGTCACCTTCGATTGAAGTTCCACCTTTATCAACCACAAACGTTGAATCAAGTAATCTATCTGGTAAGACGGCAACCTTTGAAAAAGACATTAGCAGTGTAATTATTGCTGCTAATTAACAAGCGGCCGATCGTAATTTTTAACTAATACTCCTTTGTTGTTTCTGACAATACAATTGCTTTTGTGACCTCTCCTTTTTTTATCTTGGAAGTTTTAGCATGCGAATGCAGTTGTGGTTATACCTATGTGACCAAGCCTATATGCAGAAAAAGGAGGACCAACAGAAACTGAAAAAGACTTTTTTAAACTATTCTTTTTCTCTTTTTAGCATTTTTCTTTTTTCTTTTAGTTGATTTCTTTAATCACCTTTTAATTTTCTCCTTGTATGTATTCACATGAATAACCAATTTCTTCAATGCAGAATTGACATAATCCGTTAAACTACAACCCATCTACATCCAAAGCAGCTGCAAACATGTATTTATACTGCTACTTTTTATTGCATTTGGTTAAAATATAGAAACACGCATAAAAACTCACTATTTTGTTTCCTTAAGGAATAAAAACTATTCCTAAAGGAAATAAAATTTTGTTCACTCAAAAAATTGCGTACTGCAGGAGTCTAAAAATTTAGATTAATTTTGCTTGTAGAGAGTCCTTTACTAAATACGTTTTGTCTAAAATGAGCTTTTCACACCAAAAGTTATATTTTTAAAAAAAATGCAAATGGATCGCAAAATTCCTGCTAGAAAGAAATTCTAGTAGGAAACACTTTGAAGAGACATTCAACAAAAAAAACGCACTCATGTCGAATTCACAGGTAAAAATAAAAAATGTCAAAATGAATTTCAGCAAACACCACTTCTGATTTGAAAAAATGTAGTCAAAGGCTGTGCACATGATTTCACATGAAAAAAATTTCAGAGCAACTGAAAATGTATTAGGCCAAATGTTAGTTAAGCTCTACCGAACACATTTTAACCCATAATGATACCCTGTATAATATAGCACTGTAACACTGTGAATTTTTGTTTTGTGCCCCCAAAATAATATGTGAAAAATGATACTTTCACTACATTTAGAGCTAACACTTTGGTAATATTCGTATTCACTACCATAAACTGTAAATTTTTCCCGCTTTGCTTGGAGTAAAAATACAGACTGCCTACTCAAAGTTTTGAATTGCTATGCCGAGTCCATAACATACTCAAAAGCTGGCTTCCTAGGCACATTCTCAGAGTAAAAAGCATTCGAATCACGAAAATTTTCAAGAATTGTACAAAAAGAAATCAAAACCCTATAAAATATATATATATATATATCGTAGCCTTATTCATACAATAATCAGATATATAGGTGGGTAAGCGCCCAGATGCTAAAAATAGAATCATAAAAACTCATTTCTAATATCACTCAACTTAACAGTGCAGTTCGAACACCAACTTAGCCTTAAAAAAATTGCTACGCCTCAATTTTGCATTGGAATAATTTTAATCTGTAAAGTACAAAGTTTCGACCGCTGCGAAATATAAAATAAAATAACATACTGTGGTTAAAATAAGCAAATTTAATGGAAAATAACTTTTTAAACAAATTTAGTGACTTTAACTGTTTTCGTCAAATATTATCGGTTGCCAAATTTTTCTTATGTCAATGTACCAAAATTACTATAGCTATCACAAAATTGTAAAAATGGAACTTGCCTAAATTTATTCTTACATTTTATCAAAATTAAGAACACAGTAATACAGTGTAACATGCTATTATATATATCCCTTCCTAGCTAGTTATGTAATATTTATAAACAATAATTTCTAACGAAAAGTCAAAGCCAGTCATTATATCATTGAAGTGTGTATTTTATTTTCAGTCGATTTCCTCTGTGCTCTTTTTTATATAACTAGTTAGCTATACTTTACAAGTAAATCCTTTATTAAATGCTCTTCCACGTTAATCCATGTCAAACTTGCAGATCCATATATAACTAGCTAGCTATAGCTTACTGTAAAAAAACTTCCTTTAAGTCTTTCTATAGCTAGCTGTAATTTTTATTTCTTCTTGCCAAAGTGCACTGATAATGATAGAATAGTGTTTCTTTTTAACCATTACTTTATTCCTCACAACACAAAATGTATGGTATATGTAGCTTGCAACTTCAGAAAGCTAACCCCTAAAACCAACATCAACAATATGTCTTCTCTTGGCTCTCTATAAAAGTCAGTAATTTAAGTTTTCTTCGATTCCTACATCTTACCCATGTCAATATACCACAAAGAGGGTTAGCAACACCATTTAAACGTGTTATTAAAAAGCAAAACGTCAGTTAAAGTGAAAAATCAGTTGAAGAAACATCAGGCAGGATTTTGCATTTTTGCCTCTTTTCGCAGCACTAACCAGAATATTTGTGAAAAACTGACTATGAACATTATTTGGGCTATCGACACAAATGAAAACAAGCCAAAAATTTGTCCCTACAAAGCGCTTCGCTAGCGCCCAGAACTGCGCGGTATGAAACTCCGTAATTCCTCATCTGTAGAGTTTGTGACGTAGAACCAAAAATGCGGTCCCTTTCCAACCTCGTCCCCAGGGTCTTGTGGCCCCTGAGCCGTTATTACGGAGTGGCCAACAATGACCGTGGAACAGGCTGGTCATGTGACACAATAATGCCCAGATATACTGCGCATTTTTAAAATTCCAAAGATAACGAGATGCAAATTTGTCGCTCGCCTACAAGCAAGATGGCGGGCGAAAAGAGACACAGCGTTAAAGAAACTATTTTGTCGATAAAAGCAAAATTTTCAGAATATTACTGACGTAAAGTCTATTAATCTCGCTTAGCTTGATTGTTCAATATTGGCGAAAGGCTTTTAATTTGGAAAATGTTTTGAAAGTTTGTTTCCATAAAAATTCATGAGCTCTAGGTAGCTAGCTAGCTGGGCTGTGTATTATATGTAGCTGCCTTAGCTAGCTAACGTGATATCCTGAGACAGCTTTACTCAACCACATTTATAAAGGACATATTAAATGGCTATTATTTTCCAGGTAGGTGATTTTGTTAAGAACACGTTAGAAATTGTAGGAGAAGGTCTGGGCACTCTGGTTGCACACATTTTTCTAATATGCACAACAAATTTTCCTATTTTTAAAAACGAAACTAAGAATGACAGGTTGTAGTGCTAAATTTATGGATTATTCTCGGATACGGGTTAACATTCTTGACACTTTCTGTTGTTCTTAATTATATTTTGTAAAAGGGACAATATTTGATATCATTAAACGACATAAAGAATGGGTTAAGTTAAAGCTGGTTTATTATATACGTGCAGGGTGTTAATTCTAAAAATGCCATTTGTACTTGGCCACGATATGTAAAAATATGCTGGTGGAGCATAATCAATCACTGACCAAAAATAAAAGTAGGGCATTTATTGACCTTAGAAGAATTATTTGTTCAAAAACCTTACTTGTTTGTTCATATTTGGTCAAGATTTAGAAGTTTTGTTACAAAAGCCTTATCAGCCTCATTTAAATTGCTCAAATTCTGTAAAATTTTTAGCCAACAAAATGTTTCTCAGAAATGTAACAGATAATTTAGCTAATTTGCCCACATAAGATTTAAGCAGAACACAGCCGGCTTGTCATCACAATATTTATAAAAAAAACTCAAACATTGACTAACAACATTCAGTTTTGTATCCAGGTAGGGTAATGACTTTTAGAACATCGATATATGTGGCTACTAACTATTAGGTAAATGTTCACGTCATTTAGACGGTATACGCTCTAGCTAGCTAGCTAGCTACCAGTAGTTCTGCAGGATAAGACAAACACCGCACATATATCAATTTAATTATCGAGATAAATTTGCTTCATATCATGTTGAACTAAAAATGGTATCTTTTTTTAATATATTTCTCAAAAACTAGCTTCTCTAAAGTCAGTGCTAAACCTTAGCTAGTATTTTTATCCACTCCAAAAATAAATCGACCGCCATATTTGTTGTACTCTTGTTTACATAAAACTCCGATATCGATACTCCGGCGAGGGGCAGAAATAAATTTTTGCAGGGCAAGAACTGTTCATAAATTATTTTTTTGGTATAATTATCTTAAATTATAAGCGATCATGTGACCAGCCTGTTCCAGGGCCTTTTCGCCGCTATCAACTTATCAACAAGGCAAAATGCCCTGGGAACGAGGTTGGTCCCTTCCTGCAAAATTACACCCCGCCGTGGTTTTACACAATAACTTATAACCTAAGAGCCACATTTTTTTTCCGTTTAAAAAATACGCCCCCCCCCCCCCCCCATTTAAAAAATCCGGTCCACCCCCATTTAAAAAATACGGTTCCCCTATTTAAAAAATTCGGTCCCCCCATTTAAAAAATACTGTCCCCCCATTTAAAAAAAACAGTCAAATCAAATGCAAATCCTTCAATTGTTCTATGCTGATAGTTTCAGTAGCAGAGTACACCAATGATATGTTAAAAGTGGAAAGTGACGATGAAGTGATTGTGATAAACGAAGTAAGTTTTTCTGTTGCATATTTTTTTATTTCTTTACTAAGGTCTTGGCTATCTGCATGTCAAAGTGTTATTGCATTTTAGAAATATCACCAATATTTCTAGCGAAAATTGTTTTGTTTACATTTGGATCATCAACGGTGATGAATTTATTTTAAAAGAACGAAAAAACAGAAGAGTACGGAAGTGTGCAGGCTGCAATCTTCCCTTCAACAGCGAAATGCTGTGTCTTATGACGACAGAGCTAAGGCTCATTAAGGGCGAAATAATGCCACATGGGAAAAAATGTACAAACCTACACTATCACCTGGGGTGATAAATGTTTAAAAAAAAACAAATGTATTAATTGTATTATTATTGTATTAGTAAAGTATTTTTTACACCTCATTTATTATGTCATAACGCATGATAATTCTGTACAAGTTGCTAAATTTAGAACCGCATGTACTATCGGATGTCGGTATTCTTTGATATTTGCTTAAATATTGCGCTGAATAAAATTGAAACGTTATAATTTTACTTGTATTCCGTTAAGTGTTCTATTTGTAGTAAACTTGATGTATAATTTATCGAATAGTTCACCATCTTAAAAGGCTTTATGTGATGACATTAACATTTCAGATCCAAATACAAAGTTAGCATTAAGAAACATTTGGTATCTAAATGTTTTAACTATCATGATTATTAACAACTATCATTTAAGCCGATATTTCATCAGGTTGAGTATTACCGGTTAAATATTTGTGATACCCTGGTTAGTGACACTATGCCATGTGAAAATTGTGAACCGCTAAAAATGAAATCTATGTATGAACGGAATCGTAAGATGCTATGTTGAACCAACCAGATAAATTGAATGCTTCTATCAAATTTACTTCACCCGAGCGTATCAAATTAATTTGTAAAGTCAACGTCTAAAATGCAAACAGTTGGAGCAGCAACTTTCTGGTATGAGAGAAACATTAGAGAAAGAAAGTGAACTAATAAATCCTGATCTGAGTAATAATTTTAAGACATTATTCTCTGCATGTGATCAACAAGATGTTCCAAATCCCATGAAATTATTCTTAGAAGAACAACAAAAGTATGTAAATCCTTCGTGTTCTTACCATTCAATGATATTCAAATACTGTCTTACGTTATGATTCCAAAACTGGATGTGAAATATTAGTTATACCGAGTTTAAGTACCTTACGAAATTATAAAAATTATATTCTTCACACCTGTAGTTTTAACCCTGCTGTATTACAGAACTTAGGAAAAACACAACTTACAGGAGCATCTTGTTTGTAATGAAGCACTCAGGAGAACTTATTGAATTTATTATTCTGGGTGATATGTATACTAATTTTGCAACTATAGAGAATGTCGGACAACTAGCTACTTGTGTACTTGTTTTTCCACTCAACAGCATTGTATAGCTATACATTGTCTTACAGCTTAGCCACATTTGCAACAACTAGTGCCACATCCTTTCAAATCATGCCAATTTTTTTTGGAAAGCTGTATGTTACCTTAAAGGAATAAATTTGAAAGTTACTGCAACTAAAAAAGGTGTGCAAAAAATTTGTAGTAATAATAAGATAAGAAATAAATAACTGTTCTAAAACAATTATAATAATAAAATTCTGGACTTCATTAACTTTTTACATTAACGTTTTTATAATCAATTAACTTTTGGCAAAATCTCAATTGTTCTATGCTGATAGTTTCAGTAGCAGAGTACACCAATGATATGTTAAAAGTGGAAAGTGACGATGAAGTGATTGTGATAAACGAAGTAAGTTTTTCTGTTGCATATTTTTTTATTTCTTTACTAAGGTCTTGGCTATCTGCATGTCAAAGTGTTATTGCATTTTAGAAATATCACCAATATTTCTAGCGAAAATTGTTTTGTTTACATTTGGATCATCAACGGTGATGAATTTATTTTAAAAGAACGAAAAAACAGAAGAGTACGGAAGTGTGCAGGCTGCAATCTTCCCTTCAACAGCGAAATGCTGTGTCTTATGACGACAGAGCTAAGGCTCATTAAGGGCGAAATAATGCCACATGGGAAAAAAATGTACAAACCTACACTATCACCTGGGGTGATAAATGTTTAAAAAAAAAACAAATGTATTAATTGTATTATTATTGTATTAGTAAAGTATTTTTTACACCTCATTTATTATGTCATAACGCATGATAATTCTGTACAAGTTGCTAAATTTAGAACCGCATGTACTATCGGATGTCGGTATTCTTTGATATTTGCTTAAATATTGCGCTGAATAAAATTGAAACGTTATAATTTTACTTGTATTCCGTTAAGTGTTCTATTTGTAGTAAACTTGATGTATAATTTATCGAATAGTTCACCATCTTAAAAGGCTTTATGTGATGACATTAACATTTCAGATCCAAATACAAAGTTAGCATTAAGAAACATTTGGTATCTAAATGTTTTAACTATCATGATTATTAACAACTATCATTTAAGCCGATATTTCATCAGGTTGAGTATTACCGGTTAAATATTTGTGATACCCTGGTTAGTGACACTATGCCATGTGAAAATTGTGAACCGCTAAAAATGAAATCCATGTATGAACGGAATCGTAAGATGCTATGTTGAACCAACCAGATAAATTGAATGCTTCTATCAAATTTACTTCACCCGAGCGTATCAAATTAATTTGTAAAGTCAACGTCTAAAATGCAAACAGTTGGAGCAGCTACTTTCTGGTATGAGAGAAACATTAGAGAAAGAAAGTGAACTAATAAATCCTGATCTGAGTAATAATTTTAAGACATTATTCTCTGCATGTGATCAACAAGATGTTCCAAATCCCATGAAATTATTCTTAGAAGAACAACAAAAGTATGTTAATCCTTCGTGTTCTTACCATTCAATGATATTCAAATACTGTCTTACGTTATGATTCCAAAACTGGATGTGAAATATTAGTTATACCGAGTTTAAGTACCTTACGAAATTATAAAAATTATATTCTTCACACCTGATAAAGTGTGTCAATTGCCCTCTCTCTTCCCCATAGTTGTTTTATACATCCCGCGGTGTCTACTTCGCATATTCTTAAAACATAATTTGTTCACGCCTATTTTTTATTTCAACAAGTCACTCGTAGGTATTTTCAGGCTTGCTTGTATTTATTCGTATTAACTCGTAGTCTGTCTCGTATTCATTTGTAGTCACTTGTTGTCATTAGTAGGCTTACTCGTCCACTTGTCAATGTTCAGAGTGGACTTGCATCTCAGGTTATTTGGTAAAGTCCAAATTTTTAAAATGTGCTTATTGTTGCTGATGTCATTTTTTTACGAATTTCGGAGTCTTCGTTGGCCCCAACGTGTGTGTGCGTGCTAGAGAATGTGATTAGCAACCTTTCAACGCTGTCTGCCTGACCTACGTGTGCGCAAAAGTTGCGACTTCGCATTGACTGTTTGACATTTTTGTCCATATTTGAAAAAACTGCCTTTAATATTTTTTTCCAAGATTGTGGTTCCTGGCACCTCTTTTCTGACGTCACACTCAAGAATTTTGTCTACAGACAAGTGAAGCCTTGTAAGGTCACTATACATTTTGACAAACAGTTTTTTTAATATTGCAATGAATATTTTAATATTTTTGTTATAAATAAAAAAAATTACCAAGTCTCATTTTCATTATTTTCTACTACATAAAAATCTTTAAATCAGCCAGAACTATTGCTGCAAACAAAAATTTTTATTTTCTTTCAAAGAGAAAAGACATTGGTTCACACAGATTTGTTCAAAATTTAACAGAACATGTAATCATGGTGAAATAGACGATTGCCATAAATAAATCTAATATGCACATATTGTTACGAACAACATAGCGAAGTTGGTGTAGTGGTAGCCCATTTGACTTGTAATCATAAGGTTTAAGGTTCGGGTCCCCACTCCGGCGCACTTTAAATGCAGTGTTGTCAGCCCATTTGGTGGCTTTTATTGACCGCTAACCGTCTTGTGTGGCAGGCAAGCAAGTTAGAGCAACGGTATAGTTACAGACGGAGGGGAGGAAGAGCCAACCGTTAGGATGGAATCCCCAACGAAAAATGGGTCAAGTTAACAAATGTTGGTCATCCGGGGTTCGACTTAACCAGAGTTTGTTATAACAAGTATTAACGAAAGTTCAAGGGACCCAAGAAAATGGTTCGAGATAATGAAAGTTCGAGTTACCCGCTCTTCGAGTTATCGGAAACTAGCTGTACGTACCTTTTGACCACTCATGGATGCTACTGGTAATTTTGATGATTCAGTAATTGCAGACGTTAATGCAGCAGTGAACATGGAGCAAATGGTAATACCCATAATAATCCAAATGACGGCAAATGCACGTGCCTGTGCTGATTTTGGGCTTTTGTCGCCATACCTAAGTATCAAAAACAATATAAATCGATCATTTTGGCAGTAAGCAACCTGAATCGCTGATTAAAAAACTCGCTCGTTACCAAGGAGTGTAATGGCTTGGTTCTAATTTAAGCGCAAAAGAAACGAATGAGGAAAAAAAAGTAATATGGAAGAAAAAAAATGTTTAAGTTTCTCAACACTGTTTTTGTGAAAGAAATGAGAAAAAATAGAAACAGTTTTAGTTTCAAAACGAATTTAATTAGCAACTCCTTAATTGGCAACTAAAAATCCAGCTTTTAGCTTTGTTGACAACTTTGCTCATCAAATTAATAATTACCGTACCGCCACACTAGACTGGAACGGTTACGTACTTCACTAGCCTCAGTAGCAAGAAGAGCGACGAAGAAAGGGTTTGTTTTAAAAAGGTTTGTTATAAAAGTCGTCGAACAATTATGAAAGATTAAAAATAGAAAATTAAAGTTGCAAAGTATGAAAATTGAAACAAAAGTACTGAACACTGTCGTAAACATTGTTTTGCACTATCTTATTTTGATGATAAACACTTGTAAGAAAGAAGTGTCGTGTAACAACAGATTTGAAATATTGAAATTTGAGGTGAGAAAGAAAATGTAAATACTAAATGAGAATTACTAGGTCAATAAATTTTCCTTACCCTACTGTTGTCATAGATATGAAACTCCACCAAAAACCCTCCAACACTCCATTAACAAAAGGCCGTGGAAACTCTTCTTCGTTATATCGAGTGTCCTAAAAAATTTTTACTTACACCATTTACATCACCTTACATCAGTTATCTAAAACACCACAAACCGAAAATATTGGAACCCGGCTTTAATGTTACTAAAATAATAATAAAACAATAAAAAAGTAAACGAATATTTTAAGTATCTGTGGTACTCGAGCTCAATTTTGGTATTTGACAAATATAACAATGCTTCAATTCAAAAAATACAACATTCTAAGCAGAAAGCAATCACAGTCGATGAAATTAAATGAAATAATATACTAAGCATCTGTATTTTAGCTGTATTTATTCTACGTGTAAACAGAGCCACAAATTATACATGTTAAAAGTCACACTTACA
This sequence comes from Hydractinia symbiolongicarpus, assembly GCF_029227915.1. Classification (NCBI taxonomy): domain Eukaryota; kingdom Metazoa; phylum Cnidaria; class Hydrozoa; order Anthoathecata; family Hydractiniidae; genus Hydractinia; species Hydractinia symbiolongicarpus. Next base: position 13,781,277 of record NC_079888.1, read on the forward strand.
CAAATCCAGCCAATTGCTCCAGCTATGAAGGCCAATAGAAGTGTGATTAAAAATAACGGCCATAAGCCTAAGCAAGCCTTCAGCAGCGCGTTGACTGTGTCCGAGTTCTTGCGTTTCTTGACGAAATAATAGCCTGTTTGAACATCGATAAGTGGTACGAAATGGTAGCCGTATACCTTGTCAATGTTATACTCAGCCAGAATTGGGAATATAAAACGAGAGTTTGTAACTGCAGAAGTTTGTAACAAATCATGGAAATTTTTCATTGATGTAAAGTTACTTTTGTAGTGCATTCCTCTGCAAATACCACAACAGCTGCGAACGGCAATTTCTAGCATTGCTGAAAAGAAAAGAAAACAAAATAGATTTGAAAAGGCATTGTTGTTTAAAAAGTAAATTCTTGAAGAGTAAGCCAAGGGAACGTCTGTTTTAGAATTTACGTACAGGGCACTTTGATTGTACACATAAAATTTGGGACTTATGCAAAAATACCACCCGTTAATACAAAAACGGAACCACTTCAATGTTGTTTGATTTTGTTCTTAAAAAGGGAGTTTAGCTACACTGTAGCTACATTCAGGTTTTAGCTAGCATTTATTAGTACTAACAAGTCAAGTTTAAATATAACCCTTTTTTCTATTTAACTAAGAAAAAGTCAAAACCTGAGAGGGAGATTACATCACAGTCTCCTACCCTATAGCTAAACATATTTAAGTACACCTGTGAAGAAATACCATTGTTCATCATGTTACCCAATATGGCAATATTTTTTTGGTATGGCCAAATTGGTCTCTCACAGCCTTTTTATAGGCTAAATGAAATATTGCTATTGCAAAATTAAAAATTCTCGCAATTTTTCAAATTTCTCGCTTAGAAAATTTTAGTTTTGAAACAAATGTCCTAGGAAGGAAGTTTTTCGTTTTCACGCTATAGTCATAAATAAGCTATGCAACAACTTGTTTTTTGTTTTCTTACAAATAATGTTTGTATTAAATAAACTTTCACGAATTAAAACAGAGTAGTTTATACTACTCTCAGTACTACAGGTGAAACCCCAATTACTGTTAAATTCGGAGTAAGAACATTGGACAGCTAACCACTTTGGTAACTCATCAAGACTCTATCATCACATTATAAAAAGTTTACAAAAAAAAATCCAAACTGATTACCCTGCAGTCATTTTGGAATCAGGGGTATAAAAAAACGTGCTTTCCATTGAAATTAAAAGTTTTGTAGCATCAGTAAAAGTTTTAATATTTCCTTGAAATTTCGTTTTTATACTGGTTTGATAAAATAAAGCTAATTTGATTTCCTTCACTTTTATCATAGCTCATGCGTTCCTAATTTTGCTATTTTCGGAGACGCCATTAGGTTATCGGCGTCTCCGAAATAGGCAAAAAATAGTTTTACAAAGATACCTGTCCAGAAAACATTAGAAGAATTCTCACTAATAAATTAAGTCAGATAGATAAACGGTTCCTAAGTTTCGGACTAAATGGTTTACCCAGCCCAGAGAAACTGGGAATACTTCTAAACCACAGTGCCAAATATTCAATCTAATTCCGTGTAAATACAAGGTTGTGAGAAAGTTATTGTTTTGTGGTCCACCCGTATCTGCAACAAGATTTGTCTGCACTATTCGACCAACCTGGTGTCACTCACGATTAATATTTAAACACCCATGGCAACTTATTTATTAAAACATGATAAACAACCTTATTTGCTTTGACAAAGTAACAATAAGTTTTATCGTAAGTCTCGGGATCGTTAGTTTTGAAAAAAGATATTACACCTTTAATGCTGTATTGCTAAGTATTCCACAAAATATACCTGTACTAAGTGCCCTACCTAGATGTGTAACAGTTTACCCTGTACCAAGTATTTAACCCGGAATCTCCCGCTCAACAACAATACAACAAATTACCTTATCATTCCGAGAACTTCATAGTGAATATTTACTTTTTACTAGATCTCATTTGCTTTTTATAAAAATCCTGAAAATCTGCAGAAATTATTTATGAAGAATAGGTTCACTGCGACAACATATTTGGCCAGCATAGAATACCCTGCATACCTAGCTAGCTATATACTGACGTTTTGACTGTCCACTGCTGTAAGAAAATTGTAAAATACTCAAAAAGGTCCCTATATACCTAGCTAGCTGTCTTATTATTAAAATGGCAGAATCCTTTTAAAATTATGCTAGCTAGGTAGCTCCTGACATTTTTAACCTTTTTGAAGAAAACAAGATAAATTGGTTGTCACAGAACCTATTCTCAAAATAAAGATATTTCCGGATTTATTTTAATGACTTTTAGAAGTTGTTATAGGCATTCGTGTTAATTTCGTGACCTTTATTAATTTCCTCGAATAAACTAGGTTTTACCAATTCATTTCACTAACACAAAAATTTAGCAACTCAGGACCAGAATTATAAAAGCATTTGATTTGACAAAGACAGTCACCACAAAATATTTTTATTACAAAATAAAGCTTTTTTGTTACAAAAAATTCATTTAGCATAGGCACCAAATTTTTGTGTACAAATGAGCGCATTGGAGTCTCTCCTTGTAGCTATGTAAACTCTTCGACCTTTGTACTTTCGCTCAATCTTTATGTATAGCAAAACTCGCATTTTCTTTTTACAAGAGGATTTTATTGTGTTATATATAATCGTTGGTAACTAAAATTACTGAGCATATGTCACATTGTCTGCGATTATACTAATCATCCCAATAACTAGTAACTCTTGCTTTCTCCTGTTTTCTTCAGTCGTAAACTTATATATTTCGAATTTGTTTTAATCTGATGAAAATTCAATAGTTATGAAACAATAACTATTCTGCAATGTCGTATTCACTTGTATGCTTTTCACCCATTTTATTTTTATGTAAAACACCAAACCTTGTGTCAACAGAGTTGCATTTTTCAAGTTAATAGTTTACCAAAACTAGCTATTCTTAAAAGGGAATACTTTCTTGATAAGATTGATCATGATAACCGCGTCTTTTTAAATTTAGATAAAGTAAATACTTATTATCACGGTAAATTAAACGCCCCTTTTCAAATAAACGCCCCTGGTTAAACAAATGCTTCTTTTGAAATAAAAGCCGAGAGTAAGATCTTTAAAATCGGGAAGAATATCTTTTTGTAACAGAGTAAAAATAAATAAGTTACTACTAAAAGATGAATATTTTTAAAAAAATGTATCTGATATAAATCTGTTACTCATAATACTCGGTAACCCGTGGATAAATCTACAGGTTCGTCCGTTCCTTATATACCGCTATCCCGCATCCTTGTCCCTCTTTTAGCATAAAGTAATAAACCTTATGTGCGATTATAATAGCGTTTTTGATTACAAAACCCATGTTTTTAAGTTGGCTCAAAGACAAATGCAATTATTTAGATATAATAGTAACGGTCTTGTGTAACTGTGCTAAAAATATTGCCCGAGGTCATCAGTATCGAGTTTGCAAGGTCATTACGCTGACCAATGGTAAATATGTCTCGATATGAAAATGTGACGTCACGTCTGTTGTCATGGTGACTTATCGGTAACAGGTGGACCCATCATGGCTTCTCAGAGCCCCCCGCTCTGAATATAGTTAATAGAACGGTAAGTACCGTTAATGATTTTGGGGTAATCGAAACGTTTTATTAGCGTTTTTGAAACATAAAGGTTGCTCGCATTGGTGTTCTATACTGCAGGGTGTTAAAAAGGACGGAAGGAAATCGTAATGTGCCGCACAACAGTGACGATGACAGTCGTGTAAAACAAAGTAGTCTTTAGAACAGTATACTTACGTGGCATAAGTTCCGATGAGTACGGTGGTATATTAATAGTTGAAATGTTGAAGATATCCTGACATACAGTTACATTGGAACAAGTTGGTGGCGATGTTAACGAAGAACCGGGACCGGAACATTCCCTCATATCAATCGTTTTCAAGCATTTTTCGGCCGCCTTCGTGTACCGAATACGTGTGCAGAATAATACAAGTAACAACAGATTTAATCGAGACATCACTAATTTCTATGTCCCTTTTTTAAATGTGCATGCCTTGCTGTAGACATTATCATTCGGTTTTTTAAACGATTTCTCACTGTGTATAAATCTCTATCTCCTTTTATGCTAATTATTTTTACAGTTTATATATTTAATTATACAAAAATCTCTGAATAAAACTGTTCAGTTTACATAATATATTATTAATTAATATTTTATGCTTAATAAATAATATATATGATTTTAATTCACCTTAAAAATTGAGGTGGTTTGGTTGTTGCTATTTAGGACGTAGCTATCGATGTGTGCTGTTTACGTGGTTAAGCAATAATAATTTTGTTTATTGACATAACAATGTTGCAAATTAAAATTATAAAAAAAAAAAACAGAACTGTAGATACAATGGCAGTTTTTATTTTAAGCATTATACTTTGACCTGACTAAAGGTCGCACGATTCTCGAACTTTTACTTCATGTTTTACAAAAATTGATATAGATAATATTGTATAAACGATTATATTTAGTTTCTAATTCACAATACTCGAATCCTATGGCTTTAAATATTTATATAATTCGGCTTAGTCATGAGAAGGTCAGCATAACACTGGCTACGTTAAATAGGGTACGCAAATAACCACAATCCTAATTTACATTAGACCTATTTATACCTGGCGGTTATACCTGATCGATTGGGGAGAGGTGGCTAGATTCAAACAACAACTTTTTCTCTTCTAAAATAACGATCTAATACATCTTCAATTTGGCGATTTCAATATTTATCTATTAACTTTTCTTTAAATTTTTTTGAAAAGCTTATCATTTTACTGCGACACTAAATTCTTTTTGGCATTTTTTTGAGCATTTTTTTTGCTCACCTTCTGTATGTTTCAAAAGGTAACCAACAAACAATCCAATCTCCATTAGACGATTTTCACGACGATCGTCAGATATTTCGTGAGGACACATGCGCAAAGAAAAAAAAAATGTCATCGCTGCAGCGAAAATATTGGCTGACGAAAAGTAGAAATGGTTTCTACTGGTCAGCAATCGTCAAGCATTTTGATTGGTTTAAAAAACCAATCAAAATGCAGGAAAATAATAATCAGAAAGCGAAATGCTTTGCGAACATTTTAAAGATGGCATCTGAAGAGCATGGCCGTGTGTTGAAAAAATGTGTCAAGCCAACAAAATCAGCCAGCAACAGAAGATTTCAATAAGGAAATGTTATTCAACGCCTTTAGAAAGTACAAGTGTCTGTGGGAAAAATCGAAATATAAAAAATAATGCGTGAAAGGAGCTGTTTTTAACTAAGACGGTAAGTGCATGCTGTTTGTCAGTGAATTTGTAGTCAAACACACTAACTAGCTATATGTAAGAAAACAATAAGTTCTATTGTAGCAAGTACAAATATTTAGCATAGTCATCAGCTTTTGTATTAAAACTAAATGTTGTGTTTTTGAAATCAAGAATTAGGCTTGGTTTTAACTGTTGTATCCATTAATTTGTGTAGTGCCCTTTCTACAAAAAAGTTCAAAAAACGTAAAAGACTATGTTCTAGAAAAAGTTTTAATAAGAGAAATGCCATGAAAAGATCATGTGCAACTTCTGCATCATTACCAACTTGCAAGTATACTTCGAAGTGATGCGTTTCTTACATGAGAAAAGTGGAAGCAATATAACAGAAAGTAATTTAAATTCACAAGTTTCGACCATCGAAATAGGTACTGTACTGTAAAATTCGATTTATCGTGTGCCAATAATCCATTGCCTAGCGTCCAATATTGCTGTCTGGTACTACTTCAAACACATCACTTTACCATCAAGTGTTTTATTATCGCCAGACCCATCAATGCCAACAGCCACTTTAACCATGGGTACTATGAAGAAAGAATGAATGAAACGGAAGCAAATTGCAACAAACGATCATACAGCTAACGATGGGGTTTTTTATAAACATATGAAAGAAATATCATTGTACCATAAAAAAAAAGTTAAGATTGGCAAAAATTAAAATAAACCAGTTACTTTTTGATATAGAATTTTAAGAGCAATTATTTATATTATATGTTATACCGTAAATAAAATCAAACTGGAATTGTTAAGGTACTTTTTAAGCAGGAGCAGTTATTCCTTCATTTATGGTGTCAGGGTTGTACATATATGTGACATGTTTTTTTTAAACTTATGTACAGTTAACTTTTTTTTTCTAACAGTATTTTTTTTCTTTTAGCACCATTAGTTTGTTTTTTTTAAAATTTCCAATTGCTAGTCAACAGCACCTTCATTACAAAAATATTCTGTGAATTAATCTCGCACCCACTTGGCGTCAAAAATATTCTGTGAATTAATCTCGCACCCACTTGGCGTCTTTACCGTAATTATTCGAAGCACGTAGATGTCTCAACGCTTTTCGAGAACATGACAATTTTGCTCCAGTCATGTGTAGTTGACAGGAATTTTAATTATCCGTTTTTATTTAGTTGTTTCCAAATAAATGTGCATGTCTTATGTATAATTCTACCCACTGTAGCTGGACTTACTCTACAATTTGCACCAATAGTGGTATGTGCATCACCAGTCGCTAAATATCTTAGAGTTATTGCCAACCATTGTTCCGGACGAAATTAATGTTCGCATATTTGTGGTATCTTTTTTATCAGAGGTGCAATAAACCCAAGCAACGTTTCAAATGTTTTAGGAGTCATTCTGAAATACTTAAAAAACATCCCATAATCATAACGTTTGAGGTCACAAACAAGCAATTCGTATTTGTTTGTTTAATTATTAACTGCTTTCGTCTGAATAAGTACTATAAGTCTCCTTCGGATTAAAAACAAGTAACGCATATTAACAGCAGCTAGCAGCTATTTAAAACAATTTTCTAGAAATAAATTTAATCGCAGCGAGCTTCTCCACTATACTTCTGTTTCGATGCAATTTTTCCGGCGAATGTTATAAAAATCTTCGTAAAAAATCGTCTAGTGGAGATTCGTCTTTAAAGCCGGCGAACTTAAAATTTTTAAACCACGTGAATATTAATTTTTTCTCTCTCTTCTCTTCCCGGAAAACTCTTTCTCTGCTTTCTGTGCGGATACAGCCTAATCAAATCCACTTTTTTCACTTTTTGCAGGGAATGATCAAAGTAACTCTCTCCTAAAAAACGAAGCGCGGGAAAAGCTACTTATTGGATGTGAAATTGACTTCGAAAAGATTGTCAGAAACTAGCTCATCATGACAAATAAAGAGAAATTACATTATGAACACAAATACTCTAGCGTAATGTTGGCCATTTTGAAGGATTTGAGTCGTTTTTAGGGTTTTGACTTTCTTGTTTTCTAAAAGCTTTGTCTTGTGCTTTTTACATGTTTTGCATGTTAAGATAACAATATTGTCACGATCGAACAAACAAATTTTAAAATTGTGACTACAAACGTAGATTTCGAGCTAGCTTAGCTATTGATATTCATATGAAGTTTTTTATTTAGTTTGATATAAGATCTTTTTATCCTAGCCGAAATTATTTATTTTTATGTTTGGGTTGTGGTTATTTAGCTAGCTGCTTATTTACATCTGACTAAAAGTGAAATAGTCTGATGTAGTTTGGCTGCACTAAAACTCTTAATCATAAATTTCTTATGCTAAATGCTATAAGGTTTGCTGCCATTAAAATTAATCTATTGCCTTGTTACTGTTTTAGCTTGACAGGGTAACAACGGGCTGTTTCCTGTATTTTGCATTTAAGCCGAAGTTGCACAAAAGTTTTTTGTTTTACCTGTACTAAGCGCTCAGCCTGGTGTCACAATTAAATCTTAAACTTTCACGGAACTTTTCCAGCAAAAAAAATAAATAAAAAATGGTGCACCATTGTTTTGCCTTAACGCGTTAAAAACAGGTTGAAAACTGTGTTTTTACCCTGTTCACCCTCTTTAAATAACTTTTCTAAAAAATAAAGTTCTTTCACAAAAAATAATTGTTGAGTGACTGTTTTAGCTAAATAGGGTAACAACGGGCTGTTTCCTATGTGTTTTATTTAACCTGAAGTTAAAATATAGCTGGGCGACAAGGTATACCTCAGTGTTAACGATAGGCTGCCTGTTTCCGGTGTTTAACCGAAGTTGCGATATATATTTTTTTTGGAACGGGTAGAACACTAACATGGATGTGCAGCATTCTCATCTTTGCTAAGCGCTCAACCCGGAGTAACAGTCATTTTTGAACTTTCATCCGTAACAACTGGTTGTAAACTGTGTTTTTATATCAGCTAAAGTGATGAGAAAGTTATATTTTGAAAAATAGATTCACTTGCAAAACCATAATGTTGTGTGCGTTTCATTTGATTGACGACATACTACATACCTGTAATAAAGCGCTTTACCTGAATGTGTGGCACAGTTTACGGTTTGTGTTATTTGTACCACCAGCTGTTAAACGACGATTAACACAGATACTTGTGACTTAACATGGCGTTTCCCCGCCGAGTCTCCGGCTAATGCGTGTTAAAAACATACAGAGGCCTTCAGGGGACGAATGAAATTAGGTGACGAAGAAAGATTAAATCCAATTACAGCCTGCTGAATAAAAAACCCGTCTAGTTTCTAATACATATAAAAAAAGCAAAACTCCTTAACCTCTCGAGGTTTGTGACAAGGAGCCATTGGTTCTCCATATCCATGATGTTTCCGAGTGCTTTAGATTCAGCTAACTTGCTCTTGATACTCTACAACGTCGACGCAATGTGGCCTGCACCCTGAGAAGTTACTAATAACAATATGCTTTATGTTTATGTATGTACTACCAGTAACTGCAACATTATGACTGACAGGAACATCGTCATTCATCCTTGAAACGTGATTATCAGACACATGAATACCATTAACCTTAATACTAGTCTCTCCAATCCCCATAGTAAACCCTGCAAGCTTGGTATCATAATTATAACCATCAACTTCACTAAGCCTGACCAACATATCTGGGGCAACATATTCACTCCATAAACCACAGAAAAAACAACTTTATTCCTGGAATATTTCAACAAACTCTCACATCTCCTAATACTACCATCAAATGAACAGCTCACATAACGTTACTCCCAAGTTTTTGAAGATATTTCTTCCTGAAATCCGGGTGATAAACAAATAACAATATTCCCTCAGACTTTCAGAAATCAACGGTAAGGCCTTCTTTGTCAAACCCCTACTTCTATCATTTATCCACCTTGAATACATATAATTCTCCAACCAATCACCCTGATTGGTCATTTCTTAAATATACCATATTTTAAGTCCCTATCAGTACCATTTTCATCACAAACACTATTTGAACCCCTTCTGACCAAACATTATAATATTGAGAAAGAACATTTTTACTAGGTAACTTCATCTGTACAGTGTGTAATATCTTTCATTTCCAGCTTAATCGCTGTTTTGGTACTTGACTTTGAACAAAATAAATTGAAAAAGAATTTGGGTAACTGCTTAGCAGAATTTTTAATAATCTTTCATACTGTTAGATTTTCGTTTAAGTAACCTTTAAGCAGCAAGTCGCCACTTAGCATCAATAACTGTAGGCGACGATTACATCTTGTGGATTTAAGCGTCTAGGACTAGCTGTATAATAGGATGACAGTTTCTGCAACGTTTATATAAACACAATTAGTTGAAACATGTGTTGAAACGTAAGCTTTGTGCATACAGTCGTCTCTCTTGATTTTCAAGGGGGATAAAATTTCAATCGGATTAGAGAGAGAATCGAATTAAGGACTGTCTCTCTAATTCGAATTTTTAGGCGACAAGGTAGAAAAAATCGAATTACAGAGAGAAATCTTTGTAAACTCGCAAAAAAGGAGTAAGACATACATAATATGAACAGTGCAGTACGAATATTAAAGACTTTTTTAAAGACAAAGATCTCTGAAAATCTCTGAAAATAGTCATTAATATTCGAGTATTCCTCATTCAGCATACGTTCTAAATCAACCTCCCTATTTACATCTTTTAATGCAACAATTACATCGTTTCCAAAGTTGGAAAACACAATCTTCTAATGTACTAATGGCATTTAATACATCTTTGTATAATGGCTTTGCAAGTGGTCATTCGTTTGGTTCATCGTCATCTGTTTTGTTATCACTGGAGTCCACAGAATTCTCAGACACTTCGCACTGCCATTTTGAAATAGCCTCAATTTTATAATTGTTTTTTTTTAGGTAGATACAGTGTTTTATGGAACTTCTATGGATTTATTTTCTATTTAGTCTATCTTAGTTTATCTAGTCTTCTATTTATGGATTTTCCCTTGTGAAGTTCAGCAAGGCTTTATATTTCAGCTCTAAACCCAGTTCTTTGTGTACTCGTTTATTCGGTACAGCACCCATTTTCTCGAGTTCAAATGCCTTTGTTTTTACAAAACTTACTTTCAAAATGCAATTTTAAAACATTCGAATGAATGAAATTTCGAAACATGGTTCGAAACTGTGGTTAAGGCCCTTTTACACTCAAGAAATGGAATTAGAGAGAGAATTTCCTTGAATGGACCTTAAATCTAGATCGAATTAAAAAGTTTATCAAATTAGAGAGTATCGAGGAGGTTCATTTATGAGAGTTTTTTAAATTTGATGGTGACTTTGAATTTAGTCGAATGAGAGAGAGAGAGTACCGAATTACGGAGTTTCGAATTACAAAGAGTCGACTGTATATATGTAAAAGACTAGTTATAATATGCAATGACAGTGAACTAATTATTATTAGTTTCGATACTACCCTAAGAATATTATTATTATTATTATTATTATTATTATTAATCGACATATATTTCAATCGTCCATAAATTACAATGGTTCTTAATGCTGAAATGCGTAAATACTAAATGTATTTGCAAACGTAAATATAAATTCAATCAGAAACAAGAAGCCCTGGGGGCTCTAAGAATTTCCGCGCGCTACCAAAATATTTGATGAAAACCTGCTAATTCGTTGTGTTATTGTGCCAAACATTCGAAGGGGTTTGGTGCATGAACCTCTGAAGATAAAGCCCATCAGTGACATTATATCTTACAACAAACGCAAACAAAACGAAACGTGTCATAATAAACTCACATTTTAAAAGAAATTGCTAACAAAAAATACAGCCTATCATTCATGGTTGAAATTCTTGCGATTGAGACGTTTATGGTCTTAAACGGCATTAGTTGACAAAAAATCAAAATTTTGATGTAACCATCATTTTCAGCATACTTTTTTTATTAACTGTGTCAATTTTTGTCGAAAATAAAGCAGTTTTAATATTTGGATGAATTTTGGCCTGAAATGACATTTAGGTGACAAAAAATCAAACTTTTGTACCATCATCATTTTCAGCATACTTTATTTGTTAACCGTGCCAGATTTAGCCGAAAATGAAGTGGTTTTAATTTTTGGACCAATTTTGGTCTAAAATGGCATTTAGGTGACAAAAATCAAAATTTTGATGTCACCATTATGTTCAGCATACTTTTTTTGTTAACTTTGCCAATTTTTGTTGAAAATGAAGTAGTTTTAATTTTTGGACCAATTTTGGCCTAAAATGGCATTTAGGTGACAAAAATCAAAATTTTGATGTCACCATTATGTATACTTTTTTTGTTAACTTTGCCACTTTTTGTTGAAAATGAAGTAGTTTTAATTTTTGGACCAATTTTGGCCTAAAATGACATTCAGGTAACAGGAAATCAAAATTTTGATGTCACCATCATGTTCAGCATACTTTATTTGTTAACTGTTCCAAATTTTGTTGAAAATAAAGTAGTTCTAATTTTTGGACCAATTTTGGCCTAAAATGACATTTAGGTGACAAAACTCAAAATTATTATGTCACCATTATGTTCAGCATACTTTTTTTGTTAACTGTGCCAAATTTTGTCGAAAACAAATACCAATTTTGGCCTGAAGCGTCAATACTAGACTTCCCAGTAGTTAAGGAGCTTCGGTACGAAGTTTACATCTGTGACGGACCAACGTGAAATCCCAGGGTCGATTTTTTCTCAAAAAATGCTCCGAAAGAAAAAAAACGACGGTTTTAAAGAATTTCCTACGCCTTCGGGCGCGGAAATTCAATAAAAACAAAATGAACACGAACAAAAGAGCATAGACAAAGCAGTCAAATAATCATACGAAAGTCTTCAGTTGTGAAAACGTATTGAAAGGCATTAGGATAAATGAACCATTATAATTGAGCAAAGCTAAAGAAGGCTTGGTAGTCTAGATAATGTAAATTAAGGAATAAGTTAAGCGTCACGTGAAAACAAAAACTAAAAAACAAAAAACCTACTATCCGTAATAGGAAATAACCAAGATTTAAACCAAATGTATATTGAGAAAAAAAGAAAAAAAAAAGGTAAAGGACGACCGATAATTATAATTAAGAATAGCTATGTCGATAAGTTTTAATTAATGTTGTCGAAGAAAGGAAATGACATATAATCTTGTTTACATCAATTACTTATATTTAAACGATAAAATAACCTTCAAAAATCCAAATCAACAAAAAAATCATATAGTTTTAAGCGTCGGTAATTTTCTTTTATAATCGCATTTGCTTGTTACTTGTAATTTGTTCTTTCAATACCACTGCCAACGCGCACCATATTTCCAATAGAACGCTGCTAAATGTGTTTGTTGGCGTTTACTTTTAAAAGGGTCAGCTGACGAAAAACCAGTAAGACGATTGTTGATACATGCTTGAAAGAGTCTTCTGCGATACTGGGAAACCTTCACCCGATGGTCAAATCCTTGCTTCCCGTTATTACACTCACCGATATCTGAACCTATAATACATAAAGCATTAGGACATATTGACACTGAAAATGCAATAGTTTTTTGGTGAAATTAATTAGGATGAAAAAATGAGAATATTCGCATTAGGAATAGTATCAGAATATCTACCAATAAATATAAAGCTACCATTTTTTGTAAATATTTTAAAAATAAAATGAGAGAAAATGACGAAATTGGTTTGTACAGGCATCACCAAAGTTTTATCTCCCAAAAATATCTGGTGCGGATAAGCATTTTCTAAGCAAGATTGTCTCTAAGATTGAATTAGTTTTTAGATTAAGTGATGTCAAAACATGTCATAATGTGTCACGATGACACGATAAGTCCCTATGTGCATATCTTATGTTTGCTTTACTATTTGCCCGCTTTAGAAATTCTGAAGATGTTTACTATGTTTCTGTATTAAAATTTAATAGTAATTGCGCACTCGTGCGTTCTTAGTGTGCTTACCTCGTTCAAAATCATCTACACATCTATATTGGCAAAAATGAATAGTAATATTTAGTAACACCTGGTTTCAATCGTTTACTTTAAGGGGACAAACCTTTTGCGAGAGAAACTTTTTCTTTTGCAGGCAAGCTGAATCGCACAAGTCTCTTCGTTCGTTCAAATGATAAATTTTATCGCAACTTGTACTATATTTTTCTTTGTAGATCTGAACCGTGATGGTTTTGATAGCTATGTACCTTATCATCATTTCGATATTCCGTTGGAATCACAAAATTTACTGATTTATAGAGACGATTTGCGAAATTCAGCGAAATATACCGTAGTCAGGTCTTCTGGAAAATTAATTCTCACAAAAAAAATAATGTGATGTGATTTGTGAAAATTTCTGGAATGAAGAAAAAAATCTGGATAATAATTCACCAATTTCTTTTATTTGGCCTTTAAAAAATTCAAACAGAATGTGAAAACATGCATTCTTGTTAAATTTTTATAATGTTAATTTACGCGATGAAAAAACACATTTTAATTAAAGGTCGGTTTCCTTTAACATAAAAATTGTTGAGCAACGTTTGCACAACAGTCGACGTTAGCACCTCAATGAAAACACATGTTGTAAAACACAGTCACAAGAAATGTTGCACAACAAAATGTTGAAGAGATAAAAATTGTCTGCAACACAACGTGTCTACAGCACTTGACTTTAATGGAAACCAACATATGCTGTCAATCAGCTGTGAGTCAAAATGAAAGAGAAGTTGGTTGATCTGCAAAGGATATTTAAAAAAAACGTTTGACCATCCCTTTTTTTTCTTTTTTCACAGTTATGATAGATCGCATGTTGAAGAGAGCAGCTTTTTTATGAAGCAAAAAATTTCGATTTGCCCCAGTCTTAAAAAATTTAATCTCTGTGTCAAATACATTTAATTTAAGAGACATTGCATTGTTTGTCTAGAGGGTTGAATTCTAATCGGCTCTAGAGTTTTTCTTACATATTACTTACTCACGCGATGCTAATACATTATTACTACCTTTTTATTTTCAACTTCACAATTTTTTAAAACTTCTGTTATACATGTTTTTCTTTTATAAGAATATGTTTTATAGAAATATCAAACTGGGATTTCACGGTTAAAAACAATAGGTCGGTTTTTTGGAACAATAGAGAAATAAATATAATGACCAGCCTGGATAGAAATTTCGATATGCAAAGAGCGTGTAATCGTTCTTTTAAACTGTCCGAATGGTTTTTAAATTCAGTGATCAAATTTTGTTTGGCTTAGAATCTAATTTTAACTTTTATTTTCTAATTTGCTTCGCTCAACCGAAAATAACCTTACTTATTTGCTAAACTCCATGCGGGACAAGAATAACGCGGTATTAGTAGTGTAGTAGATGGTGTAGTCGTCTTAGTTATCAGAGTTGTACAAGTTCGTAAATAAAGTGTAAAAATACAACTGTAAAGCTTATCTGGCCTAATTGTCGTTAGCAATATGCCCATTGGCTTCTCTACTAAGGTCAGTGTTAACGATATTGAATTTTTAACTCATCCTCCTGCTTAGCAATATGCCTCCGTGGCTTTTCTACTAAGCTACAACTTTGACTTAGCTAACAGTCAGCATTATTTTTATCGTAATATCACATCTTTATTACACTTTTTCAAAACAACAACAAGCAATCAGAAGGTATTCGCCTTTTTTCAATTTTACGTAAAGATTTGCCCTTTCCAGGAAAAAACTCTTCGCTACCTTGTAGCCAATTGAGGCCAGTTTCATTTACCTCTTTTCCGAAAAGAAACCATATAAAATGGCATATTTCTAAGCTTGGCGTAGGCAGTATTATTTTTAGAAAATGTTTATTGGGTGGGTGTGCGGTCTTTCTCTTTAACTTGCTACAGCTCTTATGGTTAATCGACTTGTTAGAAGGGGTGGGTGGAATATTACGTAACAAAAATAAAACTTACTGTTCTGTATAATGTAAAAGAACTTAATATACTATATAATATTAAAACAAATTGTATAATTTAACAAGAGACTTACGTATTTTGAATAGAGTTTGAGGTTTTCCCTTATGACAAATTTTTACTTGCGTCTGAATGATCCTCCCTTCATTTTCAGCATTACACAGATTATGTGTGTCACAAACTGCTAGAATGGTACATAGACTCAATAGAACTGTCACTTGTGTCTTCATTTTGAAATTTTAAAATGTGGTATGAACATATGCATCAAGGGTAAAACTAGTTCATGGGTAAATGTGAAACATAAGTTTAAATGTTGTCAAAAAATGTGAAACAATAGATTTAGCAATGCCGAATTCAGACGGGGGTTAAAGTCACCTTTTTAGGCTAAATGTTGTAATTTCATATCATGCTTTAAACAACTCAATTGAGAAATACGTAATCACATCCAAAAGTTACATGTTCCACATGACACGTAGGTTAGTATCAATAATAATTTCGATTATGCCATCTCACAGCATTTTGAAAATTTAAAAAACTCTTAAATCAAGCCAGAGAGGATGACAAAATTGTGGACTTTAGATCAAGTTGTCAGGGAACATTTTAACCATTTTTTGAAATATTTGCACCATAAATGCATATCTGCAAAATCTGTTTTTATTAATGTGTCTGAAGTTATGTGCTTTTTGAGTGTTTAAAGCAACAGGAATGTACGTGCACCTATGCTTCAGCCTAAGTGGTAATCCAAAATGTTTAAGAATTGACAATCGAAATAGTCAAGATATACTACGCTATTATAATACTTACAAGACGATAGCTTATTAGGGACGACAAAATGATGATAAACTTAAAAGAAGGACGTGTACATAATGATGAACTTAGGAGAAGGGCGCTTAAATGATGATGAGCTTAGAAGAAGGGCGTTTAAATGATGATGAACTTAGAAAAAGGGCGTTAAAATGATGATAAACTTAGATGAAGGGCGTTTAAAAGATGACGAACGTAGAAGAAGGGCGTTAAAACGAAAACATGTACAAAATAAATGCTTTACTTTTAATTATTAAATACATGTTAAATACTTTTAAATTTAAACTTCTTTACCCCCCCGATTTTTCTTGATCTAATCTCTTTATTGCATCATATCAGCGCATTTCGGTGAAATGTAAATATCTTTCAAACACTCAGGTGTTAGAACATTGCTTATATCTTCTTTGCTATCGTTGTGGTGATTAAAATTAGCCAGCTATATGCTAAAAGTTTTTAAAAATGTGTTTATGTGAACGCTCCTATTAGAATCTGATTTTAATAGCTTTCTATAACCAGATTGCCATTCTCCTGTTCTTTCCTTTGTTAACAAGAAGTATCAAAGGCGTGGCCTCTCAATGCAGTACACGTGAAAGAGGCAAAGTTCAGTTGTTACCTATGCAATGCATTGACATTCAACAACAAAATTTCTGACACAAAATCTACAAATAATTGTTATTGTATATTATTAAAAAAAATATTATTTTGTTGCTTTAAGCATTTTAGCATTATTTTGTAGTCTTTGAGCAGAAACTTGTTCACGCTTTATTCAAAAAAATCTTTACAAACTCAGAGACTCTTCCAAAAACACACTTCTTTTCACCGCAAAATGGCCATTATTCGTATTTCTTTACTGTTTTGAAAATAGACCTTTTGTTTTTAACCTGAAATCTCAGTCTGATATATTTATAAAGGAAAAAGCGTGTATAGATTAAAGAAGTGAAATTTACCTAACAACATCAATTATTCTGTTTGGTGAAAGAAAGTTGAAAATTTGGGAAGTTGTCAGTTAAAGATTTTAATCTTTATTGCAAGGAACTGTTAATCGAAGTTATCTCCAAAAACAAATTTGTAATTAAAAACGAAATAAGAATACGTCATTTATGCATTAGTGATTCTTGCAAAAAAGAGTCTGAGATAAAGATTTCAGTGCTTAAAACAACGATTTGTATATCTAAAACGTAATCTAAACGTATTTTTTGCCAACGTTGTTAAATTGTGGAAATGTTTTTTTTTCTCAAGGCTTAGGATAGCGGGAAAGTGAAACAAAAAATACTCAACTTTGTCGTACATTTAAAAATTGGTAACACAATTTAAAGCATATAAATATATCGCTTCGCTTTCTTTTACCAGTCCCATTTAAGATCGTATTTTTCATGAAAAGCTGCCAAGTGTGTGAACGACTTGTCTGAGCTTGAAGATGGTTTCTTTAAGGTATAACCGATTCTTGTTCCATCTTCTTTGCACAGCAAAAACAACTTCGAATCATCTTGTCGTGTGAACAAACCGTTCTTTCTACAAGGCTTGTCTTTCAGGTAGGCTAAAGTAAAAAAAAACAAAAAAAGTCAGATTGGTATGTATTATTGTATTTTATTGAGAAAAAGTCATAAAGATGTCATAAACCAACTTTTCAGAACTTTTTACTGGATATGTTTTGCCGCAATAAAGTAAACAGTGAGCATAATTGTTTAACAATGTCTGCGCATATAAATATTTTTCTTCAGTTTGTTATTTGCTTTGCTACATGGGATCCAAAGTTCAACTCACTGTACTTGTACAAAAGTTCATAATGGTTACTGTCATTGGTGAATGGGCTTGTGATGTTGGCTATATTAGTCAGTGAAACCTCCCTATAGCAGACATGCTCCAGAGCAGATAGGATGACGGTCAAACATGTATGTAAAGAGCACTTTATAGTTAACGTGTCCTCAAAACTGAACTTTCCAAATTGGACATGCCCGACAGTGGGTCATATACGACAATATTTTACGTTTTTACTGATGAACCTTCAATTTTTGTCGCTTTATTTTCAGTTAGCTTAATTTTCAGAATGAAAGATATAACAATATATTGTCTTCAACAAGGCTCTTGATACGCCTTGCGGTAGATTTTATTAGCTATGCACTGTACTACCAGAGATACAATGTAAAGAACTTGTGACATTGATGTATTTTGTATCGTTTACAAAGTAAAATACTACTCGAAACTCCAAGCAAAAAGTAATGTCTGAGTATTAAACACTTCAATATTATTCTGGTTTCCTCTTTCCATTTAAGTTGGGCCATGTTGACAGTGACACTATGGATGAAATATGTGGTTCTTACCAGAAAGATGAGTTGAAATCTTTAACAGACAACAGACAACAGTCAAAACACTGCAATATTATGCACGCTTGACTTCACAAAATTGGATGAAATAAAAACCATGAAAAGTATTAAAGAATTTAAGGTAACGTAAAGACTAAAATAAAAACCAGGCTCCAGATATTACCCAATACTATATACTGTCGTGCCATTTTTTCCATCTTTTCAAAATTCGTCACTTTTGTTCCGTTCCGATGTTCTTTTTAAGAAGAAGCAGAAGTTTGTCCAAGCGCCGTCACAAAGTATCATGTTTCACTGACTGTCATCTAGACATTTCATCAATCATCACACAACTATAAACTTCTAATAATTTCTTACCTATTTGGTATATGTACTTTCTCCTATACTGATGACATATTAATAATTTGTCCTCGTATTGACGTAAGATACTTCTCCCGTTTTTACTGTTACAACGGCTGCCGACTTTAAATCCATTGCTCCACTGAAATCCAACGCAAAAAAGACAGAGGAACAGCAAAAAACTTGCAGGATACATGTTATGCAAGTCCAGATGAAATATAGTTTGAATTGTTTATTTCATACATGAAGTAATATAAAATAAAATACTATGTATATATGCATATACTTTAATTAAAACTTAGGAGATCAGGGGGTAATGTTAAGAAATTATTTAGGTTTTAAATAGACGAATCTAAAGAAAAATGTCTATCTACTTAGTGTACGCATGCGTAAAACTGATGTATGCAGATACGTATAATTGAAACGTTAATATGAATCCGTACTATTATTTCACCGAAAAAGAAGTTAATAAACTTTTTAATAGCAAAATTGATTGTCTACCCACTCATTACACTAATCGAGCAAAACTATTTCTTAGCGTTGCAAGCTTATATTGCGGGTTCAGTTATCAGTATCGTCTATATTGGCCATCACTTTTGGTTATGTCTCATTAGCCAAATATACAGTAGCTATAAAAAAACTGCTTTGTCAAAACCACTTTGCCAGACACGTGTTGAAGATAACTAACCTTCCATCATTTTAAA
The DNA here is from genome assembly GCF_029227915.1 of Hydractinia symbiolongicarpus. Taxonomy (NCBI): domain Eukaryota; kingdom Metazoa; phylum Cnidaria; class Hydrozoa; order Anthoathecata; family Hydractiniidae; genus Hydractinia; species Hydractinia symbiolongicarpus. The sequence continues at coordinate 13,800,673 of NC_079888.1, forward strand.
CAGACTTTAGCGCAGAGTTTAGAGATGTTCTTTCTTATAGAAAATCCATCTATTTTTTCTTATCAAAACCACACAGCATCTTTACAGAACAATAACATGTCTTTTAACGCTCTTGATATAACGAATCTGAGAGGGAGATTAAACCCAACATCAGTTCACTTTAAACCTTTAATCTCAGAATTCGCAGCTAAAATGTTTTCACCTGAACTATAACTTTTGGAAGATACTCACATATTAACAATTTCGTGTGGCATAAGATGATATTTTATTCCATATGTTAACACGAGTACCTCTTCTTAGCCGGATTTTTCATCGAAGTTATAAGAAATCGAATCGAATCGAAGGAGTTATCTTAAATCAATCGGTTATGAAATTTTGGCTCGGAAAAAAAATTGTTCTCCGCGTCAAGCCAGGAAGAAAATTTAAATTCAATTTAAATTCAAGAAAGAATTAATTTTATAAACTGATCAACAGCTTTAAAACAAGATTCTACGAAAACTACAAATTTAAAGACTTTTTTGGACTTTTTTAGAAGTGTGATGATGTTTTGTTTAAAGAACTTATTGTTTTGAGAGTTTTTTTACCTAACATGGTAGCTATGTCTTCTCAAGGTCAGTTACATCTCAGCTACCTGGGTCGGTAGACGTCTATAACGCAACATCAATAGTCTGAAGTCTGAATTTTTTAACAGAACACGTTACGTGTGTTACGTGTCAAGCAAAAAAATTCGGAGAAATATATTGCTAGAAACAAAACGAAAGAAAACACTCACGTCAAAAAAGATAGGAAAAATATTTACTTGCCAAGATAATTCTTCTTTTTTATGTAAACACTTTCTCTAGTTTGGTTTTAACAAACTTGAAGGGGAAATTTTCAAAAAAGACACCCACCAGAAAATACACCAGCTGAAAAACATATTTCTATTGCTTAACTTCCTCACTTATCTCATTCGCTTTTAAGTTACCATTTATTTTTGAAATGGCGTTGCAGTACACAGAAAATGAACAAAAATGAAGATGATTGTAGCATCAACCAGTTAGCAGCGAGGTGCTGACAATAACAAAATACATTTAAACCTGAACCTGCATTTTTTTCATTTAACTAAAGCAAAATTACATTTGTCAAGATGAATTTAAATTTAAGGATAAAATACTATTCATAAGGTCAGAATTTCAGTATGAAATACAAGTAACGTGTTATTTTAGTTATTCAGTTGTCTAAATACTTTTTGATACGCGTACCACTAATTCAATCCTAATTTTTCACATATCAACCAAAAGATAAAAATCGTCCAATCAGATAAAGTAACTTGGTATGATACTTGTGGCAATATTTTCATTGTGAGTCCGCCCTTAACACTCGTAAGAATTTCTGCTTCTCATTTATGGTTACTTTTATGACGTTTTCTAAATTACAAATTATAAACGAAGAATAAAGAAGCTAGTTCTATCGTGGGTTAAAATATATCATAGTAAATTTATAATAAAATAATAACCATAAAAAAATTTAGTCCAAATCCCAATTCCAATTATATTCATAGAGCCAGTATTGTCGTCCCAGGCTTATTCTTCCAAGTATTCGTCTTTTTGAGTAGCCAATTCGAACTCCATTCTTTTCACAATATAAAAACAAGCCAACCTTATTGACAGCAGGGAAAATTCCAAATTTCTTGCAGGTACTGTTATCTTGATATTGCACTAAAAAGTCAAACACAAAGAAAAAAATAATCGAATGCAGAAAAAAAGTTGTAATAAATATGTAAAAGTAAAAAGAACCAAGGATTTAAAAATAAAAATAACAAAAACCGGGATAAATAATAACAGTAACAATAACAATAACAATAACAATAACAATAACAATAAAAATAACAATAACAATAACAATAACAATAACAATAACAATAATAATAACAATAATAATAACAATAACAATAACAATAACAATAACAATAACAAAAATAATAATATAAAATATGAAAGATTAACTGAAAATTTATTTATCTGCGCACACATTGACGTAAAAGATTTCCACACTTACCAACTTCGTAAACAAGGGTCGTTTTGCTTTGGCTACATATCACCAATTTTTTTGTCAACCTGCGCATCACACGAGGACCTTTTCTGCTGTTACAACGCTTTCCCAGCCTTAAATTTAAACTGGCTGCAGATGAAATGCAAATAAAAACAACCAACAGGACGATGCATGTCTTGGATACCATGTTGAATTAGATATAGCGAAAGTATTACTTTCACCACTGCCACGTAATCACAATGATAAAAAAATTCACATAGACGAATTTATTATTAAGAAATATATTAATCAAGACAAAATAAGTTATAAAAACAAGTGAGGCAAAATAGCACAAAAATGCTTCGATGTAATTAATTACTGGCAACGTTTTTCTGAATTTCATAATATGTATAGTACCACTTTGATTTCTCTGATGTATCGCATGCTAAAAAGATTAAGTGTTTTTTTAAGAAAAAAAGCATGCTAAGTTGTTGTTGTGGTAGTTGTTATTACCGTCGTTTTTATTACCGTCATCGTCATTGTCATTATAATCGCCGTCCCCCTCGTGGTTTTCCAAAAAACGTTTTTTAACCTCCCTTGTATTACATGCTAGAAGTAGTACAGCAGTGTTTGGATTCCAATTAAATTCTTATTTGGTTTTATATTTCATCCTGTTTTTAGATTTTAGCATTTGCACGTTTATGTGTTAAGTATTAAAATTTATGTTAAATTATCGAGCAAATTGTAAATGAGTGTGACGAAATAACAATGTCGGTGCAAAAATGTTGCATCACAAAACTTGAAACCTTTCTGTAACAACAAAATCTGTGGAGGAACATTGAGTAGAATAAACAACAAGTTTAGCGACACGTATATCATTATTATCCACATAATTTTCTTGTTAAAAATTTCCAAATGAAACCTTTTTATTCCTGTGCGGTATTTCGACATTTACGGTAATTTGCGATAGTTTAAAAAGCCAAAAAAATGAGCATTTACGTATTTCACGGAAATGAAAAATTCTTTTTTTTTATTCTCTTTTTTTAATTCTATTCATCCTAGAAAAAATCCCCAGTGTCGTAAAAAAAATATGAAAATTTCTATTTTATTGATAAATTTTTAATTAGTTTCGAAGAACAAGCACCATTTATTATCTGTTTCTTTCTTTAGTTTTGAGTATTTATTTCCACAAAACCATTCTTTTTTCAACCAAAAAATGTTATGTCAGTGACAGCATGAGAAAATATTATGTGTTATATTAGCAATCATGCCAAATTAAAATTATTTGCTGCGTAAGCGTGTTTTTTTTTTATACATTTTTTATATATACTGTTTTTACATATACTTTTTTTTAAATACCTTTTTATATACTTTTTCAAAGCAATTTTTTCTTCTATGGCGGTAACATATGTATTATGTGGAAAAAATGACTTTACTTAAAAAAGTGATTTTTCGTAAACACCTGCCTCGCACAGAGCAATTGAACTAATGCACCGATAAGTTAGAAACATAACTAAATGAAAAAATAGATACCGTCGTATAAGTAATTAGAGATGAACAATTATGAGTCGCTGAGTGTACAAACCCGTGTTTATGGCTATTTGTACATTTCGACAAAATGATTGTCCACAACTTTATAACTACTACAGCTTTGAACATAATATTTATGGTAATGAACCTTTTTAGCTATCTTCCAAAATGGTTAAAATATCATCATATGACGACCAATACTCTGCGGCCGGCAGTCTACTTTGACATATATGTAGATCAGAACGGCAACATGTGCTAGTGGCAGTTTTTTAAAATCTCAATTTGATGGCACAAATGCGGGAAACAATAACAAATGATGTTTAAGATTTAAATACGCCTTAATAGTATCTTGTGAAAACAGTTAACACTTTGATCCTCTTTTTTAATACGTTATTTGCGAATCTGCAACAACCAAGTTTTGAAATAAACCATCTGTTTTTAGTTAGTATTAGCTTACAAACTAAGTTAGATTATCTTATTTCTAAACATAAAGGTGAATGACGGAAATCGAACGTATTCGTTTTTTCAACTGTACAGTGAAATCCTTCTAAAGTGAACACCATCAGTGCAAAAAAAAAAAAAAAAAAAAATCTGTAGACTTCATAGAGATTTCTAACTACGTACACTGAGACACGAATGTCATTCTGCGGTAGAGAATTCTACACGACTGTATACTTTTAACTCTTTTGGGAGCAGTAATAGCAATTTAGGCTATTTATTATTTAAGATGAGATATTGAGAATCAAGTATAATAATATCTTCTTTGTTTTTATTCCTTGTACGTGTTTAATATTTTACAAAACAAGTATACAAATCATATAAAACAAGAACTAACATTATGTTGTTTTGAGTAACTTAGTACCACTCCCAATCGTAATCGTAAATCCAGTGAAACGCTGCAAGATGAGTGCGCGTGTGCGTGAGTGGTGGTGCATTTGTTGAGTATCCAATTCTGTTTCCATTTCTCGTGCAGTACAAAAACTCCGTCGACGATTCTTTACTTGGGAATATTCCAGTTTTCGGGCACGGCTTGTTGCGGATTAATGCTGTAAAATAAAAAATTTTGTTAGATACTCTACTATTTATTTTATTATTCTAAAGGTTCCCTTTTTACCTTACCTCTTCTATAAAATCGTTTCACGACATTTTGATGACAAACCACTAAATTTCCGTACCGTCCACGCAAAATCACTACTTTTTTACTTTTACATGTCGATCCCAATCTCAGTTTTGAACAAGATGTTTGCCAAACGCTAACAATGAGAAAAACAAACACGATGAATTTTACAGCTGACATCATGAACGTGTGTTGTAGACGCATAATTTTAAAACCATACCGTCAGATTTTATAACTTTATGTGACAGGGGGTTTACAAACAGCTAATTTGGCAAAAGGGACGGAGGGGCAAGATTTTCTCAATAAAAATTCAATCAAAGATTCTTGATTGGAACACCCTATATGATAAATCTAAAAGAAAAAAATATACCTCCCTAAAAAACCGTTGTTATTAAGTTATCAACCATATGCCTATTGACTTAAAGCTTGTTTGAGAGTACAGACAATATGTTAGTTTTGTTTTGACAAATTTTAAACTTCTTTCGGTTCTTCTTACATGTAGAATACAACCTTTGTAAAAAGTATTGTAAAGCAGGTTATTAAAAGCATTATAATCAGCTTATGTTTATTAGCGTATGTTTATAAAAAAGCGTAAGTTTTTTGACTAGTTTTAATGTTGTAAATCGTTGCCATGGTAATAAGGTATTATTTGCCTTTCAACTGTTCCGCGTTTTTGATTCATATAGATACTATTAAATAGTCTACGCTTCAATTTTTATTTTTTCTTAATAGCTGTGAAATCAACGGTTGTTTAGAATTTTAAAGACGTAAACACAAACGGGCATACAACATTGTTCTTAATATCATCAAATGTGAACTTGTTTGTATTTCTTAAAACCTTTCCCAGAACTGATGTGGGAATGTATACTTACATTAAAAAATTGTAAAAGCGATATTGTTGCAATCCCAAAAGTTTCAACACCAAATGCAAAATATAAATATAGTATTATGTCAGAGCTAAAGGTAACAAAAATCCCTCTAAAATAGTAGATCTTTAAAAACTATTTGACTGAAGTAACTTATGCTAAAACTGAGTTTTAAACAGGTTACAAAGAAAGCCCTAAAGGATTCCCCGTCATTGGCATTTCTCTTCATTCTCGGCCATTTCGGCCATCAGACAATTACAAATACTCCTGTTAAAACATTGTATTTTTTATTGTACGCTTTTAAGAATATATATACTTTCCTTTAAAATTGGGTCAGTTACAAAATTGAACAAAAAAGCTGGACGACTATGCAACGACTTTACTTTACTGGGGAATTCTTGCTGGAATGTTAATATGGCTTTGTTACCGCGTGACCAGCGGCTAGTTAGTTAAAAAAGAAATAATTCATCATCAAACGCGAGCCTTTTCATTGACTACTTTAAAAGAAGAAAGTTTCGCGAGTTATAGGCAAAATTTATTACCATGAAATATGCCGAGGTGGTTTGCAAACAGTTATTCCCGCGAAATATTGCGACGTTAATTCCCGGTCGAGTTGTACAGTAGACGTCCGTTAATTCGAATGCCGCTTAATTCGAACTTTCCGTTATTTCGAACAAATTTCCAAGTCCCTTGAGTTTTGTTTAATAAAGTCTTATATTTTGAGCTGCTTAATTCAAACTCCGCTAATTCGAACATTTCGGTAAGTCGAACAATTTTTTAGTCCCATCCAAGGCTGCATTATGCTCGTAATTTGAAATTTTGTGTATATATAAATAAAATCTTATGGGAAAATAAAAAAAAAATTTTCATTTTTATTGCATCAATGGTGGCGAAATTTCTTTTAATTTATCAATTAAATTGGCATTTCCAATAAAATGAAGTTTACAAGAAATTTTAATTAATTTTTTTTTAATTAATCGTTAATTCGAACAATTAATTTAGTCCCTTGCGTGTTCGAATTAACGGACGTCTACTGTATACGGAATAAATTATGATCGACGATAAGTTTTAAATTCGAAATTCGAGTAAATACAACTCCGAGAAAGCAAAAATTAATCTCGTTAACGAACGTTCTTTCGAATTCAAGATGGGATTGAGTTAACGTATTGAACTGTTGTACCTTAGGTGGATTGGGTGTTAAAATAACAATTGTTTAATATAGCATGATCAACCGTTAAAGCAATTTGCACTTTTTACTAATAATGTCAAAGGTAACAACTTTCAAGTGCGAAGCTTTGTCACTAAAATCCAATATCAAACGAGTTTGCATTGATAGATACCATTTTCGCTTCAATCTTTTTGATTTCATCATCACATAATTCTACCTTTATTTTAGCTATGGACACCTCCGTTGATTTTAACACCCTCACCTGTTCAAACTTTCGCACTCTGAATGTGCATAAACCATGACATCTATTTTCATTAAGGGAATCAATTAAGTCACCAAAAAAGTTTTGTTCATCCATCCTGAACATTTTCAGCTTATAAAATGTATTTGCAGACACCTTTATAATGAAGTACGTAAACCAAAAAGTACCTTGTGTGGTCAACTGTGTTGTGGGAACGACGCATCCTCAAATGACAAGACAAACAGATCTTTTTTCCCAAGCGAACAAACACCCTCGAAAAAAAGCGAAAAATGTTTTTGCGTAGAAAGTTGGTGTGAAACAAGTCACATGGCTTTAAAATCAGCTGGAACCGGAAACTGAGCGCTCCGCAGTTAACACGACAGTTAGGAAGCATTGACAGTCACACTGTTCCTAAAACGTTCCCAACACATTAGTGAAATTAAATCACTTCACCACCTCCACCATCTAAGGCTCGAATAAGCGCCCAGGTAATTTCCTTAAAGTTCAATCAATGCCCATCACTTATTGAGCGCCCCCTCAAATAAGCGCCCACCTGATAAAAGGAAGCGCTTAATCGAAAACTACCTTGAAAAACTTGGCGCTTATTTGAAAATGTTACTTTCTTATATTTAGAACCCTAGAAAGACTAAACTTCATGTTGTTACATTTTTTGTTCAGTTTTATTTCTCAGGAAAAATAACAAAATTGAAAATTACCTTTGTCTTTAATTTGTACAAAATTAGGAAAAATTTATAAGCGCAAAGCATTTTTTAAGCGCCCCTCCCCCCCTCAATTAAGTGCACACGCAAAAAAATCCGAAAATTTAATAAGCGCTCAGGGCACTTGCTCGGATCATTACGGTAACTTTCTGAATAATTTTTTGAATATTAATAATATAAACAGGATAACTTTTTCTATTCTGCAATGAAACTACGAATAAATTTCATATCCTAAAGCTAATTAATATTCCAATGGACATATATTTGCGGCTTTTGCATAACTTACGACAAAATAATATCATTTTTTGATAAATATTTTTGTTTATCAACCACGCTTTTTCCATCGCCAAAACGCCATTTTTTATATTTGTGCTTCTTCGTGGTCGCAAGTGCTTCAATTTAAAAACTATCTTACTATCTTGCTACCTAAACCAAACACTCATACTTTGAAAAATTATTGTGTGTAGCGTTGTAAAATAAAAAAAGTAATATAACTGCACTGTCACATTACCATACTTTGCTTCTTAGTGGGACTGAAAAACTGTGTCGGGAGAAAATCCTTACTTCGGTCCTTACCAGAAAGAGTGGTATGCTTATAGTTCAAACTTCTATCTCCTAGTTGAACGAGTAATATCACATAGTTGGGATGGTAAAATACTGACAAGTTTTCTACAATCATTTAAAACATATGCGTCGGATGAAGTGGATAGGAATTGATAAAAATGGATTTTCTAACAGAAGTCACACTGTAACAAAAGTTGTTATTTTAACTAATCAGTTCCACACTGTCAAAAATTATCAGCACAAGATCTGAAATGAAAGATCGTTAAAGAAATATTAGGGTTGGAAGTCACTCATGTCGGACAGCAACAAAAGTGCAAAAAAAAAAAAAAGAAAAAAAAAAGTGAAACTAAATTAAAAAACCAGTTTTATGCAATTAGTGGTGGGCACTCAAGACAAGTTTACTGTGTTGGATGCTTCTCTTCTTACTCTGCGTAGATAAATGGACAAAAAACGTACTGTTATTTTTATATGGAGAGAAATTGCGAGATATAGCGACCAGAGCATGTTAGACTCAAAGAGTGATACCTTAAAAATAGCGATAGCGTTATACATAATTGGTTGGCCCAGTTCTTTACATCTAATATCAAGTTACACGTAGGCTTGTTTGAGATTAAATAGGCTGAAAGACTTTTAATTCAGTTGGAGCCTAGGTGACCACATTGAAAATAGGCTAGCTACTCTGTTCACAATGTCCATGTCGTAAAACAATCCGCGCCACGAACCTGAACATCATTTTGATTAGTATCGTTTATCTCCATTGTGCATTTTTTTAAAAAAAATCAAGTCCAGGGACGAGGTTGCTTCACACGAAGTATTAAAGAAAAGTGTATTTAAACCCTAAGCAGCATGTTTTTTTACTCGAAATTCTTAAGAAAAATCGATTATTGACATATTGGAGACTTTTGTTTATTTGGTGGTTTCCTATTTCAATTAGTGATTTTCATTGAAAATGTTTTCTGAAAATACAGCACTACTAGCCGGTGGAGTGACACAGTATCTTTGTTACAAATTAATATACCGTTAGGCGATAACCGACTTCGTCAAAATTTTAAATTTCTTTCTCTTAAAAGTATTGCCTTAGAAAAGTACTTAGTATATCGATCAGATCGTGGATAAAAAATATTTAGCAAACTTTTATGTTACTTTTGGACAATTCAAGTATGTACACATAGGCCACACGAAACTTAGGCTGGTATTAAACTTTATACTGAAATAAAGGTGCATGTAACAAAATAAAAACTTCTGCTGCATGCAGTTTAATTAATTGTTGTCATATAAGAATAAATCTTAAATCCGGTTCCATTTTCACAATTTTTTTGATTTTTAAATTAAATTTCATTTTAATTTTCAAATGAATGTGCAATTACAAATGAAATACAATTCGTTTCAAAACTCATTTACATTTCATATTTTGTTTTGAAAGTCACAACTAAAAACATCATTTTAAAGAAACTAAAACAAAATTGAGTCTTAAATACGTTTCCGAAAATGTAGAGAGTTTTTGCGAAAACACTGGTAGGAGCTTGGAATGTAAATTGAAAATTATGTGCAGGACTTTTAGAATACAAGGCTTGATGTCCTACTGTTAATAAATACACATGCCACTAAGAAAAGCACAACATTTACTCCATAGTTAATAGACGAAAGAAATTTTTGACATGTATATTTCATGACCTTGTTGCTTTACTGTACTGGGGCTATACTTCAAGCAAAAAGAATACTTTCCTAATTTTTAAAGGAGAGGCGAACAAAAAAACTATTTTGTGGCAGCCAGAAAATAAAAAGTATTATATTATTAAAAAATATTATTAAAAAATATTATAGATTTCTAAACTACTATAATAACAAATAAATAACTATCTTTCATAACTAAGTATTTGCATATCTTCCCAACAACATTTTTACCAAATCTTTATGGCTGTGCAGGATAAAAAAAAGTAGGTTTTGGATGTACTTGCCAGTAAACATCAAAAATAAGATCTTTTACTTAAGATAACAGAGCCAGTCGGTCTGGTCTTTAAAACCAACACAGTCATCATGAACTTTTACTCCGCCTTTCCTTTAAACTGGATGCAAAAAGCAAAACTCTCTCTTGGTTTTTGCGTCTGGGTTGCAAAGATCATCCCGTTATGAGTGTGGATAGACTGTGAACAAAGGCACCAGAATCTGGAGTATATCATTACCTACCGGTGTAAATTTTGAATTAGAATTACTCATATCTCCGGCACACTCACGTCGTTGCTCAATAATCTCAGGGCTTTCTTGGTTACTTATTTCAGCACATCTCAATTAACGTGACATCTCACCATATTTCTTTGTAATAATTAATTTAATTTAAACAACTTACTCCAACAGCTCGTGACAAAATCGTTTAACAGGTAGAGAACGTTTGACCTGATGTATCAAGAGTAATTAACAGGAAATGCAAAAAAATGTGTGTAAGCTTCATTGCATTTAGGGCGTGTCTCCCCAGGCCTCTTGCATTATCCCAAATTGGGGATGTTTTCACCCCATCAAGTACATGTATCAAATATTGCTAAAAATATTCTTATGAGCTAAATATTCGAAATTTAGAAAAACGTACAAAAATATAAGGGCTAAAATGTGGGTCAGACACCCCTAAAAGAGGCCTTAACCAATCTGATGAAAGATAATTTTGCACGAGGCATAAAAAAATTACACAGGCATTTTGAGGAAGAGAAAAGAAACTTCAGACAAATTGAACACAACCATATTTTAAGTTACACCTTGATTGAGAGCTCAACCTGGCATATGGTTATATACAGGATCCACTGAAAGATAGCGGTAAATATTGAACAGCTCACCACTGTGATATAATATTACAAAACTTTAAATACTAATTACAAGGCAGTAAACATAAAAAAATCATAGAATAAGTCCAAACCGGTTAGTATATATAGTGTCCTTTTCAGCATAGTCATAACAAAGAGAGAGTCTGGGTACCGCCGTGATTGAGCTCCGCTCCGGTATCTGACTCGCGTTTAGAAGTGCCCAGTCTACTTTTAGGGGGAGCAAAAAATCAAAAACAGACGGGAAGCTTCGTATGCTAGGTACTTTGCTGCAGTTTGCCTGGATTTTTTGGTATTATCGTCCAGCCTTTGGAACAAGTTGAATTTTTATTTTCAAAATTACTCAAGAAAATGACGAGTACAACACATCATGGAGAGACAAGCTAGTCGCTGTGATAATCAAAGATCGTGTTAACAGTTGAGAGCACAATTAGATAATCGTAAGCTGTATATATGTGAGAAGCATTTCCTAGAAAGCCAGATAGTACAACGTAAGTGTGATTTAACATACTTTTAGATATTTCAACTGCAGAAGAAGGATATTTTACATACAATAATCACGACTGTGCCAATAATGATTATAAAATACTTTCTTCTAGATGATAAAAGAAGAACACTCATTCCGTGTTCCTTACCCACATTGAAATTTTCAGAGAAAAATATTTCTTATATATTATATAGCTAAACTTACATTTACAAAACATGTTACATCAGTCAAGTATATAATGTTCGTGTTTACTCTTTCACAGCACATCAGTCCAACTACGACCTTCAGCAAGAAATACTGTGGAAAAAAAGTTAAATACAACAACAGTGGTACCGACCACCCAAGTATGTTATCAATCGTTTAAGAATTTTGTAAATCGAGTCAAAATGCCGAAGCTTCTTTATGGTTGGAATTTGGAGATATCTGCTGCTGATGCGGTAAAAGTTTGGGCATGTGATAATATATCACTTTATCAAACTTAATCAAAGAGATTCCAAAATATTAAAATTGTCCTGGGGTTACTGATTCATCCATTTTCCAAACATTGTACTTCGACAAACACACCATCTCCAAAAAATTCACAATTCATTCAGATAAAAGTCCATTTCAACAAACCGTATTTTTTCGTTCTCCAGATTGCATGTTATTGAATTTGCTCCGTGAAAAAAGCACAAATTTAGGTGACACGTACATCCCCAAATCTGATAAGTTAAATGCACCAATTGCATTCACATGACCAGATCGTGTGTTATCCAGACTTCGCGAAAAACGTTGTGAGAATAAAGTATTGCAAATAGAAAACATATCACTAAACCATGAGATAAAGTTACTACAAGAAGAAATAGCTGCATCCCCCATCTCTGTCAGTTCTGATCTTAGTTCGGATTTCAAAACTATCATGTCCAATGCTGGTCCATCAAAAGTTTCTCCATTCATGAAATATTTTTGGGAGGAACAACAAAAATATTTATCCTGAACAAAAACTGGTGTGCGTTTTTGTCCAACGATGATTCGATATTGTTTGTTATTAGCTTCAAAATCAGCAGCTGCATATGATAACATCCGATACGAAAAAAAATCTGGCACAGGTTTCGTAATTCTTCCTAGTCGACGTAGATTACGAGGCTATAAAATTATATATACACGTTGCAGCAACTACTTTCAGAATCCACAACGAGGATTCAATAAATTTATTGTTGACGAATTGAAAAAAGTCAAAGATTTCAGTGAGATTGGAAAGTTTGTAGTTCTTCTGTTTGATGAGATGAAAATCCAAGAAAATTTAGTTTTGGATAAGCATGCAGGAGAACTTATCGGCTTTGTTGATCTGAGAGACATTGATTTGAACTATGCTACTCTCAAAATGATTTGGCAACCCATGTATTAATTTATCTTGTGAGAAGTATAGTAAATCCATTCAAGTTCAGTTTGGCAAATTATGCAACAGCTGGAGGCACGTCAGTTTAAATGTTACCTATGTTTTGAAAAGCTGTCAGCATATGCGAACTACGGTGCAATCTGAAAGTAGTTGCTGCAACGTGTGATGGAGCATCGCCGAACCGAAAATTGTTTCGCATGGATTTTAACCTTCCTCAAGCTGATGACATTAATCCACACACGAACGTTACATATAAATCTGTCAATTTCTTTAGCGTTGAAAAACAATATATTCACTTTATCTCTAATCCTCCACATTTGATAAAAACAGCTCGTAATTATTTGCCTAACTCAGGTGCTGGTAGATGTACACGGTTCATGTGGAATGGTGGAATGTTTCTGGTTTGGAATCACATAGCTGATATATTCTATGAAAATCGTGAATGTGGCTTACACCTTCTCCCAAAGTTATCGTAAGACCACACAAATAAAATCATTTTTTTCAGTGATGAATTTTGATTTCCACACTCAGTACCGTGTTGAATAATTTTGTACCACCTAAAGCTGCTGGTACTTCAAAATTATGTGAAATGAATGATGGACTTTTTTTATATTCTCAACATTAGAAACACACAAGAATACAAGTATAAAAGGAAACCATTTCTTGCTCCATTTTCAGATATCAATGATACTCGCTTTGTATCGTTACGTTTTTCTCCAATATTTTAATGATCGGCTACAAACCATTGAAGCTCAACCAGGTAATTATTCTAAAAACGCAAATGCCAACATGTTTATATCTTGGCAAACACAAGAAGGTATCCAGATTGTTAGTTCGATCATTGAGAATTTACTGAATAATAATGTGCCATATGTTCTTGTTTACGTCACGATCCTTGAGAAAATTATTTTGGTCAGCAAAGATCTATGGGAGCACGAAAAGACAACCCTTCAATGAGAGACTTTGGCTACAATGACAACACTTTTCAAACCTATTAATGTATTTACTAGCTGTTTCCCGTGAAAGAATCCACTGTATTCCATTTAATTTATGTAGCAGATATATGTCCATCAAAAAACAAACAATACAGCAGTGCGCATCTTACATCTGCATTATTATATAAATGACCAAAAAAATTAAAGATTTTCAACCACTGCAGTATATATGTGACATTTAAAATCTAAATCTACTAAAATTACTTGCTCTGACCATCTGACAAATGCGAAAATTATTCGGAAAAAAGTTTTTAAAAGCATTTCAACATACATCTC